>NC_138130.1:32945702-34238616 GCF_964188305.1 Podarcis bocagei
AATATCTCAAGAGTGCTTTGGCTCCCATTCTCAGACACAGCACCCGGGGCTCTCCACTCAAGGAAACCTGAAATGTTTATCCAAGAAGCCCGCTCGCCCTTCTGGTGAGGTGGCATTGCAGCACGGCGGAGGCTCCTATAGGACCTGATGGGGAGATCCAGGGTCAGTATCCGACCTGGGTAGGCAGAGGGAGGGGCATAATGCCACCACGCAACCTATCAGAAGACCAGTCTAAGCCTGCCTCCCAGATTGGCCAATGGTGGAGGGGCAGGCTTGGACGCTGGGCTGCGCTTGGGGGCAGGCTTCACAAAACAGGAAGGCCTCCCTCAAGTCAGAACGTGGTCTGTATTCAGCGACACAGAGGGGCAGCTGCTTTTTGTGCAGAAGTTCCTTGGTTCAATCCCTGGCAGCTCCAGGTGGGGCAGGGAATGTCCCCTGTCCGAAATTCTGGAAAGGTGCTGTCAGTCAGTGTAGGCAACAATGAGCTCAAAGGGAGCAGCCTTCTAGGCTCCTGCCTCCCGAGGCATAAGTAAACTTCAGCCTCTAATGGTAAAGGGAAACCCACTGGAGAGGCCTAATAATAATAATAATAATAATAATAATAATAATAATAATAAATAATAAATAAAATTGTTGTTGTTGTTGTGGTTGTTGTTACCCCACCGATCTGGCTGGGTTTCCCCAGCCACTCTGGGCAGCTCCCAACATAATATTAATAATAATTTTTAAAAGCAATAAAACATCAAACATTAAAAACTTCCCTAAACAGGGCTGCCTTCAGATAGTTACTTATTTCATTGACATCTGATGGGAGGGTGTTCCACAGGGCGAGTGCGACTACCAAGAAGGCCCTCTGCCCGGTTCCCTGTAACCTTGTTTCTCGCAGTGAGGGAACCGCCAGAAGGCCCTCGGCGCTGGATCTCAGTGTCCAGGCTGAGCGATGGGGGTGTAGACGCTCCTTCAGGTATACTGGGGCTGAGGCCATTTAGGGCTTTAAAGGTCAGCACCAACACTTTGAATTGTGCTCAAAAATATACTGGGAGCCAATGCAGGTCTTTCAGGACCGGTGTTATATGGTCTGGGTGGCCACTTCCAGTCACCAGTCTAGCTGCCGTATTACGGGGTATCAACTTTCTGAGGGTTTGTTCACACTCTGCTTGTTCCATGCTTAGAAAGCGCAGGTCCAAGCACTTTTCTCGTGCTTTCAAGGCATGGGACTCCCACTACTTCCCCTGGGAAATCCCTCTCCTTACCCCTGAATCAAAGCAAATGTCAATCCACAGAAAACCCACACAGAATCACAACATTGCGGAGTTGGAAAGGGACTATGAGGTCACCAAGTCCAACTCCTTGCAATTTAGTAAACTTTTGCCCCAATGTGACTTGGCCGAAACAACAACAACAAAAGGTATCTCAAGCAATATGCATATAGTTACCTGAAACACTATAATCATGGTCAAAAATAAATAAACTGCAGCTTTAATTGGAGGCAAATAGTTTCCTCTGGGATCTGGGACAACAAAGACAGGCTTCTTTTTGTCACCATATTGCCAGACCCAGACTCCATGACCTGTAGGACAGGTGGGAGAGAAAGAAATAGAAAATTAAATATAAGAGAGACAAAGTCGATGGGTTTGCAGAGTACACCCCCCCTCCCAAGCTAAACCCTATAAATTAATAAACTCCTGCAGCCAATCAGAAGCCACAGAAGCCACGTCAGACATTCGGTTTCCAAAGAATGTTTGCAAACTGGAACACTCACTTCCAGATTTGTGAAGTTCGGGAGCCAAAACGTTCGACCAGCAAGGCGTTCGACTTCCGAGGTATGGAAGTCCCACTTTATTTATTTATTTATTTGTAAAATTTATTTATTTATAAAATTATAAGGTATATTTTACAATAAAGAAATCTCTGTTCCCAACGCATCTAATTTAGTTGAGCAGAGCTGGGTCTCAAACACGAAGTTAGTTATGCCGGCTGTCTTTGTTCCAATACACGAATAAACAGAATTATTTATCCATATTTATTTTCATTGTTATTCATTCCCTGCCTTTTAATTATTTTTTTTACACCTTATAGCTAAAAATGGTGGGGACTTACCAACGGCTGAAAACAAGCACATCACAATAAGAATGAGGACACACCAAAGGACATCCACATTCATTTGTCTTTCGAGCTTGCTTCGCTTGTAACGCGGCCCGCTGTTATTGAGAAAGGCTTTCGTCTCGTGCCCTGCCGAAAGGAAGGTGAAGGCCATGATGGTGTATACACAATCATTTTGGGGGTGATCAAAAGGAACGAAGTGTAAAAGCACAAGGTAAAGGGTGGCAGCCTCTTACCGGCATAGATGACTATTCCTGAGACTTCTTCTGTATTTCTAATCGTACATCCCCGCAACAAAAGGTTTTCTTTACTCAGCGCAACCTTTTTGCCACTTCTATGCACGCTGCAAAAGCACAAGAGATATCAACTTATGTATACGTTTCATAACTGCGGCAGAGGACTTGTTTCATTCCTTACCAACCTATAGAAGGCAGGAAAATCAACCTTAGCATCTTTATAATCAATTTACAAACATTAATCAGGGATTTCCCATTCCATCTCTTGCCTGTTGTCCTTCAATGGAATTTCACAAAGCTTTCACATGGAAGTTTTCTCCCCTCTTCAGTAAAATTTAAAGTTTGAAAATGAAGAGAAGTTACTGCTTTTTAACAACTTTCACCATAATTCCTACGGAAGAGTTTGCAATACATCTATATTTCTCTAGGAAGTTATTTATATATTGCCTTTTGGCCCTTTAGAAACTCCCAATGTTTACAACATTAAAACAGACAACTCAAATAAGTAAAATGAACTATGAAAAGAGCAATTAAAAGAAACCTGTAAAACCAACCCACAAGCAGTTGGAAATTAAAGTAAATAAAACGTGGAAGAGATGCACCTTAACCATCTAGTTCAAGAGCATCAATGAAGAGGCTTATTATTATTATTATTATTATTATTATTATTATTATTATTATTATTAAGATTTCTTACCAGCCCTTCACCATAAAGTCCTTGGGCAGGTTGCAGCAATGTAAAATACAATATTAATATTAGCTACAACAATTTACAATCAGAATAACAGAGTGAGGCTAGCAAAGGACAAAATCTATACAATGAAGCTGCCAAATGCATCTCAGTGGGGAGGAAATTCCACAGCTTGGAGGCCACTGCAGAGAATGCCCTGATCTGGGCCACCACCTCTCAAATTTCTGAGGGTAGCAGAGCTCCCAAAGGGGTATTCTTTGCCAATTTTCACACCCAAGACAGTCCACGGGGAAAGAAAGGATCTCTCAGATATTTGAGAGGCAGTCCCATGGTAAGGCCTCAACTGAGAAGGCCCTGCATGAAAAGGGTCGTTTTCCCTCACAAAAAGCAACAACCCCTTAACGACAATCTCCAATTTAATAAAGTATTCACATTTTACAGGCAAGGGGGACTGAGGCAAAGGAACAACTATCCTGATCCAGAGATAAAAATGGCATTAAATGCACGGAGCTAGAAACAAAATTCTCCCATTAGAGTCTGCTTTTTGGCTCTGACAAAGTTAATTGTCCATTGGGGGTGGGAAAAGAAGACATTTGGAATCAGGTCTTCCTATACCTTTCTCAAACAAGGTGATAATCAGTTGAATACACTTTTGTTGTTGTTGTTGTTTAGTCGTTTAGTCATGTCCAACTCTTCATGACCTCATGGACCAGAGCACGCCAGGCACTTCTGTCTTCCACTGTCTCCCGCAGTTTGGTCAGACTCATGTTTGTAGCTTCGAGAACACTGTCCAACCATCTCGTCCTCTGTCGTCCATTCTCCTTGTGCCCTCAATCTTTCCCAGCATCAGGGTCTTTTCCAGGGAGTCTTCTCTTCTCATGAGGTGGCCAAAGTATTGGAGCCTCAGCTTCAGGATCTGTCCTTCCAGTGAGCACTCAGGGTTAATTTCCTTAAGAATGGATAGGTTTGATCTTCTTGCCGTCCATGGGACTCTCAAGAGTCTCCTCCAGCACCATAATTCAAAAGCATCAATTCTTCGGCGATCAGCCTTCTTTATGGTCCAGCTCTCACTTCCATACATCACTAGTGGGAAAAACATAGCTTCAACTATACGGACCTTTGTCGGCAAGGTGATGTCTCTGCTTTTTAAGTTGTTGTCTAGGTTTGTCATTGCTTTTCTCCCAAGAAGCAGGCGTCTTTTAATTTCGTGACTGCTGTCACCATCTGCAGTGATTATGGAGCCCAAGAAAGTAGAGTCTCTCACTGCCTCCATTTCTTCCCCTTCAATTTGCCAGGAGGTGATGGGACCAGTGGCCATGATCTTCATTTTTTTGATGTTGAGCGTCAGACCATATTTTGCACTCTCCTCTTTCACCCTCATTAAGCACTTAGTGTGCAGCAATTTCAACAACTAGTATTGTGTGAGCACCATGCCTAGGACTAAAAGGCACACTGGTGACTCTTACTGGAATGGAGCAAGTGATTTGAGTGTGTGGCTGAGAGGCTAACATACACCCCAGTGCAGCACTCTTCTCACTGAATCACAAGGAGTTGGGACATGAAATAATACAGAAATGGACTGCAGTGCATCTTATTATTATTAATCATTGCCTAGGTCATGAAGCATTTATATAGCCCTTCAGGGTGCTCAAAGTCCTAGGCTGTGCAATCTCATTGTAATCCTTTCTGTAGACATATAGGGTAAGTCAGCTATTGTGCACTTTAATGCTTTCTGCCTGGCAATACCTTCCCGATCACCATCTCTACTAGGCAAAATGATAAAAGGCACTCTGACACTAGGGAGACTAACTCAATACATCACAGAATGGGGTTTCATGAGTCGACTCGTGTTGAATGTAGCAGTTCATAAACCTGCCGGTTGCAAAGAACCCAAAGCCCTGTGGTTGTATTTATGGTTTTTCTTTATTTATGTAACATTCTAAGTATCTGCGGAGCTTTACAGAAACAACAACAGCTGAAAGGATAGGTTCCTGTCTCCAAGTAGCTTGCAACGGAAATTGCCAAGAGTGAAACAGAAAACAGAGTGGGAGGAGACACTCGTGTGGACCGGCATGAACTTTCCCTTCCTAGCTCCATAGCACGGCATCTGCTGTGCTCTACGTGGGGCAACCTTTGAAGGAAATGACAACTAATGCAGAATGCGGCTGCCAGACTGGTGACTGGGAGCGGCTGCCATAACACCGTTCTTAAAGGATCTACAATGACTCCCAGTACGTTTCTGAGCACAATTCCAAGTGTTGGTGCTGACCTTTAAAGCCCTAAACGGCCTCGGCCCAGTATGCCTGAAGGAGCATCTCCACCCCTATCATTCAGCCTGGACACTAAGGTCCAGCTCCAAGGGCCTTCTGGTGCTTCCCTCATTGTGAGAAGTGAGGTTACAGGGAACCAGGCTGAGGGCCTTCTCGGTAGTGGCGCCCGCCCTGTGGAACGCCCTCCCATCAGACGTCAAGGAAATAAACAACTATCTGACTTTTAAAAGACATCTGAAGGCAGCCCTGTTTAGGGAGGTTTTTAATGTTTGCTATCTTACTGAGTCATCGCCCCCTGAGGGTTCCCCTGGAGGGGTGTCCTCAGCTGGTCCCTCCTACCATTCCTCTACACGCAGTCAGTCTATGAAAGACCCCACTGTCTGACTCAGTATAAGGCAGCTTCCTATGTTCCTAATAGTCTGCTATGGGTATTTGATATGACATAGTGATTACAGGGCACAAGAAAAGCCTTGAGATCATGGCAGGCATAGGACCCGCCTATGACTCAAAATGATGTTTATGGAAGTCTAAACATATCATTTCCTAAAATCTCACCGTGGCTAACGGAACAGAAGAGGTAGGCTGCTGGTTGTGACCCCTTTGTCCCGAATGCTTGACTGGCACTGTTTGCAGTTTGCCCCTATGCCTCTGCTTCTGAGTGCAGAGATGGCAGATATCACAGTACAACACTGATGACACCTGCTATTTGCCAGGTAAGTTACACAGGCGAAAAGGAAAAAAGCAATAAAATGGGGGAACTGATCACAATCACTTTCAAACCATTCATTTGACTTTGCAATTGCCAGTTGCATTTATTTATTTTCATTAATAATAATAATAATAATATTTTAAACGGAAGGGAACCTTACTGAGCAGTAGAGAAATTACCCCTAAGAAAGGAAACATTTCTCCCATAATCAATGGATACCCTCTCTCAAGGAGAATACAATTCTGGGCTTGGGCTCTGGAAATGAGTGATTTAATCATTAAAAAGATACAACAGGTGAGTTTGTGATGGATGCCTTTATCACATGGTGACAGGCCTACTAGGTTCAAAAGAAACACAGGTAGGTTGTTAAATAGCAAGTCGTGATGGAGGAGTGAGTGGTTATGGCACAGGCCAGAATTTGACGACATTGGGAAACGTAGTTGGGATGCACGGGTAAAAAAATTCTAGGTTGTTATTAAAATCCAAGCTCTTAAAGCCATCTGCATGCATGAGACAATAGAGTTTCTAGGAAGAAGGATTTGGTGGGCAATGGAAACATTTAGGAACAACACAACCTGTACTAGACAGACAATGTCACTTGAATGCAGTGGAACCAGATTGCTAGGGTTTAATATCACAAATGCTGCAAACAGGAACATTCTGTTCTGTATAACTAAGGGTGAGGGTATCAGTGTTTCAGGTCTACAAAGCAGTAATAGTGGTAAACATGGCACAGTTCACACATCACAGTAAACCATAGCAAATGGTATCCCATGAATACATCTTTCTAGGCTGTTGTCTCCTCCCACTATTAAGGTAAGGTAAAGGACCCCTGGATGGTTAAGTCAAAGGCGACAATGGGGTTGCGGTGCTCATTTCGCTTTCAGGCCGAGGGAGCCGGCATTTGTCCACAGACAGCTTTCTGGGTCATGTGGCCAGCATGACTTAACCAGTTCTGGCACAACAGGACACCGTGATGGAAACCAGAGCACACGGAAACGCCGTTTACCTTCCCACCACAACGGTACCTATTTATCTACTTGCACTGGCGTGCTTTAGAACTGCTAGGTTAGTAGGAGCTGGGACAGAGCAACAGGAGTGCACTCCGTCATGGGGATTCAAACCGCCGACCATCCGACTTGACTGGCAACCCCAGAGGCTCAGTGGTTTAGGCCACAGTCCCACCCGTGTCCCTTTCCCACTAGTGTATGAAGGGAACAAACCATGACCTGGTAAGCCAAGAACAAACCTTGGTTTCAGACTGTGG
The DNA here is from genome assembly GCF_964188305.1 of Podarcis bocagei. Classification (NCBI taxonomy): domain Eukaryota; kingdom Metazoa; phylum Chordata; class Lepidosauria; order Squamata; family Lacertidae; genus Podarcis; species Podarcis bocagei. The sequence continues at coordinate 32,952,979 of NC_138130.1, forward strand.
TTTGAAGGAAACAAATCAGGATCCCTTGTTCATATATGCTGCTAATTCAGGGATCATGCTTTCTTTCCCCCCCAGGATGACTAGAGGGGAACAACTTCTGTGACTATATAATGAAGTTTGTATTCTATTGGTAAACTGTTAACTGTGGTTCACTGTGACATATGAACAAGGCCAGAAACAAATGACAGCAGTTTTTTAAAAAACTAAGTCACAGGGATGAAAATGCACACAAACAGAAAATGTGGAGAGGAAACAGACATACAGTGGATGTTATCAGAAAGATAGAGGAAGAGCAGAAATCTGTGGGATACAGTTATTTTAGAATATCGAGCTGAGCAAAGAAGAGACAACCCTTGATTTAATCCTGAATGGACCAAGACTTTGTGTGGGACATTCTATGGGCATGGGATATACGTTTCCTGTCTTACTCTGTATTTCAATTATTCTTTTACTTATTTATTGTAAGCTGCCCAGAGAATTTTATAACGCCATAAGTAAGTAAATAAAATGTTAAGTACTGATGGGAAAGTGACCAAATGCCACCGAATTCAATATGTTTTGCAAGCAGAAAGTTGCCCAGAGAGTCGAGGAGAATAAATTCCAAGAACGGAAACTTTTTATCAAAAATTGCTCCCCACAAGATCGTGCTTGAACTGACTCACAACATATCAAACATATTCTGAAAGAATGGCCATCACTTAGTGTTAGAGCAACTGCTTCCCACACAAAAAGTCACAGGTTCAATCCCCAGTAACTCCTGGGAAAGATAAACCAACCCATTTAAATAAATACAAATAAACTCCACTATCCACTCCAACAGCTCAAAACCAAGCAAGAAGCTGTCTCCTGTGGCAACTCTGGGAGCAGAGAGGGTGCTAGACACGAGGGACCCTTGATTTTATCCAGAATGGCTGCTCTAATGTTAAGAATATCACAGAGGTCTGATTTTTTGACACAGGATTGAAATAGTCTATGGAAAGATGGATGCTAAGCCTCACCCAAGAATTTAAACAGCTTTTCTCCATTCTCTCTGCTGATGTCAGATAATCAGATGAACAGGAGTTGCAATCCCCTCTTAACAGGTTTTCCATGTACATTTGTATTTTTTTGAAAAAAAAATCTTCCCAAAATGGTTTTGGCTTTGCTTCATAATTTAGCACCCTCACTGTAGCTCTTGTTTAATTCATCCAGCGGCCTCAGGTTCTGTTTCCACCAACTACTGAAACACTTTCAAGTTTTAAGCCTTCCCCAAATGCGACTCGTATCCTTTTGTGCTTTTTCCTGAGCCGCTGATGGGTACGAAGATGTAGCGAAAAACACAAGTCACAAGTCACATGTTCACTACCCCCGTCAAATTCATTTCCATCACAACCCTCTCCTCCCATAAACGATTCATAAGACTCGCGAACTTCACTATGCAAAGGTTTGACAGCGCAAGCCCATACATGTCTACTCGGAAGTTAAGTCCTATTAAGTTCGACGGGCCTTACTCCCAGGTAAGCGTTCAAAAGATTACAGTCTAAACCTGCAGGGCAATCCTTAACCGTAGATGAAATTGCAAGGATATACTCACATGAAGCCTCGAAACCTGCTTAAGTCGTTATTCGGCTCCTCGCATTCAATTAGGCTAGTAAACTTCAACGGGTCAAATTCAGAGTCCTGGAGCAAAGGAAATAGCAGAAGCAAGCTGTTAGCGAAAAGCTCAACATGCAAAATTTGTTTTAGGGATAGTGCCATCTTCCCACCCATTGGACCAGATAAACCTTTGGTTTGATCCTGCATAGCTGCTCTTCATTATGATCCTCTGATATTTATACAGTGGTACCTCGGGTTAAGAACTTAATTCGTTCTGGAGGTCAGTTCTTAACCTGAAACTGTTCTTAACCTGAGGTACCACTTTAGCTAATGGGGCCTCCCGCTCCCGCCGCACGATTTCTGTTCTCATCCTGAAGCAAGGTTCTTAACCTGAGGTACTACTTCTGGGTTAGCGGAGTCTGTAACCTGAAGCGTCTGTAGCCCGAGGTACCACTATACCACTTTCCCATATTACCCATCACAATAAAGGCAAGCGAATTATCAATAAAATATCATACTGATTCTATAAACAACCTGTTTGGGATTAACCAGTAAAGATGGGTGGGGGGACCTGTGGCTCTTTCTGATGTTGTTGAGACTCCAACTCCCATCAACCCCCCAGCCATCATGGCCGATGGTCAAGGATGATGAGAGCTGTAGTCCAGCAACATCCGGTGGGGAGAGGGGAGAAAGAGGTTGGCACATCTGCTGTAAAAGAAATTGATCTGTAAAGCACCACTTTTTACAGAGAAGAAGGTACACAATTTCACCATTTACTTGCTTCTGTTCTTATAAGCGGTAATATGGCCACATTTATTTTTTTTAAGGATTCGCCATGGAAAGAGACAGGAAGGAGACGTTCCCGTTGTAGTTCCCCTTCGCCAGCTTCGACTGAGTAAGCAAGGAAGTAAAACCTTGCACATTATACAGTAGAAGCACTAAGGCGTACCCACAAGTACCCAATCCTGCTCACTCCCTGCCGTAAAGCCGCATTCAAAATAAAAACAACCACCACCATTATTTCTGGTTTCTGAAAAATGTCCAGGCAGGCTAAAAACATTTAAGATTATCGCTGGCAGGTTTCAAGTTCAAGCAAAAAGACAAAGTGCAATCTGGGAGAATATAAATCAATACGTTGTCAATTATGGGAATGTTAATACAAGCTTTCTGAAAATATAATCAGGCTTTCTTAATTGCTTCATGCTAGCTCAGATAAATTAATCCTGTACAGTAAATTAGGCACATACAGTAGGATGCTTCTTACCTAATTAACATTTAAAATTCTCCTTGATTCCCTAACTAATTAGGCTCAAGCTGGCATTGGCACCGTCTGCATATCCCGAACACTTACCCGTTATTATAAGGTTTTATCATTGGACTTTCACGGCACAGCAAATACCTCTTTTGTTTAAACATGGAGATTTAAATACTCCATTCTTTCGGCAGCAATCATGCTAATTAAGAGCCTTTCTGCACGATCAGGTTTCTTTCTGCGCGCTGGTGGGGCGGGCGGGCGGAAGGTTTGCCCACAGAAAATGTTCAGTTGTTTTCAACTTTGTTCCACACAGTTCTGATGGTAACTCTGAAGGTTGCACTTCTATTGAGAGAAAATTCCAAGAGGGCCAAAGCATAACATTTGGTATGTGGGGAAACATGCTATTTCCCATAGATAAGGCATTATTTGGTCTTGCAAATGATGGTCTTGCAAAACAGCCGTCTTCTGACTAAGATTCCTTTGTATATTTGTTAACTCATGGTTCAATTCTGTTGTCTTCTGGTATTAATCTGTACATTTTTTTTTTGCAAGTTTCTCATAGTTTTACATGTGATGAAGCACGATGAATATCACATGCTTTGTCTGCATAATTCTATGTATAAATAACAACACTGGTATTGTACACGGTACAAAACATATATTATTATGGTTGTATTCCATTATCATCAATTTATTAATCACTTTCTAAGCAAATCATCTCAAGGTGATTTACACATAGTTTTATGCACTTCCAAGACTGAATGTGTATGTGTTTTTACATGCACAAACAGCCAAGAACTACACTGCTACATTTGGAGAACTGTGAATGCCACTGAACTACAAAAATCAAGTTCGTAAACTTAAAGTACAGATCTGGTCAATTTGGTATCCCTTGTAATTGCTGTGTGGGTGCCGTTACCCAAGTACCATGGGTGTCTATTTGATAGTATTTCTCGCATCAATACCGATGGAGGGGAGGGATACAGTTTCTTCCTGAATTCCTGCATCATTTTCTGCATCTTACAAGTTACGGTTTGGTTCATGTGCCTGTCTGAGTCCAAAGTATTCTGAATGACTTGAAAAAGAGCAAGCTGTTGTCTTTTGAACTGCGCCTGGGTGTAATTTGCACCATGTCTTTGCACTTTTTGGTTAACAGCCTGAGCTCCTCAGAATCACAGAATTGTAGAGTTGGAAGGGAACTTCGAGGGTCATCTAGTCCAACCCCCACAAGAATCCTAACTAAAGTATTCATGACAGATGGTCATCTAGTTTCTGGTTAAAAACCTCCTATGAAGGAGAGTCCACCACATCCCAAGGGAGTCTGTACCACTGTCAAACAGGTCTTACGGCCAGAAAGTTCTTCCTGGCGTTAAGCTGGAATCTCCTTTCTTGTAACTTGAATTGACTGGTTTGTGTCCTACCCTTTGGAGCAGCCGGAAACTGTTGGAATTCTGCTTGGGTCAGAGGAATGTGCCACAGCGTAGGCACCGGCAGATATTCCTGTCGACCTCCCCGCGTCTCCACTCTGCTGATAAGCAGGCGAGGTCCCGGCGATTCATCTCAGATGTGTGAGAGGAACACACCGTTCACCCTCTCTCCCCTTTGGTGTCCCCCAGGAGGGGAAAGAAGCAGACAGAAAACTATTTACATCTTTTATTTCTGTCTCTCATATCAGTACAGAGAAACATGTCTGCACTCGACAACAGCAAGAAGAAACTCCACCCATGTACTTCCAGTACAGGTCATATGACACACACACTGAGCTAACATCCGGTGCTCAGTTCAGATTGGACTGCCCCTTTGTTTCCATGGCAACAGTCACAAACATCCTGTCTGGCTTTCCAGCCACAAGCAGCTGACTGAGCTGCTGGAGCCTTTGCTTGCTGCAGCATTGGTGCTTTATGGTAACATACTCCCCCTAAAGTATCAATGCGTGCTGCGAGCAAAGCGTCATCCAGAGAAGAAAACAAACAGTTGTTATACTTATAACATTCCCCTGTTGTTTCAGTTCCACCCTTGGAACTACCCGCCACTGGTTTAACCAATGTACCTCTCTGGTTGTGTGACTTCGCATTTCCTTGGTTAACAACTCTCTGTTGTGCCTTTGTCTCTGACTCAGACACAGCTTCAATCTGTCCTTGGTCGTTTACAACAGCAACATATGCAAGGTTAGCAAACTCCTTTGAATACCTCTTGGGTGGTACACCCTTCGTTGCTCTCTCAGACCTTCGTAAGATCTGCTGCTCTTCTCTGCTTTCTGGTTCAGCCTCTGAACACTCTGGAGAACCAGTAGTTAGCTTAATCAGTGGTTTATCCTCCTCTTCTGAGGGTCTAGTCATTATTTGAGATTTCCTCTCAATGACTGTGACAACTGAGCTGTCTGAGCTATCAGTGTCATCATCATCAGTACCACTGTAATCTGTGACATCAGAAAAATCATCATCATCATCATCATCTGTGGAAAAAGTGTGAACAATCACTCTTTCCCGTTCAGGAGCACTCTCTAGAAACTTTGTGAGAATCACCTGACCAGATTCAGACAAAATTACTCTGTAGAGACCTTTTTCGTAACCTACAAAGATGCCTCTGGCATTCTTTACCCCACTTGGAGCTTCTGTTCTCACATGAGATCCGAAAACCTTAAAATAGGCAACAGAAGGTTTTCTGTTAAACAGCTTCTCAAAGGGAGAACATCCCAACTCTGTTGAGACTTTTCTCAACCACACATGAAGATAGGACGCTAGAGATTCGGCCCAATAATCATGTGGCAAATGTGAACTCAGCAATTGCGCATGCATCCCCTTTTGCAATTCTTTGTTCACCCTAACACAGACACATTTCTTCCATGCTTCTTCGGAAGTAGCAAGTTTGTGTCTTATCCCTTTTCCATCCAGGAACCTCTGGAAATCCTGTAAAAGAAAAACTGGCTTGTCATCTGTGAAAAGACAATCAATGTTAGCATCATGCATACTTTTAACCTTGTCACAAAACTCCTGAAACTTTTCTAAAGTTTCCTGCGGTTTCTTCATCAAGTAAACCCAAGAATAATTAGTGTAACAATCAACACACACAAGGTAATATTTTGCACCGCCTCTAGATGGTTCTAGAGGACCAATCACATCAGCATACACCCGCTGAAAAGCTCTGTGGACCTTTTTAGCCACCTTCTTGGTGCTCATTCTGGTCACACCTGCAAGAGAAATTTCGTTAGAATCAGAAGTATTACATTTCATGTAATCACTTTGATCAAAAGTCAACAAATACAGTCCATCTTTCTCTTTCGCAGTAAGAAACAGTTCTCCATCTTTGTAGATCTTGCATCTTTTAGCATCATAGTACAGTTTTAGTCCCTTCTTTGCAATCTGCGAAGCACTCAGCAGACTAAATTTCAGTTCTGGAACCAGATAAACATCGTTTATAGTCAAGTTCAGACTCTCAAGATACACAGTTCCAATTCCGGTCGCTTCCAGTTCTTGACCGTTGGCTTGTTTCACAGTGAAGCTTTGCTTCTTCAACGTCGAAAACAGTTCTCTGTGTGGGCAGAGATGCTTCGTGGCGCCGGTATCGATTATGAATGCGTTCCCAACATCTGGCGTGGTTCCTTTCGCCATCATCACCTTTGCAGGTTTCACCTGGCACATGGTACGGCTTTTGCTTGACGCCTCAGGCTTCGTAGAGCTGTTCTTGGCTCCTTTTGACTGTCGCGGCTTCCTACAATTTCGCTGTAGATGCCCAGTCTGTCCACAATTGTGGCATCGGACGGCACTCAAAGCTACGGCATGCTCTCCAGTAGCACCACCAGTGGGAAGATGTGAACTCTGTTCTTGCCTCCCTCTGTCTTTCACTTCCAGTGCAGCAAGTCTGTCGTGTTCGTTCAGGACCACAGCACACACTCTTTCCGCGGTTAGCTGAGCAGCAGGTAGCGAACCAAGCTGACTGGCAACAACCTTGTAGGTCCGGTTCAGGCTGTTTATCATCATGAAGCAAAACACTTCCTCCTGTAGACGGAAATTGCGTTCCACCATCTGTTGACGCAGGTACTTCATTTCTGTCAGGTGCGCTTGAACATCTCCATCAGGCGCTAATCTCAGATTGGTCAACTTCTCAAAATACAGCAACGCTGAAGAACCAGCATCTCTCTGATGCGTTGTACGCAGCGCGTTCCAAACCTCTTGCGCAAATTCCAAATGCTGTATATGCACAAGCTGCTCATCTGAGACACACAGAATTATAGCAGTCCTAGCCTTCACATTCTGTGACTCCCAAGCACGCGTTGGTGCTGCTGGGATGGGATTCTCAATCACCCCAAACAGTCTCTGATTCTGCAGCAGGGCCTTCATCTTTACAGTCCAAGATGAATAATTGTCATTGGTCAGGAGGGGTGGAGAAGGCAAGCCTCCCCCCTTCTTGGCATCCATTTTGAGTCCTTGCATTGACTCTAAAAGACAAGCCACTAAAATCCAATAGCTGGCTTGTTTACTCTCTTGACACCTGGCAACTCTGACACTGGCTGCGTTGGAAAGTCCCTTCCAGCAGTTCGTGAGGACCTAGTCATAACAAAACTTTGTTTACGCCTCTCTGAGGCATAGTCTGACTGTCCAGCCCTCTCGAGTAGCTTTCCATTTCTCCTCTCTGAGGCACAGCCTTCTGAAGGACGTTGCCTAGCAACAGTGCATTCCTTTCCTCGGACAGGAAACCACAAAAATGCTTGGTATGCAGGCCTCTTCTAAGTCGGAGCTGCTTTCCCACACTCGCTGTCCGTGAAGCAGTGAATGAATCAATCTGCATTCACACTTTTAAGCCCTTAAAAGTCTCATACCTTGAGCATCGGCTTGGCTGTCAGCTTCTTCTGGTCAGCTTCTGGCTGCAGAGAATCAGCCTCTCAATTCAGGCTTCCATGGAGCAGAGGAGGACAATTCACCAGCCTCTCATGCAGATGTCCGATGGATCGAAGAAAACAGCAACCATCCTCTGCTACCACTGTTGGAATTCTGCTTGGGTCAGAGGAATGTGCCACAGCGTAGGCACCGGCAGATATTCCTGTCGACCTCCCCGCGTCTCCACTCTGCTGATAAGCAGGCGAGGTCCCGGCGATTCATCTCAGATGTGTGAGAGGAACACACCGTTCACCCTCTCTCCCCTTTGGTGTCCCCCAGGAGGGGAAAGAAGCAGACAGAAAACTATTTACATCTTTTATTTCTGTCTCTCATATCAGTACAGAGAAACATGTCTGCACTCGACAACAGCAAGAAGAAACTCCACCCATGTACTTCCAGTACAGGTCATATGACACACACACTGAGCTAACATCCGGTGCTCAGTTCAGATTGGACTGCCCCTTTGTTTCCATGGCAACAGTCACAAACATCCTGTCTGGCTTTCCAGCCACAAGCAGCTGACTGAGCTGCTGGAGCCTTTGCTTGCTGCAGCATTGGTGCTTTATGGTAACAGAAACAAGCTTACTTGGAGGAAGGATGGAAATAAAAGTGATAGGTATGTGCATAGATATGCATCTGTATGTGTTTGTGCATAGCTATATAGATGTATAATTAGGTAAAAGTAAAGGGACCCCTGACCATTAGGTCCAGTCGTGACCGACTCTGGGTTTGCGGCGCTCATCTTGCTTTACTGGTCAAGGGAGCCGGCGTACAGCTTCCGGGTCATGTGACCAGCATGACTAAGCCGCTTCTGGTGAACCAGAACAGCGCACAGAAACGCCGTTTACCTTCCCGCCGGAGCGGTACCTATTTATCTACTTGCACTTTGACGTGCTTTTGAACTGCTAGGTTGGTAGGAGCAGGGACCGAGCAATGGGAGCTCACCCCGTCGCGGGGATTCGAACTGCCGACCTTCTGATTGGCAAGTCCTAGGCTCTGTGGTTTAAGCCACAGCGCCACCCGCGTCCCTTATGTATAATTAGGTGCTTATAATTCTTCCCCAAATTATTTGGAAACATTCCTATTAGCAACGCCCCCTTTTTTTGCATGCAGTCAACGCAAGAACATTGACACGGCAAGGCTCCTGCTTGCTGAAGTATGATGACAAACAAAGCAGAGCATCACTCTGATCAGCGCGAAGTTGCATTTGTGCTTGCAAAGCAGCAAGCACTGGCTAATGTACTTGCTCACTCATTGATGAATAAGAACCCCCCTTGTCAAAACAGTGTCAGCATTCTGTATCCGAATGGTAGGCAAAGAGAGCTTTCATTTCTCAAAGAAAGGTGGAAATCCAATTTCAGTTGTTTGGGAGGGAGCTCCCTTCTCCCTTTCCTGGACTCCCCCTGTAATTGGATTCTCTCACCCTCAGATGGCCTCGTGGATGCATTTTAACGTAATTTATAACAGATAGCAACCACGTAATCAACAGAACTGAAGGCCTTTCGTTCCCAGATGAGCTGATGTATGACAATTACGCGGCAAAGAGAGAGAGAACATTTTACAATGCCGATAAGTGAGCCCAATGTAATTGCTTTCCTTGGGCCTTGACAGTTTTCTTTTGCAAGGAAGACTTCGTCTCTAGATAGCGCACTCATATAAATATATATGTATATAAGAGAGTTGCCCTTTGTTGGCATGTGTTCCTGGGAGAAAGGATGTGCACAACTGGCATCGAACATAATATATATATCCGGTGCTGGGATCAGTCTCTTGTTTGCTGAGTTCAGCAACCGCAATGAGCCTTCTGTTTGATTAGACTGGCCTTCGGAAGGAGGACTCTCTGCTCTCTCAGGGGTTTCCTCTTGAACATTTGTCAAAAGTATTAAGACATTACTCGCCCCCCCCCCCTTACAAAAAGTGCTGAACGAAAAGCTGAGATGAGATAAAGCAGTTGCTGCTAACTCAGGCACTTCCTCGCCCTCCGCAGTAATAGAGATTAAAAAAACCTTCGCCCTCCCCTACAACTAAGATGAAACAGGTACAAAGCTAACTTTTTCTCTTTTTACTAAACAAATAGGATTATGTATAAATGTTAACTCACTGCGACTGGGAATTCCTTTAAAGAGAGAGAGATAGAGGGAATAATCCTCGGCCACACCTGTGAAAATAAATTCTAAAATGCTCTGTTCCAGATGTCCTGTGCGTTCAGTACATTTCCCCAACACTTTATCGCAATAAATAAATAAATATGATCTTAAGTGGGAGTGGTTTTGGTGCACAAGACCTTCAAGTCAAGTTTGAACGTGAAACCTAAATTTGGTGGTGTGTGATTGAATCCCATCTTACAGGCGGAGGGGGGCACCCCCCAATTTTACAAGGAGGGGGTCAGGCCCTCTCAATATTGTGCAGCCTGTGGTGGGCTCCACTGGGCCTACATGCAGCTATGACAGACCCCACCAAGCCTTCCTAAGACTGTGACAGGCCCTGGTGGGCCTTCCCATGGCCCTGGCTGGCCTACCTGTGACCATAGTGGGCTCTGTTGGGACTCCTCCCATCACATGACATCACACACGTGTCACGTGCATGACATCACTCTCTCACACACGCTGGGCCTCCCTAAAGTTGGGTGGAACCCGCCCCGTTTGCCACCCTAAAATGTGGACAGTCTAGAAGTGCCCACAGCAGTTTGCAGAGCTATGCTGCCAACCAGCAAGACAGACATATTTTCGCTCCAAGTAACAATGCATTGAATTTAGATTTCCTGGAGATACTTTGGAATCTCAATGGAAAGATTCCTATGGTGATAGTTACGCAGTGTGGCCAAATAGTGAGAGCTGTTATGATCTAGGTCAGGCATCCCCAAACTAGGCTCTCCAGATGTTTTTGGGACTACAATTCCCATCATCCTTGACCACTGGTCCTGTTAGCTAGGGATGATGGGAGTTGTAGTCCAAAAACAGCTGGAGGCCCAAGTTTGGGGATGCCTGATCTAGGTGGCAATGTGGGTTTAGTAGGAAGAATGTCAGACTTGAACTATGATGGGGAACCGAGTTCGGATTCCTCCAAGCCATAAATTATTTTTCTCTTGGTTTGGGGAAGTCACACCCATTGCCATCTATAAAATGGGACTATTTAACAAATTACTTCACAAGTTTATTCCAGGGATGAGTGAGAGCTGCTGTAAAGTGTCAGACACATTCCAAATCGCTATAGGAAACACAGCTAGTCTGGGGAGAAGGAAGGAGGTTCAGATGTTTCTGACAAAATTTATGCTTTTATCTGCCTTGGCACAAAATGAATGAAATATCTTGAGTGAAAAGAACATTTCACATTCTTTGCTAATTTGCTTTTGAGCTTTTGGCCTCTCTGTGTAACCATGAAATGATGTTCTTGAATCTACTAGCTCATTAGTTTTCATACAGTCATAACAAGGGATGGAGCATAAATTTGATTCCGTACGTATTTAAATCTCTCAAATGTGCACATTCCAAAACATGAAAACCGAAACACAGCTATCCTTCAAAATTTGCACATATCCAAATGCTGCAATTCTCCAATTAACGTTTACAAAAATGCTTATAAATAAATAAAGAAAATGGAATAAAAACACATAAAAATGAAGATGCCAGTGAAAATAATCTACAAACATGCATTATATTACGGGAAACTGCTTGTAAAAATTGTACATTCATTCATTTTATGTGTATGTCGCTTTCCCACACACAAACAAATGCTCAAAGCAGCTTACAACAAAGAAAACAAGGCATTTCAAAACCAAACAGTGCGAAAAGAATTTCCTAATAACACGGAAAACAAAACAGCAAATATAATAACATACAAAAAACAACATTTCAGATCTATAAATATAACAAGATTATGTAAACAACATCCAACAAAGTAGCAAGGAAACTTTTCCTAGAAAAGCCCCTCCCATGTTGCACACATTCCATTAGTTGCAACCGCACATGAAAATATGTTTGTTAGGAAAAATTGTCACTATAATGCTTACAAATTTTCGTACGGATTTCTTTTTAAAATCCAAATACTGCTGCAAAATGTAGAGAGCTGAATTTATAACGGGGAAAATTGAGATACTATGAGAAATGAAATCGACATCTCTTTCCATCCTTAGTCACAAACAGAATTTGCAAAGTTGCCACACACAGAGAATTGAATGAAGTTCACCAATCAGATCTTCAGCATTAGCATGAAAGTGGGATGGGGTGGACAGATTTTACATATGACCACCACTAACTTCAAATCCTCATTTACCCCCTTGTCAGTGTAAGCACCTTGTGCCTTCATTCTTAACAGGCAAGATGAAATAGACCAAGACTCTGTCTCTGCATAATCTTATACATGGAACCCCCTTCTGGGGGCTCCTGACCGCTACAAGTCTCCACCCAACGTACTACAACTTCTTGTTGGTTAAATTGTTTACGCGCGCTACGACCGCAGCCAGAATTCTGTATACACATAAATGGGAAAAAAGAAGTTCCAACAAAAGAGGAACAGACTTTGAAATTATTGGACTATGTGCAATTGACAGCGAAAACGAGAGACCAAAAAAGAAGAAATGTTTGTGGAAGAGTGGAGACCCTTTTCAGATTATGTGAGAAAAGATTACAGTCGAATGAAATCGCAAGCAGGACTTGAAAAATAAGGAAAGGAATGAGAACGGTAAAGGAATGTAATGTGGGATATATATCATGGGTAGGTAAACTAAGGCCTGGGGGCCAGATGTGGCCCAATCACCTTCTAAATCTGGCCTGTGGACCGTCCAGGAATTAGTGTGTTTTTACATGCGTAGAACGTGCCTATTTATTTAAAATGCATCTCTGGGTTATTTGTGGGGCATAGGAATTCGTTCATTCCCCCCCCAAAAAAAATATAGTCCGGCTCCCCACAAGGTCTGAGGGACAGTGGACTGGCCCCCTGCTGAAAAAGTTTGCTGACCCCTATGTCATTGGAAAAAAAGACTGCATTTATGGCAGTAGGTGAACGATTTGAACAGAAACATCATGGAAGTAAGGATGGGAAGTCAAAATGTTAAGGGAATATTGTACTGAAATGGAAAGGAATTTGTGAAATTGTTTGAAAATCAATAAAAAAAATATGGGAAGGGGGAGGAGGAAAGAAAACCACTTGGCTTTGCCTTGCTTGCCAGTAACACTCCACCCCAATTTGTACTACAGTACAGTAGTACCTTGGTTTTCGAACAGCTTAGTTCTTGAACGTTTTGGTTCCCAAACGCTGGAAACTCGGAGTGTTCCAGTTTGCGGACTCTTTTTGGAAGCTGAATGTCCAACAGGGCTTCTGTGGCTTCCGATTGACTGCAGGAGCTTCCTGCAGTCAACCGGAAGCTGCGCTTTGGTTTCTGAACGTTTTGGAAGTCAAACGGACTTCCAGAAGGGATTCCGTTCAACTCCCAAAGTACGACTGTATTTACAGCAGGCTGCCGAATCCTTAGGGCAGCAAGTCATACAGAAAGTTGTGCATAACTCCTGCAACCTCTCTTCTGCAGCAAGTGCCCTATATAGATGTTGGGTTGCAATTCCCATTTGCCCTCTGCTCTTGGCCATGCAAGCTGGAGGGGAGGGCACCCTGTTGGCCACCCCTGCGCTAAACATTATCCAGCTCCTCTTGTATTCAAGTCTCAGCAAAGGTTTCCAGCTCTCTCTGCCTAAGCCCGCGAAAGATGGACCCATGTGTTTTCAGTATTACAGGGCAGCTGGCCTGGCCGCCACACCCTCAGTAATTGCTTATGGAATGTTTTATGCGAGCTGGAAATATTTTGTCAGCCACGCCAGGAAGAGCGGCAGGGCTGATCTATTCCCTGCTTGCTCCAGTCAGGTTTCATAAGAATGATTTATAGTGTTTTGAAAACTTTAACCTATACCGGTGGAAAATATTTACATCCCTAGTTCTCTGCAGTATATAAAAATAAAGATATCACAATATTTTCTTAAATACACATACACACACCCAACTGATTGTGGCAATGCTGTGCAGCTGAAACCCCACTGACTTCACTGGGATTTAAAGAGCTGACAGTGTTCAAGAACGTGTGGCCTCTCTCTGAAGGCTGTTGGAGGGCCTGCCGGTGACCCACAGCAGAGTTTTTCAAGCTAGTGGCAAGCTCTAAGTGTATATTTGGACAAATTTGATTTAGGAGAGGCTTCTGTGGGGAAAATATGTTTGAATTTGTGCCAGTTCTGTCTCTCCACAGCCGGCTAATGGGAGCAAAATGTGTACATTGTTCTAGCTCCTTCAGACCACTGCTCCCTTGGTTCTATAAACTCAACCCCAGAGCCCCCTACCCTATAAAAAACATTATTTGGAACAGCAGTTTGCATGACCCGCAATATCAGATATTAGAACAGAATTGAGAACAGTAGCAATTAAGTGCTTATTCACTTAAACTAAAACGGTTTGTTAATTCACTCAACTTGATCCAGTGATACAAAATTGAGGGGGGTTGCATGCCACCAGACCCCTCTGCCTGCGGAGTCCCTAGGTGCCACTGCCAGGTGTGCAATCATGCTCAGGTTTGGCTCCACACAAGCCGCATCACTTTCGCTTCAACACGGACATCAAAATTGTGGACATCTAACTGCCTAACCGACAGGGTGAGCTCCCGTTGCTCAGTCCCTGCTCCTGCCAACCTAGCAGTTTGAAAGCACGTTAAAGCGCAAGTAGATAAATAGGTACTGCTCTGGCGGGAAGGTAAACAGCGTTTCCGTGCACTGCTCTGGTTCGCCAAAAGTGGCTTAGTCATGCTGGCCACATGACCCAGAAGCTGTACGCCGGCTCCCTTGGCCAATATAGCGAGATGAGCGCCGCAACCCTAGAATCGGCCACAACTGGACCTAATGGTCAGGGGTCCCTTTACCTTTAGCTGCCTAACAGCATCAGCTTCAGAATAAGGTTGCATAGAAGCCTAGGCCTAGGCAGTTGCTTGTGCTTCGGTTCTTCCTTGCAGACAACCACCACGACCCACGGGCACTCGAAGATGGGGCCAGGAGCACAGCCCTGCTCACATACATATGTGGAAGAGACCACAAGGGCCATCGAGTCCAACCCCCTGCCAAGCAGGAAACACCATCAGAGCACTCCTGACATATGGTTGTCAAGCCTCTGCTTAAAGACCTCCAAAGAAGGAGACTCCACCACACTCCTGCTCTCTAGCATATCCCCTTCATTGTGAGTAATATGTGAAGGGTCTCGAACAAAGCAACATTCTGATCTCACCGAAGCCCCTCCACTCAGGCAAAAGTCACATTGAACACTATTGTATTTTGGTTCCGCTCATATAACTCCTTGACAGTCTACCTGGTCCAAATTAGTGTCTTTGAACTTGTTCTATTCTATAAATATCCCGTCTGCATTCTTCAAATTTCTGCTATTCATTAGAATTCGTTCTCATGTTCCCTGAACATTCAACTGTTCATTTCACTTATTTCCACAGCCTAACATCAGTGCTTAAGACTTTCCCTTCGCAGGGAGAACACCCCGTGGGCTGTAACTGTCTGAGTCAGACCGGAGTCGGTCTCTGAAGATGCAGTTCCTGAAAAGGAATAATTTCCACACATATAATATTGAGCAGATTATAATAAAACCAATTGTTTAATTAAGGAACGCTCATCTCTTGAAGATCATGGCTCTAGCAGCCTAGTAATGAGCTTCTTCTAAGAACATACTCCTGTTAATAAATTTCTAAAATCAAAGCGGTTTGGTGAAATGGCTAGAGCAGGCACAGGAAACCTGTGGTCTTTCAGATGTTGTTGGACTATTAACACATCTGGAGGGCCACAGGTCTTTCACAACTGGGTTAGAGTGATGAACTAGGAAGCTTGAGTTTTGATCGCCATCCACTAGGTCAGTGTTTCCCAAACTTAGGTCTCCAGCTATGTTGAAACTACAATTTCCATCACTCTCCTGACCATAGGTCCTGCTAGCTAGGGATGATGGGAGTTGTAGTCCAAAAACAGCTGGAAGCCCAAGTTTAGGAAACGCTGCACCATAGGCGCCAACTCCTAGGGGCCAAGGGGTTTTTGGGACCCACCAATGAAATATTTGAGGGCCCCCCCCAAGTTGGTGGGTATTGCCATTCAAATGGTGTGCATGCACTGCGTCATGTGATCAATTATGCAAGGCGGGGCTTATCTGCCCCCCATTATTTTATTCAAGTTGGCACCCCTGTACTGCACTTAGCAGTCACTATCTCTTAGCCTAACCTACCTCACAGGGTTGTTGTGAGATTAAAATGAGGGCGGAGAGAAACACCTACATTATCTCAAGCTTCTTGAAGGGAAAATGGGGTACGAATGGGGTAATTAAATAAGTAAAATATAGAAACAAGCTTTAGTAAGTTTAGTTATTCATCTCTGTCCTCTTTACCTCCCTCATTTCTCTCATATATATATATGTGTGTGTGTGTGTGTGTATTTATTTGAGTGAAAACTGGCTGCAGGTGCAGTGGTGCAGTTCAGTGCTTCCACAGAACAAGGTTCTTAAAGAGCATCTCCCTTGCCTGTGTCTCTTCAGCGAACCCCTTTGGATCCAATGCTTTCTCTCTCAGTTTTGGAACCCTCTAGTAATAGTCTGCAAATGGCTATACTTGCAGGCCACTTCACAGTTTGAGGTCCCCTGTCCCCCCATCTCGACATATGCTACATTGTTAGGAAAGCTGATTTCCCCACAACAGTGCTTTCAAACAAATGCTCCCCACACCCCATATTAATATTTTGCTGGAAGCAGCCCAGAGTGGCTAGGGAAACCCAGCCAGATGGGAGGGGAATGAATTAATGAATTAATGAATAATAATAATAATAATAATAATAATAATAATAATAATAATAATAATTGCCTAAAGTTCGGTGTAGGTGATGCAGGTTCAGTATATGCCAACTGTATTTGCAAACGGGCCCTAAATCCTGGGGCTACAGTGGTACCTGGGGTTAAGTACTTAATTTGTTCCGGAGGTCCGTTCCTAACCTGAAACTGTTCTTAACCTGAAGCACCACTTTAGCTAATGGGGCCTCCCACTGCTGCCGCGCCACCGGAGCACAATTTCTGTTCTCATCCTGAAGCAAAGTTCTTAACCTGAAGCACTATTTCTGGGTTAGCGGAGTCTGTCACCTGAAGCGTATGTAACCCGAGGCACCACTGTATTTTATTAGGTTTTTTTCCTTGTGGATGTCTCCTCATATTCTTAATCTTTTTTTTTTTAAAAAAAGTTTCAAAATAGAGCTGATTTTGTTCATGCTAAATTAAACCATTTCTAAATATTTCCTTACATAACTAACTTGAAATAAAGGCTACTTGTTAACTATGGTTCTTTTTGTTTTGTTTTGTTGGAACTTCGACTCCTTCCCCCCCCCCCCAAAAAAAAATATTCTTGGCGAGGTAAGGAAAAAGAGCTGTAAACTCAGCTCCCCAGCAACAGCACTTCAAAAATTGACTGGACTCCAGAACATCAGATCTTTAAACTGCAATTATGCACATAATATCTCTCCCCTCCCCCAATTTCCTTGAGTGGTCTCTTATTTGCAAACCTACCAGGCAGGCAAAATTGTACACAATATTTATATATTCAAATGGAATTTTCTGAGAGGTTGGAGAACTGGCAGTACAGTTTATGAAATTAGAACTGTGCCTGGCATCAGTGACTACTTTCATTGGTTGAGTATCAACAAGGGACATGTAATTACAGGCAGAAAACTTCGCTAGGAAAAAGATTAGATCTGTTTCTGACGGAGAAACTATATTTATTAGCATCCCAGCAGCGCACTGTAACAATCACATCCGCAGGATTCCACAAATGAATCGATAAAATCAAGGCAGGCCAGAAACAAGCATGGATACGCATTACTGAAGGAAAACTGTTTTTCCTCACGCCACTGTAGTTTTCCTCTCTGTGAGGAACTATTACGGCTTCTCTGTACTCACCAGCCCTTGCAGAAAAATGAGGAATTTTTCATTAAAACACAACATTTGCTTCACAACAAACAAAGCCATCCGACCTGAGCTCTTGGGGACTGGTTTTTAAACTGGGTTGATTATTGGCCCATCATCTTGATTTGGTTTTTGTGAATGATGATTATGATTGGCTGTATGCTGGGTTTCACAGTGTGACCAGACTGTGGCTTACCATTCAGCAGGGTACACGACAAAAGCATTCACACACAAGCAGGGTTATGATTGGTGCTTCACCATGAAGTTTTTACAGTCAGTGTCACATTTTTTAACAACATCGGAAAGAGTTGCTGGTACTGTGTACCCTTGATTACCCTCTAAAAAAAAGCACTGGTTATGATGTTTTAATTTGATGCGTCGGATCCAGACATCCTCTTCTATTGACAGGCCCCTTCCATTTGCAAAAGGCAAATCCAGGGGAGGGATCCCACTGTGGAAGGGGGAATGTGACTTTTGCCAATTTCCCCCTCCTCCTGCAGGTAAAGGTAAAGGATGCCTGGACGGTTAAGCGCTCATCTCACTTCAGGCCAAGGGAGCTGGTGTTTGTCCACAGACAGCTTTCTGGGTCATGACTAAACCGCTTCTGGTGCAATGGGACACCGTGATGGAAACCAGCGTGCACAGAAACACTGTTTATCTTCCCGCTGCAGTAGTACCTATTTATCTACTTGCACTGGTGTGCTTTTGAACTGCTAGGCTAGCAGGAGTTGGGGCACAGCAACGGGAGCTCACCCCATCATGGGGATTCGAACCACCAACCTTCTGATCGGCAAGCTCAATAGGCTCAGTTGTTTAGACCACAGAGTCACCCACAGTTCTACCTCCAACACCTCATAATACTCAACAGTGTGGGGAGATGCTCCTACTGGCAGGACTGAAGTCTGGATCCAACCCATAAAGCACATTTTGAATGTTCAAAACACTGAACTTGAATAATCTCAGTAATCCTAACAACAGCCTTTTAACTCAAGTCAGTATTACAATTTTTTTATATTACAAACAGGAGACACAAGAAGAAAGGGCTGCTTGCCTAAGTTCATGCCTCCAAAGAGATCTGAACCAAAGACTTAGGTTTTAGGTTTCCCTCCCCATTGTATCTTCATTTTAATTTTTCTATTTCTGCATGCATTTATATTGGTTATAGTTACTACTTTTATTGTAAGGTAAAGGTAAAGGGACCCCTGACCATTAGGTCCGGTCGTGATCGACTCTGGGATTGCGACGCTCATCTCGCTTTATTGGCCGACAGAGCCGGCGTAGAACTTCCGGGTCATGTGGCCAGCATGACTAAGCCGCTTCTGGCGAACCAGAGCAGCCCACGGAAACGCCATTTACCTTCCTGCCGAAGCAGTACCTATTTATCTACTTGCACTTTGACGTGCTTTCGAACTGCTAGGTTGGCAGGAGCAGGGACTGAGCAACGGGAGCTCACCCCGTCGCGGGGATTTGAACCACCCACCTTCTGATCGGCAAGTCCTAGGCTCTGTGGTTTAACCCACAGCGCCACCCGCGTCCCATATCTATATATACCCAAGCCCAAGGATTTCTTGGATCATGGATTCCACCTTGTAGCACAACCCTAATGATATTTACTCCTAAGTAGTTTCCACTGATTCCAGTGGGACTCATTTCCAAGTGAGTATACTTCAGAGCGTAGCTTTCAGTTCCTACGCTATGCCAGCTCCTGGAGATAAGCATGCGAACTTGTAAAGACAAAGAAGACAGCAACACACTCTGCAAAAAAATAAATAATCCCTACACAAGCACCTAATGAAACCCCTCATGCATGACAGCAGCTTTTGCCAGTCTAGTGCCTTCCAGATGTTTTGGACTACAATTCCCATCAACCCCAGCCAGCACGGCCAATAGTCAGGGGTGATGGGAGTTGTAGTCCAGAAGCACCTGTGGTCCAGTATAATGGCAAAGGCTACATTACAGGGGACTGTCTTTACAACTGCACCCTTTCCTTCTGTAATAAATAACAGGCGCTGCACGGTGTTTAGCTATGTTTTACTCAAAGAAGGCCTATTAATATTTTTATTATGTGTTTTAACACCCTTCATCTTAAGACCTCTGGGTGGTTCACAGAATAAAACACAGTATAGAAACAAGTAAGCAATTAAAACAAAACAGCAAAACAATGACAACACACCCGTACCCCACAGACACATTGAAAAGGCTGCAGAATATTAATCAGCCAAAGGCCTAACCCAGGCATGTTCATTAATGTCAGTGGGTCTTTTGAGTAATTGTTGAATACCACTCATTCTACCCAAGACTCAGCTTTTCTATACATGTTATGACACTGGCAATTTGCAGGAACGCTTCACACTCTCTGCTGGATCTCTCTCTCTCTTTTTAAATGCATTTATTCATTGCGTTTAGACTATGTAAGCTTGCGGAACAATAAATATCTATTTAGAAGATAGACCATAATCTCAGGCTGCCAGTAAAGGCGCTGCTGATTAGGTGATGTACTTCTTCAGATTTTGGGCTTTAGTAAATCCTTAAGCTCCACACACTTGTGTGTGTATGCGCATGTGTGAAATTGGTTTGGTGTATGAGAAATCCTCAGCCAGAGGGAGGCCAATTCTGAAAAAGACAAAACTAGCAATAAGGGTGACGCTGACACTCGGTAGAACGACAGTGTTGAGGCAGCCCAACTACTTACTGCCTTGTTGTTTAGTCGTGTCCGACTCTTCGTGACCCCATGGACCAGAGCACGCCAGGCACTCCTGTCTTCCACTGCCTCATGTAGTTTGGTCAAACTCATGCTGGTAGCTTCGAGAACACTATCCAACCATCTTGTCCTCTGTCATCCCCTTCTCCTTGTGCCCTCCATCTTTCCCAACATCAGGGTCTTTTTCAGGGAGTCTTCTCTTCTCATGAGGTGACCAAAATATTGGAGTCTCAGCTTCAGGATCTGTCCTTCCAGTGAGCACTCAGGGCTGATTTCCTTAAGAATGGATAGGTTTGATCTTCTTGCAGTCCATGGGACTCTCAAGAGTCTCCTCCAGCACCATAATTCAAAAGCATCAATTCTTCGGCGATCAGTCTTCTTTATGGTCCAGCTCTCACTTCCATACATCACTACTGGGAAAACCATAGCTTTAACTATACGGACCTTTGTTGGCAAGGTGATGTCTCTACTTTTTAAGATGCTATCTAGGTTTGTCATTGCTTTTCTCCCAAGAAGCAGGCGTCTTTTAATTTCGTGGCTGCTGTCACCATCTGCAGTGATCATGGAGCCCAAGAAAGTAAAATCTCTCACTGCCTCCATTTCTTCTCCTTCTATTATATGAAATAGAGCTGGGCAATGTATCGATGCCTCATCCAAAACCGGTTTCAAGTCCACATCACAATAGTGGTTTCAGAATATATGACCTGGAAATATGTAATGAACAGCGTTCACAACTCCAGGGGTCATTGTGATTGGTGTCTGCTGCCTTCCAAGTAGCAGGAAGGTGAGAAGAGAGAGACGCACCCTCTGGCTGGCTGTGTTCTTACGAATCAATCCGACTGCATTTATGTAATTCTAGATAAAACTGAAAGTTTTAATATTTATAACTGCTTGGCCAAATACGTAAATATATATTGCATTCCCTGCTCAGACCTGTAAGCTCCAGTGACTCTCAGAAGTGCTTATTAACCTGATTGAAGGGTCATCTCTCTCTTGAAAACATTAGAGACAAGGGCTAACAGTTTAATAGTTTTCTAAGCACTTGAGCTGTTGCCCTTTGAGTGTAATGCATGCAGCAGCCCTGTGACAAACTCTCTGATATCTTAAATGGGGGGTTCTTCTAAAAACCACGCTGCCCCTTGACTTGTGATAGGCCATGTGACCAAACATGACCGCTATAGGACGCAGTATAATAGATTCTTTTGTTTCCTCGTGAAACAACATTCCTGGGTCTGTGATGTTCGCCAAAGCAAGCTGCGGCCATGTAAGCAGCATAACGGCCCTTTCCCAATATTCAGCTGCTGATCTAATGTGCTCCCGTGGAAACCTTCTGACCTCGTGTTAAGAAAAAGAGGAGACTGAGAGGAGATATGATAGCCATCTTCAACGGGCTGTCATGTGGAAGAAGGAATAAGCTTGTTTTCTCCTGCTCTGGAGCACTGTTAAAAACTGAGATATGGAAGCTAGGAGCTAAAGAACACCTTTATCCTAGGTTATGGGCGCAACAACAGAATGCCTAGGCACTTTTTTTTTTAATAACAAGAATTCAAAGCTGAAAATGAATGAACTGCATCTAAAACATTATGTTCATTTTTCACATGGTCTAGTCCTTCTCCTGCTCACCCTCCTAATAGTCTTAAGAGCTTCTCTTCTCCAGTCTTCAGAGAGTAGCTAGAAGTGGGGAGGCAGAAAAATCTCCTCCTTCCACTCTGCAGTTTTAATCTGAAATCTTAGGCGCTGTACTGCGCCCAGAGCTCAGAGACTGCTCACGCTGATGAAATTCCCTGTCGCAAAATGCGCCTGGAACAATGGGAGTTTTGAATGCTAGTCTGGAGGGTAAGACTCGGACTAATGGGACAAGATACAAGAAAGGAAATTCCGACTAAACATACAGAAAAACGTTCTGACAGTAAAAGTGGAACAGGCTGCCACGAGAGGTGGTGGACAACTCCTTCCTTGGAGGTCTTCAAGCAGAGGTTGGATGGCCATCTGTCATGGGTGCTTTAGCTGAGATCCCTGCATTGCAGGGGGTTGGACTAGATGACCCTTGGCTCCCTTCCAACTTTACAATTCTTTGAATCTGCAATTCTGTTTTCTTGAGCTGTGGTCCTGATCCGCAAAAAAGAGAGCTGAACACGGCCACAGATATGCAGTGTCTGCATGCCTCCACGTAGCTCGATGGTGGGATTTCATAATCCTGCTTCCAGGAGACCTCAGAGCCCCACAATCCATACAAAGTGAATATTTTATCAACCAAAACAAACAGGAACCCTGGAGGCTTTGTCACAAGAAATGGGCATAAATCCATGAAAGCAAGGTGGAGTTGTTTTTAATGCTTGGACGAGACTCTCAGGCGTTGTTTATAGGGACTGTCAAGATTTCTCAAAGCCTTAAGCCCAGGTTAATGCCATGGGTGTGTGTGTTTTGTGCATGCTGCCTTGGCAGCACATGAGGACAACCTATGCACGCTAGCTTAGAAGTCCCATGCCACTCAATGAGACTTACTTCTGAATAGACATGCATAGTATTGCCCTGCAGAGCCAGCGGGGTGGCGTGGTTAAGAGCAATGGACTTGTAATCTGGTGAATCGGGTTCGCGTCTCCGCTCCTCCACATGCAACTGCTGGGTGACCTTGGGCTACTCACATTTCTCTGAAGTCTCTCAGCCTCACTCACCTCACAGAGTGTTTGTTGCGGGGGAGGAAGGGAAAAGGAGATTGTTAGCCGCTTTGAGACTCCTTTGGGTAGTGATAAAGCGGGATATCAAATCCAAACTCCTCCTCTTCTTTTTCTTCTTCTTCTGCATGTCAGGATGGTCTAAATCCAGGATGGGGAATCTGTGGCTCTTTAGTGGGCTGAGTGCTGTTGCGCTCAGGTCTTGCTTTCTGGCTTCTTGTGGGCATCTGGCTAGCTACTATGGCAGGCATAGGCAAACTCCAGCCCTCCAGGTGTTCGGGACTACAATTCCCATCATCCCGGACCACTGGTCCTGTTAGCTAGGGATGATGGGAATTGTAGTCCCAAACGTCTGGAGGGCCGGAGTTTGCCTATGCCTGTACTGTGGGGACAGGGGGTTGGACCAGGTGGGTCATTGGCATGATCCAGCAAGCTCTTATGTTTGGGGCTGATGGGAGTTAGAACATCAAGCTTGCTGGAACAAGTCGTTCTTGCTCTGTAACACTGGACCCAGAGAAGGCAAGAACGAAAGAACAGCCTGCTGGATGGCGCCAAGGGCCTATCCAGTCCAACTTCCTGTTCTCACAGGAAGGCAGGATTCAAGCCCAAGAAGACACTTCCCCCTCGTGTGGTTTCCGGCAATGGACAAGCGGCATTTATTTTAAGGCACTGAATGAAATGAAACATTCTCTTCATTAAAAAGCGTTTCTACACCACTTAATACAGTGGTACCTCGGGTTAAGAACTTAATTCGTTCCGGAGGTCCGTTCTTAACCTGAAACTGTTCTTAACCTGAAGCACCACTTTATTTTATTTTTTTAATAAATGTTTATTAAATTTTCACAAATTATAAAACATACACAATACACATTACAAAACATTACAAACATAAACACACAAAACAAACATGTATAATTTCAAATCCTTTTTTTTCTTAAACCTTATTTCACCGACTTCCCCGTACCTCCCCTTTCTGCATCCCAATTCCCAAATTTGTTTCAGCAAATCCTCTCCCTTAATTTTATCTAATTTTTCCTTATTGTTTTCTTTTACTTAATCTTTTACAGCCATAATCCCTTATTTTTTATAACCACAACATTTTAGCACTCAATAATTTTACAATATTTCTTAAGATAAATTTTAAATTTCATCCAATCTTCTTCCGCCGTCTCTTTCCCCTGGTCTCGGATTCTGCCAGTCATTTCAGCCAGTCCCATATAGTCTATTAAACCCTGAAGCACCACTTTAGCCAATGGGGCCTCCCACTGCCGCCGCGCCACCGGAGCATGATTTCTGTTCTCATCCTGAAGCAAAGTTCTTAACCCGAGGTACTATTTCTGGCTTAGCAGAGTCTGTAACCTGAAACGTCTGTAACCTGAAGCGTATGTAACCCGAGGTACCACTGTATGTCAAAAATCTCCAAGCAGCGCACAGTTTAAAAAGAACAGCAATACAACATTTTTTTAAAAAACACAACCAAAACCAGTTAAAGAGCAATATAAAATATATGTAAACTTACCAGCTCTAAAAATCCTCTTACAACTTGTCTCTGCTTCAAGTTGGTCTCCCCATCCAGATTAGCGGTTTCAATGTGGCACAGACCGTCGGGGTCACTCGAAGAAAGCAGCAAGATATCAGCAGGGATAATTTCATTACAACGCAGCTGGATGAAATCTCCGACTTTCACTTCTTTCCAGTATCTGGTGGTGTATTTCCTTTCAATCCTGGCAAAGAAATGTTTACAAGGAATGCATTGAAATGTTTTCTAAGTACAGCCTAGCTGGCAAAAGCTCCTGAGAGACCACAACTTGTTACATGGGCAGACTTCCATCTGTGTTGCGTTGTGCTTGTGGCAGTGAAGCCTCTAACACCAATTTTTTCACAGACACACCAATACCCAAGGAAGGAAGCACATCGGAAATGTTCGAAGTCCAACTTTTGTGAGGAGGGCCACTTGTTAGTTTGGGATTAAAACTGTTATGTCTGCTACAGAAGGTAACGGACCAAGTGATGCGTATTGGAAAATTTTGTTATATGTGTTTTTTAAAATGAGAATTTATATTAATATTAAAAAAAAAATCACACAGGCACTATGGAAGTAAGAAATGGGGGAAAGGTAGCTAAAGAGCTAAAATGATGGGACAGGTCTCAGAGAGAAAGAACCTAAAGCACAGAATGCCCACAGGTAGGGTAGCTGCATGAAAGGTGGAGCAAAGCAGGAAAAAGAGACTATGTAAGGAACACATTTGAAAAATGTAGACGTGGGAACCCAAGTGGCATACAGACACCAGATCTAGACCTTGGGAGGCCTCCTGCGCATTTGGAGAGTTGCACAGAAGCAAGAACTCTGCCAGTTGAGGCACCCAGCAATTCGAAAGCATGTCAAAGTGAAAGTAGATAAATAGGTACCCCTCTGACGGGAAGGTAAACGGCGTTTCCGTGCGCTGCTCTGGTTCGCCAGAAGCAGCATAGTCATGCTGGCCACATGACCCGGAAGCTGTCTGTGGACAAACGCCGGCCAATAAAGCGAGATGAGCGCCGCAACCCCAGAGTTGGTCACGACTGGACCTAATGGTCAGGGGGGTCCCTTTACCTTTTTACATTGATACTTCAGCTTTGTGACATGGAATCCTAAATGGCCACGAGGGACAAAAGGCAGAGGAAAGGAGTTGAACACTGAAGTGCAAACCCTGTTCCGAACTAACCTAGCCAGTTCTTTGGCTTCAGGTTTCTGATTCTACTTTACCTGACCACCACATTTTCTTACTTTATGGCTGCTGCTCAGGAAACTCCTTGGATAAGACATTTTAAGGCTTTAACCTTTCTTTCAACATCAACAAACAACAACGCAAACACCCTGGTGTTGGTCCAACCTGCGATCTGTCACTTGGGTAAGTCCAAGTCCATCCATTAGCCAGTTGCACACACCCCTTGCCCCTTGAGGGTGTGCTATACTTTGTTTGGACTGCATTCGCCCCGAAAGCTCCAGAACTAAAATCCAGCTCCTTCTGCACTCTGAGACAGGTGTACCAAACATGGGCTGAAGGCAAATGAGGAAGCGTTGGCAGGAAGCACATGCCAGTAGGTTTGTACCAGCTGTCTTGTTTCTGAAACGTCTGTAAGCTCAATTGTAAGAAAAGCAAATTTCCAAAGAAATATACAGCATGGGGAATGCACAACACAATGTGACCGTGCTATTGCAAGCCCAAATATTACATGCCAGCAGTGGAGCGGGTTTCAGGAGTGAGAAACCAGTTTCCTGACTCTCCCATCTATAGTTTTATGAACTTAAAGAAAAAAGAAAAAGCTATCCATAATTTACTTGGCCACTACGCTGACTTACAACACAGCTGACACTCAGGAAGAGTCTTGGAAACCTACTGATAAAGTAGTTAAGTTGGAGGTGTAGAGTTGAGACTTTATGTCCCAGTACAAAAAAAAAATCTAAGGCAAAGCACCATGACAGGCACAGCATGAAGAGGAAGAGGCATGTTTCCTGAACTGATTTATATGCATATATTTCAGCGAAAGCACACAGGAGAGAAAGATTAATAGAGGAGATGTGAGGAACCAAGGAACGTATTTCAGCCTAGTGCTTTGGCATGTTTCTAAATAAGAAGCAGCTGCCAAACACACATTCCAGTTCCGAGCATATCCTGTGGTTCTGTAGAGGTGCAGAAAAAGCATGGAATGTAAGTACTAGGCACAGCATTCAGGTTCCTGAGAAGCTTAGCATTCACTTTCAAATAGCAGGATTCGAGCCGAATGGCTGCAGAGACAGACTTGAAAGAATCTAAACAATGCCTAGCTAATCCCAGCAACTGGAGGATTCCAGATGGTCGTTGGGTGGAGTTTCAGTGCTCCACAGAGATACTTAGCAAAAGTCCCGGCTCCAACACCATTTGCATAATAACGTCTACAAGTAACATAACTGCGCATTTGCTGGCACAGAATTGATTTACGTGGGAGCAGAATTTTGAATTGTTTTCTTTTAAGCACAAAAAAGACACATATAGAAAGGAAGGCATTAATGCAAGGCACTAATGGGGAACCTGTGTGCCTTCTAGGATGATACCTGGTTTTCAACACTGTGAGATACCACCAGCTAAACACTGTGATATACCAATAGATCACAATGTCTAGATGGAGCTACGCTGAGACATTGATTGGTTTCACAGTTTTCCCTGCATTGCAATTTTTGCCAGTGCCTACTCTTTCGATTCACTGCCCCCTGCATGAGGAGTTGGCAGAGTTAACAGGGACTATAGAAATCAAGAAAAGCATTGGTTGGTGTAATAGGTGTGAGTTACTCGTGCGTAAGCTGGTGCCTTTCTCGGTTAATTTGCCTCGTTAAACCTTTCTGACTGCACAGCCCCTTCTCATCGTGGCTGCCTCAGTCACTGGCAGAATCCGTCAGTGGGCGTTTCTTGAACCTCTTCCAACATAAAAGTTGTTTGACACCCAGTCTCCTCCTCCTCTCACTGCGCGGGAGTCTTCTGCGCAGGGAAGGCGTGGGTAGCGGAGGACCTGGGCTCTCCTCACTGATGTCCAGTGAAGAGTCCTGGAGCCCTCTCTGCAATTCCCCCGTCTGCCCCCCTTTATCCCTGGTGTTGCGCTGATTGGCTTCCACCTCTACTGAGCTGTTTCTCCCCCTGCTGCTGGGTCTTTCGCCAACATCCTCTGGGAGCCTCCCCTTCACCTCTCGCTCCGATGTCAGTTCCCTGACAGTTGGCTTCACGGTTTTTCCCACATTGTGATTTTGCATAGCACACCCACACACCATGATTTGTGATATATTGCCAGGTCAAAAAATAGGAAAGCGACATCATGATAGGAACTTCAAACCGGTTTCGGACAATACATGGCCCAGCCCTAGTGCCTTCCAGAGGTTATTGGCTTCCAGTTCCCATCAGCCCTGGTCAGGGATTATGCAAGTCACAATTTTCTAGCCCTGTTGTAAAAGCTAGCCCTATTGTAGCTTCAAATATTTAACAAAAGAAGCTAAGAAAGGCTGAAAGACCTCACTTAACTTTTGCTCCTCCAAGACCTAAGAGAGAGAGAGAGAGCAGCCCAAAGCAAACAATAGCAGAGGACAGTGAGTCCCAGGTCCCCCCCCCCATCTTTCCACCATTGTTAAGAATTGCCACCACTCAGTCAACAGAGGTGAATCTCTCTAGTATCAAATTACTGTTCCCCATCTGAGTTATGATAGAGTCTAGTTGTGGAGGCACAACTCCTGCCCTGCGGCCTGGTCCAGGACAGATAAGGATCAGGGAAATTCAGAGCGACATGGCAATAAAAACAACAACATACATTTCCACCCAAATAACAAGCAAAGTGATGTGGTAACATCCTTAGGAAATACCGAAGAGAGTAGGATTTTCCTAAGAAGATGTAAAAAAGTTCCAGTATAAAATAGCTCCCAATTCCTCTTGTTACGAATCATTATTCCTTATAAGGACAAAATGTGAATAACTCTGTGGACGCGAAACGTAGTCGAGGTAGCCAAAAATATACCGTTATAATATGCTGCAGCATAAATCACAAAGCCAGAGTCACTGTGGGCATTCTGCTAAAAATGCAGACACAGATCTAGTATGGGAAAATGATATTCTTAGGTCTTTTATGTTCTCGCCACATCTGTTCTGCAATCCATTCACTGCCTCCGTGAAGCTTTTGCACATTCTGTGCTTTTTTTTAAAAATAAAAAGAGTGTTAAAAGCACCACCACATGCCACTTCCTTTCTCCCAACTTTTCCTAACCAGATTACACCTGGGTTAAAACAAGGAGCACAATTTGCCCTTGGGAACTGTAAGACTACATTTGCCTGTACAGGAGTCTGAGAGCTCCACTTATTGGCCACCCTGGCAACCTTGCTGTACCTTCTTCTTCTTCTTTGACGATCACTTGTAGCTGCGTAAGATTGTCTTCCATAAACACGGTTTAAACAATAAGTCCGTAAGTGACTGTGGAGGCCAATTCTGGATCCACACATCCTTCCACAGTGGATACATATGTTTCCAGGCAGGAGTTGATCAAGCGTGCCTTCCTTTCAGCACGTTTCTCCGTTTCATCCTGAGTTTGAGCGTCTTCAAAGCCCATGACACCTTTGGTAAAGACTGTTCTCCAACTGGAGTGCTCGCAGGCCTGTGCTTCCCAGTCGTCGGTGTTTAAACTACATTTTTAAAGATTTGCCTTGAGAGTCTTTGAACCTCTTTTGTTGACCACCAGGCTCACCATAGGACTTCACTGACCATACCTTTCAGAGTTACAGCTCTGTGACATCCTTCACTGAAGGATGGGGAAGAGGATGTGCAGGAAAGTGCAGCCTTGAATGCCCATTGCCAGAAACTGAAAGGAAAGCTATAAAAGTGGAATGGGACATCAGAAAGAAAGAGAAGCAGGGGTAGTTAAGTAAAATGTTGATCTGGCGTAGCTTAGCCAGGCTGACTACAATGCAATGGATAGAGAAGTTTTTCTCCCTTTCTTCTTCTGATACTAGAACTGAGGGTCACCCAAAAAAGCTAAATAGCAGAATATGCAGACAAGACAACAAGAAGTGCCTATTCCCATAATGGCGCTGGGGTAGGACACCTCTGGGCCCTCCAGGGGCTGTCAGACTACGATTCCCATCAGCCCACCCAGGATGTCCAACCATCAGGGATGATGGGAGTTGGAGTCCAGCAACTTCTGGAGGGTTGCCGGTTCCCCATCGCTGACATGGCACACAGATAAACCTTGGAACCTGTTCCCACAGGGTTTGGTGATGCCCACCAACTCATGGCAGCTCTGAAAGCAGGTTAGAGAAATTCATGGAGAAGCCTGGCAACAGCTACACATCATCATGGCTGCATCCTACCTCCAGTGTTAGAAGCTCGGATATATGAGCTAGGCACCAAATGGTTCATTAAACCAAGGTTACAGTCGCCAAAGTCGCCCTTTGGGGGCAAGACGGCTCTAAAGTCTTATTTTTCAAACGATGGACTGGCTGTGATTGATTCTCAGTTTAACATCTGGCTAACCTTGAGCTGGGTTAAGATCTCTGACCACTTAAAAGAAAAAAAGGCACTTGATCCAGGGACAGTCCACATAAATATTGGGCTATGCCTAATTCTTTTTCTTAATGGCGACTGCTCCTATTCCTGGCTTAGGCTGCACAGAAAAAGCATTTTGGTTCCCGAAATTCATTCTGATTCTGCGGGTAAAATATAGAATTCTGCAGGATGGGATATTAGTGTGTGAAAACAGTCAAGGTCCAAGGATCCCCAGACATGCACCTCCAGATGGTGGAGATGTCAGGCGCCATCCTCGCACCCAAGCATCTTTACTTGGTCGCAAGTGATTGACAGCTGCGTCTGGCAGCTGGCTACTTTCGAAGAGTGCTCTGAACTTCAGTTGCTGGGGAACAGGAGTGGGAAAGGGCTGTTATGCTCATGTTGCGTGCGAGCTTCCCTTTGGCATCTAGTTGGCAACTGTGGGAAATGGGCTGCTGAGCTAGCTGGGCCTCTGGTAGGATGCAGCAGAGTTCTTATGTTCTTACACTGTAGCTCTCAGTTTCCTCCCAGATTCAGGACACACCTGGCCTTGCATCCCAGCTATTGGTTCTCATTCTTGGATGCAACAGCCAATGGGAGGAGAGAGGCACAGTGTAGTGGGGGATTTCAGAAGCAGGTGCTGACAGCACCGCTTAGCAAAGAGCTGTGTGCACCATATAAAATATTGTATTCATTAGATTTATATACCCGGTACAGTGGTACCTCGGGTTACATACACTTCAGGTTACATACACTTCAGGTTACAGACTCCGCTAACCCAGAAATGGTGCTTCAGGTTAAGAACTTTGCTTCAGGATGAGAACAGAAAACGTGCTCCGGTGGCGCGGCAGCAGTGGGAGGCCCCATTAGCTAAAGTGGTGCTTCAGGTTAAGAACAGTTTCAGGTTAAGAACAGACCTCCGGAACGAATTAAGTACGTAACCAGAGGTACCACTGTACTGCCCTTCATCATAGGATTTCAGGGTTCACAGAATATAATACAGGATAGAAACAAGCAAATAAGTAAAACAAAACAGCAAAACAATAATATTTTCCGCTATTCTCAGGTTAAATTAGTATGTTTGCAAATCGTGGGCCATTAAAAAAAACATTACAGTAGCAGTGGCATTAAAAGGACAGCTGTAAGAGGAAATGTGGAGAACACTTTGCCAAATAAGGAAAAAAGAATACTGCGCAACCGGATCCAGAGCAAGGCTGAAGATAACCAGCAAAAGTGCTCCTTGGGCTTTGATAATAAACCTGATTAGCTCTCTTTTGGAGCTTCCCAGAGACATCTGGCTGGGCACTGTAGCAAACAAAACACTGGACAAGATAAACTGGCCCAGCAGGGCTCGTTTCATGTTTTGTATGAATGAAACATGGTATCTGCAGCTTTTGAAGTAAATGACTTGTGAAGATATACTGTCCCACACCTGATGGTAGTCACATGTAGAGCGCAGGGGCGCATGTGCACCATCCCTTGCGCACTGGGGAATTTGTGTGAAGGGAAGTTGTTGTGAAACAGGCTGCCGCACAATCAATTCTGCATTTTGTTGTTGTTTAGTTGTTTAGTCGTGTCCGACTCTTCGTGACCCCATGGACCAGAGCACGCCAGGCTGTCTTCCACTGCCTCCTGCAGTTTGGTCAAACTCATGCTGGTAGCTTCGAGAACACTATCCAACCATCTTGTCCTCTGTCATCCCCTTCTCCTTGTGCCCTCCATCTTTCCCAACATCAGGGTCTTTTCCAGGGAGTCTTCTCTTCTCATGAGGTGGCCAAAGTATGGGAGCCTCAGCTTCACGATCTGTCCTTCCAGTGAGCACTCAGGGCTGATTTCCTTCAGAATGGAGAGGTTTGATCTTCTTGCAGTCCATGGGACTCTCAAGAGTCTCCTCCAGCACCATAATTCAAAAGCATTATTCTGCATTGGAGGGAGTCCATTTCCACAATCATAACTCTACTGAGAACCAACGTGGCTCAAGAGACAGGCACCACCTGGACATACAGGGATCGTGTCGAGGCCCAGTTTACATCAACTCTGAAAACTCTGCAGATCAGTAGATAGACAGGAAGTCCAAGGATGTGGCACATAGGTTCATATACTGTGCATGCACTTGATGGCAGCTATGTGCATTGGTTCAAGTTCATTACTAGAGCAGTGGCCTCTACTGAATAAATATATGGTTGGGCTTCCTCAAAGTCATTTCACCCTAAGAAGTACTTGAACTGCAGAGTGTAAATCTCTAAAATAAATAAAATTCAGAGAACCAGGAAAAGGAGGCAATTCAGAAGCAATGAGTGTGCTATTCCCAGGCATTTAAAGATTTTTATTTTATTTTTAAATAAGAAGATTGAGACATCACATTTTAAGGGCAAGAAAGAAGAACTTGTCCAATCTGCTCTTTGGGTGCCATTTCTTTTTTTTTTAAAGCACAGTTAGCACACTTTAATACCCTTTTCACAACACCCTACACTAAAAGCACTGAACGAGAGGGCATTTTTTTTTGGCCAAGGATGGAACGGTCTGCAAATTATGCCAATCAATTTTCACGAGTGTATCTATTGCGATACCAATTCTTGTACCCCGGAATGTTGCCGATACTCAGGGCACTTCCAGAGTGTCACTATTTTCAGGTGGGATTCAATCACAGACCGGGAAATTCAGATTGCACAATTAGCATTGATTTGGAGCTCTTGCACAACATATCCACTTCCCCCAAACAACAGACTTTCTGCAATAAGGAAAGTGACAGGAAAATGCCATGGAATGGGTGGAATAACATTTGCTTTGATTCAGAGCCTCCCCACAAACAAATCTGAATGGATGCTCATTAAATAGCAGGAAAAAATGAGGATGAAGGCTAAATAAAGAGGTTACCTGGGAGCAACCTAAGGGTGGGAGATCTGGATGACTGCAGCACTGCCATCCTACGACCCACATAAAAATTGCATTGGCGTGAAAGCAACATCTATGACAGACGCTGCCTTGAGCAGTCCATTGTTTTAAATATTACATGATGAGCAATATTCCACACATAGCACTACGCTTCCGCCAAACTGACTTTTTAAATTCCTGCATGTTTGGTAGCTGTCACAATCAGGCACTGCTTGCAGCAGGAAGTACCCGGGGATGCCTTCACACAAGTGAAAATAGTACCGGAATCTAAAGACTCATTAAACCGACCACATGCCAAAACAAGAGAAAGGCTCAGCTATCCACTCACAGCTTCTTTGGACATTGCAGAGTAGCACGAGGTGACACATACACAAACGTTTATACTAATCAGGAAAAGTCACAGCAACCATTGGTACACACACACACACACACACACACACACACACACGCAGTCATTGCAAACATACTTTGGCTTGGTTTGGACTCAGGAATAAACAGCTGCTTCTTATTGGGTGCACAAAGCTTACATATCTCCCTTCCCACATCTCTTCCGGTTTAGCTGAGAGTAGTTCAGAAGCTTGAGACAAACCACAGCTTAACATTTTGTCTGAACGTGGGCAAACTGTGGTTAGTCTTCGCTATGCTTAGCTGAAGTAAGCCGGCTTCAAAGCACAGGTTAGAAAGTCAGCTTGTTTCAATGGAACATAGTTCAAAGCAGAGGTAGGGAACACATTGCCCTCCAGATGTTGCTAGACTACAACTCCCATCATCCATGGCAATTGGCTATGGTGGCTAAGGAGGATGGGAGTTGGGAGCGCACCAACATCTGAAAGGCCATAGGCTACCTACCCAGCCAATATTGTTGGTACATCAATTCCCATCAGTCCTGGCCAGCATGGCCTATATGGCCAAGCATGATGGGAGTTGTAGTCCAATTCCATCTGGAGAGTACCGTGTTGGCTAACTCTGCTTTGAAGTGTGTTCTTTGTATGCTACAATTCTTTTCTCTTCATTCACCCTGAACGCTGTTAAATGAACCCGCAATCATAAAAGCAAGGGACAATAGAGACAGAAAAAGAAGTTCTAGCCATTAATTTCTGCCCTGGCTGACTGAGCTAATTGATTCTATTGTGAGGCTGTCTTGACTGGCCTTCATCACTCATTTGGAAGTGAAGATGTGCACATTCTTCAGAAGTCAAGAGCTGACTAGGATTTCACTTTTAGCACTCCTAAAGTACTTCTCTGCAGTGTTTGGGTACTATAAAAGATGAGAGCCTGATTTTAGTTTACGGTGGGCTTTGGTTTTAGGCTTTGCAAATCTCAAGGTTTAAACAAGAGAGAGAGAGAGAGAGAGAGAGAGAGAGAGAGAGAGAAAGAGAGAGGGAAATCTGACTATCCAAAGAGCTTAGCAACATATAGGAAGAACCACTCTCTTGTTATCACAGAAATCCACTGAATATAGTGCGCCAGCACATTATTCAGCAGGTCCTCAGTGGCACGTAGAAGACTCTGACACCCTTCAAAATCAAAGTGCAAGTAGGTTCCTGAACCCCACCCAACCACTGCCTGTTTGATATCTTTTGAAGCAACACTGGCCTTCCTTTCAAAAGAGGCAAAATGCTTTGTTCTTTCACCCAAGGGAGGTAAATACCAGCACTGGTGGCCTTCACTGCAGCCAGAAAAACAACCTCTGAAGAAATTAACGGTGTAATAAATAAAATTCAACAAAAGCTTTGCTTGAAACGCTCCCTATCTTAAACTCAACTCATATAAATACTGTTATTTATTTTATTTATTTAAATTTGTACACCGCCCTATACCCAAAGGTCTCAGGGCAGTTCACAGGAAAGGGGTAAGAGGAAATCATTAGACTGAAATCCTAGGCACATTTATTAGGAAGTAAGTTCCACACAAATAAATGTGGCTTACTCTTAATAAAATATCAGCACTGGGGCATTAAATGAACTGTATCCTACAGTTCCCTACAATTAAGTTGAAATCAGCTTGGGAGCAAATGATGATGACGATAATGCAAAGAATGCAAAGAAAAAGAACACAACTTATATTTTCACTTGCACATTAAGCCACACTTCCAGGATCACTTTTTTAAAAATCCAAAATTTTCAAACACACACATAGGCACGATGATTCTGTAACCCCATCGCTATTCCAGAATAAAACGTTCACTCTATTATTTCAAGAGGTAGGATTACTGAAAGTAAAGGTAATTATTTACACTGGTAAAGGTGTGTGTGGGTGTGGGAGGTATCTCCCTCTATTAATGTTATTCCTTTATCCTGTTTGATGCTGGCGATGAGTAATCTCCCCCTTGATTTAATCCGGTTAGCTCAGAAATAAGCCAAGCTATTTCTCCACCCAAACCAGGAAACGGATCGGCTTATTTCCAAGCCAAAATGAATTTAGACTGAGCCCATTAAACCCCTTCCTTCCCGCAAACTCAGCAGTCCCCCAAACCCCTCTCACCTTGATGGCAAATGGCGGCTAGCGGGAGAGAGGTCTCTTTCCCTGCTGGTGCCAGGAAATGCAATTTCTCCAGGAGCTACTGCAGTGTTTTGCAAAGCCTTTTGGAAAACGTCATTTCACTAGGCACAAATTAGATGTGAGACTTCTTTCCGTTGCTTCCCATCCCCTTGCCTCCGCTATCAAAGCAACAGCAGCAACAAGTTAAATGGGGTGATTGGGTGGGGGCACCGGCGCTGAGTTTGAGAGAGTTTGGGATATGGTTAGGGACAGGGTGGGAAGAGTGTTTATTGAATATATACCCCACTTTTCTTCAGAGGAGCTCAAGTCAGCACACATGGTTCTCCCTCACTTCATCCTCATAACAGGCCTGCGAGGGAGGTTAGGCTGAGAGGAAGTGAGTGGCCCAAAATCCACAGTGACCTTCACGGCTGAGTGGGGGTTTGAACCCTGCCTCCCAGGTCAATACTCTTAACAACTCCACCACAGGATCTGTCCATTCTTTACCAACCTGGATTAAAATCTGAGGGAAGGGTCATGTGTGTTGGAGGAACTGGTCATGGAGAAAGCTCCTTCATGAGCTTAAATCACCCCATGGATGAAATAAGACAATGGGTGCTAGGTAAGCTAAGCCAGTTGCTATGGCAACGGCCCAGTGCTGACTATATATATGATTATGGCATGTCAGCTCAATAGGTTCAAGGTCTTATGCTGTGTCAGTCTTGAGAAGAGTCGGACTCTGCTACATCTTAAATTGCTGGAGCAACAGAAATACTTTCTACTTGTTTGTATCTATAACTGCAAAGCCTACAAGCTAGCTGTATATATCAACATCCGGAACTGTATTACTGAAGCCTTATCCTCTGCAACAGTAAACTCTGTGTGGTGACTGGAACTGGGGACAACTTCTGCTGGGTGGGTAACTCAGCTCAGATTCCCAACGATGTCCACAACCACAAAATCCTTTTTTTTAAAAACCAATGTGGCACACTATCCAATCTATCCAAACTTGCGCCGATACAAAGACTTTCAGGTGCTTCATTACCTTTAAAGAACAAAACAAAGATCATTCCCCATTGTTGCCTTCTAACTCGAGATCAGCTATTAATAAATAAAATAAACACTAGTCCCAATAGAGTTCTATGGATGCCCCATTGTTGACTTCCCCTCATTGTGAAAACCGTCCATGGGACTTTTCTTTGATCTCCAGTGTTCTGAAACACGTCTTTAAATAGCAAAGGTCGGTGTGGCCGATACTCCTGAACTTTTACAGTGCTTCCCCCGAGTGGACTCCTGTGAACCAACAAATTCCTCCCAGTAATGCCTGATAGGGCTCTTAGAAGTGGCCATGACATGCTCATTACATTTCCTGGCTACCATATACTAAAATAGTTCTCGACTTCAGGCCTGTGGGAAAAGCTGGGGGAAAACAAGGCTGTGGCATTTCAGGAGGAATGTGTAGAGGAAGTTATAGCTTCAGAAATTTACATCATGTCAAGTGTGTTTCTCTATTCCAACACAAACTGCAACGTGCTCTGAACGCATGATTCATCGGAGAAGGCTGAATCGGTTTTCTAATCAGATAAAAGACTTGCCAGGGAAAAAAAAAAGTTTATTAAAAAGCAGGATGACTATATAAGACTAAAGTTACTGCATCCATTTCTTGTATCAGTATTAAAATGAGAGTGTTTTTAAAGAAATCCTTTTTTTCATTGTTCAGAAATACCTGGGTATTAACCACAGGGAAAGAAGATAAGCAATTCGGTGTTAATTTACATTTAACCTATCAAGCGAACAAGGTGTGTGTAGGAATAATAAGGCTTAAATGCACTATTAAATGGCTTTCTGAGTCTCTGAAAGTGCTAATTTTCCTTTTGTAAAGCCAGCTGACTTCAATTTGATCTGAGAATTCGCACCTAAGAAACCTGAGTGACTCAGTTGTTGTTTTTTTCAGATTTATAAAGAAAAGAATTTGCTGTCTTTTTGCTTGGGGTGTGGGGAGCAGGAGGTACAATTTACAAAACTAACTACCTTGTCTTGGATGAAATAACACAATTGTTCGCTTTTACAAAATGCTAGATGCCTGGAATTATTTTCTTAACGCTTTTTTCCCCTTTTGTCAGCCAAGGGACTCATTGTACAGCCCTTGAAAAAAAAACTATTGGAACGGTGGAGAGAGAGAATCAGGAGGGGATAAAGCATCTGAAAAGAAAACACCTTTCACCCAGAGCAACTTGCAACATTTTATATTGCTTAACATGAAGATCATCTTGGCATTATCCTTGAACATGAAAAAAATTAAAAAGTAGAGACTTTTACTGAAACACAACTACTGATTTTCTCCCTGCTTCCAGGCTCAGTGCCAGACAGTAAACAACTTCTTTTGGCGTTTTAGGAAATGTCACCTAGTCAGTTACAGATATTAGCCATTATAGATGCTAGCGTGCTAGTGTGTTTTATGCAAAAATCACAGTGTGTGTGTGGGGGGGGGGGGAATGTAGTGCAGCCAACACTTCTCTTGATTCCTGCAGCCCCTCTTAACTCTGCCAGTTCAACAATCCCCTGCCTCATGCAGAGGGTCAGCAAATCACAAGAGCATGCACCAGCAAAAATCACTATGCGGGAAAAACCATGAAGCCAGCCAATGCCTCTATATAGCTTATTTCAGACATTGTAATATATTAGTATACAGTCGTACCTTGGAAGTTGAACGGAATCCGTTCCAGAAGTCCGTTAGACTTCCAAAATGTTCGAAAACCAAGGTGCAGCTTCTGATTGGCTGCAGGAAGCTTCTGCAGCCAATTGGAAGCCGCAGAAGCTTCCAAAAATAGTTCGCAAACCGAAACAGTCACTTCTGGGTTTGTGGCGTTTGGAAGCCAAAACGTTCGAGAACTAAGCTGTTGGAAAACCAAGGTACGACTGTATTGTGATGTTTAGCTGGCGATATATCACAATGTTGAAAACCAGATGTTGCCCAGCCCTACTATGGGCTGTGAGTATTTAAATGTATTTAAGTCACTCACGGCTATTTCCAGAAGCTGTGATGTAGGATTACATAAACCAAGAGAAGAAATACTTTTTAAAAGTGCTTTTCAGTCCACCCAAAAATGCTAAGAAAGAAAGAAGGGGCCGAAACATTTATTCCAGACTGGTGAATCTGCAATATTTTGTTCCAAGCTTTAAATATACAGTAACCGTGACATATAAAAGTGTGTTGTGATTTCTCTCTTCCAGATTTAACTGCTGTCAGAGGGTTATGGCGCCTGTCCTTAACTTTATAGATCACTGCTTGTCCCAATACCACAAGAATACTAATGTGAAGGTAACATAAATAGCCTGCAGCTACACACTGCTATCAAGAGCAGCTGAAAGTCTAAAGTTGTTTTTTTCACACTGTTTTTTTTTTGGGGGGGAGTAGAGTGGAAGGAGAAGACGAAGACTTGTTATAAGGCAGAACTACACATTACTTCAGCAACTATGCACCCCCAAATGCACATTGGGTGATGCAATATTAATATTTATTTACTTGTTATTTTTCATATCCTGCAGTTCCCCTCAATCAGGGGCACTGGGAGACAAACAACAAGAACTAGTTACAGAAGCCATTTTGTGCTGGCACCCACGGCCCTTTTATCAATGTATGAGAACTGACACCTCATTTTTTTACTCATAAAACACTAAGTCCGTAAATAAAAACCAAACAACTAGACTCTGACAAGTATCAGTATCAAGGTTAGCTGCTGCAGCATCCTTCAGATGTAGCTGGATTATAAATCCTATAATCCCCAGGTTATTGCTTAACTCTGTTTCTCTTACAGCACAGTTCTAGCCTGTATTAAAATCTGATATTCTTCAAAGTGGGGCTGTTGGGCAAGGGATGGGGCTTTCAGACAGAAACTTTGAAACTTATCTCACCCATGACAGTCCATACTTGCGGGTGAAAACGGATTTTGCAAATCAGGTTGGCTATATGAACGCTAATTTTGCTCTTAGGCACCAATCCTTCCCCCCTCAAACAAACAGACAGACAGACAGACAGACAAACAAACAAACAAACAAACAAACAAACAAACAAACAAACCCCACAACCCTGACCCCAAATAGCTGAGCAGTTACTGTGTTGGTTCTCATTGCTATCAGGGACAATTCATGCACAGGTCCATTGAAGCGAGTTTTTAAAACAACAACAAAGCGAAACACTATTGGTCAAATGCACAAAAAGAGGGTTGTGTCTTTCAAAAACCATTTTTTTTAACCATGCTTTAAAAGCTAAGAGCCTGGTCACTAAATATTTAATACTATGCCCATGACTTTTTATTAAGGTTTGTAATTATCATCTATCAGACGTGTTGTATTATCGAAGGCAATTATCTGCCTTAAGGAAATGCTTTGCAGGCTACGTTATGAATTTTATCCTTATTATCAATGTTTATTTATATAGCAACATCAGTGCACAGCATCTAGTCCAACAACCTGCGATGCAGGACTCACAGCTAAAGAAACCCTGACAGATGGCCATTAGAAACCTCCAATAATGGAGACCCCATCACCTTCTGAGGGAGTCCTTTCCACTGTTGAGCAACTCTTACCATCAGAAAGCTATTCCTAACGTTTCATTGGAATCTCCATCCCTGATCCATATAAAGACCGATAAACACATTATGTTAACCACCTTAGTCTGGCCGTAGTTAAGTCCTTGTTAGTAGCCTGAGTGAGGAGAGACTAAAATGGCTGACTGCACAAGTATATACATGGAAAGGTTTGACTAAAGGTTTAAACACTTGTCTGCCAGTAGCAAGGCAGCTATTAGTGGTGGCAATAGCAACAGGTTCAGCATTTAAAAAACTCATAAACCCAGCCACCACAAACCACAAAGGCAAGGAAGTACTATCAATGTGGTATCTCTTCCTCATTGGTCAGATAAACATTCACAGAGTGCTTATCTTGCTCAGCTAGATAATGATCACATGCAATATGTTAGCATGTATTGCAACATCACTCCAAAAGCTCTTTATTTCTACGTTGTGCTTTCAAACTTCATGCCGTTTCCTACACAAAGGATGGAAATCGCCCACTAGGAGCATAGGAAACTGTGCCCAACTGAATGATTGGTATTTGTAATTGTATTGTAATTTGGCATTGTTACAATGAGGCTATTATTGGATTACTGTAATTGAAAACTAATAAAAATTATTATCGACAAAATACATGCAAGCCTCCACTAGTACAGACAGCTTCCCCATTGCAGAAAGCTGTCCTTTAAGGGACAGAGAGCAAAAAGGAAGGTGGAGAATCAAGAATGCTTGTGAAACTGTATGTCCCAAGAACTTCCAGGTTTATGTGCTTTTCTTTCTATTATACAGTATCATTCATCTGTGATCATAACTCACTGGCTTACATCACCACCTGAATTATATCTGAGCTGAAAACGTCAACCTTGATAAGCACAGAAAGGCGAAAGAGGAAGTGGGAAGAATGCATCTCTCTTTCCCACTTCTTCTTCCTTTCAACTTTATGAGCTTTTTCAAGGTCCACAGAGAGAGTAGGAAAGAAAAGGGAATTATCTGGAAGGTTGGGGGGATGAAAACAGAGTAGCTGGGGGTGGCGTGGGGAGTGGTGTCACAAGAGAGACAAAGGAGAGAGGGGGAAGGGATCCCACCCACGTTTGATCCAGTGAAATGACTCCTCTGGCATTTGCTCAACTTCCTCCCAAACCACCATCAAATAACAGAGGGCTGAACCATATATATACACTAATGCAGGCTTCCTCAAACTCGGCCCTCCAGATGTTTGTGGCCTACAACTCCCATGATCCCTAGCTAGCAGGACCAGTGGTCAGGGATGATGGGAATCATAGTCTCAAAACATCTGGAGGGCCGAGGTTGAGGAAGCCTGCACTAATGGATCTGATAACATGGTGCAAAACCATGAGTCTTTATGGTTCCTCATATTATTATTTTTTACAAGGGATCCCCTCAAAATGGCCATCAGACTAAAGATGACACCTGTGTCCTCTGCTGATGGGTTTGGTTGTCTCCATGTGTAAAACTCATGACGATCCATGACGTTGCATGTCTTGGGCCAATGTTTTTGTGGTGCTGGCACCAGATCTGGGACGCTTACTATGAAGTCTATCTCTGGAAGCTTCAATGTGATGGTAGGTTTTCTTTTAGGGAACCCTGTGTAAAACCATACAAAATCAAGAGCATCTGTTGTAATTCCACTGGATCCAACTTGTACCAACCCTTGGAAAGTGCGTGTGCACATGTGCTCATATGCAAACTTTTATTCCGTCACGGGGGCGTGGGGAGAAACCAAGATGATGGTGCCCATGGCACTCTCTCAAAATCCCAAATGTGGGCCCCCAAAAGTTTGAGACCCTAGATTTTAAATCAGGATTATGAATGACACCATGAAGTTATGTGTCGTGGCTTTACATAAACCACCCACCCAGCCTATGTTGCTGTGAACTTTCTATTACTTGGGGAAAGGAGAGAGTAGCAATGTTTCTGCAACTGTTGATTCAAGGCAGCAATATCTGCTGACTCCCTGGCATCTCCTCGAAGTTCTGTGGCAAAGCCAGAAAGAATTGAGTTCAGTGTTTTTGATAATGGCATTATAATTAAGAATGCATGTAGATCAACGAAATGCACATGTGAAGGGAAAGAAAGGAGGACAGAAAAGGGCTGGCCATTCCTTTTTTGCCATTATCCATAAAAATAAAAACGTTGCGTCTTGTGGTCAGGCAACACATTTTGGGATGTTAATGACAGCAGCATTTGCCTTTGGTATCAGTTTTTCCACTGTTCGCTTTATTCCAGCTTGTGTGTTAAAGAGGAAAAAATTGCACTGGACAGAAAACCTTGGCTCTGTTTCACAAAAGAAAAGAAAAGAAAAGAAAAGAAAAGAAAAGAAAGAAAGAAAGAAAGAAAGAAAGAAAGAAAGAAAGAAAGAACCATTACAGTGGTACCTCGGGTTACAGACGCTTCAAGTTACGGACGCTTCAGGTTACAGACTCTGCTAACCCAGAAATAGTACCTAGGGTTAAGAACTTTGCTTCAGGATGAGAACAGAAATCGCATGATGGCGGCACGGCGGCAGCGGGAGGCCCCATTAGCTAAAGTGGTACCTCAGGTTAAGAACAGTTTCAGGTTAAGAGCGGACCTCCAGAACGAATTAAGTTCTTAACCCGAAGTACCACTGTACAGGAAAGCAGGGCTTGCGTATGTCAGTGCTAAAGATTTGCAGTCCTAATTTTAAAATGTGAGGTTAGCCCATGTGCTCATGAAAGCCATGCATTCACAGTTTAGGAAACTTATGTTGTTTTATCCATGGAGAATTTGTGTGCATTCTTAACGTACCAGGCCGGTGGTCCAGCACGACAGCTGGATTAGCACACTAGCCCAAAGTCTGTCAAAACATTTTAGGTATTTACAGGCCAGTTTGCATTTTAATAGACAGTCCGGTGAGCTGCTCAGCAGCCTTCACCCTTCATGACTACTTAGACCACTTCCTTTTTGACAGTCGATAGAACAGCATCTCTGTGGTTATATAGTACTGTGAGGCCTCGGTTATTGTTAGCAAAACACACTCAAAACAGCTCTTGCTGCAACCCTGGGGATTGCCAGGCAAGAACAAGGGCGGAGCTTCCAGTCACACATTGATCATGGTTGGGAAGTACCTGAAAGAGAGGTAGAATCAAACTGATAGCATTGTGTTGTTTTCCTCCCCCTTTATTTTTTGTCTCACTGAGAACTAGGCCACTGCCAAGTGCAGAAGCTGCTAGGCATTTTCCCTCTCACTCACTCCTTCTAAAGTAAATCTGTACAGAAGATTATCCTGCTTCCACTGAAGTGCACAAACTGCAGAATGATTCCCGAAAGATACGCTTTCACATGCCAAAGTGACAACCTTGAACGCCGGCATTCTGGTCCTGCTCTGCTGGCTTTTAACTGCAGTCTGGCGCACGGAAATTAAGCAAAACAACCATAAATCTCCTCGGTTCTCCTGATGCATGTATTTTATTACACCTTCCTCGCTGCAGAAGATA
Organism: Podarcis bocagei; assembly: GCF_964188305.1. Lineage (NCBI taxonomy): Eukaryota > Metazoa > Chordata > Lepidosauria > Squamata > Lacertidae > Podarcis > Podarcis bocagei. Next base: position 32,996,480 of record NC_138130.1, read on the forward strand.
GCTGCTGTTTAAGCCAACGTGCTCAGGGAGCTAGGCCTTCTTGAGCAAGAGTGCCGGAGTAAAAAAAAAAGGAGAACAGTCCCAGATGATGTAGAAACAGACAGGGCAAAGGCCCAAAAACTGAAAAGCTCCATCTGGCACGCACAAGTTTGGGGTAAGCCTCCAAGTTCTAAGCAGACTAGTCTGGAATTATTTTTAAAATAAATTGGAAGTATACAACAAATGCTGCACATCACAGCTAGCTGATTCCCAGAAATCAGGCATGATTTGTGGTCTCTCTCCAATGGTTGCGATCCATCTCATCTGCATTGCTAATGTACATAGGGGCGATAGGTGTGGCAAAGTTGAAAGCAGGTAAAGGCAACTGTTTCAATACATTACAGAGCGCGAATGCAATACACCTTTCACCAAATGTGTGTCATGCAGATAAAAGATCCTTGCAGGCTTCTAAATGGGTAAACGCTTTGAGGTAGGGGGGGCAGTGGCATTGTGGTGGCAGGCTGTACACCTGACCTATGCATATACCGTATTTTTCGCTCTATAAGACACACTTTTCCCCTTCCTAAAAAGTAAGGGGAAATGTGTGTGCGTCTTATGGAGCAAATGCAGGCTGCGCGGCTATCCCAGAAGCCAGAACAGCGAGAGGGATCGCTGAGCAGCGCTCCCTCTTGCTGCTCTAGCTTCTGGCTTAGCCGCGCGAAGCCTCTTCCGGGCACGGGGAGCCTTCATCCTGCTGCCCTGAGGAGGCTTCGCACGGCAATTCCTGGCTTTTCCGGGAGGTGGGGGAAGGGACAGAGGGCAGCCCCTCAGTCCCTTCTCCCACCTCCCGGAAAAGCCCCCAAGAGCCGTGCTCCCTTTAAAGAGCCGCGCGGAGCGGGTGTGTGGCGCTTGCAGGCTTTTCCCCAAGGAGGCTTTTCCTCAGCGCTCCCTTTAAATAATTTTCCCCCCCATTGCATTCCCCCCTCTAAAAACTAGGTGTGTCTTATTGTCAGTTGCGTCTTATGGCGCGAAAAATATGGTAAACGATGAATTTTACGAAGAGTCCCAGGGTGAGAACGCAGTGCCAGGCATTACAGAGAGAATTGTACATGTAGGGGCTCCCGACCGATATTAGAATAAACATGGGCAGGAAGGAAGGCAGAGCCTGCCACTGCAATGCCATGACGCCCCCTTCCTCACATGCCCATGGGAACCATTCCGAATGCTTGCCAAGGCCACTGCAGTAACTGAACTAATCCCATGATGTGTAGGAACTCTTGCTCCCCTTCTCTGGAAAGACACAGAGGTGCCTTTTCCACACTGCCTCCTGGAGCAGTGGTGGGCGGGGCCAGAGGCAAAGTGGGCTAAGGAACCAATAGAACGCTTCGATTTGCACAGCAGAGTACATTCTGGGTCCAGAGCGGCTGTCTACCAGCTCCATCTGGTATGCCGGCTGAGACCCTACCTGCCAGCAGACTGTCTCACCAGAATGGAGCATGCCCTAGTTATCTCCCGCTTGGACTATTGCAATGCCCTCTACATGGGGCTACCTTAGAAGGTGACTCAGAAACTACAACTAGTTAGCTAGCTAGACTGGTGACTGGGAGCGGCGACCAGGACCATATAACACTGGTCCTAAAGGATCTACACTGGCTACTGGTACGTTTCTGAGCACAATTCAAAGTGTTGGTGCTGACCTTTAAAGCCCCAAACTGCCTTGGCCCAGTGTATCTGAAGGAAAGTCTCTATTCCCTTCAGTCAGCCTGGACACTGAGGTCCAGCGCCGAGGTGCTTCTAGCAATTCCCTCACGGCGAGAAGTAAAGTTTTGGGGCACCACCCTCCCATCAGATGTCAAGGTGATAAATAACAATGCAACCTTTAGAAGACATGTGAAGGCAGCCCTGTAAAGGGAAGCAAAAACAGTTTGATGTCTTATTGAGCCATCTTCCCCTGAGGGTTCACCTCTGGCATGGCACAGCACACCTCAGGATGTGCTCAAACATTACGGCATCCCTTGAGAAAAAAATGCCTGTGTGTGGCAAGGCATCAACATCACAGCACTGATGTACCCACTGATGCATGGCACATTACCACAGCATTGGTAGCACACATGTGTGTTCACGAACACCGCAGCGGCATGGCATTGACACAGAAGTTCACCATGTGATATTGCTGCCTAACTTGTAAATGGAACACCACTGGGATGCAAAGAGGCCTCATTCCCCATTCTTGTTCTGCGCCTGAGATCGAAGCATTTTTTCCCTTTTCATTTAGGAAAAGAAACGAATCGAGAGGAGGCAGCCTACCTAAAAAGTTATGCATTCTACAGGCCACTAGCCGTGGTGACTTCTGTGAAGTAAAAGCACTCATTAAACTCATTTATCCTCCTAGCAGCTCATTCCAAAGGCACCGTGAGGCATTTGGGATGGCGCTTGATTGCCAAAAGGTCACAGTTCTCAGCGATAATAGCCGTAAGCAGTCCACACTCCTGTTGAGTTCAGACCTACCGGAGCAATTCCCTCAGGCAGTTTTCTGCAACCGAGGTCTTCAGTCAGCAGCTCCACTTTTTAATAATCTTGTTTTGAAATTATGTACAGAATAAACCTCAGGAAGGAAAGGAAGATAATATTTTTTGAAGGGCCTCACCTGCCAGTTTATCTCCCATAAATGTGAAAGGCCAGGCAACTAGTGAATGCTGTTGGGTGGAAACAGGATGTTTTTCCACTTTTTGATGGAATGGCTGAAATTCAAGCCCAGCGGACAAGTACACCCAGGGCCTCGTTTTCATTTAGGGCAACCCAAAGGCCGCAATTTGTACGACAGACAGACATTTTTTGGAGACATTTGGGTTGAAATTAACGAAAACAACACCAACTTCTCTCTTCTGGAAACAGGGAATGCTGTCCTTCCCTATGAAATTTCTAACCTTGGAGGTAGCGGGTTCAGGTTAAGAGGGGCAATCCCTTCCCATGAGGCAACCTTAAAGAAAATTCCCACAGGATTTCCCCAAGACCTCCAAGTTACCAATGTGTTTGGCTGCAGTTTGGGAAATTATGCTGACAACACTCCGGAACCATCAGGAAAGTGAGGAACCATTCATTTTAAAGAACTGGATCACAGGATGAACAGTAAGGAGAAGGGATAGGTTTTGTATGAGAAGCCTGTGAGCCCCCAGCCAGATGTTGTTGGGCCAAAGCTCTCCCCCAACCCTGGCCAATGAGCATATTTGGCTGAGGCTGAGGGGAGCTGGAGTCTACCAATGCTTGTCTAAATGGAAACCAAGCACCTTATCACTCTAGGAGGACAGCTGCAGACAGAAGACAACCTCCCTCACCAACTGCTGAAGGGGCGCACTGTACTATTCTCTCTGAGGAGAACAACCTCACAAGTAAAAGGCAGGATTTCTTGGTCTCTCCTTGAAGGCCACATTCCAGCCTGACAGAGGAGGTAAAGACCCAGTGTTTATCCCAGGGCGGGGAAGAGATTTCTACCAAGAACTAGGCTTGCAGGGTGCACTGCCAAACACAGTCTTTGCTGAAGTGAGCTTCTGCAACTCCAGTTTCCGTTTTTAGGTCAACGATCTCAACTACCTGGGCAAGGACCTGGGGGGGGAGGAGAGACTGTGACTTTGCTGTCGTTCGTTCCACAAATCTCCATGTCCTTGAGGAGGACTCGTGAGCATGTGTACAAATCCAATGAAGATTTAGCCCAAGACGGTAAGAAACGAAGCTAAAATGATGTACAATGAAGACAAAAAATGATAAATACACAAGAATGTTTAAATGCCTCTGCCACATAAACTTGACATTTTTTTAAAAAAAAAATAATCCACAAAAGAAAATATTTATTCCACTGAATCTTATTGTGAGCATAAGCTAGCCTCAGTAAAAACTGTGCTGGTTTCAAGGAGAAAAAGTTAAGATAGTGTCATAGCTCAAGATGGAGGAGAACAGTAACCCCTTGTCATGATGTCTGGTAAGAAACTCCTCACCTGTGTCTGCTATTTGCAAAAGGAGGGAAGCCCTCATTGGTGTGAATGGGAGATTTCCTCCCATTGCAAATAGCAAGCAGGGGGAAGGGGGGTATAGGCCATTCTATTCGATGAAGTCCCCTTCCCCATCCATGGTCCCCATCCAGCCCCTTTGCAGAAAACACCAACCATGCAAACTAACGTCACAACTAGTGTGGCCCTAACACTTCCGCCAAACTTAACGGAAGCAAAAGAGTTGCATTTTTGCTAGATTGTGCCCAATAATATTATCAAAGCTCGTATTGTCCAGCCAGCCTCAAACAAAACCAGGAAACAGATTCAAATCAGGTCAGCATCTCAATATCAGTGTTTTGTAACTAATAGGTTTCCAACAAAGCTATATTTATTTATGTACTTCAGTGTGCAGTTTTGTAAACTCGTCTGGAGGAAACACTGTTAAAAAGGAATAACTTTGGCACAACAAAGGCAGTCTTTTGCTTCATTCCCACCCAAAGAGCTGCCTTCCAAGTACATTTGGAATTGTTGTTAGATTAGTAAATACTCTTTGCCAACAGCATCAAAGCCACTCGGCCCGTCCCTAACCAGCCTGGCCAGTCGCACAAACCAAAATAACATTTTCCCCGCTGTTAACGTGATTAACTCCAAAGCTCGATACCATAATGCTTTGTGAACACTTGCGAGTTGCTGTTTACCTGCTTAAACAAAAATGCGCACGCCCACACACTGGCTCCAAAGCCCTTTGCAATTAGGAACAAATTCCTCCTCCTTGAATGATTCGAGGCAGGGCTGCACAACTTGTGATCCATCAAGGCCAAAAGAGGCCACCAGCCACGAAGGGCAGCCTTCCAGGAGCCTGATAAATGCCCTGGTTTTTCCTTTCTGCCTTGGAATGTTCCCTTTCTTTGCCTACAGATGATGCCAGTCGGCCTGGAAAACAGGCTCTGCACATCAAAGACAGATTTATGGCCTAGAGCAAGTTTGAAGGTACCCTATTAAAATCAATATGGAGAGTATTTGTTGTCAAGAGAAGGAAGAGAACCTCATTGCGCTATATGCAACACACTGCTGTGCCATGCCTCAAGGCTAGGGTATATATATATATATATATATATATATATATATATATATATATATGAATGAGAGAGAAAATGTATTTCCTTTGGATGGAAAGAGCAGGGCTTGGTAAAAGATTTTTATATATTTATTTATTTTGTTCCCAACTCGGCTCTCCCCACCCAACCCCCCATTCCACCACCTTCAGTGTGTATTTAACCTGAAGGCTTTCAGGACATTCTGGAAATTATTGACAGTGTTCTTTGTTTCTGGTGCAGGAGTCATCCCGGGGATAGGTTTGTTCTGTGCAAGCTGCCTACAGGTTTATGGGGTTTTTGACTCAAAACGAAAACACCTCGGGAAGAGAATGAGGAATGGAGAAAAAAGCCAGCACTCGTCTTTCTGAGGTGGGTTAAGGATGTATCAGCAGTGGAACGGTAACTCTGCAAAATATGCTTCATCTGAATCAGGTCTGAGCCACCAAAATGGGGTTGGGTACATGTGCTTTTTGACAGAAAACCTTGTGAAAATGGGGGGGGGGGTCTTCTCTTGGGAAGGGCAAGTGTTGAAGTGTCTGCAAGCCATGACCTGGGCCCTGAGATCACTATCTGAGGCCTTTCTTCATGCACCTCCTTCCCGTGAGGCCTGGAGGGTGGCAACACAAGAACAGGCCTTTTCTGTGGTGGCTCCCTGTTTGTGGGATGCTCTCCCCAGGGAGACCCGCCTGACACCTTCATGATATATCTTTAGATGCCACGCAAAAATGTTTCTCGATAACCAGGCCTTTGGCTGATCAACATTCTATGGGCCTGTTAAATGTGCTTGTGGGAGGACGGCTACTGGTTTGGTTACTCTTTCACTATGTATTTTGTGTTCTCATTTTATTGTGAACCACCCTGCGATCTTCGGATGAAGGGTGGTGTACAAATTTAATAAATAATAACAATAATGGATCACGCCTTTAGCCCTGCCCCTAATACCCCGGTCCTGTAGTCCATGCATTAGTATGGATGTCTGAAGTGGAGAAGCCTTCAAACATCTACACCTCTGCATGTGGAGGCCTCCCCAGATCCTAAAAGCCTGATCGTGCAAAGTTGGGCTTAAGCCACAAGACAATTCCCAACATAAAAGTCCCAGATCAGCCATACCTCTTAGTCTCAGAGACTAACAGATGAAAAAATGTTATTTTCTGTGTTGCAATACTGTCTGTTTGGCTGGCTGGTTGGCCAGTGTCTGAATACTGCATGATTGCTGCCTGCCTGTCTGCTTTGGGTTAATACTTGGTCTGGAATCCAAAGCCTGAAACCTGCTTATCCTTACATTCCATGTATTCAGACAGATTCAAGAAGCTTTTAACCCTTGCAAACTGAGTCACAATAAAGAGCCTTAAATTGCAGTCGCTGCATGGCCTTGTTCTCACTAGGCGCTAAAACTAAGAATGGGCCACAAGGCTCATTTGATAGCAATTGTGCACATGTGAAATGACTACTACACAGAAATTACTGCTGCTTGGCCTGCCCGCTGACCAACAGTTTTCTATGAGAAGGAAATGTTTTGTATGGGGGGGGCACTCTATCACATGGGCTGCCCCCTGTGGTAAAGCCCAAGCAGAGATTTACCAGTTCAGTGAGACTAAGCCCTTCTCAAATGGTAATTTCATATGTCAGAGAAGCTGAAAAGTAGGGCAGGGTAGCCATTGCCAGTTGCCTATCCCCCATGAATCTGCCCTGCCCCCCTTGGGCTACAAAGAGACAAATATTATTCTCATTTGACAAAAGATGACACTGAGGTTTGCCTGAGCTGGTTCATACTTGTAGTCTGAGGTCAGTACCTTATGACTCAGCCATGCGCTTTGACCACTAAGAAAACTTTGCTCTCCAACGCTGAAAACCCCATGCAATTACCTGGGAGTAAGCCCTGCTCAAACTCAGGTAAACACAGACAGGATTGTGTTGCAAGGTGACCAAAAGACCACTAGCAGCTTAACCGGACTGGGTCATGCAATAACAAACGCAAAAGTTCAAATCACAGCAGTCCAATTTTCAGAGTTTCCTTTAAGCACAGTAAACAATCAAGCAGGGAAGCCACAAACCTGGTTTTTCTTAAATTCCGCTTTTTGAGAGAGGCTAGAAGCCTGCTTTTCTCATGGGAGTGGATAATCGGGCTAAAGAACAACAGATAATGACAGATCTAACCCTAAACACATTTGCACACGGAACACAGTGGGACTTGTGAAACAATCCTGGGGAGTGTTGGGGTGGGTTTGTTGCTATATCCAAAGCCCCACTGGCTTACACTGGCTGGGGGCACAAGGAGTGTGTGTGTGTGTGTGTGTGTGTGTGTGTGTGTGGATTCTGCCAGGAAGGTGGCAGGGTGCCAAGGCCCCACCACAGACTGTGAGCGATGCCATAAACGGGGTGCCCTTCCCCTGTGTGGAAGCTCACAGAAGCCTTTGGTGCAGATTTTCGTACTTAAGTAGGCTGCCATGGAAGATAACTTTCACAAACCTACATGGCTTGGGAATTGGCTAAGGCCACCCTTTTGGATGGTGCCTGGGAACGAAAAGGAAAACAACGAAAGCTGGAGTTGGCAAGATGCAGCCAGCAGCAGACAATTGTCCTCAAACACAACCCCACTAGAGGTTGAATCAGTCTAATCTGGGTACTACAAGAGCATGAGAATTGTGCATTGTGCTGCACATGCCATTAATTCATTTCGACACCTTTTCCGGAAGAGGACCCAGGTCAAAATGGTTTGAGTCCTTCCCCCCCCCCCCTTCGTCTCCCTCCCTCCCTATGTGACACAGAGGAATGTCTTTGTTTCCTTGCTAGTTCTATTTTTTTCACATCTCAGGTGCTGGTTACCTGGCATTAAGACAAAGTGGTATGCCAACCAGCCTTTGAAAAATGACACACCAGCTCATCAGGATTTGCTGGGTCAATGCCTGCATAGAATGACACCAGCAAGACATGAATGGGCAAGACTCAAAATGCTAGTTTGGTATCTTGGGTTGCAAAGCTAGGCAAACTTCCATGCGTGTCGCTTGTAAACTTATTACAGTTTGCACCACATTTATCTATGTTAGGAGGACGTATACAGATATGTAAATGTAATAAACATTAAAAGCATGCACACAAACATATAAAGAATACGCTCTGCTTTTAAATTCTAGCTATCATTCCGTTCATTTCCGCTATAAAATAGGTAATGCACCCACAGGCTTGTGTTAACACCTTTTACTTCTTTAACCAAAAGAAAAAAGGGGGAAAAGAGGAAGTTGAGAAAAAAGGGAGTACACATGTACCTCTGGTTACAGACGCTTCAGGTTACAGACTCTTCAGGTTACAGACTCCGCTAACCTAGAAATAGTACCTCGGGTTTAGAACGGACCTCCAGAACGAATTAAGTTCTTAACCCGAAGTACTACTGTATTGTAATTTGAACAGGAGGCTGAAAATGGGATTCATGAAGTTATTAAAAGTAGTCTAAAATGTATCAAAATAACAGCCCAATTTGCTTAATCCCAGTCAAGAAATGTCTGCCAAAAGCATTACTCCTTATGCAGCTTCATGCTCATTCTTTGGTAAACCACCAAAGAAGAGCTACAAATGTAGAACTAAAGAAAAACATATATACATTATAATGAATGTCCAACAGCTGGTGAATCCCAACAATCCCAGATAATTTTGTTGATATCTGAAAAAATATACCGTATTTTTCGCCCTATAGGACGCACCGCCCCATAAGGCGCATCTAGGTTTTTTTTTTGGGGGGGGGAATAAAGAAAAAAAAATATTTTCCCCCCAGGCGCGGGGCTGGGGCGGGGGAAGCCCGAGAACAGGCAACTCTCCGCAAGCTGTGGGAGCCCGGCACTGGGCTCCAGCACCTTGCGGAGAGCTGCGCGAAGTCTGGGCGCGCTGAGCTCAGCGCGTCCAGGCTTCAGCATACAGGCAACTCTCTGCGCGGGCTCCCACGGCTTGCGGAGAGCGAGAGGGGTCGGTGCGCACCGACCCCTCTCGCTCTCCAGGCTTCAGCGAAAGCATGCATTCGCCCCATAGGATGCACACACATTTCCCCTTCATTTTTGGAGGGGGAAAAGTGTGTCCTATAGGGCGAAAAATACGGTACCCAACTCTCTACTTTTCAGATACAGTGGTACCTCAGGTTACATATGCTTCAGGTTACAGACTCCGCTAACCCAGAAATAGTGCTTCAGGTTAAGAATTTTGCTTCAGGATGAGAACAGAAATTGTGCTCCAGCAGCATGGTGGCAGCAGGAGGCTCCATTAGCTAAAGTGGTGCTTCAGGTTAAGAACAGTTTCAGGTTAAGAACGGACCTCCAGAACGAATTAAGTACTTTGTTCTGGTACCACTGTATACCTCTGTAAGAGCTGACAGTCCTATAGATGTGTAGCACAGAGTTTTCAGACATTCGCAATAACCTGAGGAAGTGATTACCAAAACTGATCTCTCTGTGCATTAAGATCTTCTACTGCAGCCCTTTCCTAGGTGCATTTTGCACCTGGGGTATCAGTCAATTGCGACAAAGTGAAGATGCCCGGGCGTCAGGATGGCACCTGATGTCTCCACCATCTGGAGGTGCATGCCTGGCCATCCTTGGATCTTGACTGTTTTCACACACTAACAACACATCCTTTAGAATTCTATTCGTGATATTTGATCAGAACAAATTTCAGGAACCAAAAAGCCGTATATATGACTTTCGAGCCGTGTTGTCCCCAAATGGCAACCACACATTCCGTTTTGGCGACTGTAACCCTGGTTTAAGGAGCCATTTGGTACCTAGTTTATATATCTGAGTTTCTAAAACTGCAAATGGCGGGCAGCAGGTGAGTGAAGAGTGTGGTGGCAACATTAAAACAGAACCCAGTCCAGGGCTACACAATGGAAGGGACAGTCAATTGCGAGCCAGAATATTTTCTTCTTCCTCTGCGATTTCTTTAGAAGACTGAGCCACAGATATTTTCACACACCATCATGAAAACCTTCAAAGAATTCAGGTCCAGACAACCCTGGCTGCAATCAGGCGCAATCAGGAACACGGGGCAGGGAGAGAGAGGAGAGGACATCTAATTCACGAGTGTTTATTTCTAAGAAAGAGGGATTTAAGATGCTATTAAAAGCAACTTTTTAAAAAGTGATCCTTCTTGCAGATCTTCCAAACATAATATTTTGCCCTCTGCAGGCCTTCACAATTAAAAGCGCTGCTCTTGGAATGTACTTAAAATGATATATACACTTGGAGGAGCCAAGGCCGGGCGGGGGGAGTCCTTCGACCTCTTCGCTCACAGATGGCTATGGAAAGTAGATTTTCATGCTTCTAAGTTGGCTTTCCCTATTTTAGGAGGTAAGCCCACCCTACACCTGCAACACAACGGTGTGGCGTGGAAAAGTAGACAAAGTTTCAGCACAACCTGAAACCCCATCCTTTTCACCTCTCAAGAGAACCCAGGTCTCATTCTTTTTTTAAAAAAAAGATTTAAATACATTCCAACCCAAGCCACTGAAAAGCATATGAAAATATGAGGTTTTAATCAAGGTAGCACCAAGGCTAGGGTTCCATTACCACAAGGGTCACCCCCCTCCCCCTGCGACCCACCTAAATATTTTCCTTAATGCTCCAGATGACATTTGACGATGACACAGAGCTGAGGTCTTACCGCATTAGGAGGTAATCCTTGCATGCATGCAACTACTTCATTGAAAGCCATATGGTTTTGAAAGACTCACAATAACACACCAAGTGTCCCTATTTTCCAGGGACAGTTCCTGATTTACAAGAGCCGTTCGGGTTTCTAACTTGATCCTGGAGTGACGTTCCAGTTTTTAAAGGTTTTATTATGTTTTTATACATGTTGGAAGCCACCCAGAGTGGCTGGAGCAACCCAGCCAGATGGTCGGGGTATATAATAATAGTAATAATAGTAATAATAATAATAATAATAATAATAAAAAAATTACTATATATGATGTCCCTGTTTTCATCTGAGAAATGTTGGAGGGTTCAGGTGCTACAACAGGTTCTAACACTTTGCAATGCAAGTGAGGGTATACTGCTTTTTTAATGCTTCCACATGTAAACAAACAAACCGCCAAGAAAGTAAATAATTAGTACAGCAAAGAGAAAATGTTCCAGCCCAATGCAGAGAGACTTTCTTTTATAAGGGGAAGCATCTCACCTGTGGCCTTGAGTGGTACCAAGCATTCCACCGTTCTATATGTAGGCCAAACATAAAACATGACCTTTCAAAACAGGACGAGCAATTTACACGCACAACTGGGATTCTTTCCTCAAGCATTGGTAAAGGCACACAAAAAACAACAACCCTCAACACCCTGATTCCGTTATGACTGAAAATCAAACTTTCTTTTGGAAAAAACATTGCTTGTAGCAAGCCTAATTTAAGCATCAAGTAATCTGACAGGAAATACAAAGAATACAAATGCTTCCTAACTTTCAAAGGACAAAATGTGTAGGAGGAAAGATTTAGCTGTAAGTAGCCAGGTCCATCTTCATTTAAATGAGACCTGTCACAAGAGCAGTGCTTAGTGCTGAAAACTAAGATTTGGGGGGTAATAACAACCCAGCAGACAACATAGCCAAGAGGAATTTTAAAAGGAAGGTCTCCCAGCTTGAAAAGACTAACTGCCAGTGAGGAATGCATTCACCAAAGTTAAAACAACTGATTATCAGACTTCCAGATTCAGGAGAGAGGGGAGAAAAAAATATATTTTCAGCTTAGAAGCAACAAAACAGGGATGCGACTGAATTATCTGAGAACCGAGCAAGGATAATAAACATCCTAGAAGTCCAAAAGCCAGGGGAGCAGATGAAGAAAGAACAGAATGGTAAGCTCCAAAACCAAAGATTTTTTTCTAGACCTATCAAAATCTTACGCCCAGATGCTTCCACAAAATCCCATGTATTAGAAGGGGTAGGCATGCAGACATGGAGTGAAACATTTCCATCTCATTCTTTCCAGCATGGACACTGGAACACTTTCAGCACCCATGTTAGACTGAAAATTAGATTGTTTGCCCTCAGGGGAGCTACACTGCAGCCAGCATTCAAAATTCGCCAGGCACAAGGTGCATTTTGCACCTGCACCCAAGTGAAGATGTCTAGATGCCAGGATGGCATCGGACGCCTCCACCATCTGGAGATGAATGCCTAGGGATCCTTGGATCTCGACTGTTTACACACACTAGCAACACATCCTGCAGAATTATATCTGCGCTATTTTATCTGCACAACCAGAATGAATTTCAGGAACCAAAAAGTCGTACTGAAAAATATAACTTACAAACCGCCTGGCCCCCAACTGGCGACTAGGCATTCCATTTTGGCGACTGCAACCCTGGTTCAAGGAGCCATTTTGGCGCCTAGCTTATATACCTGAGTTTCTAACACTGATTGCTGCCCACCTTGAGCCCCTGGAAAAGTGTGTGAGGAAACTGAACATACTGAGAAAGCTGTTGCAGGCCCAGACCAGCAAAAGGAGTGGCCCAACCTTATCTGTGTTGCTTATCTACTTCTCATCCACTTCTCAGAATCGTCTACAGCAGATTGAAAAGAGCCTCAGCCACCGCGAGTGGCATCCCTCTGTACGGGTGGCAGAGTCAATTAACCTCCTGTGTTTGTTGTCCGATGGAGACTACAAGAACAGGAAAATCTAGCAGGCTTCAGTGCATATTAATTCTGATGGGTCACCAATTCCATGGTCTACTCTACACCAAACTCAACCCTTTATAGCAAGCAGAATGAGGCAGATTCTTGATGTAGTCTTGCTAGTAACAGAATGGGTTACTAGGGTACAAACAGATTTAGAAGCTCAGAAAGACAGCAATTGAAAGCGCAAAGATTTAAGGCAAATAACTTTTGAGAATATCTGACCCCTTCCTGCCCACAGCCCCATTAACAAGCGATTTGAGTCTGAGATCTGTCGCATCTTCTCTGCAGATAAGAGTTTCCTCCCTCGGAACAGTTTGGTGTTGGGCAGCTTCCTGTTCCTTCATCTCTGGGTTTGTTTGTTTTAATACTGTTCCCTCAGTCCTTCAGGAGAAGCCATTTCTTCATGATCAGAAGCCTGCTTACGCCCTCTTCCTTGTGGGACTGCAGGGGTTGCCTGGCCTCCCAACACTGGGATCACTGACAGTCACCAAGAGGGAGATGTGGAAAAGAGGTCAGTGCGGTGTGGGCACAGCAACAAGCACAATCTGCCACTTGGATCCCACCACCCTGACACCTCCATTTCTCAGAAACCAGAATCAACCCTAGCACTGGGAAGTCAGGTAAACCATGGGTAGGCAAACTAAGGCCCGGGGGCTGTATCCGGCCCAATTGACTTCTAAATTCGGCCCGTGGACAGTCCGGGAATCAGCATGTTTTTACATGAGTAGAATGTGTGCTTTTATTTAAAATGCATCTCTGGGTTATTTGTGGGGCATAGGAATTCGTTCATCCCCCCCCAAAAAAAATACAGTCCGGCCCCCCACAAGGTCTGAGGGACAGTGGACCGGCCCTCTACTGAAAAAGTTTGCTGACCCCTGAGGTAAACTCAGAATCACAGAATTGTAGAGTTGGAAGGGACCACAAAGATCATCTAAGTACAACCCCCTGCAGTGAAGAAATCTTTCACTCAACACGGGGCTTGAACCCACGACTCTGCGATGAACAGTCTGATACTCTACCAACTGAGCTATCCCTCTGCGCTAGCCCTACTCTGTCCCACCGACCGCCACTGCTTCCCAAATCTAGTTGGGGACTACAATTCCCATCAGCCCCAGCCCCATGTGATGGTAGTTGTGGTTCAAAAGGTCTGGTGGGCACCAGGATGGACAAAGCTGTCCTTAAAATTTCCTCACAAAAAGGAAACTCTTCCATTCAAGAGCTTTTCTGGGGAGGGGGGGCAAACAGAGACACAGGAAAAGACAGTCCATGCAAGCTGGTTGGTAGAGAAACATTCCTTCCTGCATTTTATAAACCTAAATCACACCAGTAAGCTGGAAAGCAGAGGGCTCTGTTGTGAAGGAGTTAAAAAATGAATGCTAAAAATAAAAAGGCAGGGCCCCCACACCCTCCAGTACTAAAGTCGTCAGTTCTTCCCCAACCTACCTTCACCCCAGCCTTTTAGAGACGTAGCCAGGAGGAATAGAAGTTGGTAAAAATGACAAGGTGAGCAATGAAGCTGCTGAAGTAATACTGGAAGGCAAAGAAAAATAGACCATGCATGCAAAAGAGCCTTATGAAACACGGCAACCTTATGAACCACAAAATCCAGCTGAATACCTGATGAAATCTCTGCACTGTAATTATATTAATGCCTTAGCTAGCTCAATTGGAATTTTTGTACCGTTTGCTTTGGTTTCGAAAGATTTATCGTTTTGATGTGCACATTTGGGTTAGGATTCTTACACCCTCCAAGGGCGCCTGGAGGTAGATTATAAATCCCATTTGTAGAATGTGTTTATGCAAAACACATTTTCTAAGACGTTTGGGTAAACCTGCTATTCTCTCTCTACATTCCTGGAGTCACTCTTTGCTTGTGCTCACCAAAGTAAATTGCCTGCCGCTTATACCTGCTTAAAGAAAAGTCTTGTACTAAGGAGAAATTCTGAAAGGGGGGTGGGGAAAAGCCCATCGAGCCAGCATGCAGGTAAACACCCCTGATTCAGGGCCTGTTTCTAATTCCAATAAAAATAAGGGAAGCAACTCTTGCGTCTGCTTTCCCAGTTCCTCTTGCCGTGTGTGAAGTGAGACTTGGCGCTTAAACCAGTCTTCTTCCAGGTGCTGCAGGATGTTTTGGGCCACAACTCCCAAGAGCCCCAGGTAGCACGACCCAAATTCTGGGGTGATGGAAGTGGTAGACCCAAACTCCTGGAGGGCACCAGATGAGGCAGAGCTGTACTAGATCCATGAACAGATGGCTTTTGGAACTCATGAACTCAGGAACTCACAAGCAGCACTCAAAATTCTCCAGGTACCAGGCGTGTTTTGCGACTGGTACGAGTCCAATTGCGACCACGTGGAGATCTCTGGATTCCATCTCCATCTGGCTGGCCCCTCCAGCTTTCTTAAGCAGCTTAAGCAGAAGAGCTGATTTGCTGCATTTGTATGGTTCAGCTCCCTCTTCAGTTAATCCCTACAACGACCCTGTGAGGTATGTTAAGAGGCTGCGAATGACTCCAGGGTCACCCAGTGAGCTCCTTGACTGAGTGGGGCTTTGAACCCTGGTATGTCCCAGGTCCTAGTCCGACACTCTAACCACTGCATCACACTGGCTTCCTAGAGTAATTCTGCTATGAGGTAGGTATATAAATCAAGTAGGTTAATTAAATATAGTGGTACCTCTGGTTGCGAACGGGATCCGTTCCGGAGCCCCATTCGCAACCTGAGAAGAACGCAACCCGCGCCTGCGCATCTGTGAATGCGCGGGTCGCGATTCGCCGCTTCTGCGCATGCACATGATGTCATTTTGAGCATCTGCGCGAGTGGCAAAACCTGGAAGTAACCCTTTCTGGTACTTTCGGGTCACCGCGGGACGCAACCTGAGAACACTCAACCTGAAGCAAACGCAACATGAGGTATGACTGTACAGGGAAAGCAAAATGTCACTTAAAAATTGATCTGAAATATTTTCCTTGAAGCTTGAATTTGTTCCTTCTGGATTGTTTTATTTGATGTTGTAAATGGCTTTGAGGTTTGTTTTTTAAAATACAAAGCAGTACAATTATTATTATTATTATTATTATTATTATTATTATTATTATTATTATTATTATTGTTATTATTACGATTTTCATTGCAAACCCCCTCCCCCATTGCCTTGACATTCCATGTTGTGGTGACCATAACCTAGGTTTAAGGTGCCATTTGGTGATTAGATTATATATCTGAGTTTCCAGCACTGATGGAAGGGAAGCCTCTACCAGCAGGCTTCAACTTTCTAGACAAGGGGGACAAATGAGTCCAGATTTGGGCCAGTTTGCATCCACACAACACGATTCCATTTCCCAGTAGAGATGTCTAATGTGGAGCTGCCTTAAGTGTGCATATGCACAGAAGTTTGCTCTGGGTCCAGCTTAAAAACCAGGCCTGAAGTCCCAGGTTGCGAGACAGGGCTGCAAGACATCACTGTCTGAAATCCTGGAGAGCTTCTGCCAGCCCATGTGGGCAATACAGACCAATGGTCTGGCTTGGGATAAGGCCATTTTCTACGTTCCATGATAGGCAATGAGAGACAACACAAAATAGGCAGTTGTGATGGTCACCCCGTTCAGCTGCCCAGCTCCCTCCAGGGGAATACAAAGAAGAAGGAGAGGAGAACGGTACACAAAAACTACAAACACACTCAGTCGCCCCCCAAGCGTAACAATACAGTGGGAATACTTGGCTGAGATTCAAAGCAAGCAATCGGATACCAATGAACCGCTCTGTAATCTCTCTCCTGCTACTGACTCTTAATGTGACTTCTAGAAACTTATCTCTCAGGCCAGAGGAAAAAATCTACTAAGGCTTAGATTTGGTTGACAAAACTCTCAAGCGCAAGCAAATGATGTCTCGGAACACTAAAAATTCCTTTTTCTTTTCCAAAGCTTTTAATCTTTGATGGGGTTTGATTTCTGCTTTTAATCGCTGTTTATTGTAGGTGGGATTATTGATGCTTTACTTACAGGCTATAAATGGGGCAGGGGAATTTTTCTACAATTGAAGTGTGGTGTAGCAATGATTTTGAAAACAACACCACCAATAAAGTAACCTCAGTTTTGTTCATTTATTTTGATATCCCACCTTTCTTCCACAGATCTCAAGGTGTCTTACAATGAACTGATCCAGCAGGCTGTTCTTAAATGGATCTCCCTTTCCCCATTTTATTTTAAAAGCAACCCTGTGAAGTAAGTTAAGCTGAGAGACAGTGACTAGCCCAAGATCGCCCAGTGAGTTATATGGCTGAGTGGGGATTTGAACCCTGGTCTCCTAGGGCCTATTCTGACACTATAACCACTACACCACACTAGGCTTTGGTACTTATTTTTGTTTTTCCAGAACCACCACATTGGATAAGAACTACAAATCTGAGTGAGATTGATGTAAAAGGTTCATGCTGATTACCACAAAGTGAGGACTTCTGCCAAGGACCCATGGGATACAGAATCCAAGGCACACGGTTTCAGAGATAGAACGGGGTATATTGCACCCATAAACCCCAGTTCACAACCACTAATTGAGGCAATAGTCAGGCAGAGGCTCATTTCATCATTGACCTTTCCTCTCTACGAGCTTTCTCCCAAAGGTCTCCAAATCTGCTTCTATTCCTTTCCCGTTAGTGCAGCAGTATGGACTCTGGGGTCATCCAGATGTTGTCTGCATATCTATTTGGACTTATTTATACCCCGCCTTTCCCCCAAGGTGGTTCAAATATTTAAACACAAACAAATGGCACCAAATATTCTCAGGCCAACTTCAGGAGCTAATGGAATTTACACCAGGTCCAAGCTTCCATGCTATTGTAGCAAAGAATCTTCTGGGAGGTGTACAGTTTTACTGCAGCGTTAAGCTTTTCTGGACTGCAAACCACTTCATAAGGTGCATGAAGAGGTTCAGGCATTAGAGGAAACGGGGCTCCCTAGCACCAGCCCAACTTTCAGGGATGGTGGGAAATGTAGTCTAGCATCATCCGATGGGCCACAGGCTTTAGTTCTCAGTGAATTGACCTTCCTCTCACCTGAGCATCATCCTGCAATGGTGATTGCTTCAGACCTAAAAAGTGTTTTGGTTCCTGAAATTCATTCTAATTGTGCAGATGAAATTTAACTGTAGGAATCCTGCAGGATGGGGTATCACTGTGTGTAAACAGTCTAGACCAGCGGTTCTCAACCTGTGGGTCCCCAGACGTTGTTGGACTACAACTCCCATCATCCCTGACCACTGGTCATGATGGCTAGGAATGATGGGAGTTGTAGTCCAGAAACATCTGGGAACCCACAGGTTGAGAAACACTGGCTCTAGATCCAAGGGTCCCCAGGCATGTACCTCCAGATGGTGGAGATGTCAGGCACTATCCTGGCGCCCAGGCATCTTCACTTGGTCGCAAGTGGCCAACAGGCAGGAGCAAAACGCGCCTGGCACCTGGCTAATTTCGAACACTGGGCAATTGAAAGGGTCCGGATGTGTTGCTGCAGGTGCACCGTGGCGTTTCTTCTCTCTATGCTCCTCCCAATGGTCAGTCCTCCTCTGGTCACTGCTGTGCATGCACAGCTTGACTGCCTGTCTCCAGGCACTGTGGTCATCTGCAGGGGATTCCCACACAGCGGGGTTGATGTTGCCAGGCTTCACGTCACGTTTGCAGACGTCTTTGTAATGTGGAGTCAGTCTGCCAACACTATTCAATGTCCTCACCATTGCATAAAATCATTGTAAAGGTAAAGGAACCCCTGACCATTAGGTCCAGTCGTGGCCGACTCTGGGGTTGCAGCGCTCATCTCGCTTTATTGGCCGAGGGAGCCGGCGTACAGCTTCCGGGTCATGTGGCCAGCATGACTAAGCCGCTTCTGGCGAACCAGAGCAGCGCACGGAAACGCCGTTTATCTTCCCGCCGGAGTGGTACCTATTTATCTACTTGCACTTTTGACGTGCTTTCGAACTGCTAGGTTGGCAGGAGCAGGGACCGAGCAACGGGAGCTCAGCCCGTTGCTGGGATTCGAACCGCTGACCTTCTGATTGGGAAGTCCTAGGTTAAACCACAGAGCCACCCGTGTCCTTATAAAATCATTACTTGCACACAGACACACAAACAAACACACACATATATATACATGGCCCGGAGCCTCGTGACCTTCCAGAACGAAATCCTTCCCTGCCACAGTTAGCTATGTGGCAAAAGAAATGAGCCAACCCTAGGCTGCCACAAATAAGGTACAAACCAAAAATCTGCTGAAAATGCTATTGTTCAAAAAAATAAAAAAAATAAAAAATAAAAAATGCAGTGTGGCAGATCTTAAAAAGCCAGCACCTTGATTCATACCCTGAAACCATGGGAAGCATTTTGTAAAAGCACCCTTACATCAAGCCTAAACCTCTTAAAACAGGGAAGTTATTGAAGATCTTTCGGCAGATAAAACTCTCAATGTTAACTTCCTGAAACAGGATGCCTGCTACTAGGCAACCACCCCCAGAAACACATTGAAGTAAACGTAATCTATCATTGCTGCAACACTCCAAGCCAGCGAAGATTTATGAAATGACTTGACGTGAGGCAAGGCCTGTCTGCTGCTCCCTCGGCCTCGCTCGGGGGTAGCATTACTGTACAGAGAGATGGCCAAGCAGTAAAACGGTGTTATTAAAGATTCCCAGAGGAACGCTGTTCTTTCCCATCTATAGTCGTTATTATGTTGACTATTTATACGATGCGCTTTTCGCATGCAAAACGTTGTACCATCTTTCTCTGCCTTGACCTCATCACAACCCCATGATATAAAAGTCGGGGATGGCGCCAGGATCCGATCAAGCTGAAAAGCCACCTGAGGCCAAAAAAACCCCTGCCTCTTCCAGGAACCAGGCCATAGGCAATTTTAAGTAGCCCCTTCTATGCTAAAGTGCTACCACTAGAACTCGGTGCTATGTTCCCTGTGCTCAAATCTGAGTCCCATCTGCAGCAGCAGTGGGTAGGAGGTCAATCAATCAATAATTCCTCATGGTCTGGACTACCACGTGATTGAAATTTGTGGCAATCCTTAAAGAAAAAGGCGTCGCAAAAAGCCAGAAAAGTACTAATCCAGAACATTAGAAAATATGGATTAAAGAAGAATTATAATGGACTCCCTGAGTGATAAAACTAGGGTGGGAGGCCTGGGAGGGGGACTGGGGAAAATATCATCCTACGGAGGGAGGAAAAGCTGGATGCTATTTACAGCTAGAAATGTTCTGGAGTGCAGATGTCACATATTTTGAATAATTACTTTATATGTAATTGGAAGATGGAGAAGCGGAAGTATCTTTCTTTTTCTTATTCTTCTTTTCTTCTCTTCTTTCTATCTTTTCTTTTTCTTCTTTCGTTCTTATTCTTTTATTTTTTCTTTGATAGACTATTTAGATTAATGTTTTAGTTCAGGGGAAACGATATTTGATAATGTTCTGTATTTTTCTTTATATTCTAATAAAATTGATTTTTTAAAAAAAAGATTTATCACAGTCTACAAACCATGGTGGCTAGGCGGTACAGGGACTCTTTGAAAGTCCTCTATCCTCCCAACATTTTGGAGCTGGGCCTCTTGTATTTTTAACCTTCTGTTGGAAGCCGTCCACAGTGGCTGGGGAAACCCAGCCAGATGGGCAGGTAGAAATAATAAATAATAATAATCATCATCATTCTAATGTTACTGACAGGGGAATTGTTACCTGCCTATGGACACCCTATGAGCAGGAATTTCAATCCAGACCCAAACTTGACACTGGCCTGGTTTGCACGTAACGGTAAGCCACAAACTATGGCTTATTGTGAACGACCAGCATGCTGGCGATCACTGCTCAACTGCACCCTTCACTTCCCTATGCCAAGGCAGAAGGAAACACACCCAAGCGCTGCCTTAATATACCAGCGTTCATGGTTTGTTTTGCTCCAAACAAACCATGAACGGAAGCCAAAGTCTGTTCCTGGCTTACAGCTTGTGGTTTGTTTGGGGGGAAGCAAGCCACAAGTGCTGGTTTTCATGGAATGCTAAGCCAGCACTCTGGTTTATTTTATTCCAGCGCAGCACAAGGAGAAAAAGAACAGGCATGATTGAGCAGCGTGAACTAGCACTTTGCTTATATGCAATAAGCTTAGGTTTTAGTCACTCAGTTTTTTATTGAAGTATTTTTATATTGCCGCATCATAAAATATCAAGGTGGCGTATGTTACTAAAACATCAGTTGGAACATATTAAACAGAAAATCACTAAGTTGACTGGGTAATCAAAGTTAAACAGCTGCAAAGGCCTGTTGGTACAATCACAGTGTCTTCTAAGCAGAATGCAGATATTATGCATTCTGAAGAAATTCCAGAAAAGCATAAAAGTGCAGAAGGTCTGCAACAGCAACTTCAACACTAGCTGGTAAATTCTGAGGCAAGAGGTTTCATGGTCAGTCCACTTATTCTACCCAATTCTTTTCTTTCTCCTTTATGCATATTGTGAAATAGGCTCTGTGTTGACTATGAAAGTGCAAGCTGTAATGATATGGCTTAAAGGTAAAGGTAGAGGGACCCCTGACCATTAGGTCCAGTCGCGACCAACTCTGGGGTTGCGGTGCTCATCTCGCTTTACTGGCCGAGGGAGCTGGCGTACAGCTTCTGGGTCATGTGGCCAGCATGACTAAGCCGCTTCTGGCGAACCACAGTGGTGCACGGAAATGCCGTTTACCTTCCCACCAGAGTGGTACCTATTTATCTACTTGAACTTGATGTGCTTTCAAACTGCTAGGTTGGCAGGAACAGGGACCGAGCAATGGGAGCTTACCCTGTCGCAGGGATTCGAACCGCTGACCTTCTGATCGGCGAGTCCTAGGCTCTGTGGTTTAACCCACAGCGCCATCTGCGTCCCTTCAATGATATGGCTTAGTTGGCTTAATATCCTGGTTTATTTCAAAACTCGTAACCATAGTTTCCTGGTTTGGATGAAACAGGAAACAATGGTTATTTGGATACATCCTGGTTTAACCACGGCTCAAGCATGATAAGAAGACTGTGATTAGATCTTCCAACTATTAAAAATGATTATAAATTGATTAATTACATTTTATTTATATTATGCAACAACTAGTTTGCTATTCATTAAGCAATTATTGTTGTTATTCTGTTGAACGGCTGAATGGATGGCTCCAATGCTATCTAAGCAGCAGCAATTTGAAAGGTTTTTTTAAAACAAAACAAAACACTTTCCTTTCATGCCATCTCCCCCAGGCTAAATCCATGAAAAAGCTATCCCACTAGGAAAGAATACAGGTATCTTATATGCAGTGCTACAAAACTCACGATATATGACATAATCGCCAAATGGCATCTTATACCTATGTTACAGTTGCCACAATAGAATGTCTAGGCACCAGGGGTTTTTTGCAATAGAGATTGTTATTGTTGTTTTCATTCATATGTGGTCACAATTGGACCTGCACACGTCACCAAATGCACCTGGTGCCTGGCTAATTTCTAACACTGCTTTCCCAAGTAGTTTTTCCAAGAAGGGCTATTGGAAGTGTGTGTGTGTCTGTGTGTCTTAGACTAGGGAAACTACTTAGGAAGAGGTTAATTCCGCCCTTTCCCCAGCGACACTACTCTAATAATAATAATAATAATAATAATAATAATAATAATAATAATAATAATAATAAAATAATCAGATGTTTCCCACCCCACATCAGATCCTATAGTATTTCTCCTGGGTTCCATCTGTTTTGACCCTCAGCCAGCAGATTCATTGCACTTGCTGATTTCAGAAAAACTCATTCATTCCTCGTATTTGTATGCCGTTTTTCCACACACAAAAATCATGCTTAAAGCGGTTTACGGCAAAGAAAACAAAACATTTCAGAACCAAACAGTGCAAAAAGGATTTCCTAACAACAGAGCAAAGCAATACAGCAGCAAATATAACATACAAAAAAGCAGCGTGTCAGAACTGTAACTATACAGTAACAAGATTGCATAAACAACAACCGGCAAACAACAAAAATAAACAAGGGAACTTTACAGTTTCACCCTGGTGCTAGAAACACTTCTGCCATGACGTTAAGCACCAAAACATTTTAGCGGACGCAAGATGGCAAATGCACAGATTAAAAAATGGTTGTGAATTGCAGAAGTCAGTCAGGCAAAACTCAGTTAAACACGCCAAACTGCTGACTCGGGGGAAAACTTCCTCGTTACGGGAAACACGAAGCTGCAGCCCAAACATCAATCCAGCAGTCTTGTGTCAAGGTCTTCCTCCTTCCATTTCTTTAATGTGTCGTCCAAGTGAGACCCTGTCCCAAAGTCATTAAACCATGCGTTTATCACTGGCCTCTGAACCACGTCAACTAGTCATTTCTCTGAGCTGGTCAGGTGACCTGACAAGCCACCACCATAATCATCATCATCATCATCATCATCATCATCATCATCATCTATTATGTATACCCTACTCATCTGCATTTCCCCAGCCACTCTGGGCAGCTTCCAACAAAATATTAAAAATGCAATAAAACATCAGACATTAAAAACTTCCCTAAACAGGGCTGCCTTCAGATGTCTTCTAAAAGTCAGATAGTTGTTTATTTCCCTGACATCTGGTGGGAGGGCATTCCACTGGGCGGGTGCCACTACCAAGAAGGCCCTCTGCCTGGTTCCCTGTAACCTCACTTCTCACAGTGAGGGAACCATCAGAAGGCCCTCAGAGCCTTGTAGTCCTTGATAAGGTGGAAGAAAAGGGGGTTTTGAGATCCCACAGCAGACTGCTTTCAACTTGGTGGGCCACAAGTTGAGCAGGCCCTGCTTTAAAGGCAGCAAAAGCTAGGAGAGCTGCCCATCCTCTCAGCCTTTAGAGATCTGGTACAGCTCAGCGAACAGAAAGGCTGGAATGCTACACTGGAACGTACTGTATCATGAGTCTCCGCGCCTCTCCCCAGATGTTCCTTTGCCTCTTCTCCCTGCAGCCAATTAAGCATGCAGAATCTGCTATGTCAGCCTTTGCCAGCCGGCACTGGCTGGGCCTGATGGGAACCGTAGTCCAAAATATTTGGAGGGCGCCAGCTTGGCAAAAGAGGTTGCTTATGCAAACAGTTAGAAGCAGGCACCTTTCCGCTTAACCCCAGACACTTAAAAATCTGCTCTGGCATATCCTGGAAGGTGAGCTCGTTTTACGACTAGCACATGTTGCACGCCGTCCTGAAACCGTATTTGATGAAGGGTAGTAGAAACCTTTTAATAATAAATAAAACATACAAAGACTGTTTCCCTTTCCAGGGAAAAGCACTCTTCCCCCCTCTACCCAGCCTCTGTTCTGAGGCCACGTCGCAAATACTGCTGGACTCGAACCCAAAGATGTCGAGATTTTGCAGGCCTGAAACAGGCCTGCATTGTCTCATTCTGCCAAAGTGGTTTGCGTTTCGGCAACCCAAGCCACTTATTTAGAATGGAAGCAGATGGAAGAATGGCTTTGCTAGATCGGACCGAGGTCTATGTAGGTTTGGCATTCCATCTCCAAAAGCATCCAAGAGAAATGATTTTGGGATGCTCGAAAGCAGGGCATCAATTAGAATAACATACCGTACTTAGAACTCCAGATTAATTCATCCATACACACACACACACACACACACACACACACACACACACACACAAAAAGAAACATTGACAAAGCACCATATCTCACTAAGATTGAAACCTAACAGGCTTGGCATCAATACATGACCACTGGGCAACTGCCAGGGGCCCAGGAGAGCCCCTTGCTGAGTGTTAAGCCATGTTTCTAATTTCTCACAATCTGGAGCAATGGAAAATTTGGGCAGCGTTTCCCTGTTTCCACTGCCGCAGCAAGGTAAGCCTGCTGGCAATGTAAGATGTGCCCTGATGCAGAAGCAGGAGGCAATGGACGGCATTCTACCAATGACCTTCTGAAAGTGCAGCCAGTCCAGAAACCTAGCAAGCTCCACAAGGAAAGAGCTTCGAAACAGCCCCCCAACTCTCCAGCTGTAAGGAACCTCAAGCAAAGCGGTTTGGTTAAAGCAAGGAATGTGTGAGGGAAGAACAGCTGCTGCCCTGATTTTCAGAGGCTATTGCTGCTGCATTGCATCATCTGTCACAGTGCTGTCACTGTGATGCTTCTGCCAAGTCCAGTCCATCGGATCCCTGGACCGGCACTGCGGCGGTACCTGCATTGTTCAAAAAAAAAAAAAAAAAAAAGCAGGGGAAGGGAAAGGTTTGCAGGTTTGCTCCAGCTCCAACGCTCTTGATTAATGCGTTTCGAATGATCCAAAAAGTTATCATCAAGAGTTATCTAGTTATCCTCAAACATCCCTTACTGCAGAGGTGTTTCCTGTCTATACAGAACTGATGGAGTGCCACTGCAAGCAGGCACTGCGGCTGCCAGCTTTATTTATCTTCTCCCCCTTCGCCATCTTACACTTTTGAGCGAGGATTTGTGCTGTTGAAGAAACTGGCAAGTAAAGCAATCAACTTATCGGCAAATTAGCCTAACTGAGCGATCGAACTGCAACACCCGGAGAACGATGCCCGCGTTATTTATCAAGCGTAGAATGCGCTGCGTGCTACTTTTTGAGAAGGGCATCTGGAAAAGCTGAGTTCCTTCCCTTGGTATATACTGGGGATTTATGAAGGCTTGACGCTTTGGAGTTAAATGTCACGTAGTTCAGCCCTGCACAACTGGTGGCCCACCAAGCCAAACACAGCACACCAGCCACACACACTGGGATCCACCATGTGTTTAACAAGACTTCTGTTTCTGCAGCTGGCAGGCCAGTAGAACATCAGCAATGTTACGAAGCAGAGCCTCTGCCCGCAGTGGACTATGTTCAGCTTGGTGGATGCAAAGTTTTACAGTGGTCTCAAAGTGAGAGGCAGCCCCTCCAGAGATATATTAAACGGGAGACATGAGCAGCACCCTAACATTCCACTTTGCCACCCAATGGGCTTCATGGAACTCCATGGACAGCCAAGAGATGCACAGCGGCAGGACCTTATAACACATTATGCGTAAGCCCCGCTTTCCCCAACTTTGTGCCCTCTAGACATTTAGGACTGCAATTCCCATCATCCCTGAACACTGGCCATGCTAGCTGGGCCTGATGGGAGCTCTAGAAAACATCTGGGGTCTGCTCCAGGGAGTAGGACTCAAATCAATGGACTCAGGTTACAGGAAAGGAGATTCGACTAAACATCAGGAAGAGCTTTCAGAACTGTGTCCAATACTGGGCACCACAATTTAAGAAGGATGTTGACAAACTGGAATGTGTGCAGAGGAGGGCAACATAGATGATAAAGGTTTGGAAACCAAGCAACAGTTGAGGGAGTTGGGTATGTTTAGCCAGGAAAAGAGGAGACTGAGAGGAGATATGATAGCCATCTTCAAATATCTCAAGGGCTTTCATGTGGAAGAGTGAACAAGCTTGTTTTCTCCTGCTCTGGAGGGTAGGACACGAACCAATGGCTTCAAGTTACAGGAAAGGATATTCCAACAAAACATCAGGAAGAGCTTTCTGACAGGTAAGAGCTGTTCGACAGTGAAACAGACTCCCACGAGAGGTGGTGGTCTCTCCTTCCATGGAGGGTTTTAAGCAGAGCTTGGATGGCCACCAGTCATGGGTGATCTAGTTGAGATTCCGGCATTGCAGGGAGTTGGACTCGATGACCCTCAGGATCTCTTCCAACTCTATAATTCTGTGATTCTAGGAAGGCTAACTCTGCCTCACCCTGTAGCACTTACTGAAAAGTACAGGCAGTGTTAAGGGAAAGAGCAAGTATCATCTTCCCCCTTGGGACTCCCCCACTTTCACAGCTGCCAACTAAAAGCCTGGGCAGGCCAGGGCAGCTTCACAGTATTCCCACCTGCTTGAGAGCATCCGCACGATCGTTTCCTATCTTGTTTTCTGATCCTTGATATAGTTCAGAAACTTCGCTGCCAGCAGCTTCTGCTCAAGTTGGCCACAACTGAGACTCTCAGGCCGGGTGCAACAGCATCAGATCACACCTTCCGGACCCTGAAAGCCATGAAACCCAACTGACAAATAACAATGTGGTAGCAAATGACTAGTCCAAATAACCTGGGAGGACAGCGAAGGCATTTTGGAAATACCAGAAGTTCATTTTAAGCAAGGTGCTGTTTACACAGGCGTTGTTCAAACACCGGGTTAGGTGGAGGTCACACACTGTGCTCAGATAACAAGATGTTTCAGAAAGATAAGATTAAGCTAATGGGCCCTTGTGCCAGTATCTTCAAATAAACTCCAGTGTTCGTCTTCTGAGGCTATAGGGACTAACCACCCAAACTCCTCCTCCTCGCTGGGAGGCTCGAAATTTTCCGTTGGAAAACAAAAACAAAAATCACGGCACAGGAGTGCTATACAGATCCAAGGGAAGTAACCAAGACACACAAAGGGCTGGAATAATTACAGCAAAACTACTAATGTAGTTCAACTAACCTACCCCAGCTGCCTGAATGTGAATTTAAACAACAACGAACGCGTTATAGGTAAAAAAAATAATGGGAGAAAAGAGAAGCAGAAACACACTGCAGAATTCAGTCTAACTAAGGGGTGCCTTAACCTGTGGCTTCCTTCCAGATGTTGTTGATCTGCATCTGCCATCATCCCGGACCAGTAGCAGCATTCGAAATTCGCCAGGTGCATTTTGCACCTGGCTATCGTACACTCGCGACCAAGTGAAGATGCCTAGGCACCAAGTATGACACCTGACATCACTTACCATCTGGAGGTGCATGCCTGGGGATAACTGGATCTGGGCTGTTCACACACACTAATATCATACCCTGTAGGAATAGCCCAATATTTATGTGGACTGTCCCTGGATCAAGTGACTTTTCTTCTTCAAGTTCTCAGAGTTCTCAACCCAGCTCTAAGTTGTCCTCTGAACTAATCAGATGTTGAACTCAGAATCAGTCACAGACAGTCCATCATTTGGTAAATAAGACTCCTGCCCCAAAATGGCTACTAGACATTCTGTTCTGGTGACTGTAATCTTGGTTTAAGGAGCCGTTTGGCGCCTAGTTTATATATTTGAGTTTCCTTACCCTGGTCCCTTTGTCTCCTGGTTCATCTGTGCAGAGAAAAGAGCAAACTGCATAGGAATCAGACTTTAACCAAGTCAGACCACTGGCCAATCTAGCTCAGTATTGTATACACTGGCTGCAAGCAGCTCTCCAAGGTTTCAGGCAGGGATTGACCGGGATATACCAGGAATTGAGTCGGGGACCTTCCTCATGCAAGGCACATGCTTCTACCAGCTGAGCAATGGTCCTTCTTTTAGTACAGCAGACTATCAAGAGTGTAGATCAAGCAACACCTGACTGCTGTCTAGCCAGTATCAGAGCTCACCACCTCCAACATCACTGCTGTAGACCCTGTCCCTCCTCCAAATTCTGGAGCCCAAGTCCGCACAAGGAAGCCCCCATTGGAATTGCTCACAACGCCATGCAGCAACGTAACATATGCTGCTGTCCAGCTACCTTTTCCTTCTGAAGTAAGTCTAACCCCACATTTAAGCAGAAACAAATATTAAAGGGGAGAGACCCATCAGAGCAGAGCACCTACAAACCTGGAGCTGGATTCTCACAAATACATATACATATACATATACATATGGGACACGGGTGGCGCTGTGGGTTAAACCACAGAGCCTAGGACCTGCTGATCAGAAGGTCAGCGGTTCAAATCCCTGTGACGGGGTGAGCTCCCGTTGCTCGGTCCCTGCTCCTGCCAACCTAGCAGTTCGAAAGCACATCAAAAGTGCAAGTAGATAAATAGGTACCACTCCGGCGGGAAGATAAACGGCGTTTCCGTGCACTGCTCTGGTTTGCCAGAAGCGGCTTAGTCATGCGGGCCACATGACCCGGAAGCTGTACGCCGGCTCCCTCGGACAATAAAGCGAGATGAGCGCCGCAACCCCAGAGTCGATCACGACCGGACTTAATGGTCAGGGGTCCCCTTTACCCTTTTTATACATATACATATATGTATACGTATACGTATACATTCACTGGCCAAAATCAAGTCAAGTGGATAGCTCAGTTGGTCAGAGCATAGTGCTGACAACGCCAAGGTTGCAGGTTCAATCCCAATACAGGATAGCTGCATATTCCTGCATTGCAGGGGGCTGGATTAGATAATCTTTAAGGTCCCTTCCAACTCTACAATTCTGTAAGGCTTTGGAAAGTGGGTCATGAAATGGGGGCATCTCAGGATCGACTGGTTCCTCCAATTACTCAAGCTATTAGGATATATGCCATGTAAACCACACAACACCTATCCAACTTACAATTATCCCAAAGCCTGGAACAAATTTGCTTGGCTAAGTAAGAGGACAATCATTTGTTTCGTTTATTTGTTGTTAACTACAAATTGCCCTTCCTTTTAAAAAGGAAAAGGGTTGCGGCTGTTGTTACGTTGGTACTGACTCCAAGCGGCGCCCGTTCTGTAAACAGGCTGGCTAGAAAGATTTAGCATCATGGGCTCTCTAATTACAAATGTTCAGAAACAATTTAAGTTCCAGAGCCCGAGGGCAGCCAAAGAGCCACAACTTTGGAATATCCCCTCAACTGGAGATGTGAAATCATTGCTCTTCCCCACTCCCCTCCAACACTACTGGAAAACATCCATGCGAAACCGTGAAATCAATAATGGGATTTGCTGGGAACTAAAAAACAACAGCAACAAGTCTCTGCAGTTAAGTGCTTGCTCAGATTATCTCACTTTTGCATTGTTATGACTTACGAGTCTGGGAGCTGGTGTCTGGTGAGGGAGGAAAGCAATAGAGTTGTAAAGAGGGGGGAAACTAGGGTCTGTGCAAAAAGGAAGGGCACCTGGCAGGGTTCAGAGACTGAAGTTCAAAATTAGCTCAAGGTTGTTGTCTGAAGTAGCCGGATGTTGGCCCATCATTTAAAAAACAAGACTTTAGCGCCGACTTGCCCCCAAATGGCAGCTAGATATTCCATTTTGGTGACTGCAACCTTGGTTTAAGGAGCCGTTTGGCGCCTAGATAATTATATATCCGAGTTTCTAAAGCTGTTCGGCTGTGTGCACACACTCCCATACAGTACACTGCATCCCGTGTGCTCCCACGGCTGGTTTGTGAAGCTGTGTACACACAACTCACATCTATCCTCTTGAGATATACTGAGTTTTGCTGCCCCCCCCCCCCATTTGAGTTCCATTTGAAAATGTAGGCCATATGAAGGCATCCAGTGTGGTGCAGTGGTTAAGAGCAGTAGACTCGTAATCTGGTGAACCGGGTTGGCTTCTCCACTCCTCCACATGCAGCTGCTGGGTGACCTTGGGCTAGTCACACTTCTCTGAAGTCTCTCAGCCTCACTCACCTCACAGAGTGTTTGTTGTGGGGGAGGGAGGGAAAGGAGATTGTTAGCTGCTTTGAGACTCCTTTGGGTAGTGATAAAGCGGGATATCAAATCCAAACTCCTCTTCTTCTTCCACTCTATGCCCACAAGTGCCAAGCGGGCAACTTGGGAACTCGTCCAATCAATCATATTCTGCAATTTGAAACACAGGGGGGGGGGAATGACCTTGCTGCATTTTAAGGCAGTGGTGTGTACAAAGCCTCCGCTTAGGTCACAGTTTCTAAACCACCACCACTACCGACATCACCGGTCCAAAGGCCTATGCAATGCAAAATATCCCACTGCCTCCTCCTTATTTCACTGCATGTTACACACCAGGCATGACCAAAAGGAGCAGGCAAGTGTTCAGGGAAAGCATGAGCTTGTTTCTTCCGATCAAAGATGCTCCTGGCTTCCAAGTTCTTTCACTCCCACTTGCTACCACCTTCTCTCCTGTTATATCTGGCCAAAACCTCAACACAATCTGCGGTATCTGCTGGCACACCCAAGGATATGCAGCCGTAAGCTACAGAACTGCAGGTACACTTTTAAGACTCTTGGTCTGAATTAAAGACTAATGCACATCTTTATTAAGCTTGGCACATCACTTTTAAATGCTCGCCTTTTGTTTTTTTGGCTTATGCTTTTTAAAAAATTATACCATTTTTTTTTAAAAAAAATCTATTTAGACTACCAATGACCCACAGAAAGGGAGAGCCAGCGTGGTGTTGTGGTTAAGAGCGGTGGACTCGTAATCTGGTGAACTGGGTTCGCTTCCCCGCTCCTCCACATGCAGCTCCTGGGTGACCTTGGGCTAGTCACACTTCTCTGAAGTCTCTCAGCCCCACTCACCTCACAGAGTGTTTGTTGTGGGGGAGGAAAGGAAAAGGAGATTGTTAGCATGTTTGAGATTCCTTAAGGGGAGTGAAAGGCGGGCTATCAAGTCCAAACTCCTCCTTTTCTTCTATCATCCATAGCTCTCTCTATCTCTCTCTCAATATACTGTGAAACTTGCTCTTCCATATCCCACCACTGTTGGAAGGGCAGTGCATTGCTTTAGGGACTGCTACCGTTGTTCAAAAACATAGATCCTTCTGCACAGCCTGGGAGTTACTGCTGTCGCTGCCAAATGTCACTGCACTTTGTGCTTTTCCATACAATGATTTTTACAAAAGGGAAATAAAACCTAAGTTCCTTCTCTTGGAATACCCATTAGCCTGCTGCCTCACCAGCTAATTCTCCTAAGATAACTGTGTTTCTGATCCTCGATTTTTAATCCATGTTCACATGACTCAAAATCCCAGTGTCTCCTGTAATTTCTTAGAGATTACTCTTTGGTGTGCTGTTTCTCAGACGAGCTTCTCTCCAGCTGGAGTCTTTAAGCCATTCATCTCTAGACAAGATCTGCATAGGGTAAAGGCATAATGCCCGCTTGGTGTATATATGCAAACAGGAACACTAATGAAGCCATGCTGATGTGAACACCTTGGGGGGGGAGCTATGAAACGCACTGGATATTTGCGGGTGGGGTGGGGTTGGCAGAACAACTTCACTGACTCTAAGGTTGTAATGTGAGCATACGCTTGTTCTCCTGCTAAACCACTTGAATTTTACAGGTAACTCACAACTAACTTACATTTAGTATTACATGCTATATATGCATATATATATATATAGATAGATGGACAGATAGATAGTCCGGGGGGGGGGGGACTTTAGCAATCACACCCGCCATTGCACCCAAAGTGTTTTGACTATACATTATATGATTTTGGCTTTATCCACTATCCCTGGAATGTAACTTTCATGTAAGTTAGGAGTCGCCTATAGTTCTGGTAGGTTTTTAAAGCATAGACAACTCTTTCTAAAGTTGGGTTCTCAAAGTAAGTTCAGGAGTGTATCTGGGAGGAGTAAGGGGGGAAATCCCATAGCCTGGTTCAAATAGCCAGATGCAATTGACAATCATTTACCAGTATTTTCCATTAATGACTTTTTGTGACTACTTGTGGACCATCGATTCTCCTTATTCTTCACTGGACTTACTTGTAACTAAGGAGAAGGCAGCTCCTATCAACCTCTAAGAATCAATTTTAATAAATAAATACCGTATTTTTCGCTCTATAGGACGCACTTTTTCCCTCCAAAAATGAAGGGGAAATGTGTGTGCGTCCTATGGAGTGAATGCAGGCTTTTGCTGAAGCCTGGAGAGCGAGAGGGGTTGGTGCGCACTGACCCCTCTTGCTCTCCAGGCTTCAGGAAGCTATCTGCTTCCCGCTGGGCTTCCAAGGCTTGCGGATAGCAGCCTGCAGCCTGAAGCTGGGGGAGTGCAGCGCTGCGCACCCCGGGCTTTGGGCAGCTATCAGCAAGCCTGCAGAGCCCGGCAGGAGTTCCCGCCGGGCTCCGAAGGCTTGCGGATAGCAGGCTGCAGCCCAAAGCCTGGGATTGTGCGCAATCTCGCCGCCGCTCCTGGACCTGTTCTGGGGGCTGGGGTCAGGGGAAGCTTGGGCTTCTCCCGCCCCAGCACCGCGGCTAGAAACGAAGCCAAGACAGCGAGCGGGATCCATCCCACTGGCTGTCTTGGCTTCTGCCAAAGCCGCGTGCAGCCTCTCACGGCTGGAGAGGTTGCGCGTGGCTAGAGAGGAAGCCAAGACAGCCAGCGGAATGGATCCTGCTGGCTGTCTTGGCTTCTTTGCTCTTTGGGGCTGGGGGGGGGGACTCCTGCCGGGCTCCGAAGGCTTGCGGATAGCTGCCCAAAGCCCGGGGTGCGCAGCGCTGCGCTCCCCGGGATTCGGGCTGCTGCCTGCTATCCGCAAGCCTTCTGAGCCCAGCGGGAACTCCCATGAAGGCTTGCAGATAGCTTCCTGAAGCCTGGAAAGCGAGAGGGGTCGGTGCACACCAACCCTTCTCTCACTCTCCAGGCTTCAGCGAAAGCCTGCATCCGCTCCATAGGACGCACACATATTTCCCCTTCATTTTTGGAGGGGAAAAGGTGCGTCCTATAGAGCGAAAAATACGGTAAGTACTTAACCCGAGGTACCACTGTATTTCCTTATATTTTAAGGCCCTCCACTGCTGCAGACATATATTGCGATATATCATGATATTTAGCTGGTGATATATTGTGATGTTGAAAACCAGATATTGCCCAGCCCTAGTACAGAGTGCCCAAACCACAGTTTCCCTAATTCAGGCACCAGAGCAAATCACAGTTTAACAAATTCAGAAGTCTTCTATTTGGCAGAGCACAAAAAGGAAAGGAGGGGAAGGGACTGCAAAGACACATGGTGCATCAATAACTCAATAACTCATGGCTGCTTAGGCCCAGGAATGTGATGTCTGCACCAGGCCAACATTTTCCAAAGAAGTCTTCTCTGTCCACACTTTTGCCTACAAGTCATTAAACAAAACAGCATCAAGAGACGTACAGCCACATCTGAATTGGCAGTGAGAGAGGCAAGTGCAGCAAAACTTCGCTAATTCACATTTCCCTAAGCCGTACACCCTATAATTGAAAAATAGGAATCTCTATCCTTTTCTGTCTGGTCAGCGAAGATTTAACTGCATATTGCTGTAATGAGGTTTCAAATTACTAGGGCAGAATTACTGTACTGCTATAAATATAACCATTTTCTGCAAAGAAGTAATCTCCAAGATGTATGAACGAAACAATGCATTTGCTATTCGGGAATAAAGTTAATTTCATCTCGCACGAGACTGCACTGACAACAGATCTATACTGCGCCCCGCACGCCAGCAATTTAATAATATGGTAGTTGGTTAGGTAATTTAAAGTCAATCAAATAGTGCTATGAAAATCGTACATAAATAACATTAAGAGTTCATGATGGATTGAAAATTGATTTTTCCCATTTCTAAAATTAGCAGGGAAAGTATTTTAGGAGCATTAGGTATTTCACATAAAAGCAAGTCACTGGCTGAGGGTATCTAACGTAGGAGGGCAGTCAAGGACACATTTGGGGAAATGTGCAATCTAATGCTGTTTTTCTGCTTGCACATGGAGTCAGTGAGACTTAGGAACAGTGGAGCCTGCCTTAAACCAAGTCAGATCCTCTGTCTTTCCAGCTCAGGATGGTCTCTATTGACTGACAGGAGCTATCAAGGGTTTCAGAAAAAATGATTAAATTTTTTTTTTAAAAAAAAAGGGTTTCAGATGGGGGACATTTCCAGTGTCACTTGGAAATGCTGGGGTGTTTTGACTGCAAAGCAGCCGTCCTGCAACCAGTTTTAGAAACTCAGGTATATAAGCTAGGTACCAAAAGGCTCCTTAGACCACAGTTGCAGTCGCCAAAATGGGATGTCTAGTTGCCATTTGGGGGCAAGACGGTTCTAAAGTCTTATTTTTCAAACGATGGACTATGTGCTTCTCAGTTCAACATCTGGCTAGTTCAGATGACAACCTTGAGCTAGGTTAAGAACTTTTGAGAACTCGAAGAAGAAAAGGCATTTGATCCAGGGACAGTCCACATAAACACTGGGCTATTCCTGCCTCTTTTTCTTAACAGTGACACGGACCATTCATAACATTAAGTATATTCTTCACAACTGTGGGTGGGGTAAGGCAAGTGATAACGATTAAGTATGACATTGTTCACCGCTCCTGCTCCGGCCACGCAGAAAAAGCATTTTGGTTCCTGAAATTCATTCTGATTCTGCAGGTAAAATATAACAAAGAGGATGGGGTACAGGATGGGGTATTAAGTGCGTGAAAACAGTCCAGATCCAATGATCCAGGCACGCACTTCCAGGTGGTGGAGATGTCAGGCACTATCCTGGCACCCAGGCATCTTCACTTGGTCGCAAGTAGCCGAAAGCCAGGGCCAAAATGCACCTGGCTAATTTCGAACACTGCCTGCCACTGACCTGTAGGCCTTTTCCACCAGGTCAGTGAAGGCTTGCATAGCGAGTTTGTGCAGACATTACATTTGACAGGATTTTTCAACCCTGGTCAAAACAGTGTGACCCAAAGCACATTCACTCAGAAGAAAGCCTCGCTGGGCTTGCTGGCTAGGATAAATCCCGCCAACTCACCCAAAAGCATGTACACAACCACAGAAAGGCAGAACTACTCCAGCCTCCAACCAAACCCTCAAGCGGGACCACTCTTCCGCAGTAAGACGGTTTATGGAAGAAAGCCTACAATACGTCGGTTCCATAGAAAGCAGATCAAGGCACACACGTGTGCAGGAGAGGGGAACGGAACGAGAGAAAAAAATAATGCGAAGAAAAGGAAACTAAGCAGACACCAGACACCTAGGCGAGAAAAGCACTGTCATAGCAATAAATCTCTTATTTTATCACTTTGTTTTATTATGCCAAAGGAAATAGGAAGTCAGAGGCGGGTAAGGCCACCTGCACGCTGCAGAGAACGGTTAGTTGGGGCAGCTGTAGGTTCAGAACGAGAAACCTTTTCAACTATCAAAAACAATATCTAAAGCTCCATTTCCCGTAGCAGCGGAATGCCCTGTTTTCTCCTGGCGCAATTTCCCCGCCAGCGGGGCCCACAAGCGCAGCCACAAACCTCCACACGTGGGGCTGCCCTTTCCACATCTACATGCCACTACCGCCACCATCAGGAACAGGCAGAGTGTCTGCCCCCCACCACAAAAAAACCCTTTCCAGTTACCTGCAGTAGACCAGGCACTCCATGTGGTTGATCTCTTGGTCGGAGCGGTACCGGCTGTAGTCTTCCCACAAGTCCTTGACCGCGGTGACCGCCAGGATGAAGAGGACGGGGGCTAAGGCCAGCTCAGGCTGGAAGGCGTTGACAGCCGGCACAAAGTTGAGCAGGGCGATGAAGACGAAGTAGACGTTGGCCAGGCGATGGAACTGCTCAAAGAGGTTTTTGGGCAGGAAGGACAGAGCCGTGTATTTGGTGGTCTTCAGCCTGTTGTCGGCTGGGGGAGGAGGGGGGTTCTCCGCTTCGGGCCAAGGTGCCAGCAAGTTGGAACATACCCTCCGTGTCTTGCCTGCATCTTTCTTCTTCTTCCTTCTCCTCTTCTTCCTTTCTTTTTCCTCCCTCTGCTCTGGAGAAGACTCCCTTCCACCTCCGCCTTGTGTCATGGTCTAATCCACCCCACCCCCAAAAAACAACCCCACAACGGAGAGAGAGAGAGAGAGAGAGAGAGAGAGAGAGCGCAAAGTTAGAACTTTTCCCGCACTTTCCACATGGAGAAAGCAGCCAGCCCTCTCTCCCTCCTTTGCAAGATGTGATCATCTTTTTGAAAACTTACTCATGCCCTTATTTTCTTTCTCCCCTCCCCTCCAAGCTAAGAGAGAGGTGAGGATCCTCCCTCCAGCTCCCTTGAACCCTCCCATCTAGAAACTTTTGTTTGGAATAGGGATCTCACTCTTTCTGCCTCTCCCCTCCGAATCTAGGAAGATGCTCTCTTTTTCTTCTTCTTCTTCTTCCACTTTCCCTCTCCTTCAAACTTCCCCCCGCTGCCTTGCCAGTGACTCCCGGGCGAGGAGGAGTTGCAGGAAGAGGAGGAGGAGGAGGACTCGCACAAAGTAGTCCTTGTCTTACTTTGCACGTCGTTTCTCACCAGCCCACGGCTAGCTTTCGTTTCCGCTCCGCCGCGAAGAACAGGGGCTCTTGCTTACGGGAGGGAAGCGGCTGGCGGGGCGCGCGGGGAGGGGAAGAGAAAGTTGCACTCATACCGCGTGGCGCGCGGGGGAGGTTCCGCGAAACTTCCTGGAAAGAGATGGGGGGGAGCGGGAGGAGGAGGAGGCTGACAAGGCCGAGGGGATAATCCCAGTACTCACCCCCCCACCCCCCAAAAAAAACAACCCACGGAGGCGGAAAAAATAAATATATGAAGTTGAGGCGGGTGCAGCGTGGCTGTGCGCATGGGAACTCCGCGCACCACGTGCGATTCGATCCTACGTTGGTTCGATCCCATGGGGCTGCCGCGTAAGTCCTGCTGTACGAGGGCTGCTTCATGGGGCTACCCTAGATCTCTCTCTCTCTCTCTCTCTCTCTCTCTCTCTCTCTCTCTCTCTCTCTCTCTCTCACACACACACACACACACACAGAGTGTAGAGAAGGATTTCCCAACTTCCAGTCTCCAGCTTTGTTTGGACTACAACTCCCATCATCCCTAGCTAGCAGAACCAGTGGTCAGGGATGATGGGAATAGTAGTCCCCTTAAAACAGCTGGAGACCCAAGTTTGGGAAACCCTGGTAGGGAGAGTATAGACTAGAGATGGTGCGTCTAGAGCAGGGGTAGGCAACCTAAGGCCCGGGGGGGCTGGATGCGGCCCAATCGTCTTCTCTATCCTGCCAGCGGACAGGGAATCCGCATGTTTTTACATGAGTAGAATGTGTCCTTTTATTTAAAATGCATCTCTGGGTTATTTGTTGGGCATGGGAATTCGTTCATCCCCCCCCCCCCAAAAAAAATAGTCCGGCCCACCACATGGTCTGAAGGACGGTGGACCAGCCCATGGCTGAAAAAGGTTGCTGACCCCTGAGCTAGAGACAGAAGGAAAGTGTGTATATAGAGTATATATCAAGAGTGTCTACACAGATATATTATTTCTGCATTGCAGGGGGTTGGGCTAGATGACCCTCGGGGGTTCCTTCCAACT
Source organism: Podarcis bocagei (assembly GCF_964188305.1). NCBI lineage: Eukaryota > Metazoa > Chordata > Lepidosauria > Squamata > Lacertidae > Podarcis > Podarcis bocagei. Next base: position 33,034,228 of record NC_138130.1, read on the forward strand.
GTTACCTCTGTGTCTCAATCGGTTAAAGAGGTTTCTTTGCCCACCAATACTGCACGGCAGGCAGGGGTTGCCCCAGGACTATCTCCAGTATCCCTCAGGACGGAGGGGAAGGGATCCTGTTTAAAAGCTGTTTAAAATGGCATTTCCAGGGATGATGGCCTCTCTCTCTCCCCACCCTTGAACTTGCCACACCGCATTCCTTCCACTTATGAACAGTCGTGGGGTGGTGGTTGGTTTTTGGGTTTGTTTTGTTTTAACACTTTTTCTTTGTTGCTTTTCGGCGTGTGTGTGTGTGTGTGTGTGTGTGTGTGTGTGTGTATATATATATATATATATATATATATGGAGAGAGGCGTCAATTGCTTGGGAGAGGCGAGGCGATCGTTTTAAATGGGCACAATCCTGCGCATGCCTCCCCTGCAAAAACTCAATAAAGGTTCTCCACACCACTTGTACATACATCCTCTTTTGCTAAGTAAAATTACTCAGATCAGTTTTCCAATGGTTGGAGAAACTGTGGAAATTGTGGTTCTTCTATGCACATGTTGTGCTTTTTAAACCCATATATAAATTTGTGTTCATAGTTTTTCAGGAAGCAGGCATGAGAACAAACTAAAGCATGATTGCCTGGCCCTAAAATTGTACAGTGGTACCTCAGGTTAAGTACTTAATTCGTTCCGGAGGTCCGTTCTTAACCTGAAACTGTTCTTAACCTGAAGCACCACTTTAGCTAATGGGGCCTCCCGCTGCTGCCGCCCCGCGATTTCTGTTCTCATCCTGAAGCAAAGTTCTTAACCTGAGGTACTATTTCTGGGTTAGCGAAGTCTGTAACCTGAAGCGTATGTAACCTGAAGTGTCTGTAACCCGAGGTACCACTGTACTTCTCTCCATTTTAAACTTGGAAGCTCAGGCCCTTAGTCACAAAGAACTTATCATTCACCTTACAACTGCCGTTAAGATTACAACAGCCAAACTCCTGAATACAGATTTAACCGCTTCTGGAATTTGGCTCTTATGCAAAAAATTAATAATGACTGGACATGTACAAGGATGTAGCGAAGGTAAACAGTGAGACAAGTTTTATCCCCTTTGGTCAAGTTTTATGTCTTACCCTGCAGTGAAGGAACATGGATATAGACCACCTGTCACTCATGGAGTTTTATGCAAATACACTTCTTTGACAGATTCTATGATCTGGCTTGGTTTTGCTTCCTCGCCACTCCCTCCCCCCTCCGGGAATTGAGTGGTATAGTCTTCCTTTTAGTTGTTATATATAGAATTGTAGAATCATAGAATTATATCAAACCTCTTTGGTGTTTTAAGGTAGAATCGGAGAATGGTAGAGTTGCAAGGGACCCTGAGGGTCCTCTAGTCCAATGCAGCAATCTTTTGCCCAACAGGGACTCGAACCCACAACCTGAGATTACAAGAGTCTCATGTTCTACCAACTAAGCTATGTGTTCTGTTTTGTTTCTGAAAAGTTATTTAAAAAAAGAAAACAGCAGCTAGTGTTTTAAAACTGGATAGAACCACAGCACTGGAGAAGGGACTTGACTATTTTCCCCCTGTACAGTAATCCCCATCTAAATGCCAAGGTGCTGTTTGCCCTGTGGAGAAAAAATTGGGTACTTTTCCTTCCTGGGACAAACTGTAAGTGGAAGGGGGCAGACAGGCAACCTGGCTCAGAGGAAAAGGTTTATTCCCCCTCCCCTAGTGTTATAATCCTGATCCCATTCGGAGGCTCCTAAGGAAGTATTTAAAAGAACTGGGCAATCTGCTGACAAATCAGCACCATTTCATCAAATATACCAGAGGCCACCCGGGGTTTAGCATGCTGGTTTGACAAAAACCAAGTATGTTCAGAATTTACCCGGAACAAAGCCCTTAGGACCCTCTCTTATTGATTTCTTTGTTTCGCTGCTTGAAAACATCTATATGTCTTTAACTCGCTGTGCTTTTTCCCCCCCTTCTCAAGGTCCAGCTGAATGAAAGGAGCTCCCAAGAGGTGCAGCTGGGTCCTTATGCAACGTCCATTAATTTTCCCCGGCCATATGCAAGAGAATATCTTTGTGTATTGTTTCTCTGGTTGATGGTTTGATTCTGCAGTGGTGACAAAAAGAAAAGAACTTTCCTTTCTCCCTAGACACACACACACACACTGCTATTTTTCTCGAAAAAAGAGGTTCCGGAACTCACCATGAATGCTTGTTCTCTTATACAGTCATACCTCAGAAGTTGAACGGAATCCATTCGACTTCCAAAACGTTCGGAAACCAAGGCGCGGCTTCCGATTGGCTGCAGGAAGCTCTTGCAGCCAATTGGAAGCCGCGGAAGGCGCATCAGACATTCGGGTTCCAAAGATTGTTTGCAAACCAGAACACTCACTTCTGGGTTTGCAGCGTTCGGGAGCCAAAAGGTTAGACTTCCAAGGCATTCAGGATCCAAGGTATGACTGTAGTGGCACTGCACCCCACCCCCCTCCTGAGAGGTGCCAGAACTGAGATCTGGTGAGTTCCAGCTGGATACCTTTCCCTTGCTGACTTCTCAAATATAGGATTTAATGCACAATTAAGACCCTATGTTCCCAGGGTGCTTATCTTTCCTGGCCCAATTCGTGTACAGTAGTACCTCGGGTTAAGTACTTAATTCATTCCGGAGGTCTGTTCTTAACCTGAAACTGTTCTTAACCTGAAGCACCACTTTAGCTAATGGGGCCTCCTGCTGCTGCTGCGCCGCCGGAGCATGATTTCTGTTCTTATCCTGAAGCAAAGTTCTTAACCTGAAGCACTATTTCTGGGTTAGTGAAGTCTGTAACCTGAAGCGTATGTAACCCAAGGTACTACTGTATTTAAATTCATGCATGATACTGTACAAGATCTCCCGGCCACAGTATCCAAAGTTGCCTCTCTTCAGTTTCTGTTAACTCCCTTTGGAAACTCTCAGCTCTTTCCCTCTGACATCATCATCATCATCATCATCATCATCATCATCATAAATTTATAACCAGCCCCTCTGGCTGGGTTTCCCCAGCCACTCTGAGCTGCTGCCAGCAGAATACTAAAAACACGATAAAAGATCAATCATTAAAAAGTTCCCTAAACAGGGCTGCCTTCAGGTGTCTTCTAAAAGTCAATTAGTTGTTTATTTCCTTGACATCTGATGGGAGGGTGTTCCATTTATGCAAAAGACAGTAAATTCATTCTGCTAGAAGCCATGGGTATTTTGACCCAACTTAAAATGGTTGTTTTAAAGCCTGCACTTAACAGCTTCCATTGTTAACAGGCAATAATAAATCTTATGCGTAGGACGAAGGGCACACAGGAAGTATGTGGGCAGGAAGTTTTTGCATATAAGATTGGGAAAGGGTAATATAAAACCTCATTATTTGAAATCTGAGAAGAGAACAATCTAAGGTGACATGGGTAGGTTTTCGCCAGCTGAAATGAAGATAAATAATGACATGCAATAAAACAACAACAACAAGGAGCTTGTCTAATTGCAATCATTATTATTCCAAAAGTCCTCAAAAAACACATTACAGAGAAACAGGTCATTGAACTAAACACCATAGATTGATATGTGGGCTGGTTGTTCATCAGTCCTATTATAGCCTATTGTTCCTTAATATTCCAGCATGGACAGTAGGGCCGGATTTAGATGAAGAAAGGCCCTAGGCTACTCTCTTGTGAGGCCCCCACCCTCACAACTAGAAGAAAATGGAAGAGTGTTATAAACAAAACTGAGTGAAGCCAAGGATGATGACGGCTATTTAAACTTCTGAAATTCACAATTTCTCCTTTAAAGAACATATGATACTATTGTTAAATACCATGGTGATTTTAAAAAATGCATAAAATTAACACTGAAAAACTTTTGCAATAACTGAACTTTGTAAACCTTTTGTGGCCTGGGTAGGCCAGGTCTTCCTGTTATATACCTGCTGGGATTGACAAGGCATCTGACCCTCACCTGGATCTCATAGCTCTCCTGACGAGTACAGTGGTACCTTGGGTTACATACGCTTCAGGTTACATACGCTTCAGGTTACAAACTCTACTAACCCAGAAATAGTGCTTCAGGTTAAGAACTTTGCTTCAGGATGAGAACAGAAATCGTGCTCCGGCGGCACGGCAGCAGCAGGAGGCCCCATTAGCTAAAGTGGTGCTTCAGGTTAAGAACAGTTTCAGGTTAAGAACGGACCTCTGGAACGAATTAAGCACTTAACCCGAGGTACCACTGTACTTTGGTCTGCAGCCACAGAGTGGAAATAAAGGATGAGATTGCCCACCAGATACCAGACACTCTACCATTCAAATTAGTCCCCAGTGTTTTGGTTACAATCCCCTTCTCAATTACGTAATCATTTTTAATCTAGAATTTAAATTCTCAAAACTTTCTTATTTGATAATTCGAGCAAGTAAACTACTGCTCTCACTTCATTACAAACAGCATTACTACCTGCAACACACTTGAGCAAACCTGCTCCTCTTCTTTTCATTCATATATATATATATATATATATATATATACAGTGGTGCCTCGCAAGACGAAAAGAATCCGTTCTGTGATTCTCTTCGTCTAGCGGTTTTTTCGTCTTGCGAAGCAAGCCCATTGACGGATTAGCGGATTAGCGCTATTAGCGGCTTATCTGCTGATCGTATCAGCTGATAAGCGGCTTAGCGGCTTAGAAAAAGGGGGGGGAGGGAAAAAAAACAGCAGGAACTCACAAGACATTGTCGTCTTGCGAAGCAAGCCCATAGGAAATTCGTTTTGCGAAGCACCTCCAAAACGGAAAACTCTTTTGTCTAGCGAGTTTTTCATCTTGCGAGGCATTCAACTTGCAGGGCACCACTGTATATATATATATGGGTTCAGATGACTATGTCACTTGTACAAGTTTTCGTTCTCCGACTCTAGGTTCCCATTAAATCAGAACATCAACACCACAGTTGAGATGTTTACTCAGAAATAAGTCCTACAACATTCAATTGGGGGCTTACTCCCAGAGAAGCGTGAATTGAATTGCAACCTTAAGTCAATCCATGAAATGCCCGAATCCACATCTTTGTTGAGAAGTCTTGACTGTTCATTGTTCATTAGAGGACACAGGTTGCTCCCTAAATGTTCACCCCCTCCTGAAAGGTGGCTATGAGGATTATGATGATATATCGCATGGCCTGAGTATGGTATGAAATCCAAAGCTTTTCTTGTTTATACCATAACCTGGGCATTTAATAGCCTCTCAAAAGACAACTTTTTAATAGCCTCTCAGTTTTGCCTTGGGTAATGAGTATTACAGAACGGCACATATGGGACAAGGGAAGGGTATAGACTTAGCAAATGCATATACATTGCAGTGTCAGTGAATCTCCATGCTTGGAACGAGCAAGGTCAGAGTTTATGACAGTGAAAACTTACTATCCACTATATTTGCTGGTTATAGGGTTCTTATTGCTATATGAAAGGGGAATTTGTCTCCTCTCACAGAGATATGCTTTCACATTATGATTACTATTAATGGTAGTTGTAATAGTAGCAGGGTTTTATTCTTTATTAAGTTTATTAATCACTTTACACAAGCAACTCAAAGCAATAGTAAAACACAGACCCTCTAAGTGTCCCTATTTTCCAGGGGCATTCCTGGATTTACAGAGGCCGTCCTTGTTTCTGATTTGATCCCGGAATATCCCGCTTTCCCTTAGGACGTCGCTATTTTCATTGGAGAAATGAGGGAGGGTATGGAGTTATGTGGTCCCACTGAGCCAAGGAGATAAGTGACTATGCAACCTTGGAAGGCAGCCCTGTATAGGGAAGTTTCTTTAATGTTTAATGTTTTATTATGTTTTTATATATGTTGGAAGCCACCCAGGGTGGCTAGGGCAAACCCAGTCAGATGGTTGGGGCATTTATATCTATTATTATTATTATTATTATTATTATTATTATTATTATTATTATTATTATATAAGGTGTCCCTATTTTCATCAGATAAATGTTGGAGCTTATGAAATAATACAATGCTACAAACAAAAAACAAAATAATTAAAAGCACAATATGAGGTGATAAAAGGATTCCCCCGGAATAAGATTACCGTATTTTTCGCTGTATAAGACGCACCAGACCACAAGACGGACCTAGTTTTTGGAGGAGGAAAACAAGAGGAAAAAAATTCTGACTCTCAGAAGCCAGAACAGCAAGAGGGATCGCTGCGCAGTGAAACCAGCAATCCCTCTTGCTGTTCTGGCTTCTGGGATAGCTGTGCAGCCTGCATTCGCTCCATAAGATGCACACACATTTCCCCTTACTTTTTAGGAGGGAAAAAGTGAATCTTATAGAGCAAAAAATACAGTAACTGCTACTGACAGTCCTCAAAGATCTGTGTGTAACCAACTACTGCAAAGAAAAACACTTAATGCCGTTAGTTAGTGAATGGGGGGAAGTAATGGTTTAAATCCTCTGGATTTCCCCTCCAAAATATGACTCAGAGCCAAAACAGATTTTGATGCAAGAGAGAGAGCTGTGATAAGATCTTCCGGTTTTTCCGCTCTATACTTCAAATGAGATGTGGGAGGGTTTGATTTTTACGAGAGTCATGGTGCTGAGGGAGGTGATGTGTAACCCTTTCCCCCTGATCTGAATTCCCCCAGTTGCTCTTAGACCAACTTGGGGGAGGGATATAAAGTTACCCTTTTCTCCCATAGCAGGTTTAATAGCAGATTTGGCGGGGAGCACTTTACAATGGGGAAAAGAACGAACCCAACCCCACACCTCCCTCATGGCTGTTGCTCCAGTCAAAACCAGCAGCCCTGATAAGAGGGTGAGATCTTTCTTTCTGCATCACGTCCGTTTCAGCCCTTCTGGAGAAACAGAAAATAGGATACGCTAGCTTCTTTCAGGTTAGATTAGAGAGACTGTTCTATATCGCTGCTATTTCCTCATGTGATTCAATCAGATTGCAGCAAAAGCATGTTGCACAATTGCAGTCAACTGGGAGGTCTGGCACAATAAACCCGCTTCCCCAATACCGACTTTTGGGCAAAAAGGAAAGCAACAAGGAAAATGCCCTTGGAACTTGCTTAACTCAGTGTCGTCTAACTTCCCCGCAACCAGCCAGAATGGCTGTTCAGTGAACGGCCAACGTTGTCTAACCTCCCTGAAAACCTGTCAGAGTGGATGCTCATTAAGTGAGTTGCCCTGAATGTATGTTTAAACCGGGTGCAATGTTGTGGTGAAGCATGCTTACTCGGAAGTAAGTCCCTGTGTTCAGTGTGCAATGTGCATAGGTCTGCCACAGTTGGCACAAAGCTGTTCAGGCAAACTATTCATCTAACATTGGTTTGTGGTTTTTTAAACGGTAACAAATTCATATACATCTAATTTCCTTTAAACCTTTGGGCTATCAGATGCATCCTCAATCTTTTCCTTTCCCACTTATCTGCAGAGGCCTCACAGACAGCTCAATTACCATATCTGCCCCAAATCCTTTATGTACCACAGCACTGTTTGTTTCAGAACAAAAGGACCTGCCCACTTAACAATGCCACACTCCCTGGAGCCACTCGAGGCAGTGGCTAGAAATTTATCACTGTAAATTAGCTTTTCAAATCCATTGGAAGTAACAGCATTAAGGGACTGTTTCAAACTTGAAATTCCACTTAATTTTCTACACCAAAGTTACATAACAGAGCCTCTACAAAGACCCAATTTATAAAAGCTTTAGGTGTTGGAACTTGTGTAGAGGGGGTAGACAGGAAGTGTGGGAAACTTATACCTCCTGTTGTTGCTGTTTTTACATGTCTACAGAAATGTGGGCTCATGGGAGATGAGGTGACATTGCAAAGGAATGGCCTGTCTCCTTTTCCTTGTAAGTTTAAATTTGCCAGTTCATCTAACATTGATTCAAGGCTGTATTCAAGGCTGCAATCCGGTTTACACTTTCCTGGAATACCCTGGGGATTTCCAAATAAACATGCAATAAACATCTTAACTGCATATTAACACCTTTCCCAAGTACTGTATTAAATTACTATTATTTATCAATTTCTGGAGCAGATGTATGAGCTACAAGAAGAATCTCTTGAACTTTTTAATGACTGCCTGTATGTTTTGAAAGTTGATAAGGGATAAATGCATTATATGGTTGCAGCTACTTGAAAAATATTATCATGCCCCATTCACTACCCCCCCCCCAATATATTATATACCCAGCCAGTTTTATATACAGTAAGCCTGCAACTTACACACATTTAAGTTGTGCGCATTCAGCTTTATGCGTGTGGCAAATAAATAAAATAACATTTTTAAAGGGTCATAAAGGAGGTATTTTTTGGGGGGATGACTTTGGCAATCCCACCCACCATTGAACCCAACGGGCTTTGACTATCTGCAATGTTGGCTTTAGGCACAATCCCTGGAACGTAACCCTCACATAAGTTATGGACTTACTGTATTTAGTGCTATTTTCCTAGAAAAAGAGGTGCTGGAACTCACCATGAACGCTTCCCTTATTCTCTTACAGTGGCAATGGCACCCACCTGAGGGGTGCCGAACCCGAGTTCTGGTGAGTTTCATCTGAAGAAAAAGTCTGGACTATATTTGACCAGCACAATCTGCCCATTGCTACAGCAGTGTTCTTACATCCAGTCAGGGATAGCTCTGGCTCTCAGCTTCCTCTTTCTTAGTCTCAGCTGGGAGGCTGGGAAGTGAGGTCAAAATTAGCATTAGCTGGCTCTGCCTGTCATTGGCTCTGCTTCCCGCTATTGTTGGATTCTCTGCTTTCCGCCCCACCAGTTTCAATGGGCCCCAGTCGCCACTGAACCCCGTCCCCTAATATTCTTTTAGACAGACATGTAAAGAGTTGAAGCGTTCTTTATGTGGGATGTAACATCAAAGAAGCAGTCAAATACAACATTTCCTGTTTGCCCAGAGTGGACACACAGGGGAATGTTGCTCCATCCGGGAGGACTTCCTGACACACCTGGTCTGGAGCATCCTCCCCCTGCATGTGACCAGGTAGATGGGCGTGACCCTGGCAGACCCTAGAAAGGGGCTAGTCACACAGCCATCTCTCTCTTGCTCTCACACTCTTGCCTCTGATGATGCCTTTTGCTGTGTACTGTCTCTCAGCACATGAGCTCACCCTTCACGAGAAGATGAGCCCACACTTTTCTCTGTAACTGTAACTACAAGGTAAAGCCTGCCTTCAGGATCATACTGTGAACTGAGTGTAAGTAAACCTTATCATTACTTTTAAAAGAAGTATATGCTGTGTCATTATTGTTTCTAAGAGGGAACTGTAATAGGTATGAGTTACTTGTGCGTAAACTGGTGCCTTTCTCGGTTAATTTGCCTTGTTAAACCTTTCTGACTGCACAGCCCCTTCTCATCGTGGCTGCCTCAGTCACTGGCAGAATCCGTCAGTGGGCGTTTCTTGAACCTCTTCCAGCATAAAAGTTGTTTGACACCCAGTCTCCTTCTCCTCTCACTGCGCGGGAGTCTTCTGCGCAGGGAAGGCGTGGGTAGTGGAGGACCTGGGCTCTCCTCACTGATGTCCAGTGAAGAGTCCTGGAGCCCTCTCTCCAATTCCCCCGTCTGCCCCCCTTTATCCCTGGTGTTGCGCTGATTGGCTTCCCCCTCTACTGAGCTGTTTCTCCCCCTGCTGCTGGGTCCTTCGCCAGCATCATCTGGGAGCCTCCCCTTCGCCTCTCGCTCCGATGTCAGTTCCCTGACAGGAACTAAAGGGGATTTTCCAGGAACAATCTAATCTGGAAAAGCCAGACTGGATTGCATAACTCAAATAGTTCTAAGGAATCCATCAACTAGCTTCCAGTAATGTGCAAGGGAATGAGCTCTGCTACTAGCTGACTAGCGTGAGTGAGGAAGGATAATATTTAATCAATATATCCTCTCCTACTATCTACAACATTCCCACGCTTTACACTGCTGGTCTATTTATCTTCCCCCCATCTGTAGCCCTTCCTCTTATTTAGAAAGTCGGATAAGACATCTCAATATCTGGATTTTCACTCATGTCTCGTTAATCCATGCTGCATGCATGGTAACTGGATAATTGCGGACCAATAAGCAGAAAACCAGCAAATCTGCCATACAAGGATTTCCAGAGAAAAAATAAAGAGCATTGCAAAAAACATTTCAGTGGAATTCTGTGGAATGAGCTCAAGGGACTAATAGGGGTGGGGATAGAAGGTGGAAGCAAGGCTATCTATAAGACCTTGGCCATAATCTTTCCTCAAACATGAAGATTGCAGAGAAGGCCGTATGGACATGAAGAGGCTTCTAGGGAAAGATTGCACAGTGTTTCCTGGAACACTCTTTTTCAACTTCTTTAGCTGTCTCTGTTGGAGGATGCACTACTTTCCCACTGAATCTTCCACACCCAAGAATTGGATACAACTCAGAGAATGTGATGAAAATGATGTATAGATGGTACATTACACCAGTGAAGTTAGCAAAAATGTATAAAGTAAGTAATAAATGCTGGAAATGTAAAGAAAAAGAGGGAACATTTTATCACATGTGGTGGGAGCGTAAAAAGGTGAAATGCTTCTGGCAGATGGTATATAATGAATTAAAAATATACATTTATAAAGAAACCAGAAGCATTTCTCTTAGGCATTGTGGGAAGTGATATAAATAAAAAGGAATGTAAGTTTTTTTTATATGCAATAACAGCAGCAAGAATATTATTGGCCCAAAAATGGAAACAAGAATTACCAGCATTGGAAGAATGGAGAATGAAATTAATGGACTATGTGGAACTTGACAAATTAACAAGAAGGATCTGAAACCGGCGGGACCAGAAGTTCACTGAGGACTGGAGTAAATTTAAAGACTATTTGAAAAGTATTTGCGACGACCAGACAACGTTTGTAGGTTTGCAAGAAGCTCTGTGAAGAATTAATATTAGAAATAGTGTAAAAATGAAAAAGGAGATAGGATATGTTATTAATATAAGGCAATATTAAGTTAGGAAATGCGTAAGAAGTGACTAAGACGGAGGATTATCAGAGGAGCTGATGGAAGTCCAATAAGAATGTATTTGTGATAAATTGTGTGGTATGTTTTATAATTTTGTATTTTAAAATTAATTTTATATAATTGGATACAACTCCCAGCACATCATCTTCATTTTCCATCACTGTCACTAATGGCATGAAGATGTTTACAGTCTAAACAACCCACTGAAGGAGACAAAAGCATTTCTTTAGGATGAAGCTTTCTAACACGGCACAGTGCTGTTTGTGAAAAATATTGCTTCATATGTCCCACTGCATTCAAGAGGAGAGGTTGTTTGCTTTCCCCAAGGAAAATATGGCTCAAAACTTTACCAGAAAAAAGACTGCAGGGACAAGTCCCTCTTTCCTCTTTTTATGTAAAACGTTTTGCTCCGACGTGCTTTAACTCACTCTGTTTCCCCTGAAGGTGATGCTATACTCCTCCTAGTTTGGCAAGGCTAAATGTGACAGCGACACTAATTAGTACATTTCCTAGCTGAATGTAAACATTAGTTGGAGCTGTATTTTTACATACCCAAGCAGAAAAACAGATGATACAACAGATATACTCCATCGCCCAAGATTTTGCTATTCTATTATGCTATTCATCTGAATCCAATGTGGTTTCATTTGAACACATTCCCACCAACATGGTTGAAAATCTGCTCCAGAGCAACTCATTTCCAACATGTATCCGAACTATTTGAATAAAGGCACTGTAGCGGAATAGGCATTAAGTTCAACAAATAGAGCATTTTACAGAAATCAGCTTCCACTGACCCCAGCCCCAAGAACAGCCTGCTATCTGCAAGCCTAGGGAGCCTGGCGGGAAGTCGCGCCGGTCTCCCCAGGCTTGCGGAGAGCTGCGCGAAGCCTGGGCGCGCTCTTCAGCGCGCCCCAGGCTTCAGAATGCAGGCAGCTCTGCGCAGCCCTTGGGAGCCTGGCGCAACTTCGTGCCGGGCTCCCTAGGGTGGCGCAAAGCTGCGCGAAGTCCGGGACTGCAGGCAGCTCTGCGCAACCCTCGGGAGACTGGCCGAAGTCACACCGGTCTTCCTGAAGCCTGGAGAGCGAGCGGGGTCAGTGCGCACCCAAGCCTGCATTCGCCCCATAGTACGCACACACATTTCCCCTTCATTTTTGGAGGGGAAAAAGTGCGTCCTATAGGGCAAAAAATACGGTAATTCATTCTGGAGGTCCATTCTTAACCTGAAACTGTTCTTAACCTGAAGCACCACTTTAGCTAATGGGGCCTCCTGCTGCTGCTGCACCGCCGGAGCACGATTTCTGTTCTTATCCTGAAGCAAAGTTCTTAACCCGAGGTACTATTTCTGGGTTAGCAAAGTCTGTAACCTAAAGCGTATGTAACCTGAAGCATATGTAACCCGAGGTACCACTGTAACCAATTTTGCAGTTGCAATCCCATTATTCCAGCTACATACACTAAGTTAACATTTGCCTCCACTTAACTTTCAGATTCAGACTGGTGCAGGATCTTATTAATAGTAGATAGGAGACCTTCAAAATACTAGATCGGGCACCTGTACTAGATGATGCTTTCTCAAGACCCGAGAGTTGCAAATTTGAGCAAACGAGAGATGTGATTTGGTAAAAGACTTGGGTTTTTTTTGTGTGTGTGTTCACTGATATTTCATCATATAAAATTATATATCACTCCTTTTGTGTGTGCCCTATTTTGTTTTTGTGTGGCATCATTTTCATTTTTTAATTGTGCCTAGGGGCCTCAAAAGATAGAAGAGGCTGAGGTCACTTTGGACCTCTGAAATGGAGTATTCCTTATCATTGAACACGCTCTTCAAGGCTGGGAGTGGCACCAGAGACCCTCAAATGCTTGGCCAGTACTCTCTGTGAAATTGACTGCACACACACACACACAAGCATGCCGTAGAACCTTTTGCGATTTGCACATGTTCCATGGCATACACAAGACAATGCACAAAGAGTTCCTGAAATGCAGAAAATTTGAAATGTAAAGCACAATAGACATATAGCTTGCAGCAAAATAAGCAGTCCTGCGGAAGTGTGCAATGAGATAGCATTCTTCTTATTGCTAAAAATGATATAGCATGAAATTAATATCTAGATATAATAATTTGGCATTTTTCATGTATTTTCCCTATTTATAGCTTATCCTATGTTGCAGCCATCCCAGGGCGAAATGTAACAGCATTCAGTGTAAAACAAAAATTCAAACAAAATATTCACAAGTCAAGATAAAACCAGGGGTCCTCAAACTTTTTCAGCAGTGGGCTGGTCCACTGTCCCTCAGAGCTTGTGGGGGGCCGAACTATATTTTTTTGGGGGAGATGAATGAGGGATGATGAGTGGCGCGCAAAAGGGCTCTGAAGAGGGACTGCTTTAAATGGCGGCAACTCGAGAGGGGTGCTCAGCAAACTGTGGCTCCTGTGTTTTGTGTGCGGCAGGGGCTGGTGGTGGCGGCGGCAGAGGGATGATGAGCGGTGCACGAAAGGGCTCTGGAGAGGGGCTGTCACCAACAAAGCCCAGCCCCCTTCCTCCTCTAGGCAGGGTGGGGAGAAGCTAGGAGGAGGGAGGGAGGAGGAGGCGGCGGCGGCACCATGTGAGGGAGAGGGAAAGAACGCATGCGCTGGTAATCCACATGGCGATTCCCAGACCGTCTACAGGCCGGATTTAGAAGGCAATTGGGCCTGATCCGGCCTGCGGTCGTTAGTTTGCCAACCCATAGATAAAATCAACAAATTTGATAATAAATCTACACAATGTCACATGCCAGCATTTAAAAAAGTCAGTTCCAGGGTTGGAGCCATTCTTAGCCACATGCCTGATGGGCTTGGCATAGATTCTATTTTCATATGCCTTCTATAAAGTAGTGGGTTGATCTTCACACTTATGTTTCATAGTAGAGGCATCCTCCCTACACTTTAGCCTCAGAGCTGGGCTCTCGCTTTCCACAATTTCAGGATCAGTAACAATTTCTTCCCTGGAAGTGACTCTTTCCCTGAATCTCCAGAAATATTTTTCACCAAGAACAAGCATTCCACTTAAGAGCTGTGAACCTGCAGCAATGACCCCCACATAAATAGCAGCTCCAACGCATTGCTCTTTTGGAACGAGAGGCAATCCCAAAACATCAGGGAGCTTCATTCCTTCCTTCGCTAGGATGGAATACATATTCCAGGAAATGAAAATGAGCACAAATGTTCCTGCAGCTAAGTCCAGAATGACTCTTATGGGGAAAAAGATAAATATAAAATCTCCATGTTTTCCAGGCTTGGAAATGTTATATAATGGAAAGGCCATTCAAAACACGGTCACCGCATTCACAATGAAGGCTAATGGCATGAAGTCCTGAGCAATAACTATTTCAGAGGGAAGGGACTCATCATCAGCTAATGCTGTGCACAAAACATTTATCTTCTTAATAGAAAGCTCAAACCATATGACCAAATTGAAAAGATGTTAACAGGGTGGCTGCAAAACATCAGATCAGTGACTTATTAAAGGAAGACAATGGGTTCGAAGATAAAAAATCGAAATTCCAAATCGAGTTAATAGACTGTAAAGACAAAATTTTATCAAGAATGTATAGTTTATTGCTAGAATGGTATACAAAAGACGAAGAAGTAAAGGAATCAATGATAAAATGGGCAATTGATATTGGGCATAACATTGAATTGGATGCATGGAAAAGATTATGGAAGGAGGGTTTGAGATTCACAGGATGCATGGCTTTAAAGGAAAACTTGCTAACGATGTATAGATGGCATTTGACGCCAGTAAAATTAGCTAAAATGTATAGGAAAAAAGAAAGAAAGTGTTGGAAATGCAAAAAGGCAGATGGGGACTATTTCCATATGTGGTGGACCTGCGATAAGGTAAAAAAATTTTGGGAATCAATTTATAATGAACTCAAAAAAATATTTAGATATACTTTCCCCAAAAGACCGGAAGCGTGTCTATTAGGCTTAATAGGAACAGAAATTAAAATAGAAGATCAAAATTTGTTCATGTATGCTACAGCTGCCGCGAGGACCCTTCTGGCCCAAAGATGGAAAGTACAAGATATACCAACTATACAGGAGTGGCAGGTGAAGTTGACAGAATATGCAGAACTTGCCAAACTGTCAGGGAGATCAAAGATACCAAAATAACTGGAGTAAATTTATTGAATATTTAAAGAAGAATTGTAAAGAGGTCAAGACACTAGCAGGATTGACATAATACCTCCAATGTATAATAGTACTAATATGAGAAGGATGTGTGTGATGGAAAGAGGATAAATATACCAGTTGTGGGGAGGGAGGGGGGTCGTGACTCGGCAGAGTCAAAGGGAATGTATGGTGCTATTACAATTTGTTGGAAAAGAATATGTAAGGAAAACAATAAAAAATCACTTGGAAAAAAAATATAGAAATTCTATGAGCAGAACAGGCAACCCAGAGCCCAATCCCTGCAAAGCCAGGTCTGCTGCCTCCCATGATGCTGTCAACATTCTCCATTGGACACCGGGTGTGGAGCAGATGCACATAAGACAGCCAAAAAGAGCCAAGACAAAGGCACCTACTTGGAAGTAAGATGCCCTGCACAGCAACCGTACAGGAAGGGAGCCATAATCTGCCTGGGGTGGTGCTTTCGCTTGAGTACAGGCAAGGCAGGCAACTGAAGGCATGCTGGAGAAAAACAAAGACAAAAGACAACAGTTAGATACTCAGGTACAATGTCTTGTGGACATCCCCTAAAGTCTGAGCAAATAATGATGCGCAGCCAAAATGCCATGATTCTAGGGCAAATTCTACATTTCCCACTTTGAGACGTAGGAATGGGAAAGTCTGCTGCATCTGCAATCACAGGTGCCAGGAATCACATTTCCTCAGTTTTTCAGTGAAGCTTATGCACACGGACTAGTGTAGGGCCAAAGCCCTTTCTGCAGGTTTATGCAGATGTAGACACTTTGCTCAGACACCTGAGGCAGAAAAAAACTGCACGACTTCACAACCTCTTTTGTTGCATGGACCCCCTTCATGCAGATAAGGAGGGCTTTGTCTAATCCTCTCCTCCTCTGCATCTTATTTTCCCTTCCCTCTCCATTATTCAGACAGGACAAAAGGAAATTAAAGTCAACTCGTTCTTATCTAATGAAACACTGCTATGTTGGTGGACCATTGAATATATGTACCTACATGATATTGGTTCTTCAACCACTCTCTGGTACGCAAGGACTTTTTCCAGGTCTTTCTTACGTGTGTCTGACCTCAGAGAAGACCTGAGAAGACGGAAGCTGGTCTGAGCTGGTCACTGAAGCAACTGCCCCTTGGAGTTCTGAGGCAGTTAGAATGCAGCTTGCGTTGAATGCTCAGAACAACACAAATCATAACTCCAGGGTACTGGCTGTTTGGAACATCTAGCAACCGGAAGTTTCAGGGAATTCCGTTTTCTCCTTTACCAAGACCGACTGTATATTCAGAGAAAGTGGAATTTTATTTCTTTCAACAGTTTATATATCGCTTGGAGGCAGTAAGCTTCCGAGTACCAGTATGACTCTTGAACTTGAAAAGGACACTTCTTTGTTAGACGTAAGCTCTGGGGAAGTTTGGATTCAAGGTGTGGAAGTAAACATTCCAAACTGCCAATCCCAAAGGAATGAACTAGCAAGATTTTTAAAAAACGAATGGACAAAGAAATACATTTCGTTGTTTCCTGCACGTTTGAACACCACTTTTAATTACAGCAAATTTATTCAGTAGTACTGCTGGATCACTCCAAAGGTCCCATCTAGTGCAGCATCCCTTTTCTAAAAATGAAAAAGCCTTTTTGGGGGGAAATAATGTGCTTTAAATGTATGGTGTGTATGAAGCCTAACAAATAAATTGGGTTGGCTGACTGAATTCAGGAATACAAAATACACTTAGGAAAGAAATGCAAGTACATTGATTTGATTTTTTTTTAATGTAACTTTTGTGTAAGATGCCTAAATCCAGTACAAGCTCATCCATAGTTTAATCATCAGTTAGTCCTTGTTCATCTAAAATTCATTAGGAACCATAAGCAAGTATGGACTTTGGCGCTTATTTGTTTATTAAAATTTAATTTCCCTAATTGCTTCTGGAAGACATGCAATTTATTATAATCGCTGATTAGCCTGACCGCTTGCTCTGATTTTCATGAGACAGTCCTACACATTTATAAATGCAGGGTGCTTTATATAACATCCCCTGCAATTAGATTTGGGTTTATATTTCCAGCAGCGCTTCTTGCTTCCAATGTAGTATTTTAATGCCAAATTGGATGCACAGCAAAATACCTCCCTTATAAAAGAAAGCATAATATGATGTGTGGGACAACCACCGCCATCTGTCAACATTTTGTCTTGGACTTTGACATTAGCATAGCCTCAGTCTATCCCACATTTTGTTTATTATAGATACTCTGTTCTTCTTCCAAGGAACTCATAAAGTTCCTACATATGAAGCATCTCATCCAGGCCAGTTACCCATAAAGCTTACACAAGAGTTCTTAGGAACCTTCTTATCAACCTGCCTAATTTCATCAGTAGAATGGTCTCACCATGTTTGGAGCTCAATACACTTGGTACACGCGTGTTTACTTCCCTAAGAAACCTAAAATAGTATGCACTCCGAATGAACTGATGACACATCCATCCAAACTTGCCACCAACTCTAACCAAAGAAACACATTTGCAGAGCAGCAGTCCTTGGTTTGTCATCACAGTGGACTGATGTCTGTCATCATGGACTGGCTGGGTGCAGAGGAGTGGTGAGGCACCAGCTGGGGAAACCCCAAGGAAACCCCCGGGGGAAGAAGGCTCAGAGCCAGGGGATTGGTGGTGGGACGATGCTAAGTGGTCAGAGGGAGAAGAGGGAGCAGACTGGGAGGAGGAAGCTGAAAAGGACATAGGGTCTAATGAGCAGGAAGAGGCTGTGGCAGAGAGCAGTTCAGACTCAGAGGTGGAAGCAGAGGCTGGAGAGGAGTGGGGGCAGGGTTCTGAAGAATCCAGGGGGTCTCCCCCTCCTGCTATGACCAGCTTTTCTCCCTACAGCCTCCCAGAACACAGAGAGGAATGAAGAGGGTGGAGGAAAGAGAGACAAAACCAAGGTGCCTCAAGTTGCTGGGGAAGGACCCAGGGGAGGAGTCATAATGGTGGAAAGGTGGAGACCTTCAGTCCTCGTAACTGCCTCACTGGCGCAAGACCCACTGGGAAGAATTGCTGCAATCTCTAGGCTCGCACTGTTTTGGTTCCTTTGAAAAAAAGAGTTAACGACACTGGATGTTTTATTGCTGACCTGCACCTGACGGTGAATCTACACACGGGGACGGGTGGGACGGGACCCTTATAAATAAGTCAGAAATTAATTTAAGGATGAAAAAATGCATTCTGGCCTTACAATCCATTTTCTGTAGCCCACAAAAGTTTATGTCGGTACAGTTGTACCTTAGATCCCAAATGCCTTGGTACTCGGACGTTTTGGCTCCTGAATGCCGCAAACCCGGAAGTAAGTGTTCCGGTTTATGAGCGTTCTTTGGAACCCAAACATCCGACAGGGCTTCCGTGGCTTCTGATTGGCTGAAGGTGCTTCCTGCAGCCAATCAGAAGCTGCACTTTGGTTTCCGAATGTTTTGGAAGTTGAACATACTTCCGGAACAGATTCCGTTCGACTTCCGAGGTACGACTGTATAAAGTTGTTCTCGTTTAGGGTGCCACAAAACTCTTTGTTGTTTGTGCTGCGACAGATTAAGATGGTTATCCCTCTGGAAATAATTGTAATTGAAGTGCATGGTCATGTGTAAGAGCTAACAAACAAACAAACAAACAAACTGGGGTACCAACTTGCCTCCCCATTGGGGGGCCCCAGTGTTGCGTGATATCATTTGCACGATGCCATGCACTTGGTGGGGGGTGCCAGGATGGCTGTTGCACCAGGCATGCAATCTGGGGTGTATACAAGGCAGATGGCCCCAGAGAGATCCCCATGGTGCCCTGCCGGCGACAGGGGCTGGAGAGCACAGAGAGTAAAGATCACCATCTATGCCCTCCCCTCCCCCCCCAGCACACAAGCGCTGGCCCATCAGCAGTGGGGGATGGGGAGCACAGAGGATGTGTTTGCAGGTGGGAGGCCAATCTGTTTGGGGGCTCCTCAGTATTGGGGGCCTTGGTCCCCTGCCCACAAATACTATGGGGGGCGAAGCTCTTTCTGCCCCCTATAACTGACGTCCCTTAAGCAAACACCAAGTTGCAAGAGCCTTACAAAATTATCCAGCCTTCTGAATCCAAATATTTTATCACATGTGTATAATTATGCAGACTAACTACGCTCTGGGCCATTGCATATATTTAGGGAAAAGAGAAACAAAGTCTGAAATGTTCCAGGAAATGTTTTACAGCTCTTCCAGCTAGGAGAGCTCTCTCAGCCTCAAAGGAGGCCTCAGATTTGTTCATAAAGCAATGAAGAAGTTAATCAAATGTGTGCTCTAGTAGACTGAGTCGGAAAGGTAGTAATCGAAAAGTAGACGTGAGTTTGGCTACCTTGTTCAATTGCAGCTGTTAGGGCATTTCTGGGGCACAGGGTCAAAAATCTTTAGACCAGCCAGGAGCTGAACTCCTAGCATTTAACTCAGGCGTGTGAAGTTCCATTACTTCCAAAAGGCACTGTAGAAATCAATAGATAACAAGCATGCGACTCACAGCACACGTTTTTCCCTCTAAGGGAGGCCTTTTAAGGGTCTTCATTAGTGAGCTAGTTCCTCAGTACAGATGTCAGAGATTTCCGACCGAATCAGAAATGGGAGCGGAAATTGCTGGTGTTTGCTTATTCACCCCATGTCCTGAGTGTAAATGAATCCAGCAAATACGATCAGTATTTGCTGCTGCTGTTGCTCTCAGTCCGCAAATAAGCTGCAATTGATACCCTCCCCCAACTCATCTGCACTGTGTTTCCTTTGCATTGAAATGAGTGGGATGGAATAATGTAATTTCAACATAATTTACGTAATGAATTATGTCCATTATGCAAGTTATGTAATTTCACCACAGCAGACAGCAAGGTGAAGAATGCCGTATTTGGCAGGAGACGAACTGCATGCGATAAATGGCGGGTGAAGGGGAAAATGGTGCCTTCTTGCATCCCAGCCTTTGGTTTTTGTTCATAAGCTATACAGTGGTACCTCGGATTAAGTACTTAATTCGTTCTGGAGGTCCATTCTTAACCTGAAACTGTTCTTAACTTGAAGTACCACTTTAGCTAATAGGACCTCTTGCTGCTGCTGCCCTGCTGGAGCCCGATTTCTGTTCTTATCCTGAAGCAAAGTTCTTAACCGAGGTAATATTTCTGGGTTAGCAGAGTCTGTAACCTGAAGCGTCTGTAACCCGAGGTACCGCTGTATGTACATCTCCCCCACCCTCCCAAACACAACATATGGGAGCTGCTTATTATATTGATGAGGAGATCTTTGAGAAAGTCATTGGGCTGTGTCTTGGAGCCTTTTCAGATCTTGAAGATGGAAGAAGGGAACTTTGGATGCTATTAAAAGAACCGTGATTCAATGCCACTGAAGGAAGAGTCTTTCCCTCCATATTGTGCTGATGATGGAGAAGAGGGATAGCCTTGCTGCTGAGATTCCCCACCCTGTCATAGGGTGGGTTGATTTGAAAGAGAAGAGTCTTTTGATTCTTATACGATGCAAGCAACATGCCTGTCCTTGAGAACATAAGCCATGTGAGCTCCTAAACTACGTCTGATTTCTTTTTGGTACAGTGCCTCCCTTTGTGGTTTGGGCCCTTAGCCTTGACAAGTAGTCATTTTGAAGCATTTTGAAACATGCTTCTCTGGGCCTTGATGCTGTGTTGTAAAAGGTGAGAAAGGGCATCACCACCATCTGAGACTACTTCTTCACCCAAGCTTTTCTCTTTTAGTTGTTGCATCCTTTTCCTAGAGCCTCCCGCCTCCCATTTACTGGAAACCCTTCAGAGAACGTCACCAAGTTGTTCAGCGAGGAACCCTTAACTGGTACTTTGGTCTTTGTGTAAAATGGGGCCTGGGATGTCTTTTGATTTGTGTGTAGAGAGAAAGGCAAAGTGATTTCAGGGGTGGGTTGCAAGGTTCCTAGCCCAATTCAAAAGTCTGTTTTTTGATATACAGTGGTATCTCAGGTTAAGTACTTAATTTGTTCCAGAGGTCTGTTCTTAACCTGAAACTTTTCTTAACCTGAAGCACCACTTTAGCTAATGGGGCCTCCCGCTGCCGCTGCACTGCCAGAGCATGATTTCTCTTCTCATCCTGAAGCAAAGTTCTTAACCCAAGGTACTATTTCTGGGTTAGCGGAGTCTGTAACCTGAAGCGTATGTAACCTGAAGCATATGTAACCCGAGGTACCACTGTATTCAGAATTTAAACAGCAAAACAACCACCACTACAAAGCAGTGTACAGTAGAACCTTGGTTCTCAAACTTAATCCGTTCCAGGAGTCTGTTTGACTCCTGAAACCATTCAAAAATCAAGGCGTCGCTTCCAGTTGGCTGCAAGAGCATCCTGTGCTCAATCAGAAGCTGCGTCGGACGTTCAGCCTCTGAAAAATGTTCGAAAACTGGAACACTTATTTCCGGGTTTGCGGCATTCGGGAGCCAAAACATCCGAGTACCAAGGCGTTCTAGAAGCAAGGTACGACTGTATTTTAAAAGATTTTTTTGTGGTGAGGATTTTTTTGCCGCCCGCAAAAAAGTCAAACTTTCCCCATCAGCCTTTGATGTCACCCTGCAGTGTATTGTGAAATGCAGACTGTCAGAAGCCAAGCCGCCCTCTTCTCTTCAGACACGTTGCTTGTGGGAAAGACTCCTTTCAAATTACGCCCTGTTGTTTCCATGTGATGAACTTTGTAGGTCACACATTGAACCTGAAAGTTCAGACCTGCCTTTTCTGCCACCGGTGTTCAACAGGCTCGCTGTAGAAACAAGCCTCCCCCTTTCACTCGTGGTGCCCTCAGAGGTAGGGCTTTGGGACCGGGTTCTACAGCCCTGCTGAGCAGAATGAACTGGAGGGGCCCCTAACACCCCAGTGCTAGCTTTCCACATTTTCAAGTAAGTGAAGCAATGCATATTATCCTCCAATGAGAGGGCTGCCAGGATGCCCAAATGGAGCAATCTTGTCTTCTGGTCAGAAACAGCAGGGCCCAATGGAGCACCAGAGCTGCCACTGCAACTCAAGCCCTGACTAGGACAGAAGGTGATAACTTCACCAGTTCTCGCTTGGCCCATTGAAGATGTCTGAACTGTCTTGAGATCCACTGTGTATCCTTGGCCAGCCCAGCCGAGCCCAGCTCTGCCCCTCCCCAGCCCTGAAAAATCCCATGGGGTATGTCAACTATCAACTACCAGCAGTAGTCGTTCCCAACCATGCTTTCCACAGGTGAGGTGGAGGCGTTTTTTGGCAGCAGAGCCCTCACCCCCACCAAATGGCAAATTCTGGCAGAGCTCAGCAGAGGGAGGCACATCCTAGCCCCTCCAGCATGGTGGATTATGGGGTTAGGAAAGCTCTGTAAAAGTGCTTAACCACACCACTAGACATTCTGCCTTTTGCCATCCAGTGACAAGAACCATCTAGTGGCAGCAAGAAGGTATTGTATTAGTGCACTGAAATATTACATTGCATGGTGCTGCCATTTTGGGTAGTGAGCTGGAGACATAGTTTTTGACAGGGTTGAAGAATGCCTTGTATACCAGGAGTAGGGAACCCTTTTGGCCCAGCGTGGTACAGGGACAAGAAAGTATGTTGGACTTGAATGTGGGGAAGCTCGGAGCCAAAGCTTTGTCCAGTTACACGACATCTGTGATGATGCTCTCGCACCATGCAGTTGCAAAATATATTGTACAGTGGCTTACAATTCCGATGCGGACTCTGCTTTCCACAACCCTACAGACAATCCCATTGATAAATGGCAACACTTGCCTCATCATTCATCCCCACGCTCCCTCCCAATGTTCTTTGTCCCTTTATTGCTCCACTTTAAAAAATAATAATAATTGTTCGGTGCATTTGCTGCAAGTTTATACCCAGCTCCTCTTTCGGTAATAGGCTATGCACCATCTCGAAAGAATGCCTCAGAGGTTATACACATAATCTATCATTTGTTCCACCTCGGCCAGCGTTGCATTGAGCAAGGCCAGCATATTCGTAAAGGTCCATTGTATAATGTATCGGAGACAGGAAGATTACAAATGAAGAAAGGGACACAGAAGGAGATCAGCAGTTTTGTGTCCTTCCCTTATTAATATTCTGTGACAACCTCTAATCTCAGGTTGGGGTTCTATAAATTCTCACATTTCCCCACTGCCAAGGCTCCAAAGCCAGTAGAGTTTTTTGCAGATCCGACACAGAAAAGAGCAGCAGCTTTGCAAAGCCGTGGATAGCCATTCATTTGCCATTCATTCTTGAAATGACCTGCGGTGAGTTGAATTGCTAAGGAAACAAGTCTGCCTAAAAGTCCACCAAAGCCAGTATTATGTTTCCAGCCTTAAGAAATGCACAAGCTTAACATAAGCTTGGCCATGGATAGCTCAGCTGGTTGGAGCGTGCTGCTGCTGATAACTCCAAGGTTGCAGGTCAATCCCTGTATGGGACAGCTGGATATTCCTGGAGGATTGGACTTAGGTGATGCTCAGGGTCCCTTCCAGCTCTACGATTCTATAAAGTTGGTGGTCCTCTCCTGTTGTTTGTCCTTAGCACATGGTTTTCTGATTGAATTTATTTGTTGCATTCATACCTGACCTATTTCTCCAAGGCGGGCAAGGCAGTGTATATAGTTCTCCCCTTCCTCATTTAATACCCAGAGCAACCAAGTGATGTAAGTTAGGCAGAGAGGCAGTGACTGGTCCAAGGTCACCTAGTGGCTGAGTGGGAATTTGAACCATGATATCCCAGGTCCTAGCTCTACGCTCTAACCACTACACCACACTGGCTCTTATACACACTGCTTCCTACACAGAAGCTCCACTTAGCCAGAACCTGTGGCCATCCAGATAGCGACAAATTCCAACTCCATTCTTGGCCATTGGCCATGCTGGGTAGGATTGTTCAGAATTGGAGTCCAACAACATCTGGAACGCCACGGGTTTTGCATGCCTGCACTTACCTATCAGAGCTAATACCTATCCTCCATGAATTGGTTTAAATCTGATAAGTCTGGTCCGGCACTAACACTATAATCTCCTAAAAAATAAAAAAGAATAAGATTGGCTGATATTTCAACCCATATCTCCTAGTTCCCACTTGAGCACTCCAATCAACATTGACATCTGCACAGGACAGGCCATGCCCAAATAGGCTTTTTGACTCCTGGGGCTGAGTTCTAACACATTTTGTCTAGTCAAAACACACACAGAGAGCAATTGTAGGCATTTGCACACTTATTTCTGCCCACATGGCAGTTCAGATGAAGGTAAAGGTAAAGGTAAAGGTAAAGGACAGTCAAAGGTGACTATGGGGTGGGCACTCATCTTGCTTTCAGGCTGAGGATGCTAGCGTTTGTCTGCAGACAGCTTTCCAGGTCATGTGGACAGCATGACTAAACTGCTTCTGGTGCAACGGAACACCATGACGGAAACCAGAGTGCATGGACATGCCATTTACCTTCCTGCTGCAGTGGTACCTATTTATCTACTTGGACTGGCATGCTTTCAAACTGCTAGGTTTGCAGGAGCTGGGACAGAGCAATGGGAGCTCACCCCGCCGCATGGATTTGACCCACTGACCTTCCAATTGGCAAGCCCAAGAGGCTCAGTGGTTTAGACCACAGCACCACCTGCGTCCCCGATCAGATTAACCATGGGCTAGCTAGCATGAGGGTACAGTTTGGACAGGGGGATGTTGAACAAAAAACCCAATAACATGCTCTTTTTGTGAGGAATTCTTATAACACTGACTCACTCCTCTCTTCCTCTAAATCCTCTCCATTACAGCACTCTTACAGGCTTTTTAAACATTCTTGCCCAGGTTTATATCATCACCACCCAATATATTATCTGCCCATCACCAGCAGATCCCAGGGCAAATTGCACCAGTTTAATTTTGCATTAAAAACAGTTAAAACATATTACAGTCACAAAGGAAAAGGGTATATAGGAGGCCTGCATGTCATAATGGAAATAAAGCTCCAGCAAATATCTGTCAGCTAAACTATTCCAGAAAGGCTATAAGCATCATAGCTGTTTCTGTTTGGCAATTCTATTCCTTACCCCGATATTTTCTCATCCTCCCGCTAAGTCAAGTGTATAACATCAAACACAGTGATGCATCAGTCCACGAAGTGCCACTCAGAAGCTCCAGAGTGTTTTACAAAATTGCAAGCCATATACACTTCATTTATAACGAAAATTCAAGGACCTCTGGGTTGGAATCCGACAACCATGTAATAGCGCTAGCAGAGCTATTCATCAGGCTTAGGAGATGGAGGGATGAAGAATACATTATCTAGGGATTTTTAACCACTGTGGAAAGAATGTAATTGTCTGGGCTGGAAGCTGGCCAGGATAGCGGGGTTAACATCCCTACTTTGGAAGAAGAAGCGCTTTTGGACTCATGGATGAATACGGTTAATTATGCTTCACTCAAGGAATGTTGCTTAAAACAGCTTTCATCAACACATGATTATCCCTTTCATAGCAGCTGACTGCATTCTGAAACAGAGGAAAATAATACCCTTCTAATATTAAAGACAGGCTTCTGATATTACTATTTAGAAGCAAATGGGTGAAAGAGATAGAAAGCTGGGCTAAAGCCTAGTTCACTGTTACTTAGGAGTAAGTCCTGTTGAGATCAATGGCACTAATTATTCTTTATTGAATTGATATTCCGCCCTATACCCTGGGGTCTCAGGGTGGTTCGCAGAATAAAATAAAGATATAAAAACATCAAATACATAATAAAAATAAAAACAACAACCCAATAGCCCCCCCCCCAAAAAACCACATCTTAAAAGGGCATAGGATGTAAATCAGATCAACCAAAGGCCTGGTTTAAAATGAATGTTTTTGCCTGGCACCTAAAGTTGTATAATTCCTGAAGATAAGTGCATTTAGAGTTGCAGTTTAAGCATGCAATTTTTTGGGGGGGAATAAACAATTTTGCCATTTATTTATTTCTGAGTGAACATGCATAGAATGAGTCTGCCCAGGTGTAATCCTTGCTTACCTGGGAGTGTCTCTCTGAAAACTGTGGACAGGTTTTTTGTTTTGTTTTGTTTTGCTTTGTTTTTGTTTTTTGGAGCAGCAACTCGGAGGAACTAAGTTTCCTTACCTTTTAAAAAAATATTATTATTATTATTATTATTATTATTATTATTATTATTATTATTATTATTAGTCTGGCGGGAGGCTGGAATAAGTATACACCCAATGCCTGGGCCAAAAATCCACGTATATCTCTAATCAAGTTGTCTAATCCAGATCATTGTCTGCTTTAGTTTATTAATCACATCTTACATTTAGCCGCTGCGTGTGGGATTGTGTGTGACATAATGACTGGGCCCACAACAAACAAACAAACAAACAAACAAACAAACAAACAAACAAACTTACTTCATGGTGAGTTTCCCCACCTTTCCCCCCGAAAAAGGAGTCTGTGGAAATATAATTTAGGAGGTTCAGAGCGCAATCTGTTGTGACTGTTTCCTGAAAAATTCCAGCTGAAATGGATAAAAGCTTCCCCAAAGCACAACCTCGCACAGATTCCATTCATTTTTACAGTCTTGTGCTGAATCCCACAACAGTATCAGAAATACCTGCTGTTCTGCTTAAAACTGAAACCCGCTGCCTTAAGACACTTTATTGTAAGATCTTGCTAGGCAGTTAATAGAAGGGGTCAGCGATCTTTCTGTCCCTGCGATATGATGATATGTAAACCAGCGCTTTATTTTATTTTTAAAAAATGAACCACTGTTTAGTTCTGCCTTCACAGAAGAAAAGCAAGCACACTTATTGCACCCACCTAGCTCTGGGGAAAAACAAGGGTATAAACGCAGGAGCCCAAGGCTCATTAGCTCTTCTAAAATTCTACGTCTGCAGCGGAGTTCTCTCACTCTATATGAATCATTAACCTGAAGCCTTGCACGGATGAAAAATTAAAGTGTATAGTGCAATCCCATCTTTGAAAGCTATTTACAGCACAAAACCCATTTCGAGTCTCCAGGGTTATATTCATTATTACAAAGTGCTCAGAGAAACATGCTTCCCACCCCCAGACTACATAGCTCAGAGACAGAACCCCAGCACCCCTTCCAAAACCCGAGAGGCCGCCACAAATTAAGAAATACCAGGGAATAAATTAGCAAACTGGTAAGGATCTGCCATTTTTTTTAGTTCTTTCTCTGTTTCCCCTTATCTCCAGTCTCAGGTTCACTTCACCCTAGCTCTGCATCAGTTTTTGCGACTTCCTTTGAAAAACATTCCACACGGAAACTTATATGCATTTTCATGAATATTTTTGCTTAACTTGCACAACTTCGCAAGCATTCTCTCCACCCCCCCCCCCGTTTTATGTAGTTCTGGACATTACGTTCACTAATTTGCACAGTTCTGTGTACTTTTCTTTACTGCACACAGCTGTACAAAAAATTCACAGAACTGCAGATTTCAAATGAGAGCGGCAGTTTTAGTATGCAGGTTCATTCAGGAAGTGTCCATTGGCATAGCTCACAAGTCAAAAATCTCTTTCCTTCTTCCCCTCTCTCCCTTTATCACCCCCTCCCCACAACGCAGGCATGCAGCTCCCAAAGGGTCTGGCCAAGAGTGAATGCTGCTCCTTGTTGGAAAATGGTTAGGCCATAGCTGTCAAGCGTCCCTTATTTGGCGGGACAGGCCCTTATCCCAGCGCCATGTCCCACTGCTGTCCCTTATTGATGATGTCCCTTAAATAAGCTACTGAAGGTAATCGGGCCCTTTCTATGTCCAGCTGTCCTTTGTCAACAACAAATAGTTGCTGTTTTTTGTGTGTTTAATATATGCTATATGGTAATTTATGGACCTAATAGGTATCTAAAGCCATTTGCATGCAACAAAATATGTATGTTATCAAAGTAACTGTTGATCCCTTATTTTGGCTGTTGATCCCTTATTTTCGAGGCTGCTGGTCCCTTATTTTCAAATCTGTAAGTTGACAGCTATGGGTTAGGCACACCTGGGCTAGAACTCCTTGTTCCAGCGGTTCTCAACCTGTGGGACCCCAGATGTTGTTGGACTACAACTCCCATCATCCCTGAGCTCTGGCCTTGCTAGCTAGGGGTGATGGGAGTTGTAGTCCAACAACATCTGGGGAACCACAGGTTGAGAAAGGCTGTGGGCTTGTTCTTTCCAATGTTTAGAACTGATTCTAAAATCAGTTGATATAAAATTCACAGCTTGCATATTATTAAGAGAGAATGGCATGAAAATGATGTATAGATGGTATATCATACCAGTGAAAAGGGCAAAGATGTTTAGGAAAGAAAATAGCAGACGTTGGAGATGTAAGGAAAAGGAAGGAACATTTTGTCATATGTGGTGGGAATGCAAATGCATTAAAAAATATTGGGAAATGATATACAATGAATTGAAAGAAATGTTTATAATGAATTTTGTTAAACACCCTGAAGCCTTTTTGTTAGGTATCTCAAATCAAGAGCTACCAAAAGAAAAATGGACATTATTGATATATGCTACAACAGCGGCAAGAATCTTGATTGCACAATATTGGAAGACGGAAGAAATACCATCAAAGGAACAATGGCAAGAAAAGCTATGCAGAATTGGCTATGCTAACAGACAAATTATGCGAGAAGGACAAAAAGGACTTCAAAAGAGTCTGGGAACCATTTGCAGTTTATTTGCAGAAACAACAGAATGGACTGGATTCACTGGCAAGATTTGAATAAACTTTCACAATTTCATTTGAGTAACAGATATTTCAGAGAAATGATAAGGGATATTATTTTTGTGTAGGAAAAGCAGGATACGATAAATAAAACTAAATAACTCAGCAGAGGGGGAGTTGAGGGAAGTCCAGAGGAGGGGAGGGAGAATAATTTTAAATAACATGATGAATTAGATTTGTATCATTAATTGTTATAAAATTCAATAAATATTTAAAAAAAAGAAAGAAAAAAAGAACTGATTCTGAGCAAGTTCTGTGCCAAGATCGGCCAAATAACATGAATATTATTTACAAAAACACAACGATCTTTCTGCGTGTTTGGGTACTGCCACTGATATTCTAGGGCAGCAATTCTCAACCTGTGGGTCCCCAGATGTTGTTGGACTACAACTCCCATCATCCCTGAACTCTGGCCTTGCTAGCTAGGGGTGATGGGAGTTGTAGTTCAACAACATCTGGGGACCCAAGGTTGGTAAAGGCTGTTCTAGGGGGTGGCTCTATCAACTTGCCTGCTGCTGAGGAGAGCACCTGCCTCAGTGAGAGAGGAGACAGGATCTACCCAGGCATCCCTGAGGCAAGTGCAACTAGGTCACTGAAGGGATGTTTCTTACCAAGGCAATGGTGGTATGGCCATACTTATGGAAGAACAAGTGAGCCCTTGTACAGGAAACTCTTACGACTTCTAGGATTGTCATACATCCAGAATTCCCCAGACACATCCAGAATACTGCAGTTGGAAGCAGTGTCTGGGTGGACATTGGCAAAATCCTGACATATAGCAGCCCAATTTTCCATAAAAATAGCTCAAAAATGGCAATTGGTTTTGTGATTTTGCTAAAAAAGCTCCACAACTTTTCTGTCCATATTTTTACTGTTTGAAATATGACAACCCTATCTAGTACAGTGGTACCTCAGTTTTCGAATGTAATCGTGTTCCGGAAGACCGTTCGAGTTCCGAAACGTTCAAAAACCAAAACTCATTAGCCAACAGCTAGGCCTCAGGAGGAAGGAAGCGGCATTTCCTGATCGACTTCCGAGGCGCGTTCAAAAACTGAAGCAGTTACTTCCGGGTTTACGGTGTTCGGAAACCAAGGTACCACTGCATAAGTGACATAGAGATGTGTGTCTTCCCATGGGAAACAAATTCCTCAAGAATTTCAAAATTCAGAGTGCCTGCAGATGTTCGCTGCATACAGATGGGAGAAGTCAAAACAAAGAGATAGAAAAAACGGTTTTGATGAGGCATGGCTAGGGCTAGCTCTATCCATTAGTCAAAGTGAGGTGGGTATCATAGTTAGCAGATGCAATGAGGTGGGGAATGTCAGCAAGATGTTGGGAGGACTAAGCTGTGTGCACCTCATAGCCTGCTCTGTGCTAGCCTATGGCCCCACAGGTGGTCCTGTACCACCACCAGGGTTGAAGTTGTCCTCACCAGCTCATCCAAGAGGTATCCTGAGGAGGCACCTGTATCATCCTGGCTAGACACCGTTAAGATATTGTGAGCCTGCCTGGGCTCTCCACAGTCTCTCCACATCCTCTCACCTTGGTTGATTGTATAATCACCCCTTTGCCAAGGAGAGCTTCTGCTAAACCCTCTCCCTACCCTTAAGGCACTTCTCTTTACTGTTATATTATATTATATGCTGTTATATTATAAGGACCTAGGCCTCCACTTGGGGGAATAAGAACACTGTTGCCAACAGATCCAATATTTTCCACTTATAGACGCAATATTGTACAGTGCTGTAGAGGAGGAAATCGACAACGTAGGTGCTGGCTATTTAGAGGAAAAACACGTCCGTTAACTAACAGAGGCGATGATTCATATCTGGACTTAGCTACTCTGCCTTGGGAACATTTCTATAGCACTCTTTCGATGGGAAGGAAATTCAATAATTCTCCTGCAAACAGTTGGCACCAATTAGGTGACATTCCCCCCACCCCCTTGCTTTCTAGGACAAAATACAGCTTGCAGGTGCAAATCCTTCTCCATCAGCCTGGGCAACTCTGGTTAGCGCTTTTCTTAAAACCTTCTATTTCCGCTGGAGACTTAATTAAGGAATGATTCCCATTAGAAATACCTGGTTCAGCCACACACACAAATGTATTTTTAGGTAATTAGCTCAGATCTCAAATCTCCACCTCAGAGTTTTCTTTCCAGCAGCCAGCAGGGTAGCTAACTCGCTCGTGGGGGTTTTTGGTGTTTTTTTTTTAAATAAGCAGTTATAGAAAATGGATACTTTGTTCTCCTGTTCTTTAGCTGTGTAGTACTTCTAATTATCACTGTGTAGCTAGGAGGAAGGTAGGTTCTGGAACAGCTCAGGTAAATTTCTCATACTTTTCATTCCAAGCTGTATTCAGTTTTTATTCTGCAGTGAACCTCATTTCCTAGCGTTTATTGCCCGGATATAAACAATGCGGTGCTTCTGAAGAGGCTATGGAGCCTGGCCCTTTGCCTAGCTTGTAATTGCTTGTCAGGGAGTACCATGGATAAAGGAAGCTGATGTAAATTAGGCCACTGTTCCCCCAAACTTCTGATAGCTGCAGTACACTTTCTTTTTCAGGTTGCTGAATTAAAAATGAATTATCCACCCATCCCTTCGCACACCCTTTTAGAGTGTGTCAAGATAAGCACTGGCGTTGCATTGGGATGGAGGAGTTCACAGTTCAAGGCAAATCTACCTAATTCATACTTTGTGAAACAATACACAAATACACAGTTTTCCTGCATTTTGCAATGCAAGTTCTCCAGCTGAGCAATGTGTACAAAAATTCCTGTACCGGGGTGAAGTGTGCCTCAAAATACATATATTTCTGAGAATTACAGACAAGCAAAAAGCATCAGGGAAACTGCTTTGCTAAAATGTGTATATTCGGTAAAAAATGCATACATTTTTGAATTTCAGAGAAATGCTCACTCATATTTTCAAGGGATTTTCTTTTTTTTTAAATAGCCGTTTTCTGCAAAACACGGAGACCTGAAGACTGGAAGAACGTGACACCGAAAGAACCCAGATTGACTGATCTTTCCATTCCCACTGTCAGCTCTACTTGAAGATGCGAGAGACTGAATCTGGGGAAATCTGCAGGCAAAGCACAGATGTTCTAGCAGTGGAATCAACATCTTATTCTGTTTTTCCTTACGGGAAGGAAAGCCAGTATCTTCTTTCTAAACCAAGTAGGCTAGCACGCCTCCATCTCCAGTAGTAACGCTTAACAACAAAGAGAGAGAAAATTGTACTTGAGGGGAGCTCAATAGGATACTCGTCGTATCTAAGGCTGAGTCCATGGGCTGGGCCCACGTCTAAAAGACCAGGTAGGCACAGGTAAGCTGCCTGCTCATCACCATATTGTTGACATCTGTAGTGGTCCTCACAGCTACTCCCTGCCCCTTTCTTCTTCTTCCCTGACAATCTAAGCATGCCTTTTACAAAACAATTCATTTTTAGAGGCTGACGTTTTGTGTTCCGTACTTAGCGTTTTGTATGAAACTGACAAAATTCAGATTCATTCAAATTCTGTCCACTAGCACAAAAAGCTTGAATGTATTAGTTATGTGGTGGTTTTTAAAGAGCACGCACTGAAATGAATGCATTTGGGATGCCCTTTCCCCTTCTAACTTCCTTAATAATAAAGAGAGAGAGCGAGAGGCAGCAGAACAGAGAAACTCAGCCCATTGTAAGGCCCTGTGTTGTGCTTTACTTGGGAAGAGTTTCTGACACAGAAGCATCAGATTATGGTACTAGCTTGTTGTGACCCAACCCTGTTAACAACTAGTCTGCCAATTGGCTGAATGGAGGATGGGAAGCTACTGAGTAAGACCCTCAGTTCATCAAGCTCAGCAGTGCACACTTGCAGCAGATCTCCAGGGTTTCAGACCAAGAGGCTTACCTGGAGATGCTGGAAATTGAACCTGAGACTTTCTGCATGCAAAGCCAACGCTCTAGGTCTGAGCCACAGCCCTTCCCCAAAAGTGTCTGCTCTGCTCAGGGGTGCCAACTTGAATAAAATGATCGATCACCTGACACAATGCATGCACACCATTTGAATGGCAATGCCTATCTGACTATGCAGAATTAGATAAACTAACAGGAAGGGTTCGAAACCGGCGAGACCAGAAATTCACGAAAGACTGGAGTAAATTTACGGACTATTTGAAAAGTAATTGTGAAGAACATACGACATTTGTAGGGTTGCAAGAAGTTTTGTGAGGAGTATTATTAGAAGTGTTGTAAAAACGGACAAGGGGGAGGATGATTTGTTAAGAGATGTAAAGGCAATATAAAGTTAAGAAATGCATAAGAAGTGGTTAAAACAGTGGATCATCAGAGGTGCTGATGGAAGTCTAAAAAGATTGTATATGTGATAAGTTTTGTGGTACATTTTATAATTTATATGTTAAAATTAATAAAAAACATTATATTAAAAAATGAATGGCAATGCCTATCAACTTGGGAGGGGGCAGCCCCTCAAATATTTTAGGGGGGGGGGCTGAAAACCCCTCAGCCCCTAGGACTTGGCTCCTATGCTCCTGGTTAAGCTACATGGCGAAGAATTTGGCTTACTTCTGCCAGCCTGCTCGACAGTTTATGATGCCTTTATTCTGGCTTTTAACTGGTTCGCTGTAAGTCTTTCGCTCCCCCCGCCACCTCTTTCCCTTAAGATCAATGTTAAATATAGATTGCCCATCTGCAGCAGGGAAGGGTGAGCACATGACTTGTTAGGGACGCATGCAAGTATTCTTGGCAATTGACTTCCCGCTCCAGGAAAGCACAGCATCTGTGGTAATGGAAAGGATCCAAAAGGGTGTGCGTGATAGGGGACCCAAAGGAGCCCACGTCTGTTTGCTTTCTGTGGTGGTGGTGGTGGGAGGTTGCACAGGGAAGGTGCCCCCTCCGCGCCTCCTGCTACCTTTGGTACCTCCTTTAGCACGCCAACTGCAACAACCGTTTCCCTCCTACTGCGTTAACAGTCAGCTCAGGCTCAATGTCTTCGCGCTGCCGAGGAATTTCCTACCAAATCATAAACTTTTTTTTTTGCAACCTTCTGTTCCTGCTAGATTAAAATGTCTCCAAAGTCCTTGACAAACCCTAAATCACCAGCACTGAGCTGTGAACATTTTTCTGCTGAGACTTTACTATTAATATCCCTGCTGCCTTATTGGGATGCAGCTGAAAAAGAACCCTGGCTGTATTTTACAGTTATGGTCTGCTTCTTCTCCCCTCTTTGAAACGAAGCAGATTTTGTAAAGCTTCTGACTGGAGAAACTCTTCCTAGCCAGCAGCCTTCGTGTCAATTAGCAAGCTGATTGTGGACGTATCTCATTTGTTTTCAAATTTGTATCTGTTAATGGTTATTTATTATATATGATTA
The DNA here is from genome assembly GCF_964188305.1 of Podarcis bocagei. NCBI lineage: Eukaryota > Metazoa > Chordata > Lepidosauria > Squamata > Lacertidae > Podarcis > Podarcis bocagei. Next base: position 33,068,526 of record NC_138130.1, read on the forward strand.
TGAAATGAATACATAGGAGAAAAACAAGAAGAAGAAGAAGAGGAGGAGGAGGAGGAGGAATTTGGATTTGATATCCCGCTTTATCTCTACCCGAAGGAGTCTCGAAGCGGCTAACATTCTCCTTTCCCTTCCTCCCCCACAACAAACACTCTGTGAGGTGAGTGAGGCTGAGAGACTTCAAAGAAGTGTGACTAGCCCAAGGTCACCCAGCAGCTGCATGTGGAGGAGCGGAGACGCGAACCCGGTTCACCAGATTACAAGTCCACCGCTCTTAACCACTACACCACGCATTTATATCCCACAGCCTACATTTCTTTACACCCTACATTTATATCCCACTTTTCTTCTCAGGAGCTCAAGGTGGTGTACATAGTTTTCCCCGCCCTGTTTCTGCCGCCGCGCTGCCGGACCACGATTTCTGCTCTCATCCTAAAGCAAAGTTCTTAACCTGAAGCACTATTTCTGGGTTAGCAGAGTGTGTAACCTGAGGCTTATGTAACCTGAAGCGTACATAACCTGAGGTACCACTGTAGAAGATAATTTTCATTTTCAGAATGATACGTGAATTTTGGTCTGTTCCTAACAGGCACAAACAAACTGGTTTTTCTTAATAAGTAGGTGCACACGCGATAAGCTGAACAGGGATAGGGATAGGTAACACGGTACCCTTACAACTACCCTGTGAAGTAGAGCCAGTGATTGGCCCAAATTCACCCAGTGAATTTCATGGCTCAGTGGCAGCCGCACCAATTCTAGGGGGCTGAGTCCTCTACAGCCCACCAATGTCTTCTGGGATGGGGCACAAGCCCCCCCCCAAATATTGGCTCTTCTGGATAGGCTGAGAATATTTTCTCTTAAGTCATGAGGTCACCAAAATGCATGAAAAGGGACCAACTCAGGGAAAAGGGACCAATTAACAGGAAGCGATCAAAGGGAAATGGCGGCAGCTTGATTCAGAATTGATCACAGCTGGACACAGGTGAAGTGATAGAAATGAGGAAGGCATAAGGGAGCTATGGAAACCAGTATAAGGCATAAACCAGTGGTTTTCAACCAGTGTGCCTCAGCACCCTGGGGTGCCTTGAATGATGGTCAGGGGTGCCATGGGCAACACTGTCCCTCTTTCCTTTCCTCCCTCCTCTGAGGCCCTCTTGCACCTCTGCCTTCCAAAGACATGCACAGCTGTTTATTGCAGCAGCCCTGGCTATAAGTTCTGCAGGCGAATGGTGCCTCTGGGACGTACCTCTATTTGGGGCGGGGGGGGGGCAGCTCAGAGGCCAGGGGTGGAAGCAGCAGGTGCCTGGATGACTCCCAAGGAGAGGAGAGAGGAGAGGAGGCTGAGGGAATACTCCACAAGGGAGGGTGTTGGAAAAAAGGGTGAGAGGCTGCCATCTTTGCAGGCAAGGGGTGATTTAACTGGGCTCCTGAGCCCCACAGAGGTGCCACAGAAAGAAGGTAGTTGGCTAAAGGAGCCATGGACTCAGAAAGGTTGAAAACCTCTGGCATAAAGGACTGGCCAGTTTCCTAAATGACATGTTTAACACAATTTAGTCTAAATCCCCATATACAGTGGTACCTCAGATTAAGTACTTAATTCGTTCTGGAGGTCTGTACTTAACCTGAAACAGTTCTTAACCTGAAGCACCACTTTAGTTAATGGGGCCTCCTGCTGCCGCCGCGCTGCCGGACCACGATTTCTGCTCTCATCCTAAAGCAAAGTTCTTAACCTGAAGCACTATTTCTGGGTTAGCGGAGTGTGTAACCTGAGGCGTATGTAACCTGAAGCATACATAACCTGAGGTACCACTGTAGAAGATAATTTTCATTTTCAGAATGATATGTGAATTTTGGTCTGTTCCTAACAGGCACAAACAAACTGGTTTTTCTTAATAAGTAGGTGCACACGCGATAAGCTGAACAGGGATAGGGATAGGTAACACGGTACCCTTCAAATGTTGTTGGACTCCAGTTCCCATCAGCCCCAGCCAGAGATTATGGGAGCTGTAGTCCAACGGCATATGGAAGACACCACATGGGTTACCCCTGCTGTGAATGATGGCTTACCAGACTAATGCCAAGTTCAGAATTATTTCTAAGCCATTTCCACCCCTTGGAAATCAAGTAACACAGGGCATTGTATCTTCCCAGGTAATAAAGACAAACCAGCCAGATTCTCCTTTGGGTGTATTGTGATCAGCGCAAAAGTGGGGGAGAAAGAACCCCACTGCGAGAACATGATCTGTAGAATGGTCCCCCCCCCTGCCCCTGCTTAGCGACTCCATTCTGCCGAGTTTCTCAAAAGCCTGCATATAACCCACTCACAAAAAAGATGCCAATTCAACCTCTTCTTTTTAATGAACTCTTTGTTGTGGCTTAGTCTAATGCAATCAATAACAAGAAAAATGGCCAGATTCCATTATAAACAAGTTATACAACATCTCCCTCACATTCTTCTTCATTGTGTTCCAAGGCCAGGCCCTGAGTAAGTTGTAGCTGCTGAAATAAACATGGTGATGGAGCACGGAAAACAGAGGAAAGAGGAATAGCTCAAGAGTGCAGGTTCTATAACATGGAATCTCACTGAAGCTCATCCTCTCCGCCTCTTCCTCCCACCGCCCAACAATGAAGTTTTTATTGAAAAGGAGAGCATTTTCACTACATACACACCAAACATTTAAAGCAGATTGAAAGCACATAACTCAGCCCTAGCCAAGAATCGTGGGAATTGTAGCTTGCTAAGAGTTACGGTTTTTATAACAACAGCAGCAGCAACAACTACAAATTTAAGTATATAAAACTGAATATAGGTAAAACCTCAAAATGGCCTAATAATAATAATAATAATAATAATAATAATAATAATAATAATAATTTATTTATACCTGCCCATCTGTCTGAGTTTCCCAACCGCTCTAGATGGCTCCCAACAGAATATTAAAAACACAATAAAACATCAAACATTATAAACTTCCCTAAACAGGGCTGTCTTCAGACGTCTTCTAAAAGTCAGGTAGTTGTTTATTTCCTTGTCATTTGATGGGAGGGCATTCCACAAGACAGGTGCCACTACTGGAAAGGCCCTCTGCCTGGTTCCCTGTAACCTCACTTCTCGCAGTGAGGGAACCACCACAAGGCCCTCGGCGCTGGAGCTCAGTGTCTGGGCTGAATGATGGGGGTGGAGGCGCTCCTTCAGTTATACTGGACCAAGGCAGTTTAGGGCTTTAAAGGTCAGCACCAACACTTTGATTGTGCTCGGAAATGCAGGTCTTTTGGGACCAGTGTTATATGGCCACTCCCAGTCACCAATCTAGCTGTCGCATTCTGGATTAGTTGTACAGAGTGAGCAAGGGTTTGTGGCCATGGAGTGCTGACTAATATTGGAGGTGAAATGTAAGCTGGGGGGGGGGGGGAGAGGGGTTGAAAGAGGTTTATTGACAAGGAAGGCAAAATGCAGGGAGGAGGAAGAATTGACTAGAGTACTCCAGAAGGGCATCATTGGCTGGCTGGAATCCTGAACAGAAAGCACAGTCTGCACTGCAACATTTTTTTGCGATTCCTATTAATAGCGTATCAAGATGTAATTAATGAAACATGCCGGGCAAGAAAGAGTCTGCATATCAGGGCCGATAAGAAGGCAATGGCGTCTGCACTCCTATCTGAATGGAGGCTGATGCAGACTTGTGATTCAAAGTCTGGGCTTTGTCAGAAGTGATCAAACTACTGGACACAACATCCTCAGGTTCCCTGGGGCTCAAAACAACGGGGTATTTTAAAATCTCTCCATATTATTGAATGGGGGAGACACAAAGCTTCATTTCTCTGAAATGAGATTCGGATTCCTACCCGAACCAAACAAGGCAGCCTCCAAAGCACTCCAGACTAACTCGGGCTGCTTTCCAAATCTTGTGGCTGGTACACGCCCCTACCTTATATTATTATAAGAATTTAGATTTCCCCTTTTAGGACTTGAAAGGCAAAAATGTCTGAAAATATTAGCATTTATCCCTGGTAGCACCTAATGGAATACAAGGCACTTCTTTCATAGCGTTAGAAGAGGAAATGGGAAGGCTCCCAGGGCAACTTAAATAGAGGCAGCGGAGAATGTTGCTCATTCACATATATTTATAAAACATTGTGGATCATTCAGAAAGTGGAAAGGATAATCAGCGAGTTCCTTTCTTGAAGGGTATGCTCACTCTAAGCATTTGTTACTTGAAAGCATTGTTATGCCATGAGCATTTATCAAAAGCATTATTTTAAAGGAGCAAAATATATGCACTAAGGGGAAAAATGTATATGTTAGTGACTGCTGTGGAACTGACACTAAGTGTAAATGAATGCAAATGTGTTTGACATTTTAGATTTTATGCTACTCAATGGCAGCTGCCTTGGTTCTGGTTTCAAACAGTCTGGTGCACAGCCAATAGTGTGGAACGTGTCTCTGTGCAAGGCTAATACGTCACATCACTGGGCTGAATATGGGGAGCTGGCTGTGCATTCATATCTGGTCCAGCAATTGTGCGGATGAACGTGGCACTACAGCGAGCCAAGGTTTCCAATGTATGGATCAGATCTCATTCATTTTTTGAATGAATCAGGTGTGGGGACCCTTTGGCTCTCCAGATGTTGAAGAACTGCAACTCCCATCAGCCCCGGCATGCATGGCCAATGATCAGGGATGATGGGAGCTGTAGTTAGGAAACATCTGGAGGGCCTGCACTTGCCCTGAATGTTTGAATTGGTTGTAATTTGGCTGCTCTTTGCAAGCTAAGACTCCGATTTGAGATTCATACAGTGCATTCTATCCAAACAGAACATTGCCAACAGTAGTTTATTTTCAGCGAAAAAGGTTATTTTATTTTATATTTATCCCTAATAGCTTATGCGTGATTGACTACCTCAAACATTAATATATCCATGGTTATCTGTTTCATCTCTCTTTTACTGATTCCAATACATAATAAACAGTGTCCAATTCTGTTGAAAGGTCTGTATTGACTGAGTCTTCCATCCCATAACTAATTCTATCTGGTGATTCTGTTCATGGCCATTATATCCCAGATCTTCCTTCTCCATTGATTGATTGTTGGCAAACTCCATGCCTGTGCATCAGATCCCTTCCAGTCGGGATTCAGGCCTCATCACGGGACTGAAACTGCCTTGGTCGCACTGGTTGATGATCTCCGGCGGGCTAGGGACAAAGGTGAGAGCTGTTTCCTAGTTCTGCTGGATCTCTCAGCTGCGTTTGATACCATCGACCATAACATCCTTCTGGACCGTCTTGAGGGGCTGGGAGCTGGGGGCACTGTCATACAGTGGTTCCGCTCCTTCCTCCTGGGCTCTGTTCAGAAAGTGGTGGTGGGGGATGAGTGTTCAGACCCCTGGGCTCTCACTTGTGGGGTGCCTCAGGGTTCTGTCCTCTCCCCCATGCTTTTCAACATCTACATGCAGCCGCTGGGAGAGATCATCAGGGGGTTTGGGCTGGGTGTTCATCAGTATGCAGATGATACCCAGCTCTACCTTTCTTTCAAATAAGAACCAGTGAAGGCGGTGACAGTCCTGTGTGAGTGTCTGGAGGCGGTTGGAGGATGGATGGCAGCAAACAGATTGAGATTGAATCCTGACAAGACAGAAGTACTGTTTCTGGGGGACAGGAGGCGGGCAGGTGTGGGGGATTCCTTGGTCCTGAATGGGGTAACCGTGCCCCTGAAGGACCAGGTGCGCAGCCTGGGAGTCATTTTGGACTCACAGCTGTCCATGGAGGCACAGGTTAAATCCGTGTCCAGGGCAGCTGTGTACCAGCTCCATCTGGTACGTAGGCTGAGACCCTATCTGCCTGCAGACTGCCTCGCCAGAGTGGTGCATGCTCTGGTTATCTCCCGCTTGGACTACTGCAATGCGCTCTACGTGGGGCTACCTTTGAAGGTGACCCGGAAACTACAACTAATCCAGAATGCAGCAGCCAGACTGGTGACTGGGAACGGCCACCGAGACCATATAACACCGGTCTTGAAAGACCTACATTGGTTCCCAGTACATTTCTGAGCACAATTCAAAGTGTTGGTGCTGACCTTTAAAGCCCTAAACGGCCTCGGTCCAGTATACCTGAAGGAGCGTCTCCACCTCCATCGTTCTACCCGGACACTGAGGTCCAGCTCTGAGGGCCTTCTGGCGGTTCCCTCACTGCGAGAAGCTAAGTTACAGGGAACCAGGCAGAGGGCCTTCTCAGTAGTGGCGCCCTCCCTGTGGAACGCCCTCCCACCAGATGTCAAAGAGAACAACAACTACCAGACTTTTAGAAGACATCTGAAGGCAGCCCTGTTTAGGGAAGCTTTTAATGTTTGATGTATCATAGTATTTTAATATTCTTTTGGAAGCCGCCCAGAGTGGCTGGGGAAACCCAGCCAGATGGGCGGGGTATAAATAATAAATTATTATTATTATTATTATTATTATTATTATTATTATTATTCATGCTGCAGTCAGCATATACATGACTCAAACGATAAACACAAAAAAGTAATTGTAGCTGGTTTGGCCCACAAGGAAATTTTGAAATTCAAATGAGGGCAATTCGTTTATGAGGCCAATACATATATTGCAAAATAAGTGTGCAAGCTTTTCAGTTTTCCAGAACTCTTGATCAGGCTAGATGGTAAAGCCAAGCCAGGAACCGTGGAGCCCACTCCTCCCCAGAATTTGTCTAGTACTGATGTCCATGAGTCTGCATCTGGTCACAATATTAGAATGGAATAGGGAGGAGGCAGTGAAATTTCAAATTAAGCCATTTAGGTGCTTTTCAGGTATCAAATTGCACCAAGTCCTGCTGGAAACAAGAAGAATAAATGTGGCTGCTTCTCTGCCTCTAGAATGGACTGTTACCCAGGTCTTCCCTTTATGTTTCACTCAAGGATGAGGACAGCCTGCAAACTATTTTGTGACATGGATTCCAGAACAACAAAACTTCTCCTTATCTGATCTTTTATTTTCTGATATAGCTGGATATGTCTTTTATTGAGCCTGAGGCCTTCCACATGTAAGGCACATGTAAGGTAAAATTAGGAGGCTCTCCTTTAGGCAGGATGAGATGAAGTTGGGCACGACACCATACCACAACCAAGGCAAGGGCCAGGTCCATTTTTATGCACAAACCTTTGGAAGAAGTAACAGATTAAAAGGCACTATGTTCAATGAGGAATGTCAGTGAAATGTTTCTCTAGACCAGCCTTTCTCAACCTGTGGGTCCCCAGATGTTGTTGGACTACAACTCCCATTACTCCTAGCTACCAAGGCCAGAGCTCAGGGATGATAGGAGTTGTAGTCCAACAACATCTGGGGACCCACAGGTTGAGAACTGCTGCTCTAGACCCTACGCCCAGGGTCAGCAGACTTTTTCAGCAGGGGGCTGGTCCACTGTCCCTCAGACTTTGTGGGGGGCTGGACTATATTTTGAAATAAAAAACAATGAACGAATTCCTATGCCCCACAAATAACCCAGAGATGCATTTTAAGTAAAAGCACACATTCTACTCATGTAAAAACACCAGGCAGGCCTCACAAATAACCTAGAGTTGCATTTTAAATAAAAGCACACATTCTACTCATATAAAAACACGCTGATTCCCGGACCGTCCGTGGGCCGGATTGAGAAAGCGATTGGGCCTTAGTTTGCCTACCCATGCCCTACACCATTTAGTCAGCCCTCCATATCTCAGCAACCCTCAAACTGAGAGAACATTTAGAGAGGGGCACACAGTTCCAGGAAGGAGTAGGATCCTGAGATAAATGCAGCCTGTTCTATTCATCTTCTAATACTGTAGCCCAGCCGGTAGATTCCTGCATCAAGCACAGTCTAGAACTACAATAAGAACATGGCTGGATCAGACCAAAGATTCATCCAGCCCAGCCTTCTGTTCTCATAGTAGCCAACCAGATGCTTGTAGGAAGCCTGCAAGCAGAACTCAAGCACAACTGCATTGTCCCGACTTGTGATTCTGAACAAGTGGTATTCAGGGGCAGACTGCCTTTGAAAGTGGAAGGAGAACACTGGCTGCAGGGCTAATAGTTCCTGACAGCCTTATCTTCATTGAGAAGGTTGTTGGCCACCATCACACCTTGTGGGAACGAATTCCATAGATGAACCATGAGCTGCATCAAGAAGTGCTTTCTTTTGCCTGCCCTGAATTTTCCAACAGTAATCATACACAACTGTCTATATGCAACGTCTCTCAGTATGTTCTCCTGAAGAACGGATCGTTAATGCTGGGTTGGGGTCACCCAGAAAGTAAAGCCAATTTTGACACACACCCTCCCAAGTTCAAAAAAGGTTGCGAAGACTTGTTTATATCTGTTTTCACCACAAGCCAAATTCCTGCAAAAACAATGGAAAAATGTTTTGCATTGTAGCATCCTGACTGCAGCACCAGTTTCCAGAAGAGTTTAGAACTAGGTTGTCAGGCTTCATATTTCTCTCTCTCTCTCTCTCTCTCTCTCTCTCTCCTCTCTTTGTAGCAGATGCAAAAGTTAATCGGCTTCAAAGGGTCTCACAGCAGGGATAACCTTGTAAGTAAAGATCACTGTCCCAATTAATGGCCAGACTTCATTTTGCAGCATTTTCTTTTCTGCTTTAAGTGCAGAAAAATGCTCGTTGCTCTACCCAATGTGAAATCACACACCTTGGGGGACCCTCCTTGCAGATCCTGTTGTCGTTATGTGTTTCATGTTTTTGAACCAACCTCAGCTAAATGCCCCAATGTAATTTCCGTTCTCCTCCAAACTGAGAAACAAGGTCATGTTGTCTGAAAAGCCTCTAACATCACTGAAGCGCCACTCTCCCAATCACTGACTTCAGAGTATTCCCACTGACCTCAGTGGAAATCTTTCCAGAGTATGCTGACTTTCTTTGGAGAATGCACTCCCTAAGCCAATTCAAACAGCCGTGTCTCAAGCAAAGCTAGCATGCAGCGCACCTTCAGACTGTCAGGGTTTTGTGGGAGTGATTCAATCAAATTCCAGAACTTTAGATTTGCAAATTTAAAGTGGATGAAAGGGTGCTGTTATGCGGGTGCAGTCTGCAACAGCTTCTTGACACAATAACCATGCTTTAGTGGTGAATTTCTGCTGATTCCGGGGTGCACGGGATGTTAGGGGAGGGCTGATATTTCTGCTGGGGGACACATCATACTCCTTTTGAGGTGGTTTGTCCACCTTTGGGCCCCACCCTGCACTCAGCTTTCATCTGTGGCTCCTAGAAGCTGTCACTATGCCACAATGGCCACAGCCTGGGAAATGGCTTCGACTATACCTGGCGAGGGTAGCCGGTGAGTCCCAAACCGCTGGTGAGTTAGGAACTTCCCCTGCGTGTGAAGACAGGCTCTGGTGAATTGAGCAGACAAGACCCATAGTAGGTCCAACTGTCAAGAAGGTGGTTACTGCATGTGCTGTAGAGGGAAGTATGAGGCAGATGGAGCTTGTCAACCTAGCCCATCTAGGAGAAGGAAAATTCTTATCCTAAGGCTCTGCTGCTTTGTAGGATATCTTCGGGAGAAGTAAAGGCTAAGGAATAAACCCTACACAAATCCAGAGTGGAGTCCCTAAGATGGTTGTAATGTGCCTTGCACACCTCCTTCTGGCAACTCCTGCAGCCAAGCTGGTGCCAAATACCTTGCTCTGCTTTCCTTTGGGCAGCATCGGCAAGGCTGAGAGGCATGGGTGGGTCTTGCAGCCCAGGACCTCCATACAGACTGCCCAGGCTTGCTCCCCGGAGAGGTCACTAATGTAATGGTTTATGGGTATTATTATTAATTGAATTTTTATACCGCCCTATACCAGGAGGTCTCAGGGCAGTTCACAGAATAAAATCAAAATATAAAACCACAAAATACAAAATCAAAATACAGTCATACCTAAGGTTGAATGTGCTTCAGGTTGAGCGCTTTCAGGTTGCGCTCCATGGCAACCCGGAAGTAACGGAGCGCATGACTTCCGGGTTTCACCGCTCGCGCATGCGCAGACGCTCAAAATGACATCACATGCATGCACGGAAGCGGCAAAATGTGACCTGCGCGTGCACAGATGCACCATTGCGTCTTACGTTCCTTTCAGGATGCAAACGGGGCTCTGGAACGGATCCCATTTGCATCCCGAGGTTCCATTGTAACAACAACCCAATAGCCCCCCCCCCAAGAAAACTCACCACATTTTAAAAGGGCATAGGGTGTCCATCAGGCCAACCAAAGGCCTGCTTAAAAAGGAACATTTTTGCCAGGCGCCTAAAGGTGTGTAATGAAGGCACCAGGCGAACTTCCCTGGGGAGAGCATTCCACAGATGGGAAGCCACCGTAGAGAAGGCCCGTTCTCGTGTTAGCCTTCATTCCCAGAGGCACACTCCATTGTCTCTTGAGAAAGATGGATGCCAACAATATTTTGCTTCAGTTTGTTCTGCAATGCACCCCTAACGCTGCCACAATTTAGGTGGGTACAGGGAAATTTGCTTTCCATGAATTTCCTTAAATTAACTTTTCTTACAATTCAAACCGTAGGGATGAGAGAGATGGCACAGGTGTGAGTCCAGTTCCCATTCTGTGCAGACAGCGCTGAGCTAGATGAACCAAGGCAGTTTCCTGTTTTGCTAACCCTTTAGAACCAAGTTCATTCCTGCTGACACAACCCATTTCCACGGGTGGCTATCTGATGCCACAGAGCAAGTTTCATGGCTGCTTATGTCTTGAAATTCCTCTCCCCATAAATCTTCCTGTTGCGACTTGCATTTAATGGCTCGTCAGATGGGGGACAGGATGTGTCCCACAGAGCACAATTTGCTGTTTTTGGAAACAGACTAACTAATCATGTGTGTCATCACCGACTTTTTTTGCTTTTGTAAAATGCCGCCCAATTTCTTTCAATAAATAATTCTACTCCCGCGGCAATATATCACTCCGAAAGCTCAGCTGGCACAAAACCCACATGGTTTAATGGAAGGGAATATAGCTACAGAATATTAAGAGTGGACATTTTAAAGTTTAATTTAATTCTTCTTTGGCCACCTTTTAGGGCAGTTTGCATAAAGCATAAAATACAAATATAAATAACCACATGATACAATTCCACAATTCAGGAATAGAATATCACATTGTTGTTGTTGTTGTTGTTGCTGTTAACCCACCCATCTGACTGGGTTGCCCTAGCCACTATGGGTGGCTTCCAACATACATAAAAACATAATAAAAGATTAAACATTAAAAAATTCCCTATACAGGGTTGCCTTCAGAAGTCTTCTGAAAACACAATTGAAAGGGGATGGCTGGAGCAGGAAATGCTTAAGAAGTTGACCTATTGCTGCCAGACACCTGATTTGTACAGTGGGCCCTCATTTCCCTGAACCTTCCTCACGCATTTCGGTGCTATCACAACTTTTTCATTTTAGAGCATGCAGGTAAGGGAGTCATGAGCCAGCGTGCTGTAGTGGTTAAGAGCAGTGGACTCGTAATCTGGTGAACTGGGTTCGATTCCCTGCTCCTCCACATGCAGCTGCTGGGTGACCTTGGGCTAGTCACACTTCCCTGAAGTCTCTCAGCCTCACTCACCTCACAGAGTGTTTGTTGTGGGGGAGGAAGGGAAAGGAGATTGTTAGCCGCTTTGAGACTCCTTAGGGTAGTGATAAAGTGGGATATCAAATCCAAACTCTTCTTCTATCAATGAGATGGCCCACACAAGACAGAATCAGTACTCCCAGGGTTCTGAAACAGATAGGAAGGCAAGTCATGGAGACGTCAGGGCTGTGTGCGAGAAAGAAGGTATTGACTCAGAACCACAATCCCTCATCTGAGCCAGGAAATACATGGTGTCTCAGTGGTGTCTTGCAGCAACTGGCAGAATTTCATAATCTGGGCTTGGTAGTCAAGATGGAAACTCCACCCCATGGGGGCTGCATGTGGAGAGTTAAAGGACCTGAGCCCTTTTTTAAAAAAAAGCCATGGGACTTTTCTAAGCAGTGAGGTTTCAAGTTTTTAGGGAAGCTCTTCAGGGCTTTCTTGATCTTCTGAGTAGTCTCTGGTCATGTAGCAGAACTCCTGTGGCAGTTATATCTCTTGGGGGTTTAGGGAACAAGATACAAATTCTGTGCCAGTAGCTCTACCTAAGAAGGACTGGGGGGGCGTGGTGTTGAAAGGGTTGTTTGTGGGTGGTCGGGGCCAGGGCTAGCTCAAGACACTTTGCTGCCTGAGGCAAAGGGCAAGATGGCAATCCCACATGCAGAGGGTGGCTACAGTTACTTCAGCACTAGCAATAGGAGAGTATCTCCACAGCACCTCATGTGAGCAGGCTAGTTTAGAGGAAACACTGCACCTCACCTTCTGCCACCTGAGCCTGCTGCCCAATGATAGGGCCTGCTCTCTTAGGAGCCGGTCTGCTGTAATTTCCAGGGTAACTGAAAGGGAAGGGAAAGGGTGACTTTCAAAACATTAACAGCTATGAAAATATAAATCAGGAGCAAACAACTTTCATGTTGTTGGGGCCTGCTCTATACTGTAGCTGATGGTGCAGTGGTGGAAATCTATTTTGCCACACATGCTGATATCTGAGCTAGGGTTTGCCCATGCTAGATATGTTACAGTCATCCTCTGTTTCCCAATAGTTCTGAGATTCTTACGGGCTAACTATATTTAGCTTGTATTTTTTTCTTTTTAAAGAATGGACACTGTTTGAGCCAGAGCCAGTGCTATTTTAATTTGCTTAAAGTCCATCACTCGTTGACAGAGACTCTCTTTTTTTGCATTACTGGGATATAATCAGCTGACATGCTATAAATAAATGTTTACTAGTGACGTGAAATGATGTTCTGGTGTTGTTTCTTCAAGGGGAATATTTATCACGGCATTTGTAAAAGGAAAAAAAGTGAGTGAGCGAGAGAGAGAGAGAGAGAGAGAGAGAGACTCTCTTAAGTCTTACTTTCCACCCACCCACCCCACCTTTATTTTAAGTGCCACGAATAGGTCTAGGAGAATTATAGAAGCACAACGAGGACTGGAATGTCTTTAAATAGAAATACTTGTGTTCTACAACATACAGCCTTCCTCACTATTTTTTAACCCTCCTTCTGGGTTCATCTGTTTAACAGACATTTCCTTTGGTACTGCTGAGGCAATGATTTCCTGCCATCAGCTGGAATTAAAATGTAGGTTCCTCACATGCACTTTATAAAACAAAATATTCTCCATCAACTCCTTTCCCTGTGACAAAGAAGTTTCTATAATATCTACCCACAAGTCAGTTCGATTCTGCAAAGTCCTCTCTAATGTTAACTGAAAGCTTCCTGCTCAGCACAATTAGCGCTAACTGAATTGTCTCTTAATTGTTGCCTGTCAGATTTTGTTACCATGGATTACAACTATTTTGTTATCAGGGAAAGAAGCCAGCATTTAACATCTCCTCCACCCCCGCCCCTGGAGAAGAATTTGACTCTTTCTAAGCAGCAGTTCAGCCCTGACCCAACAACTATGCCAATAAGGAAAATGGGCTGAACCTCTGAACAGGAAGCTTTCAGTTTAAAGGAACATTTACTCAGGATATAGCCTCAACTGCATTTTGCCCATCCACACTGAACAGGCTGGTGTTGCAACTCCATTGTTCGGCAAAGCCATTGCCACAAATAAGGTCTAAAATAATATTGGAAGACAGCACAGAAAAATTAACAGCGCAACAGTTTGTCAATGACCTTGGGTGGGATTCCCATAAAAGTGAGCAAAGGATGGGAATTCCAGAGCAACATGGGTGTGACTAAAGTATTACCTGAAGTAAGGCTGCCATATGTCAGGGTTCCCCCGGACGTTACCAGGATTTCAAAGGTGGAATTGATGTCTGGCGGGGCTGGGCAGGGGGGATTTCCGAAAGGCAGTGCTTTGACAAGTCAATGGAAAAATCAATTGTACTTGAAATATGGCAACCCTACCTGAAGTACCATGGCATTCTCCTGGCATCACCCAACCTGACCACCTAGTAACATGCAACACACATACAGTCCATAGCTGTCAACTTTCAGATTTGAAAATAAGGGATCAGCAGCCTTGAAAATAAGGAATCAGCAGCCTCACCTGTCACAGGGACAGTCTATGGGATAGCAGCAGGAAGCAGCGGGAAATGGCACTGGAATAAGGGAATTTCCCACAAAAAAAAGCAAAGGTTGACAGCTATGATACAACCATTTCCTATTGCTAACCGCAGGCAATGGTGAAACGGCTCGCTTTAGGAGCTTCCAGCGCTCCTGTTTCTAGGGTACAAATAGCAAAGCTATGGCATAGACAGGTATGTTCAGGGACACGACTTTCTTATTCTATAGCACTGGATCCTCAAGACAAAGCATTTCCCCAACTTCAGCTGAAAAGTGTTTTGCAGTCTTCATCCCCCTCCCCACTGCAGTAGGGAAATACGTTTGTTGCTGTGCAAACATGTTATGTATGACTACAGTCCCATAGTGGTTACAACCATGCAATGTAAATCCGTCATCAGGGCAACACAAGCCTAATGGCTTACAATCCTCTCTCATTTCCGGTATGGTATTGGTTTCATATTTCACTATTTTGCATAGCTTAAGAGTGTTGGATTATAGGGTTGCCCACTAGAAGCAGCCAAATGATTTGTTGTTTTTAATTAAATCCTCTTACATTTATCATCACTTTATTTTAATCTGGAATATTGTCGTGTTTGAGAAATGATGGATTTGACTTCATAAAGGAACAAGTGAAGGCCTCTTTAATATTAAAATTGAATCAGCTGGAGTGTTCAAACATTAGTGACACCCGGAATGAGATAAAAACCTCAAAATGCTATCAAATTAATGCCCCCCCAACTTGTGATGGAAATAGAGATCCCTTTATACCTAAGCTATTTAAAACCTTTTATGGTGGTTCCCTTTTGGGAAATGAAATACAGTATTACTAATGGCATGAAGCAGAAAAGACAACCCCTTACCTCTATCATACTAAACCTTCTTGCTGTATTGAATGTCATGTAGGCATAAATAACTATTAAAGCTATTCTACATTGCTTCACACACGCTAATTGTTTGCACTTATTTTTACTACTACAGTGGTACCTCGGGTTACATATGCTTCAGGTTACATACACTTCAGGTTACAGACTCTGCTAACCCAGAAATAGTACCTCGGGTTAAGAACTTTGCTTCAGGACGAGAACAGAAATCGTGCTCCGGTGGCGTGGCAGCAGCAGGAGGCCCCATTAGCTAAAGTGGTGCTACAGGTTAAGAACAGTTTCATGTTAAGAACGGACCTCTGGAATGAATTAAGTACGTAACCCGAGGTACCACTGTATGTATAGTAGGGGGTGTGAACAGCCCCCCAAATCCACCTTGTATCAGTATCAGCACATTAAGAGAAGAATTCCAATCACTATAATGAAGGGGTCTAAAGATGGCTAGAACTCCCCCCCCCTTTTGGACAAAGTGGATGGAATTTATGGGCACAGCAGCTGCTCCAGATTGGATTAAACCTTCTGCCAAACTGTAAGCAGATACAACCAGGGGTTTTCATTCAGAGCATGTTTGAAGTTTGATTCTTTAAAAAAAGCAAAGGAAAAGGCTATAACTTTCAGATTTTCTTATGGAATTTGCTACAATTTGCAGGCATTGTCACCCCTTCATAGAAGACGAAGCCTCTCATATTTCACACTGACATCTAATCCTCTGTTAAAGCCATCCAGGTTGTGGCCCATAATTACACCCTCTGGGCATAAATTCCATTGTTGAACTATGAGCTATATCGCTTGAACACCATTCATTGGGAATCACAAGTGGAGAGAGTGTTGTTCTGCTCAGGTCCTGCCCGGGGGCTTCCCATACGTCACTGCGAGAACAGAATACTGGGCTAGATGAATCTTTGGTCTGATCCAGCAAGGATCTTCTTCTGTTCTTAGACCAGGCATAGGCAAACTTGGTCCTCCAGATGTTTTGGGACTACAACTCCCATCATCCCTAGCTAACAGGACCAGTGGTCAGGGATGATGGGAACTGTAGTCCCAAAACATCTGGAGGGCCAAGTTTGCCTATGCCTGTCTTAGACTCTTGTTGCATGCAAGAATCTATGGGTTGGACAATGGCATTAGAAAATGAACAGAACACGACATCTCCACATTTTTAAAAAACCCATGTGCAGGGAGAAATCATAAAAAGAGCAGAACTTCTTTCTTCAATGCCCTCTTGAGCATTGGGTGTTACCAAAAGCAAGTCAACTTGCTTTTAGTTTGAAGGAGAGGAGGAGGAGGGAAAGTAATATGATTTTTGAAGAGCTAAAGTCACCAGGAAGCTTAGGAAGCCCCTTATGTACATCAGGATGCCTTGTTAATCTGACTTGGAAATGTGTCAACCTTCCCCGAATCACATAATTCAGGGTATACAAAGAGCCAATGTGTAAATCTTGTTGTTGTTTAGTTGTTTAGTCGTGTCCGACTCTTCGTGACCCCATGGACCAGAGCACGCCAGGCACTCCTGTCTTCCACTGCCTCCCGCAGTTTGGTCAGACTCATGTTGGTAGCTTTGAGAACACTGTCCAACCATCTTGTCCTCTGTCGTCCCCTTCTCCTTGTGCCCTCCATCTTTCCCAACATCAGGGTCTTTTCCAGGGAGTCTTCTCTTCTCATGAGGTGGCCAAAGTATTGGAGCTTCAGGATTTGTCCTTCCAGTGAGCACTCAGGGCTGATTTCCTTAAGAATGGAGAGGTTTGATCTTCTTGTAGTCCATGGGACTCTCAAGAGTCTCTTGCAGACCATAATTCAAAAGCATCAATTCTTTGGCGATCAGCCTTCTTTATGGTCCAGCTCTCACTTCCATACATCACTACTGGGAAAACCATGGCTTTAACTATACGGACCTTTGTTGGCAAGATGATGTCTCTGCTTTTAAAGACGCTGTCTAGGTTTGCCAGCGCCTTTCTCCCAAGGAGCAGGCGTCTTTTAATTTCGTGACTGCTGTCACCATCTGCAGTGATCATGGAGCCCAAGAAAGTAAAATCTCTCACTGCCTCCATTTCTTCCCCTTCTATTTGCCAGGAGGTGATGGGCCCAGTGGCCATGAGCTTCGTTTTTTTGATGCTGAGCTTCAGACCATAGTGTTAATCTTAGGCATGCGCTATTACTTGAGATGCATAGTGATGTTTTCCCACATGCACATGTGTCAGGAGGATGCCCTAATTAGTGATGACTTCCTGACATGTGATACCCATTGGAATAGTCAGCTATGTATGTGCATTCATCCTACATGTGGCTTTCTGCAAGGAAGTGACATCCATAAACAAATCAGCCCAAAATTTCAATTGCTACCCAAAAAATAATGTTTTGTGGGCAGCTGGAATACAGGAACCAGCACAAGCGATAAAAGCAATGCTTCAAACTCAAATGTTGTGATCCGCCATTGGTGACAATGAAGCTTGATATCTGGGATCTCATGCAAAGTTTTTAATCACACGACATGAAGAGGAAAAGGATTGGAGCTGCGGTTGCACAATGGGCAGAATTATTTAAAGAGGCTTCTGTTTGTGAATGGCTTCCTTCATAGGGGAAAATTTAGCAGGCTAACATTGAAATTCCAGACACATTTCAGCAATTTACACCCAGAAACTGTTCCCAACTGCCGTCTTCTGGTTATGTCCGGGAAATTCCGGACATATGGTAGCCCTAATTTAAGGTAGCTAGATCTAGTTCCTGTTCGATTCTGATTTTAATCTTTCAGGTATATTGAATAGCTCATTCATTATCTTGGAGGGTGGTGGAGAACGATTCCCTGATGCAAAAAGGAAGGCAACGCAGTTCAATTTAATCTCTTTTGTTAATTAATCACACTGATGTCATTCGATGAAAAGCTGCAGGGCAAAAATATGAGCAGACACTCTCTGCAGGTTCATGAAAGGTAGTAACAAAGTCTCCTAGTCTTTTGTCGCCAGAGCAGCTTCTACTTCAGGTGACAGACATGTCCCACACTTCTGCATAGCCTTTTCTTTAACAAAACAGCTAATTGCAATACCGCTTTATATTGTTTCCCTTTGGTAGAGAGATAGCAGAAACCGGTGGAAGCTGGAAAATATTTATCTGAGTTGTAGTTATACTTCTGTAATGATCTCCAAATTGTTAGGCATTTTGCAGCGCACTGCAGTTTCAAAAGATCTGTGTTTTGCTGTCTCCAAATTCCAGATCATCACAGTCTGAAAAGGTTAATGGGATCTTTGCAAGATCAAGCGTTTATGCACTAGTGAATTAACCTTTGCGTTGCAACTGCTCCCCCCCCTCCAATCTCTCAAGTGTAAATTATGTCCAATAGGTGCAATATTGCAATACCGTGACGCCCACACGTCCTTTATAAAGTAACGATTCCTACTATCTTACCTATTAGCTTGCACTCAGGAAACTGCACATTGGTCTCCTGTTTACTTCTGCTGCGACCACGAAATTTCGGATTAGAGTAGCCACCTTCGACTCTTAGATGTCAGTCTTCAAGTAAACAAACTTTCAAGAGGGGAGGATGCAGAAAGACGACTGGGAATCAGGACTCAGAAATGTGGAAAGGAATGAAGGATTGGTTAAGGCAGAGAAGTCCTCCCTCCACTCTCCTAGCGATCTGGGGAAGGTGGGCATGGATGAGAACCATAAAGGAACTGTATGAGCATGAGTTCTGGAGTAGCAATGAGGTGGATCAGGGATGGGAAATCCCTTTGCAGAAAATCCTTTTATTTTTTTCCAGCTGTTTCCCTACAACCCCTACAGCTTTGTATACTCCAGCTACAGCTTTGTATACTCCACGCACAGCATGCAGACTGCAAATTGATGACCATCGCTGCCTCCTGTGGGAGCAAGTTATCTTGTTTAACCATGTGCTTTTATTGGTCCTGAATCTTCCAACATTGAGAGTCTCTGAGCTATTGCTCTGCAGCTCATGAATGTTCTGGGTGAAGAACAGGCATGTGGGAACTGAAACTCTGGGTAAGAATATCTTTTCACTCAGAATAGATATATTCAGCATATTTCAGCAGCGAATTCCAACCCATCCATATGTTTTAAGTAAGCATCTTCTGTTGCAGGCATGAGGTCTCTGGGTTTGTTGTGTTTTTTTTTTTGTTTTTTTGGAGGGGTGGGTTTCCCCCATAATTAGGCCTTTGATGTTAGGTTGCCATGGTGACTGCTGCACAAGACAACGGAGGGTGGGGGGGAATCTCTCCCAACAAGAACTTATGGAAAACAAAGGCTTGAAGATTCTGTTTCATCTCAAAGAACTCAGTTTTTTGTGTGTTTTTTTTTGCTTTTTGTTTTAAAGAAACGTTAAATTCTTTATGCTCTTTGTGGAAAAAGGGGTAGGAGAACATGCAGGCTTCCATGTTCATTCACACCGCTATTTCTTTTATTTAGGGATTTTGTATTCTAAATTAAAAACTGCAGGCATTAAAATTTCATGATTCACTTCGCGGAAAAGTGGAATAATTAAAAGCCTGAATGATCAATGCAGCAAGAGGCCACAGAGACCTGAACGAGAAGGCAGTGAGGGAAAATATGTTTGCCTCTTCAACCAGTTGGGATCTTCTCTTAGGAGACCTGGTAAAATCTGGCATCCGAAAACACTTACAGTGCAGTTCCATGCAGCTATTTTGAATTTCATATGCTGGAATCAGGGTGGGGAGCTCAGTTCACAAAACATCAAAAACTTGTGTGAGCAGACTTGGGAGATGGACTTTGTTTCTTCTTTTTGCTAAAACCCCAGTGTCCACCACCAGGAGCCAGTTGCAAAACAGTTAACTTGGGGGTGGAGCTAGATAATGATGATGATTTCTCTACCTAGTGAGTTCATGGCTGATGTGGAAGCCTTCCTACACCATACTCCAAGGCTGTAATGCTAACCGCACTTACTTGGGAATAAGCCCCACTGAATTCAACAGGAATCCGTATACATGGTTAGGCTCACATTGTTAGTCACTATGTTGTACCAGCTCTCTAATGTCATTCCAAACCAATTTCCCTGCACAACTGCTTCATTTGCAGATGCTTTTCTGCATATCATATTTGCAGCTTGATATTTATATATTCTTCTACTCTCAAAAGAATGTCTGAGGCTGAGTTATGCTTCTATAGGCTGAGGAAATCCCACTGGCATTAACCATTCCCGATGACAGCATTTTTTACAACTTCCATTGGGGTCCTGAAACACCATCTTCCAAATGTCCCAACGGAGGATATCCCATATTGCAGCTGCAGAGGTAGTGGACTATGATTGGCTGAGCTGTTGTGATGGCACAGAATGCTCAGCTGCTCATGGAACTAAATAGCCTGCAGTCCAATTTCTGTGAGGAAGGGGGAAGTTGTCGACATGAATGACCCCTTAATCATAGTATATACAGAGTGGGTCATAAGTATGAGTAAATTATCTTATAACGTGAGTGGTTTACTTTCAGGATTTATGGTTGGTTTTTAAAAAATCAATCTGAAACCAGCAATCCCTTTGAATGACAGTAACGAAAGCTGGTTATTCATTAGGATTCTGTAGGTCATGTCTGCTTTCTTGCATAATTGCAAAAGTGATGTACATGCAGTGGGAAAAACAGTTTGAACAGAGCCCTAAGCTGCTTTTTCCATGCAAAATTTATCACTGACACTTGCTGTGTAATTGCTGTGGGCAGTGCACTACATAACCGAAAGGTCTGGAACTATACCTGGAATATATTGATGGAGTTTATGGGCAAGATATTTATGCCTTGCTTAAGGGAAACGTAACTGATAGAACTATTTCCGATGCTTGAATAGGCAAGTCTCCCATTAAGCAGGTTACAATGACCCAGAGAAGATGAATTCACTGACATCTTAGCAATGGCCCTCAGCACTTTTCTGAGATAATTCTTCATTTGGAGGCACCAGAAGGCCAAGCCACACAATGTGGCAGTCCTGTGATGGGAACTTCTGAATATATATATATATATATATATATATATATATATATATATGTAAAGGCAAAGGTAAAGGGACCCCTGACCATTAGGTCCAGTCGCGGACGACTCTGGGGTTGCGGCGCTCATCTTGCTTTATTGGCCGAGGGAGCCGGCGTACAGCTTCTGGGTCATGTGGCCAGCATGACTAAGCATCTTCTGGCGAACCAGATCAGCGCACGGAAACGCCGTTTACCTTCCCACCAGAGTGGTAGCTATTTATCTTTGATGTGCTTTCGAACTGCTAAGTTGGCAGGAGCAGGGACTGAGCAACGGGAGCTCACCCCGTCACGGGGATTCGAACCGCCGACCTTCTGATCGGCAAGCCCTAGGCTCTGTGGTTTAGACCACAGCGCCACCCACGTCCATATATATATATATATATATATATATATATATATATATATATATAGTGGTACCTCGGGTTAAGTACTTAATTCGTTCCGGAGGTCCGTACTTAACCTGAAACTGTTCTTAACCTGAAGCACCACTTTAGCTAATGGGGCCTCCTGCTGCTGCCGTGCCACTGGAGCACGATTTCTGTTCTCATCATGAAGCAAAGTTCTTAACCTGAAGCACTATTTCTGGCTTAGTGGAGTGTGTAACCTGAAGCGTATGTAACCCGAGGTACCACTGTATAAAACAAAGGCAGGACATAGAATCATAGAATTGTAGCACAAAGGACCCCAAGGGTCATCTAGCCCAACCCCCTGCAATGCAGGAATATTTTATCCAACGTGGGACTTAAACCTATGACCCTGATATTAAGAAGCTCATGGTCTACCAACTGAGCTATGCTGACGAGGGTGGCTTGTCCCCAGAAGTACCTCCCCCCTCTCAGATTCATTACCTCCTGACAGCTCTTTGTCACCCTCCTCGTCCAAGGAAGAGCAACTGCTTATTAAAGGACCCTTCTCCCTGTAAGTTCCCATTCTCTCCCCCTTCTCTGGCTCCAGTTCCCCGACACTTAAGCACCCTTAATAAACTACACTTCCCAGAATTCTTGTGGCAGCTGGGGGGATGGTACGACCATGACTGTTTCAAATGAGATAATCCTGCTTTAAATATATGGTGTGGGTGTGACCTAGGTTGGAAGGGCAAGGTTCTGTAAAGGGAATGTTCCAAGAAGTGTTTTTGAGCAACTTTTCTTATTAGAATGCCTTCAAATCATCCGTTTATCTCCTTTTATCACAAGGACAGCTTAGTG
This sequence comes from Podarcis bocagei, assembly GCF_964188305.1. NCBI lineage: Eukaryota > Metazoa > Chordata > Lepidosauria > Squamata > Lacertidae > Podarcis > Podarcis bocagei. The sequence goes on from NC_138130.1 coordinate 33,090,702, forward strand.
TGTGGTTATCTGACACTGCTATGACTTAGAGAGGGGGGAGAGAACTAAATTCCCCAAACATCATTAAAGAGAACCATTTTCTCTTTGATCAGCAAACCATAGAAACCTGCTGACTCCTTTCAGGCATTAAAGCTCTTTTAATTAACTTACTTCTAGCTTTTCTATTATACAAAATTAAACCCCTAAAATGTATGCTAAATGATATCAAGCATAGCTCACTTCAATCCACCGAAGGGCTGAGGTCAGGAACGTGGCCAGGGCTCAAACTGCACCTTAGCAGCTAGTCACTTCTCAAGTGGGACTAGAAATACTCATGACAGCCCGTCAAGGTGTCCAGGTTGTGAGTCAGAGAATATAAAGGTAAAAGTACCCCTGACCATTAGGTCCAGTCGTGGACGACTCTGGGCTTGTGTGCTCTTCTCACTCTATAGGCCGAGGGAGCCGACGTTTGTCCACAGACAGCTTCCGGGTCATGTGGCCAGCATGATGAAGCCGCTTCTGGCAAACCAGAGTAGTGCATGGAAATGCCATTTACCCTCCCGCCGGAGCGGTACCTATTTATCTACTTGCACTTTGACATGCTTTCGAAATGCTAGGTTGGCAGGAGCAGGGACAGAGCAACGGGAGCTTACCCTGTCGCAGGAATTCGAACCGCCGACCTTCTGATCGGCAAGCCCTAGGCTCTGTGGTTTAGACCACAGCGCCACCCGCGTCCCTGAGTCAGAGCATCCTTCTGCTTAAATAGAAGAGGATGAAGGTACAACATCTTCCACCTGGCTTCCCCCCAATTGAGGTGGGGCCCTTTGGCTTTCTGGCTGTTACTAACTACGACTCCCATCAGTCCCCACAAGCATGGCCAATGACCAGAGATGATGGAATTCGTAGTTCATTAACATCTGGAGGGCCAGAGGTTCCCCACCTCTGAGTTTGAGTCCTGCTCTCCACAACAGGGAAGGAAAACAGCTGTCTCCCAATCTCCTAACTTACAGGGCAATCCCAACTGTGTTTACCCAGGGGTAGGACCTACTGAATTCAATGGAGCTTACTCCCAGGGAAGTAGGGTTGAGCATTGTCAGGTCAGCGAGTTGTTTAAAGAAACTCAGTGGCAAGTGAGATTTGACATGATTATAGCTGAGCAAAATAACACATCTAGCACAGCTTCCTGTTCTCACAATGGCCAACCTGTGGGAAACCCACATGCCAGATTTCAGCAGAAGAGTCCTCTTTCCTCCTAGGTTTCCTGGCAGCTGGTATTCAGAAGAATTACTGCCTCCACTCTCTCCCTCTCTTCTGGGTCTATGCCCATAAGAGAGAACAAATATATTTTAAGCCTCACAGATCCACCTTGGCTTTTCTGTTGCAACACCCCTCACTGCGAGAGGGGTGAGCTCAATATGCATCTGGTTTCTTTTCAGTGAAAGATGTATAGCTTCCTCCCTTGAATGTCACACCAAAAGTGCAAATAGCAGATGCGCCAGCCACCGACACATCTAGTTTCAGGGTTTGAGCTTCATGTTCCAAGCCATGCTTTAACAATACTGAACTGGAACATCAACGGGTGCTGGCTTCCAGCTTTAAAAGCACAATCAAAACTGGCCTGCGCAAACAGACCATGTACACCTCTAAACTTGTGCAGGTTCCTTTTCGGAAGTCACATCACCAAACTTTCCTGATTTCCAAAAGCTGTTTTGGATTTTGATGTGAAAGCAGTTCCCCTAGAGAAAGTACTTCTGGCACATGTGCACAGTATTTTCCCCCTGGGTTTGTAGCAGTCACTTTGAAATGAAGTAGATAGGTAGCCGTGTTGGTCTGCCATAGTCAAAATAAAAAAATTTCTTCCAGTAGCACCTTAAAGACCAACTAAGTTAGTTCTTGGTATGAGCTTTCGTGTGCATGCACACTTCTTCAGATACACTGAAACAGAAGTTGCCAGATCCTTCTATATAGTGAGAAGGTGGGGAGGGGTGTTACTCAGAAGGGTGGTGGGAATGGGAGATAGGCAGATAGCTGGGAGAGCCTGTTGACGACTCTTAACGACTGTAATAGGTCTTACAGGAGAAGGCAAGGGGTGAGGAGGTGAGAAATGGTTTAGTCATGTATAGTGAGATAAGAATCCAATGTCTTTGTTCAGCCCAGGTTTTTCCATTGTTTTAAGTTTGGTAATGAGTTGTAATTCAGCAGCTTCTCCTTCCAGTCTGTTTCTGAAATTCCTTTGTAGTAAAACAGCTACTTTGAGATCTTGTATAGAATGTCCTGGGAGATTGAAGTGTTCTCCTACTGGTTTCTCTGTTTTGTGATTCTTGATGTCAGATTTATGTCCGTTTATTCTTTGGCGTAAGGTTTGGCCTGTTTGTCCAATATAGAGAGCTGAAGGACACTGTTGGCATTTGATGGCATACACAATGTTAGACGATGAGCAATTAAATAGTCCCGAGATGGTATGTGTGATGTTGTTGGGGCCAGTAATGGTGTTGTCCGGGTGTATGTGGCAGCAAAGTTGGCATCTGGGTTTATTGCAGGCTCTGGTGCCAGTGTCTGTGTTAAGTCTGGTTGTAGTATTATTGTGGGTTAGGAGTTGTTTAAGATTGGGTGGCTGTCTGTAGGCAATGAACGGTCTTCCTCCCAGAGCTTGAGAAAGAGAACTGTCATTGTCCAGGAGAGGTTGTAGATCTCTGATGATGCGTTGTACTGTTTTAACTTGGGAGCTGTATGTGATGACTAGAGGTGTTCTGTTATTTTCTTTTTTGGGTCTGTCTTGCAGCAAGTTCTCTCTGGGTATCAGTCTGGCTCTGTTGATCTGTTGTCTAACTTCATCTGCTGGGTATTTTAGTTCTGAGAAGGTTTGCTGTAGATCTCTTAGGTGAGAGTCTCTGTCTGTAGAGTTGGAACAGATGCGGCTGTAACGTAGTGCCTGGCTGTATACAATGGACTGTTTGGTATGTTTGGGATGGTAGCTGGAGGCATGTAGATATGTTTGTCGGTCAGTTGGTTTGCGGTATAAGGTGGTGTCTATGCGCCCATCCTGTATTTTTATAGTAGTGTCCAAAAAATGTATTTCTTGCATAAAGAAATTCTTGTGTATGCCATCAAATGCCAACAGTGTCCTTCAGCTCTCTATATTGGACAAACAGGCCAAACCTTACGCCAAAGAATAAACGGACATAAATCTGACATCAAGAATCACAAAACAGAGAAACCAGTAGGAGAACACTTCAATCTCCCAGGACATTCTATACAAGATCTCAAAGTAGCTGTTTTACTACAAAGGAATTTCAGAAACAGACTGGAAAGAGAAGCTGCTGAATTACAACTCATTACCAAACTTAAAACAATGGAAAAACCTGGGCTGAACAAAGACATTGGATTCTTATCTCACTATACATGACTAAACCATTTCTCACCTCCTCACCCCTTGCCTTCTCCTGTAAGACCTATTACAGTCGTTAAGAGTCGTCAACAGGCTCTCCCAGCTATCTGCCTATCTCCCATTCCCACCACCCTTCTGAGTAACACCCCTCCCCACCTTCTCACTATATAGAAGGATCTGGCAACTTCTGTTTCAGTGTATCTGAAGAAGTGTGCATGCACACGAAAGCTCATACCAAGAACTAACTTAGTTGGTCTTTAAGGTGCTACTGGAAGAAATTTTTTTATTTTGAAATGAAGGTCTCTCTTTCAGATCCCACAGAGAAATAAGGGAAGCACTGCAGCTCATTGGTACATCCTGAAAGGGGTAACTGTGCCCCTGAAGGACCAGGGGGCACAGCCCGGGAGTCATTTTGGACTCACAACTGTCCATGGAGGCGCAGGTTAATTCTGTGTCCAGGGCAGCTGTCTACCAGCTCTGTCTGGTCCGCAGGCTGAGACCCTACCTGCCCGTGGACTGTCTTGCCAGAGTGGTGCATGCTCTAGTTATCTCCCGCTTGGACTACTGCAATGCGCTCTACGTGGGGCTACCTTTGAAGGTGACTCGGAAACTGCAATTAATCCAGAATGCGGCAGCTAGACTGGTGACTGGGAGTGGCCGCCGAGACCACATAACACCAGTGCCAGAAACCCAGAACAGTTCTTTCACCCTGGCAGAATCAGGGGTTCAATCTCTTTGGGGAAGTTTTCTTGAGAAAACATATTTTCTTAAGTTGTTTCCAATTTATTGAGCATTCATCCTGATTTGTTTGCAGGGAGTTTAGATGACACTGGCTATTTATGCCTGGGATTTTTGTTCAACAGCACTGTTCCCCCCCCCCCCAGGTCAAAAACTTTGAGTTTCCTTAAACCCCCCACACACACCTTAACAACTTTTGTGTGATGGATTTTCCTTCCGGAAAAATAGCAACCCTGGGTTAGATGACATTACATCAAGCAAACATCATCCCAGTGCATTTTCCACTACTTTCCTTCTCACAAGAAGCCTGATTTTGGGCAGCAGGGTGTGGGCAGTGTGTTTGTTTAACAGCAGCTCCAGTGTGAGAATTTATTGGGGAGGGACAAATTAAAACACTGTAAGGGTGGTGCACACTAATTTCCAAGAGAAAAGGAGAAGAATGGTGTCTGTACATTTATATCTTAGGTTCTACAAATTATAGAAGATTCCTTTTTTCGTAATGAAAGATGGGGAGTTGGGGATTAAGGTTCATCCCAGACGCACCAAGAAAGGCTTTGCGAGTGCCATGGCACCCATGAGTTGGTGACCCTTTTTAACGCCATTGCAAATGCTGCAATATAATGCTCTATGGTGGCACACGAAATGGTCAGGATCACTGTACCAGATGCCTCAAAAGTCATCATGGACTGAATGCAGAAAACTCCAATAGCAACCATCAGAATTTGCCATGACTCTTGGGAAGTTCATCAAAGACGACACACGAGGGAAATGCTTCTTTTCTGAAACAACGGGACTCGTTCTTACGAAATGTGATGACAGTTATGTGGCTTATAAATCTGGACGCTCTGTCGTATATCCAAAATGTGGCTTGTTTCAAGCCATGCTTGTATGAAATAGGAGACCATAAATCAGAAGAGAATCTGAACGGGTGTTGGGCAAGGAGAATGCTTGATAGAGGCTTATGTTGAAAGAAGGGACACAGGAGCACTCAGAATTAGTCCACCTTGTTTAAAAACTAGAAGGGGCAGATTATAAAGATACCATGGGGTGGTCCTGTCATTAGAAGCCACATAGAATGGGGACGCGGGAGGCGCTGTGGGTTAAACCACAGAGCCTAGGACTTGCTGATCAGAAGGTCGGCGGTTCGAATCCCTGCGACGGGGTGAGCTCCGGTTGCTCGGTCCCAGCTCCTGCCAACCTAGCAGTTCAAAAACACGTGAAAGTGCAAGTAGATAAATAGGTACCGCTCCAGCGGGAAGGTAAACGGCATTTCCGTGCGCTGCTCTGGTTCGCCAGAAGCGGCTTAGTCATGCTGGCCACATGACCCGGAAGCTGTATGCTGGCTCCCTCGGCCAATAAAGCGAGACGAGCGCCGCAACCCCAGCGTCAGCCATGACTGGATCTAATGGTCAGGGGTCCCTTTACCTTTACTTTAGAATGGGGTGTCAGTGGCAGATGTTTTGTCCAAGATACCCTAAACTGCAAGGTGAGGTCTAAGTCACAGCACTCTGAGTGGCTGATTTTCGGAAGTTTGTCTTATATGAATTTACTGCAGTTATGGAGGGAAAGGGGGGGATGATTATAGGCTGTGAGTGCGCACAGTATGCCTCTCTTTTCAAACTATAAAAGGAAGATTGTTGTTTTCAAAATTAGATACCGCGGGCACCATCATCATTATTATTTCTGTGGCTTTGCTCAATTGAATGCATGACGGGACTGTCAAAATACTGCCAGTCTTTTGTGCTTGCGCAGACATTGTGTAATTATTAATAATATATTATAATCATAAAGCTGGGCTTCAGAAGAAGGCGCAACAAGCATTGCAATGCAAATGTTGCTCGAGCTGTTCTCTGGCGTCCAGAGCAAACTTGGGACATCACACTGGTATGCAAACTCGGGCAAGGATGCTACGCTGGTGACATAAAAAGCTGGAGAGCAGCTTTGGATGTTATGCTACAGGGAGGAAAGTGGTTGTGGAAGGGATGCATCTCAGGAGTATCACAGGAACATGCAAAGAAGCCGTTCAGGCCCTTTCAGGTGAGGCTGTCTCACAGCCTTGCATGGAGATAATGAGGACGGAGCCATGCAAAAATTTGCTCTGCCACTGAGCTATAGCTTCTCCCATGAAGAAGGCAGAAGGGCAGCCTTCTTGTCCAGTTTCATACCCTCCAACATTTCTCTGATGAAAATAGGGGTGTCCTATTCAACAACAACAACAACTTTATTATTTATACCCCACCCATCTGACTGGCTTGCCCCAGCCACTCTAGGTGGCTTCCAACACACCACATTTCCCCGTGTATAACACGACCCCACGTATAAGACGACCCCTACTTTGGGGAGCCCAAAATTTAGAAACCATTATTTTAAAGCTGTTAAGCTTTCTTTGGGGAGGGGGGAATTGCCCAAAATAGTTGTTTTTTTTGGGCAATCCCACACTTGATCCACTGCACCTTGGTGCGTCCTTGCCTCGCCTCTCCAGTCTGGCTTCACCTCACCTCAAGTGGTGCGCTGCTGCCAAGCTCCCTCCTCACCTCCGCGCCCTGAGTGCCCTGAACTCGGTGACTTAGGAGCCATCAGAAGCTGCCAGCTCACCCAAGACTTACCGTATAAATCTGTGTAAAAGATGACCCCCAATTTTTTACCCAAAAAATTGGGGGGGGGGACAATGTCTTGTACACAGAAAAATACAGTACAGTGGTACCTCGGGTTACATACGCTTCAGGTTACAGACTCCGCTAACCCAGAAATAGTGCTTCAGGTTAAGAACTTTGCTTCAGGATGAGAACAGAAATCGTGCTCCGATGGCACGGCAGCCGTGGGAGGCCCCATTAGCTAAAGTGGTGCTTCAGGTTAAGAATGGACCTCCGGAATGAATTAAGTACTTAACCCGAGGTACCACTGTATATAAAAATATAATGAAACAACAACGATTTTTATTTATACCCCGCCCTCCCCAGCCAAGACTGAGCTCAGGGCGGCTAACACCAGATATAAAACAATTGATTAAGATACAACTTAAAAACAAGATTAAAATACAACATTAAAATGCAGCCTCATTTCAACAGAAACTCAAATCAAAAATTTTTTAGGGATGAAAACATCAAATTTTCACCAAGGCCAACTATTCTGACTGGTCGTACGTGGACCAGAAAAAAGCCAGGGAAGTCTCCAAATAGGAGTTCCATCACAGAAGGAGAAAGGAAAAAGGAAAGAGTGGGAGGGGATCAAGTTGCTTCCAAGCCAAAGGCCAGGCGGAACAACTCTGTCTTATAGGCCCTGCAGAAAGAAATCAGATCCTGCAGGGCCCTGGTCTCATGAGACAAAGTGTTCCACCAGGTCAGAGCCAGTGTTGAAAAGGCCCTGGCCCTGGCCCTGGTTGAGGCTAACCTAACTTCCTTAGGGCCCAGGACCTCTAGGGTGTTGCTATTTATGGACCTTAAGGTCCTCCACGGGGCATACCGGGAGCCCATATACAGGGCTGTCTTCAGATCTCTTCAAAAGGTTGCATAGTTACTTATCTCCTTGGCTTGTGGGGTCGAATAACTCCACACCCTCCAACATTTCTCCGATGAATATAGGAACGTCCTAAGGAAAAGCAGGACATTCCAGGATCAAATCAGAAACCAGGATGGCTGCTGTAAATCTGGGACTGTCCCTGGAAAACAGGGACACAGATATTTGCCCTAAGCCATGAGCCCAGATCTTGCAGGAAGACATCTGGAACTCAGTGTGGTTCATTGGGAAGAGAGCAGCATAGCCTTAGCCTTTGATAAGCCTTTTTGGGGGGCGAACTGTCCTAATAACAGCTGCCCCATTTGCTTAAGAGGAGCACGAGGTGACAGTTTGCAAGAGTCTCGCTACATAAATTGTAAGATTTGTCACAACGGATGCATCATTGCTGCTACACGTTGGGCAGAATGAGGAGCTGGATGTAGGTCAGTGAACAATTAGTCTTAATTTGAGTTGAAATTAGAAGGGGAATTACAGGACTGGAAGGGAGGAAGTAAAAGGCCATCTACTCCAAAAGGCAAGACTGGGAGGCCACCCACCGTGAGTTTGCCTCTCATAAGAGAATATGCTCCAGATTGCAGAGAAACATAAGCAAGGAGCAAGGTTGCTGCAAATCGTGCAATTTCCAATGAGGCCAGCAAGGAATGCTAAGCCATGTACTCCTAGGGAACGTGTGGCCATGGTATCAGTTTTTCAGATCCAACTAGCCTGTGAGAAACCAGGAAACACCTTTCCATTGTGTTACTGCAGACAGTGGCCTGGTTCACACATCACATGGCTGCAGCGGAGCTTTTTTCTTGGCTACCACTCAGGGATAGCGAGGCGAGAGCTAAACCCCACCCCCCAAGTCCCAGTTTGGACAACATGCTAAGCTGTTGTTGTTGTTGTTTAGTCGTTTAGTCATGTCCGATTCTTCGTGACCCCATGGACCAGAGCACGCCAGGCACTCCTGTCTTCCACTGCCTCCCGCAGTTTGGTCAAACTCATGCTGGTAGCTTCGAGAACACTGTCCAACCATCTCGTCCTCTGTCGTCCCCTTCTCCTTGTGCCCTCCATCTTTCCCAGCATCAGGGTCTTTTCCAGGGAGTCTTCTCTTCTCATGAGGTGGCCAAAACATTGGAGCCTCAGCTTCAGGATCTGTCCTTCCAGTGAGCACTCAGGGCTGATTTCCTTAAGAATGGCTAGGTTTGATCTTCTTGCAGTCCATGGGACTCTCAAGAGTCTCCTCCAGCACCATAATTCAAAAGCATCAATTCTTTGGAGATCAGCCTTCTTTATGGTCCAGCTCTCACTTCCATACATCACTACTGGGAAAACCATAGCTTTAACTATTCGGATCTTTGTTGGCAAGGTGATGTCTCTGCTTTTTAAGATGCTGTCTTGGTTTGTCATTGCTTTCCTCCCAAGAATGCTAAGCTAACCCCATGAAATTCTGGGGAAGGAAAAGGAGCCTCCAAACAAACAATTGGAAGTGGAGGGAGGGGGCACACTGCTATAGTCCTGCACTTTGGGTGTGTTTATTGGGATTTGTGGCATCCCTGGGCTTTAGAGGCACTCCGCTTGCGCAAAAGGTTTTTTTTTTTTAAATGATCAAAATAAAATAGGCAAGGGAAAATGAGTTTTGTCATTCATTTTTCGAATCTCCTGGGAAGTATTCAGCTGATGAATGCTCTACTTTGCAACCACATGCTGTGTGTGTGGGAAGGAGGGAACTCACCCCCTTGCATTTTCAAGCGACAAAACGTTGCAGTGTGCAGGCTGTATTGCACATTATATGTGGCTGAGGTGCACCTAAGAATCTCACTTGCGCAGCAAAGATGTGCTTACAGACAGGGGGTTCCTCGCCAGGGAACTGCACCCATCTTCCGTTTCCTGTTGAGCGTATCCTCTGTGCCAACCCCAAGTGTGCGAAATCACACTCGGTGCTGGGCCAATGCAATTTCGCGGCAAGAGGCATGCTATGATGCTAGTTTTGCACAGGGTAGAGAACATGTGGACGCCCCCCCCCCTCGCCAGCTGCTAAGTCAAGGCTGCACTTTTATTACCCAATGCCATAAAATATGAAAAGGGCCTCTGGAAAGGCATGCATGCACGCTCACACAAAACCATTTATTGTTGTTCCTTTGCTATTTTATGATGTGTCTGTGTGACTGGACGATGCCAACTAATATATGCGTTCTCTGTTAGCGATCTCAGAACGGTTTTTCCGGGGTTATGCCTGTGCTGAACTGCTGCCCACTCTCTTATTCTCAAAGTTCTGTAGAAACTTTGCCTGAGGCACGATTGCTGCGGAGAGGCAGAGAGAGCGAGAGAGTTGAGGAGCGGGAAAGGAGGAGGCGAGAGGAAGCCCTGACTGATTAAATAATGTGGCCTGAAAGAAAAGAGAGAGCGAAAGAGAGCAAGGCTCTCCTTTGTACACCTTGTTATTTTCAGCTCCTGTTCCTGCGCTCCTGGGTGTCTTCTAGGTACATAACAACATTAATAACAGCCCATTGCCACCAGCTGCTTGCAAGGAAGAGATGTCACTCTGAAGCCATTTAGTGGCTGGCTAGCCTCTTTATAGCCAGATCTACCTCAAACAGAAGAAAAGCTGCAACAAGTGTATTTATTTAGCTTCAAATCAGAAAAAGGAGACCAAGGGTGTAGTCCTTCACTGCAGTGTCTTGGCCACAGCAAGGCTAACTTAGGCTGGATCTACACTGACCAGTTTAACATTATTCCCCCTGTAAGAATATTAGAGATGTCCTTGTAACATGTCACAGGGCATAGGTAAAGGTAAAGGGACCCCTGACCATTAGGTCCAGTCGTGGCCGACTCTGGGGCTGTAGCGCTCATCTCGCTTTATTGGCCGAGGGAGCCGGCGTACAGCTTCCGGGTCATGTGGTCAGCATGACTAAGCTGCTTCTGGCAAACCAGAGCAGTGCACAGAAACGCCTATTTACCTTCCCACTGGAGTGGTATCTATTTATCTACTTGCACTTTGACGTGTTTTTGAACTGCTAGGTTGGCAGGAGCAGGGACAGAGCAACGGGAGCTCATCCCGTCGTGGGGATTCAAACCATCGACCTTCTGATTGGCAAGTCCTAGGCTCTGTGGTTTAATCCACAGCGCCACCTGCATCCCTGTCACAGGGCATACTTGTTGATTAAAACATTTTTTACCTTGGTTTTTTCGTCAAATGTAAATAATAACCGGCCACACCATTTTCCAAAGCTTCTGGTCGATGGTTGCTTTGTTCCGCCCTCCGGTGTCACATTCCACTGTGTCCTTTGCTGAAACTGAACACTGCCCCTCAAATACCACTGGATGGGGGATTGGAGTTTGAATTCAGTAAAAAAACAACAACAAAAAGCTACCTTTTTAAACTCCCCTCCCCCCGATATAGCAGCATAAAACGATTACAAATTAAGTGATAAAAAGACTAGGTATTAACACATTATGAACGTTAAAAAGTAGGATGCCTTGTGTCCATCTATGTTATCAAAACCATTTATTAACCCTTCCTTAATGTTAAAAACCGTGAGTGTAGATCCAAACGCTACTCTCAAGATAGCAGGCACATAATTGAGCTATGCATCAGTTTGAAGGAGTCTGGGAACACATCTGTTTGCATCTGTTTGCATCTGGGATTATTGGGGGTCCTTCCTTGAGGCTTGTGGAGCTGATCTGTTAGGAAGAATGGGGCACTGCCTCAACAAGCCCAGTCTGTCCTCAGCAAGCCCCCACCCATTTACCTCCTTACTTACAGCCAGTTCAGCAGGTGGTGCTTTCAGCTTCCTCATCCTTAGTGCCAATGTAGCCACGGTAGAACTCAGCAGGAAGGGGAGGGGGAAGATAGTTGTTGCTCGTCATTGGCTGTGGCGCCACCTACTGGTGACCTCCTTGCCCTCCTCCTTACCAGTCTCACTGGGTATCAGTCACCCCTAACTGGCACCCTAACACAGAACTCATTTGGGTTTCTTATCCAGCTTTCAGGAAGAGTAATTTCAAGACTGGAACCAAACCTTTCAGCCCAATTTTATTTGAAAATTTTGTAGGCTGTGTGAAAAGGAAACACTTCCAATGGGGTTGTTTTTTTTTGGGGGGGGGAGGGAGAATTTCTGAGAAATTTTCAGAGGTGAAGTTGAGTTTGGTTTACCTTACTTTTAAAATAAGTTGACCGGAGGGTTTTTATTTTAAACACTTGCAGTTGCTGCAAGGTTCACTGCAGCATCTGAGTCCTGGTGCAGGGAGGGATTTAATTTTTTTTTGGAGTGGGGGGGATCTGTCATTCACCATGACTAAAACTACAGCAAGCCCCAACCCCCAGAATTGCTCATTTCCCCTACCCCTCTTGAAGCAAACCCAGATCCTCCTCTGATGTCCTTCCTCCCTGGAAGTAGCCAGGATTTTCTGCATACCTCCATTTGATCTCCCATATGCCTCTTTCTCATTTAAGGAACGCAACATCAAATAGTGATTTGCATGTGTGAAATAGCCATGGCAGATCAAAGAGACCAGTTAAACCTTGACTTAAGCTAGGCATTCTTTTTGGATTCCAGTAGGCAACAAGAGAAATGCCAGGCTGATATTTTTACAGGGTGTATTTGGTAAACAAGAATCCGAAGAAAGTCATTAAAAGCTCTTTGATTCGCTGGGAAAGTTTCCCCAGAACAGCAGTGCATCCTCCAAGCGCCTTGCTCTATGGCTGCCACCAGGCTCTCCAGTGAAGCAAGGGCACTACTGATTTTGGTGTGTGGGTAGATGTGATCACCCAACAGAGAGGGTTTTAAGTCTCAAAGTGCAAAAACTAGGAGTGAAGTGGAAGGGATGCTGAAGCATGAAGAGAAGAACTGTAGCCCAGCGGTAGTGCATCTGATTTGCATGCAGAAGGCACTGGGTTCTATCTCTGATATCTCCCCACTTCCTGCCTGAAACCCTGGATACCTGCTTCTAGTCAGTGTAGATAATACCGAACTACATGAACAAATGGTCTGACTCAGAACAAGGTGTAGGGGAAACGCGGAAGACCATTGTAATTTTGAGGAGTTAGATGACATGTCTCTTTCCCTTTACATCCCCGGTTTAAGGTTGCTGATTCATGATTGGTATAGTTTCCTGGGTCTCCTGTGTTCTAAGTGCTGATTGGCTAGTGGGGAGGATACCCAGTTGCAGTGAATTGGGTTGGAGACTCTCAGCTGCTCCACATTCCTGTTGAGTCACACCCCCTGTCCTGGGCTGATCACGAGTGATGCCTGCTAACCAGGTGCAGTCAATCAAAGTTGGCTATAAGAGCTGTAGGTTGAAGGGGCTCAGAGAGCTTCTTCACAGGTCAAGGTACCAGATGCTGTGAGACTGCTGGCCGGGGTCTCTCTCGCTGCTCTACCTGGAGCTCCGGGTAGCTGAAGGGGAAATTGTGTGTGACTTCTGTCTGGTATGCTATAATTTGTGTCTTGTATGCCTGCTGCTAAGGGACGCGGGTGGCGCTGTGGGTTAAACCACAGAGCCTAGGACTTGCCGATCAGAAGGTCAGCGGTTCAGATCCCTGCGACAGGGTGAGCTCCCATTGCTCGGTCCCTGCTCCTGCCAACCTAGCAGTTCGGAAGCACCTCAAAGTGCAAGTAGATAAATAGGAACCGCTCCAGTGGGAAGGTAAACAGCGTTTCCGTGCGCTGCTCTGGTTTGCCAGAAGCAGCTTAGTCATGCTGGCCACGTGACCCGGAAGCTGTACGCCGGCTCCCTCGGACAATAAAGCGAGATGAGCGCCGCAACCCCAGAGTCAGTCACGACTGGACCTAATGGTCAGGGGTCCCTTTACCTTTACTTTTTATGCCTGCTGCTATCTGTTAGCCTTATGCAAATAAAGCATTCTTTATTCTTCATCCACTGGTGTGCTTATTGGCTCCAGATCTGGAAAGAACCCTGCCCTTGGCAGAACACAAGGCAGCTTCCTTTGTTCCTGGAAAGGAAGGTTTTCAGAGAGGATTGTGAGTGGCTAAGGGAGGTTGTTGTGAAGATCATCCTGGCCAGACAATTAATTCATTAGATTTCAACGGTGTGTGTGTGTACATGTCCGGACAAAAGCTGGATCCATACATGTCAAAGAAGCAATTCAGTTAAATGCATTGTATAATAATAATAATAATAATAATAATAATAATAATAATAATAATAATAAATTATTATTTATACCCTGCCCATTTGGCTGGGTTTCCCCAGCCACTCTGGGCAGCTCCCAACTGAATATTAAAAACACGATAAAACATCCAACATTAAAAACCTCCCTAAACAGAACTTTCTTCAGATATCTTCTAAATGTCAGATCATAGCTGTCAACATTTCCCTTTTTTAAAGGGAATTTCCCTTATTCTGAATAGCATTCCTCGCAAGAAAAGGGAAAAGTTGACAGCTATGCGTCAGATAGTTGTTTATTTCCTTGACATCTGATGGGAGGGCGTTCCAGTGTAAACTCATACAGGTAAATCCAGTAGGGAAAGACCGGACTCCACATCACCATCTAGTGTCACAGTGCTATGTCGCATATATACAATGCATATAGTATGATTTTTCTTTACCAATCTAGCTGAGTCCAAATTCTCTTTTCAAAAGCTGCAAATCTATGTGCTACACACACACACACAATTTTCTTAAAATGTCTGTAGCAATAATTACAGATTATTAAAGATAAGAATTGCAACAAGCTATTGTTGGGTTCTTGTGAAAATCATCCCGGGGGACGAAATCATTTCTATTCATGGTGTTTTTTTTTTAAAAAAAACAAACAAACAAGCAAGCATGTAAGTACCTCATATGCATTAATAAGGAATTAAGTTTGGCTCCGCCCCCTCCACTTTTTAGCAACACCCACATTGGTACTGGGGAGAAGGCAAGAGCTCAGTGCAAAAGAATCAGTCCTCCTGGATGACCCCCTATAAAACCCCTTGCTGTTTAGGAATCTCCATGTCTGTTGCTCTTGAGATCCATGGGCAAAAAGACAGAATTATATAAGCATGGTAAATAAAACGAGCCTCTCTCATTTACATGAATGGGCCCCTTCATTCATTTCAATGCTTGACTTGGCAGGATTGTGCCCGGTGCTTCTGAATATGTACGAATCGCCGGCTATGGAGAGTAACTCCAAATATCCCATAATGTCTGTGCTCCACAGTCTCATAGAACAAAGGAGCAAATAACATGGGAGCGTGGCACCCGTTTATTAGCCACAAAAGACCATTTGAGAATTGAGTCTGCATTCTCCAAGTGCGGCATAATGAATACCATAAAAGCGCTGCAGACAGAAGACAGGTTTACAGTCAGGCTGAAATTTCTAGCAATCATGCATTTAGAAGAAATGCTTTCAGGTTTCTTTTTCTTTTTCATTATTAGCTTTCTCTGAAATATAAGGCTGTTCTCTCGCCTAGAAAAAAAGAAATACAATTCTACAAATGCCTCTCCGAAATCATAATTGGGGAAAAAGAGAGGTTGTGTTGCAAATGCAACCGTATAGCTATCCCAAACACCCGCCACAAAGGACTTCCGAAAATACCTTGAATTATGCCACTGTGTAATCTTATAAGGCGGCTGCCTGACTCAGAATTTCATAAATGAACAGTGAGCATTAGATATTATGTCTATGTTTTCCACACTGGGGATACGTGCTGTCCAACATTTCTCTGATGAAAATAGAGATGTCCTGAGAATTTGTGGGTGAAAGGACACCCATAGTTCCTGGAATAAGTAAACATTAGACTTAATCAAGGTTTGGTTAAAACTGTGCCAAACACTGATGGTGGATTTCTCTGTCTTTAGACCTAAGCCTGCTAAGACCATGGAAGAAGCAAGAGTGCTTACTGGGGTGTAATGCAGGAATGTCCCTCCACAGTACTCTCAGGTTGAATATATGTGTAAATAAAAATATATACAGTGGTATCTCAGGTTAAGAACTTAATTCGTTCAGGAGGACAGTTCTTAACCTGAAACTGTTCTTAACCTGAAGCACCACTTTAGCTAATGGGGCCTCCTGCTGCCGCCATGCTGCCGGAGCACAATTTCTGTTCTCATCCTGAAGCAAAGTTCTTAACTCAAGATACTATTTCTGGGTTAGTGGAGTCTGTAACCTGAAGCGTATGTAACCTGAAGCGTATGTAACCCAAGGTACTACTGTATCATCAAGACACCATAGTCTCCATCAGTGGTGGACCTCGGAGTCTCAAATTTCATTGATGCCCTATGCAACACCAAAATTCAGCAGCCCCTGCCTCTTGCCTTACATTGCACATCATAGTTGCAGCTCCCCCAAGGCTCTGTATCCAGTGTGAATGAATTGGCTCCACTCCCCTAAAACTGCCGCTGTCACTGTTTTGTTTCGTCCCAAAGGAAACACGAACCCTGGTTAAGGAGCAAGGCTCCTGGAACATCGTTATGAGACCATCACATGGTACCCACAATGGAAGCGCTGACTGAACAACACACAGGGCAGGCATTGGGTGTGGGGTTGCGGGGAGGGGCTTTCCCTTTCTAATATTAGGAGATTGCTTCTTTTCATGCATTATTGAAGAGTTCCTTGCAAGGGAGGCATTCAAGTGCACCGCGGTTGTGCAAAGCAGATCCACACCACCGTTTTTGCAGAGGATGGTTAATATTCCAAAATGATATTCTTTTGTCAGGAAAATACAGCTAACTCTTGACAGCACAACAGCAATGCAAGTTTCATGAGGCATAAAAAAAAAGATTTAGATGCTTCCCAGGGAGACCGGCTTAATTATTTACTTTCAAGCTTACCGTCCTTAAAAAAAATAGTAAAAAATGCAATGTGTTCAACAGCACCAAGACAATGCATAAATAAGGGGAATAAATCTGTAATGGAAATACTGCTTTTTCATACCCCTTTGCACCATGAATAGACATTAAAAGGTATTGTAATGAACTGGGGGATTAAATGAAGTGCAGCGGATCCCGTAAGGTAGGGCAGCCAGACCATGCATCCTATTTTGCAGAGGATAGTCCTCTATGGGAAGACCTGTCTGGTCCAAGCTCAGTTTAAAGATGATGGACCATAAGAACGGGGAGCAGGAGGAGCTGTGCAACTCCCCCCCCCCACTCCAAGCATGAGCGCAGTCTTGCTTCCCACCATGGTGAAACATATCTCTATTTAAATTACAGTGGTACCTCAGGTTACAGGCGCTTCAGGTTACAGACTCTGCTAACCCAGAAATAGCTCTTCAGGTTAAGAACTTTGCTTCAGGGTGAGAACAGAAATCGTGCGGTGGTGACACGGCAGCAGCAGGAGGCCCCATTAGCTAAAGTGGTGCTTCAGGTTAAGACCAGTTTCAGGTTAAGAACAGACCTCCGGAACGAATTAAGTTCTTAACCCGAGGTACCACTGTAGAGCAATTGGTTCTAAATTTGCATCAGTATGTATGAATTGTTGTTGTTTAGTCGTTTAGTCGTGTCCGACTCTTCGTGACCCCATGGACCAGAGCACGCCATGTGTATGAATTAGCACATTCAAATTTAGGAACATAGAAAGCTACCTGATACTGAAT
This sequence comes from Podarcis bocagei, assembly GCF_964188305.1. Classification (NCBI taxonomy): domain Eukaryota; kingdom Metazoa; phylum Chordata; class Lepidosauria; order Squamata; family Lacertidae; genus Podarcis; species Podarcis bocagei. Next base: position 33,107,844 of record NC_138130.1, read on the forward strand.
CAGATCATTGACCTATCTAGCTCAATATTGTCTACACTTACTGGCAAGAGGCTCTCTGGGGTTTCTGCCCAACCTGGAGATCCTGGGGGTTGAACCTGGGAGCATCTGCTTTACATGCAGATGCTCCACTATCAGGGTACAGCATATCCGCACCCTCTTTTTTTGGTGTGTGTGTGTGTGTATGTGTGTGTGTGTGTGTGTGTGTGTGTGTGTGTGTGTAAATAGCGACACTAAATGGATGTTTGGTTGTTAGTGAAGTCTACAAATAGACTTGGAATGATCTTTTCCTGGTTTTGCCCCTAGCAACAAGTTTTCTCCCAGCAACAAGTCTACCCTAGCAACAGGGTTTCCTTAGCAACAGACTTCTTTATTAGACAGGCTCTGAAGGAGAAGGGTGGTGGCGGGATTGACACTTGCTGGTGTCTGGGATTGACAAGGCATCTGACCCTCACCTGAATCTCATAACTGCCCTGACAGGTGATTTGGTCTGCAGCCACAGTGTGGAAATAAAGGATGAGATTGCTCACCAGATATCAGGCACTCTACTATTCAAATTAGGCCCCAGGTTTTTCTTATAATCCCCTTCTCAATTATGTAATCAATTTTAATCTAGAATTTCCTATACTTCTATGGGAGGAAGAACCAGCAGCATCTCAGACTGCACTTGTGTAATCAACTTTAATAATAATCAGATAGTAATTGACGTTTAGGTGAGAAATAGGGGGTTAGATGAATATTTAAGGGGTCACAAAGAATCATGGCTTCACCTAACACACATTGTTGTTGTTGTTTAGTTGTTTAGTGGTGTCCGACTCTTCGTGACCCCATGGACCAGAGGACGCCAGGCCCTCCTGTCTTCCATTGCCTCCCGCAGTTTGGTCAAACTCATGCTGGTGGCTTCGAGTACACTGTCCAACCATCTTGTCCTCTGTCGTCCCCTTCTCCTTCTGCCCTCCATCTTTCCCAACATCAGGGTCTTTTCCAGGGAGTCTTCTCTTCTCGTGAGGTGGCCAAAGTATTGGAGCCTCAGCTTCACGATCTGTCCTTCCAGTGAGCACTCAGGGCTGATTTCCTTAAGAATGGACAGGTTTCGTCTTCTTGCAGTCCATGGGACTCTCAAGAGTCTCCTCCAGCACCAGAATTCAAAAGCATCAATTCAACACACATACCTTGCTACATAGAAAAATCCAGCATGGTGAAGAGACATGCCAGTGAAGCTGCCTTTATTGCTCATTTTTCGTTGTCGTAATTTGCCTTTGCCATTGCCCCCACCTGTCTGGGCACTTTTCCTGAGCAGCTTACATATGTATGATGATGACTGTCAGCCTCAGGATTGGGTTGGGTTTTTTTGGTAGTTCAGAAATAAATTACAACAGACAACCAGCAGGAGTTAATTTTCCTTCCTCCCACCAGCTTTTTAGGCATTCTCTCTGATCTCCCCTCTGCAGACACTTGCCAGCTCTGAGTCCAGCACAGTGTTTGTGTTCTGGCATGAGGTTGTCCTGGTTTCTCCCACTTGACGCACAGCGTGGCTTTGAAAGATGAAGTGCACATTGTTTTCCCCCACATTGCTCTTTGTTTGGCATGATGGCTGGCCCCAGAGAGAGAGAGAGAGGGAAGTGCATTAGGTTGGGGAAAACCAAGATGAGCATTCGAAGCACAGGCACATGCACATCAACTGAGCATTCAGATCTCCCTTGCTGGATGGGGGTGACAGTGGTCATTTTGGAGTTTGAAGCTCATGACAAGCCCTAGAGAGTTTTGCTTATAAACGTCACAGATCAAAGACACCCATTTCTTAGCTGAATACAATCTCTTGAATGCAAGCTAAGTCTTTCTCAGAGTAGACCCATTGAAAATAATGGACCTGAGGAAGAAGAAGAAGTAGAGTTTGGATTTGATATTCTGCTTTATTACTACCTGAAGGAGTCTCAAAGCGGCTAAGTTTCTCCTTTCCCTTCCTCCCCCACAACAAACACTCTGTGAGGTGAGTGGGGCTGAGAGACTTCAAAGAAGTGTGACTGGCCCAAGGTCACCCAGCAGCTGCATGTGGAGGAGAGGAGACGCGAACCCAGTTCACCAGATTATGAGTCTACCGCTCTTAATCACTACACCACACTGGCTCCCATGCCCTTTGATGGATCTATTTTGAGTAGCACTAGTTATGAAGACCACCCAAGGTTAAGATATATGGCTTGGGGTGTGTGTGGATTTGCTCCATTTTGGTTTCACACACTTTCTCAGACTTTAAGGTCAGTTCACCACATTTTCGCATCTTTTCGTAAATTACGAAAAGGTTATATGGAAAAGTCACCAGCATCTTAACGCATGCCACTCCTAATATATTCTTCCTTCTTTTTTGCAAGCAACCACCCCATATAATGTGTGTCTGGGTGTCCTTTTTACTTATGTAGACATTTTAAATGCATGCTTTCCCTCAATCTATGCATTTTCGTACACATTTTTTGGGTTGGAGAATTGCATTGCAAAATTCAGAGAAGTATGAATTTTGAAGGGCTGCTGTTTTTTCAGTTATATCTTGTTTTGGGAGAAGCAACTAAGCAGATTTGTGTTAAAATGTGTGAACTGAACCGGGTCCCTCCCCCAGTGGCGGACTTTGGGCTTTCAGATTTCAGCGGTTCCCTGTGCTATGCCAAAATGCAGGGCTCCCACCTCCTGCTTTCCGTTCTACAGCTTTGGTGCTCAGTGGGGGAGCAATGTGGCCCACCAAACTTCTCAATCTGGTCCATGGGACTCTCCCCAGGCCACGCCCCTCCCAAGCCACACCCTCTCACTTCCCAGGCCATACCCCTTGAACCCTCCTTAAGGTTTTTGTGTCAGGAAATGTTTTCTTGAATTCTGACAATGCCTTTTGATGGCCGGGACGGATGACAGAGAGGGGTGTGTGAATCTGTGTGGAAATGAACCTGTCACACCAAGGTCCAATTTACATTTGCATCCCCTCCAACATGAAAATAAGGATGTCCTATTCCATAACAACAACAACAGCAACAGCAACAGCAACAGCAACAACAACTTTATTATTTATACTTCATCCATCTGACTGGGTTGACCCAGACACTCTGGGCAGCTTCCTACATATATAAAAACATAATAAATAAAAATTTAAATATTTTTAAAAAATCTTCTTTATACAGGGCTGCCTTCAGATGTCTTCTAAAGGTTGTATAGTTACTTATCTCCTTGGCTCGGAGGTTGCATACCGGTAACTCCATACCCTCTAATGAAAATAATAATAATAATTTGTTATTTATACTCTGCCCATCTGGCATAGCTGTCAAGTGTCCCTTATTTGAAGGGACAGTCCCTTATTCCAGTGCCATGTCCTGCTGCTGTCCCTTACTGATAGATGTCCCTTAAATGTCCCTTAAATGATGTCCCTTAAATTTCAAAGGAAGCAGTTCCTCTCCCTCCCTCCCTGCCGGCCAGGGAGGAGGGAGGCTCTAACTGTGTTGCTTGGCTGTGTTGCTCACCCAGTAAGAAGTCTAAGAACGACTGGGAGGTGGAGCTTGCATGCCTTGTGTGTGGCTAGTTAATGCAAGCTGAGGGGTTTTTTGAATGCTGGATGCCATTTTGTTGCACGTGCTGCTGCAAACTTTGCAGTGCAAAGCCAGGCCGGGGAGCCATCTTAAGTTGAGGCTGCATAGGCCTTGTGGTGCATGTGATTCAGATTCTATTCAGTTGAACCTCTGGTTACAAAGTTGGTTGGGCAGTGTTCTCGAAGCTACCCAGCATGCGTTTGACCAGACTGCAGGAGGACAGGAAGACTGGAGTGCCTGGAACAGGTGAGGCTGCAGGTCCCTTATTTTGGCTGCTGGTCCCTTATTTTCAAGGCTGCTGGTCCCTTATTTTCAAATCTGTAAGTTGACAGCTATGCCATCTGGCTGGGTTCCCCCAGCCACTCTGGGCAGCTCCCAACAGAATTAATGATGATGATGATGATGATGATGATAATAGAAGAAGAAGAGTTTGGATTTGATATCCCGCCTTTCACTCCCTTTAAGGAGTCTCAAAGCGGCTAACATTCTCCTTTCCCTTCCTCCCCCACAACAAACACTCTGTGAGGTGAGTGGGGCTGAGAGACTTCAGAGAAGCGTGACTGGCCCAAGGTCACCCAGCAGCTGCATGTGGAGGAGCGGAGACGCGAACCCGGTTCCCCAGATTATGAGACTACCGCTCTTAACCACTACACCACGCTGGCTCTCTTTTAATAATAATAATAATAATAGTAATAATAATAATTATAATGATAATAATGCGATAAAAAATCAGACATTAAAAACTTCCCTAAACAGGGCTGCCTTCAGATGTTTTGTAAAAGTCAGATAGTTGTTTATTTCCTTGACATCTGATGGGAGGGCATTCCACAGGGTGGGCGCCACTACCAAGAAGGCCCTCTGCCTGGTTCCCTGTAACCTCACATCTCGCAGTGAGGGAACTGCCAGAAGGCCCCTGAAGCTGGAACTTAGTGTCCAGGCTGAGCGATGGAGCTGGAGAAGCTCCTTCAGGTATACTGGGCTGAGGCCATTTAGGGCTTTAAAGGTCAGCACCAACACTTTGAATAGGGACATCCCACTATGCCCTCCAACATTTCTCTGATGAAAGTAGAGAAGTCCTAAGGAAAAGCGGGACATTCTGGGATCAAATCAGAAACTGGGTCAGCTTCTGGAAATCTAGGACTGTCCCTGGAAAATAGGGACACATGGAGGGTCTGCATTTGTTGTCCTGCCCACTTCTACTGCATCTCTGTTCCTGCCCTGCCAATTTCACACGGCCTCAGGATGGATGCTTAGAAAGGAAAGCAGTCCTCAGGGGAAAAATTAAAAGTTCCTTCCCTCTGCATTACCAGATTCAAATTTCTCTTGTTAAAGCTGGAAGCATTTGAAACATCCCCCCCCCGCAAAAAAAAAAAATTAACACAGAAGCATCCCATAGTAATATGTTGCAGTTGTCAAGCATTTATTTGCTTTACAATATGGAGCTTGCAGCTCTGTGTCTCGGTCGGAAGATTGCATTCATTTTAAGATTAGTCCTTCCAGCAGGGGGGTGTAGAATCCCAGTTTCAGATGTTGCACGATGTACGCACAGAAGCAGAAGTAGGGGTGGGGGGAACGCGGGAATGTAACAGTCACAAAGAAAGCGGGGTGGGTGACAAGAGGGGAGAAGACAGACTGAAGAATTACGGAGCCACTGTGGCTGTAAAATGTTTTCATTGCTTGTAGCCTGAATAAATTAGGATGTTGAACGCTGTTAAGCTAAATGGCTGATGTATGCCCAGCAAACACCCAGGGCAAGGATCCTATGAAGCTGTTTGCACAACAAGGTAATGATATGTGAAATTATGGGACAACTATTATATCAACTTCCCACCCCCTGCCCCGACCCAAATCATCAATGAGCAAAGCCAAGTGAACGTCACATTTGGTAGTGTTTGCTAACATGTCACACAATATTTTGAAACCGACTGGCCACAGGAGCCAAGCCAGCATGCTTAACTGTGTGTGGGGTTGAGGCTAGGAGGACGCAAAGTCTGTCTGTAAAGCACACAGATTTCTCGTTTCCTTCTGGTTTGATATACCTCTTACCTCTCCCCTCGCAGAGGGGAAAGAATCAGTTCCGCTCACAGGGGGAACATGGCATATCAATTCAAAGACAAATTGGGACTCAGAGCCCGCTGTTATCTCTAATTAGGATGGTTCTGGCATTGTTCCGTTTAAGCCAGCGTGAAGCTTTCCTCTCCACCATTTTTCTTCTCCCCCCCCCTCTCTCTGTGTGTGTCCTGTCTCCCTCTCTCTGGCTATTGCAACCATATATGTCCCTCTTATGCATACTTATGACTGCATGAGCTAAACAAACATTCTATACAATTAAACTAGGAAAATGCTTCACCATCCAATTTGACTAAATTTCATGTCAACAAACCCCAGAACTGTAATAATGTCACTGTATTATATCTGTTTATTGTGACCATTTAAAGGTAATATTTATGAGATTTTCATGATGATACATGTACTGTTATTATGTTGCATTTTGATGTTGGAACCTGATGCATTTTATTGTTGTTTAAGCATGTTGCTTAAAATGTGGCATTATTCCTATTAGTGGTAGTAGTGTTTTGATACTGAAGGTGGAATTTGTTTTATTGATTTCTTTTTCAACTGCCTAGGCAGGGGTCGGCAAGGCTTACCTTGCCTGGGCTGGTTCAGTGCCGCGGAGCCCCCTCCGTGGGCCAAACCATGGGCACACGTGAGTGCGTGCCCATGATTTCTGGTGTCTGCGTCTGCACAGACACGATTTCTGGGGCCATGAAAATGAGTCCCCTCCCCCCGCGCTAAGCCAGTTTAGCGCAGCACATGGGGACTCACCAAGTGGGTGGCTTGGTTTGGGGGCCGCTTGTGGTCCATGGGCCTTAGGTTGCCGACCCCTGGCCTAGAGACTTCTGTTGACATGTGGAACAAGATAAAAATTAACTAAGGTCGGGATAAGAGGTGCCGTTCCAGAGAAAATCAGAAATAGCCAGAAGCTCTCTAATAAAGTCAGGACATTTTCACTGCACTAGGATAGTTTTGCTTACTGGTTTTACCCACCTTCTGTCATGACCCAGATTGCAGCACCATTTTTGGAGGGGAAGGATTCATTTCAGTGGGAGCCTGCACATCTGGTGCCAGGGATTGAGTCAGATGCAGGTCAACAATAAAGGAAGCAGAGCTCTGTTTTCAGTGAAGTTAACTCTTTATTCAAGGAAATGAACATGCAACTTGGCCTAGTGGTCTCAGCAACACTTTCCAGTAGGTCTTGCTTCTATGGAGCAGTTGCCAGGACCGAAGACCCCTGACTTCCACCCTCTCTAGGACTTCTCTCTCAGATGTTTCCCAAGCAGTCTCAAACTGTGTCTGTACACCTCTATTTCTGCTCTGCTCTTCTCATCACTCTACAAGTTTTTGGAGACCAGGGGGAGGGGATTTTGTCACAGCAGAAGAGGGAGATGCCCTGGACTCTTCAGCAGTCCATTGACACAAACACCCTCCTCGCTCTGCTTCAGCCTCAGAGCCTGTCACCTGCTCCTCCTGCTCACTAAACCCTGATGCCCCTTCAGCATTCAGCCCCTCCTCCCAAATCTTCTCCCTCTGACTTCTCCTCAGTGTCCCACCACCAATCCCCTGACTCTGAGGCTTCCTCCTCTGGGGTTTCCCCGGCTGCCACCTCCCACCACTCCTGTTCACCCAGCCAATCCCTGACATGTGGGTCCACTACAGGTCACCCAGACCACCGTTGTAACTAAATGGTGCTTAGCTCTAACTGGCCCAGAACATAGACCTGAACCAGAGAGCAGGTGACTGTGCTACAAAAATGTAAGCATGAACTGAATCTATCCTGTGAACTGCCCTGAGACTTGCAGGTATAGGGCGGTATATAAATGTAATAAATCATCATCATCATCATCATCATCATCATCTTACTAATTTAGTTCTGCAAGTGTCAAAAAGTGGAGCCTATTTTGGAATATTTTCAGAATGATCACATTGGGTTGTTGTTTTTTAAATGCTGTTCTACATCATTCTTCTGTTGGCTTGTCCTCAGTGCTGCTTTCCTTCTCGATCTTTTAGAAGTATTCTGATATTGCTCTGATCTGGGGGAGAGCAGATAGCACCATACCATTAGGAGCCCAGACAGAGGTCTTGAGATCTTGTCCATCATAAGAACTAGTTGGAAAAGGATTTCAGCGCATGCAGTTCTGAAGCCTCTTCCACTTGTTATTCAAGTGAGGGAATGGAAGCTGTGAGCAGGTGTCCATAACAAGGGCAGGGGGTCAGGAGCTGACCCACAAGAGCAACAGCTCAATGCCAGCAGATCAAGTAGCTATTGACCGGCTTCCAAAACAAAGGTTCTAAAGGAATACAAGTTCTTAAGTGGTGAGATGAGAGGGCTTGTTGTGCAATCCCAGTATTTCAACTTTGACTCATTATTAGTTGGCTCAGCTTGCTCCTTCATTCTGCCTCCTTATGCAATGGAGCCAAATGTTGGAATGTTCTGAAGAGACAAAAGGTAGCCCTTCTTCACACAATGCTCCCACGTGATGCAGTGATGGCCATCAATTTGGCTCCTACTTGTGGTAGCTATGTTCTTCTTCTACTATATGTCTCTGAATACCAGTTCTTGGGAGCTGCAGGTGTGTAGAGTGCTGTTGAGCCCATGTTCTGCTTACAGGATTCCCATGGGCATCTAGTTGGCGATTGTGAGAACAGGATGCTGAGATAGATGGACCTTTGACCTGATCCTGCAGGGTTCTAGTGATGGTCTTTATTGTCCCGGGGGTGTCAGCCTCTGAATCATTAGCATTTCCACTCCTCTTGTCTCCCCTTATGCAAGCTCTCATGGGTCGGTTCCTGACTCCATGCTGCTTTTATTTACACCTGCTCACAGTCCCGATATCTTCACTTGAATCACAAGTGAAAGAGGCTTTGACAATGCAGACACCAAAGACCTTCTTTAACTAGTTCTTACTATATCTAGTGTAGTGCAGTGGCTAGATTGTTGAGTTCAGATGTCAGAAACCAATGTCCATGTCCCTGTTCAGCTATGAAGCCTACTGGATGACTCTCGGCCATCCCAGAGTCATCATCTCTCAACATGAAGAAGAAGAAGAAGAGTTTGGATTTGATACCCCGCTTTATCACTACCCAAAGGAGTCTCAAAGTGGCTAAGTTTCTCCTTTCCCTTCCTCCCCTACAACAAACACTCTGTGAGGTGAGTGGGGCTGAGAGACTTCAGAGAAGTGTGACTAGCCCAAGGTCACCCAGCAGCTGCATGTGGAGGAGCGTAGACGCGAACCTGGTTCCCCAGATTACGAGACTACTGCTCTTAACCACTACATCACACTGGCTCTCTCATGAACCTGAAGTTCTTGGAGGATGCCAAAGTAATGGTCCACCTGGATTCCCCAACATCACCATGCTTCATGGTCCAGCACACTCACTTATTCAGTCCTCCTGCCATGATCCACTTAGACCAATCAAGTCCTTACCAGCTCTTGCTTATGACATTAAGAAGAATCAGCATCTATATTGAACAATGAAATGTTCAGAGTGATTCAAACCCACAAGGCTCAGTATTGTGATCCCCACATTCCATGTTTAGGGGTAGATAGTGATTGCTTATCATGCTTGGTGAGCCCATGGCAGAGATGAGATTCAATGTGGGCACTTTCTGATTTGTAGCTCCATTTCTTCACCACCGTACAGCAGCTGCCAAATGATCCTGTTTAGTGAGTTGGAATGATGATCACTGAGACCAGCCAGTGAAATGAGATAACCAATATTTCAGGGAAAAGGAAAATTATTCTTCAACACATCAGTGCCAGTTAGTGAGTCCAGCAATGGAGCATTTGTCCTGCTGTTTGTGGTGATGGCAATGGCAAACATTCTACTTATCTAAGGATCGAGTGAGATGTTCTTTTGATCACATAGTTTACCCATGAGTACGACGTTTCTTTCACAAACAGCCAGGGCAGATTTGTGTGTGTGGTGTAGGCTTGGACCCTTGTGTGGAGGGGGATGGGTTTTTTTAACCCTTTGCCTCCTGCTGTGACCCCAGTCTGCCCCCATGCCTGCTATTTGCATGTTGGATTTGATCCCATTTCCTCCAGTGAGAGCTTCCCTCTGCAAATAATGTGTGTGTGTGGTGCAAATCAACAAATCAAGATGTTCAGCTGCGATGGGGGGGGCGGGAATCACATTCTGCATGGAAAGCCATCACACAATAGGAGCCTGTGGAAACAGGCAATTAGGGAAGGCTCAGGTTTTCATTTGAGCAGCCTAGAAGCCAGTCATTGCTTAAGGAAAAGCTAAATGACAGAGGTAGTAACCCAGATCAATAGCAATGGCTGTGAAGAGCAGGCTGGTTGAGAATTATGCCCTCCTTTATAAATTAAGGGGGGTCCTTAGGTGCTTAATCATGTGTTGAGTTATACCATCAGAGATTTTATTGATTTCAGGAGGGTTACCAGGAGTGCAAATCATCCATTAGGGACCTGAGTTCTCTTGGAAGCCAAAGAACAGATGAATCCTTCCTAGCAAGGGGAAGTCTCTAGGGGCAGGGCTGGTGCCAGACGGGAGTTGGCCCTTGGCATGGTACCAACCCAGATGGCTCCCCCTGGTACTGCTGCAGCCTTGAACGCTACTCTCCCATTACTATGACAGGCCCTGTATGGTGGGGTGCAGCTGATTGGCACTGCTGCCAGTTGCTCACATTTCCTTCATAATTTGGTCAAGGAGAGGCATTCATCCAGCTTTACCAAGGGGGGCTGAGCTGGCACCTTGGATCCATACTGTTTGATCCCCCCAAGATGCTGTGTCTGGTGTTAATGCAGTGCCAAAGCATAGCTGCCTCTGGGCAAATGCATCTGTGGGGAAGCGGGTGAATGGTGAGAGCAAGCAATGATGCCACCAGGACACAGAAAATGGGCTCCTAATGGCAGGAGGGACAGCGATGGGCCCTTTTGAGCCCCTGTGTCCTTGGCAGGTACCTGACGTGCTGGCATGGCCCCATGACTGTGGGTGTACAGGGCCACTCACACCGCAGGGGCACATGTGCCCAACGGCAGCACACCCAGTGGCATGCGTATCTGACACCTAGCGACCTGACACCTGAAATGTGTGGCTGCCCTACTCCTTGTTGGGCAATTTTCTGGTTGCTCAGGGATCCAGGGCCCTGGGGAGTTGGCGCCTATGGCAGGTACCCAACCCTACCTGATGTCAAGCTTCCTGAGTGGGTAATCTAGATAAGAAATATCCATAGGGAATTTGGCTGTAGAGGAAGTTCCTACTGATATTTCAAAGTACTCTTGCATGCAGCAGAGGCTGGTCTATTTGGGCAAATGGGTTCACTGCCCCACCAATTTCAGCCTGAGCTTAGCCAGTCCCCGGCTGCCTTCCTGCCTTCCTGCCTTCCTATAACCACACAGGGGGTGGGACTATCAGCTTCCTCCTCAGTGTTGCCCTTGTGGGGAAGAGGATTGACACAGGGCTAGAATTTGCTTCTCATTGGCTACGCCTCCATCTCCTGTTGGCCTCCCTACCTTCTGCCCTACTAGTTCCAATGGCCACCAGCCCCACTGCTTGCACATGAGATATACAGTGGTACCTCGGGTTAAGAGCTTAATTCGTTCTGGAGGTCTGTTCTTAACCTGAAACTGTTCTTAACCTGAAGCACCACTTTAGCTAATGGGGCCTCCTGCTGCTGCCGCACTGCCGGAGCACGGTTTCTGTTCTCATCCTGAAGCATAGTTCTTAACCTGAGGTAATATTTCTGGGTTAGCAGTGTCTGTAACCTGAAGCATATGTAGCCTGAAGCGTATGTAACCCGAGGTACCACTGTATATTCCAATTGGGCTGTTGGAATAGGGTTCAGTGCAGCTTTTGCTTATCTGAGAACATCTGCAGCCTGCTGAGGTGGGGAACAGATATTGTGAGAAACAAATCTGCATAAGAGCTCTTTGGCTAGAAACAAGTGTGTTTGCACTCAGCACATGCCTACATAATTGTCACACTGTTGTATGCCCCTTGTGCCGCTCTTTCTGAATTGCCACAGGACCCAAAGGAGGAGCAGCCATTCTGGCCCTGGGGGCCAAATTGTGCTTCTGAATACCAGTTGTTGGAAACCATGGGAAGGAAAAGTGCTATCATGCTCAGGCTTCCCATGGGAATCTAGTTGATCACTGAGACAACAGGATGCTGGATTAGATGGGCCATTGGCCTGATCCAGCAGGCCCTTCTTACGTTCTCATGACTTGATCCTCATATTTCTGATAGCAGATTTCGCTGGCATTTTGTTGCAGCATGTGGTGCCCAAGGCAAAATATGATAATTCCCCATTCTCTGTATGCTGCGACACTTATCAGTAGACTCGATGTGGTATTTGTCACTAGAGACAGATGAGTGTGTCATTTTCGGTTTCTCTTTGGGAAAAAGAAAGAAACCATCTTAAGTTCAGTTTGCCCCCTTGCCATTCAAGACAGGAAAGATCAAAGACTGAGAGGGAGAGTGACGGATTCAAAGATGTTGCAGGTGGAGTTTGCCTGTTCATTCCTCCCCCCGTCCATACTTTAAGAGTTCACACTCTTCAGCTGGAAATGTGTATGTACAGTATACAGGCATGAAAGTATAATGCTGTTTACTGTAACCTTTCCATCTTAATTTGGTGGTAGTAGCAGAAGGAAGGTAGGAACTGGGTATGCTTTTATACCTGCATCCAGACTGAAGCTCCATTTGCATCCAGTGTGTGTAGGGGCAGAACATACAATGTATGTGTGTCTTCCCTCCCGCATCAAGATGCATTGCATTCTCTTCTTTGGTCCCTGGGGGAATGTGAAGTCACAGGACAACTTTGGTTGGAAGTGAAATGGCAAGAGCTGCTGAATAAAAGGCTGTCTCCAAATAGCAATGGATAGTAGACAATTTGCTCTGAAATCTCCCAGCAGGGAAAGATAATTATAAATGCCCCCCTCCCTTCCATTCCTATCATCACCCATATTCGGGATAGCAGGCGTTTGCAAGTGCATGGGCAATGAATGATGAATCTCAGAAGCCACTGGAGGACCGAGCAGGCTCTGAAATAGTCATCTGGCATCCTCAAGCCGTATCCCACATCGTTCTGACTCTTTCCCCATGACTAACGAGAGTGCTGCTGCAGCCATTCCGCTGTCGACTCTGCTTTAACTTGGATTGTGCATTTGTACATTAACTGGTCTTCAAGATTTAAGTGAATAATGTTCTATGTAAAATACATAATTCCTTTGTGCTTTAAACTATCATTAAGCCCGATTATTCCACTACATTATTAGCTTAGTCAGAGGCAGAAGGGAAAAACACATTGTCCTTTGACAAGAGAAAGGGAGGTGGTGAAGAGATTGCATAACTGGGGGGGGGGGAGGGGAGGGAGCCGATCCTACTTCAACTTGTCTGTATTTATCACTGTAATGCCATACACTTTTACTCCGAGTTTTGTCGCTGTTACCAAGGGCAGAATTGGGCCGCCTGCGTACAAAATCTGCATCCCTGCTGTTGTTATAGCAACCAAAGCTTTAAAAAGAGGATGCAAAGCAAAGGCGAGGCTGTTGCACACATTATTATTATTATTTTAAAGGTGAAGAGTTCTCTCCCGGTGGCCCATTTTCGACTGATGATGGGTTTTGTGTGAAAATTCCACCCAGCCGATTGATGCCATTAAAGGAGGACTTTGCTGCAGCTACTTTGCTGCTTTGACATTCTAATAGCCGGGGAACGAATGGGAGGGCAGAGACGGCCCCCTCTTATGCAACGAGAGGGGCGAGAGTGGATCGCTTGAAGTCATGTGACAAATGTAGAGGCTGTTGCGCTCTCATTGGTTTCTGTAGCAGCTGCCAAGTTCCAACAGAACTAATCAACAGAAAGCAAAAGCTACAACGGTGACACCTCGAAAACTCTATTTTTAGTTTCCTCAGCTACATGGGATTTGGAAAGGGATGTGTTTTTCTTTTTCTTTTTTGGAATGGAAACATTCCATTGCCCAAGCTGAACGTCCTTTGGTAAGCATTTGCAATGCCAGGGGCCCTACGAACCTGCTAAGTTGCATAGGTCATTTGCTTATGATTGATTTCCTAACCTGGGCAGAACAGGCATTGGGCATCCAGTAAGTATGCTGATGTAGGCAGGGAGGAACAGGGAAATATAAATGGAGAGTGTTTGGTTAGCTCAGGGGTCAGCAACCTTTTCCAGCTGTGGGCTGGTCCACCGTCCCTCAGACCATGTGGTGGGCCAGACTATATATATTTTTTTTTTTTTGGGGGGGAAATGAACGAATTCCTATACCCCACAAATAACCCAGAAATGCATTTTAAATAAAAACACACATTCTACTCATGTAAAAACACCAGGCTGGCCCCACAAATAACACAGAGATGCATTTTAAATAAAAGGACACATTCTACTCATGTAAACACTCTCTGATTACTGGACCATCCGCAGGCTGGATTGAGAAGGCGATTGGGCCGCATCTGGCCCACGGGCCTTAGTTTGCCTACCCCTGGGTTAGCTACTTAGTTCCTGCTCTTTACCCTCACCATCTGAGACAGCCTGCCCCAACCAGATGTTTTAGACCAGGCATAGGCAAACTCGGCTCTCCAGATGCTTTGGGACTACAATTCCCATCATCCCTGACCACTCGTCTTGTTAGCTAGGGATCATGGGAGTTGTAGTCCCCAAACATCTGGAGGGCCGAGTTTGCTTATGCCTGTTTTAGGCTGTCATGCCCATGGGACCCTGCCAGTCAATGGGAGCCAGTAAGCTGGGGAAGGCGGAGGTAAGATCTTGTTCTTACATCTAACTAAAATGAGGAAAACAAGGGCTTGCTGGAAGGGCAAATAGAAGGCTTAGCCTGTGCCAGGGCAAATGAGGGCTGAGTCTTGACACCCAGGAAACTAATGAAGCATAAATTTCAGGGCGCCTAATCTTGGAGGGGCCCCAGAAGTAACTTCAGTCCACATTGCTTAAAATTTGTAGCTCTGGCAGATGCAATTTGAGTCACTGGACTCAAATTGATTGATTTTTTATTGTATATATTTTAAGAATCCCAAAGTTTGAGAGTCAGTAGTACAGCTGTTATAAAGGTTTGGTGGTCTGTTTTGGAACAACCCCACTGACAACCACAACAGTGGTTACCCAGATCTGATTGCTGGTTGCAAGGGCCCCCCCATAACAGTTCAAACTTCAGGGCCCCCAAAATGTAGGTCCGCCACTTTCAGCGTCCACTTTCAATACCAGAGCTCAAGCTGGTAAAATATGAAGTATGAATAGATGAAATGAACTTTGAGGCAGTGCAGGGTACATTTCTCTCACCAGAGGCGCCAAGTTTCGACCAGCATTGGGGTGGAGCCCATCACACGCATGTGACTTCATGTGTGCAACAAGTGACACACAGCCCTGTCAGGCCTGCCACTGCCATGGCAAGGCCTTGCGAAGCCCAGTGAGGTCTGCCACTGCAGCGAGGCCCTGAGAGACCCGCCACCACAACGAGACCCAGCGAGACCATCCGGCGTTGAGGCAAGGCCCAGCGAGGCATGCTGCCACCACTGCAAGGTCTGCTCAGAGGCTCACCACTGCGAGGCCCAGCCCCTCATGTTGGTGGGGGGGCTCATACCAACCTCAAGAAACTTTGGGGGCCTCAAGACACGTCAACCCTATGGAGCTGGTGCCTATGTGTCAGGGGACTGGGCAGAGGAGGAGTGGTGGAGACCACTTCCACATCCTGACCTTTCCAGGGAGGAGAAAGAGGAGGACAGCATAAATTTACAACAGTGGTTTGTGGGAGGTCACAGTTCAGAGGCAGATGAGGGGGAAAGTTGGGAAATAATGGGAGAGGAGGAGCACACAGAGACAGAGCAGCAGCTGGCTGACAAGTTGTCACTAGAAAGCATTCCAGACCCACCATCTCCAAGAACCCAGCAGGCCTTAAAAGTAGGAGAGCAAAGAGCTCGAGGACAGAGGGCACTTAGTGGCACCCATAGAGGCGATGATGGTGATGAATGAGGAAGTGGGTGAGACGGGGGCTGGAGATTCACTCAGGACAATGCCATTATCCAAGAGGCTGAGTTCTATAGCCTCTCTCTGTAAAGTTCGGGGGGGGGGGAGGATTGTAAGAAACTTTTCCTTGTCTTTATACTTTCCTGGGCAACCAGCCAGCAGCCTCTGACAGCCTCCTGACACCATGTCTCTCACCATTAAGTGTTGTCTCCACAGAAGGGTTCAGGCCTATGCTGGAAACCCTTTTCATTCCCTTCCGGGCAACCTCCTCCTGTCACGTGCCAACAGTGAGCATGGCCAGAAGCAAAAGTGAGCAAAGCAACAAATGTAAATACAGTGGTACCTTGGGTTAAGTACTTAATTCATTCCAGAGGTCCGTTCTTAACCTGAAACTGTTATTAACCTGAAGCACCACTTTAGCTAATGGGGCCTCCTCCTGCTGCTGCGCCGCCGCCGCACGATTTCTGTTCTCATCCTGAAGCAAAGTTCTTAACCCGAGGTACTATTTCTGGGTTAGCAGAGTCTGTAACCTGAAGCGTATGTAACCTGAAGCCTATATAACCCGAGTTACCACTGTATTGCTTTTGTAGAGGAGACTAGTCTCTGCACACATTCTCTGTACAGAAAAACAAGAGGGTTTATCAGAGTCCAAGGACACATTCCAGGGAGGTGAAAATGCTCAGGGTGTGATGGAAGACTACCAACTGTTGTGGCCTGGGAGAATTCCAGGGGCCATATAGAGAGAGGTTCGGAGGGCCGCATTCACTCCTTGATCCTGAGGTACCTCACCCCTGGTTTAGGGGAAAGAGCTGTTAGGTCAGAACCTGGTCTTTCTAGGCGGCCCCAACATTCCCCCTTGTCCCCGAACTGAGACCTGGGAAAGGTGAACATGCAACGTTATTTCATGAATACAATTCCCCCATCAGACTTAGCTAAGAGCGGAGATGTGAAAATGTGTTTATCGTTTAATAAAATTATAAAGTGAAGACTCTGTTTATCACATCTGGTCATAACACAGAGTTATGCAGCGAGAACACTGCAAAACACCAGGGATGGTAAAATTGGAAGAACAATTAATGGGACAGAATGGAGAAGGGATGCTCAGAGACTTTGGCAGTTGGCTCCACCAGCTTCTGCACCAGCTCCCGTAGTTAACCCTTTCACAGCCATTTGATCTGCCGCAATTAGGAGGTGGCAATGAAAAACTTCATCTTCCTATGTCTGCATATCAAACTGATGGTAAAGGCAGAAAAACAGGCTTGTTTGGTTTAGTTTAGTTTTTGGCCAGTTGAGAAGGTAACCCTACTTTAATAGTCAGCTTTCAGAAGAACAATCATGGTTAGAGAAATACCTGTCAACCCAATGGATTCACAATCAAAGATTTAGCTCATTGTGTCAAACTTACATATAAAATTCAGGCCTCTTTCCTGTCAATAGCTTACAGCATCTCTGTTTTAGGTCCTGTGTGAGTAACTAAAATGCTGCAATCCCTGTTTTAAACCCAGTAGACCCCATGGCCACAACACACAGCCTAATTTTTCCTACCTGCTATTTTACCTCATCCAGCTGCCCTGTAATATCTTTCTTGAAATAAGCATTTTGGAGCACTCCGAAGCTTGTCACGTATTTGTGTCTTTTGAGTTGGTCCCACTAAAGGTATTACCCAACTCTTGGTGTGTGTGTGTGTGTCCGTCCATAATAGCAATAATGCCACTTGCCAGCAAAGCAGCATTTATGACTCTGTAGTTTGAAGAATTTCAACTTTTTCTTCAACAAAAATGCTGCACTTACCTTTTTGTCGTTCTTATATGTGCTTTAAAAGTGGTAATACACCTTTTGGCTCCCTGGTCCCAAATGCATTACTTGGAAAAGCTTTCAAGTGCTGTTTTTTTCCCCCTTCCCCTTTTCTTTTTTTAGGTTTGGGGCATTAGTAATTGTCTGAAGCTGTTCTCCTGTGCCAACTCTTTTCAGAAGTATGTATCATTGCCGTTTATCTGTCTTTGCAAGTCCTGATAATCAGCTTTTGCACATCGCACCAAAATGCTTCCACTTAGTAGAAAGGACACAATTGAATTATAAATGTGATTTCTCACAGCTAGAAGCACTTCATTTTCTGATTTCATCAGCCAATTAAGGATACAGATGAGGGTCTAGGATGTTTTATTTACTGAATAGTGCTCTTTCATTTGAGTCCTACAAAGCACTCGAGAGCGTCTCAGTTATATTAAGACTGCAGTCTGTAGGCACACTTGCTTGGAATGAAAATCCCATTTAACTTGGTTGATTTTTGTGTCTGTATAGGATCAGACTGCAAAAGTATGAACTGGACTGCAATTCTACAGCAGGAGTGAGGAATCTCCAGCTTTCATCAGCCCTAACCTGCATGGCCAAAGGCAATGGATGATGGGAATTGTACTGCAGCAGTTTCCCCAGTCCTGTTCTACTTATAGCTTAGTCCTGTGGTGTAATAGGAAGAGCTTTGGTCTTAGGGAAGGAAGATCCAGATTCACATCTGGTATCCACCAAGAATCTAACCGTCTGATCCTGAATCGCTCTCCCCTATCCCTTAACCCTTACATAGGGTTGTTGTGAAGATAAAATACAGAGCATGCTACATGTTCCTGGATTTCTGCACTTATCATCCCTGACTGTTGCCCACATCTGGAGGGCCTCACAGGTACTCCATCACAACAATATAGCAGGAACTACATACATTTTCCTGAGGTTCTTCAAGGAAAGGCATAAATACCATAAATACATGTGTGCTCAGAAGAGGCTCCCAGTGAGCTCTGTATGAATTACGTCTCAGAAAATGTGCCCAGAATTGCAGTTTTTATGAAGGAAGATCTTGACTGCAACCCAAGGATTCTCTTTGCAGACGCATAAGGAAACTGCACGCAATCAAAGTTTGCTTTCCACTTTTTATATCAGTACATCTGCCACAACTGATAAGAGAAATAGTTTCAACAGGAGTTTGCTTCTTAAGTTTTGGAAGCAGCGCAGCAGCAATGGCTGCAGAGGTTGTTCCTTGGTACATAAAATGTTCCATTGGTGAGGTTTGCTCTTGTTATGAGCACTTTGCTTTTGCAAGATGAAATATTCCATGTCATCTTTGAAATGATTTTTGGATAAATAAGGACAAACAGAAATCATACCCTCCAATATTTCTCAGATGAAAATAGGGACATCGAACAGCTCAATGTCAGAGTTGACTGTATCATTCCAGACCCAAATTTCAGCACCAGGCAGAGAGTGGGGGTGGAAGAAAGAAGGGAGTATATCTAGGGGAAGTTTCAATACTTTTAAAGGGGCAGCCATGCACTCAGGTGGGCTTGGTTTTCATGGTGGTGTTTGCCTGCCTTTGGAACAAGGAAATCAAGAATTGGGACGAGTGTGTCAAGTATTTTCACTCAAGGGAATTTCCTATGCAAATAAGTTTACTGCAATGAATGTGTTTGCAGTTGCATCTTCCGCTCACAGTAAACATCAGGCCAAAGGTCAACAGAATTTTGCTGGATGCTTATGGGAAGCCCACAAAGAGGGCACAAGTTCACTAGGCCTCTCCCACTATCATGGCGCTGTGACTGGTACTTAGAAGCATGATTCTGCCTTTTGGTTCTGGAAGGAGTTTAGAAGATAGAAGAAGAAGAAGAAGAAGAAGAAGAAGAAGAAGAAGAGGAGGAGGAGGAGGAGTTTGGATTTGATATCCCGCCTTTCACTCCCTTTAAGGAGTCTCAAAGCGGCTAACATTCTCCTTTCCCTTCCTCCCCCACAACAAACACTCTGTGAGGTGAGTGGGGCTGAGAGACTTCACAGAAGTGTGACTGGCCCAAGGTCACCCAGCAGCTGCATGTGGAGGAGCGGAGACACGAACCCGGTTTCCCAGATTACGTGACTACCGCTCTTAACCACTACACCACACTGGCTACACAAGATGGTTCCTTGTTCTAAATCTGCAGTGCTATTATGGGTAGTTTTTTTTTTTAATGCATATTGTCAGAGCTGCTTCAAGATCCTAGCTCACAGAGGATCACGCTAGCCAGCGGTCATTAAGTAAAAGTCTTTATTGAGTTACAGTTTCCATTCCCAAGCTGCTGCGTGCAACTCTACGTCTAATGGCTAGATCGGCGAAGCTCCGTCTGAGTCTCCGCCCCTTGTGCACCAACTTAATATCCTAGCCCTGCTCCACCTTTTCCGCCTGACTGCTCTCCTCTGGGTCCCTCTGCCCCCCGGGGTCTCTTCCTTCCGGGATTCTTCTGACGCCGACCCCCCGGAACTCCCTGTCTCCTTGCGCCGGGCTTTAGGACCTGGCTCCCTTTCCTGGCTGCCTACTGCGTCACTTTCCTGTGCATTTGAACTTGGCGCGCGCGCCCAACCTTCCACTTTCCGTCTGACCGTTTCTTCGCTCCCCGATGGAGGTGTGGCCACTCCTGACTCGTGCCCTCCCCCCTGTTGCGAGCTGCCAGCGCTTGATCTCTGGCGCTCTTCCTCTTCCCTGCTCTCTGGCTGTGACGCTGGTCCCGATTTCCAACTGCTCTCCTCGGAGTCCCCTCTGGCCCTATCTTCCTGGGGTGTCCCCCTAGGCTCCCCCCTTGCCTTGACCACTGGTGCTCCTTTCTGTGAATCTTCTGATTCACTGGAAAGACTCGGAGATCTCGGGTCGTCGTCATCACTCATCTTTTCTTCTGCCTCCTCCCCCTCGCTCTCTGTTTCCTCCCTTGCCCTTGCCTCTGCTCCTGAACCCCTGACACATATGAATATATATACACAAATGGAGCACAGAGCCAACCCTTCCTTCCTTCCTTCCTTCCTTCCTTCCTTCCTTCCTTCCTTCCTTCCTTCCTTCCTTCTTTTCTTTCTTTCTTTCTTCTGGAAGAAGTAGATCAAGGGATCAACATGAAATATTGCCTTGGCTTGCACACATACTAACCACTGGAGTTTGTGCAGATTCTTCTGTTGTGAGCACAGGGACAAGTTCATTTATCACAATGGGTAGACACAAACTGCAATACGGCCACAAATATAAAAGACTTTGTATATTACTTGCTTTCATCTTTGCAAAGTTCCTCAAATATGCATAGCCCAATTTACAAGAACTTTGTAAACAAACTCCAAAATGTATTTTCATGTGCGTATTTGCCGAGGAGTTATATTTCATAAGTTTAAACTGGAGGAGACAGTTGTTATAGTGTACAATACTGGAATGGCTTTGTCTTCTTCCAGATTTATGGGAAGCTATATAGATACAAGGCACTTGTTTATGCAAAGAGTAAGGTTACAATAACTTCCGTCATAGAGCTTCAGTATGCTGATGACAGCGTAGTATGCACACGCTCAGAGGATGACCTCCAAACCATCCTAAATATCTTTGCAGAACCTTACGAAAAGCTTGGGCTATCACTCAACATCCCCAAAACCAAAGTGCTGCACCAACAAGTACAAAATAACCCCTCTGCAGCACCACAAATCCAACTCAATGGTGTAACGTTGGAAAATGTTGATCACTTCTCCTACCTAGGCAGTTATCTTTCCACAAGGGCCAACATTGATGCCGAAATCCAGCATCGCCTGAGCTCTGCGAGTGTGGCTTTCTCCCAATTGAAGTGCAGAGTGTTTGAGGACCGGGACATTCACAAGGAAACCAAAATGCTTGTTTACAAAGCTATTGTACTACCAACCTTACTATATGCTTGTGAAACATGGACCACTTATAAACACCATCTCCAACTCCTTAAAAGATTAAGAACATTGCTTCAGGATGAGAACAGAAATCACGCGGTGGTGACACGACGGCAGCAGGAGGCCCCATTAGCTAGAGTGGTACCTCAGGTTAAGAACGGTTTCAGGCTAAGAACAGACCTCCAGAATGAATTAAGTTCTTAACCTGAGGGACCACTGTATGTGGAATAAAATAGTCCATGCTTATCCGCATGGTATACCAGCCACATCCAGTTCTGCAGTGTTTTAAAAGTCTCCAGAAGAACCGTGAAATAAGTAAGCCATCACTTTAATGGCAGGCGTATTCTTTCTTGGGCCTGTCATAATAGGAAACCTTTTGCGAGTTGGTTTCAGCAGAGCGCCCGAGGCAAGTCTTCTTAGCATTTGACAAGCTGCCTTGGAACAAAAGCAAGAGGTTTTCCTTTTTTGTTCTCTATAAGCTAAAGGTGAGCACAGCAATCAAAGCATTAGCCCATGGACGCAAAGAGTCACAGTAACCACTCACACAAAAAAGCGAAGGTAAAAGGATCACGGACAAATTTCAAGATTTCTAATCAAGAGTTTCACTGGACAGAAATATGGAGCCAGCCAGAGTTTGCTGTTTTCTTTCTGGCTTCTCTTTCTGCCTAGCACTAATCCAGCTCAGCTTCTTTGGCAGCTTGCCTTCTCCCACTGCCAGTACATGATTTAGCTTGTGATCTCATATTTGCTGAATTAAAGCAGCCCGAAGCATCCTACAATGGCTGCACAGACTTGAGGGATGGCAGCTCCAATAGCAGAGTGAGGAGCAGATTTGGAGGAGGCGTGGAGGACCGTAAGCTCAGGCAGAGAACACATGGATGCAGAAGGTCCCCCAAGTTCAGTTGAAAAGATCAGGTAGCGGTTGATGTGAAAGACCTGGAGGCCCCAGAAAGCTGCCAGTGAGTAGAGTAGAGCAGACCATAGCAGCCTAAAATGATACAAAGTCCAATCCGTTTTTTATGTTGATTATGTACAAATATGATCAGCTGGCAGAGGACTTATCTGAAGAATGTCAGGAAATGCCCCTGTCTTTACAGGGACAAATTCCCATGTTTCTTAACAGCTCGGTACCTAAGTACCTAAAGGAGTGGCTTCTCCAAGATCAACCATCTCAGGCTCTACAGATGACAGGGGAGGCCCTGTTGGTCGTACTGACTCTGCCTGCTGCCTGATTGGTGTTGACCCATGACAGGGCCTTTTGGGTGGTGATTCCCCATTTGTGGAATGCCTGTCCCTCTGCTGAGGTGCATTTGTCTCCCTCATTACTGAGCCTCAGGAGAAATGTAAAAACTTTCCTATTTACCCAAATATTTGATGGCTGAGAGATATTGGTCAGGGTAACCGTGACATTAATAACTTTAAGGGTATGCGATTGTTTCTAAATATTTTCAGATGTTCTAAATATTTTAAGATTTTCAATAGGTTTAGATAAATTGATTTTCAATTGTATTGTTTTAACATTTAGCTGCTTGTAATCTTGGTGTCCTTTGGGAGGAAGGGCTGCCATACATCTGGAATTTCCTGGACATAGCCAAGATTTGTCTGTCAAAAATGGCATCCGGGCTCAACAACTTTGTCAAAAAAAAGCTCAACATGTTTTGTGTCCAGATTTTCACTTTTTGAAATATGACATCCCTAACTAAGTAAACCTTCACTTAGCTTTGAATTTGGAGTATGGGAAGGTATAAGGAAGAATGCATGTTTTTGTTATTGTTTTTTCTATAAAAAACCTGGGTTTTCCAATATCTGGATTTTCAGATATAGCTCAAATATACAATCAGTTAAGGAAAGCAACTACACCTAGGAACAGAATCCTCATATGAAGGATGGTACAGAAATTTAATTACTTAATTTAATAATAATAATAGACTCTGCTCAATTGTTAAGTTGTAAAATCCATTCTTCCTCAAACTACAGAGTAGGATGAGAACTACTGACAAGTTTATGGTCTGTTATGTAAGAGGTCAGACTTGATATGCTAATTGTTCCTTCATCTTGCTTCTGATCTGTCAGACTTCATCATCCTTGATTGTCTCTGTTGTACCCATTTGCAACAACTAGGCTGGTATTGTCTAATGCAAAATTTAGTAGATTTATCCGAATGTAACGTGATGCACAGCATCCTTCACCATGGGTCTTCTGTTCCGACAGGGAAAACTGATATTTTGCATGGTATCTTCACGTTGAAAGCAATGATAGTCACATTCCGTCATCATGCATGTGTTACAGTGGGCATTCTACTGCAATGCAGTCCACCGAAAGGCCATCCATTCAAAACATCTCCTACTGCAGTTTAGCCTTTACCAGGCAGCCCAATGAGAGCTACTGGCCCCAACACCCTGAGCAAACTGTTGTTCCCAGGCTGCTCCAGGGGATGTCATGTACTTTAAGTGTATGGTGCAGGTGTGATTTTAGTCTAAAAGCTAAGCTTGTGTCAATATTGACCCTACTTTTTGTGTACTATTCTGCTTTGCATTATTCTTCATATTTTTTTTTTTTTTATAAAATTTTTATTGGTTTTTCAGAATTTTTAAAGACAAACAAACACAGAAAGAACAAACATACATGTATAAATTCATAACATATTTTCATAAACCTCTTTTCTGGGACTTCCCCATACCTCCCCTTTCTGCATCCCAATGTCCAGAGTTTTGTAGCAGCTCCCAATTGTTACTTTTCAACCTCTGTCAACTTAGTCCTCTCTATGTTCTGATCTTATATCACTGTATCCCTTTGTTTCTAAAAACCACAGCACATTAACATTCATTAAGTTTATAGTAGTCCTTAAGGTAACTTTTAAATTTTCTCCATTCTTCTTCCACCGTCTCTTTTCGTTGGTCACGGATTCTGCCTGTCATCTCAGCCAATGTCATATAGTCCATCACTTTCATCTGCCATTCTTCCAGAGTGGGTAAATCTTGTGTCTTCCAATACTTTGCGATGAGGATTCTTGCTGCTGTTGTAGCATACATAAAGAAAGTTCGGTCCTTCTTCGACACCAATTGGCCGACAATGCCCAGGAGAAAGGCCTCTGGCTTTTTAGGAAAAGTACATTTAAGTACCTTTTTCATTTCATTATAGATCTTTTCCCAAAAAGCCTTAATCTTCGGGCATGTCCACCAAAGGTGGTAGAAGGTACCTTCAGTCTCTTTACATTTCCAACATTTGTTATCGGGCAAATGATAAATTTTTGCCAGCTTGACTGGGGTCATGTACCACCTGTACACCATTTTCATAATGTTTTCCTTTAAGGCATTACATGCCGTAAATTTAATACCGGTGTTCCATAACCATTCCCAGTCATCTGACATAATGTTATGACCAACATCCTGTGCCCATTTAATCATGGCTGATTTGACTGTTTCCTCCTGTGTATTCCATTTCAGCAACAAATTATACATTCTGGATAAATTCTTAGTATTAGGTTCTAGCAGTTCAGTTTCTAATTTTGATTTTTCCATCTGGAAACCAATTTTCCTGTCCTGTTTGAAAAATTCCACTATTTGATGATACTGAAACCAATTTTGTACCTTATGCTTCAGTTTCTCATAGCTTTGCAATCTCAACTTATCTCCATCTTGTTCCAAAATTTCCCAATACTTCGGCCATCCGACCTCCATATTGAGTTTCTTCACTGCTTTGGCCTCCACTGGTGAGACCCATCTAGGGGTTTTGTTTTCCAAAAGGTCTTTGTATCTTCTCCAAACATTAAACAATGCTTTTCTAACAATGTGATTCTTGAAAATACTGTTAACTTTATCATACCATAAATATGCGTGCCAACCAAAAGAGTTGTTGAAACCTTCCAGATCTAAGATGTCTGTATTTTCGAGGAGCATCCATTCTTTCAGCCAGCAAAATGCTGCTGCCTCATAGTACAATTTCAAGTCCGGCAGGGCAAATCCCCCTCTTTCCTTCGCATCTGTCAGTATTTTAAATTTAATTCTGGGCTTTTTGCCCTGCCAGACAAATTTTGAAATATCTTTCTGCCACCTCTTAAAACATTCCATCTTATCCAGGATCTGCAAGGTCTGAAACAAAAATAACATTCTAGGCAATACATTCATTTTAATCACAGCGATTCGGCCTAGCATTGACAGTTTCAAATTTGACCAAATTTCTAGGTCTTTTTTAATTTCCGACCAACATTTTTCATAGTTATCTTTATACAAATTCACATTTTTTGATGTCAAATAGACCCCTAGATATTTCACCTTCTTGACCAGTGTCAACCCTGTCTCCTCTTGGAACTTCTCCTTTTCTACATCTGTTAGATTTTTGCCTAAGACTTTGGTTTTTTGTTTATTCAGCTTGAATCCAGCTACCTGGCCAAACTGTTGTATTATTTCTAACACCTTTTTCGTACTAGCGTTTGGCTCTTGCAAAGTCAATACTAGGTCATCTGCAAACGCTCTTAACTTGTAATGTTTAGCTCCGACCTGGACACCCTTGACCTGCTGGTCTTCCCTTATCATATTCAGCAACACCTCCAGGACTGAAATAAAGAGTAATGGGGAGATTGGACACCCTTGTCGTGTTCCTTTCTCTATCTTAAGTTCCTCCGTCACTACATTATTTACAATCAATTTAGCTTTTTGTTCAGAATATATTGCAGCCATACCATTCTCAAAACCTTTACCTACCCCCATCCCCTGAAGATTCTTTAACATAAAGCTCCAGGAAATATTATCAAAGGCTTTCTCCGCGTCCACAAAGATCAATACTGCTTTGGTGTTTATATTCACCTCTAGCTTTTCCAAAATGTCTATCACATTTCTAACATTGTCTGCCAGGTGTCTTTTAGGGAGAAAGCCTGCCTGGTCCCTATGAATCTTCTCCATCAACACTCTTTTAAGTCTTTTTGCCAAAATGTCTGCAAAAATTTTGTAATCCACATTGAGTAAAGATATTGGGCGGTAGTTCTTCAATTGAGTCTTTTCAGTCTCTGTCTTTGGTATGAGTGAAATATATGCTTCTTTCCACGATTCAGGTGCCCTTTTTCCCTCAAGGATCTCATTACAGACTTCTTTCAGTGGTTGAATCAACCATTCCTTCAGTGATTTGTAGTATCTTGAAGTCAGCCCATCTGGTCCTGGAGATTTGCCTAGTTGCATATTCTGAATGGCAGCCTCTATCTCTTGCTCTAATATTCTCTGGTTCAAATCAATCTTGTTTTGATGAGAGATTTTTTGTAATCCAAATTTTCCAAGGAATTTGTCTATATCTTCTTCATTTTGCGGGCCTTGGGTATAAAGCTTTTTAAAATAGCCTAAGAAACAGTTTCTAATCTCATTAGGTTTAGATATGTTCTTTCCATCCACTTCTAGACTTGTGACTGTATTTAATTTCTGCCTTTTCTTCAATTGCCATGCCAGAAGTTTACCACATTTGTTTGCCGATTCGAATGTCTTTTGCTTCATCTGTTTTATCTTCCATTCAATCTCTAGGTTCATCAATTCCATATGGAATTGATGAACCCACAATATATGCATTATTCTTCATATGCCCCTTCTTGCTTTGTGTAACATATTGCTTGATGAAGGGTTCTGGAGAACTCAAAAACTGGACACTACTTGTGATTGGTCCTAATAAAGGTATTGTCCAGCTGTGGATGATCCAACAGCTGTGTGCAAAACTTGCGCAGAATTATATGGAATTCCCTCTGGCCTTGAAACGGCACGTTGTAATTTGAGCTACCGAAAATGCCATCACCCAGAAGCGAGTATTTCTGAATGGAAGATCTTTGGTTCCCATGCAACAGAAGTTCAACTGTGCATTTCTTGCACAAGTAAATCGATCATCCAGAAAGACCATAAGACAATTTCTATGATAACGGAAGTCAGTCCAGTGCACAGTAAGCAAGAATGCCAACCAATTCTCCAGGGGGATTTTACATACAAGCCATTTATTCTTATAGTGCAAATAAAAATTAGCCCTTCCTCAGGTTCTTCATCGGCCCATTTGAAGGTTGCGATGTTTAATTAGAAACATCAATAATCTTCTCAGCAGGGAGCGTGCTTGCAACTTGTACCTCTGATACTACTTGTGGCAAAGAGAAAGCACCAATATCATTAAGGTTAATAACCTAGCAGTTTACCAGTGTAGCTCTGTGTCTTAATTTGAATTGATTATCTGAGCAGATTCATTTGGGAAAGGAGGCTAACTGCATCCAACTCATTGGTTCATGAAACCTGAGACTAATGCATTTCCTGTTCATTGCTGATGGTGCAAATACTTACGAAGCAGTTTGCTACCACTGGAGCGGAAACCAGTTTGCCCCCATAAATCTCCTCGCCGGAGGTATCCAACATTGTATGCTGGTGTTTGATATCCAGCTGCATCTCCTATCTGAACCAGGTCAGGGCCAAGTGCCCCCATTCCCAGAAAGCTGCCCTCCTTCTTTGCATTTGTCACATTGAGGATTGCCAACAACCTTTGGCAGGAGCATTTTAGTGCAGGATTTTATCCATCTCCGTGCTGCGAAAAAGCTTCACCAAGGAGCTCATCTCAAACTGCAGTTAAAGGCAAGAGGAACATCCCAGTCTATTTATTCCCCCATCCCATCCAGTCTGTCAACAATCCTAGGTAGATCACGCTGATGCAGTAATAGGAACAGACCCATAGCTCACCAGAAAGGGGGCTGCCATAAACAAGGTGGTTTCATGCCATGGGAAATAACAATAATCAGTAATATCCAAAGGCAACACGATGACCAAGTACAACAATGCGATGTCAATATAAACTCTTTTTATAATCTATACAGAACATAATCTCTAGAAAACATAAAGGTAAAGGGACCCCTGACTATTAGGTCCAGTCGTGGCCGACTCTTGGGTTGCGGTGCTCATCTCGCTTTATTGGCCGAGGGAGCCGGCGTATAGCTTCCGGGTCATGTGGCCAGCATGACTAAGCTGCTTCTGGCAAACCAGAGCAGCGCACGGAAATGCCGTTTACCTCTTCGCCGGAGTGGTACCTATTTATCTACTTGCACTGGTGTGCAACCAAACTGCTAGGTTGGCAGGAGCAGGGACCGAGCAACGGGAGCTCGCCCTGTTGCGGGGATTCGAACCGCCGACCTTCTGATCAGCAAGTCCTAGGCTCTGTGGTTTAACCACAGAGCGCCACCTGCGTCCCCTAGAAAACATATTGGACATCATAAAACAAAGCTTCATGGCTTGTTTTCTCCAGATAAGAATCTGATCCATTGCTTCTTTCAGAGACTTGCATTGCCCACAAAGACTTTCAGAGACCTATAGACTTATATTTATCTAGAAAACATAGAACCAAATGAATATAAGAAGCAATGGGTCAGATTCTTATCTGGAGAAAACAAGCCATGAAGCTTTGTTTTATGATGTCCAATGCTGCCGAAGTGGTCCGCAAACAGACGTAGTGAACAGTGATTCCGGATATACCCACTGCTTCATGGAATTCTTTGTGGGAAATAACAAAGCAAAGATCCAAAGGCTATATCTTAGGGAACTGCAACACCACATGCTTCACCACTCTGGCAATAAAAATCAGGACAGTGGCCTCACATCTCTTTCCTAAAGCACAGAGAGCTTCTGCTTGGCTTAGGGAAGGAGGCACGACGATCCGACAGGGTGCAAGAGCCTTCCCACCACTTTCCCAAAACTGGGCAAGCACTTGCCAGCTTTGGGAAGGATACAGAAGGGTTCAAGTATCATGACAGAGCCCTGGCACCTCCTTCCCAAAGCCTGGGAAGCTTCTGCCCAGCTGACAGAGGGAGGTGCTGTGGCGTTCGTAGGGAGCCCCCAGTTGTCTCACGGACTATTGACCCGTACACCACTAATCTGCTGCCACCAACCAGGTCCTCCCTGGTAAAATCACTTCAGTCTCAGTCAGCTTCTCAATTAATAAAGAAGAGTGTATTTTATTTCAGACACAAACAAACTTTTACAGTATTCCAAACGTGGTTGCTTTTTACTTTCTTAGTCTTATTTTCCTCTCTCTATCTCTTCTACCTCCCCACACTCAAGAACCCACTGCCCTAACTGTCTCTCTATTACCAACTGCCTTTCCCAACCAGCCAACCCACTAAAACCAACCAACAACCCACCAACAACTCCCAATGAACTCCTCCCAGAACTGGTGTTCTAGTCCCCCTGACTCCACCCCCTCGGGTCCTGACTGGGCAACCTGTTTAACTATTCCCCCTCCAGCACTCTCTCATATATGTTAACGTCACAGGTGCAATGCTCCGACGAGGTCCAGGAGCCCTCCGGCCATCTTCCCAAAGCCTCGTAACCGCTGGCTAGCTTTGGGAAGGTGGCAGGAGGGCTCCAGGAGCCTGTCAGAGGCTCACAGCTTCTTCCCAAAAGCCGAGAAGAGCTCCTTTACAATGCCACTCCAGGAGCTACTTCCGCAAGCCCTGTCCGCAGGTGGTGAAATCAGGGCGCCCTGGGATGAAGGCAGAGCACCTTCAAAGAAAGTATGGCTGTCTTGGTTAAATCGGGACTCTGGGGAGGTGTGCAGCATTTGAGGTCCAGGGAGAGGGGCAGGGGAGGCAAACAGCTGAGCACCAACAGGAATAACATGCTGAGAATGTGGATCAGAGCGACCTAATGCACAGGCCAGGAGCTTCAGGCTTTTTGCAGATGCGGTGCATGCCTAATGGAATGAGACTCCCAGCTCTCAGAGCAATATCTCTGCCATTGTCTTAAGGACTGCTATAACCTTCCCAACCTGGTACCTTCCATGTGTTTTGGACTCCCATTCCCATGAGCCTCAACCAGCACAGCCATAGAAGGCTGATTCGCTGGTTTGTTCATTCACCTTTTCCCTCAAGGCAGAGGAGGATGCCTGATTTGATCTCATTCTTCAGTTGCGTCTTCTCATTGGCCCCTCAAATGCACAATGTGGAAGACACAGCCAGTGTGGCCTGGTGGTTAGAGTCATGGATTATGACTGAGGAGACCAGGGTTCAAATCTCCATTC
Organism: Podarcis bocagei; assembly: GCF_964188305.1. NCBI lineage: Eukaryota > Metazoa > Chordata > Lepidosauria > Squamata > Lacertidae > Podarcis > Podarcis bocagei. Next base: position 33,138,119 of record NC_138130.1, read on the forward strand.
TGCCATGAAGCTGACTAAGTAGTCTTGGGTAAGTAACTCTCTTCAGCCAAATTTACCTCATAGGGTTGCTCTGAAGACCCTGATGTTGGGAAAGATGGAGGGCACAAGGAGAAGGGGACGACAGAGGATGAGATGGTTGGATAGTGTTCTCGAAGCTACCAGCATGAGTTTGACTAAACTGCGGGAGGCAGTGGAAGACAGAAGCGCCTGGCATGCATCCATGGGGTCACGAAGAGTCGGACACGACTAAACGACTAAACAACAACAACAAGGGTTGCTCTGAGGATAAAAGAAATCTTGTATGAGTTCCTTGAAGGAAAGACCGTATTTTTTATTTAAAAAACACGCATAATCAATGAAATATTAGTACCAGTATATGATTTTGGGCAAAGGTAGAGCCACTCATTTTGGCCATTTATTTATTTGATATCATACCTGACACCATTCTGTGCTTAACAGCCATCTACTTTTCAGTTTCCAAATCACCTCTGGAATTTCAAAAGGCTGCTTGGTGACCTGCTTCTTGTACCATATTTAAATTATAGCAATTAAAATGCCCCAATCACTAGGTAAAGTCCCCATGATGCTGAAAGTTGTCTTAATGTTATTGTTCCCAAGATTATACAGAAAGCCTGCCAGCGCAAGGCACCCTAATTATCTCTCGGAAGGTGCAGAGGGTGTCATATGCAAGGACCATGGCTTTCTGAGACGGATCGTTTGCAGTCATAGAACGGGATTTTAAAAGCACAGCAAATGCAATTTTAACACTTGATGGGTGGCCCTGTAATTCCATCAAAGGTTCAATATCTCCCTCGGAGGCCGTACTGTGATGAGCTGAAACTGTTCTTCCATGGCCTATATGCACATAGGAAAACCCACAACATGGAAGGAAGCCCCACATATTTGAAAGGAGACTACATTTGCAGTCGGTTGCTGCCAGTCAAATAGTTGTCACACGTATTAATGCTTTGACATCTTTCACAAGTTTTTCTCCCTCCATCGCAGCTCCTTCTTCACTCCAGCCATTACAGTTTCTCTAACTGTTGGTGAGTCTAATAGGTTTATGTTTGCAACATACAGCCCGGTGTGTGTGTGTGTGTTTTAAAGACCGGAAGAATGGGCACTTCTGGGAAGAGGTATCAGTTGTTAAACCACTCTGAAAATTGTAGCTTCGTAAGGGGAACAACTCTCAGCGCCATTAACAAATGACAGTTCCCAGGATTCCTTGGAGGAAGCCATGACTGCTTTAATTGGTATATTACTGCTTTGAATATATGGTATGGATGCGGCCTAGGTCTTGCTCTTCCTCTTGCCAAACCTGCTTCAAGTTGCAAGGAGACTCAGCTGGGCAATGTGGCCGGGTGGGGATGGGGGAGAGAATTGAGTGCCGATATGGTGTTCAATCTCAGCGTGTGCCTAAGGCAGCCTACTTTCTTGTAGATTCTTCTGCCTTTTGAAAAAAAGGGCAAAAATCAATTGGGGAAAAAATAAAATAAAATTCCCAGTATTCTTCTTTAAAAATGTGAACAGCACTTCACAACCAGAACATAACGTATTTTAGATTACAGAGCACAATTGCAAATGTCAGGAAGCTGCTGACCCCTCCCTGGGGGCTTTGTGTTGTGTGTGTGTTTAGAACGACTCAAAACAGATCTCAAGGACATGTTTCATTGCCCTCTGTGTCAGCTGCAAGGGAAACAGCAACCTTGTGATATAAGGGAATAATGAGAAGGTGGAAAAGTGGGAGGGAGCCGTAAGATTTCGTGAACGCTGCTTCACAAAAGCTTGTATAAAAGGACGCATACCCTCCAACATTCCTCAGATGAAAATCAGGACATTTTCATCTGAGGAATATAAGGGGGAAGAGCCAGGGTGGGGGAGGCATTTTGTACATGCTCCGAGGCACTACTGACACCTCTTCATTACCTCACATGTTACCAGGCAGGACTCTAGCACTGGGCACCAGTCCTCTTTCCCTTCACACCCGTCCTCTTCCTCATCCTGCTAGCCGTTCAAGACTCACCCACTACCACTGCTGGTTCCAATCTGCACCGCGACCCTTTAAAATTCATGCCTCCCACTGGCTCCCAGTGGTGCCTTGGTGAATGACATCATCAGGCTGCGCCTCCAAACTCGGAGCTGCCTGCCATGTTGAGAGGAACAGAGAGGTAGGATCCATGTGGATCAGATCTGAAGCTCCTACCTTGAAGTGTCCAGTCCACTGTGTGGCCAGCAGGTGAGCCTTGGGCTTTGCATGGCTTCCACAATGTGCCACCACCATCTCGCTCTATCTCACTGCTGGGGCAGCACTGGGGAGGGGGGCAAACCTTGAAATCGGGACACCCAGATTTCAAGTCAGAAAACTGTGATGGCTTTACCAATTATAGGACTGCCCCAGCAAAATCAGGGCAGCTGAGGGGTATGAGGATGGAGCCTATGATTCTATGAAGCACCTCGGATGGAAGAATAGCAAAAGGACCCGATACTTGCAGGGGAAGTTGGCCCATGAGGGCAGATGTGGCCCTGCTCCACCATGTTCACTCAGTCTGCCCTGAGCCAGCCACCACGAGAAAGTCCCCAGTGGTGAGCCCATAACAGGAAGTTTGTGGGACACAAGCGAAATAGGGACAGGAAGCAGGTTAAAGGAGAAACACAGGGCAGGCACCCATTGATGAATAGCGTGTACGAGCTCTCATGGCAACTGCCTCACTCAGAATACTCTGGTAGTAAGAGTGGCACTCTGGGAATTTTCAGCAAGGTGAGAGATGATGAATCAACAGGAAAAGTACACACTGTTAAACCAATGACTTCCCATCATTTATTTTTTTTAATAAAAAAAATAACTGATGCATAAATGTGGAGAATCGAACTTAAGACTGGAATATTGAGAAACCCAAATCAATGAGATTCACCCACCTCTACTTCTGAGTAGACCAGCCTCAGACTGCATTGACAGCTTTCTGCCTCTATGGATTCGCTCCGGCAAAGGGGGAGATGATAGTAAGGGGCAAGGAATCCTGGCCACACTTTCTTCCTGAAGAGGTGAGATGATATTGCCAGAGGGTATTCATGGTAGTGCAATTGCAAATAAGCCCTTTGGAAATCCCAGGACTGCTTCTGCAGCAGTTGTATGACATGTTATTAGAAAGTGGACTGTCTCCGTTCCTTTAGCACTCCCCACGTAGCCGTGGGTTTAATTGTAGTGGGCTATGGGTAGTGCTTACACCCCACCAGAGAGTAGAGATTATCACAGTTCACAGAAGCCTGTAATAGCTGTCTTACGTAACAGCTGAACTTTTCATTTTATCTGCTAAACCAAATCTTTCTTCCCAAAGCCTTCTTTGGGGCTTTTATTACGCCTCTGTTTAGATTTATGCAATATTTTCTTTTCATTGGTTATGACCACAGGCCATTCTTAACTTTCCTTTTACAGGAAACACTTAAAGCAAAAATGTGTTTACTGCATGGCAAAGGTTAATTGGAGGATTTCATGCTGTCTAATTGATCATGTAATTGTCCTAATCAAAGGCGCCGAAAATGAGGAATTGCCGGTAAACATATGCTGACAGTGTACCTATGAGTTGCTTTCGTTTATTGATGAAGTGAGTATTACACATAAAACATGTACAGCAAGAGATTCTGGGCTCATCCATGCAGTTGTTTAACATGGAAAGTCAGCTTCCTCTATCACTATTAATTTATTGTTGTCTGTATGATGTTCTCCTGGCTGGATGAATGATGAGGGGCGGTGGAAACCACCTGACCAAGAGTCCCCCAGGGAAAAAACAGAGGGAAAGGATTTGGATTCTGGTTCCTGGTGGGGGGAAACCAGCCACACCCCAGAGGATATGGGCTGCTGCCTACCAGGAGGACGAGTGGGAGGGGGTGAAGCAGTAGGGAGGTCAACAGTGTGCCAAGTTGAGCCAGTGTTGTGCTCCTGCCGATCTCCCCATCATCTCAACATGCCCAATCTCTCTCTCTTCTGGTAAGCATCAGCGACTCAGCAGTTGGGAGTTCAGGTGAGCATGGACACCCCACCACCCATGCCTCAGTTAGCAAAGATGTTCCATGATTTTTCATTTTTTTTCTGATTCCAGTTTCTCCAGCACAGTGCCCCTAGAGCCATGTAGAAAAGGACCCCCTTTCTTCCTCATTTCCACTACACAGAGCTGAACAACTCAAAGTGTTTTTCCTTCCACATTTAGACCACACAAAGCTCTCGGAATTCTTTTCTTTTTCCTTCCTCCTTAGAACTTCCCTCGTCTCTCCAGGATAGCCTTCCCTTTGCATTTTCGTGGATTTACAAGCCTTTTGATAAAGCGTGTATTAATAGGTCCTTTGCAAATGGTGTGCTTGCGGGGGTTTCGCTTTAGATGTCTTGTCTGGAATTTAATTGCTACAGTGCTCCTGCTTGCATCCACAATGCCTCCAGGAGCCATTTATCAAGGGACATAATAGCGCTTCAGCATTTGGCTGTATCTGAACCCCGCACGGATTTCAGGGCCCTCCGTTCCCAACGATGGTGCTCTTACATTTCAAAAGGTTGTCCTTGTAGTGATCATTCCCTGGAGAGAAATCTTTCTGGCAATGGGAAGGCTCCACATTAGGGCATGCAAATGCTTAAATTATGGCATGCAGATCAATGACAAGAAAAAGGCCATCTATTTCTGGAAACATGGGGAGATTTATTGTTATGAGCCAAGGCGAATGCAAGGTGAACTCCTCCCTTTATGAGCCTCTCCACAAACGCATTAGCTCATCCGCGAATGTAAAGATCGACCTCCAGACGGTTGGGCAGCCGCAATCTGGCTCCACCGTTCTGAGTGGGCTCGGCTTGAGCCAAAGGAACACCTAGCGCTAATTGAACACTAATAATCCCCGCAGCTTTTCAGGAATTGAGAGTTCCCATCAGCATCAGCTCTTGAATCATTCAATTTTCTCAGCACTGAGAGCTGTTTATTGCTTCTGACTTTATTTCCTTCTTTGACACAGCCAAGGGACAAAACGTTTCCATTGCAATGCTTTGAGACGCTTGCCTCGTTCCAGGAATTGTGTGTGGGCATCAGTGGGGCATTGCAGCTTGGCCCCACATGAAACCTCTGGATCTGGGGCAACTGGCCATAGTGAATTCCTATTTAGGCCTCTAAGACAATTTAATTGTGACCCAAAGCAATAAATCAATAGCCCTGTTTGTGTGCTCTGTCTCCTAACACGGAAACAAACATGCAAAGAGAAGTAGTGTGGGTAGCCAGCCCCACCAACTCATCATTTTTAGCTGGTTTAGAGTCCTCCATGGGTTAGAATGTGAAAGAAGCTCTAGCAAACTCTCAGAACAATAATAGCACCTTTACACATCCTAAAAGCAATATATTCGCTTATGCAGTTGTTCTGTAAGTGGCTGGGTCAGTAAATGTGTCATTTTAGGGGGTGAAACTTAATTTTTGCAAATTTCTTCAGTGAGGAGGTCTTAATAATATGTTTAGGGAAGTTTTTAATATTTAATGCTGTACTGTTTTTAACATTTGATTGGGAGCTGCCCAGAGTGGCTGGGGAGACTCAGCCAGATGGGCGGGGTATAAATAATATATTATTATTATTATTGGATGTCAATAATCTGCTAGTATTTTTGTGATTGGAAAACCAACAAATTTTGACTTTACTTTCTGCTAGGTAATGTTTGAAAGCATGCCAAAAAGTGCAAGTAGATAAATAGGTACCGCTCTGGCAGGAAGGTACACGGTGTTTCCGTGCGCTGCTTTGGTTCACCAGAAGCAGCTTAGTCATGCTGGCCACATGACCCGGAAGCTGTCTGCGGACAAACAGCGGCTCCCTGGGCCAGTGAAGCGAGATGAACATGCAACCCCAGAGTCGCCTGCGACTGGACCGAATGGTCATGGGTACATTTACCTTTACCTTTAGGTAATGTTAAATAATAACAATAATAAATAACATTAATATGTAATATAACAGCAAATACTTGGCTATCAATTTTAATGATTTCTATGCAATCTGACACTCATTTCACTTACCAAGCAAAACTAAATTATATTAATTTAACCAAAATATCTTTCAAATTCCCAAATCCTTTGAAAGTTGAAAAATTCAACACACCCTATTGGGTCACAACTCAGGGAAAGCCTTCTTAAACAATAATGAAACTACCCCGGCCCCAAGTATGTACAGAAGGGTCATCCCTACACTGCTTTCAAACAGGTTTCAAATAGCTTTTTAAACGTCAACCTGTTTTTAGTTAAAGACTGGGTTTCTAATTGTCGCTGTGGTCTGTTTTGCATCATGTCAAATTGTTAGAGGTTTGGGGGTTGGTCTGAATGACCCCTCGAGCTCTCATCAGATCCAGTTTTTCTTGAGCCAGTAACTAGGTCCTTGGTTTTTCATTCATTAAATTTCAGGTGGGTATGCAATTTCTACCATACATGGTGAGGGGAAGCCACCCTATTCCCTCCCCAGTCGTGACCAGAATGGAAATAGCCCCTTTGTCTGGCTAGGGGCTTTAAAACAACAACAACCCATCAACTTTGAGTAGATTGGGCACAATTAGCAAGGTGAAGAATAATGACACATTTCTATAGCGGCCACACACAGAGGCTTACCTCCGAGGACATAAGCAGTAATATATAGCCTCAAAGCAGTAGGATACGGTCTAGAAAAGGAGAAGGGAAATTGCATGGAGTTCTGGATGACTGCATGTTCAATGAAGAGAACATTCCACCTGATTACTATGTGTTAAAGCCGTGCACATAAACAGAACCCTGGAGCAAAAGCCAGACCTGTCACCTCCACAAGGCAAAAGCAAGAAACACCAGATATTGTGTTAAAGCAAATGATGCTTGTTCCCCCCCCCCCCCTCTTGGCCTTTGTAGAGAAACAGTGGGTGGCTGGTATATGTGTGTGTGTATGTGCTTGTGTGAGGTTTCCTGAATTTTTTCTCTATTTCACCCTGGGTTTTTGTTGCAGGCGTCCCTTTCCTTTTGCTTGGATTTTCATACACCGAATTGTTGAGTCACAAAGCTGGTGTGGGGCCTCATAGGCTATCCTGTCTAACACTCTGCTAATGATAATAATAATAATAATAATAATAATAATAATAATAATAATAATAATAATAATAATAATAATAATAATTTATTTATACCCCGCCTATCTGGCTGAGTTTCCCCAGCCACTCTGGGCAGCTCCCAATCAAGTGTTAAAAACAGTACAGCGTTAAATATTAAAAACTTCCCTGAACAGGGCTGCCTTCAGATGTCTTTTAAAGATAGGATAGCTGCTTATTTCCTTCACATCTGAAGGGAGGGTGTTCCACAGGGTGGGCGCCACTACCGAGAAGGCCCTCTGCCTGGTTCCCTGTAACCTCACTTCTTGCAATGAGGGAACCGCCAGAAGGCCCTCGGGGCTGGATCTCAGTGTCCGGGCTGAACGATGGGGGTGGAGACGCTCCTTTAGGTATACAGGACTGAGGCTTGATGCCGTGGTGGGTAGTGTTCATTCAGAGACATACCTAGGGTCTTTTACACCCTTGGCAAGGAGCTGTATTGACGCCCTCCCCCTAAAAATCCATTTACCACAATAGCCCCACTTGAAATGACTAGATTTTAGGCGTCCCGAGTGCTTGAAGTGTCCCAAGTGAGGGCAAGGTAAGAAGGAAGGGCGAAAAAATCCACACGCCTTTGTGCCACGGTGCGAGAAGGATGGGAAGCTTCTATTGCGACAGAAGTGGTATGTCACCACACACATATACAAAGACTCTGCAAATTGTGAAGCTGCTGAGATGTATTCATTGCATGCAATACCGAAGAATTCACACGGCGCTAAACGGCTCTCGTTGGCTTTTGACAAAGATGCTTTCAGTATTCCCTCTCCCTCAATCTCAAATCCAAAATGGGAGCAGCAGAGCGATTCTGGAACGTAAGCAGTACAGCAGAAAACTTGAAGGCTTTTAGAAACTCAAAATGAAATTGAGCTGAAACTATTGGCTCACAATTTCTTAATAAATATTCATGCTTCAGTAGCAGACTATTACAGTTTTCCCATAAATGCGTCATGTGCGTGAGTTGGCATTAACAGGTCCTCTTTCAGAAATGCTCTACATCCACTTTAGCCACCAGGCACATAAATATTTAACTTGCATTTGTTAAATAGCAAAAAAAGAGAGAGAGAGAGGAGAGAATGCAACATCAATAAGGCGATGAAACAAGGAAAGAAGGCACAAAGTTAGCCAGTTGAGGGATAAAAATGAAGAAGGAAGAACATAACCCTTTCTACAACTCGTGCATTTCTGGCGAGCAAAAACCTTGGCACTGTCTTAGCCATTGCACTGGTTAAGTATCTCTGACAAATCATGACTGTTGCTGTCATTTGGACCCAAGCCAGCACAGCTGCATTGCAGGAGCAGAAATGGGCAGCCTCCACCAGCCTTGTCTTGTGCTCTTGCTGCAGTATCACTCCATCACGCAAGGGCAGGTATGCATCCAGTGACAAACTGTTAGATTGAATTCTCCTAAAGTTTTCTCAAAACCGTCGCTTGCACTGCTGCAGCGAGAGTCACTGTTTGAGAACTAGGAACTATGAATGCATGTTGTGGGACAGAACAGAATACAACGTCCATGATGCAATGCATCTTTGAGCAGCATGCACGAAGAAGAAGAAGAAGAAGAAGAAGAAGAAGAAGAAGAAGAAGAAGAAGAAGAAGAAGAAGAGGAGGAGGGGTTTGGATTTGATATCCCGCTTTATCACTACTCGAAGGAGTCTCAAAGCGGCTAACATTCTCCTTTCCCTTCCTCCCCCACAACAAACACTCTGTGAGATGAGTGAGGCTGAGAGACTTCAGAGAAGTGTGACTAGCCCAAGGTCACCCAGCAGCTGCATGTGGAGGAGCGGAGACGCGAACTCAGTTCCCCAGATTACGAGTCCACCGCTCCTAACCACTATACCACACTGGCTCTTATAATAATAATAATAATAATAATAATAATAATAATAATAATAATAATAATATGTTTGTAAAAAGAAACGGTTCTGACCCCTTTTGCCTCCTTTGCCTGGCCCTCAGACCTTTGTTACAAAGAGTCATTAAGAAAGAGTATTTTGCAGAATGCTGCTTTTCATAGAATCATAGAATCATAGAGTTGGAAGAGACCACAAGGGCCATCGAGTCCAACCCCCTGCCAAGCAGGAAACACCATCAGAGCACTCCTGACATATGATTGTCAAGCCTCTGCTTAAGGACCTCCAAAGTAGGAGACTCCACCACACTCCTTGGCAGCAAATTCCACTGTCAAACAGCTCTTACTGTCAGGAAGTTCTTCCTAATGTTTAGGTGGAATCTTCTTTCTTGTAGTTTGGATCCATTGCTCCGTGTCCGCTTCTCTGGAGCAGCAGAAAACAACCTTTCTCCCTCCTCTATGTGACATCCTTTTATATATTTGAACATGGCTATTATATCACCCCTTAACCTCCTCTTCTCCAGGCTAAACATGCCCAGCTCCCTGAGCCGTTCCTCATAAGGCATCGTTTCCAGGCCTTTGACCATTTTGGTTGCCCTCCTCTGGACACGTTCCAGTTTGTCAGTGTCCTTCTTGAGTTGTGGTGCTCAGAACTGGACACAGTACTCCAGGTGAGGTCTGACCAGAGCAGAATACAGTGGCACTATTACCTCCCTTGATTCTTAAAAGTCTTCTCCAACCACGACCAACAGCTTTTACAAACACCAAACGCAACCAGCTTTCTACCATCCAACCATCCCAACACCATGCTAACATTGACCAATCTATATATACAAGTTCAATTTGGTGAAATGTTGCATGAGTCTTTGTAGGCTGATGACTCATGCTAACTTAGTTCTTTTAGCATTAAAGAAACAGCGGCCAATTTTTAGCCATGACATATAATAATAATAATTTATTATTTATACCCCGCCCATCTGGCTGGGTTTCCCAAGCCACTCTGTGCAGCCCCCAACAAAATATTAAAACAAAAAAAAAACATCAAATATTAAAAACTCCCCTAAACAGGGCTGCCTTCAGGTGTCTTCTAAAAGTCAGGTAGTTGTTTATTTCCTTGACATCTGATGGGAGGGCGTTCCACAGGGCGGGTGCCACCACCGAGAAGGCCCTCTGAAATGACATACGGCGTCTCCTGCAACAAAGAGAACACCTGCCAGTGCAAGCAGGCCTGTCCCAATGCTGATGAGACTCACTGGAATTCAGTGGGTTTAACATTATTGTTGGCTGTTGCTGTTTTCCACACCCTGTCATGAAAGTTTCCTTTTAAATTATCAGATTCCTTTGAGTCAATTTCACACATCCCTAGTTTAAAAAGAACCGACACAGATGCGTTGCTTAAGGGATGCAGCCACAAAATAGCTGCAAATTTGGGAGAAGATTCTCCCTGCTCCAGTTGATACAGTGAACTTCAAGAGAACCACATGCTGACATCTCACCTCGACTCATGAGGGTGGGTCACGGCAACAGACCATAAAGCCAATGATGTGACTCTTTGTGAGAAAGCCCTAAGGGAATCTGGTAAAAGGATAAACAATAACTGAATGTTTACTTATTTTTTTTTATAATTATTTTTTATTCAATTTCCAATATACATTCCATCCATATTTAACATCCACTTCTAACATATACATCTTTTAGACTTCCCTCAGCCTATCTGACAATTTTCCATATTATCACAATTACTCACATTTCTTAAATTTATATTGCGCTTTAACAATCTTAATCTTATCATATCTTTTAAGCAACATTTCTATCAATCATTTTCACAGAGCTTCTTGAAAGCCAACAAGCGTTAATTGCTCCTCACATACATTTTTGATATACTCTGTAAATTTATTCCAGTCCTCGGTGAATCTCTGATCGCGTTGGTTCTGAATTTTCCCCGTTAATTTGTCCATTTCTGCATATTCCATCAGTTTCATTCTCCATTCTTCCCTCGTTGGCATTTCTTCCTGTTTCCATTTCTGGGCCATCAAAATTCTAGCTGCTGTCACTGCATACCTAAATAACTTCACATCCTTCTTTTTAATTTCATTCCCTAATATTCCTAATAACAATGCTTCTGGTTTCTTAACAAAAGTATATTTCAACATTTTCTTCATCTCATTATAAATCATTTCCCAGAAACCTTTCACTTTCTTACACTCCCACCACATGTGATAAAATGTTCCTTCTTTTTCCTGACATTTCCAACATTTATTACTGACTTTATACATCTTACCAAGTTTCACTGGTGTTACATACCATCTATATATCATTTTCATAACATTTTCTTTTATTGTAGTGCATGCAGTGAATTTCATTCCTTCTTTCCACAATTTTATCCACTCATCAAATTGTATATTATAACCAAAATCTTTGGCCCACTGAATCATAACTGATTTTACTTCTTCGTCCTTTGTATGCCACTCAAGTAATAATTTATACATTTTTGATAAAATTTTAACATCACTATTCAAGATTTCTTGATGAAACCTAGATTTCTTTTCCTGAAAACCTCTTTCTGACATCTCTTTTTTGAACATTGCATTCAACTGAAAATAGTGCAACCAATCATTCACATTTTCTTTAACTTCTTCATATGGTTTCAATTTCCATTTATTACCTTCTTTGATTATCAAATTCTCATATGTAATCCATCTCCCTGCCATATTGATCTTTTTCACACTCATTATCTCCAATGGTGATAGCCAATATGGAGTTTTAAACTCTAATAAATTTTTATACCTATTCCAGACTTCAATCAACGATCCTCTAAAGATGTGGTTTTCAAAACCTTTATGCAATCTATTCTTTTCACACCATAAATACGTGTGCCAACCGAATCTATTATCATAACCTTCTAAATCCAACAATTCTGTGTTTTCTAACTTTATCCATTCTTTCACCCAGCAAAGACATGAAGCTTCATAATATAACTTTAAATCTGGCAGGGCAAAGCCTCCTCTATCTTTTGCATCTGTTAATATCTTAAATTTTATTCTTGGCTTCTTGCCCTGCCAGATATATCTTGACGTTATTCTTTGCCACACAATAATTAATGTGTATTTAATTATTTGGCCTTGTCTTTTCCGCAATGATCTTCAGATTCAACATAGTTTATATATTTGTGCAGAGTTTTTCCTCAGGATTTGCTTTGTTTTTTTCATTTTGGGGTTTGATTGTTTTTTGCCAACGCTAAGGGAGGTGATTTCTCACTCACTTTTAACAATTAAAAATCCATTATAGGAAGAGTGGGTTGCATTTGTTTCCATCAGTCTTTTGACACACATCATATTGCCGTTACATTAAGCCAAGAGATGAAATCTGACATTCTCTGTAACTGTACATTTACAACAGTGACAGCAGAGCTAACAAATACATAAAAATAACTGTGGAGCCTCTCATATGTTAAATTCAATTCATGGACCTTGGCCAAAAGGGGAATTAATAAAAAATCAGGGCAAGCACAGACGAGAAGGTGTCTAGTGGGATAGATTTCAAGGTTCAAATAGGTATTTCTGAAATGGATTGACCATAGGTTGGTGCAAAAATTCAATATTTCTAGTGAATCCATCATCCCATCACTAATGATTCCTCTCATTTTAGAAAGCTGATGAAAAAGCTTTTCTTTCAGCTATCCTACCTAGACATATAATTTAGGCATCTAGGTTTTCAACGTCTGAGAAACTTGATTTTTGTTTTATTGATGACTATTTTGTTTTCTTGTTTGGGTTCTTTTGGCCTCTTGTTCCTCTCCTCTCCTCTCTTTTCTTTTTTTCGTTTCAGAATCTCAGAGGTAGTACTCTGTGCTCTTTAATATGCTATTTGTCACTATCCTATATTTGTCACAAGGCTTCTGGTCGCAACTTTTGTAAAACAGCACACGGTGAGTCTCCTTTCTTTTTAAACGTCTTTGTTTGTAACTGTGCTTGCATGAAATTGTATTTTAGTAATCTAAAGCACCGAGTTAGCTTCGTGTGGTGTCGGTTTTGTAGTTGAGAAACCTGGTGCTATCTTTGCCGGGTCCAGAGGTGTCTTGCAGACAAGAGTGCATCCAGTTTGGTGCTGAGGTTCTTCTGCTCTCTTTCACTCTATTAAAGTATTGGTATTTAATCAGTGCTGGAGTAGCAGAAAACCCCTTTTTCCTGCGCAATTCTGTGCATTCAATTGGATACCTCCTTTCCATTTTTTTCCAGGGGGGTGAACGTCACCCTCGCTCCCCCTCTCTCTTGTTCTCATGACGGGCGTGCTCGACCGGAGCAGAGCACTTTTCCCGACCTGTTCATAAGAAGCACCATGCTGGAAGTGCTCACATATTCATATTTCAAGGCCAGTCCATAACAAGCTTCCTAAATACTACCATGATATCACATAGATTGGAAATCCAGAAGCGTATTACCACTGCTGCACTAGGATATCTTCTCGTGTGGTTGAAACCGGGTGACTTTTTGTTTCGAATGCTTGTGCGATAAGTTTGTGAGCATGTGCAACACTCTGTGCACAACAAAATGGAGTCTGTACCTCTCAACCATCCCAAACTGAGCGGGGAATCCTGGAATTACAAAAGCCATCCTTGGCTTCTGACGGAATATCCTGTTTCTTGGTCCCATGCCCTGGTGAGAGTCTGCTGGATTGCACCAGACCAAAATATACTTTTTTTTGGTCTCATGCTCTGCCACGAATCGGGTGGCGCTGTGGGTTAAATCACAGAGCCTAGGACTTGCCGATCAGAAGGTCGGCGGTTCAAATCCCTGCGACAGGGTGAGCTCCCGTTGCTCGGTCCCAGCTCCTGCCAACCTAGCAGTTCGAAAGCACGTCAAAGTGCAAGTAGATAAATAGGTACTGCTCCGGCGGGAAGGTAAACGGCGTTTCCGTGCGCTGCTCTGGTTCGCGAGAAGCGGCTTTGTCATGCTGGCCACATGACCTGGAAGCTGTACGCCGGCTCCCTCGGCCAATAAAGCGAGATGAGTGCCGCAACCCCAGAGTTGGTCACGACTGGACCTAATGGTCAGGGGTCCCTTTACCTTTACCTGCCATGAATCAGCTGGCTTTCACCAGAGTGCTGGACCAAAAGACATTTGTTTGTTTTTTGGTCTTGCAGACTTGCGTGAGTCAGCTGGCTCCTGCGAGAGCTTGGGACCAAAAAGCAAGCGTTCCAATTTGGTTCCGTGGGATATTGGAGGGTATAGGAGTTGTATCTTTCCCTTTTGATTTCTGTTCCACCTGGTATTCTTCCATCCTCTGTACTTGCAAACATTAGCTGAAACCTTTTTTTATTATTATTTCTTTAGCTGCTACCTGCTTAGCAGCTGACATGATACCCACATAAAATGTGAAACTGGAATTTCCCCTCCCAAGTGGAACCAAGTCACTGGACAGTAAAAAAAAAAAGATAAAGGTAAAGGACCCCTGGATGGTTAAGTCCAGTCAAAGGCGACTATGGGGTTGTGGCACTCATCTTGCTTTTCAGGCCGAGGGAGCCGGCTTTTGTCCACAGACAGCTTTCCAGATCATATGGTCAGAATGACTAAACCACTTCTGGTGCAACAGAACACCTGACAGAAGCCAGAGTGCACGGAAACACCATTTACCCTCCCGCCACAGCGGTACCTATATATCTTCTTGCACTGGCGTGCTTTCGAACTGCTAGGTTTGCAGGAGCTGGCACAGAGCGGGAGCTCACTCCATCATGGGGATTCGAACTGCTGACCTTCTGATTGGCAAGCCCAAGAGGCTCAGTGGTTTAGACCACAGTGCCAAAGAGATCTGTGTCAGCAGAATGGAACCACCCCCTCCTCTCCACTGAAGTTTCCTATCTGCTCTCAAAATCAGCTTCAGGGGGTTGGGGGACCATCTGGAGAAGATTTTGGGTGTGTGCATGCACAGGGAGTGGAGAGGTAACGGAAGCACTGCTGCTTTGGATACAACTCATAATATTTGCCACACTTTCCAATACATGCTAACCACCCAGCTTGAATTTTATCCTATCATGTTCTTGATCTTTCCCCCATCATAGACCAGTGCACTCCTTCCCTTTCTCCTTCTATATTCTCACTGGTCTTTCTTAATTTAGTTCAAATTTCGGCTCGTTAGTGCTCCGATCCAAGCATGAACTAGCACATTCCACTATATCTCCATATGGGACCACCTCTCCTGGTATGTCCCATGGAGGACCTTACGGTCTTCAAAAAAACATCTTGGAGGTCCCGGGCCACAGGGAGGTTAGGCTGGCCTCAACCAGAGCCAGGGCTTTTTCGGCTGTGGCTCCAACCTGGTGGAACACTCTGTCACAAGAGACTAGGGCCCTGTGGGACTTGACATCTTTCTGCCGGGCCTGCAAGACAGAGCTGTTCCACCAGGCCTTTGGCCAAGGCACAGTCTGACCCCCTCCTTTGGTAATCCCCGTAGAACTCTAACCCAATGGTTGCCATTAATTTGATTCTGATTTGATTTTAAATGAATTGATTTTAGAATGCTGTGTTACTTTTATTGTTGTTAGCCGCTCTGAGCCCAGCTTCGGCCAACGAGGGCGGGGTATAAATAAAAATTTATTATTATTATTATTATTATTTTGTTAACCGCAAATATAAGCGTAAAACTGCGTGCAGATCCACAGCAAAAGCTTAGCTTGGGTGAAGCCACTTTGACCAAGCTGGGGGTGTTGAGGGCAAGGACCACCTGACCCTTACACTGTCTTCATGAGTTCTTAGAATGCCCAAACCCAACTCATGTCATTTGTTTCCAAGACGAGAGTTGTTGTGTGCATCTGTGCATTTTTTGTGTTCTTCTCTTTACTCCAGGGGCTTCTCTCCCAATTACCTTGTTTTGTTTAGTTTGTCCTTTTTTATTGGTGTGCTCAGCACGGCGTACGGAGCTTAGTGGTTTATTGTATTTGCCCTGCAGCCAATTCGAAGTCAATCTCATCAATGGTGTAATTAGAAGAATGCACCACTTTTGGGTGGTAAACCCCAAGATTTATTTATATTTTAGGAGTAATCAACATTTTATTATACCCTGATGGATGTAGTTATTCACGCCATACACAAAGCCCTGTGCACCAAGGCACACTTTCTCTTCCTGCTTCCCACAAATCAATTATAATTCAAACTTAATGCAGCAGAAACCTGCAAACTTGATTTTCTTCCGAATGCTATTCTGTAAGAAACGTCGTCCCTTTGTATCAGCTGTGTTTTATGACATTTGTTATAGAGTGAGAATATTTGTATTTATAGATATTGCTAAAACATCTCTGTTCTTACGAAGACAATCTTCTACTACATTTTCCTCCTACACAGAGAGTCTTTAGAGAGAAAAATATTACACAAGTACTATTATGTACATTGGGGATGGAGGGAGAATTTTTGTACTACTACACAAGCACAAAATATTCACAGAGCAGTCCTGTGCATGCTTTTAGAAGTAAGCCAGCTGTGTTTAATGAAGTTTTACCCTCTGGCAAGTGTTTTAATATTGTAGCCTTAGTTATTCAAGATGAGTAGAAATGCCATCTAGGGAAAATGAGGGGCATGACCCCAAGTTTCATGTCTTAGAAGGATTAGTTCCTATGGACACTGTCAGGGACTGGACATCAGAGGAGGAATGGTGGAGACCGCCTCCCCCTTCTCCTGGACCTTCCCAAGAAGAGGAGGACAGTATAGATTTAGAACAGTGGTTTGCAGAAGGTCATAGTTCAGAGGCTGCAGAAGGGAGAAGCTGGGAAATATTGGGAGAGCAGCAGGAAGAAGAAGACCAGGGGAGAGACAGATGACAGACTCAGTGTCTTTAGAAAGCATTCATGACCCCTCCTCTCCCAGGACCAGGCGTGCCTTGAGAGTAGTAGAACAGAAAGCTCAGAGGCAGAAAGGACAGATCAGCCGATGAAGGGATGACGTAGAATAGGAGAGATGGAGAGGCGATATCCTACACCCCTCTCTGTGAATATTGAGTAAAATATCTTGGTAAGAGCTTCTTGTTTTTCCATTACTGGCAGCCTGCCGTGAGGGAGGGGGACCAAATTCCCTGAAGTCTGGCAGAAAGCAACAAGCCTCAAACATGCCGTTGCTTCAAACTGGGCTCCTTCCCCCTCTTTCCTAGCAACAGCACCTTCCCTTACGGTGGCCGCATGTGGTCAAATGTCTCTGATTCCATTGTTCCTGCACTCTTAACTAACGTCGCGTTTTGGGAGAAGGGGGGTCAGAAATACTCTCCAGTGACAGTGTGTCATCAGGCTGCCCTGCTGCAGTTCCTCCGCTTCTTCTAACACTGCCCAACTCCTTTGTTCGTCTGTCTCTGAGCTGTGACTTCCTTCAAACTCCTCAAAGCCCTGCTGTAATTCAGCACTGCTTCCCTCTTCTTCTGCAGCTTCAGGAGAAGGGGGTGAGATCTCCACCACTCCTCCTCCTCCATCTCGCCCTCTTGAGTCCAATCCCTGACAACACGGTTAAACTATGGCATTTGCTCCAGAAAGATGGAGTGATCCACAAATCCTTAATGGATAAAGCTAACAGTGTCTGCTATTCATGATGCCTAAGTTCTATCAGGAAAAGACCCTGATGTTGGGAAAGATGGAGGGCACAAGGAGAAGGGGACGACAGAGGACGAGATGGTTGGACAGTGTTCTCGAAGCTACCAGAATGAGTTTGACCAAACTGCGGGAGGCAGTGGAAGACAGGAGTACCTGGTGTGCTCTGGTCCAGGGGGTCACAAAGAGTCGGACATGACTAAACGACTAAACAACAAGTTCTATTTGCACTGAATACCAGCTTCTGGTGAGGAGAGTGCTGTTGCATTCATGTTCTGCTTGCAAGTTTCCTACAGGAATTTTGTTGGCTACTGTGAGAACAGGAAGCTAGACTAGATGGGGCCCTGGCCTGATTCAACAGAGCACTTATTATGTTCTGATGATAATGTTGATATAATGATTAATATGGTATAATACCCTGCTTTCTGCTCTGCTTTTCTGCCTCAGCCCTGTATATCTGAAGGAGCATCTCCACTTCCATCATTCAGCCTGGACACTAAAGTCCAGCTCCAAGGGCCTTCTGGTGGTTCCCTCACTACGAGATGTGAAGCTACATGGAACCAGGCAGAGGGCCTTCTTGGTAGTGGCACCCACTCTGTGGAATGCACGTAAGTCAGATGTCAAACCAGCGGTGTAGTGTGGGTTGCGGGCACCCAGGGTGGGGCGAGTGTTGCGCCCACCTGGTGGACTGGGCAGCTAGGGTGAGGGTGTGCGCCAGGGGGCATGTGCAGAGAGGGAACAGAGTCTGCCTCCAATAGGCTCTTCACCCACCACCTCCATCCACCTGCTCACTAGACAGTTGCTGTGTCTCAGGTGTCAGGGCTCTGTGCCTGTCGTGGGGATGCTTGATTGCGCCCCCTCAAAAATGTGTGCCTGGGGCCACGCCCTCCCACGCCATGCCTCTGTCTCAAACAGATAAACAACTATTTGACTTTTGGAAGACATCTGAAGGTAAGCCTGTTCAGGGAAGTTTTTAATGGTTGATGTTTTGCTGTGTTTATAATATTTTGTTGGGAGCCACCTATATTTATATGCCACCTTGCCAGATGGGTGGCATATAACAACAACAACAACAACAACATCTTAGAATAATATTTTCAACATTTCAATTTTGTGTTTGTTGCTGAGAAACTTGTCTGTTCTTGAAATCTACCCTGCACTGTTTCCTGACATTTCAAAGTGTGGGTTTTTTTTTTTTGTAAAGTTGCCTTTAGTATAAGGGCAACTCATAAATGTATATGTTAATAAATAATGTGTCAGTATGGTCTCCTCCCTCCTTTTCAGATGGATTAATCAGGGCTTTCACATCGGGGATTAACAAATGCAAATGCCAGTGAATATTTGTGTGACTCAGCCATCCGCTCTGGCCTGGTGGCCATCCATGTTCATGGCTAAGTGGTGTAAAATGTTATGTGCAAAACCGAATTTGTCGCTTACTGTGAAAGAGAGAGAGAGAGAGAAAATCAATTTGCATGAAATTGACCTCTTTTCTCCTCCAAATCAAAAATTCAGTTCTAATAAATGATATCATTTGTTTCCACTATTAGCAAGATTAAAGCACACTTAGGCAAGCTGCTGCCCACCAATTAGATGCGGATAAACATTCTACGTTGTGTCATAGCTGTTCTGCAGAACTAATTAAAAAACAAAGTGATGAATTGCCATAGCACCTTAATCTCCCCCAAATAATATTAACCTATTATCCCAGGGGTGGTTTCAAGGTGGAGTTGGGTAGCAAATGTGCATTCAGTTTTGTTTGTACTGCTCTCACTTATTGCGCTAAGATGGCACCAAGGAAATAACTGACTTGAGTTTCTTTTCTTTCTTTCTTTTTGTACTTCCTCGAAGGGCAACTGCATTATGAGGAATGAATATCCTGGGAACGGGCGCCTTCCCCAATACAGTGATTAGCGTTAACTCACATGAAGATCTGGATGAGATCATAGATAGCAACAGCTTCCTGGGTCTGGATGAGTTTCCACAGGATCTTTTCCAGGACTTCAAAGGTAAGCTCTTACAGCCTAATCTTGTCCGTTCTTTGTGGAAAATATTTTGTGCATGAATGTAGCTACAGAAATAGCAGAGGGCTTGCTCTTTAGCTGCCTGGAAGAAGAGACGTTCACGAGAGGAATGCACAAGACCATATGGTATCTATGTTTCATAAGGGAAACCACATACCCTGAATAGGTTTTGACATCCTGCTCCCAGAATCCATGCAACTCTAATTTGAAGTACCACTACGTTGGCTGCACATGGTTGAAACATCTGGATTTATCAAACATTTAAAAGAAGAATGTACTGCATGAATAATGAAGGAAGAGTTTGGGAATGCTGATGGAGCTTCTCCAAAGAGCCACCCTGGGTTTGTAAACTAGAATCAGAGGAAAGGATGGGAACGCTCTACACTGAGTCAATTTCCGGGCGTTGAACTTGTTACCCAGAATGCTGCGCTCTCTCAGAGGCCGGCAAACGTGGAGCAGAGGAAGCAGAGATAAAATGCCACAACTGTGCATTTGTGCTTTGTGGAGCATCTGGTACAAGCTAAAATAGGAAGATACCAAAAACTTTGCAAAACTTACTTTAAAGAGCTGCTACCATCTCAGTCACTGGAACGGGCCTCTGAGAATGCCTGTATGTGCCCAATCAAAGGGCTCCAAGGCACAGAGACCCCACCCTTAAGCCATCCCAATAAGGCTGAGGTTTCCTTAGCACAGGAACTAAGCAGATATGGGAGGGAAAGTGTGGATGAAGCCTAGACACAGAATTAGGATATTCAAACAGAAGTAATTTAAGGGAACAAGAGGTGATATGGTATTTGAAAACTAGAAATGAAGAACAGGTTTAACAGAAAGTAATGGAAGTTTCTTATACCCTTAATCTATGTCAAGGTGATGGACAACTACCTGACATTCAGAAGACATCTTAAGGCGGCCCTATTCAGGGAAGCTTTTAATGTATGATATTTTTGGTTTCTGTGGAAGCCGCCCAGAGTGGCTGGGGAAACCCAGCCAGATGGGCGGGGTACAAATAAATTATTATTATTATTATTATTATTATTATTATTATTATTATTATTATTATGGTGTTGGCCTGGCTAAGGGAGTCCTGATGGCCTTGGTTGAAGGGGAGAAAATAGCTCTTCTGTACAGTGGTACCTTGGGTTACATACACTTCAGGTTACAGACTCTGCTAACCCATAAATTTTACCTCGGGTTAAGAACTTTGCTTCAGGGTGAGAACAGAAATTGTGCTCCAGCGGCACAGCAGCAGCAGGAGGCGCCATTAGCTAAAGTGGTGCTTCGGGTTAAGAACAGTTTCAGGTTAAGAACAGACCTCCAGAATGAATTAAGTACTTAACCCGAGGTATCACTGCATAACTCATCTGAAAGATGAAGTAATGCATGCCAACCATGGAAATCCACAAGATTTTTTTGGGGGGGGGGCAGGCGGGAAGGGGAAGAAGCAAGACACTGAAGGGAGGAGCAGGCTAGTTTTATCACCAAAAGTGAGAGGAATAGTGCCTGTATATTTTGCCTCCTATCTCCAGTTCTACAGACGCTAGAAACTTGGGCCCATATTCAACTAGCCGAGGGCACTAACAGACGTCAGCTAGTGCTTACAGTCTCACTCGAGAGATTGAATTTGAATGCAGCTTTCGGATCAATGAAAGCTGAATATAGCACACCCCCTGGTTTCTTAACATACTTATCTATAAAATGGGCTGGTACAAAGCAATGGTCTATAGTGCATCTAAAACAGAAATAACCCCACCCAGAGGCTGTGCCACCCTCCTGACTGTGGAAATGCTGCTGCTCACTATGACTGAGGTGGGGCGGGGCAGTGGTGATGGCAGGAAAAACATCAGGCAGGCTGTGGTGGGCACAGATCTTTACTGCCCCAACCACCTCCAGTGTTCTGCCAGAGCAGTCGTGGCAGTGCTTTTGCTTGCCGGAACCAGGATGCAGCAGGGCAGCAGCTCTGGCAAGACCCCAACCTGCGATTGTTTTACTCTTCCACAGCCACACTCTTTCCATTCATCTGGGCCTGGCTTCAAACAGCTGGTGTGGGCGGGGAGGCAAACAGCGTCAGCATCTCCTCCAGCCCCATGGCATTTCCCACAATGCTCCAGGGTGATGTTAAGTCAGGGGCATTCTGGGGAATAAGATGGCGGCCAGGACATTCATAGACAGGGCCCCGTCAGAATAGCCCCAGGATGGCAGGTGTGCAGGTGCTCCCAGCAGCCGAACTAAATTCTGTCTTTGAGACTACATCTTGGCTTAGACGCTTAAATTATGGCTTTTTCTGAGTTGTTGGTTTTTTTTATTTAATTTAAGAAAAGGCGCTGAAAAGAAAAGTCTTTGCATATTCAAGTCGGTTGGTGCGTCGTGATGCTAACTGATGAATCTATTATTCAGTGACTATTTAGTATGACACATCAAGGGACGTGTTGAAAGTGCTGGAGCTACACCTTATTTTAAGATTCCTTATTAACAATTGCCATTAACTACAAGGAGTGTGGCACCTTGGGAGAATAATTCTTGTTTAAAAAGCAACTCGAATAACTAATTTGTTCTTTGTCTTCTCCAAAACAGCAAGACAAGAAAACATAACTATAGGGGATCCTTGAATGTCTTACATTTATTTGCTGTTGACTGCAAATTATACATTAGAAGGTTGGGAGAACGGCTAGATATTGCCAAAATTTAAATAGCAAATGCTATTTATGACCCATTTCTTAGACAGCCCTTCGTCTGGACTTGATTATATAATTCCATTTTTAAGCAATTATGCGGGGCCAGTCCTACCATTGGGTAGAGTGAGGAAGGCAGATTCTAGGGTTGGCAGCAACAGCAGCAGGGAATGGGAGAGTTGGCCAATTTCAGTTTCTCTCTCGTTATTACAGTCCCAAATTCAATTCTCCACATTTCCACATCTGCTTGCAATTAAAAAACAAGCACTCCTCATCAGCAATTTATTGTGGGTTTTCCCCAGTGTTCACATTTCTGTATGCAATTTCGTCTAATGTGGATACTTTGTGTAAGCAATTTCCCCTAATGTAATGCAATTTTATATGTTATCTTCACAAATACATGCATTTTTACGTATGCAGCTCAGCAGGTAGAGCATGAGACTCTTAATCTCAGGGTCGTGGGTTTGAGCCCCATGTTGGGCAAAAGATCCCTGCATTGCAGGGGGTTGGACTAGGTGGGTCTTGTGGTCCCTCCCAACTCCACCATTTTGTGATTCTATCTTGGTACACAATACTTTTCTGGAGAACTGCATTGCACAATTCGGAGAAGCGCAAATTTTGGCAGATTGTTCTCTGCTTGTTTCAAGCAGTGGGAATTAGGTGGGCTTACCTTCAAATGGCAATTGAACCAAACTTCTCCCCCATTGCTTGTGGCAGCTCCCATCCTGCCATCTTCCACAGGCCTGCTGGCTATACTAAACCTCCTCAGATATTTCCTCAACGGCTTTGATGCTTACTTATTGCTGGTTGATACCAAAGCACAAAAGCAAGAGAGCAACTTGCTTTGGTTGCTAAGGGACCGCCAATCAAGCTGAATCGTTCTTTTCTCCATTGGTGCCAAGTCTCCAAGTCATTAGGCTGAACTCCGCAATGCTGTCTAGCCAATTTGGATGAACACACTTCTTCTTCAGACTGGAATAGATGTTGGCCACCACCTCAAGTCCCCTATGCCTTGCTGCAAATGGCTGTTTAAATCAACAAAGACCTTCGCCAATACTTGAGGCGCTGAGTTTCTTCAAAACATTTTGTCAAATCTAGCATGTAGGAGACCCGGGAAGGGGGAGGGCAAGGAGAGGAGGGATGTGTCAGTATTCCTTGAAATCGTTAAGAAAGTTGATCACAGGCATTATCACCGTGAAGATGAACATCCCTCCTGCCTGGCCATCTGGATGGGGAATAGAAAGCAGTAAATCAGAAAAGCGAAAATTCTAGTAACCGTTCCGTCATCAATTTTCAGAGAGTGCTAATAACAGCCGTAAATTCAGACGCCAAAATTAAATCTTGCTTGCAGTCTGAACCACTTTTTCTTTCAGAACATCCAGGGGAGTGCTCTTTAACTGAACCTGAGCTTCGGAAACTCTGAAATTGAACAGCATTGAAAGCTATGAAAAAGCCTGCATGACAATTTATGTTGCTAATCAGTGAGGAATCATAGAATTGTAGAGTTGGAAGGGACCTCAAGAGCCATGTAGTCCACCCCTCTGCAATGCACTCTTTTCTTATCTTTTTGTTGTTGTTGGCAGCCGTCTGTCTCAAGAGACAATGGAGTGTGCTTCCAGAGGTGAAATCAAACTGCTGGAGAATCACAGCGCCTGCTGTGGCTGCAGAGACTGGCAACTTATAACTCTTGCCTCCTGTATTTCTAATTTTTTATTTTTGCTGCATTAGCAGCACTGAAGTAATCTCCCTGGGGCGCAAGCCTGAGCTGTGTGTATGGAGGACCCGGGCTCCGCAGACAACAAGACCCCCCTCTTGGCCTCACTGATGTGGGCCAAAGGAAAGCTGAGCAATACATCTGGCACCAGCTTGGCTGCAGGAGTTGCCTGAAGGGGGCTTACAAGGCATCATCCAACCATCTTAGGGACCTCACTCCAGATTTGCGCAGTGTTTGCTCCTTAGCTTTTTCTTCTCCCAAAGAAGAGGCAGTGGGTACATTTTTCCCCTCTGGGATTGCTCCTGAAGTCTTGCTCATGAATGAGTATAGCCGCAAGGCAACGGACGTTCAGGATCAGAGTTTTCTTAACCTACAAAGTGTAATAATACTTCAGAGGCTTTTATTATGGGGCTTAGGAAAGGGTACAGCATAATTGTAGGCATCTTCACTCAGATGAAAGTTTTGTGTTCATTGGGGCTTATCCATAGTATGTTTGTTGAGGTTGCAGCTTTGGGCTGGGGTTCTATTGATGAAAATAAGAGTGCAAGATGATCTGAACCCTCATGTCTATTCAGAAGTGTATCCCTGTTGCGATCTGGTCTACGGGCGATTGAAGTCCTGCCTGAGGATGTTGGGACCAGGGGTAAGATGGCGGGGTGGGAGCAGGAACGAAATTCCAGAAGCCAGGGTTCCAAGGGTCAGGAAGCAGGGAGTCATGAAGTCAAGGGTCCGAGGGTCGAGAAGCAAGGAGTCACAAAGCCGAGGGCCAAGGCTTAGGAAGCAAGAAGCCAAACACAGCAAGGCAGGGAACGTGTTGCTGTGGCAAAGAGCCGAAGGGAAATGCTGACCTTATATCCCTTCCCGGCTCTTGCCACCAGGTGCAGTGAGTTACCAAGCGGTCTCACCTGTGCAGCCGTGCCTTGCCTCTCCAGAACAAACTTAGGAAGGCCCTAGTCCTGTAAGCCCTACTGGTCACAGGGCCCGGCTCCTGCATGCACTCCTGGCAAGCCCACTGAGTTCAATAGTATTGAGTATTCATTGTGTTTAGAATTGTAGCCATACAATCCAACCCCATGCATGTTTACCTGAGAATAAACCCCACAGTTTTCAGTGTGCCTTGCCTGTGTGCAGAGGCTTAATCTTACCAGGCTTTTAAGTGGAAAGTTTAATACATTTATAAGCAGTAGAGGAAGGCATCCTGGGGTAGTGGCACTCACCCAAGTAACTGGATGAACCCCAGAGTCTAGTATCTGAAGGGGACGGTCTGTAAAAGCAACAAAAGATTATTGGAAGAATGAGATTGTCTTCAAACATCAGCTGCTAAAACATCAGCTGCTAAAGGCTAAAACAGGACCAAACTCTGTCCACATGCTTGCGGTCTAAGAGCTGTTACACCTTAAAATGCTATCGAAAATATTAATAGAAAAAAATAACACCTTTGATTCTTCTATAGAAAGAAAATGGTTCCATCTCAAAAGATGGGAAGGGTTATTAGCTTTCTGCAGTTATACGCAATTTCTGCCTAATGTTTCATGACTGAAGTACTTGTTGTTTAATGAAGTAAAGGAAAATATTAACAAGTCTTGATGGCTAACGAAGTGCTATTTTTACAGCTCACGATAAGGAATAGCGCTAATAGGCTCTGTAAAAGCATTAGAGACCTGAGCAGAGGAAGCAAAGCAGCTGAAGCTATATTAGGTTAGGGTAGACAAGGGATGCGATAATTGCAGTCAAATGACTAGCGGAATAATAACAATAATAAAAAAAAAGTTCACCAGGGAGGCCACTTTGAGATCATGACAAGTGGCAACACAGGACTAACGAGCGAGTCTCCGATAAGAGTCAGCACTATTTAGCTGCAGAATTGAGATTAATTTGCTTTCGTCCTCAAGTGGAAGTTATTAAAATCCTTACTGAATAGGTAAAGAGCTGGCTATAGGACACAGGAAAGGAAATTATATTTATCACAGTGATGAATGAGGCCTTTGTCTGACTAACTTAAATACAGAGATTGATGACTGAAAGTCAAAGGCAAAGAGTGCACCCCCTCCTCTGAAAGACTTGTTCTGTCTCCCAAAGAGATCATAATCTGCAAAGCATCCATTCGTAAGCTTTTGTTCTTGCCATAGTGGTCTTTTTTCTTCTGTTTTTAACAGGATTGGAGGAGGAGGAGGATGGAAAGCTAGTTCTCAGGATGCTTTTTTACCCCAAGAGGTGAAAAAGCTAAGTGAGCCATATATCTAAGAATTTAAGAACATCAGAAGATGTCGGATCAAGCATTTGTTTTCACAGTGGCCAACCACATAAAAAGATAAAGGACATCTGGATAGTTAAGTCCAGTCAAAGGTGACTTGGGGTTGCAGCGCTCATCTCACTTTCAGGCCGAGGGAGCCGGCGCTTGTCCACAGACAGCTTTCCGGGTCATGTGGCCAGCATGACTAAACCGCTTCTGGTGCAACGGAACACGATGACGGAAACCAGAGCGCATGGAAACGCTGTTTACCTTCCCACCGCAGTGATACCTATTTATCTACTTGCACTTTGACATGCTTTCGAACTGCTAGGATGGCAGGAGCTGGAACAGCGCAACGGGAGCTCACTCCGTCGCAGGGATTCAAACCACCGACCTTCTGATCAGCAAGCCCAAGAGGCTCGGTAGTTTAGACCACAGCGCCAACCGCGTCACCCACCAGCCACATATCTATAAGCAGAACCTGAGCAGAAGACCACTCTCCCCTCTTGTGGTTTCCAGCAACCAGTATTCAGAAGCATTACAGTGGCACCTTCAGGTTACATACGCTTCAGGTTACAGACTCCGCCAACCCAGAAATAGTGCTTCAGGTTAAGAACTTTGCTTCAGGATGAGAACAGAAATCATGCTCCAGCGGCGCAGCGGCTGCAGAAGGCCCCATTAGCTAAAGTGGTGCTTCAGGTTAAGAACAGTTTCAGGTTAAGAACGGACCTCTGGAACAAATTAAGTACTTAACCCGAGGTACCACTGTACTGCCTCTGATGGTGGAGACAACGCAAGCATTATATCCAAGTTTGGATCTTAGAATGGAAGCCAGTGTGGTGTAATGGCTGGAGCGTCAGCCTAAGACCCGGGAGTCTGAGCTTCCAAGTCCCACTCATCCAGGAAGCTCACCTTGGGCCAGTTACTGCCCCTCAGCCTCACCTACCTCAAAGGATTGGAGAAAAAGGTGACATATCCACACAATAAATGCAGATAAATTTTAAAAACCCAAATAATTCCATACAATATCTTGTGCATGTCCAGCATAGGCTCAGCATCTTTTAAGAAATAAAATATAATTTCAAACAGATCTAGAAGCAAAGGTCTCTCTCCTTACAGCCTCCAGTTTGCCTGGAACTGTTTTCTCTCCCTTCTTGGCGATCAGAAGGTCGGCGGTTCAAATCCCTGCGACAGGGTGAGCTCCTGTTGCTCGGTCCCAGCTCCTGCCAACCTAGCAGTTTGAAAGCAAGTCAAAGTTCAAGTAGATAAATAGGTACCACTCCGGCGGGAAGGTAAACGGCATTTCCGTGCGCTGCTCTGGTTCACCAGAAGTGACTTAGTCATGCTGGCCACATGACCCAGAAGCTGTACGCCGGCTCCCTCAGCCAATAAGGCGAGATGAGCACCACAACCCCAGAGTCAGGGGTCCATTTACCTTTTATTCCCACTAAGCATGGGAACAAAGGACCAACTACCCAAGATGCCAATTTGCAATTCAGTACCTCTCATGTGGTCTAAATCAGGCACATGACAGAGCAGAGAACAACAGTTAATTATCAACCCATGCAGATGCTTGGAGCAGGCATAGGCAAACTCGGCCCTCCAGCTGTTTTGGGACTACAACTCCCATCACCCCTAGCTTAACAGGACCAGTGGTCAGGGATGATGGGAATTGTAATCGCAAAACATCTGGAGGGCCAAGTTTGCCTATGCCTGGCTTAGAGAGTGCTTCTTGCTCTTCTTTAGCTTCAGTGGAATCTTCCAGTCAAACCCTTTCGGCAATACACACAGGCATCATTCTCCATTTCAGCATGAATTAAACAAGTAACACTCCAGGTTCCAGTCCCGGGTCAGCCAGGAAATTCAGTGAGGTGACTTGGGCCAGCACTGTCTCAGCCAATCCTTCTTTGAAGGGGTGTTGTGGGTATAAGATGGTGGAGCTCTTTGGAGTTGAGGCAGGAAATGGTGTAATAAATGAAATCAAAGACAAAGAAAGTGGTTCTTTCTGCCGGAGGATAACAAGCACCGGGATCTGATTTACTGACCAAAATTCCAGATTGTTTCCATGAAAATAGCATTTTAGTTAAAATTAAAAAAAAGAACACTGGCAATCTAAACGGCAAGTGATATTGTTATGTGCTGCCCCTGTCGTGCAATATCTATCCAAGGATTATTTTAAGCCTTTGTATACAAAGTATCCCCCCCATTTCAATATTGCAACTTTGCTCTAGTTATGGACCCCCTGCAGTTTTTTGTTTTTTTTAAATAGATGCCTAATAATTAATCACTGCACTTCTCTACAAAGTACGCTAAACGCACTTCAAAACACAACGGGATTGTATCTTCCACCCTAGCAGATGAAAGATGCTTTTGCTGTCCTCTCCGCTCCCATCAGCCATGAAACGTCTTACATAATAGGATATATAGGTACATTCCATTCTTTCTTCTCTTGTGATTAGAGTCGCGATCATCTCATTATACAGTTCAGTGGAGCCAGAAGAGGCTCTCCACTCCTTTGTGCAACAGCCCTTGCAGCTGGAACATTTTTTTGTTTTTTTGTTTTCAGATCTCTGTGTAAACACACTGCAAGACACCTTGTAAACCCTCCATGGTGAACTGTGGTGCTTGTCAATCCGCTCGCGCAAATGAAATCTGAAGTTGATGGTAAACTATATGCCGTCTATTCAGCTTTTCTCTTCCTTTGACCATTTAAGTTAGTGGATCAGGGACACTGTTTGGCTTCCTGTTTTCCTTCTGCTGTCAATGGATCTGTTTAGAAAAACAAACACAAAACCAGCACCAACAGGTGTTTTGTTGCAAGACTTAAGGTCACATCTGTACCATACATTAAAAGCAACCTGATAAGTTCCCCATTCCTGAACGAAGGACAAATCAGGCACATTTCTCTATCTTACCTCTCTTAAAGGTAAAGGGACCCCTGACCATTAGGTCCAGTCGTGGCCGACTCTGGGGTTGCAGCGCTCATCTCGCTTTATTGGCTGAGGGAGCCAGCGTACAGCTTCCGGGTCATGTGGCCAGCATGGCGAACCAGAGCAGTGCACAGAAACACCATTTACCTTCCTGCCGGAGTGGTAGCTATTTATCTACTTGCACCTTGACGTGCTTTCAGACTGCTAGGTTAGCAGGAGCAGGGACCAAGCAATGGGAGCTCGCCCTGTCACGGGGATTTGAACCACCGGCCATCTGATCGGCAAGTCCTAGGCTCTGTGGTTTAACCAACAATGCCACCCGTGTACAAAAATCCAGTGGCATAGCATGGAGGGAGCCCACGGGGTGGTTACCCCAGTGCAAAATTGTTAGGAGCCCCAAAAATTCAGCACCCGGTGCTGCCTCAATGCAACTGCGCATTTCTGTCACTGAACTCCATTGAAAACAGCTTCTCCATGAGAACCAGGAAGTGACCTCTCCAGGCAATGGAACAGCTTTTTTTCCCTTATCCCTTTGGCTGCAATCTCCTGGGTATCGCAGATGCTGCTAGGCAGTTGGATGAGCATGCGTGCTCCATCTGTTTCCTTCCCTTCCACCCACCCCTCCATGCAGCCCTGGGCACTGGCAACCCACGTGACACCACTACAAAAAGCCACAGGAGTGCTGACGTTGTTTGTTATTACGGTATATTCAGACTCTACCTTTCTTCCAAGGAGCTCAAGGTGGTATACATGGTTCTCCTTGGCCTCGCTTTATCCTCACAACAACCTTGTGAGGTAGGAAAGGATAAGAGACACCCAGTGAGCTTTATTGCCAAGTGGGATTTGAACCCTGGCCTCTCTGGTCCCAATCCATCCTTTTAACCATTGCACCAGACTGGCTATCTACACAGGAAAATGATTTCAGATACCAAGAATCTGAGTCTTTTTAAGCATTGCTTTTGGTTTCAAATTTTGTTTCAGCTCTGTCTGGAATGATCTAACACCTCGGCTTTGTAACACTTTCTCACTTTCCCATTTTTTGGTCCAACTTTGGGAGAAAAAGCTCTTTTTACAATAACCCTGAAGTGTTTGTGTCTTGGCAGAATATTTGATTGTATTTTGGTAGGGTAGCAGTCATCCTTCATCCAACTGAGGAAAAGAAAGGGGGAAAGGAAGTTGCTTCAAATGTGTTCTTGGTAGAAATGTGAGCTATAAATAGACTGAATACATGAATAAACAAACAATGTGAATTAATATGCATTTTTGGCAAGACAAAAGCCTCAGCATTTCCCCTGAGTTTTTTTTTCCTGTACCAGTGTTCTTCAGGGATGCAAACTGAAGGATACTGCTAGATTTGACTCTGTTCTAGTTAGTCACTGTATTCTGTTTAAATTCTTAAACTACATGGCTTTGCAGGTTTCCGAGGAAGTAAATGTCACTATGTTCAGTAAGGTATATGCTCTAATATGTGGCCTTCAAGATTGATCCAGGACCAAAATTGCAGAATCATCATCCTGCAGCAAAGCCAGTTTTACCACACTATTTATCCTTCAAAAGATAATCCCTACACTTGAGTTGTGAAGATCCTCTCACATGTATTCCTAGAGTTTTTATTGGGTTATACTGGATTTCCAAATTTTACTGGATTAGAATGAAGCAAAGATTCCACATATTACTTCATGCTATTCTTTTCATCAAGAAGACAATTCCACGAGAAGAAGAAATATGTGCAGATGGAGAGATGTGTGCAGCCAGAACACAGCAGCACCACTGCCTACCGCAGAAGAAACAAGCCAACTTCCACTCTGAATACAGCTTCTCTCCTCAGCAGTGGGAATGGCTACAGAAACATCCAATAGAGCAGTGTTTCCCAACCACTGTTCCGCGGCACACTACTGTGCCGCGAGATGATGCCTGGTGTGCCGTGGGAAAAATTAAAAAGATTTTTTTTTTTTGTAAAAGTCAAATTAGGTCCTAATCTATCCCTCGAGCGCCCCTTATCCGTTATTGTGACGCATGAAGCGTGTTCCCGCCCACTCCCCGCCCTCCCTTGCTTCTCTCTCTCTATCTGTGGCGCTCTCCGCCGCTTCCTGCTGGGCATGCGCAGCTCGCCTCGCGCTTCCGTTCCGGCCCCTCCTTCCCCCGACTACCCCGCCGCTCCGTTCCTTTCTCTTTCTCGCGTGTCAGAGAGCGGCGGCGCGAGCGCGGCGGTTCCCTCAGGGCTGACGGAGGGCTCAAGGAGGAGGAGGCAGGACGTGGAGGCGGAGAAAGCGGCGGCGGCCACCCCCCACCTCCGGCTCCAGGCCCGTGTAGAAAGCTGAGGGGGAGAGATAGATAGAGGTGGGCGGCGGCGGCGGCGGCGAACACGACCAACCGCCACAGTAGTTGTAGCGGCGGCAACAGCGAGCAGGGACTCCCGCTCTCTCTCCGTCGTGTCTCTCTCTCTCTCTCCCGGGCCCGTCCGTTGAGTCTCCCGCGCGCCTCGGCTACAAGATGAGCATCGAGATCCCGCCGGGTCTGACTGAGCTGCTGCAGGGCTACACGGTGGAGGTGCTGCGGCACCGGCCGCCGGACCTGCTGGCCTTCGCCGCCGAGTACTTCACCAAGCCCCGCTCTCCTTCCTGCCTCACTTTGCTGCCTCCTCCCCCCCCACCCCCAAAGCTTGGAGGTTCCCCGGTGCTGACCCGCAGGTTTGACCCCCTTCTCACACCTGTTCGCGCTCCTTGCACGGAATGGGGCGGATGGGGAGGAACGGGGCTCGCCGCTGCCTCCGCTCGCCCTCCCCCCCTCCGCCGGCGGTCCCGCGATTCTTGGCTTTTTGGCGGTTGGCACAGAAGGAAGGCAAGGGGGAGGGGGAAAAATGAAACTTACACTTTCGTGCGTCCCTCCTGGCGAGACGCTGCGCGCTGACGTCACGGGGCTGTAATGGTGGTGTGCCTCGAGATTTTTTTTTCATGAAACAAGTGTGCCTTTGCCCAAAAAAGGTTGGGAAACACTGCAATAGAGCTCCAAACATCCATGTGTACTTTTGCTCTGCACATTCTTAACGGTTCATTGGATGGCAGTCAAAGATAGTTTTACCAGTAACTTCAATGGGATCTGAATTAGACTCAGAATCAGGCTCACTGTTTGCATAGCTGCTTGGTTAGAGCCAGTGTGGTGTAGTGGTTAAGAGCGGTAGTCTCGTAATCTGGGGAACCGGGTTCGCGTCTCCGCTCCTCCACATGCAGCTGCTGGGTGACCTTGGACTAGTCACACTTCTCTGAAGTCTCTCAGCCCCACTCACCTCACAGAGCGTTTGTTGTGGGGGAGGAAGGGAAAGGAGAACGTTAGCCGCTTTGAGACTCCTTCGGGTAGTGATAAAGCAGGATATCAAATCCATACTCTTCTTCTTCTTCTTGGTTATTAGGAGTCATTGCTGCAAATGATATTTATTTGCTTCTAGCTGAGCAGCATCTTCAGATTACTTTGAAGCACTTTCTTTCCTGTGTAAAACGTTCTAGGAAGAGAAAGAAAGAGAAAGTGGGGCGGTGATGGTAATGGAAGGATCGTTTGAAATGAAATTGCCAAAGTGGTTGAATTTTTTAAAAAATAATGCATCTGTGAAGTCCATAAAAGGGAGTTGTTTTTTCTGGCAGCCTGCAGAGCATAATGGAAAAGGTGTCCTAGATGAAGTTCATTGAACAGGATCCAATCTTAGCCATGCACCTTTCAGTCTCTTAGAGAACGGGATCTGAGGCCCAAGGACGAACGGTGGCCTACCAAGCCTCTCTCCCTCAGGACTCTCCCAGGCCACACCCCTCATCAGCCCTGCTCCTTGCCTTCCTTGACTGTTTTTGCCTGGCTGGAATATGCCATCTAATTTCGACAATGCCTTTTGCTTGCCTGGATGAAGGCTGAATTTGTGTGTGGGTAGATATGTGTGGGAGAAAAGCAATGACAAACCTAGACAGCATCTTAAAAAGCAGAGACATCACCTTGCCAACAAAGGCCTGTATAGTTGAAACTATGGTTTTCCCAGTAGTGATGTATGGAAGTGAGAGCTGGACCACAAAGAAAGCTGCTCGCCGAAGAATTGATGCTTTTGAATTATGGTGCTGGAGGAGACCCTTGAGAGTCCCATGGACTGCAAGAAGATCAAACCTAGCCATTCTTAAGGAAATCAGCCCTGAGTGCTCACTGGAAGGACAGATCCTGAAGCTGAGGCGCCAATACTTTTCCAAGACTCCCTGGAAAAGACCCTGATGTTGGGAAAGACTGAGGGCACAAGGAGAAGGGGACAACAGAGGACGAGATGGTTGGACAGTGTTCTTGAAGCTACCAACATGAGTCTGACCAAACTGCGGGAGGCAGTGGAAGACAGGAGTGCCTGGTGTGCTCTGGTCCATGGGGTCACAAAGAGTCGGACACGACTGAATGACTAAACAACAACAACAAGAAGATATGTGTGGAAGCCTCTGACTTTCATGTGACTGTAATGTAGCCTTCTGTATGAAGTTCAGAGCCACAGCTGTTGCCCTGCCCACTTTTCCTTCTGCTGCCACTTCCCCCCTGGCATGCAGCTCCCAGAAGGCTGCCAAGGAGGGAACGCAGCCATCAGGTTTGAAAAGGTACCCCATTTCTGCTTTATGAAGTGGACACTGAGGAGTGGTGGCTGGATGCAGAGGAATGGTCACTGGGGGAAGTGGGGTTGGAGACCGCCTTGTAAGAAGGAATCAGTGATCTGGGGGAAGAGTGTAACAGCCAGGAGATGAGAGTGAGAGGCAGGAGAAACTGCAGGATGGGAGAGTGAAGAACAAGTGCAGGAAGAGAGAGATAGGTCAGGCAGGTGTGGAGTCAAGGGCTTCCATGCCTCCTCCTCCTGCAGAGGGAGGCTGCACGCAGGCGTAGTCTACACCTGCTTGCATGAAGCTGTGGGGGTGGGATAGGGAGTGATACATAGGCTGTGTTGCGGGGTGGGGCCTCTCTGTTGCAGCAACTGCCTCATTGGGCACACATCTATTATTATTATTATTATTATTATTATTATTATTATTATTATTATTATTATTATTTACATTTATATACCACCCTTCGTCAAAAGATCTCTGGGTGGTTCACAGAATAAAAACATCTAGGAGTAGCTAAGAGACGTAGGACTGATAGACATGCCTTTTCCTAACTCGTAAGCATACTTTTGACAATAAAAAGTTGATTCCTCGCTCTGGTCATTCCTTGACCGACAATGCGCTGACAGTCACTGAAAGCACTGAGAACAATAGGAAGCTGCTGCTGCAGTCATTATGACACATATTGGTTGCATTTACACGTTCCATTTTTAGGTGTACATTTAAAGCAACTGCTATGTGTGCACAGCCCCATAGACCAGGGATGCTAACTTCATGCCCTGAATATCTTTGTTGGACTACAGTGCCCCTCATTCCTGATGATTGGCCATGTTGGTTGGGGTTGGTGGGAGTTCTCCCATCACCTGAAAGGCACTCCATTGGCTACTGCCTCTGCTGCAGACTAAATCATAAAACAACCTCCCAAATGAGTCTCCATGTTTCCTTGTAAATGATGCAAGGATGGTTGAATGCACCACAATTATTTGATTGCATTGCAAAGGTATTATTAAAGTGACAGGGTCATTTGGGCTTCTTTTAGTCAACTTGCACCAGCCTTTGGTTTCCAGTAGATTTACTTTGAAACAGAAGATGGAATCGCTTGGGAAACAAAAAAATGTGCAGCAAAATGTTCGGTCTGGCCCTTCAAAATGATATGTGCAATTCAGCTCATTCTCTGCTACAAGGATGCATAAGAAATTTGATTTCAGTTCATACTCAAAGGTCAACCTACTTAATTTTCATTTTCCAGCATCCTTCAAAATCCTCACTTCTCTGAATTTTGCAATGCAGTTCTACAGCCACATGCAGTGTGCAAAACTTCATACACTAGTGCAAAGTATGCATATATTAGTGGAAATAGTATAGGAAAATGGCATTATGTTTAGGAAATTGCTTTGCAAAAAAAGGTGTGTCTTAGGCCCAATTGCATACAAAAGTGTGTACATTGGGAGAATTTCTCGCTAAAATTGTGATAAATTTTCATAAGGGCCTTGTCTTTTAAATAAATAATGATGATGATGATCACAAACTGATGTGGAAACATGGAGGACTGAAGTTCAGATTTAAAAAATGAGAGCCTTAGAGAAACCAACACTGATAGACTTGCCCATCCCTACCTGCCTACCTTTGGTGTCTCTGTCCTCAACCACTTTTCTTATGCCTTTTCATCTCTTCCCTTCCAGTCAAAAGCGTGTTACATGGGTCCTCCATGAGGTTACGCATCCAAGCTGACCTTTAATTCCTTCGCAGTATCATTTGCCAGTGCTATCAGACACACAAGCCAGTTTTTAATCTACTGTGTGTACAGTGGTACCTCGGGTTACATACGCTTCAGGTTACATACACTTCAGGTTACAGACTCCGCTAACCCAGAGTACCTCAGGTTAATAACTTTGCTTCAAGATGAGAACAGAAAATGTGCTCCGGCAGCACGGCAGCAGCAGGAGGCCCCATTAGCTAAAGTGGTGCTTCAGGTTAAGAACAGTTTCAGGTTAAGAACGGACCTCCGGAACGAATTAAGTACTTAACCCGAGGTACCACTGTACGTAAATTCGAAGCAGCTGACACCCAGCTACACCTTGCCCACAAGAGATCAGCTGAGTCTCTGGATGCCAAGCTGCAGACAGCAACTAGATGCTAATGTCTTCCTAATCCCTCAGCTGGCAGGGGCTGTTTGAGTGCAATGCTGCTTGGCACCATTGTTTCTGCAGGAATTATCCGATACTCTCCAGTACTGAAATTGCAAAATCCACAGAGCTGGGATTATATGGCCTCTTTACAACATCTCCATTAAAAGGAGATTAGCATGCATGCTTCCCCCCTGCCACCCCCCGCCCCTGAATTGGATGTAGACTGTCTTGTGCAGAACACATTTCTCAACAATTCTGGAACAAACGCACACACATCATCACCATCACCATCACAGCAACTAGACCGACATATAAAGGGAAGAACTGAGCAGATTTGTATACTGATGACACCTATTTAGCTTCCATTTCTCAAATGATGCCATATGGATGGTTCCTTTATGAATGTTATGACTGATGATATACTCTGAAGGGCCGCAAAACAAAACAGGCAAATTCTGAAAAATTGAGTCTCTCTGATCTTGCCGGTTTCTCCAGCGGAGGCAAGCAGCTGTGAAATCACTTCTCCCCACTACCTATAACAAATAAGAAAGCGCTGCACTGTCTGTAAATTCAATTGACAGCAGTCCACCTGATCATTTTTGTAGTGCTGCCGCAGCCAGGAATCTGTGGGGAGTCTTCCTGACACCAAATTCTCTGTCCTAAGTATCCTTACATCCCCCAGCACTGTCTGTGGACTAACTTTGACAAGTGGGTGGGTCTGCCCATTATGGGGAAATCTAAAGGGTGGCTAGGTCCAGTTGCCCAATGCTGCTCAGCACACAGCAATTGTGGTTAGATAAGCCTGTCAAGGCCCACTGGCACCGGAAAATATTTTCATGGGGAAAATATTACAGACCACAGGGGAACACCTGGTAATGGGGATAATAGCTTCATTGGTGCACAGGAAACTGAGGTTCTAAACGACAAAAAGGAAGCAGCTGGAGGGACTGGCCCATGGTTTGAGCAGTCTCTATACTAATACACAGAGTATGGGAAACAAGCTAGACAAATTTGAGCTCTTAAAACAGGACGACAAATATGACCTAATAGGCATTACTGAAACCTGGTGGGATGAGACTCATGCCTGGAATGTAGAAATTGAGGAGTACAACCTATTCAAAAGGAATAAACAGGAAGGATGGAGGAGCAGCATTATATGCAGAGGATGTGTTCACTTGTGAAGAGATCCATGACTTGGAGCATGGAAGGTAGATTGAGAGTATATGGGTAAAAATTGTAGGAGAGGGAAACAACAGCAACCTTACTGTGGGTGTCTGCTATAGACCACCAAGTTAGACTGAAGACTTGGATGAAGCCTTCCTAGAGCAGATTGCCAACCATTCTAAAAGGAGATATATAGTAGGCATGGGAGACTTCAACTACCCTGGTATCTGCTGGAACTCAAACTATGCCAAGAATGTAAGGACCAACAAATTCCTCAATTGCCTCACTGACAATTTCATTTCTCAAAAGGTGGAAGAAGCAACAAGGGGATCATCTACCTTGGAGTGGTCATCACCAACAGGGAGAAACTGATTGATTTACTGGAAACCTTGGGAGGAAGTGATCATGTCCTCTCGGGTTCCATTCTACAAAGGCAAGGGAATGCTGAGCGTAGTTGGACATCTACTCTGGACTTCAAGAAATCTGATTTTAAAAAGGAACTACTTAAGCTGGACATGGTAACTGTTAGGTTGATTTGTAGCTGGTTGACTGACTGAACCCAAAGAGTGCCTACTAATGGTTCCTCATCATCCGGGGGGGGGGGGGGAATGGTAAGTGGGAGCAAGAATTCCCATGCTAGTGTAATATTAAATCCTTCACAAGAAACTCTGAGAATTGTAGCTCTGTGAGGGAAACAATGGTTTCTTCACAACTCTCAGCACCCTAACAAACTACAGCTCCCAGGATTTTCTGGGGGAAGTGACTGTTTAAAATAATACCATGGTGCTTTAAATTTATGGTATGAATGTGGTCTAAGACTCCCCACCCCCATGTGAGAGATGGGCCTCAGGGGCCTCATTGCTGCATCACTTCATCTTTAATATATTTCAGAGCAAATTTTTTTCCTCTGTTTCATAGGGCTATTCATTGACAATTCTCCCTGTCCTTCTGTTTGTCCTACAGAATTGAAAGCCAATGGCTTGCTTTGAAATACAGCCAAATATGAGGGGGGGGGTTCTGTCAGGAGGAATGAAATGGAAATGAGGAGGTGGTGTGTGGGTGTACACACACGGCTGGGTCAATATATGAGCTGAAACGCCAGTCTTCCTAATGAGCTATTTATTTTGCCTTCCTTTAAAATGAAGGTATTCCAGACCTCTGTCAAAGGAGGGAAGCGACATTCTGAAGCTGGAATCAGAAATGGGGACTGTTCAGAGTCTCAGGAACAGACATGGCAGAAAGAACAGCAGTGACTCATAGAAGGCTGAGTAATGGAAAGAGACTTCTCAAAGCAAAACCTTTGTTTGCCTTTGCCTTGTCAGACAGGAGTTCAAATCCATAATGAAACAAAAGATTTTCTATCTCTTTCCTTTAGAGAAGCCCTCTGATGCCTCCTGGAAAACTTCGAAGGAAAGTCTGTAACGGGGCCACAGCTCAGGTTCCGCTCGCTGCTGATTCAGAACCTGTGTCGGCGATGCAACATATTCCCTTCGGAAACAGTATCCAGGGGATATTCCTGAAGGTGTCTTTACCCCCCATCCCTGGACTTCCAGATGTTTTGAGCCACAGCTCCTGTAAACCATAGCCAACATGACTATTCATAAAACTTGGTTGTGATGCCAATTTACAGGGTGTAAACCACTCTTCCAATTCTGCTCTTTGTTACAAAAAAAGAATGTGATAACCCCAGTAGTTTAGAGTTGCTGATGAATTTGAGTAGCATGCGGTAGGTTCTTCTGTCAATAAATATCCCACCATAGAAAATGGCAGGAGAGTGACATTGCGTGATTTATTGTCAACCTCCCTTAATAGTTCCAACACAGCTGGGGTTCATTAAAAAAACACACCACTTTAAAAGGCAATAGTAAACAATTTGCCTTGAAACAATTCAACAGGAACACATATTGCTCCAGCCTAGAACATAATGATAGGGCTGAAGCCATACTGTTAGTTCCTCTAGTGCAGTGTTTCCCAACCTTTTTTGGGCAAAGGCACACTTGTTTGATGAAAAAAATCTCAAGGCACACCACCATTACAGCCCCGTGACGTCAGCGGCAGCGTCACGCCGGGAGGGACGCACGAAAGTGTAAGTTTCAATTTTTTTTCCTCCCCCTTGCCGGGGAACCTCCAAGCTTTGGGGGTGGGGGGGGGAGGAGGCAGCAAAGCGAGGGACTGAGGGACTTCTCCAACGACAAGGGTTGGGGAAGAAGAGAAAGGGCTATTCCGCTCCAGTCACGGGAGGGGAATATGTACTGGCCCAACTGGTGTGCGGTCTTCGGAAAGCGGGGTGCAGGAAGGAAGCCTAGGCTCGGGGTCCACCGACCTCGGCGGAGAAAGGCAACAACCGAAGCCTCCCGACGGATTCGGGGGAGACATTCAGAGCTTCCCTGGGAGTTTCTCAGCCTGCCTTTCGGAGGAAGAGGCCTTGGCCTCGCCCTCCCTCCGTCCCTCTACCTTTGTAGTGGACGCGCAGGTTGTTCTGCGAGAGGCCGATGTAGCTGAATTTGTCCTTTGGGCTCCAGGAGCGCGGCAGTGGCGTCTCCTGCTCGTCCACGGCCGGGTAGAGCCGCTTGAGGCGCCGCTTGAGCTCCTTCTCCTGCTCGTTCAGGGCCGGGTCGCCGCCATGAGGGAAGGGCGCCGGGGCGCTGCTGCTGCCGCCGCCGCTCCCGGCAGGCATGGGCCCAGCTGAGGCGGCGGCGGCTGTTGTGGTGGTGGCGGCGATAGCGGGTGGAGGAGGGGGCGGCGGCGGGGCCGAGGTGGCTGGCGGCGGCGGGGGAGGCCCCAAACCGGAGTGAGACCCGGGGAAGAAGGAAGAGGCGGCAAAGAGAGGCTCCGCTTCTTCGGCTGAGGGACCCGACTGAGCTCGCGCGAAGGCGAGCAGGGGGGTTGGAAACAGACAGAGCTGATGACGAGCCGGCACGTGCGTGCAGCGGCTGGCCTCGTAGGGAGCCGAGGGGCGGGGCTTCCTTTCTGAAGGAGCTGAGGGTGGGGGTCCTCTGGCGCCTTCGGCGAAACGGCGCCGGCCCAGAGCGCTTCTAGGAGGCTGCCTTTGTGCGCAACGTAAAGCCCTCTTTCCCTCCCTCCAGCCCCGTGTCACCTGTGGAAAAGGGGGCTGGATCCAGTGACGCAACTCGGAAAACTGTTAGGGAAGCCAGAGCAGGAAAGTGAGTGGGGGGCGGCGTCGCCGCTTTAACCCACGTTTCCTTTTTGAAAGAGAAACTTAAGTCAGTGTTTCCCAACCTTTTTTGGACTCGCCCGCCTCCCTCCAGGCAACATCTCGCGGCACACCAGGCAACATCTCACGGCACACTAGTGTGCCGCGGAACACCGGTTGGGAAACACTGCTCTAGTGCCTCAGGGGCGCCAGTTGTTAGACCATGGTCCCTGGTGTTGACACTTCTTGAACTGTCTGCTGTCAACTCCTTGTTCGAAATCGAGTAGCCAATTTCAGGGGGCGAGATGGCTAGGACTGAGAGCATCAACGGGAATGTGCGTCCCAGAAATTGTTCCCGGGGGTTCTTCTTCTGTTGAGGTGTCCTCTAGTGCCGGCATAACCAAGTCAGCATTTGCGAGGCAAGATGAAGGTTGATGTACTAAGATATTAACTTCTTGCAGATGGGCTTTGAGGAGTACTGTTAGTTCCCATTGAATCAAGTCAAGTCAATGTTTATTTACGGCAAACAGCCAGCATATTAAACCAGAATTTCTGCATAATTCTTAGTTGCACTTAGTTGCACTTAGTTCCCATTTAATCAAGTCATCATTAGCTTGTCCCCAGTGCTTTTTTTGTTTTGTTTTAAGGTGCCGGTACTCACCATGAAGTTGTTACAGTAAGTGCCACACATTTAATGTTTGAAGGGGGAAAGGTGCCAGTACTGCATATCCTTGAGTGCCCCCCCCCAAAAGCACTGCTTGTTCCATTGATTGCAGTGGGACTTAAGTTCAGTTCTATTGGTTTGAATACAAACCAATTTCACCCCTCCCATATCCAAGAATCTGCTGATGTTCTCTGCTGATTCTCCAGAGAGGAGGGGGGCGGTTTCTGCTCTCTACTTATTTCGCTCCAGCCTCACATCAAAGAGAGAGAGAGAGAGACTGAGTGTTAGAGAGAGATCGTGTGTATAGATAAGGTTGCTGCTAAGAGCAGCTGCAGACACTTAGTGCAGTTCAGCATTTTTCATTTAGACCTCATTTAACTCTGTACATAGTTGTGTATTATAGTTGTAGATAGAATAAAGAAGATATTCTACAGAGCTGCTCTCCGAGTCGTTTATGCTCTGCTGTACTCTGCTGTGCGACAACTGTCTTCTTGTTGGAATGAATCCGCTGCTCACAACTCTAAGCTGTGAGTCCATAGCACTTTGACCAGTTCCTGAGCAGAAGGTGGTCTCTGAAAGTGCTACCCAGC
The DNA here is from genome assembly GCF_964188305.1 of Podarcis bocagei. Classification (NCBI taxonomy): domain Eukaryota; kingdom Metazoa; phylum Chordata; class Lepidosauria; order Squamata; family Lacertidae; genus Podarcis; species Podarcis bocagei. Next base: position 33,179,520 of record NC_138130.1, read on the forward strand.
TCACCTGGCCCAGTCGAGGCTGAAGTTGTGAGTCCAGTTGGTGGCACTGGCTCAAGGGCGATGCTGACAAAAAAAAACCCTGTCAAAGTTATGTATAGCCAGGGGCAGCCTGCCACCTAAGGCAAAACAGGAATGTGCCACCCTCTGCCCCCAACTTCTGCCATCCCACTTCACCTCAGCCAGTCCACTTCTGCCACTTCCAGAACTCCCCCTCTTGGCAAAATTGGCAAGAGAGGGGTGTTTGCAAGGCCTTGACCTTTATCTTCTCTGCCCCAGGTGGGGAAGATGAGTGGCAATGCTGTCCTTGGTGAGAGGGGTTGTTTTGGCAGTGTTGGCAGTGTTGGGGCACGCAGGATACCTCTCGCTCTTTTGTCACCTGAGGCAGACACTTAACTCCACCTCTCATGGGCAGGCTGGCTCTGCATGCAGTCAATCTACATAGACAATTAAATTGTGAACTATTAAATAATAATATATCAGGGTGTAATCAGGAATTTTGGGAAATATAGATGGGGAAGATGAGTTCACCCTGCATCTTCATTTGATCAGAAATCTTCATTTGATCAGAAATCAAGAGAGGCAGGGACATAGTAACCACATGGGCAGGTGATCTCTCTCTCTCTCTCTCTCTCTCTCTCTCTCTCTCTCTCTCTCTCTCACACACACACACACACACACACACTTTCAAAGATCATGTTGACTCAGGAATAGGTAGCCGTGGCTCTCCAGATGTTGCTGGTCTACAACTCCCATCATCTCTGGTCATTCTGACAGGGGTTCCTGGGAGTTGAAGTTCAGCAACTTCTGCAGAGCCAGAGGTTTCCTATTTCTGTGTCAAAGCTTTAGATACAGATACGAATTTTCTGTAGCCATCCACTGACATCTGCATTCTCTGTTCGAGCCAGTACACTCACCCTAATGAAAAATATTCACACTTAATCGATTCCATTTTCCTCAGGCCAGACATAGGAACTGGTTAGACATGGAATGGAAATGTGTTTGTTTAAATGATGCACATGTCAGGAAGAGATTCATTTATCTACCTCAATGGTAGGCAAATATTCTTCATCATTTGCACAGTATCATTCATTTGGCAAAGACGAAAACATTCCCTGTTCATTCATGCATCAGTATCATAGGAGACATTTTCCTTTACACTTTTGATGTTCATCCATACATTTGAATTTTATCACGGCCTTTTCTTCTGTTCAGCTTATCTGTTGTGCAGTCTGACACAAAGCAATATAAAAATAATAATTTAAATAACACTGGATAGCTTGTCATCAGCAAGTACTTTTGGAGAAGAGCTATTCTTAAGCGGAACTGAGCACATTCAACAACAGTGGCTCCACTCATTGATGTGGTCCCACCTGAGAAGGACTCATTGGAGTCCGTAGTGGGAGGGCAAGTGGGACAGCCTCCCCCCAAATGACCCATAATCTCAAAATTCCCAGCTTTTGTTGTCAAAAAAGAGATTGAGTTTCTAGCATTTGTGAAACTTGAAACAGGAGGCATTGTTTTGTTGTTGTTGTTGTTGGCATTTGTCTGTCTTGGGAGATAATGAAGGAGCGCACCTTTGGGGTTCAAGTCAAACCATTGGGGAGTTACAGCGCCTGCTGTAGAGACCGATATGGGAGAGACATTTTTTGTTGCAGCTGCGGCAGATGAAGGTGTCCAGTTGTGCTGCTGCAGATGCACCATGGCGTTTCTTCTCTGCAGTCATCTCAGCAGTCATTCTTCCTCAGACCACTGCTGTGGATACATGACCTGACTGTCTACAGACACTATTAATCACCTTTTTTCATGTGAGAGACTCGCTTGCTACTCCTTTCCATGTTGTACTTTGCTTCCCAGGCAGAGGGCTTTCTCGGTGGTGGCACCCATCCTGTGGAACGCCCTCCCATCTGATGTCAAGGAAAGAAACAACTATCTGATTTTTCGAAGACATCTGAAGGCAGTCCTGTTTAGGGAAGTTTTTAATGTTTGATGTTTGATTCTGTTTTTAATCTGTTGGGAGCCACCCAGAGTGCCTGAGGAAACCCAGCCGGATGGTCAGGGTATAAATAATAAATTACTATTCTTGTTATTATTCCCCTGGAAAAAATCCCACAGAACCCCATGAGTGGACTCTGGGAAACGGCTCTTCCTTCCTTTCCACCCCTCTGTGACGAACTAAAGGCCACATGTATACGATACACTGAAAGTACAATTCACCACTTTAAACAGTCATGGTTTCCCTAGAATTCTGGGAACTGTAGTTTGTTAAGAGCGCAGGGAGTTGTTGGATAAGCCCTATTCCCCTCATAGAGCTACAAGTTCCAGAGGTCCCTGTGAAGAGGGATTGATTGTTAAACTACTCCTCACCCAGGTACACCCAGCATTTAAAATCAAAGCCGCCTTTTCTATTTAACCGGTGCACTTCCAAATCCTTAGGCAGCAAACTTCCATAAAACAACTTCACCCTGCGAAAATGTACCTCGTGATACATTTCCATCTTAAACTGGTCCTGTGGTTCTTATCTACAGGTTATTTTCAAAAAGTGGAATAACTCTGCATAGTATATAAAAAGGGATTCAATTGCCCAGACAAGAACTTCTTGCCTGGCTTCTGTGTATTTAATGTGGGGATCTTCAAAGAGCCCTAGCAGGCAGCTTTAGTCATACCTCCTCAGATCTCTTTTGTCATGGATCTCATTGTGAAGATCATTACCATATCAAAAAATAAAATAAAAATCCCACTCAGCTCTGCTTTGAAAATCACTGGAGTGCTGCAGAAGGTTAATAAGCACCAACATCATAAATCTTCTGAATACTGTGAACATGCCTAGTCTTCTCCCCAAGCACAAAGTCTGATGGCATCCATCATTAAAAGATACCGAGGAATATAAATTCAGAAGTAATTTGATTAAAATAGCTCCCACCAATTAAGCCACCAAAATTTTAGTTGATTAACCTGCTGATGACCAAAGTTTGTAGTACGATCAACAGCAGTCAACTCTCTACACCTCAAAGCGAATATTTATGTGCGTTGTGAATTTTTCTCATTAGCGATCAGCAGACATCCCCCATCCTGTTCAATGTGACGGCATGTCAAAAAACCCCAAAATTAGGAGCCAGAGGGAGATTCAGTCACTTCCTTCTCTCCTGAATATACAATATACTTTGGCTACAGATTAAAAAGATGAAGACTTCATTGCAAAAAGAATTCCAGGCTACCTCAGGTAAAATTCAAGAAAATAGAACTTGACACTTGCAAGAGAAGTAGCCTCACATAACCTTTATAGGCAGCACAATAGGAAATGGAAACCTGCTCCTATTGCTCCCTTGTGGGCTGCTTGGGCTGCCCCAGCCATCACAGATTGCTGATTGATGTCGAATGCATGGGATTTAGAGGGTTTCTTTTTGAAGTGCCTACTAACCAAACTAGCTTTGCAACAGATGCAAACGAATGGCTTGATGATGGCCACGATGCTAAAAAGAGGACAGGGCTTCAGCATCCTTAACAGCTGTGCGGATTAAGGGATTTCAGCATGTGCAGCTTGGTCTGCTTTGGCAGCAGGTTGGGGACCAGTATGACCTCAGCCCAACCTGACTGCTGACGGGGATGGTGCACCAGATCTCTGACACAAATCCCTATGTGAATGCACTCTGAAGGACCTGTGTGCTCTTTTTCTATATGCATACCCCCCATGCAGAAAGGTTACAACATTTGAGACATTTTCGTTCAGCAGAAAGGCACACAAGAGGTGACATGATTGAGTGCATAAAATTATTTATGGTAAAGAGAGAGTTGTCAGAGACCATGCTGTGGAGGGCTGCACTGAGGAGGAATGGTGGGAGCACCCCCCCCCCGCTGCTACTCCTGATCAGGATCCTGAATCTTCCCAGGAGCAGGAGGACAGTATAGATTTGGAACAGTGGTTTGCAGAGGGGCATAGTTCAGAAGGCAGAAGCTGGGAAGTACTGGGTGGGGAGCAGCTAGGAGGAGGAGAACTAGGAGAGGGGGAGAGAGAGAGAGGGAGGGAGAGAGAGAGAGAGAGAATAGACTCGCTGTTGCTGGAAAGTGTTCATCTGCTCAGCCCAAGAAGAGCAGATAAGGTGGCAGCACAGAGAGCACAGTGGTTGCAAGATCAGGTTGCAAGACGCGGTAGTGACCTGGATGACAAGGGAGGAAGTGGGTGGTACCCTTAATTGGGAGCACCTTCATTCCTAGGAATGGGTTCTTTGTTCTCTCGCTGTGATCATTAAAAATTCTAACTGGTAAGAGACTCCTTTCTCTTTGTTCTGCTTATCTACTGCCAAAGGGGTGGGGGGGAGGAAGCTGAGTCCCTGAAGTCTGACAAGAATGGATACAGAAAAGTTTTTCTCCCTCTCTCACAACACTGGAATTATTTCATATTTTGTAAGGAGCTGATCCTGTGCTGGACATGCACAAGATATCGTATGCAAGTATTTTGGGTGTATCACTATTGCCTTTGTTCTCTTTTGAAGAAAGTTCTGCAAGTAAAGTTTTAAATGACACTTACGGGCCCGGAAAACGTTTTATTCCAAAAGGAGTCCGTTTTTATGCACCCAGTTGTTTTGTGCTGCACAATATTAATATCTGCAATAAACCCACGACGTGGAATGCTGGAACGGTCAGGAGTGACCAAAGAAAGATCTTATTCACAGAGGATAAACTATGGTATTCTCTCTCCTAAGAGGCAGTGGTGCCCACTAACCCAGGATGGTGCGAAAAGAGGATTAGACAAATTCATGGAGGATAAGCTATCAAAGGCTACTTAACCCTGATGTAACCAGTATACTTCTGAATGCCAATTACTAGAAACCCCGGGAATGTGGAGTGCTGTGGGGTGAAGACCTTCCCACAGGCATCTGGTTGACTACAGTGAGAATAGGATGATGGACTAGATGGGTCACTGGGCTGACCTATCAGTCCCTTCTTAAGTCATTATGCTCTAAAGGAAACAGAGCATGTGCATCTATCTTTCATCCCCATACAGGGCATCTATTCATTTCCTTACATTTCTTAATTCATCTTTTCTTGAGACATTACAGACTGGTCCTCTCTAGTGCTAAAATGGACATCACTCTTTCTCCCCCTCTTACTTTTAGAAAGGTCTGGGATAGGCTTTCCTCTCCTACAGCAAAACCCCCACTTCCCTCAGTGAAACCAGGCTCTTCTTCAGCCTTATAAGTGCACAGTTATCAATCAAATCTGAACGCTTATCAATCTAGTAGGTTCAGGCCTGGATCTACGGCGTCAGTAAGGGGGAAGTCATTCCCATTCATCCATAGAAGTAAGCATTTGTTCATAGCCCATGGCAGCGCTTGACATGTGCAAAGCGAAAGGAACTCTGTGGCTTCATTTTTCTTCAGTAAGCAGAATGCAGCTTCGGTAGTTGCCGCATCAGCACAATACTTCAAATCAAACATGGGGAACCTGTGATTCTCCAGATCTTGTTGGACTAGAAGTTTCGCCATTCCTGACCACGGGCCATACTGGGTAGGGCAAACAGAAATTGGTGTCCAACATCATCTGAAGGGCAACAGGCCCCCCCAACCTTGATTTAAATGAAAGTGCCAGCTTAAAGGCTTTCTCATTATGGTACCCCCTTTCTTCATTTAAAAGAAGCATTGCCATCTTATATTTTTTTGCAAATCAAATTTTGCTTTGGTTATGTGAATAACCTCCCCACACTTTGCATCTATGCGATAAATGCACATCTTTTGTCCCTGCTCATTTGTATCTGCTGTTTTTATTTAAATAAAACCTCTCCACCCTGCTGAAAGGATAGGATTTATTTTGCAGCAGATCTGAGTGTGTTTCCAGCATCCTTTAGATCCAATGTGGTCTCTCGTTACAAACAAATGCTTAGCTAATGTCACTTGCATAGATTAATTTGCAGGATATGGAGGAAATTAGCCCCCCCACCATTTTTTTGGGGGTGGGGAGGTTTTTCACAATACAATTACAAGAACAAACTGATCTACAAGAAATAAAGAAAAGAATGAAACTAAACAAAGAAGAAACAGAGAAAGAAACTACAAAATCCTCTCTCACTGTGGTCTAAACCACTGAGCCTCTTGGGCTTGCCAATCAGAAGGTCAGCAGTTCAAATCCCCGCGATGAAGTGAACTCCCGTTGCTCTGTGACAGCTCCTGCCACCCTAGCAGTTCAGAAGCATACCAGTGCAAGTAGATAAATAGGTACCGCTGTAGTGGGAAGGTAAACGGCATTTCCGTGTGCTCTGGCTTATGTCAGGTGTTCTGTTGCACCAGAAGCGGTTTAGTCATGCTGGCCACATGATCTGGAAAGCTGTCTGTGGGCAAATGCCGGCTCCCTCAGCCTGAAAGTGAGATGAGTGCCACACCTCATAGTTGCCTTTGACTGGACTAAACCATCCAGGGGTTCTTTACCTTTACCTTAACTTGCATCCCCTACATAGGAAGGTGTGCCCTCCCAGCTCTCACCTGGACTCATGCCTCCTCTGTGAGATCTCCCCTTAGCTGCCTCTCACACAAGGTCCTCAAACTATCCTTCCCTTTCATCTGTATATGGTTCTTACCAAAACACAATGAGAGAGAATATAGTATAAGGATAATAATAAACTACCAAAGAAGAGAGAAAGAGAGAGAGAGAGAGAGAGAGAGGGAGAGGGAGAGGGAGAGGGAGAGGGAGGGAGAGAGAGAGAGAGAGAGAGAGAGAGAGAGAGAGAGAGAGAGAGAGAACAGTCTTTTATCAACATGCACATCAGTTTGAAGATACCAGCTTCAGCTTCGTAGCTCAAATTGGTTGCAAGATGAATAATGCTAAGAGTCTTATAGTACCAGTAAGTGTACAAGAGAAGCCTCTCTCATCATCCCTGACCATTGGTTGAGATGCATTGAGCTGGTGAGAGTTGGAGTCCACTAACATCTGTATTGGTACATAATCACAATCCTCTCTTTACTCAAAAGTAAGCCTGGTCGGTTATTGTGTGATCCTGAAGGGTACTGACTGACATGGCCCTTGGGATCCCTTCCAACTCCACAATTCCACGTTTCTGTGAGATACATCTCGTCATCCCTCCAGAATGATACTCTTGCACTGAATGACATAATAAAGGTTCACCGAGGCCTGAGACACTACCCACTGGGTAATTCTCCTCCATAAGCTCCAGTGCAATGGATGGGAGCACTCTCTGAGCATTTTTCATAGACAACTTCCTGGTTGCTAAATATCCAGTTGTGTCTTTCCTCTCTCTCTCTCTTTCTCTCTCTCTCAAACCATAAAGCTCAGAATCTTTTGTTCTTCTCAATTATAGCTTGCATAGCAGATACAAAGAATATCTTCATCTTTCCAAATAATCATCTGCTTTATATTATGCAGATATTATGCACGTACCCATTTCCCCCCTCCACCCCAATCCTAGCTTTAAATTGTTGGGCAAATGGTGACTCATGAGCAACGCATCATCGCCATCATCACCACGTTCCTTCTCAAGGCACATAACATCAACCCCAGGCTCCTTCGGGATGCACCAGAGATGCAAGAATGTTACATCCTCTCACGGCGCATCATTTGATAACCAAGAAAATAACTGCCTGGTTTTGTCATGAACGTTCACAAATGGAGGAAGGGGGATGAGAAGACATGTCACGTGACCACAAAAATGCTGGCATTTCATCCTTGTCTCTCCGAATACACAAAAGACAGCAACAGTCCTGTACAAAGGTTAAGTTCCATGGAGTTCAGCAGTCCATATTCCCAGTTAAGTGAGCATTGCATTGCAGTCTAAGTGAATATGTAATCAAAGGGAGGAAATAGGCCTTGCTAACGCTGAAGATTTCCTTCCAGCATGAAAAGCCTTTCCAGCTTATGCAAAAGCTAAGGAAGTGTTTGCAAGCAAATCCCACACATTTTAGTTCCCTATTTGACTACTGAACTCTGAGTTTTGATCAACAATAGAGACACTTGCCACATCAGACAGATGTAAGCTGAATGAAATTTCTTGCCATCCCTGCGTCTCCTCCATATGACCCTAAAACAATATGGAATTGCCCCACATGTTTACATCCATCCATATGTAGCATGTGGTCCCTTCACAATGATGCCAAAAGAAATGGCGTGGAATTTTCCAGCATGGACCCCTGCTATGGCTATTGTGCTGTTGGCATCTTTGAAATGGGATATTGTTCTTCCTTGCTGCTCTGTTTGTTGGTTTCTAAAGTACGTCCATGTCTGTGTTTGTGTGGGAGACAGCCACAACCATCTTCATCAATCAGCCACAGGTAGTGTAGACAATAGCTGGAGATGATGGGAGTTGTAGTCCAAAACATCTTTACTAGTTTGAGGAAGGCTATCAGTGCAACTTGGGGTCTAGCAACATCTGCACCTAACGCATGCATTAAACATTTTTCAGGTGGTGACCTAAAAACGGGCATTTTCTGCTGGTGTCTCTGTGCTATGGAGTGCCCTTCCCTGTGTCATATGTGAAGCAGCAGCTATCAAGGTATTCCAGATGTCTTGTAAAGACTTACCATTTTGCCCTGGCTTTCCCTGATCCATAAGACCATGGGTAGACAAACTAAGGCCCAGGGGCCGGATCTGGCTCAATAGCCTTCCCGACGGTCCGGGAATCAGAGTGTTTTTACGTTAGTAGAATATGTCCTTTTATTTAAAGGGCATCTCTGGGTTATTTGTGGGGCCTGCCTGGTGTTTTTACATGAGTTGAATGTGTGCTTTTATTTAAAATGCATCTCTGGGTTATTTGTGGGGCATAGGAATTTGTTCATTTTTTCCTTTCAAAATATAGTCCGGCCCCCCACAAGGTATGAGGGACAGTGGACCGGCCCCCTGCTGAAAAAGTTTGCTGATCCCTGCATAAGACCAAGCCCTGTTTTATGTGTTTGAATGCCATGATTTCCCTGTTTTTACATGCTTTTATACTACTGTTTTACTTGTTGCATGCCATATTTCTGTTTCAGTGATACTGTTTATTGCTTGTATGTTGTACACAGTGCTATTTTTCTAGAAAAAGAGGTGCCGGAACTCACCATGAACATCTTCCTTGTTCTCTTATAATGACAATGGCACCCACCTGAAAGGCCTTGGAACGGAGTTCTGGCTGAAAAAAAAGCCCTAGTTGTACAGCATTTAAAGGTGTGTTTTTTTGGAAAAATATATATATTAAGAGGACTGAAAGGAGCATCCACACTTTGTGTCAGCATCAACTCAGGCCCTGCAACTGCCATGCTGGATAAGGCTGACTGTGTTTCAGCAGTGATTTGATAACATCTTGCCCATCTGCGATGCCTTGCACTGCAAGAAGTTCCTTTTCATCATGCAAACTTTGCACCTTTAAGAAGGATGGGAAGCTTATTAGCAGAGATTAGAACGTCAAAAGTTGAAAGAAAAATATATAACCCCAGCAATTAGACACCTCTGGTATTAGATTTTGTCTAGCGAGAGAAAAATTAAATGATTTAGTGGTCTGCTTGGGGGGAAATGGATTTCAATAACCTCCATTTGTATTGCTGTCAGTTCGGGTTTGACAAATTTATACACAAAGAGCAGGGAATTGTATAAGTCTTTATGAGTTAATGTTGGTGTCATTATACCTTTTAAATCTCGGCTGCGAGAATCTCTCACTCATAGGAACAAAGCTGAAAATACAGTGCCGTAATTATGTTCAAGTTTGCAAGTCATGTTGCAGCGTTGCATACCAGGAGCATTCTGGCACATTCTGGAAGTAGCTTGGTCCAGTGGAAATGATGCATGGTCTACCAAAAATGAGGAAGTAGGGAGCGTATATTCACTTGAAAGTATTCAGGAGGGTTTTTTTTTTACATTTAGGGCCAAACTACCTTGGACATAGGGATGCGGGTGGCGCTGTGGGTTTAAACCACAGAGCCTAGGACTTGCCGATCAGAAGGTCAGTGGTTCAAATCCCCGCGACGGGGTGAGCTCCCGTTGCTCGGTCCCTGCTCCTGCCAACCTAGCAGTTCGAAAGCATGTCAAAGTGCAAGTAGATAAATAGGTATCGCTCTGGCGGGAAGGTAAACAGCGTTTCCGTGCGCTGCTCTGGTTTGCCAGAAGCGGCTTAGTCATGCTGGCCACATGACCCGGAAGCTGTATGCCGGCTCCCTCAGCCAGTAAAGCGAGATGAGAGCCACAACCCCAGAGTCGTCCACGACTGGACCTAATGGTCAGGGGTCCCTTTACCTTTACCTTTACCTTTACCTTTACCTTGGTCATTGATCACAGAGCTGGCCAGAAACTGGCCAGTTTCTGCTAAACCATTGAAAAACTTCATTGAGAGTGAGAGAATTGCAGCTATCTGCTCCCCCTTTTTAACAGGGCATTGTTGATGTGACTGGCCCAGGGCGGGGCCTGACAGGCCTATAAGAACTGCTGCTGTGGCTACCATCCAGGAGGATTCCCCTGCTCAGCGCCTGAGGTCCCCAGCCCTGCCACTCAACACCTGGCCCAGGGCGGGGCTTGATGAGCTGTATAAAGGACTGCTGCCACTGCTGCTGCTGGGCAGAGAGGGCTCTGTTTTGTTTTGTTTTTGTTTTTGTCCTATGTCATCTTAAACTCTGATATGAATGCTGTATTCTTAGTTTTAGATTTTGATTTATGTGGAAATTGTTTCTCACTTGGTTGTGTATTTTTTTGATGTGGTTTATTGTTTATGTCTTTTGTAATTATGTAAAACTTGTTATGTAAAACTTGCCAACAAAGGTCCGTATAGTAAAAGCCATGGTTTTCCAAGTAGTGATGTATGGAAGTGAGAGCTGGATCATAAAGAAGGCTGATCGCCAAAGACTTGATGCTTTTGAATTATGGTGCTGGAGGAGACTCTTGAGAGTCCCATGGACTGCAAGAAGATCAAACCTATCAATTCTTAAGGAAATCAGCCCTCAGTGCTCACTGGAAGGACAGATCCTGAAGCTGAGGCTCCAATACTTTGGCCACCTCATGAGAAGAGAAGACTCCCTGAAAAAGACCCTGATGTTGGGAAAGATGGAGGGCACAAGGAGAAGGGGACAACAGGGGACAAGATGGTTGGACAGTGTTCTCGAAGCTACCAGCATGAGTTTGACCAAACTGCGGGAGGCAGTGGAAGACAGGAGTGCCTGGCATGCTCTGGTCCATGGGCTCACAAAGAGTCGGACACGACTAAACGACTAAACAACAACAACAAAAATCTTGTTATGCTGTAAGCCGCCTTGAGCATTGTTTTTTTAACTGTGGAAAGGCGGCATACAAATAAAAAATGATGGTGATGATGATGATGATCCATCATGGAATCATAGAACTGTAGAGTTGGAAGGGAGCCACCAGGGTCATCTAGTCCAACCCCCTGCAATGCTGGAATCTTTTGCCCAAAGAGGGGCTCAAACCCACAACCCTAAGATTAAGAGCCTCACACTCTATCAGCTGAGCTATGATCACTGCTAGGTTTCTCTTTTACACCTTGCCAGCACAGGGGACCAGACCCTGCTGTGGTCCAGATCCAGACCAGCCTCATCCCCCACCCCCGTGCTTGCAATCTGACTTGGGAGGAGGAAACTCCCTTTGGGTGATATAGGACCTTCCGTCTCCATGCAAATAGCAGGTGCAAAGTTGCCTGATCTGAACTAAGGCTGCAGTGGGGCAAAAGGACCCAAGTCCCCCTATTTCCCGTACCAAGTTCCTAATCTGAACCAGGTCCCCTGCGCTGGCAATCTGAGAAACCAACACTACGACAACAGTGCGTGCAGGCTGACCCTTAGAGGAGTTACTACAGCTCCTATAGAGGAGCATCTATAGCTCCATGCTGTTTCTCAAACACAGTGTCTAACCATTCCATGCTTTGCATTGCTTCACTCGACTTCCCTTCTGCCTGTGTGACAGAATGGCAGAGAATCCCAGATTACGACTAGGAAGATACGGGTTCAAATGCCTACTCAGCTATGAAACTTGTTAGTGACTTGTGGCCAGACTCTGTCTGTCTGTCTGTCTCTGACCTGCCTACAAAATGGGTTGGAAGAACTTTATCTAGAAGCATTTTACAGGGGCAAGTACCTAACAATGAATGGCGATGCCCTTCAAAGCTGGCACAGTGAACTTATTTATTACACAGGTGCACCTACTCGAGTACGAAACGTCAAGTACGAAGAGTGGATTTGGACTGACGGAGAGCCCAACTAAATGTGCATTGAAAACATAGCAGGCAACTACAGGTCTTGTTTCTCCTTCATTCATTACAGTGGTACCTCAGGTTACATACGCTTCAGGTTACAGACTCCGCTAACCCAGAAATTGTGCTTCAGGTTAAGAACTTTGCTTCAGGATGAGAACAGAACTTGTGCAGTGGCAGCACGGCGGCGGCACCAGCAGGAGGCCCCATTAGCTAAAGTGGTGCTTCAGGTTAAGAACAGTTTCATGTTAAGAACAGACCTCCGGAACGAATTAAGTACTTAACCCGAGGTACCACTGTACTGGGGTGGAGAGTCTTTGTTCTCATTGTGGAAGCCACAAGTGGGGTGGAGAGCCTTATCTCTTCACCAACCCACTGAGACTGAAGTGGGTGGGGCAGCCTACTGGGGACTCCCCCATCCCCGCCAAAGCTCCTAGCAATGTGGGGGAGGTAGTGGTGGCACAAGTTCCATTACAGCCTCAGCAGGGGAGTGACGAGAACAGCCTCTTCTTCTTTGGGGCTGCCTTCACAATGAGAATCCACCTCCTCCAGCTGTAGTCAGTTAAGGAAACACAAGTTACTGAGCTGCCTGCTATGACTCTGAGTGTGGCCCTCAGAAATATCCATGTGCTTGAGGTGCAGAATGCTGCATGCCTGCTTGTCCTTATATTACTACATGTAAAAAAAGGGGGGGGATAGAAATTACAGATGGGAGAGAAATCTGCTTTTGTTTGCATTGTAATGAGAAACTGCATAATTCACACTTCTCCAACCAGTAAATGGCCAAAACGCAGTGGTCCTTCAGACCTCGAATTTTGCAATAGAGTTTGCCAGTGTAACAATGTTTACACAAATTAGGTTGAAGTTTGCATTAAAATGCACATATTAGTGAAAAAGGTACCCAAATACATTAGGGGAAAGTGTTTGCAGATATATTTGTCGAAACTGCATATAAAAAATGTGCTCATTAAGAAAAAGGCACACTAAAATGCTGACAAATTTTTGTTAGGAGTCCACACACACCCTTTTTTTAAATGCATATTTCTGTGGAAATGTGAAAAACGGAACTTACGCTTGCAAAAAGAAAAAAAGAAAAAAGGGGGAGACGCTGAGAAGGATCAAAATGGACAGATTCATCCTTCCGTTCTAGAGACCTACTTTTAAAAATGAAATGTGGGTGAAAATTCTCAAAGGGGAAAAGAAGGGCCTGGGATGTTTGCTGAAAGGGCCCGGCTGAAGCAGCAACACACTCACTTACTCACTCACTCACTCACTGTGACTATAGCCCTGACATTAACTGGCTTGACTTTTCCTAGTTCAGCTAAAGGCTGCATGAAAAGCGAGAGCCTCTATTTACAAGAGCAGGCAAAAGGAGCTCAAATGGGAGGATTTAACTCTGAGCTGCTGTTGGATCCGTTGCAAGAAAGCACCAGCAAACAGCAGAGAGGTCTCAGCCCTTTCATAATCCTCACAGCTGCTGCGAAACCTCCTCACAATGGAGCGATGTGCTGCACGGGGAAAACCAGCTCTTATTAAAGGAATTTGTCAGTGGAGTGACAGGAAGTGTAGACGATGTCAAAAATCAGCTGTTAGTCACTTGTACAAAAAAAATATATCAGAATAATTAGCCGGGATGGGAAGTAGATGCTGTGGTGCTCTCATTTCTAAAGAGCTGCCGTTGCTCCCAGGCAAGCAGAAACAGAGAGAGGGAGAGAAGCTTTTATGTTACATGGGTAACTTGGACCCAAATGAGCCTTGAGCCGCACTAGCTAGCACAGAAGAAGCATTCCTGCCACAGCTCAAGCCATTGCTCCAGCAATTCAGTCCCCACCTCCCACCCATCCACTCACGTGCACCATTTTGAGGGAAGACGATGCCTCCATGGGAGGCGAGAGTCATTGGCAAGTTCAAAGGTCAACTCTTGGAGATATTCAAAATAAAATGGCAAAATTAAAAACAACAACAATGAATGTTAAGAGCAAAGTGTACAGCTTGTGTTCATTTATTTGGGAGGGGTGTTCCTTGAGGTTTGGAATAATCACATGTGGTCTCAAACATAGGGGAAGGGTAGGGAGCAGTGACCCCCCCCCCGCCCCTCTTAACGGTACTCCTGTACCCAACCTTGTTCCCTGTGGGTGCTTAATTTCCACAACAGCTGGATGCAAGCTTGTTGTGGCACCCACAACTCAAGTTCAAAGACTCCTATGAGTCCCTCTTTTGCCATTTCTGTCCCCCTCCACCTTTGCTCATGATATTTTGCTAGTTCTCTGATGACACCATTGTATGAAAACCTGATTCCATTGGTCAGTGCACCCCAGACCCCAGGCTTGGGGGACCTGTGGCCTTGGGATGTTGCTGGACTACAACTCCCATAATCCTTGACCTTTGGCCATGATGGCTGGGGCTAGCAGGAGTGCAACAACATCTAAAGGACCTCATGTCCCCTATCTCTGGTAGAGCATCAAGTTCAGTTCATTCCTGCCTCTTGTACCGGGAATAAGGAATTGTGATCGGAAACTTTGGATTTTTCCAGCACTGTACATTGTCTCTCCTAGTAAATCCACCTTACCCAAATTCTGTGATTTGGGCTTTGCTTTGAATAAGGTATGAATGAAATTAGTTTTACAGCCCTGGCCTCAATGACTCAAGGGGTTAAGTCAAAAGTACCAGGTTTGTAGTGGCACACAGTTTTGCAGAGAGAGTGCATTTCGTATCGCAAGTCAAACATCTGTGTGGTTTTATTTTGTCTTTAATTTTTATTAAGTTTGCTATTTTATGAATTAAAATATTCATTAAACAACCTTAAAATGTCAACGACTTCCCTTCTTCTCTTTCCATGGTTCAATTTGCATATCATAAATCCCTGCATATTTTACATAAACTACACCATTGAGTATTCCATTAATACATCCACCAAAACTTGTTTACACTGTTGAATTTATCTTAATGCTGCCAATGTTTTCAAGTGTACAGCTTCCCCCCATATATTCAATAAACATTTTCCAATCATCTTTAAATGTTTGCTCTTCTTGTTCTCTTATTCTGTATGTTAGGTATACAAGCTGCACATATTCCATCAGTTTAAGTTGCCATTCTTCTTTAGTTGGGACCTCGCTCATTTTCCATTTAATACCTGTGTGATTTTATAATCCATATATTGCTAATGTGGAATTCGAAACACAGGTGGCTGCCAAGACAATTCACTAAACCACAGGGTGCAACAGGCTGGTGATTGGAGATGGGGCTATGCATTGTGGGTGATGATGGAGGCATAGGGAGTTAGAGCTGGCACAGTGCAAGTCATCCTGTTGTGGACACAGGCTACTGATGTCATTGGGACAACCATCCAATCTGGCAACATGCTGGCTGCAATACCCCACACCTCTGCCTACTGGCATCTAAAGGTAATTACAGGAAGGCCCTTCCAACCTCTATAGTCATGCTGCAGTAGCCAGCAATTTCACCTAGCAAACTGCCTCACTGGCTACAGCTTACTCTGAGCCTCGCCAGCTCACATGACCCAAAGGGGCCGCTTTGTCATCTGCAGCTGAAAAAATAAATAAATAGTGTTATGTTCAAGTGTCTAGTTGAAAGCCATTAGCTCATGTGATGAAAACCACTTGGAGTGAAGCTGTTAGATAATAGAGTTAACCCTGACAGATGGTCTAATCTTGCACTCCTGTGGGTATAATTTTAGGAGCAAGGAGGGCAATTATATCCCCAGTGGTCCACCAATGGGAAACATGGCATTTTGCCTCACTCCAGAGAGCCTCCTTTTGATTCAACGCAGATGCTGATGCTGTGTCACTCTTGACATGCGATGTGCCACTTCAAATAAATGTCCTTCTCGAGAGCTTCTCGGGTTCATGGAATACTGTGGAAAACATCAAATTAAGCTCTTTTCTAACATTAGCGTTGTAATTCTTAGCCACCTACCTTTCATGATTTCAGATCACGGGGATCATGGAGAGATGTAAGCAGAAAGGGGCTGTGGGTGCCATGCAGGTACTGAAATTTGTGGGTGCCCGGCTGGAATTTTGTGGGTGCTCGGGCACGCAGGGCCCCAGGGAGTTGGCACCTATGTGTAATAAGAGCAGAGAGGGCAAGAAACCTGGAGGCAGACACATTTTGGCGGCAAAGTCCTCTGCAGTGCACCAAGAAGCAGCATGAGGCTCCCATGATAGTCTTGCTCCATCATCCCTCTGTGCTGCTAGACCGGCCATCTAGTCAGGCAGCACAACTCTCTTTTGAAAACTATAACTCTGCAGAGCATGCAAGAATCTGCTGTAAGATTGAGAATTTAATTAATACATAGCCTTTGAAAACTGGTCCTTGGTCTCTGTTCACTCATGCACTGATTCCAGGTTGCGTTCATGGAGCTGGTGGCGCTGTGGTCTAAACCATTGAGCCTTTTGGGTTTGTTGGTTGGAAGGTTGGCGGTTTAAATCCCCACAACGACGTGAGCTCCCGTTGCTCTGACCCAGTTCCTGCCAACCTAGCAGTTCAGAAGCATACCAGTGCAAGTAGATAAATAGGTACCACTGTGGCGGGAAGGTAAACGGAGTTTCAGTGCACTCTTATTTCTGTCATGGTGTTCCATTGTGCCAGAAGCAGTTTAGTCATGCTGGTCACATGACCTGGAAAGCTGTTTGTGGAAGAACACTGGCTTCCTCGGCCTGAAGTGAGATGAGCACCGCAAACCCGTAGTCGCCTTTGACCGGACTTAACCGTTCAGGGGTCCTTCACCTTTTTACCTACCTCTCCCCCTGTATTGCCCACCCCTTAATAAACCTGTGATTGCCAAAATCAAGGCAGCAGTAGGAGTTACTGCATATTTGCAAGGAACCCTTGGCACAAGTCTTAGAAATGACTACAGTGGTGCCTTGGGTTACATACGCTTCAGGTTACAGACTCCGCTAACCCAGAAATATTACCTCGGGTTAAGAACTTTGCTTCTGGGTGGGAAGAGAAATCGTGCAGCGGCAGCGCAGCGGCAGCGGGAGGCCCCATTAGCTAAAGTGGTGCTTCAGGTTAAGAACAGTTTCAGGTTAAGAACGGACCTCCAGAACAAATTACCGTATTTTTTGCACCATAACACTCACTTTTTTCCTCCTAAAAAGTAAGGGGAAATGTCTGTGCGTGTTATGGAGGGAATGCCTACGGGTGGCATGCCTACAGATTTTCCTCCTCTAAAAACTATGTGCGTGTTATGGTCGAGTGCGTGTTATAGAGCGAAAAATACGGTAAATTCTTAACCCAAGGTACCACTGATTGTGTGTTTGTGTGTGTGTGTGTGTGTGTGCATGCGCGCGCGCACACACACACACACACATATGTGTGTATATACCATATATCAGCTCACAAGTCGGGATGATTAGTGCGATCTGACACTTAACTCTTCATTCCTTATTGATAGAATTAAAATTTAGCTTCTAATTGATAGAATTAAAATTCTGGCATTCTGGAAAGGGTAACAAGCTTCACAACGGAGGTCTCTAATGCCCCATAGAAGCCTGAAGCTTCAACTTCTGTGTCCATTCAATGCCTACATCTGAGCTCCATAGCTCTCCAAGTTACAGTCTTTCTGCTACCAGGCTCACAAGATCCCACCCCACCCACCCCACCATGTTTGGCAATAATGAAAAGAGATTTACTTTTATTGAAAAAAGTATTAATGGTATTTAGAGATCCCACTGGAGCAGTCATGCACAGTTTCTGGCAGAGTTCCCTCATCATCTAGTTAATCGCTTTAGTTTCATAAATTGTTGACCTGGAGATATCTTCAAGGGGAGGTAGATGGAATTAATTTCCCTTCTAATCTTTGATTAAACAGGCCAATAATTTACTCGGGTTGCCTCATGATTTATAAGGGTTGTATCAGGGAAGCAGAAAGGGATAAAGATAGGTAATGAAACTGTTTTAGTGAAATTGTTTTTTATATATATATATATGCAGATTATGATTGCTCGCCACCAAAATCATATTTGCAGTGCTGAGAATTTTGAAGCGTCGTGAGCCAATGATAGATAAATAGGCACATGCTTCTTAATCAGACATTAAGCCTAATGGTACACAATTTAGGTCGTCTGTGATGATGAAAGGTATAGTTTATCCCATTAACTAGGTTTTCGGAAATGCCCAGAGATAAATGTTAATCCAGTTATTGGAATGCCATGACTTTTCCTCAAGACCGTCACTCTCTCTGTGTGCATATACATGCACATACTGCATGTATCTGTGCTTTTAAAGCAGTTTTTTTCCCTATAGAGCAGTCCAAAGAAACTAGTGAATCTAATAAATTCTGCTCCACTTTGAATGAAAAAGTACAAACAGAGGTCCTAACAGCCTCATCTTAGAAATAAACAATGCAATATGCTGGTTCTAGGAAAGAAACTGGTAGCTACAGAGGGTGTTTCTTCTTTACTCATGTGAAATATTTAGAGTCTAAGCTTTTACACCTCTGAATTCAATGGGACTTACTCTTTAAAAAACGTATATAGAACCCAAGACTTTACTGCTTAAATTCACTTGCCACCACATACGCTCAGTTCTGCAAGGTGACTGAAGGTGACGTCCGAATCAAATGGCTACGTTAGCATTATTAAAAGCTTAAGGTAGCCATCATGTCCCCAAAGAAAAAAATCCCAAATCCAAATTAGGGCAATACCTTTATTAGGCCGACTAAAATAACACACAATAGCATGCAAGCTTTTGAGTTTGGTCAAGCATAAGTAATCCAGATTTTAGAATTTTCATTCTTGTATTCTGAGAGTTGTAAAAACAACACAATTGACTTAATAGAGGATTTATTCACTCACACCCCCACTTTCCAGCAGCATCGGGCTTCTTGCAACAGAGAAAAACAGAACACTGATTGAGAGTGTGCCAGTGAAGGGAGCTATCCTTTGGTGACTGTAGTAGCTGTCAGAGCAGAGAGCTGCCACAGTCATCTGGAGGCTTCTGGCTTTGAGAAGACTCATTCACAAGATCTGTTTCCCCTGTTTCCTTTTGTATATGCTGAATTTCATTTCCTCATCCAACTTTCAATCTCTTTTCTTTCTTTACATAACCACTAGTTAAGAGAATTTGGGCGAAAGCTTCAATGCGGCTTTGAAAAATCTCAATGTTTGTTTTAATTCTGGAGATAATTTGAGCAGTATTTGCAATATAGCATCAATTATTTAAGAAAGGGGCTTTGAAGATGTTTTGATCTTCAGTGCGTTGCACTTCAGCAGGGGGAAATTTACAGATTTCTTAAAAGTTTAAAAGAAAATTACCAAACAAAAAACCCAAATCCAAACCGAGGAGTTGCTTCCACTGTGGTATTTAAGACTCTGCTCTGGGCAGAACTAGCAACAGTACAGTAAAAAAAAGAAGAGCACATTTTGTTCCTGTGAAGAAACTCACACAGAGAACACCTTCAGTTCTTGTGAAGGTGTTAAATGTTGTGTTTGCATGCACACACACTTGAAAACAAATGTGCTTCGCTAACCCTAACTAAATTTCACCAAACATTTTCATGCTGAAATGCTTACAATCAAACCTTTGTGAGTAACTGCAGGTCTCCCACTCTGACAGGGGGGGGGGGGAATGTTGCCAGTCTCAAAGCAATACACACACACACACACACACACTTATGTATTCTTGCAGTGGGTGTTTCTTAAATTGCCAGTGCCGTAAGTTATGAAGTCTCCTTTGCACATTGCACCAAGCTGAGCTTGGGAGGGATGCTTCCAGTAACTAAACGGCTCCTTGTCATCAATTAACCGCATGCATTCTGTCAGTTAATGGTCTTGTAGCACCATCATTTACTTTAGAATACTTCCCCCAGAGTCCCTCAGGGATGCATTCTGGTTTTGCCAGACAGGCAGCAAATGCACGTAATTATTGATCACTGCTGTGCTGATTGCTTAACTGAGAAATCTAAGAAAAGCTACGTCAGTTTGAAGTGAGAAGTCTGACTGGAATTATTGAGAGGAATCTGTTTCTGCTAAGGATGGTGTTGTCTGTTCCCAGGTCTTTGGTATGGGTATCTCATGAGCTAGTAAGATATGAATATGGGCACCTGCTGAGCTTTCTAGGAGTGATGGGAGATCCAGTCTTTGTATGAAAAGAAACCCAGAATCTGCAGTCATCATGATACATAATACATGATACATCATAATACAGGCTTCTATTAACCCTGACCACTAGAGGTGATGATCATTTCCCCAATCCATGCACTTTTTCTTATTTAAGACAGAACTGAAATTATCTGCTGGGAAGGCTTTTGGTTGACCTGGTATAGGACTGGGATACACAATGCTGGCTACTTACTTTCTTGTGAATGAAAGCTAGTTTTTAAAAAATGGAGGATGAGGGCCTCTTAACCTGACCTGGAAGTGGACTTTTAATAACAATACCATGATGTGCCTTGGAAAATGGTGGTGTTGGGAAAGATATGCTTGATTTAAGGTAGAAGTAACCTTAGATAGATAGATGATAGATTAGATAGATAGATAGATAGATAGATAGATAGATAGATGATAGATAGATAGATGATAGATAGATGATAGATAGATAGATGATAGATGATAGATAGATAGATAGATAGATAGATAGATAGATACAGATAGATGATAGATAGATAGATCTATAGCTATCTATCTATCTATCTATCTATCTATCTATCTATCATCTATCTATCTATCTACACACATGCACACAGACATTTTATTGAAACATTTTAAGAATCTCTGGGAAAAAACCCCGATAACAGTTGTGGGGCCTCAAGAATTCCTTGCAAAATTCCTCAGGGGTATTTGTAAAATTCCTCAGGGTTATTCGAAGGTCAAATGCAGCACGTGGCTTGTTGCTTATAAGGCAATAGAGACTTCACAGAGATGCTGAAATATGGCTGTGATGTTTCAGACCACTGGCAGCTTGCCATGACCCCACCACAAACTTTTCTTGGTGTCCCTTGGAGGCAACCAGATGAAAACTGCTTAGTCCGTACAATACATCCATCACACCAGGTATTTGTCATGCTGCAAAAGCTGCCATTTGGAGCAATGGTAGGTGCTACTGTACAGCTTAGTAAACAGGAAAGATATGTGGCGAAGAAGAAGGGGGGGGGGGGAGAATGAGCTATGTCAAGACAACAAAACCACTAAAGTGGGAGCCACCTAAAGCCAACAAACAATAGTAGGCACATATGACAGTATTATTTGTTGGATGCTTAAGAGTTCACTCATTTGGGTATTGTGTAATACAGTGGTACCTCGGGTTACAGATACTTCAGGTTACAGACGTTTCAGGTTACAGACTCCGCTAACCCAGAAATAGTACTTTGGGTTAAGAACTTTGCTTCAGGATGAGAACAGAAATCCTGCGGTGGCAGCAGGAGGCCCCATTAGCTAAAGTGGTACCTCAGGTTAAGAACAGTTTCAGGTTAAGAATGGACCTCCAGAACAAATTAAATTCTTAACCCGAGGTACCACTGTAATGGTGCACCTAGATATACATACCCTCCAACACCTTGAAGGCAAAAACTGGGGTGCTAGCTTCCTGGATGCCACATTTCCATTTTCTCTTGTGAGAGAATGGTGGCCATTTTGGACACTGTGATGTCCCACAATTTTGTGCAGCAATTCCCTCCCCCAAGTGCATTTGGGGGTCATGGTGCCCCAAAATGTGTGTTTTGGAGCACTGCATGAGACTGCGGCCCTACAAAAAGTGCTTTGGGGGGGGGAATTGTGGTGCGGAGTCACGTGAGATCATGTCACACAAAATGGCTGCCATTCTCTCATGAGGTAAAACGGGATGTCCTGTTTTTTCCAGGACACCTGTGGGGCCACTTGAATCCCCATTTGAGAGAAATGTTGTGGGTTAAAAAAAAAATGTCAGGTTGTGGGGCGCAGGTAATAGTCAGAAGCAGTCTGGCAAATGGAGAGAATCGATTTTCTCCTCAGCCACCATCTGCAATATCCATTACGAAAAACTCATTTGCATTGTGGGAATCAGTTTGGTTGACTTTCAAGGGGAAAGGAGATAGCTTTTTATATGAATGGTTGTTCCTTATCGGGATGGCGAGGTCAGCAGGGAACAGGGATTCCCCACCACCTTGTTTGCTAGGTCCATCCTAATAAACCTGAGTGTGCAAACTTCTTAGCATAAATGGCACTAAATGTCTTCAGAAATGAAACGAATGACACAGCGAGGGCCCCAGCTGAAGGCTATTATGGGTTAAATTGTGATTTATGGTGCCCATGTGCCATCATTTTCTGCCCAGTGACAGCTTCCACATTTCAGTCATGGCACCTTAATGAAGGGCCCTGATAGTATCTCAGAGTCTGCAGATCTGTAATAGGCCAATTTATACAGCAAATGACACTGGGAGAGTTAGAAGAATGTTTTGTGTAATATTTGATAATGTAATTGATATTCACTCAGGTTTATGAATGTAAATGTTGGGCCGTTTGGTTTTCATCGGGGGTCATTTTTCTTCCAATTATCGGGTACCCATAAAAATGAAGGAGCTGAACTTTAGCCATACCACAGCAGAGGTATTCCGAAGCATGTTCTCCTAGGGGGGGAAACATTGCAAATCTTTACAGAGCTATTCTTCATTTTCTTCAAGGTGTCATATTTTCACACTCACTCATTGGAAGGCTGCGAATACCAAGCAACATAGGCAGCACCTCTGGAAGTTGGCAGGGAAATGGCCTTAAAGGTACCATGTGTTGTAAATGGAAATATTGGCTTTGCCATCTTGTAATGAGTTGGCTGGCTGTTTGGGGCAGAAAGAGTGTGGCTGCACTGTTAATGTAACCTTCGGAGGTAGCAGTGGCCATGCAAGGGGCAGTGGTATTTAAAGCTGGGTTTCCCAAGTCTTTTCAGGCTTCCATAGTCAACTGAAGCCAGTGCTGGATTTATGTATAGGCTAAGTAGGCTGAAGCCTAGGGCCTCTAAATCTAGGAGGCCTCACCAGCCTGCCCGCTCCCCAGCAGACAACCTCCCCTCTCCCAAAATTGCAAACCCAAGACTTCATGCGAGGGCAGGGCAACTTGGGCCTCTAAATCTAGTGGGCCTCACCAGCCTGCCCTCTCCCCAGTGCCACAGTCTCCCCTCTCCCAAAATTGCAAACCCAAGACTTCATGTAAGGGCAGCACAACTCAGGCCCAGCAACTATGAGACTCAGGGCTAGCTAGTGGGGCCCAATTTGTTTTTTGTTTTTTTTAATGATATTTATTAAAATTTCAGAAACAAAAAATTACATAGTTAAAAATAAAAGAAACAAGGGAAAATATAGAAAAAAGAAGAAAAAAACATACAAAATACAAAATATAGAAAAAAAAGTTAGAAAAAAACACTTAAAAACAGATTACCGTATTTTTCGCTCTATAACACGCACCCGACCATAACACGCACATAGTTTTTAGAGGAGGAAAATCCGTAGGCATGCCACCCGTAGGCATTCCCTCCATAACACGCACAGACATTTCCCCTTACTTTTTAGGAGGAAAAAAGTGACTGTTATGGTGCAAAAAATACGGTAATCCTTCCGTATCTTACATTTCATTTCCTTGCTTCCCTGACCTCCTCTCACCTCCCTTTTTTGTATTCCAGTTCAATTGGTTAATTCAGCAATTCCTTTCCTTCTTTGTTTTTGTCTTAATCCTTTAACCTAATATTTTATAGCTTTAGATTCTCACCTATTAACCGGCCATTTTTTCATACACCTTTTAGTGGGGCCCAATTTGAAGCAGTGGGGCGCAACTTGAATTTTTTTTTTTTTAGTAGGGCCCCAGTTCACAGCCAAAGTCTGCAAAATCTTAGAGATACAAATAAAATCCATCTAGATTGCCCTGGTGCGGGGGGGCGGGCCTTAGGAACAGCAAGCGGGGCCCAATTTGGCTAAATTGCTCCAATTGCCTTAAGGTCAGCCCTGATGAGACTGTGCAGGGGTTGGACTGACAAGCCCTGCACCTTCTAGGTCCCTGGTGTCACTATTCAAAGTACAGAATCAAGGACTTGTTATGGAAATAAAAGGGGGGGGGCTTGTTGGAAATCAGTTTTGTCACCTCTCCACCCCCAACCCTGAGACAATGGGCCCAGCCACCTTTTATTCACAGTAGCATAAGCACTACACTACAGCATGGCCATAAACCTGTATGTTCAACCGCTGAAATATACACCCAATATGTAGCAATGGAGATTTATGTTACTGCTTTATGAATGAACACTTTGTTTTATGAATGGACTATGTATTTTGTGAATTACCTAAGAGCCACCAATAGGGAGCTCTAGAATCTGACAGCTAACCAATTGGGTACTACCAAACAGCGACCCCTATTGCTGAAAGCAGGTAACCAGCAGAGAATGCTTCAGCTCAGCCTTTGCACTGTTGACTGAACACCCCCTGCTGTGCAGATAATGGAGAAAGCTCGTAAATTGCACCCCTTCTGGCATCCTGGCCAACTCTATTATGCTGGTGTAAACCCTGGTGCACCAGAAGCCCAGAATAGCAGCAAATAAAATCCACTCATACATCAGCGACTAACAAGGCTTGTCAACCAGTTCTTCCAAAGTCTTCCTAAATTATAAAGCTCCAAAATACAGGCCAAAAGAGAGCTCTGGGAAGAGCAATGCATACAATGGGCACAACCAGTGAAAAGGCCCTGCTCTGTGTGGCTCCTGCCCTGTTATTTGATAGGATGCCAACTTGCCCTCCTTCTTGACATGGAATGCTCTCTTTTGGAGTCTCCAGGTCCAGTAAAAACACCATAAGAAGGAAGGATTTTTTATTTTTATTTTGACTATGGCAGACCAACACGGCTACCTATCTGTAACTGGAACCATAAGAAGGGAGAGCAGAGACCTTGAAGTTCCCAAAGCTGTTAATCAAGCAAGCAAGCACACAGGTCACCTCTGTCACAGTCAGGATGTCCATGTCCTGGCCAGGCCTGCACCCAATCTTGTTTGTTCTCAGTAACCAAAATTATATTATCAACATGTACAGGCAGAAAAGTTGTTTTCCTTCATTTGCAAGGAATCATACAAAACAAAGTGGGACTGATAAAGAAAAGTTCCAGGGTGGCAACAGAAAGCAAACTAAAAATGCTTTGGCAGTTCATCAGAACTATCCAGCAATATCAAGTTATAGGAAAACTGGTGCTATTAACAGTAATCCTTCTAGTTGGTTAATTGGTTTGGCAACTTCCATGCACATGAGGTGTGATGCTAATTATTTCCCCAAAGAGTTAAATGATAACTAATCAGAGGCAGCTACAATTGCAAATGGCAAGAAAATATCTGTGAAAGGAAGAGCAGGTTTGCTCAAGTGTGTTGCAGGTAGAAGTACTGTTTGTGATGAAGTGAGAGCAGTAGTTTACTTGCTCAAATTAACAAATAAGAAAGTTTTGAGAATTTAAATTCTAGATTAAAATGGATTACTTAATTGAGAAGGGGGTTGTAACAAAAACATTGGGTCCTAATTTGAATAGTAGAGTGCCTGGTATCTGGTGGGCAATCTCATCCTTTATTTCCACACTGTGGCTGCAGACCAAATCACTCGTCAGGAGAGCTATGAGATTCAGGTGAGGGTCAGGTGCCTTGTCAATCCCAGCAGGTATTTAAGAGGCCTTCGTCCTGGCCAGGCCTTCACCATGACTGCTGAGGTCCATGGATGGCTGAATGTGTCCAATGCAATGCAAACCCAACATGGTTCTGAATGCACATTGCCCGTTTTGGTCTCTCAAAAGCTAGGAGAACAGCATTGGATGGGTAGATTAAGGATGCCAATCCTTACTCACAAATGTGGCTGGGGAGAGTGTTGGGCAAATGGAGGGCCACCACAGAAAAGTCCCTCCTCAGAGGCTGATTTAGGGGAGCATGACCAGTTCAGTCGCCCTGGGCATGGAGCCTCTGGGGTGCCACCAGGGGTGCTGCAAGTATGATTTACAATGGAATGTGAGTGGTGGATGGGCACCAAATTTTAGCACTGCATGGGGCGTGGCTGAAATCTGAAACCCCCAAGGTCATCCACTGCTTTCCTCCAGGTTTACCCACCACCTGCAAGCAATAGGGGGGGCTTTTCAATTCAGCGCCCCATTTGTCAGACACTCTCCTCAATCAGATTTGTGAGGAGGGATAGGGAGGCAAATGGAATCAGGGGCCCTTCAGCAACCCATCTGAACACTGATGTTCCTGCTTGATGTTCAGTTTCTGCCTATTCGAGTAGGCCAAATTCCACCCACAGGTCTGATTCCTTCACCCCTTACCTGTCAGTTTGCATTTCTTTGTGCAGAAAGTATTGATTTGATGTGTAGAGATCTTTCCCATTCTACTTAATTCAATAGGGTTCTGGAAGCTTCTGTGTGTGATAGAAACAAGCAGAAGGTTCATGATGTTTGGGTTATTCCTTCCGAGAAGCTGAATACAGCTGGCTTAAACTGGTTCTCTTATCTTTTTCTGTCAAGGTCATGCTGATTATAAATACAGGCCAGAAGGGGCCTGGTTTTCACTTTCTCTTTTCCTTCTGGTGTGGTGTTCTGTACATAGTATGCTTAGTGTTTAAGTTTAGACTTATTGTAAGTTATTGTAAGTTTAAGTTACGTCTGCTGCAACTGGATTTCTTATGGACAGTGCCAATCCTGAATGTATTGTATTTGTGACCATTATGCTCATTTGCCTTCAGTAGCAGTAAAGCTCTGCTGGATGAAATAGTAATTGCCTCTGGTCTGTTCATTGGGAATCCTGCAATGTGATTTTACTCTGCTAACTATATATTAGAGTTCTGCTCTGGATCAATGTTGAGTAGAATTCCATGACAACCTATCACCCCTTATCCCTTAACTCATGGGACAAAGCCACTGTGTGGGTCAGGCTGGCAGCTGCCCCTCATGGTGGAAGGCTCTGGGAAGTGTGAACTTTGAAGGATAACGGTGCATCAGTTCTTGTATTGTTTCAAAAAGTAGGATTGCCTTTAAATTAGAACGGAGCCAAATTTCTCCCCCATCCCCCAGCTGTTTGGAAATAGCTTCCACTGAAATGCAACATAAGCACTGCAACTGACAATAAACCAATAAGCAGAGTGCTTATTGGTTCAAGCTCCCTTCTGTGCTCTTGACAATGAATGCTAACATAAGACTATTCAGGCAAATTCTCCCTATGGGTTCCCTAAATGTGACATTCTCCTCTTTTCCATTTCAAATACCTGCAGATCATCCAGTAAGGGTTTTTTTTTTCTGATGAGCTGCTCTTTCTTAAATGAAGGCACTAATGTGCACGTCTCGTGGTTTTTATTTACCAGAAGTCGCTTTCTATGATTTACAAGTGATGGAAACACAGTGCCCAAATACGGGAAGCAAATGAATACAAATTTTGCCCCAAAGCATCACTTGTTAAAAGTGTTTTCCTCTACCAGCCCTCCTAAAATGTACAGATGAGGAAGAGAAATGGAGTTAAAAAAGCAAGGTAACTAAAGATAATTCTAAAGCATGAATTAAAGCAAAGGGAAACTTATTTTGAGTTTAATTCCCCCCCCCAGCTTTTCAAATGCACTCAAGAGACAGGGAGGAAAAGGAGAAGTAACAGGAAAGGAGTGAATTAGGCCACAAAGTAAAGCATATTTTCAGTTTAAGTGCTCCCCCCCCATCTTATGGGGTTTGGAAATAAATGCGGACTGGGCCTCCGAGCAAGGTTTTAGGAGTGGGGAGGGGTACAAATACCAAAAGAAGGAGGAGGAAGAGAGAATCTTGCTGTCCTGGCCAAATGGTTACATATTCACAACATTAGGGTTTGGGTGCCAAGCTGGTGCCACATATATTGCTCTGCTTTCCTTTGGACCACATCAGGAAGGCAAAGAAAGGGGGCGTTTGAAGGATAACGGTCTGGACAACCCACAACCTCCATGCACGCAGCCCAGGCTTGCACCCAGTGGCGGAGGAAGGGGGGACGGTGGGGCGGGCCGACCCAGGTGCCATCTCTGATGGGGGGGTGACAAGAAGGCACGCTGCGGGGGGCTCGCCCCACTGCCACTGCCATCGGCCCGCCACAGCCACTTGTGGAGGATCCTCTGCTTGTGGCTGTACCATCTGCCATCATCCATACAGCACTCGAGCGGCGGCATCGGCAAACTGCCAGGTGGCACATGCGCGGCAGCGCTACGTACAGTGCTGCACATGTGCCCTACATACATTGCACACACATGCGCCGTATGTAGCGGCACGTACACATGCTCTCTACATAGCGGTGCCATGCATGCGCAGTATGTACGGTGCACGCACATGCACCAGCGGCGGTTTGCCCCAACCCGAATCAGGTGCTGGTTCCCCTTCCTTCGCCCCTGTTTGCTCCCCAGGGAAGTCACTTCTGTGCTGCGAACACAGTGATTTGACTTCACCCCCAGAGGCATACTCCATTGTCTCTTGAGATACCAGACAGATACCAGCAGCAAGGTTTGAGTTCTTTGTTTTGTTCCAGGTTGAAAAATCATAGATATCAGAGTTGAAAAGGACCTCCGTCATCATCTAGGGCAGGAAATCTGGAGCGAGAGCTGTCACTTCCTCACAATTACATTTAAAGGACATATGTGTCACTTTAACAGCCACGCTTTCCCCCCAAATTATGCTGAGAGCTGCTGTTCCCAGAACCCTTAACTATCCCTAGTTCTCAGGGTTCTTTGTGAGTTGGAATGCCATGGCTGCTGTTACGGAAATTATGGGGGGTGGGCACATCTTTAAAGTTAAATGTCACAAATATTATGCCTGAATGTATCCTTTCAACTTGACAGCTCAGGGAAGTTACCTAGCTTTAAAAATAATATAAAATCATCTCCTTTGCCAGTTTCCTCCATTCCAAAGCTATTTTCCCCTTGAAAATGGACTCCAGGAAGTTCCCAGAGGTGACAATTGCTGGGCTCATTGTTAGCCAAGGGAAGCCAAATCTCATCACCTGACTGGCCTCAGGCTCCAGACATGCAAAGGAAGTTCTATTGGACTTTTGGGTGGTGGGTACTTAAGACATATTTGTCTATGCTAATCTTATACCTGAGTCTTGCCCTGCCATGTCTGCTTATCCTAATCTTGTACCAAGGACTTGTCTGGACATGCTTGCCAAGGTTAACCCCTCCCCTTTTGTGACATGTCAGTGATGTAGCAATGATGCTGTACGAACTGTATTCTGGGATATGGTGGGAAAGTTTTAAAAGTATTTGTCACCCCATCCTCGGGGTTCAAATTTCCTCTTTGAACCTATTGCGCTATAAACTTTGGTCTACAGCTATTTGCTCCGATTGGTGGCAGGAATCCTTCCTTTTTTCCGCAGGGAGCCTGATGAGCTGGGTGACTGAGCAGCCTCACACCTAGATTTTTCCGTAACACTGCTGAAGTAGTATGAGTGCTTTAAATGCATGTTGTAGATGTGGCCAGTATCCCTGAGAGGTGATTGAAAAACAAGTCCCTCATAATCTGAGGCAGTTTGTACCACTATAAACAGCTCATAGTCAGTGCTGGATTTAGGCAGTTCCCCCGCACAGGGCACCGAGGTGAGTGGGGGCAAAATAAAATAAAAAATTAAAAAAAGAATTATTGTGAAAATAAGAAATATGAGGGAGACAAAAAAAAAAAAATGTCCTCACTCAGGGCACCATATTACCCAATCTGTCCTTGCTCATATCCCCAGAAAATTCTTCCTAATGCTGCTCAGCCACAGAACAGGTTGCCTCATAAGGGAGTTTAGGGATCAAATGCATAATGCTCCCATTATGAATAGATGGATGAACCTATTGACTCACTATCAAACAGCTCTCTGCCTGCTGCTCAGTACAACTAGAATCGTAGAATGGTAGAGTTGGAAAGGATCCCACGAGTCATCTAGTCCAACCCCTTGCAACACAGGAATCTCAACATGAAGTCCCCCATCCAATTTGAAACCAGGCTGGGCCCTGCTTAGCTTCGCAAATGTGCTGGCAGTTTTATCGCTGCACCACTAGGATGTTCTTGCAGCTGCTGCTTTAAAGGGAGATTTGCACCATTGGGCAGATGAATAGCTTTGCCCTCCCATTTCTGCATAAGGAATCACTGTAAGAAGGATAGGAGCACGTCAATTTACCTTTTTTTTTTTTTGGAGGAGGTGGTCAGTTGGCAACTCTATCTTTTACATCCAACCAGATTTATAAATAAAAGCTGACATAATCACATTCCTTGAAACGTTAGATAAGAACAAGCACAGAGGAAAGTCAGCGTAAAAGGGATCATTGTGAAAAGGCCAAACTAGTAATTAAGATATGCCAATGAAACGGAAAAGGTTTTCTTAAAATAAACAAGTCCTCGGCTGCAATCCTATATTCATTTCCCTGGGGGAAAGTCCTGTCGAACTCAAGATATTTCTTATTCAATATATATAGGATTGCATTGTTAGCCTCCCTGTGAAAAACAGCGAGCGAGGGGGACTCTGAGACTTTCTCACTCTGCTTTTCACTCTTCGCTCATTCCAAATTCATTTACAAGTGCAACTCAGGAGAATAAATGAGCTTGGAAATTGTGTTTTTTTTTAATACACACACACACACAAACGGAGCTGTTACTGGTTTGTTGAATTCTTATTGTGCCAGAATCAATTGTGTTAATTTTGAGAAACGGCAGCAACAACCAACATTTTGACAGAATCAAGGCTATCCCTTATCGCCAATTTTGTTTGACAAGCTCACCAAAAGCTGGGCAGTAAGGAGGAGGTCAGATAGACAGATTAAAGCACCCAGGGTTTCTCAAACTAGGGTCTACAGACCCATCATCCCTAGCTAGCAGGACCAGTGGTCAAGGATGATGGGAATTGTAGTCCAAAAACAGCTGGAGACCCAAGTTTGGGAAACACTGTAAGACAGTGCTGAACTAGATGGATCAATGATGGTTTGAGGCATCTTCCTATATACTTTGTTTCCCCCCATTCTCTGAAAAATCATGAAAAATGCCCCCGCCCCTGATTTTCAGCCTGAAAACAGGCTTCCAAAAGTGAGGGAGGAGTTGTTGCAGCATCAGTATCCTATTACATCTCCATTTTGTTTCTCCTGTCCACACTCCTTCCAATCAATAGGAAAAGCATTTTTTTAAAATATATTTATTAAAGTTTCCAATTTTTAACAAACAAAAAGAAAAAACAAACATAAAAATATTAAAAACACATAAGTTTCACAACTTATTTTCTTGTAACTTATCTCCCCGACCTCCTCGTACCTCCCCTTCTTGTATACCCAGTTTGAGTTGTTTATACAGCAAATCCTTATCTCAACCTCTTAAATTGTTGTAGCTTTAAATTCTTACTTACAAAAAGAAAGTCATTTTATCACAATTACAGCTTGAAACCCCTTAAGTTGAATCCAACATCATTCAACATTCCTTAATTTTACAATATTTTTGTAGATAGTCCTTAAATTTTTTCCAGTCTTCTTCTGCCGACTCTTCTCCCTGGTCACGGATTCTGCCAGTCATTCTGCCAGTCCCATACAGTCAATCAGTTTCATCTGCCAAGGAAAAGCATTTTTCTTTTCTCAAATGCAACAATTGAATTTTCTGGGCCAGCTCATTCTGAATCTGTTTAAGCCTGTTTGTAAACTTCCCCAGTTGTGTAAGGAAAAATGCCCTTTAATAGACTCTTAGGTGTCGGCTCCAAGTGCACATGGTGTGTGTGTGTGTGTGTGTGTGTGTGTGTGTGTGTGTGTGGCGGGGGGAAAACACAAGCATTTAAAAAGCTGTCACTCGGTAAATTGAGCTTTGAGAAGATGTATGATTTTCCGGTTCCTCATCATTGCTTTTTAGCATCTGTGGAAGATTTAACTCGACATCTATCATCTTGTTATAGACAGACAATGCTGCACTTGACAACTAGTGGTTTCACTGAAATGTGCATGGCATTGCCTTTATCCAAGATGCCTTAATACGTTAATCCTCAAAGCCTCCTTTTGGAGGGATGGGCCCTCAAACAACATTAGAAGGCGCTAAACTCCGGTCTGTTGAGTGTGTGGGGAGCAGTGCTGAGGAACCCCAGCACTTAATTTAATAATAATAATAATAATAATAATAATAATAATAATAATAATAATAATAATAATATCTTTATTGTCATTGCCCCCTTCGGGGACAACGAAATTACTTGACTGCTCCATAAAAACACTAATTAAACAATACAGTATAATACAGCAAGGGAGATTAGATAACTTTCAAAGTCCAGGCTTCCCATTCAGGGCTGAGATCGCTCTGGAGAAGAAGCTGTTCTTAAGATGGCTCGTTCTTGTCTTCATCGTCTTGTATCTCCGTCCTGATGGCAAGAGCTCGAAGAGACGGTGACCAGGATGCGATGGATCTTTTACTATGTCCAGTGCCTTCCTATGGCACCTTGTGGCATAAATCTGCTCTAAGGTGGAGAGTGGGCAGCCAACAATGCTCTCTGCTGCCTTAACAACCCTGCACAACCCCATCCTGTCCTGGGTAGTACAGCTTCCGTACCACACACATAAGCCATAAGTGAGCACGCTCTCAATGGCACAGTGATAGAAGGCAAGCAGCAGTTTCTGCAGAAGATGGTTTTTCCTTAGTATTCTCAAAAAGTACAGTCTCTGCTGCGCCTTCTTCACAAGCCCCCTTGTGTTGACACTCCAGGACAGATCCTCTTGTAATTCAATGCCCAAAAATCTGAACGTTGTTACCCTCTCCACACAGACCCCATCAATCAAAAGTGGCTGGACGTTGCTCTTCTGTCTCCTGAAGTCCACCACAAGCTCCTTTGTCTTCCTTGTATTTATGAGCAAGTTGTTAGCTCTGCACCACTCTGTCAGCCGCTCCACCTCATCTCTTCTATAGGTTCTTCTATAGGTAGATAATTGTAACCTGCCCTTTGACCTTAATGTGAAAAGTGAATGAGTAAGGAATCTAAATGTCATCACCACCATTTGAATGTCTTCCCTGCTCTTCTTGCTGGATTTGGACTGGGAAGGTGTGGGCAGGGACAACCAGGTTGCATTGACCTTTTCTGCAGACTGAACCATACATAGGCGTACAGAGCAGGAGTCAGCAAACTTTTTCAGCAGGGGGCTGGTCCACTGTCCCTCAGACCTTGTGGGGGGGGGGGCGGACAATATTTTTTTTGGGGGGGGAGAGAATGAATTCCTATGCCCCACAAATAACCCAGAGATGCATTTTAAATAAAAGCACATATTCTATTCATGTAAAAACACCAGGCAGGCCCCACAAATAACCCAGAGATGCATTTCAAATAAAAGGACACATTCTACTCATGTAAAAACACGCTGATTCCCGGACCATCTGTGGGCCGGATTTAGAAGGCGATTGGCCTGGATCCGGCCCCTGGGTCTTAGTTTGCCTACCCATGGTACAGAGGCTCCCTTGCACCCTTGGCAAGAAGCTGTATTGCCTGCCCGCCCCCCAATTCCTTATGCCCTTGGGAAGGACCTGTGCCAGCGCCTCTGAAGCCAGGAGAGAACATGGACCAGAAACTCAAAATGTTTGCTTTTCGTCACCTTTCATGCTCCTGCAATGACTTCTTCCACAGCCATCGGGGGCAGGTCAGCTCTGCTCAGCCTCTCTTCCTTCCTCCTCCTCCTTTGTTGGTTCATTTCCCTCCCTCTGTCCCTCCATCCATCCCTGCCACTCTCACCCACTCTCTCCATCTTTCTTTCCCCTAGCCCCGCTGGTCACTCAGCTCACACTTCTAATAGCACCTATGGATGACTGGGGAGGGGCTCCCACAGGGCTGCTGTGGCGGCCCACATCAGTCTTACACTCAGGATTGATGGAAAAACCCAGCCAGGGAGAGTGGGAAGCTTTGGTTAGCAGGGAAAGTTGAGTCAAACATGCCAGGTCTCTTAAGAGTAGTAGTTATATCTCCATCAGTTCTCCATCATTTCTAGATCTGGTATATACAATTTTTGTGCATGAACAGCAGGTGTAGCTTGGGAATGTGTTGTGCATCATGTGGCATTACGACATTATGATGTGTATTATGGTGTTGCACTAAGGGATGCGGGTGGCGCTGTGGGTTAAACCACAGAGCCTAGGACTTGCCGATCAGAAGGTCAGCGGTTCAAATCCCCATGACGGGGTGAGCTCCCATTGCTCGGTCCCTGTTCCTGCCAACCTAGCAGTTCGAAAGCACATCAAAGTGCAAGTAGATAAATAGGTACCACTTCGGCGGGAAGGTAAACGGTGTTTCCTTGCGCTGCTCTGGTTCGCCAGAAGCGGCTTAGTCATGCTGGCCACATGACCCGGAAGCTGTACGCCGGCTCCCTCAGCCAATAAAGCGAGATGAGCGCTGCAACCCCAGAGTCGGTCACGACTGGACCTAAGGGTCAGGGGTCTCTTTACCTTTACCTTATGATGTTGCAAGCCACTGCCTTCTCTTCTCTGATAGGCTTTTCCACATGCCATTGTCTGCTGCCGTCAACACATGTTCAGGCATTTATGACCCTTTTAGACTGAACATAGCCAAGAAAATATTTCCAAGAATTTCCAAGAAAAGAATAAGAATAAGAGTTTGGATTTGATATCCCGCCTTTCACTCCCCTTAAGGAGTCTCAAAGCAGCTAACAATCTCCTTTGCCTTCCTCCCCCACAACAAACACTCTGTGAGGTGAGTGGGGCTGAGAGACTTCAGAGAAATGTGACTAGCCCAAGGTCACCCAGCAGCTGCATGTGGAGGAGTGGGGAAGCGAACCCAGTTCACCAGATTACAAGTCCACCGCTCTTAACAACTACACCACACTGGCTGAAGTCTGAAGAGAAGACACATTTCAAACACACACCAAACATTAAAGGAAGAGTGATGCATGTATGTGCTGTGAGCTCAAAGCGAATGGTTTTTACCACTATCCATTGCAGAGGATTCAACTGCAATTGAACAGTGAGTTCCATGAACAAGCCTTCTCAACTAGAAATGCCTGAGGAATCTGATCTTTCTGAACTCCATAAAAATATATTTATCTGCACCTTCTAAATGTGCAGATTGGAACTTCACTATCTACCGTCTTTCATACTTGAAGATGTACTCAATTCAAAAGAAAATATATCAATATAAGTTCTTTAAGCACATGTTGAATGGAAATACATTAATAGGTATGTATTCAAGACCAACAGAAGTGGAATAATACAGAAACTGGCAACCCAAACTGTGGGTGGACACATCCAAGAGGTGACATGGAGCAGAAAAGACTGATTTGCTCATTTCTGCTGTCAGTGTGTGATGGCACCATGGGATGATG
The DNA here is from genome assembly GCF_964188305.1 of Podarcis bocagei. Classification (NCBI taxonomy): domain Eukaryota; kingdom Metazoa; phylum Chordata; class Lepidosauria; order Squamata; family Lacertidae; genus Podarcis; species Podarcis bocagei. The sequence continues at coordinate 33,214,937 of NC_138130.1, forward strand.
AATGTACTGATTGTTTGGTTACCTGCTTGGTCTTCCATGCCCCTTCATGCAGAAGGTCTCAGGTTCAATCCCTGATATGTCCAGGTAGAACTGAGAGTCACTGCCTGCTAGCGTAGACAATACTGAGCTAGGTAGACCCATGAGCTGGCTAAGGCAGAAACTTACCTTCCTACAAGACTGAACTTTGTTTCAAGTTGGCCACTGTATCTTTTTGTGTCGTGAAGCTGTGACCAATGGACTCTTTGGATCATATTGCTGTGATTCAAGAGGAACAGAAAACCCAATAATTAGGGCTAGATCTACACTGACATTTTTAACGTTATTAGAATGATATTAGATCTATCATTCTAAAACAGCCTTTCTCAACCTGTGGGTCCCCAGATGTTGTTGAACTAAACTCCCATCACTCCTAGCTAGCAAGGCCAGAGCTCAGGGAAGATGGGAGTTGTAGTCCAACAACATCTGGGGACCCACAGGTTCTAAACCACTGTTCTAAAACATCACAGGGCATATTTATAAATTAAACTGTATCTTACCTTTGCCCCCCCAATCAAAATGCTGTTGCTTGTTGCTCTGCTGCACCCCCTGGTGTCATTTTAATAACACATTGTGAATGTTAAAAGTAGGGTGTCATGTGTCCAAATACACTATGAAAAGCATTTCTTAACCATTCCTTAACGTTAAAAACCACAAGTGTAGATTCGCCCTAGGAGAAGTAAATTATGGAATTAGAGACAGAATTACAAGGCAGTCTGGTGATGGTGGTAAGGGGGAGGAGGCCAAATTCAAAATCTGGAAATGCATGTCTAACCCTGTGCAAAACCTCACAAACAGAAGTGGCCTCTTGTGTTTAAAACCCTGTGCAAATCTGTTACATCAATGGGAGGCAGAGCTGGGTAATCGTACATGCTGACTGTCATGCACAACTTCATGTGGAGGAGTTATGAACAAGCATGGACACTAGCCATGCATGCAGTTATGTGGTACTCCCATGGGTTTATAGATCCTGCCCCAATGTATTTCCTGTAATCGTGATGGGATTCCTTCCATGCAAATCTGCGAAATCTTATTCAGCTGCTATTCATTTTGGTCCCCATTTTTCTTCCCAAACAGCGATATTATAGAAGTGTTAGTGCCGGTGGTAGATGTTGTGAAAGCACTCAAAATCCTTGCCAGATAGACCGTCGCAGCAGTGCCCCATTTGTTTTGTTTTCATTATAGCGGAGTGTGATAAATGCCACTTGCCTTGTGGTCTTTAGTTCAGCAAATGCCATTGGAAATGAGCACAATTATTGAAGCCATATTGAGAATTTCTTCCTTGCCCCCCAAAACAAAACAGCATACATTGCTGTAGATTGAACTGCGTCTCGTGCAGCAACTGCAATGAAATTTGTATCTATAGCGGAGGGGAAACTGCAAAAGTGCTAATTAAATAGGTTCTGCCAGGTCTTGACTTTGGAGATTAGTGCAGATCACACAGGAAAAGTAGACAGGGGCATCTGTCAGCTGGTGTAGTTATCACAATCTGCAAAGATCACTACGTACTACATTTTGCAACTCTTTTCATAGCACAACCTACAACCCACTCAGGGGAGGAATCATAAAATCATAGAATTGTACAGTTGGATTTGTAGAGTTCTATGCTTCTATTGCACTAGTTGGAGCCTTTGGACTGGCTTCCTTTAGCATGCCGGGTTAGTTGAATTTGTCTCCAGGTTTTGAACCTTTGTCATAACCAAACAAATTCACATGCTGGATCTGTTGCTTGCCACCAGAATCCAAAGGTATACTGTCTTGCAGCATGCAGGTTTCACTTTACTCATGCTATTTTGGCTGATGGCTTAAAAAAGGCTGATCGCCGAAGAATTGATGCTTTTGAATTATGGTGCTGGAGGAGACTCTTGAGAGTCCCATGGACTGCAAGAAGATAAAAACTATCCATTCTTAAGGAGATCAGCCTGAGTGCTCACTGGAAGGACAGATCCTGAAGCTGAGGCTCCAGTACTTTGGCTACCTCATGAGAAGAGAAGACTCCCTGGAAAAGACCCTGATGTTGGGAAAGATTGAGGGCACAAGGCGAAGGGGACAGCAGAGGATGAGATGGTTGGACAGTGTTCTCGAAGCTACCAGCATGAGTTTGACCAAACTGCAAGAGGCAGTGGAAGACAGGAGTGCCTGGTGTGCTCTGGTCCATGGGGTCACGAAGAGTCGGACACGATTAAACAACTTAAAAAAGAAAAGACTGGACACTGCCACGGATTGCTACCACCCCTTTATGTGGCAGCAAATACCCTAGCGGCACAGCCCTATACACAGAATGTCTACCCAGAAGACCCCATGAGTTCAGCAGGACTTACAGCCCAGGACTGCTGTCATTGTGAATTCAATGCTGTAGAAAGGAAACTTCTCTTTACTCAGTCCAGAGCAGGCATAGGCAAACTCGGCCCTCCAAATGTTTTGGGCCTACAACTCCCATCATCCATGAACACTGGTCCTGTTAGCTAGGGATAATGGGAGTTGTAGTCCCCAAACATCTGGAGGGCTGAGTTTGCCTATGCATGGTCCAGAGCCTATTGCCAGTGCCCTCTAGTTGCCTGGCATGACCCTGATTTTTAATGAGCATTTCAAGACAGAGAAATTCCATATGCTTCACATTATTCATAATTTCATAAGCTTCCAAACTGTGTTGCTGTGTCATTTTCTTTCCATCTGTCATTTTTCTTCTAAACTAAAAAGGTCCAAATGTCTTTTCCGCACTTTTGTCAAAACGCTCTCCGCGCTGAGGAGATGAGAATTCTTTCCTCAATGGGGAACATATTTATAGAGCAGCCTCACCCTCACCAAGGGAGCGAACAGCAGAACCCTTTTCTCTTTCTGTGTTCTTTTAAAAACTAAATTATTTTTTGGATGACTGTAGATCATGTGACAAGTCTGTCTAATCTGATCTGATCCTTCTCTCCCTGATCCCATAAAGAAAATACTCTATTTGCAGCAGATCCATTCCCTCTCCCATATGGAGAATAGACGGGATGCAGACTGCAGATTATTGCATGACTATTGCTCCAGAACATCAATGGGGCATAAATTGCTTGATGAAAAGCAGTAAGCAGCTGATTTACCCTTTCCTGCTCTTCTGTTTTGCTTTTGGATTTTAAGTACAAAAATGGGAAACTTGCGGCTGTTGGACATTGTTGAACTACAACTTCTGTCATCCCTAATTATTGACCTTGCTTGCTGGGACTGACGGGAGTTGAGTCCAGCAACATCTGGCAGGCCATTGGTTCACCTTCTCTGTTTTAGCAGAACCTGCTGTGGTTTTCCTCCTCAAACATGTGCACTAGAAACATGGATGCTTTAGCTGAGATTTCTGCATTGCAGAGGGTTGGACTAGATGACCCTCGAGATCCCTTCCAACTCTATGATTCTATCTGTTTTTAAAATGATGGCCAGGATTGATTAAAAAAAGGAATGCCAAAGTTTTATCGTAAGGCTTATCTCACCTATTTTGCAAGTTCAGAATAATGTCAAGCAAAATTATTGCCATACTTTATTGTTGGAACTCATGTTTATTTATTCATTGGAAACATTTATACAATGTCCACTGGTTTATAAAACCACTCAAGAACCATAAAAACAATATCCACTGCAAAATATTGGGGGGGGGGGATTGATATCAGCAGTAAAGAAGCAAAAGGGATAAAAATAGCAGATTAATTAAAACCTGTTTAGATGACTTGTTGGGAAGCTTAGGCAACAAAAAAGGGTCTTCCCTGAGACTGAAAAGTTATCAGGTTTGATGCCAGACTTACCGTATTTTTCGCACCATTGGACGCACTTTTTTACTCTTAAAAAGTAAGGGGAAATGTCTGTGCGTCCTATGGAGCGAATGTGTGGTCCCTTGAGCCAAATTGCCGGAGTGCGGCACACTCTTGGACTGGTCTTTGGTAGTGGTGGTGGAGCTGCGCTCCCCTGCCGGCAGCCTCGGCTTCCCTCTGCAGCCCCAGGAAGCTTTGGAGCAAGGGGAGGGCTGTGCGCCCATGCCCCGCACTCCTGGGCTGCTGAATGGGGGCGGGGGGTGCTGCTCTGCCAGCAGCCTGCCTTCCCCTCAATGTTTGCAGCAGCTGGAAGGCTGTTCACTGAGAGAGGGGAGGAAGAGGACGGAGAGGAGGGGGACCAAGAAGCTGGGTGAAGAGAGAGGAGGTACCATAGGTTGCCGTGAGTGGAGAGTCATGGTAGAGGGCAAAGGAGGGGGAGCAGTGAAGGGGAGAAATTGTAGACGTCACCTGAGGAGTTTGGGTGAAAGGGATGGAGAGGAGGAGGCTGGAAAAGGGGACTGTTCTGCTTGGGGGGGGGAGAAAAAAGTGGGGAAAAGGAAAGCTGAGAAGCTCTGCTTGGCTGTTTCTTGACTGTAATTCAAGTAAAGGGAATGTTTGTGAGCAGCTGGCAGGCTGTTCACTGAGAGAGGGGAGGAAGAGGATTGAGAGGAAAAAATGTTGCATTAGCAATGCTTTGGATGGATACGAAGATGGTATTTTACATGAAGATAGCGAAGAAAGTGATGTCAGTGACTGTGCGCAACTGAGCTTCATAAATTCTGACTTTAGCAGTGATGAGTTCTTGGGGTTCACAGAAGACTAGAAGAGTACTCAAACCTTAAAGTCTCTCTTCATTTGTTAATGACAGTGATGATGGTTCTTAATGCCATTGTTGACTGCTGTTCACTTTACATGGCTGTAATGTGATTCTGATATACCGGTTGTTTATTAAATACAGTAGTTTATACAACATTTGATTCAGAATATTTTTCCCTTGTTTTCCTCCTCTAAAAACTAGATGCGCCCTATGGTCGGGTGCGTCCAATGGAGCGAAAAATACGGTATCTCTCTATTCCACAGAAAGGTGCCATGGCTGAAAAGGACCTCTTCTGGTGGGGTTACCATACATCTAGATTTCCCCCAGACATAACCAGGACTTCAGTGGTGGTCACCCCCACTCATTGACACCCACATATGATATTTTTGTTATTTTTGTAAACACTTACCGTATTTTTCGCTCTATAACACGCATCTGACCATAACACGCATGTAGTTTTTAGAGGAGGAAAACGAGGAAAAAATATTCTAAATGAAACAGTGGATGTATGATTTTTATGGTTCATGCTGTGGCCACAGACATGTGATCTGACAGTGAGTTTGGGGTAGCCCAATGCAAAAATCCCGAGGATCCATGTGGATCCGTGCTTTGTAACCACGTTTTAAGTGGGGAGGGAAGGAAAAGAACTCAAGGGACAAGGAGCTTTTCCGCGGGGAGGAGGGAGGGAAAGAGCACTGTTGCTTTAAAGGTATATTTAAGGTATTTGCCCTGTGCCTGGGTTTTTTTTTTTCCATTTAACAGTTTGCAGCCTTTTCCTTCCGCTCCTTGTTTTGAGGCGGAATAGATTTGAGCAAGTGAGGAGGACTTGGATTCCAGGGGATTCGCCATTAGCTGTGTAAAAGTGCTCCTCCTTGCAGCCTGAATGATAAGCAGCCACCAGCAGCAATAGAATGGAGCACAAAAAAGCGGTAGGGGCACTAGGACCCAGACATTGCTCAAATCTATCCTGCCTGAAAACAAGCTGCTCCATCCCAGCCGATCAGCTGAGACGCGGGGGATTTGCGAAGTTTTCCCCTCTCCCTCATGCCCTCCCCAGCCTTTTTTTTTACTTCCTGGTTTTCACTGCGCTGGCTCAGAGCTCGAGGTTGGTTTTATTTTGCTGCTCGTTGCTTAAATTTTATCTTTCCTGCCGTCTCTCTGCAGCCTCATTGCTCTGTTTAGAGAGCGCGCAGACCTTTGCTAGCGTCTCTCCCTCCCGTGTAAGCGGCTGCTGCCGGCTTTGCTTCTATGGCTCTCCTTCCCTCCCTCCTTCCTGGCTCCAGGTCGCTTTAAAGAAAGCAAAGTGAGAGCCTCGTAGAGCGTGTAAGTGGCTCCCACTTTGCCTGACTGACGGCAGCCATGGCTCTGATCCGTGCATTCGCTCCTTAACACGCACAGGCATTTTCCCTTACTTTCTCGGAGCAAAAAAGTGCGTGTTTTGGAGCGAAATTTACGGTACATACTGCAGAGGTCGGTCATATCCAGGGATCAAATGTGGCCCCCAAGACCTCTCTCTTTGGCCCTTGAGACACTCTCAGGCTAAACAGGCTTCCTCAACCCATACCCACTTTGAGTGCTTCGACTTAACTAGAATGTGTCATTGGAAGGATGGAAAGATGTGTTGGTAGAAACCTCTGACTTTTGCCTGGCTGGGATGTAACCAACTATACAAAATTAAGAGTTGCATCCATTGCCATACTCATTTTGGCCTGCTGGTCCACCGGCATGTGGACCTCAAAAGGTTTCCCTAAAAGGGGGAATATGGCTCTTTCCCCACTCCTGGCCTACCAGGCAAATATGAGACACACCTGTTGCTCTGCTTTGCTACCTGAGCATCAAAGTCTCACCAATTAGCCATTGATTAGCTATGGAGAGAACATGCAAACATCCACCGAGCCAATAACATAGTGACTGTTTTTCTGCTTTATGAAGCCATAAATGTGATGCTTTATTTGCTATTAGGTCTCCTGCTGTCTCTGTGACTTGTTAGGAAACTCGGGATCCATTTATTTTCATTAGAGGTCCAACCTTAATTTATTGCTGAGGAAGTCAAGCAAAGAGGAAATTCGCCCTGCCAAGCCATAGTTAGGTTGCGGGGTGGTTTTGAATATCTCTGGGATGATGCTATTCCAACTGACACAGATGTGCAATGTTTTCCTGGCCTATGATGGATCACTAAGGTAAAAACAACAACTACACTTTAACAAGTGTTAAAACGGTTTTTTAGTGTGTTTTTAATGCATTTTGAAAAGTATACTCTTGCCCCAGTGCTTTGATCTGCTGCATCACTATTTGTTTCACAGCCTTTGGTTTCTAGCTGCTAAATGATGACTGCACCAGCCATTTCCATGCCATTTTATCCATACATGACAGTTTGCCACTGATGCTTCAATGGTTCCTGATTAGGGTCGCCAGCCTTTAGTCTGGGCAAATGACGCATAGCCAGGGATCTGCAAGAATTTTGGACCTGGGAGTCATTCAGAAATCTAATAAACTGTTGTGGGGCATGGCAGGAGAACACAACGGCAAGAACTCCATCCCCTCCCATGGCTAACCACCATAGTGCTGAGCAAACCATTTGATGCCCACAGCTGTCAGTGCAGGCGCAACCCACTGCTGTGTGCAAGTACGCTTGGCTCGTGGCCAGTGACTAAAGGCATTCTGATGAGTCTACATTGTATACTCTGCATCACCCTACAGCAAGCAGTTCACTTACTGGTAAGCCTTTATGAACCGCCTGCATTTCAAAGAAGTCTCTGGCTTGTGTGATTCCAGGAGATTGCTCTATTTCCTGAAAGAGAACTCTCTCCGTACTAGCGCCTCTGTGTTCTAGAAAACCCTCTTCCCTTGATCTTGAGCTGTTGTGACATCCTGCAAGGAACCAGGAGCTTGTATGGATCTATAAACATGCTCAGAGGGAGCAATTACTTCTAGAGTGTGAATGATGGAATCGATACATACACATTCTGAAAAGCCCTGGTTTGGCAGGCCGGCTGGGTAGAGGGGGAGAGATTCTCTTGAGAGAGACTGGTTGTCTGTCAAGGTGGATTTTTCCGACTCAACCACAGCTGGGAGAGCTGGCGTGGAGGCAGGGGAAGTGGCAGGGAAGGGGGGCGCGCAGGATGGTGAGGTCTTGCCTGGGGATAAAGCTCCTTGCTTCAAAGGGGGGAGGAAGACCGCGCATCGAGCCAGCAAGCCGAGGGATAGGTTAATTAAAATATTTCTTCCTGCCATTCTGATGTTCATGAAAGCAAAACAATGTACCGTACTTAAAAGGTGCCCCATAGGGTCAGCGCCTCTGCTTCTCCCAGCTGTCCTGATGCTCAGAACCCTGCTCATGGGAACACACAAATTATCCCTAATGGCCTGGACCTTCACGTCGCTATTATTTCCTTGAAGCGCCTTCTCCTTTAGTGGCTGGGTCATTCTTGGGCAGGCAACCATCGGTAACAGCAGCTGGCAAGAAAGAAATGAAAGGAAGACATTTCACTGTAAGGGACTAGGAAGCACCTCAGGGTTCCTGGGACCTCTGTTCAATCTCGGCAACGAAGCCCAGTTTGTTGTACCTGAAGCTTTTCCCTGCATACACTTCTTCTGCTTACTAGCTGCTTAAAGGCATGATCGGAACACATCCTGCAGATTTCCTGTAGGCAACTTATTTCATTGCCCAACTACCCTTAGCGTTAGGAGAATTTATTCTAATATTGAACTTTCCCCTCCTGCAATTTAAAAGCTCCTTCTTGCCTCTGGCGGCGCAAGACATTCTTAGCAGCTGATTATATGCAGCTGAGGAGGCCGCAGCTGGAGAAATCTGACTTTTTGGTGGCTGCACAGCTGTTTTGTCTATCACTGTTTGGCAAGCAAAACAACGTTTTGAAGAGGTGATGTGTCTTACGGAATCCCCTCGAGCTTTAACACCCTCTGTTTCTTTCCGCTTTCCTTGTGGATTGGATAGGTGTCCCCTTGACTCTATGGTGTGTTCTCAATGGACACAAAGTCAAGACATAGGAAGGGAGGAAGTTGCCTTAGACCAGGTCAGACCGTGGTTCCATCTAGTTCAGAGACTGGCAGTGATTGGTCAGGGTTGGAGGCAGGGATCATTCCCAGCCTTACCTGGAGATGTGAAGGATGGATCCTGGACTGCTTCCAGGTTGTCACTATTTTTGGGTGGGTGGCAAGGATTCCATCTCATGCTGGCAAATCCAATTATAGTGGATTGGGAGGTCTTGCGCAACAACCCCCATGCCTTTTTGCAATAAGGAAAATGATGAGAAGATGCACTGGAAAGTGAGGGATACTGCTTGTTTTGATGCTGCCCAGTGACTGGGGCAACCCAGTCAGATGAGGTGGCATACAACTAGATGGTGATGATGATGATGATGCAACATCATCTAATCTCCCTGCAAATAATTCAGAATGAATGATCAATAAACTGGTTGCCTGGAAGTTTTTGGGTACACAGCATGAACACTACCACTCAAGTATGGCCTCCAGCCAAAGATAATACCATCAGACTCATATTTGGCTTCACTTGACTGTGTGCTCTTTGCATGGGACATTTCTAATCCAATTAAGTTATTGGCACATATTTAGATGCACTTATAGCACCATCCTGAAAGTTTGGGTGGGTAGAGAACTCCATTGCAAAATTCAGAGAAGTGTGCATTTCAAATGATGGTTGTGTTCCAGTTCATGTGTTGTTTCAGAAAGTACAGATGAGGTAGGTCTGTCTTAAAATGTGAACTGAATCGATTATCTGCCTGATTCCTGTCCTCTGGTTTGTCCCTCAGCCAACAGGAGCTGTTGGGGCAATGCATAGAAAACAAGTTGACTAAGGAAAAGACAAAAGTGTATGCATTATGACCCAAACCATGATTTGCTTCTTTGGGGTTCAGAACTGCTTCCTTGAGCCAGAATGCAGCCAGCTTTTCCTTAAGCATATGGGTTTGGGGGTGGGTTTTCCCCCCCTGGAGGTGCCACATGGTGGCAGGCTGCACTCTGCTGGGGCTCAGCACTGGGGGGGGGGAATCAATTAACTCCTGACTTTGTGCTGTTGTTTCTTATACACCTGCTGTTTGCAAGCTGTGCTGCCTCCATGAAATCTTAGATAACTTTTGGCCTGTCTCCACTTTAGAATAGCAGATCAGGTACACTGACCCACCAGAAACTTATCCTTCCCCATGAATGGTAGTAATTGAATGGTGGTCATGTCAACAGGACTTTTGTCGGAGTTTTGCTGCTGAGTAGAACTATAGGACAGATCGTGAAGCTGAGGCTCCAATACTTTGGCCACCTCATGAGAAGAGAAGACTCCCTGGAAAAGACCCTGATGTTGGGAAAGATTGAGGGCACAAGGAGAAGGGGACGACAGAGGACGGGATGGTTGGACAGTGTTCTCGAAGCTACCAGCATGAGTTTGACCAAACTGCGGGAGGCAGTGGAAGACAGGAGTGCCTGGCGTGCTCTGGTCCATGGGGTCACGAAGAGTTGGACACGACTAAATGACTAAACAACAACAACAACAACAGAACTATTTTGCAACATGTTTATCCAAATAGGAAACTGTAACATCAAGGCTACAGTCCTATACTATAGTGAACACACCAACCTATCATAGAATAATCATGTTGGAAGGTACACCAAGGGTCATCTAGCCCAACTTCCTCCATTGCAGGAATCATAACTAAAGAATCCCTGACAGATTACTATCCAACATTTTTTTTTTAAAACCTCCAAGGAAGGAGAGTCCACCATCTTCTGAGGTGGTCCATTCCACTGTCAAACAACTCTTATTGTTCATCCTAACCTTGAGTTAGAATCTCCTTTCTTGTAACCCGAACCCATTGGATCAGGTCCTATCCTCTGGAGCTTGCTCCATCTTCAACGTGACAGCCCTTTAGATTTTTGAAGATGGCTATCCTATCACGTCTCAGTCTTCTGCTCTCCAGGCTAAATATACCTAATGCCGTCAACCATTCCTCAATAAAGCTTGGTTTCCAGGTCCATTGCTATCTTAATCACTCTCTTCCACACACATTCCTGGGAGTAAGTTCCACTCTAAGCAGTGAGGCTTACTTCTGATGATTATTTATTCCATTTATATCCAGCCCTCCCTCCCAAAACAGCCCGGGGCAGCGTCAACATAGGAATATAAACATAAGAACATTGGAAGCTACTTTATGTAGAGTCAGTCTATTGGTCAATCAAGCTCACTGACTGGCAGTGGCTGTTCCGGATTTGAGTGGAGTCTCTGCCAGTCCTACCTGGAGATGCAGAGGAACGAACCTGGGACCTTCTGCATGCCAATCAAGGACTCTACCACTGAGCTATGGCCTTTCTGCTCGTATAAGATAGCAGTGTTCGCAGTTCTCCTGTGCCACCAATGGTTCAAATGTTTCATTCTCAAACAAGTTTGTCTTTTAGAAGGGGGGGGGGGGAAATCCCACTTTTATCTATGAATGGGAACTCAGCAATATATCATTAATGAAAAGAAACCTCAAAGGGATGGGTGAAGATGCATTTGACTTTAAATATAAATACATCACAGCAATCTTTTGCTCTATCCCTATTCTCAGACAGCTCACTGCACGCTAAAATTTGCTGAGAAACGACTTGAGCATCCTATTGCCCTGACCATAAACTTCTCTGAATGTTTTGCTTAGCCCTGACTGGCCTCTGTCAAAGTACATAAAAGACAGTGTCTCTAAGGAAAATGAAGCACTTAAACTCAGTTACCTATAATTTAGCCCAACCCTCAAGGAATAGTGCTGTGTACGTGATTCTAAAATGTTTTGCTTTTCCCTCCATTAAATAAACAGCAAGACACACACACTCACATTCGCACACAAATAGATATAGTATTATAGAGAGGTTTTTAATGCAACGAAGAATTCTTTCAATTCCAGGGTATTTCTGGAGTCTATCTACATGGAAACAATATTGATAACAGCGTCACACAAAGTTAATAAGAATCATCATCGTTTACATAGTTTTTTCCAGGGCTTCCAAAGCACATCACACACATGATTTAAGTAATCTTTACATGAACCCTGTCCTATTATGCTCATCCTTCAGATGGGGGAAAGGGGTTGGGGAGCACTGTGATGTACCTATGACAACCTACCATGGAGCATGTCAGAGACGACATTTCAGTTTGGAAATTTTTTGTTTCATGGCACCACAGTGGTTAGTCATCCTTGAGACAGATGAAATAAGCAGTGAGATCAAGGGTGCCTGGTGCTTTGCTGAGCTGTGGCCATTATATGTCACACAATGCAATTAGGTCACCAGTGTTATTGTTTTACATAAAGGGAAGTGAAGATGAGAATTTGTGACTTGTCCTAGATCACAGTAAATAGGGGTACAGCTAGTTCATTTCCGACTCTGGACTTCATGATCTTACACAAACACACTGCACCTTCCTTCTTTTGATGTCAATGCATTGTTGTAGGTTACAGGGGGTGTGAGGGTGTGTCTTGTCTGGATAATGCCCCGAGTCCCTCCCAATTATTGGAGCCCTATATCCAGTGAGGTTGGAATCTGGCAAGAGGAGGTTGCTGAACTGGTCAGACAGGTTTCTATGTAACACAATAGCTGGCCACTTACTTGTCCTCATCAGCATCCCAAAAGAACAAGTCAGATTGCAAGAGCTACCACCAAGCGATGGCATCATCTGAGGAAATGGGTGGGCCTTCTCCCACCTTCACCTAACTGGCAAGTAGAACATTGGGCAGTGTGAGAGCTGAGCAGCTGGAAGCAAGCTGGAAGCTGGACACAGAGACATACTTACTCTGTGCTGGATCCATACTGGTGATGAAGAAGCAAGACCTTTTGGTGTGTTGGTGCTGTGAGCACCTCCATCCTATACTCAGGTTGTATATAAAACCATATATGCTAAAGGAGTCCACAATCTCCAATGACCTTCATTCCAAGGAAACGGAAACACTTGGAACCTGTGGAGTCTCTCCCCATTTGGAGATTGGGGTGGTGTTTAACAGTACGTTACATTACTTACTTCAAATGGAGGGACCCCTCTTTAAATTGTAATGCACATTACTTTACTTACTTCAAAATGTGTAAGACAGTTCTGTTGCACTTGGGACCCTATTGCTCCTTCTGCTGAGGCATCAATGGGTCAGTGTGTCTGGCTGTTAACCAGAAGGTTTGTGGTTTGAGCCTACCCAGGGATGGCTGTGGGCAGGATTCTGCATTCCAGGGGGTTGGACTAGATGTCCCTCAGGGTCCCTTCCAGCTATGATTCTGTGATATGATCTGTGCCACTGACAACAAATGTTCAACAGCCTTGAACTTGCAGCAGGATCTCCTGGCTCTTTGCTGGGAGACTTCAAGGAAGCTGGCGAACTCTTCCAGCTTCCATTTTCTAGTTCTCCTCTTTCCTTCTACTTCCTTTTGGGACTCCCTGCTAGAAATGTTGCGTGGAGGCTCATGTATAATGAATCACAGCGCTATCATCGCAACTTAATGAGCAAGTCTTGTCCTCATCATTACAACACTTCAAGCATTTAACATCCCCCTGGAGATTTCTCCAGTTACCACATGTCGCTCATTAAAAATAACACGAGTTGTTCCAAGCAAACATTCTCAGGATAGATTAAGAAGTTCTTCTAACTGATTGTTATTTACACCTCTGGCTTATGCAGAAAGGAACTGAGTCATTCCTTCATTAATAAAACAGCACAGCAGGTCCAGAAAAAGCAAACTGGGCAATGGCCACTTTTCTGAGAGCTGCCCTTAAGTTTTCCTGTAAAGGTATAAGCTGGAAGAAAGGGGCAGGTGGGAGAATGCTTGCACCATCAGTGATCTTACAGGCTTGGACCAATAGGCTGATCACTCACTCTGACATACTGTTAATATTTCTTCTCTTTTGTAATCTGGTGTGTTCCTGATATGATGCCATGAAGAGTGCCACTCTGTAGAAGTTCCTGCCTGTGGAAAAATCAAATTTCTAAAAATGCCGCATCGAAGAAAGGGTGTGCCTACGGTCAGTGGGTCTACTTTAGCATGGGCACAGAAACGAATAACTGGCTTTGATATGCCTCGTTTTTATTGTCACACTGCATACACTCTTCCAGTTAGGTGGACAGCAGAATTGGGCCTCTGCGCTAATAGTCATGATGACTGCATACTATTTCCACTCTTGGTTGCTGTACGTTTCTGAATGCCAGTTTCTGGGTATCACAATTGGGCTGAAGGTTGTTGCACTCAAATCCTGCTTGTAGGCTAGCCATAAGCATAAGTGGCTGGCCACTGTGAGAACAGAATGCTGGACTAGATCTTTCTAGCAGGACTCTTCTCATGTCCTTCTAATTCCTCCTACATGCTGCTACTGCTGTTCCCACCACAACTACTTGACTTCAGAAGGTGTGAGCCGCCTCTACAGGCACACATGAAAATTAGTTCTTGCTTGGGATGTGAGTGGGATCTGGGGAGATCATGCTGACATTCTCTTCAAACCAACAGACCAGAGAACTCTCAGAGCAAGGAAAAGACGGGTTTGTTCTTACCCAAAGCATGCCTGGACAAGCCACGTTCCCTTGCGCCAACTATGTTAAGATGTTTGTTTTGCCAATTTTTCTCAGAGGGCATGTAGTATAACAACAAGGCTTTGTCATAAATGTGGTAGAGCGCATTGCTCCCTTTCTCTTCTCACCTCCCTCTGGTAACAATAAACATAACATTTTATGAGCAATTTTCTACTGTTTAGCTGAGCTGGTAAAACACAAAGTGCTAAAGGCAGCCACAAGGCAGATTACCACGAACGCTTGTGCTTGTTGAGCACTCAGGGTAGACAAAAAGGAAAATAAGAGTTTATAATCTGACAAGTTTCAGAAGTCAGACAACTTTTATCCACCAACTGTTGGATTTACTGTATCCTAGCCATTATTTTCTTGGAGGGCCTAAAAGCAAACTGGGAGGAGGTCTCACACCAGTACCTCCTCACCCAGGGTTTCTCCTTCTCCTTCTCCTTTATTAAATTTCTAGAGTGCCCTTCATCCCTAGATCACAGGGCAGTTTACAACATAAAAACACAAAACACACAAAACATAATAACAAACAAAATCAATACCCCCTGCAAAGTTTAAAAGGCCATAAAGGTAAAGGTAAAGGGACCCCTGACCACTAAGTCCAGTCGCGGACGACTCTGGGGTTGCAGTGCTCATCTCGCTTTATCGGCCAAGGGAGCCAGCGTACAGCTTCCAGGTCATGTGGTCAGCATGACTAAGCTGCTTCTGGCGAACCAGAGCAGCGCACGGAAATGCTGTTTACCTTCCCACCGGAGCGGTACCTAGTTATCTACTTGCACTTTGAGGTGCTTTCGAACTCCTAGGTTGGCAGGAGCAGGGACCGAGCAACGGGAACTCACCCCGTCGTGGGAATTAGAACCGCTGACCTTCTGCTCAGCAAGTCCTAGGCTCTGTGGTTTAACCCACAGCACCCCCCACGTCCCAAAAGGCCATAGATGGTCTTTATTTAAAATGATGGTGTAGGTGCTGAAATATCTCCCACCTTCATTGAAGATGATCGGATCCTAGAAAGGTATGTTGCGTGGCAAGTTCCCTCCCCCAAAGAAATGAAGACACAGGACACGTTAGTTAAGGTTAATGGGCGAAAATGGCCACAACTTTATTGATTACAGAATTGAAGGTATTGGCCTTAGGCATTGGTTCCTATGACTACCCGGCATGGGAACCGGGAAGGGTTGAACACTAACCGTGGGGGTGCCCTGCTGGAGTACGCCAGCTAGGACCCCCACGGGTGTCACCGCTCGTGGGCGTGCCGGCGGCCCTCACCTTACTAGGTCTCGGACAAGGCAAACGCCCCCGGAGTCCTCTACCGGACTACCCTTTTCTCGGGGGAAGGTGATGGCGTGTCCTTCCCCCCCATCCATTTGCATCACAATAGACCCCTGCCAATGCCTAACCGCCAAAACTGTGAAAGTTGTGACGATTTGCTACGAGGTAGGCGAAAAAACCAAAAGGCTGCAAAGTCGCCAACTTGGAAAAATTCCTACCAGGCCCCTTGCGGCGACCAACCGAAGTCCATAGCAAGGTCAAGACTGCCTAACCTAAGGGTGGGTGGGCTGGGAAAAACTTCTCTGCTGCTGAGGGGAAAGAGGGAGATCCCGGGGCGTGCCTGGCCTTAAATAGCCCAGGCCACGCCTCCCCAACCCGCCTATTTGCGGGCAGGGGGAAGGCGGAGAGGCACGCCCCCGGGGATTCCCTGGCTCTCGCGGGGCTAAACTCCAGCCCCGCGCTTGTGGGAGGGGCCAGCCCGCAACACCCTCTCCTCCCTAGACTCGGAAATGGCTTTGCGTGGCAAGTTCCCTCCCCCAAAGAAATGAAGACACAGGACACGTTAGTTAAGGTTAATGGGCGAAAATGGCCACAACTTTATTGATTACAGAATTGAAGGTATTGGCCTTAGGCATTGGTTCCTATGACTACCCGGCATGGGAACCGGGAAGGGTTGAACACTAACCGTGGGGGTGCCCTGCTGGAGTACGCCAGCTAGGACCCCCACGGGTGTCACCGCTCGTGGGCGTGCCGGCGGCCCTCACCTTACTAGGTCTCGGACAAGGCAAACGCCCCCGGAGTCCTCTACCGGACTACCCTTTTCTCGGGGGAAGGTGATGGCGTGTCCTTCCCCCCCATCCATTTGCATCACAATAGACCCCTGCCAATGCCTAACCGCCACTCGAGCAAAGCTCGCCGCCAATACCTTCAGGCCTGTAACCAACCCCTAATCCCTGCTATGATATCTCCCAGCCATATATCATTCCCAGCATCGGACAAATGCACGCCATCCCGCCTGTAGAGGGCCTCGTTGCTGAACTGTATGTTTGGGTGTCGGATGATGCACCCGCCGAAGGCCACCACTCTACGTTCAACAGCCCGCTCTAAAACTTTCCTTGCTCTATTCACACCCACTGGGCTCGCACAGTCCCTCCATGTCCTCCTCTCAAGCAACGAGGACCACAGTATTTTGATGTTTGGGTACACTGTCACCAGCTCGGACAGGTCATCAAAAATGTTCCATCTGAGATCTATCGCCTTGCGGTATGCGAGGTCGTTCTCGCCCAACTGAATCACTAGTGCATCAGGAGGCCCTTCAGAGGCAGCCTTCGCCATCACTGCTGGCTTGAACTCACTCCAGCGCATCCCTCTCCGCGCTAGCCACGCCAGCTCCACCTTCGCAGGCAACTTCAGATTTTGCCCTAGCCCTGTATTCATGGCCCGAGTCCTGGCCCAATGAACTATACTGTGGCCCACCAACCAGATGCGCACCTTTTTAGATCCTGGAAAGCAAGCAGACAGGGAAAAGGGGTTTAGCGGCATACCCCTTAGTCATACGCTATTTCTGACATATGTTTTATAAGCATTGGATCTCCATCTCCCCATTTCTTTAATCCTGTTGGTGGAGAGCCCCAGATGCACAGCAGTGGTGGCCGCCCCAATGCGGAAAGAATGTGCCGCGAACTCAGCCGCTGGTAGCCCACATGCCGTCAAAGCCATACGCATCACCCTGGTGAATTGCTGCCTGGCCAATCGTGACCCGTCTGCGTGGATCAGCAGGGGACCCGGGTTTTTTGGCCTGAGGTATAGAAAGCGTCTCGTGTCCCTTACCGGACAAGGGCCCTTGTCCTGGGCTGCTGGAAGGCGGAGAAGTGTCCCTCTACCCTGTTGGTCTGTCTTTGAGCTCCGCACCCTAACTATTAGATCTGACTGTGACAGGGTCAGATCGCTTAACAGGATGCCCCTCTGTGTATGGTTGACCCCCCCTTCGCAGACGACCTCCCCAATACGTAGTGCACCAAAAAATGATATAGAGAACGCAGCCGAGAATAGGCGCGCTTCGTACTTAGACCAGCACACTGAGCGTAAAGCTTTGTGCATCTGTGACAAGATGTCATACGTTATAGGCCGCCTCCTATCTGCACTAGGGGGGTGCTGTCTGCGCCATCCTTCCAGTGTCTTGCGTACGATAAAAGCCGCGCACGGGTCGGTCGCAAAAAAGGCTTTACAAAAGTAAGAAATCCCTGCTGACTGAATATTAAGGGTTTTGGGTGCCCTGCCTAACTCCTTCAGGTGAGCCAAGTAGTGGAGGACCTCTCTCGTTGAAGGTGTAGCGAAGGGCCTGGCGCCCTGTGTATTACTACGGAATTTTAGGAAATCCGCCCAAGCCTTCCTGTATGAACGCATTGTGGACGGAGCCACAGCACCGAATACTCCCTTCATTACTTCTCTCTCCCAAGATTCCAGAGATGCTCCGGGAAAGGCATCGATGATTGCTCCGCGTCCGGCGCTAAAGAGCGAAAGCGCTCCATCTGAAAACGAGACAGAGCATCCGCGATGTCATTATTAACGCCAGGTACGAATTTGGCCGAAAAGTATATGTTCCGTTCCAGACACAGAAGTACAAAGGATCGTAGGAGGTTTCCTACTCTGGTGGAGCGCGCGGATTGTCTTGCCAGGACCGAAACCACTGCCTGATTGTCTGTATTGAAACAAACCCTATGATTGCTAAACTGCTCCGCCCAGAGATGTACCGCTACTACTATCGGGAAAAATTCCAAAAATGTAAGGTCGCGGGTAATGGGCTGACCTCGCCATTCCTGGGGCCACTGTCTGGCGCACCATTGGCCTTTAAAGTAGACCCCAAAACCCAGAGACCCTGCCGCATCTGACTGAACCTGGAAGTCCGTGCTCAGTGCCATGGAGTCCTGCCATAGAGATATACCGTTGTACCTTTCCAAAAATTGCAGCCAGACGCCCAGGTCAGCCTTGACTCCTTTGGATAGGCGTACCCTATGCTGTGGTGCCTTAAGGCCCGCCGATAATCTGGCCAAGCGGTTACAAAAGGGGCGCCCCGGCGCCACCACCCTACAGGCGAAATTTAAATGACCCAGCAATGATTGAATCTGTTTCAGGGTAATTTTCTTTAGGGGCAACAGCTGTTGGATCAATGCCTTGAGTGCCATGAGCTTATCTACTGGCAACCGTGAGGTCTGGGCCACAGTATCCAGCTCGATACCCAGATACACTAAACAGGTGGCCGGGCCCTCCGTTTTGTCGGCGGCTAGAGGTACCCCCAATTCCTTCGCCAAGGCTGTAAAGGCCTCGAGGAGTGCTGAACAACGGGCTTTACTGTCAGCCGCCAAAATAAAATCATCAAGGTAATGCGACACGCCCAGCGACCCAGTTTTGTGTTGTAATGCCCAATCCAGAAATGTGCTAAAGGATTCAAAGGCCGCGCAAGCCACGGAGCAGCCCATGGGCATCGCCTTGTCAATAAAATAAGCCCCTTCAAATTTAAAGCCTAACCATCGGAAGTCCTCTGGACGCACTGGGAGAAGGCGGAAGGCCGACTCGATGTCACACTTTGCTAAGAATGCCCCTTGCCCAAATCTCCGAATCATTTTTACTGCCTGATCGAAGGAGGCGTATTTAACCGAACAGAGCTCCTGGGGAATTGCATCGTTGACTGAGCCCCCCCTAGGGTATGAGAGGTTATGAATCATCCGAAATTCACCAGGAACCTTTTTTGGGACGATGCCTAGGGGAGATAGATGAAGTCCTGCCAAGGGTGGCTCATCGAAGGGACCGGCCACTCTTCCTGCCCTGATCTCCTTCTCTATCTTTTTCCTAGCTATATCGGGCCTCTCCCTAACTGATTTTTGATTTTGAGGTACGCCGGAATTGGGGGGAACAGCGACCGGGATTCTGAAACCTTTGGAGAAACCCTCCCATAAATAGTGTGCGGCTTCACGATCGGGGTATATTTTCAGCAGGGTATTTAAAGGCTGTAAGCGGATAGGTGAAAGAGCCATGCCAAGATCGAAATTATTGACGGATACCTGAAACCTAGTGGAGGGATCTGCTGATGTCTCAGGTAAAGCTGGTGAAGCTGTGCAGATATTACTGGCGGTTACCTGCTCCCAATTGCGCGGATCCGGGGGCGCCCCTGGCGTTGCCGTGGGAGTACCCCCTGCCACCCCGAAAGGGCTGTTGTTTACCCTTGAAGCAGGCAGAGGCGGGATGGTTACCCCAGCAACGTTCACACTCGTGGAGGTACTTACAGAAGGGGCGTGAGCACACACCCCTGTTGAACTCCCAACACTGGCGCCGCCGTTTTACCTCGGTCTTACCCACTTTAGCCGAATCCAGATTTTTCTTATCAATGTAAGGGTTTACATCCTCTCCCCAGTAGTTTGGATCAGTAAGGTCCCATCGTGTGGTAGGGTGCAGAGACGCGTTTCTGCGAAAATCCTCATCATAAATCAGTGCAGCATTTTCTCCCGCGAGTGCGCGGGCCCTCCTTACGTGAGCCATATAGGCCACGAGATCCATGGCGCGCCTGGGATAAGCAGCGCACACGACCCCCATGAGAACCTGGTAGCCATCTAACCAGTTCTCGAAAGTGCGCTCCGCTCTAGGCGTTCTATACCTTCTCTTACCATAAGAGCGCCTCTTTTCACCTCTGCCCACTAATTTGGCAGGAGGAAGGAGGGTGAATATATCCACGTACTCCCCATTAAGGATTTTATTCCTCTTTTTCTGGGTTAGATGGTTCCCCAAAACGAAATCAGTGGGCTGGTTGGTGGCAACCTTTACCTCCTCTACTAGAGCCCCATCTTTCCAATCAAGCACCCCATTAAAGGTCTTCCTATGGGAATTGGCCCTCCGTTGATGAGCCCACAAAGGAATCCCATGAAGGCCTTCTCCCTGACCCCAGTAGCTATCCATGGGGCCTTCGCTATCAGAATCTGAGGAGGACGTACCTGAATCCTCATCCGTGTCCAATTTGCTGCTCCTCTTCTTTTTTGCGGAGGTGTGTTTCTTCTTTGACTTCCTCTTACCCCCTTGCGCGCCTGCGTCGGCTGCGTTGGTTTCAACGGCCGACTGAGGTGGTTGCGGTTCCGCTCGGTCGTCATCGGACCCAGAACCTGCGCTGTCCTCGGTGGAACTATGTTGAGGCTCTTCCTCCTGAAAAACACTCGGAATACCTG
The DNA here is from genome assembly GCF_964188305.1 of Podarcis bocagei. NCBI lineage: Eukaryota > Metazoa > Chordata > Lepidosauria > Squamata > Lacertidae > Podarcis > Podarcis bocagei. The sequence goes on from NC_138130.1 coordinate 33,235,596, forward strand.
ATGTTTGTGAAAGGGGTATGACGTTGGCACCCTTAGCCGGAGCCTTCCCTTTGTCCACACGCTTCGCAGGTGCCTTGCCCTTGCTGCCACCCTGCGCTGCCTTTCTGGTTAGCGCGGACTGTGCGCGTGTATTGGGGCGGCTAGCTGTTGATGTCCCAGGCCGGGTATTGGCTGCTGCTAGGAGAGGTGCACAAACCTGACCTTGGTCGGCTGGTGGCGTGTCAGGTATAAAGTTCTGTGAGGGCTCTGGGGCCGGAAGAGCCCCGGGCACAGGTCTGCATTGTCTATAGAAAGATTCAAATGCCCTGAAAAGCTGATCAAAAGTTTGAGGATTGCAAGAAATTGACACCATGCGTGCGCCCTCACCACCTGCAGCACCCGCTGACTGACTGCCGGAGGTGGAAGGTTGTTGCTCGCCACCAGAAGCCATTGCAATCGCAACTGCTTTTCAAATCTTTCTTTCCTTTTTTTTTTTCCTTTTATTTATTTATTTATTTATTTATTTTTTATTTATTTTTATTTTATTTATTTATTTATTATTTATTTATTTAATTTTATTTATTTATTTATGAATGTATGTATGTATGTGTGTGTGTAATTATTTATTTATTTACTATTATTTTTTTTTTTTAATGTATGTATGTATGTATGTATATATGTATGTATGTTTTTTTTTTTATTTAATTATGTATCAATTCTCACAGGTAGAGTTATTATCACGTGTTGCCAAAGCAAATTGAATAGCCAAAATGGCTCTGCGTTGCTAATGAATGAATAAACTGCGAGTAGGGTGACTCTGATTAACTGTAAAATGAATCCCTTCAAACCACTGCTTTCCTCACAGGCCGGCCCTCAAAGCCGGGCACTCCAAATAGAAGGGTTGTTTTGAGACCACGTTGTTAAATTGCAGGCCTCCTGCTTATATTAAGCGATGCTATTCTGTCTATATGGGAAGGTATAGCTTAACTGCTCCTCAACTAATACGCAGGGAAATTTTGTAACAATGAAAGAAAGTTTTATTTTTATTTATTTATTCTATTTTCCTAAAGACAAATATTTAACTAAATACCCCTATTATATAGCAAACATCAACTGTTGTGTGAATAGCCTTGCTGTTAAAGGAGATAGAACACTGCAGAAATAAGTCACTGAATCACGGGCTGCAGTAACAAATCCTGCCGCTAGGTGGCAGTGTCACCTAGGAAGTAGCTGAAGCGACCCACGGCTGCCGACAGAAAAGGCAGCTCGAGCACAAGAATAAAAGGCGGCAGAAACTACAGAAAAACAGGTAATAACAGAAAGGAAGAAACCATTAAATAACCCCTAACAGAAATAACCCCTAACAGAAGGAAAAGCGGGGATAAAGTTAAATATCCCCGCTCAAAGTGGCTGCCTGGACGCACCACAGGGACCTTCCCAAGATGGCGACCGGGAGGGAGATGCCCACAGTTAAAATGGCGTCCACCACGTGGTTATACAAGATGGCGCCGGCTAACACTATTTAAGAGCCCCAAGTAAAAATGGCCGCTGCTGCCTCAATACCTGCATCAATAGGACACCAATCGTCCGAGGAGCAACCGCAACTTGCAACAGTCACGAACAACCCACAAACAAGCAAACACGGCTGACGAAAATAAACACCCGTCCCCCAACAATTAAAGCGACCACCACGCGGCCGGCTACTTCAGATGGCGCCGGCTAACCCTTTGTATTAGCCCAAAGTAAAAATGGCCACTGCTGACTCAATACCCAAGGGAATAGCACGCTGTAGAGCTAGAAATACAGACTGGATAAGGGGGACGGAACGAAGTGTAGAACAACTCCGCGGAACACTCTGTGAGAAGCAAGCACCGGGATAGGGAAGTAAAGACCAATAGGTGGAGTGGCAGGGAAAAGAAGGCACCAAGCAGGGGGTGGAGGGGGTTTTGTAGGGTAGTTTTGCGCGGGCTCCCACTAGGCAGGCTCCACACTCCCCTAGACTAACGCGAAAATAGACAGAGGATCCCCAAATCAAAGCACCAATACGACCTGCTCAGATGGGTGACAAGGAACGACTGCGGAGGAGGGCGCAGGGGAGCGATCAGCTGTGAAGCGGTAAGCTGCTGGAGGCGTTCCGGAGGGCGCAGGGGAGCAATCAGCTGTGAAGCGGTGAGCGGCTGGAGGCGCTCCGTCCCAGTTAACACGAAGAGGAAGCTCTCAGCCCCTTCCGATGCCGAGCGGTGAGAGCGTGGCCACGAATCCTAGGAGAATAAGCCCCCCTGCGAAAGAACCCCCCCAAACTATCCGCTATCTTGCGCTAGCCGAGGAAGCGTTCAAAGCAACTGCCAGGACGATGCACGAAGAGGTGAAAAACTTCTCTGCTGCTGAGGGGAAAGAGGGAGATCCCGGGGCGTGCCTGGCCTTAAATAGCCCAGGCCACGCCTCCCCAACCCGCCTATTTGCGGGCAGGGGGAAGGCGGGGAGGCACGCCCCCGGGGATTCCCTGGCTCTCGCGGGGCTAAACTCCAGCCCCGCGCTTGTGGGAGGGGCCAGCCCGCAACACCCTCTCCTCCCTAGACTCGGAAATGGCTTTGTCAGAAACAGTGGCAATGCAGCCTCCGGCTGACCCACAGATGCTGAGAAACAAGAGTTTTCAAATCGGGCCAATCTGACTTTGTTGCTATGGCTGCTCCTGCATCCTGCCTTGTGCATGCATAAATATGGTGATGGCGGGGGGGGGGACATGGTGGCAAGAGGGTAGCCGTTCATCTCATAGAGACTGCAATATTTTGGGCAGGGGGATCCCCTCATTGATTCCTGTCCTATTTGTGAACCCAAAGCCCATTGTCCTCGCATAGCCTTTGTTTGCACTGCTTGCAAATATACTTTAAAGTGCTTCTGGCAATAGATGTTGCCCTAATTGCATAATACGAATTGTGTTTACTTCATTACCTGTACGAATGAGTGGCAGCTTCCTCCTGTGTGTGTGCAGGAGGACTTTGCTCCTGCTCAATCCTCCTGTTGAATACTCTGTGACTTCTATGCGTAAGGAAATCTGTCACTGGGCATGAGGATTTGGTCCAATACATTTCTACTAGGCAATTCTCTCAGAAAACAATTTGAAAGATGACAGTAACGAAGAATTAAATTCAGTATAATGGGCTGGAAGAATTGGCATATTAAGCCATTTAATAATTTATCATTTCTGGCCAAAAGAGAAACAGCATAAAGGATCAAGACCTTCTGATTGTTCAATAAAGTTACTCCTTCTTTAAATTGATTTTTTAGTAAGCAAATTCCAAATCTGCATATAAAAGTCAAATATTTGGATGTTTAAGTCACCAAGCTGCCATTGTTCAGACATTGTAACAGCTGGGCCTGCATTCAGATTCTACTTCATCCAAGCCATTTCCTGCCCCCATGATGTCATGTGCATTAGGCTCTATCAGACTTTGACGGCCAACTTTGCACATGTAAAAGCAGATGGTTGGGTGATGATCATCCTGACAGAATAATCATCATCATCCTCTGCTGCTGTATTATACCAACCAACATTAAATATGTGGACATACATGCAAATGGGACTTACTACTACTACCACTACTACTACTACTACTAATTTATTATTTATACCCCGCCCATCTGGCTGAGTTTCCCCGGCCACTCTGGGTGGCTTCCAATCAAGTGTTAAAAACAATACAGAATTAAATATTAAAAACTTCCCTAAACAGGGCTGTCTTCAGATGTCTTTTAAAGAGAAGATAGCTGCTTATTTCCTTCACATCTGAAGGGAGGGTGTTCCACAGGGCAGGCACCACTACCGAGAAGGCCCTCTGTCTGGTTCCCTGTAACCTTACTTCTCGCAATGAGGGAACCGCCAGAAGGCCCTCGGCACTGGATCTCAGTGTCCGGGCTGAGCGATGGGGGTGGATACGCTCCTTTAGGTATACTGGGCCGAGGCCATTTAGAGCTTTAAAGGTCAGCACCAACATGAGTAGACATGTTGCTGCAAATGAACAAAGTTCCCTCTTTGGCCCACAACTATATTATTATTATTATTATTATTATTATTATTATTATTATTATTATTTCAATTTATATACAACCCTTTAACAGAAGATCCCAGGGTGGTGTACAACACTAAAAATGCATCACAGAACATCAATGGTAAAAACATAATTTAAAAAAACATAATGACAGACAGCCTAATAGTAAAATAATCATCATGGTAACAGTCCACTCCCCCCACACTTTCACAGGCTGTAGATTATTTAATAGCCATAGGCCTGGGTAAAGAGGAATGTTTTTGCCTGGTGCCTAAAGACTTGTAGTGATGGCACCAAGCGGGCCTCTCTGAGGAGAACATTCCACAATTGGGGAGCCACCACAGAAAAGGCCTGTTGTCTTGTTACCACTGTCCAAACCTCTCTGGGATGTAGAGAAGGGCCTCAGATGACAAGCACACATACCCACACATACATAAGGTGTGGCGATGGCCACTAACCTGGATGCCTTTGAAACAGGATTAGAGAAATTCATGGAAGATAAGACTATTAATGGCTAGTAGTCATTTGCCTTCACCATCAGAAACAGTGTGTCTCTGAGGGCTCATCCACACTTTTTCTCACCCTGCTGCTTTCACCAGCAGAAAACCGCTCTTTAGTGTTCAATCAGATCAAACAGCAATTCTGGTTTTCTCCGGATTGGCATTTGCTCCTAAAGAGCAGGTTTTCCTTGGGAATGGGGTGGGGCGAGGAGGAAACCACTTGGACCCAGTGGAAAACCTACATTTTGAGGTCCTGAAGTGCAAACTGTTATGGGGCCCCATTCTCGTCCAGCAACAATATCTGGGTAACCACTGTTGTCTACTCAGTGAGGCTGTTCCATGACAGATCACCAAACCCTCACAACGGAAGAGATAGGACTAGCTTCCGTTTCCCACACTTTCCAAGCATGGAATGTAAACATAGACATGTGATGTAACAATCACACATCCAGCAACGGGAGAGAATGAAAATACTGACAGATCTGTGCTACTGACTCTCAAACTTTGGGGTTTGTTGAACTGTAAAAGGTAAAGGGACCCCTGACCATTAGGTCCAGTCGTGGCCGACTCTGGGGTTGTGGCGCTCATCTCGCTTTATTGGCTAAGCCACTTCTGGTGAACCAAAGCAGCGCACTGAAATGCTGTTTACCTTCCCGCTGGAGCAGTACCTATTTATCTACTTGCGCTTTGACGTGCTTTCGAACTGCTAGGTTGGCAGGAGCAGGGACCGAGCAACGGGAGCTCACCCTGTCGTAGGGATTTGAACTGCTGACCTTCTGATCAGCAAGTCCTAGGCTCTGTGGTTTAACCCACAGTGCCACCCGCTGTAGGTTAAACCACGCCCCTTGAACTGTAGACAACAACAAAAAACTATTCAATTGGAGTTGTGCAACTCAAATTCGGTCTTCTAAACCCAAAGTTCACTTCTGGGGCCCCTGCAGGATGAGGGGCCTGAATCTTAAGCTGCGTTAGTTTCATAATAGATCCATCCGTGCTTGGACCAATGTCTAAAAAGCATGGGAAAACCACTCAGAGCCATGCTTTCTGGGCGCTGAACAAGTGGGAATGTGGACAAGTCCTGAATGCCAGTTTCTGTGATCTGCATGTGGGGAGAATGCTGCTGGGCTCAGCGTCTGCCAGCAGACTTCCCATGGGCATCTGACTGGCCTCTTGGAAAACAGGATGTTGAGCTACATGGGCCTTTGGTCTGATCAAGCCGGGATCTTTTTAGGTCCTTATGTTCATAGTAGTCCCCTTGGATTTTAGTCAAGCTACTCTCTTCCTTAAGTGCTGTGCAGGGTTTGAGGGCAGAAAGAAGCAGCATCAAATTGAGAAGAAAAACAAGTAACACACAACCCTCTTTATTTTGCTATGTGAAATAAAGTTACCGTACATTAATTTTTTTATATATATGAAAGGCCTGGGGGGGGGGGGAGCAAACAACATTTTATTTACTGAGTTTTGCTTGGTGCCCGAAGGCAACAGTCTTTTTGAGTCTCCTGTTGTTTTCCTTTAATTCTCTTGATGGCATTGGTTATTCTTCTTCAGGCAATATGGAATTTGTTTTGAATACCTAACAAAAAGAATATTGCATCTGTAGGTTGAAATTCATATCCTCTACTTTTGCTTAACATTAGGAATGACTTGGAGAAAAAAGCTGTTGATTAAGCGACTGGTGAAAGCAGATTAGTCAATCATTTAAAACAAGGTTTTACTTGCATGATGCTAATGCCTTTTTTCCTTTTAAAAAAGAAACAATATATCCAATTCTATGCAAATCCATAATACTCTCTTTCCTTCTTAAAATATATTTTATTGTAATTTTTTCAAAACAATAAACTCATTCCATACCATCATTTCCTCCTCCTCCTCTCTGCCCCTTTACAATTATTTCTAGAAAAAAAGAAAGAATGAAAATTCACAGTGATGTTTTTCCACCACTTTGTTTCATGCATGTTGTTAAATATTTGTCTTTTCGTTATTGGTGAAGGGTCCCAATTTGTTCATGTGTTGGTTGGGTAATATTCCACTGCACTCCTGAAAATGCCAAATAATAGTGTGTACACACACACACACACACACACACACACACACACACACACACACACAGTGGTACCTTGGGTTACATACACTTCGGGTTACAGACTCCGCTTACCCAGAAATAGTGCTTCAGATTAAGAACTTTGCTTCAGGATGAGAACAGAAATAGTGCTCTATTGGCGTGGCAGCAGCAGGAGGCCCCATTAGCTAAAGTGGTGCTTCAGGTTAAGAACAGTTTCAGGTTAAGAATGGACCTCCGGAACGAATTAAGTACTTAGTCCGAGGTACCACTGTATATGAGAGAGACATGACAATTCCAATTACATGAATCACAGTTGCCTATCTACAGGTGCTCCTTTAACCACTATAGGAAGGAAGAAATTCAGTAAACATGCCTTCTCCTGATACTGATGTAATAATGGAAGAAATGGCATCAGGACCTTACCACATTTCTCTCTATCATACGGCAGTTATAACTAAGGGTAATGCTAACAATCCCTATGAAGCAGTATACACACACACACACACACACACGGCTTCTGCATGAAGTGGAGAGGAACAGCAGGGTACTTATTCAGAGCATCCAATCTTTGCAAATCACATGTGTCTTAAACTGAGCACACACTCATTTCCTGACCTGTCTGCGTACACTGTAAATAGGGGGGCACAGAGAGGTGGTGTAGGACAAATGCTAAGAGAGGAAGCTGTGGGCCAGGGAGTCCAGATTCAAAACTCCAATTGGATCAAGGATGGGGAAGCTCCAGCACTTCATATAATGCTGGACCAAAACTCCCATCATGCTTAACAATTGTCCATGCTGGTGGGGGCTGATGGGAGTTGGAGTCCAAGAATGTCTGAAGGACCCCAGGCTCCCCATCCCTGCATTAGGCCATGATCGTTCTTCCTGGCTTGAAGCAAGCTGTTAGCTTTCAGCCTCAGCCACCACACGGTTATGAAATCCTAAGTATCACACGAGGCCTAGTACTGTCCACACAATGGCTGCAGAGTGCCGTCAGCTTCTTTTACAAGGAACATTGTGGGAATGTCAAAACGATAGGTTGTCTGAGAGCTGGGTCATGGACATGCTAGTGTGGTGGAGCCCACTGGGTGCACTTTGCCTGTGGGTTGCCCCTTATGCATTGCACCAACCTTGGGCAAAAAGCAGGCAGTTAATGGTAGGTGGAGCCAGGGGTGCCCAGAGCCTATCAGCGGAGGAAGAAAATAAGCACAAGGCTGCAAGTCCATGCATGGGAATAAATCCCACTAAACTGGTCTACAGAGGATTGCTCTGCAGATCACACTGCTTTCTCTGGTAGTCACAGGCAAAAGATGGCAGAGATCCTATACCTTAATAACGTAGAAGAGGACATTTCAGTAGACACAGCTGGTAGGACTCCTGTCCTTATTTTCACCTGATGTGCCTCCTTCCCCCTCTCATTCACATAGCAATTCCTGCTTTGATCCATCACAACTCCCTTCCTAAGATTGCAATCCTATAAATCAGCGTTTCCCAAATTCGGGTCTCCAGCTGTTTTTGGACTACAGCTCCCATCATCCCTAGCTAGCAGGACCAGTGATCAGGCATGATGGGAACTGCTGGAGGCCCAAGTATGGGAAACCGTTCTACAACTGCTTACATGCAGGTATTATCTAATAAGTTTCCGAAAAGCAGCATCTTTGTAATTATTCAGTTCTGCAATGTCATTTTTTTATAAAAAAGTTTATTAATTATTCATAACAAAAACAGTCCCCGTCCGTATTGTTTGCTCAGCCAGCCTTGCCGTGTTGAGGATTTTTCAAAGACAAGTAACGTAACACTGCAACTTGCCTTAATATAGATCTTTTCCTAAGAAGACATGCCAAAGTTCACAAGGGCTAAAGTACTTCCCGGCATCTGCTGTGCTATCACCAAAGCCATTGCAAGGGGAAGTGGGGGATTGGCGTATTGTTGGGACTCGCAGTCCTGCCAGGCAATTTTCAGTGGGAATTGGTAAAAAAATTCTCTATGAGGAAAGGAACTGAATGAAAAATGGGGGTGGGTGGGTTTTCCCTCTACAGACAGGGATGATACCAAGCAGGGGTGCCAATTTGAATAAAATATTGCGGGGGGGGCAAGTAAGCTCTGCCCCACATAATCACAAGGCAGTGCACGCACACAATTTGAATGGCCATCAATGTCTGCCCCCCTCAAATATTTTATTGGGAGGGCTGGAGGGATCTCGGCCCCTAAGAGCTGGCTCCGACAGCAGTGAGCAACACACAGTGGTTGCTGATTTAAATGCATGTACCGGTAAGTTTACACTTGATTGGCCAGCCTAGACACAGATTGAAGATGAAGCCTGGAAAAGGTGAGTGAGTGATCTGATTGTTATGACTAGTGGGTTGGGATTTTTTTTTGGGGGGGGGGGGACTCTGGTTCTGCAGTTTGGGAGGGACAGGGTGCTGCAGCCCCACCTGTCCAAGCTGAAGAAATACCTCTGTTTCTATTGGCTTCATTTAACCAATTCCCAAATTGCCCATAAGAGCAACTCCTCCATTACAGTATCTTAGAAAAGAAAAACCGTTGATTCAAATCTGTTGCCCGTACTCCAGCCTCCATCTAATCTTCTGCTTAATCTGGGGACAGTGGGGCGGTTTGGAAAATATTCATAACGTTTCCACTCCTCCTGCAAAGCATGACATATTTGCTGAGTTTTCACTCCCCTTAGAAAAAAGCAAGGAAGGACCAAAAGGGGTGTCAAGGAGAATTGGGGACAAGGCAACAAAGTTTTACGTACTTCACCCACCTTCAGTTCTGTCATGCACAGCTGACTAGCTGGAGAAGAATATGAATTAAAATACATGTGCATCCTGATACAATAAAAGTAGTGGAGTACATATGGAGGACATATTTATCTGTATGCACAGCTGAGTAAGAAAATTGCCCACCCACACTGCCTTACTTTGCTTGTACATCCTAAGCTGCCTCTCCACCTACATCCTGGCCCAGACAGCCACACACAACTCGAACTGAAGAGGGATTTACCATGCAGTAGTGGCAGAAAGTGAGGGGGGAATATGATGTAGCAAGACAGGAAGTGTGTCCCCATTATCCTGGGCAATGGAGACACATTCCATTCCCTGCTTCTCCTGTTCAGAGCACAGGCAACAGAAGGGCTTCGTTTGATGCCCTCAATGGCATCAATTTAATCTGATTAGTTATGTGTCACTGTCATGTTAACAGATTCACTGTGTAATCCCCAATTGGTTGAGATCACGGTGTAAAGGGGAAAGACAAAAACGACACTGAAGCTGCAGAGCTCAGTGGCTGCAAATAGGTATAGAATAATTAAGCAGCTGGAGGAATTCCCCTAGGAGGAAAGGTAATTTTAGTGTGTTTTTTTAAAAAAGGCAAGTAAGTGGGAACATGATAGAGTATATAAAATGATGCATGGTGTGTAAGAAGTGCATAGAAATAAGATTTTCTCCTCATCTCATTATAGTTAGGCTGTCCAATGAAGCTGTATGCTAGAAGAGTCACGAGAGAGAATTCTCTGCCAGATCTGGTGCATGCCAGATCTGGATGAACCCCAAACAGAGATGCGATGCTTTGAATGGATTCAGTCTCAACCAATCTGAGGCAAAGTAGGATCTGTTCAAGACTGGAGAGAAGAATTTTGAGGTGCTGCAGTGATCCATACACTAAAGAAATGGTGCAGGCCAGCTTCCACCAAATGTCTCTAAGTTATGTCTCTAAGCTTCCTGAAGAAGGAAAATGCAAGGGGGAAGAGGGAGCAGCTTTGCCAAATCAAAACTTATGACTAGCAAACACCAGGATCAGGAGAGGGCAGGAAAGCTTTTTACTGACACTTCTAGCTTGCAATCAGAGAAATGGTTTTATCAATGCTCCCCAATCCCAGCTTTCAGGGCCATCCCAAGACATTTTGGCACCTGAGCCGAACCATAAAATGGCAGCTCACTCCCCACCAGGAAAGAAGGGGAGAGAAAGAGCTAGACCAGGAACAATAGCGGGATAAAGATCTACATCAGGATCTGTTGACCCTGTGTATCTGCTGCCTGAGGTGGTTGCCTCATGTTGCCTCATGGGTGGGCTGGCCCAGCCAGGTTTTTTGGGAGAAAGGATCAGCTTTGCAAGCGCAACTTATATCTTGATGTTTAAGGAATAAATCAGGATACAGTATGAAGAAGAGGGGGCAGAGAGCTCCACTGTGACTGGCTGGTCAAGCTTGTAATCAGAGGGAATTATTTTACATAGAAAGTGAATGCCATTTAGCTCTTTGTACTCCAAAACAACTTCAGTTGTGCCTAGCACAAGAGTCCCTTGAACTCTTTCTTAACCTGGGGCACCACTTTCATTTCTCCAATTTTCAGATCAGTTGACTACAAATCAGCAGGGGAGATTAAGTTATTAAGTAGCAGTTGCCTTTACAAGAAGACTACTGCAGTTATCATTCTGAAATGTGTCAGGAATCAGGCCTTCAGAATGGTTTATTCTGCCTGCAAATTTCATCCAATTCTGTCCCCTAATAAAAATGTTCCTCTTCCTTTTTTAAACAAAACAAAACAAAAAACAAAAATCCAATGTGAATGGTATATTGGACAGAGGTGAGCTGTTACTCAAAAGTACTGAACCAGGGTCTGATCCAAATCTTCTGGTTGGTGAAGGACCTATTTAGATAGCTTTAAAGGGGATTTATGGAGGATACTGCTATCAGTGACTAATTTCCAATATCAATGCGAATTGTTGGTATTCACAAGCAGGAGAGTACCATTGAGCTAGGCTTCCCATAGGCATATGGTTGGTCACTGTGGAAACACCATGCTATACAGTGGTACCTCAGGTTACATACGCTTCAGGTTACAGACGCTTCAGGTTACAGATTCTGCTAACCCAGAAATAGTACCTCGGGGAAAGAACTTTGCTTCAGGATGAGGACAGAAATCGTGCGGCGGCGGCATGGCAGCAGCGGGAGGCCCCATTAGTTAAAGTGGTGCTTCAGGTTAAGAACAGTTTCAGGTTAAGAATGTAACCAGAGGTACCACTGTACTAGATAGGCTTTTGGGTGATCCAACATTGCTCTTATACCAAATATGTGATAGATCAGTACTACATGGATTTTTATTTTTAAAGACTTATTTTTAAAGTGGTCCCTTGAAAGACCACTTATGACATTGAAAATTAAACTAGGTGATCATTCAGCACAGCACTAAAAATGTAATCTGTAATCCTGGCCTTTATTACAAAGTGACATTAGAAAAATTAGTGGGGTGATGCATAGCTTTGAGCACTTAGAGAAAGTGCTAAATGCTGATGATACCCATCAATTTTCTGACCAGACTGTTCCATTGTTTTTAAGAGTTTGCACTGTTTTGTTGTTTTAGGGTTTGTTGATTTGATGCTATTGTTCCTAGAGCTAGTGTCCCTGTGTTTGATTTTGGGTTGTTGTTTTTTTGTTTTGTTTACTATGCACACTGTTTCAATGGCAATGATAAGGACCAACTTGAATGGCTCTGAAAGAGGATTAGAGAAATTCGTGGAGAATAAGGCTATCAATGGCTACCAGTCATCATGGCTACATTCTCTCTCCACTATTGGAGGAAGTAATGCTTTTGAATACCAGCTGCTGGGAATCACGAATGGGTAGAGCCCTGCTGCATTCAGCTCCTACTTTAGGGCTTTTCAGAGGCATGTGGCTTGCCAACATGAGAGCAAAATGATGGACTAGATGGGTGTTTGGCCGGATCCAGCATGATGTTTATTATGTTCTTTCCAGTGCCTTTCATAACAAACATGTTTTGTTGGCCTGCAAATAATTTATAACAATTTTATGTAAAAAACTATAAAAGACATGGCTAAATTTGCTCGAGTAGCAGCCTGAGTTCAGGAACGGGAAAACCTTTCAAGAAATTTCACTAGTCCCATCCAAATTCTCCGCTGGGCTTCCCTAGAAAACCATCAAATGTTTTGCTACATGTGAAGCTCTGTAGCATTGTATGAGCCTTGGGATTGCACTCTTGCTTCCTCGGCAGGCTCATTCTGGTAGCAGTTCCTCACCCACCAGAGCTGTTGCAGCTGTATTTCAATTTTCTTGATCACACTAGAGTTGCTAAGGCTGCTAATTCCAGCCATAGCTAGGTGGAGACACCACAGCATGTACAGCCCATAATGGCTAGGGTAGAAGAGCAAGAGAGGCATGTAGCTGCACCAGCCTGGAGCTGGCATAACAATCAGGTCCAATTTGGGCCCATGTGATAGCAGTAGGATTGGCTTAGGATCCAGCAGATCCCAGGCTGGTTCTGCCTCCCCTGTCTCCGGAACGCCCCATTTTGAGGGTTCCTACTTACTGTCTAGCAGGTGGAAGTAGAGCTCCACACCAGTGGAGGAAGGTGGTTGTCACTCTGCAGGCAGAGGCCACCAGGGTTGAGCAGAGGGGTAACTCCATCTAATATAAGTGCCCCTGCCCCTGCTTGGTGCAAAGGCAGGGTTGGATTGCTTAGTAAGGCTGTATAGTGGTACCTCGGGTTACAAATGCTTTGGGTTACAAACGCTTCAGGTTACAGACTCCACTAACCCAGAAGTAGTACCTTGGGTTAAGAACTTTACCTCAGGATGAGAACAGAAATTGCACACCAGCGGTGTGGCGGCAGCGGGAGGCCCCATTAGCTAAAGTGGTACCTCAGGTTAAGAACAGTTTCAGGTTAAGAATGGACCTCCGGAACGAATTAAGTTCTTAACACGAGGTACCACTGTAATCCTAACACACACAAACAAAGTACCGTATTTTTTCGTGTATAACATGCCCCCGTGTATAAGACGACCCCTACTTTTTGGGACCCCAAATTAAGGAAATAGGGGGAGATTGCCCAGCAACCAATCACCCGCCCAATTGCTGCAGCAGCAGCCAATCGCCAGCAAGCCTTGCTGCACCCACCTAATTGACACAGCAGCAGCAAATCGACAGAAGGCCTTGCCTCAGCCACCAATCACCCACCCAATCACCGCTGACAATCTCCTGCTCGTGGATGCCACCAATTGCCCATTCCCCCTCAGCACTATCCTTGTATAAGAGGACCCCAAATTTTTAACATTTTAAAATACTACAAAAACATCATCTTATACATGGAAAAATACGGTAGGTTCTATAGATCTGTTTCGGCTTAATATGTTTAGGATTCAGATTAAATGTTACAGATATATAGTTCATCTCAATTAGTTTGTGAATAACATTGTCTAAATTGTTGTTGAAGCCTGAAGTCATTACGGGTTGCTGTCATTCCTTGCTTGTTACTTTTGATCTCAGCGTTATAGACCAATCGAGATACCCTCACACAAAATTATCTTTATTTACATTCATAGCAAAAAACGAAAAAACGAACAAGACAACCCTTCCCATCTTTCATAAGTTTATGAACTTCAGTATAAGCCTCCACATTCTATTATTATTATTATTATTATTTTAACACTACGGCTGTACTGAAATTTTGATTCCTATTTTGATTTAAAGGCTCATGTTATAATTTCAATGGTAGCTTCCGTTAGGCAATAAAATGAACCAGTCCACTAAAAATAATTTTGGCATGATTTTAGTTAATACGTATTCTTCCAAGAAAGCCATGGTCTCTAGCAAGCTGCCCTGGATTCCTGGCATATATCCAAGGCTTTTTTCCAGCCAGAACTCACCGGAAGTCAATTCCAGCACCTCTCAGGTGGGCACCATTGCCATTCTAAGAGAACAAGGGAGACATTCACGGTGAGTTCCGACACATCTTTTTCTAGAAAAATAGCACTGCATGTTGTCTCAATAGCAGGTGTGGCATCAGCTGAGACTAAATATAATTCTGCAGGTTTCTGTTTTCATATCAAAGTAAAACTTTTTTTTCCAAATCACTAGGCCAGTTATATGAAATACTATTTCTCCCCTCCCATATACGGTGTTCTCCAACATGTGAAAATGAAACCAGGTATGACTGGTTTTAGCTCAGTCTCAACATAAAACCCTTTTCTATAGTATATTATTTTATGTGGGAGTGACATGCAAAAGGCATTCCTGTAACATGGAAAGTGGCCCTTTAGTGGTATGGCAGGTGAATCAGAGGTTGCTTCCATATAATGAAAGCTACAAAATGTTTCCAGTGCAACCCAACTAGTGGAAGTTGCCATAATGAAATGAATGGGGAATACAACTGGTGAATTGCACCTACAACTTTACCTTCCAAATTCCTGCTCATCCAGTTTTCTCTAAACTCCTCTTGATATTCATTCATCTCATGTATGCTAAGTTAACAGCACTGATATGAATGCATTCTAACTACAGGAAAACAAAAGTGGAACATTTTGCATAAGGAAAATGACTGAATGCATTTAATGCTGAAGCAAGACATTTGTTCTCCATTATTTATGGTTTGTGAATGTAGCATATCAGCTATACTAGCAGTTTTAGTGTGTATATACATATATATCTACAAAATAGATGTGAAAATGTTCTGTTATTGAATTTATACATTAGAAGTGCTATATTGGTTTAATTCTAGAGAAGAGAAAGCTGTAACATCACAGAAACAAAAGTATGATATAGCATGCAGTCACAGTAGCAAGCACTAGAAAGAAAATTGGGTAAATTATTCATATATATGCATATTATGCAAATATATCTTACATTAATCATGTACTAAGAATGTTTGGTAATGTAAATGCATGGTTTTCCCTTTTTGTTTTTAACCTGAGGTGTCTTCTAGTTTATCATTGGAATACTAATAATTAAAGAAACAATGGGCTAAGATTATCATATCCTCCATTGCCTGGCATTCTGGAAATTTGAAAAGCTCTGTGGCACAGAGAAGCTTTTATATAAATATATAAAAACCTCATCTATTCTTTTGTGGAACTGATTTGTTCTGCCTGGCTGCTCCACTGTAACATGGAGAAGATTTGCAAAGGGGAAGCAGGTACAGCAGAACGTGGAGCAATGTTTGTGCTAAATTTTTCCTCATAAATAATCTCCTCAGATTATAGTACCCCTGCAAAGGAGAATATCTGATAACCCTGTATAGATCAGAATAGATCCTAAATATGTTAGCAGCAGTTGCATTTCAAACAACATTCCAGTAACATTATGCTGTAGGGATTCTCTCCTCAAAATCCTATACTGTAATTGGAATATTAAATTAAAACATTATATAATGCACTGTATCACATAAGAAGAGGCTGCTTTGCAACATCCAATAGCTTCTTAAGGATCGTAAATCCTATGAACGCGAAGCAAACTGATCTCTTGATCAAGATTTAACTTGCTACATGAGAATAAACAAGTGATCGCTAAAAGGATGATGCCCATTTTTGATAGGGAAACTGATCTTTGCTAGAATATAAAACACAAACCATTAGCAAAAACAAAAAATAAAAAATATTGATTAGGTTCATTGGTTCAATGATTAGGAAATATAACTTAGAGAAAGCGTACCAGTGTTAATTCTACCAGTTAATGAGCAATCAAGTTTCCACAAACAATATCACATAATTCTGATAAATATGGAATTGCAGAGGTCTGAAAAATATTTGGGTGGTCTTAAATGACTTTTAGATTTATCAAAACCTACAGTTTTCAGAGCACTTGCCTCTCCATACTTTTTATTTTTTAAAAATTACTTAATGCGCATTCTGCTAAACTGTCCGTTATCTTCCGAAAGTACAGAGTGTGTGTGTATATATATAGTACATATGTGTATGCACAATGGGTATAATACACATTCTTTCACAATATATGTACACACATAAACAGGATTTTAAATATATTTATATATATATTATATTTATATATATATATAGTGTAAAAGTTCTTATGTACACATACAAAATAACAGGCAAATTAATATTTAACTTTTTGAAGTCTTTTTTTAAAAAAGAAGAAGAAGTAAAGTCAATTTAGTTGACATAGTATAGCCAGTAGATTAAGTTGAAAAGAGAAAATGTGAATGGAAACACCATTCTTGACCATCTGTCTATGGCGTTCACATCCGTTAGGTCAGGAATTTTTATCTTTAGCTGTGAAGACCTTCTCCGTAAATGACTCTTCTTTGTGTGGGCGCCAGTTCTGTCCAATGTACGCCTTCCAAGGTTTTCTCGATGCGAACTCTGTTTTCTGTACTGGATACCTGAGCTGTCAAAGGATATTGTTGAATTCTGAGGATCGGTGACGCTTGTGGTGACCTCATTGCTTGCAACTTCATTGTGAATTTCGAGGGATGTTAGCAGAATATTCCCATGCATGTCCACCTAGTTGGAAACAAATTCATAATGATGGAGGTTCATAATTGTTTCCAGTAAATAAAAATATTTAATTCTATTTCAGAATAGAGGGCACCTTCTCTTCAAAGTTTTAAATGCCTGCTGAAAACTCTTCTATTCCATCAGGCCTATGCAGGAAATTAACAATGCATCTTTCCATAATAGTTAACTGACATCTGATTTTAACTTTTTAATATTTTTTATTGTATGGGGGTTTTTTTTGTTCTATTGTTATAAACCACTTATAAACCACTTTGGGTTTTTTAATTAATAGCAGTATACAAATGTTTTTAAAACAAACACACAAACACACAAATAAATAAAATAATTAGCATGTAAGGTTTAACTATTCCCCATGAAAATGGACAGAATTACCATATTAAGTGGTAAGGATTAGGAATCGTGCCAATAACATAAATATAAAACAAGTAGGGCCTGAAACAACATGTTGCAATGTAGACTCGTTCTGTAACTGGAGTGCTATTTTCCAGGGCTTTAGCCAGTCAGCCAGGTAGTCACACCTCAGGACCTCAGATGATGCAGATCAGAGAGGGTTCTCTCGAGAGGGTTCTCTCCTGAGGGCATTTAACACAGATGGGTCTCTGTTGGTGGGATGAGAATTCCCCCTAGACCTTTGCAAGCTCCTGTGAGCACAACAGTATATAAAAAGGCGAAAGAGCAAATCCACTTTCACTACTGAATTGTATTGTAAGTTCTGATCAATATTCAAAATTGCATTTGATACAGATGCAGGCTACTCATCTGCTGTAGAACTCACAAAGTCGCTTTACCTACATAATGATCCTTCAGAAAAGTCATTAACACTATGGGCAAATTCCGGTCCCAAGTGAGTATTGCTGCTCATGCAAGGAATGGCTGGTACAACACTCAAAATATCACTTTCTCCTCTCCCTGGCACACATATGGGTGCAAATGTAGTGAACCACAATACACTGACTCATTGCCAGAAACAGGACTTTCACCCCACCTTTTATCTCCCAATGCAGCCCTCCCTCTGCCTTAGGTAAAAGTTACTCAAGCACCGGACATGTAAATATGAAACTTTGGGCCTACTTAAACTGGATCAAATGTATAGTTCACAATCCTGGGATGATGGTGAGATTACATAGCAGACATACCACTACTTCCCAAGGGCTTCCTAAGTCCCTAGGGTAGGGAGGTCTTCCTCTTTGGTGGTTTTTATTCTATTATTATCCCCCCCCCTCAATTGTGGTCAAGGGAAAGAAATTGGTTATTACATTTGCAGCATAGCTGAAGGCATGTGAGGGGAGTGAGGAGACTTAGGATCCTGCTGGTGCTTGGCTGCCCCCAACATTCCCCTGGAAAACCCCATTCCCCATACCCATTGCCAGAAGAACATGGTTGTACGTGTTTGTGTGAGTGTGTGTAAAAGTCCTAGCAGCTGGCCTCTTTGGTGGCAGAGCATACCACGCCTAAGAGCCCCTCAGATCACATTTGCCTGGCTTTAGCATTACTGAGTGTGCAAGTTCAACTAGGCAGAACAATCTACTTGCTCTTTTTTATTCCTAAAACGTAATGATAACCAGAGGTTCCTGAAGATACTATTCACTCTAGTGCAACGTATTTACTAGAAATTTATTTTGTTCTGCTTTGGAAAGCAAGTATGTCACTGTACTGTCTGGGAAGTGTCATTTCATGGAAAAACTCCCATTTATTTTATGGGTCTAGATCAATTTTTTTAAAAAAAAAAATTAGAAACCTTGTATCAAAATGTGCAGGCTTCTCAATTCATTCTTAATGCCAATTTCGACATATTTTTTATTGTGCGGAATTTCTGAAAGAGAATTTAATGACAGGCAATTCATGTTCCCTGAATCATTTCAATCCAATTTAATTGTTTAATATGATATTAATTTTAAGGGTCCTGGAACTGAAGCGTATTTGATACCGTTCACAATTGCACAGTGTTATTTACTTTACATTTTACCATTCTCCCTTCCCCCCCCCCTTGAAGTGGCACATGAACTTAAAACAAGGGCTCTGCAGTAGTAAAATGAGAATGTGTAGCACCCTTTATCTGATTTGGCTTTATCATCAGAAGATGTTATAATATAGTGATCCACAAAAAGGTCAGATCCCACAAATTAGCTGTGGGATCCTTCTGCTTGGATTGAGAGCAATATAGAAGAAACTGACTAATTTCCTGGCCAGGGAATAAGACAAACAGCCAAGTCACTAGCAGACATAATATTCCATTTGCAGGTTCTCTTGTCTTTGCACGTTAGCTTTTTCATGCAGATATAACATCCCCACAAGGCTTGGGATAATATGAGTTTTGACACTGTACTTATGCAACAGTCAATATACCTTCTCTAAACGCTTCCTTATGGAAGCAGGCGGTTTTAGAATCAGACCAAAACACTTTATATTAAGACAATGTTAGCCCATGGCAGCCGGGATTTTTCAACCAGACTATTTTAACCTTGTGCTATGTTGTTACGGTCTGGGCTCTGTGTGTTTTGAACTTTGTATAGATTGGCCTTAGACATTCAGTTGTATTACTCCTTGAGCAGGATTGTGCACCAAAAGTCAATCTATGCCAGTTCCAGTGTGTGCTAATATTGTGGGCTCTCTGTCACTTGGCCACTTTTAATATTGTCTCGAATGGATTCCCCTCCTGTTTTGGCTATATTAATGAGAACATTTGAAAACTACTTTACAATCCACAGACACTGTCTACGTTTTATTTTCAGTGAAGAATAACCAGACCGCCTGAATGCCAAAAAGAGGGAAACTAGAATTTACACGAAAGCTGCTTTTAAATGTCCAGTTACTTAATTTTCTTGATTAGAAATTCTTGCCTTTTAAATAATTGTTTGTTTTATTGTAAATTGCTTTGGGACTTTTGCTGCTGGAAGCAATTCATAAATTCAATAAACCTAACTTAAAGGTAAAGGTACCTGTGACGATTAGGTCCAGTCGCGGACGACTCTGGGGTTACGGCGCTCATCTCACTCTATAGGCTGAGGGAGCTGGCGTTTGTCTGCAGACAGCTTCCGGGTCATGTGACCAGCATGACTAAGCTGCTTCTGACGAAACCAGAGCAGCACACGGAAATGCCATTCACCTTCCCGCCAGAGTGGTTACCTATTTATCTACTTGCACTTTGACATCTTTCGAATTGTTGGTGGGCAGGAGCTGGGACTGAGCAACGGGAGCTCACCCTGTCACGGGGATTCAAACCGCCGACCTTCTGATCAGGAAGCCCTAGGCTCTGTGGTTTAGACCACAGCGCCACCCGCATCCCAAACCTAACTTAACCTAACTTTAATGGACATCTTTAGCTCTAGCACATATTTTTAAAAACACTAAAGTCCAAATAAACATCCTGGAAACAGTGTAACAAATACTGCTAAAGATCATAGTGAAGTGTATCAGAAAATTAAAAGGGGGAAGTTTTGTATTTCATTTCCACATGCTACAGAAATTGCACTGTTAGTTCCTCCTTGCCACTGTGAATATTAAGAATTCTACTTGTAAAATTTTAGATGGGCTCATTGCCAATTTAGAAAGGCGCATACTGAATTATTAAAACTGGTGACATGTTTTCAGTAAATGGCTCTTATTAAGGGGTCGGTATGAAACATGTGCAGGTTTTCCTTTACCACTCAATTTTAGAGCTCACCAACATTGTTCTGTAGTATATATTCTCAGTCCAGAAGAAAGCCTGTAATTATTTAATTATATTTAATATTTTCCCAAGTACAAGAATGGCAGGTGGTCATTCAACAGGCCAAATTCAAACTAACTTGAGGACCTAGCATCACACAGCCTGCACCATCATATCTCCCTAACTCCCAAGATCCGAGGTTGGAGAAAGTGAGCAATTCTTTTTAGTAATAATTGGTACAATGAATGTTCCTGGTTGGAACACTCTGTTTCCAGGGACAGGATTTTCAGCTAACCATGCAGGACGTACTTAACAGAGAAAGACTGGAAACCACATTTCTCTTTCAATTCTTTAATAACTGGGAGATACCGTATTTTTTGCACCATAACACTCACTTTTTTCCTCCTAAAAAGTAAGGGGAAATGTCTGTGCGTGTTATGGAGGGAATGCCTACGGGTGGCATGCCTACGGATTTTCCTCCTCTAAAAACTACGTGTGTGTTATGGTCGGGTGCGTGTTATAGAGCGAAACATACGGTAGGTATTTTCTAAGCATTGCTCATCCAACACCTTATTCTATAGTGATGCTTGCATGGGAATAACATAAGCAGACCAGCAATGGGGAAAAAGATTTACACCCTGATAGTTACTGAGTGGAAAGTTATTACATCACCAAAATAGTGGAATGTGCAAACCAGCCTTCATGTTGATAAAGAACAGGTGCAAAGCTTCAATAAAACACTTCCCTGAATTACTGCTGTAAAGGTTTGCATACGTTTCTAAACACAACTCTGGCAACAAAGCATGCACACATTTGGGTGGAAGTGCACAGGAGTGGGGTGGGGTACAGCAGCACACAGTTTCAGAGAAGTTTTTTGGTGAATTATTATAGGTTCCAGCAGAATTTCAGGGGCTTCATATAAAAAAAAATCTATAAATATCCCTGGTTATATCACAATTTAAGTGTTGTGCTTCTCAGCCAAGGAACCTTGTGAGTTGTAAAGGGCAATACAGATATAATGTGGCAGGGGGTGGAGGAGATAATGAACCTCACAATAGATGTACAGTCCTATGAGGGCCTTTTCACTTGCAAGGTGTGCTGTCTTTGTGGTTTTAAATGGGGGGCTACAGAAAAATCCCCTTTGTCAAAAGGCTCTGCCCTTGTAATGGTGGAGAGAGAGAGTCCATAGACCATGTCCTTTTACACTGCCCCTATGATCAAGATGCTCATACAAAGATTGTTGCCCCATTGCTTAGAAGAATGCCCAGAAGTCCTAGTTTGGAGCTGCTCGGTTCACTTCTAGAAGACGGAAAACCAGAGATTGCAGAATTAGTCACAGAATTCTTTGTGTGACAGCCTATGGAATAAGTCAGTTGTTCTTACCTGCTAGGTCTACATAGACCATTTACCGAAAAATATGGTATCTCTCTTTTTATTTTGCTTGATTTAATCCCTACTAGTATTTGTTGTATTAGAGCACATTGGTATTTAACCCCACACACAACTCACAAAAACAAAACAATTCGTAGAAGTCATTGGGACAGTTAAACTAGTTTCAGATTGGGTCAAAAAAAATTACGTAGTGAGAAGAAATTATGTAAGCCTGGATGCGCTCTCCTGATCGCACAATAATAACACATTTAGCCATTTAAGAAAAGTGGGTGACAAGAATACCACTTTCCTCCCTGGACATAGCAACAAAATATGCTGGGACACCATTTATAATATTGGCTTGAGGGGACCTATACAACTGTATAATGTTGCATGTGCCTTGAGGCACATGTCTCCTCTCTCTCTTTCACACACACTGCCCTTAGATAAACATCAATTAAAAATTCTCAGTGTGGTGACTTGTAACAATAGAACTAGTAAAATAACAAATCAGTACACTGAGGAATATAAACACCGCACATAAAGCCTTTCTTAAATGTCTAAACATTGATCTCAAAGTTAGCTTTCTCTCCTGCACAACACAAAAGGAGGCACTGCTCTAGCTATGCGCTTGCAGAACCACATCGAAATATGTGATTCTCGATCTCTTACTACACCAGTTGCCATGATCTGCATCAACCAAATATAACTCCATTAATATCACATTGTGAACGGCCCTTTGAATTCAGAGGCAAACCTCGTGAAGAAAAGCTGTCTTCTTGCACTCCTTTCACCATTTCCTGTACAAATGCATACAGCAGGAAATGAGCGGAGGTTTTGCTACTGAATAAATGTGCATTTTGTTTTTGATACACTTAAAAACAACTGCCAAACAAAAAAACTCTGCATCTTCCCTAGTCCGGCGGGTGGGTGGGTGGGAGCTGACAGCATTTAAGTCTGGGCTCCATGACTTATTTCTTATTCTGTATAAGAACTAAAAAGAAATAATAAGCAGTGGAGGAGGTAGTTTTTCTATGTAACAAAACACATTCAGTTGGCCAGTTCCCTTATCCTGGAGGCACGGCAAGGGTAACTGGGGCAATCTACATTGAATTAAGGGACGCAGGTGGTGCTGTGGGTTAAACCACAGAGCCTAGGACTTGCCGATCAGAATGTTGGCGGTTCAAATCCCCATGATGGGGTGAGCTCCCGTTGCTTGGTCCCAGCTCCTGCCAACCTAGCAGTTCGAAAGTACGTCAAAGTGCAAGTAGATAAATAGGTAGAGCTCCAGCAGGAAGGTAAACGGCGTTTCCGTGCGCTACTCTGGTTTGCCAGAAGCAGCTTAGTCATGCTGGCCACATGAACTGGAAGCTGTACACCGGCTCCCTTGGCCAATAAAGCGAGATGAGCGCCGCAACCCCAGAGTCGTCCGCGACTGGACCTAATGTTCAAGGGTCCCTTTACCCTTTACCTTTACATTGCATTAAGTGTTAGTGATGGGAAGAGAAGTTCCCAGGCCTGTGAATCTTGAACTAGCGATTTCACTTATGGTAATAAAGTATGTGAACCTGTAGCCTACCAGAACCATGCTTTGCTCACTCTTTCCCTTTCTGCACTCTCTGCGTACTGGGAGTGTTTTATGTGACTAAGGGTCTATTCATACTGAGGGAGGGAGGGAGGGAGGTGGCTGCGGTTTCTACAGATGCCAATGATACAGCTTAGCGTGGAGGGTAAGTACACTTAATCCTACTGATCCATAGTGGTGTTTTGGAACTGAAAACAACACAGGCTAGTAGATGATGTGAATAATCCTACCCGGTTGCTTTCGAACTTAGCGCGATCGTTGTTTGCTTTGGCCGTCTTTTCTGCAAGTTTCTTCTGCCTTTGAGGGCCTTTTCCAAAGAAGATGTAGTTGACGAAAGCATATTCAAGTAAGGCCAAGAAGACAAATACAAAGCAGCCCATGAGATACATGTCAATGGCTTTGACATAGGGAATCTTAGGCAAAGTCTCTCTGAGATGAGTGTTGATCGTTGTCATAGTAAGCACAGTTGTAATGCCTAAAAACGGGAAGAAAGGTAAGAATATTAAGATCTTTCATGCATTTCCCCTTAAAAGCCATTTCCAGGAGCTTGTTGATATTGTGGAAGAGTCAGCAAAATAAAGAGAGGGAACGCTATTGTTTTATTTGTTTGTTTATTACATTTATATTCTGCCTTTCCCTTCAAGGACCTCGTATTTTGTTTCATAGCTCTGTGAATTCCACAAAGAGATCTTATACAACATTTATTGGATGCCTGACCTATTACAACCAAAGTGGTTTGGAGTAAGACAGTTTCTTTACTGAAGAGTTTGCTTCTGAAATACCTATAAATGATTTGTTATATAACTACTTTCTCCGGACCTAAAAGAAAATTGTGATATGAGAAATTCCTTAAAAAGGATGAAAGGAGATATAAAGGAGAGCTAGAAAGGGGATTTTCACTGAAATTAATTGAGCTTAGGGAACTGATGTAACCCAGTGCTCCTCAAAGGGTGGATCATGGGTATCTCTATACAAAGGATGGTAATGGCGAAAGTTGGCTGGCCCACCAATTCTATCTGAAATGTGTACCCTAACAAGAGTGCTCTGGGATGCACATAGAGCAACGGTGAAACTCAAAAGCTCTAGCAAGTGTCCTGTGTGAATGGCATGTGTGCTTTAGAACCAGATGGACAGGGTATAAATAATAAAACTGTTGCTGTTGTTGAGAACCCACTTAAAAGCACAGGTGTTCTGTTGCAGGTCATATGGAAACAGTTCCTTGAACAGATAATAGCTGGAAAACTACTGATGTTTCAACAGCAGGCGTTTTGCTCTTGAGAGTGGACAATGGGACTGCATGCAATTCAGTGCTGATCTTATTCTGGGTTACCCCATGTCTGTAAACGTATGTAACAAAGGAGAATCCATGAGGAACTGGGAGGAAGAAGAGGAAGCAAAGCGGCCTATATATTCCTTTGCCCTCCTCATCCTCCCCCACAAAGCCAGCTTGATAATCAGAGAAGGTCTTGGACTTCAGAAACCTTCTCTCGGCTCGGTTCTGTTTGCATCACCCAACTGCTTCAGCAGCAAAGGGAACGGAGCCACTACTGCTTACCAGGACGAGTGAAGCAGTGGCAAGATTGAGGCTGTGTACATACAGTGGTGTGATGAATGGATTGGCTCTGTTGGTTATGCAGCCCCAACTTTGTCACTGTCTTTTACGTCCTGCTACCAGTAATCAGCATTGCTTTGCTGCTGGGAGGCTACTGCTGTGGCTCCAACCCCACTGGGCAAACCACTTCTGATCTGAGGCAAGCTCTAACACAGGACTGCAAAAAAGCCCAGCCTGCGAAAAGTCTTTATTCGCCTGCTGGGGACTGTAGCAACTTACTGCATTTCTTCACTGCTTGTGGAAATGGGGACTTCCCTCATCTGACAGCTTGTTTATTTTCTGGAAAGTGCTCCCCCCCTCCTGTGCCAGCCCACTCACCCATCTGCATGCAATCCTTTGTCACCTGTGCTTAAATATGTGGCTGTTGTAACAACCTCCTACATGGATATGACAGGGTAATGCCCCATTCATCCTCATTCCATACCGAGAGCAACTCTTGCTGCAGATGCATCATAATTGATCCAGAAGGACACCCACGATAAAATGGTAATCAGTATTGAGGGCATGTAGGTCTGAAGAATGAAGTATCCAATATTCCTCTTCAACTTAAAGCTCAGTGACAGTCTTGGATAGGCACCTATTAGAAAACGAGGGGAATTACAGTTAGTATATATATATATATATATATATATATATATATATATGCAAAAACACATTTGATGGGCTGTTTTGTTACCTATAAAACCTTGAATAAAAATCACTTTGTGAGTTCACATTAAAACTAATGCATATTAGAGAAAATATGTCATGATTCTTGAACACCTATCTGGTTACCTTTTGAAATTTTGTGAAGAACAGAGATATAGTTAATTTACATTTACAAAATAATTTTCACATATTACTGTAAATGTGTGTGTGTGTGTGACATCATCTCCACAAGATGGTGGAATAGCCTTCTTCCCCTTGATCCCAGCTCATGGATGTTTAAATTAGATAACCCTAAATCTTAAAAACACTTATCAAAATAGTGAATTCTGTCAGGACTTGTTACAGTGCTCATAATTAGAACAAAAACCTGAGATAAAAACCTAATAATTAAAAAAAAAGAAATGTTTTTTTATGGGGGGTGGGATCAATACTTATTTCTCCATTACTATGTTTATCCATTAGCTTGGTTAACACTATACAGGCAATGCTCCTAAAATAATTTAATCAGGAAAATTCAGACTAGTGGCTTGGTTCATGAAGCTGTTTCTGAGTGAATTATTTTTGCTGTCCCATTTCAGTCAGTTTCTTACCTTTAAGTGTTGCCCCTGTTCTTGTTTACAGACCCTTATTATTCTTACTTTCAGTACTACTATGCCCAACTGTCTGTTCTGTATGCTTCATATTTTGCAGCATTAATGGTAGGTAGGATGTTGCAAAATGTTTTCATATTGAATCCCTGAAATCACCAAGTAAAAGGACTTTGCCTCTAAAGTGCTTGGTTGGCAGTCTTGCTTTGCCAAGGCATCCCACCCCCACCCCTGCAAGCCCTACAGTAGTTTGGGATGTTCATACTTATATCCTTTATTCTAGACCATCACAAAAACATGGAATGTCTCGGTTGTCTTTTATTCCAGTCATTATAACACCAGTGTCCTTTTTTTTCAAAACTATGATCTGGCCACCCAGTTTTTGTCACCTCTGTGGCCATATAGAGACAAAAATGGGCATGTGCAAGAGAGCTAACGATGCTGAGCATTCAAAGCATGGGAAATACTTGCCTGTGGCAAAGACAACATTCCTGGACACAAGTTTGTGTTCCACAATAGAGAACTGAGGAAGTTCAATTCTTTCCACTCCAGAGACTGCATTATTCCCACCTCGCCAGTAAAATTCTATGTCATCTGTTGTGTATCCATCTGTCAACAAAGCACAAATGCTTTAGAATCATGGGTGCTTAAATGTAAAACTGACCATCGTTAGAGGACAAACAATACAGGACTACAAGATAACAACCATCAACAACAACTTCAAAAAATAAAACAGCATTCCTCCAAGGCACAATTTTGTTTGAGTCTTGAGTCCAGAAGAGCAACGAATTCACTCCCTCTCAAGAAGTAGAGCAGGGGCAGCCATGTGTGTATTTCTTACCAAGTTTTGTTGACTAATAAATGTGATGCAACTATCTGGCTACTACAGACGTCAATCCCTCAGAAACCAATAAGCTGCCCATGGGCCTATTAAACACTACTTCTGTCTCTTTTCGTTAGATCCAATTGAAACATCTGTCAGCTGCCAGGATGAGAACAACTGCCCATCAGATGTGTCATCTATCCTTATTTTCTTGTTTATATTTAAAGGGACAAAAATAAATAAATCCCATTCTTGGCTTCCTGCTAAGAACTGATGCCATAGTAATACATGTTTATTATATGGTAGCTCCTGCACAACCTGAAGAACTTACCTCCAAAAATAATATGTCTTATGTAATAAGTTTAAAGTTACAGATAGTAAAAAAAAAAAGACTTAAAACTGGAGGTTCTTTTTAGGAACACTTCAGAGTAAGAACTCTGAATTAGCCATGTGATGTTGTCATACCTATGGTCAATCTTATTGGTTAAATAGGGACATTACGTCATCATGCAATCCTTGACTGGCTGGGATCATGTGGCCTGTGACCACATCTACACCATACATTTAAAGCACATTTAAATCACTCCCCCCCCAATAATCATGGGAACTGTTCCTCACCTGTCACTGAAATACAATTTGCAGAAAATTAATATTCCCAGGATTATTTTTGGAGGGCAGGCGAATGTGATTTAAATAAATGGCATATATGCTACATATGTGAAGAAGACGCTATAAAAATGGGACCTACAGGACTAAAGACCGAACAATGAAGAAGCCACGAACAAGAGTGGATGACAACAAATGTCTATGATTTGAGGGACTACTTTTGCAGCCCCCCCCCCGTAAGTATTGAGCACAACCCTAGATATAGAGATGTTCTTTCTATCAAGACCAGTCTCCTTCGAATGGTGAGCCCAGAGGGTCTGTGCTTCAGATTTTTATACTTGTGGTTCTGTGTTGAAGCACAACCAGGAGCACTGGAAATGGACCATTAAAAAACAGGGTTTTCCCCCTTCATTAGCACAATCTGCACTGAAAGCAAGATGAAAATAACCCAATCTTCATGCCAGCCTTATAATGTCAGCAATGTAACCACTGCCAGGGCCAGGGAAATTAGAAGCACCCTGGCATGCATGTACTGAAGTGATTGGATGCACTAAAAAAAGAATATTCAATCCTTTAAATAACAATGACATAGATGTATCCTGAAACACTACTATTTGAAGAACTAAAATTTTGTTTTTTGTTTTTTTGGAAAAATGCTAGAGTTGTACTGTACTGAAAAATGTTGAGAAAGAGATTTAGAAGTGCTGTGAGACAAATTTGAGGCAGATGGCCTAATTCTTCCTTTGAAATCCATAGCAAAACTCCCGTAACTTCAACAGGAAAGTGGTAGCAGGCCAAGCGTAATTTACACAAAAGTGTTCATTAGCGTGTATTGATATTTTAGGCGTGTAGAAATTCCCTATACTCTTTGCATTGTAGAAGAAAGCGATGGCTCTTGAAATACAAATTTAAATGATATGAGCACTCCAATTACGGAAAACAACTGGATGGGGGAGAGAGAGGTTCTACTTCTTACATGAAGCTGAACTTCTAATCATAAGTAGGTCTATCTGACAGCCCAAGAGGGGGGAGGGGGCATAGCAAGATCACTCATCCATAATAAAGCACACTGAAAGCAAATTGAATCTCGGTGCTTGCTTTTCTCAAACTGAATCTGATTAAAACATGAACACTAGTTCTCTTGTGTTGTAGATAAGCATCCAGTCATTGCTCTTGCCTAATCAGAACGGCATTATATTTTCCATGCCTTTGGGGTTGGTTTATTTTTTTTAATGCCCACAAATAATAGCAACTTAGTTTCTGTATTTATGTACTTATTTATTTTTCTACATATGAAAATGAAAAAGATCCCTGCAAAAAAAAAAAAAAATCGAGGGAATACAGTGGCCATGATCCAAACAAAAACCAAACACTTTTTAAGTTGCAGTGATTTCAATGGGGGGAACTTAAGCACCCGATTAACCTTCTGATTTGCATAAACAGAAGCTGAAAGTACCTAGTTTTGCCTGCATCATATGCAACAGATTTAATATTAAGAAACTCATATTTTGTCCTAGGTTGTCCTATCAGTGTCAGCTGCTGTGTGTGTGTGTTCAGGGGGCCTCCCTTTCACAGTAACTGTTCCTCTTCATCTCTGATGCTGTTGCCCTTTCATTTGCTTTGCCCTTCTGGGCCCAATCCATACCACCAACCAGAGAGAAAGAGAGAAGTCAAGTGAGTGCCCCATCACTGTTCACTTGCTTGGAGAGGGCAGCTGATGAGGCAGTGACATAGAAAAGGGCATAGGGATCTGAATTTTGCCAGCGGACCCCTGCTAAGGTGCAGCCTTCAATAAATGCCTAACAATATCAACCCTTTATGCCAGCCCTGGTACCATCCTGAGTCTTCAGTATGTGGCATGAATGTGAACGGGTAACCAAATAAATAACTGAGCAGCAAAATTAAAATTATTATAATTTGTGCTAAAATACTCCACACAACTGAATCTAGTAAAGCAAGTACTTTTATGTGTACGTACAGCTTTCTATTTCCAGTGTACAATTCTGCTCATCTAATGGGTATCTTCGCAAGTCCATCATGCAAGCTGCAGTGGTTGTAATTCTGAAACAAAATGCAACAATAGGAACTTTATAAGAGCAATAAATCAACAGTCCCTTAAATAAATATAACACTAAAAAGAAAAGAAAAACAGGAACTGATAAGTAATGCGAGAGAGGTACTGAATTGTTTGCTGTTCCTTCACTAGGACTAAGCTCATGGGTGGGCAGCCTGTGGCCCACTGGGCTCCCCATTTGTCTCACCAGGCTATTTGGGCAAAGCCATGCTCACCTGTCCTGCACCTTTCATCCTATGAGGGGCGGGTAAGATGTGGTTGGGACAAAGAGGAGTTTGTGGGCACCTATCAGCCGGTTCCTGGGACTTCAAAGCACAGAGCAGGGCTCCTTGAAAGCGCCAACAGCGAATTGCTTTTCTTGGCTTGAAGAGGACCCTGCACAGCTGAAGCCTCGATAATCAGCAAGTTATCAATTACACAAGGGAGCTCCCCTTCAGAAACTCATTGGTGCAGTTGAGGGGACCAGAAGCAGCAGCTAGGATTCAAAGCGCTTCCTCCAGGACTTTGAACCCAATTTCCTTCTATTGAAAAGTGTTTCTCGTTTCTTTTCACAGAAAGCTACCCATATTCAAAGAACTGGAGGATGCACTTTGAACACAAGCTACTTTCTCTGCAGAGGAGCACCCCACCCCCTTTAATTTTTAACAAGTGTCAATCTTCTGACATCACTGTGACTTCAGGAGTTAGATAAGGGGTGGTTGCACCCACCTGTCACAGTTGGACCATGAGGGGTGGAGAAGATAAGGATCCGGCTCACTGGTCGGATCCAGTACTGTACCCCAGTTTAATTCCTCTATTTCTGCACAGCCAAATGCAGCACAGACAGATACATGGCAACTCTGTTTTTACTTATTCATTAAATATTTCTTTATTCTGCCATATCCAAAACGTTAACGGTAATTTTCAAAGGACAAGGTACAATGCTAATAAAAGACTATCCTTGTTAGTTTAGGAACCTCGCCCCTCAAAACGATGAGGTAAGCTCAAAACGATGCACCCACTGAAATTCTAAAATGTGGGGCAGAAAAAATGGAAACCTCTTTTTCAGGGGAAGAACAGTTTTGAAAAATTGGAACACAGATTTGAACAAAGTACTAGGCCTGGAATTTTCTGCAAACCTTGATGTGGCTTATCTACCACTGTTTTCCTTTTCTAATCCCTTACTCCCTACTCCTTAATCTCAATGAGAAACAAATTATTTTTTTACCAGTTCCACAAAAAAACATGATTTTTTTTCCTTTTTGCATATCACATGTATATCATACACGTATACGCTCCAGGTTTCCTAAAGTAAATAAACAGATACATAAACAGATACATGCAACAATGTATATAACTCTATACAAATTACTTCTGTGTTGTTATTTATAAAATAATGGTGCAGGAATAGAGTACCATATGGGGCATGACTCTTAAACCTACTATATATGGTGGGGTTGTGTATAATTTTGCATATAATTGAGCTTTTAAAATAATACGCAGATGGCCGAGATATAGAAGAAGAAGAAGAGTTTGGATTTGATATCCCGCTTTATCACTACCTGAAGGAGTCTCAAAGCGGCTAACATTCTCCTTTCCCTTCCTCCCCCACAACAAACACTCTGTGAGGTGAGTGAGGCTGAGCGACTTCAAAGAAGTGTGACTGGCCCAAGGTCACCCAGCAGCTGCATGTGGAGGAGCGGAGACGCGAACCCGGTTCCCCAGATTACGAGACTATCGCTCTTAACCACTACACCACACTGGCTGACACTTGCTGCAAGAGGTGGTCCAATGTGGGCAAAACTCGGTTGGATTAGAAAACTTCTACATTCCATGCTATCTCCATCACAACACAGTGCTACTTAGAACCAAAGGCATTATTTGTTAATATAACACATGCAGGTTGAGGATCAAACCGATTTGACACAGAAGACTATAACCAACAATCATGCGGAAGTTCAGCTAGCATGCCTACTCAGAGGCAAATCCCACTGAATTCAATGGGGCATCCTCCCAGGTAAGTGGGTGCACAGTTGCAACCTTAACGTGTGGTTTTTAAACAAGTGTTTCAACATAATGCTTTATGCATTGACTTAGAAATTTTGCTTGATCATGTGAGCTTGCTATGGAGTCTGTCAGCAAACTTGTCCAATGAAGTTCAAAGCAAACCATTTCATTGAATGAGGGAAAACAGACTGATCATATATGTGTGGCCAAATGGAAGATGAATTGGGGTGATGGAGGAAAAGCTGCAAAAGATTTCTCAAGGGTTCACATTATAGCATGCAGGATAAAAAAATTAACAAAACTCTTCAGGACTGAAACAGCTTCTGAAGAGTGCCTTTGCAGCTGGTCTGTGGCTTCAGGGATGAATTCCTTTTTACCAAACATCTGCTAGCACCCAGCTAATTCCCCAGGCAAGGTGCTCAAGACTATTTACTACAGGGAGACTGTATTTCTCCAGTATGACAGCAGCAGCTGTGACTTAACATGTACAAGTAACACCAAATGATCCCCCTTTTGAAAAGCATGCTACCTTAAGCTAAGGGGCAATCAAGCTTGTTTTAAAATGCACCATTCTGGTAATTATATAATCCTATTTATTTGTTAAAGAAGTGGAATCGTTTTGCAAGCAGTTCCAGTTTAGTGCATCGGACAAATAAAAGACCTGAGCTTTTCTGCTTGCATCAAGTTCTTTAAGCAAACAAATATAAAATGATTTGCTTCAATAAATCAAGGGAGCTCCTAGCCTTTATCGTGCATTTGCATGCATTTTAAAATGAATATATGTGGGCAAACACACTTTAAATACTTGTGGTACAATGCTTTTCTCTGTGGTTTTGAGTTATATGCCTGTATTCCTTATACTCCTATATTGTTTATATAAAATATTGCACAGCTTGCACACTTGGAAGGAGCAGCATAGTCAAGACCCTGATGTTGGGAAAGATGGAGGGCACAAAGAGAAGGGGACGACAGAGGACGGGATGGTTGGACAGTGTTCTCGAAGCTACCAGCATGAGTCTGACCAAACTGCGGGAGGCAGTGGAAAACAGGAGTGCCTGGTATGCTCTGGTCCATGGGGTCACGAAGAGTCGGACACGACTAAACGACTAAACAACAACAAATCTCTTGCCTTGCATGCACCTAGAAGTAGGTAATCTCCATTAACTGCAATTGTTGTGACTGTCTTCAGAAATTGCTAAAGAAGTGCAGGCATCTGAATGCATTGTTATTTCACAATGCAGACTGCGCTGCCGGGAGAGGAGGCAGGCCTCTTTAAATCCCAAAGAAGCGGACCCAAGCAGAAACAACACCAAGTTTCCACCTGGCTCTGCCCACTCCCTCTGCTGGTACCTCCTAAAGCCTGCCCACAATTGGGCTGACATTGTGAGAGGGGTAAGATTTCATTTCCCCATGGCTGAGGGGAATGTCTCCCATCAGCCATTGGGAGGCTCTGAATCAGTCTGGCACCAGCAGCAAGCTGTGAAGTGCCACAACTGTCTTACACCAGCACAATGAGTGGAATTTCCACACTCAAGTAGCAAGACTTGCCATGTTTGAAGAACAACATGCATACAAGTAGTGTACTGGCTGAATTTGCAGATAGCAGCAACGCTCAAAGCTGCTGTTGGTAAGGTTTATATTATTATTTTAAACTCTGTACAACATGTCACAGTTTCATATCAATTAGATTAATATTATTAGTTATATAATTAGACATATACAACAAACTAGTGCTTGAAAATAGTTTGAAGTAAATACCCTTGAGCTGATTTAATTTTCACAGAAGTCTTTGTAATTTACATCTACTCAACGTGTTTAATAAAATTCCAAGACTAAATTGCGGATAGAATGGAATTAGCTCTTACAATCTGAAGAGATAATGTAAGCATTTGTTTTCTTTAAGAGATTTGCTGCTTTCAGCAATTATTCTTCAGAGCTTCTGTTTATTTGTTGAACTGAATTAAAGGTTGGCATGACATGAGCAACTTAACATTGAGTCATTATTTACTGCTGCTGTTGGGCTTTGGTCTATATACAAACTGTTGCTATTGTATGGCATTGTTAAACTGAGTGCCAGACCCCTCTTCTCCTTGGATCTAACAAATGTTAGAATTTAATCCAAGCTTCAGATTCTTGGAATAGCCAGGCTACCCTCCTGGTGAGGTGATAAACCTGGGTGACGAGACATTAAGGGGAATTTAGGGTGTTAATGGAGATTAAGGGGCTTGGTACAAGATGGCAAATGGGTGGGGCCCCTTCTCTCAATGGATAAAGCCATAATTGAAAGTAGAGTTTGGGGAGCAGTGATGTGGCCTAGAAGTAAAGCAGCAAGCTGGAGAGAGAACCAGAGCAACATTTGAGAGCAATATTTGCTTTCTGTTTGAATTTAAGGCTGTGGCTATGAAAGAAACAAGACCCATTTTGGGGTGTTCATGCTGTGAACCCCTCCAGCATAAGCTCTTAAAGACACCATAGTTTCTGCTGTGCCTCATTGCCAAAAGGAAACACAAATCCTGGGTAAGAACCTGGAACCCCTGGAATCTTGCAATGCTTGGATATTGGGGTGGCATGCAACACCGTGGTATTACAGCACTGGCTACTGAGGCAGTAGTAGAGAGGCTCTGGGTCGCTCATATTTTTCTGGGAAATGAGCAGGAATGAAAACATAACAAATCCTGCTTTTGCTAAAATGGAATGTGTTTTTCATATATCTTGCTCCTTTCACGAACAAGTCCGTAGCAAACAACACAGCTTCTTATTTCTGAGACTGGGTAGTTTCTCAGGGTTGATGCTTTTGGACTAATTCAGAGTTTGCATAGTTCTATTTTTTTTTGGGGGGGGGGAGCTCAGGAATTGTACAGCTACCTTTTTCAATGTTAGAGAAGTCATGGATTTTATTGCTTCAAGGCTAGGGAGCTGTTGGGCCTCATAATCTCAAATAAAGGTGTGCATGCCCCCCCATATCAGTATCCGTGACTTTAAAAACAAATTCCAATCTGTTTCTGAGTCGTTCTGTGCTCTGTCCACTCTGTGTTTTGAATTCTGAGCCACTCTGTACACAATGAAGCTCTGTGTTTCCCTGTGTAATTTCCATCCTCTTTGGCCAAAGTGAGTGAAGTTTACAGAGGAGACCCTCCAGCATGAATTCAATCTGTCAAGTCCAGGGGTTTTTGGGAGAGTGTGGAGTGTGGAAATGTTTTGAAAATGAAGCATTTGATGTGAACTGAATCAATGAACATTTAGTACAAACAACTCTGATCTGACTTGGGAGGTGAGTAAGGGCAGATTCTGACATGCTGCTTAGTCAATAAATTTGTGCCCTGATTTCACCCAACACTGGTGCCCAGTTTGAATTATTTCCACCATACTCACAAGCCACAGGCATGTGCTTTCCTGGGTACTGCTGCTTATCATATGAATCAGTGTGATCAACTGAAAGCTTCCCTGCTGGCACTGATATGGAGACTCTCTATATGACTGAACTGATTCATGAGATAGCAGCCCTAACTAGCAGCCTCCCACATGGTGACTTCAATAGGAGTTTCGCTCTACCTTGTGATTCATTATCAGTGCTTTGGATATTCCACATTAAATATATTACACCCTTTTCCTCGTCCCACTAACACAATGGCATTAAGGTACCAGAAAGGCATGTTTGTCTGAGGGAACTGCCATGTAGAACTCCAGAGATAGGAGGGAATGTATGCTCTGTTGGGGTGGGAGGTAAAAGAGCAGGAAGGATGAGGAGTTAAGTTTCACACATGACTAGACCTTGGAGTGCAAGTCTCAACAGACCACATGCTTTTAAATGAATGTTTGATAGATACTTGGATATGAGTTGGTAGCTTAAATTTTGAAGCAAAGAAAACCTGGCAAAATTAGGAAATACAGTGGTACCTTGGTTCTCGAACTTAATCTGTTCCGGGAGTCCGTTTGACTCCTGAAACTGTTTGAAAACCAAGGCGCAGCTTCTGATTGGCTGCAGGAGCTTCCTGCACTCAATTGGAAGCTGCGTTGGGAGCCGCGTTGAGAGCCAGTGTGGTGTAGTGGTTAAGAGCGGTAGACTCGTAATCTGGGGAACCAGGTTCGCGTCTCCGCTCCTCCACATGCAGCTGCTGGGTGACCTTGGGCTAGTCACACTTCTCTGAAGTCTCTCAGCCCCACTCACCTCACCGAGTGTTTGTTGTGGGGGAGGAAGGGAAAGGAGAATGTTAGCTGCTTTGAGACTCCTTCGGGTAGTGATAAAGCGGGATATCAAATCCAAACTCTTCTTCTTCTTCTCTTCTTCAATTTGTTCAGGAGCCAAGCCATTCGAGTGACAAGGTACCACTGTATTAGCAGCGTCATTTATTGTCTGGGGGAATCTTTTAGAGAAACGCTAGAGGATGCACAATAGGCAGCAGAGGGTCTATGATAACTTAACACCAAGGGAACAAAGGTCAACAGCACAAAACCAATACTGGAAAAATCTCGATCACGCTGCTACATACCTGAGGCCATACAACACTGTACCATCTGGATGAAGGCGAATCATTCGATTCTTAACAGTAACACCGTGCACGAATGATTTCTTGTCGTTTAGGAAGTAAGTATCAGGCACCCATAGTTGATCCGCTACTCGGTTATCAAGCGTAAGGTTGAGAGGAATCCCAGCATAGGCTAGTCTTTTATCTCTCCAGTATTGTTGAAAATACATAGTTAGTGTGTAGTCCTGGTGGAGAGAAGAGAAGAAACTTAAGTCATATATATCACACTTCTGAAATCAATTTTGTACATTTTCTTTGTCTGATACACTTCATTCTAAGCCTAGCTTGTGTTCAACATTTGAGTTCTGTTGCATATCACCGTGCGATTCTGTGTAATTGAAATGTCACTGGGTTGTTGCTTTTTAAAAAAGAAAATGTGTAGGGAAAGATTCAACTTTTTATTTTCTTCCTCAAATGTGCACCGGTAAATTACTAATTTTTGTGTGTGAGGGCTGCTGCCTTGTGTGGTGTAACATTTGCCTCTATGGGAACACTTTTGGAATTACTTGCGTGGAAGGAAGAATGGGAAAGAAGCTACACTAGAATTGGGCATCCATCTGAATTTTTCAGAATCCCAAATCAGACATGAATTTCTCAGGGGATACGATACAATACTGCAAGATGAAAAACTATCTTTGGTGGAGAATGATTGTCACTACTGTTCAGAGAAATAGCAGTTATATTCCGCTCTCAGTGCTCATGAACAATTTCTATTAGTGCACCATCAGAAGGACAATATACCCCCTGGTGTTTTCTGCAATTTCTGATGTAGAGGATAGGAACAAATGCATTCTCTACCAGTTATAGCTTAATTAAAGCTTGGTTTTAGTAGTAATAAAATTGCAAAGTATTTTTTATTGGCCTCTAATAAGTAATTTGGAACCAAAAACTAGATTACTAAAACCCACAGGTATATGTGTAGCACCAAAACCACATTATAGTGCAATATTAGTAATTTGATTAAACTAGAAGCAGTCTAAAAGAACTCTGTGTCACTGGGAAAAAGAATAAATAGCAGGAAAGGCACGCCACAGCTATCTTGTACTCTCCCAAAAGTTCCATCATATTCCCATTTTTGAGAAAGAGGAAAGAAGAGCTTCCTGCTCAGTAACTGAAGATGAAGCTGCTTTCATGCTGACTTCATAAACTAGTAGCCTTCAAAACCATACAACTCCGTGAACAAATAGTTAAATACATAAAATACTGAAACACTTGAGCTTACCTCTCCAAACTTTCCCACACTGTATTTTTCTCACACAATGCCACCCATAAAATATTTGTTTTATCATTGATCGCAGTGTAATAAAATTATATAACAAAGCTGGTGGAGAAAACATGGCTCTCCCATTATAGAAAAATAAAAAATCCTACAACCTCAATAATTTTACAATCAGCATTGTAAAAACTGGAAAGGAACTCCTATCAACTTATTAAAGCAATTTCCAATTTGGAATAAAATTACATTTATTTAGATGAGGAAGTACAGATGGCCCCAATATTCTGTTTTTTTAATTTAGCAACTGGCTTCACAAAGAAAAGTTCTTACAAGAAATTGGGTGGGGGAGAGAGCAGGGAGTTACAGTGTTAAGTCTATTAAATAAAGTTTGGTTCATGTTTCTATTCTGAAGGTGCCTGTGCATTTATTCATATGTAACAGGATATCTTATACATAAACATGAGTGGAAACAAGGTTTGTTCTCTTTGGAACAAGGATATTTCCTTTCAACTTTCTTGAACTGAATACACCTTTTTAAAGAGGAAATGTTCCCATTAGCTTTTTTATCCCAAGACTTTGAAAGTCTCTGTGTTGCAGGACATGACCATCATAGTTTCCCAGATTATTGCCTTGCTACCTATATAGTGGGCAGGAGGTTCTGTGTGTGTTTGCAGGTCCTTTAAGAAAAGAAAGTTTATAACAGTTAAAGGCTTCTTATGAATAGTAACGCGGGTGGCGCTGTGGGTTAAACCACAGAGCCTAGGACTTGCTGATCGGAAGGTCGGCGGTTTGAATCCCTGCAACGGGGTGAGCTCCCATTGCTCGGTCCCAGCTCCTGCCCACCTAGCAGTTTGAAAGCACATCAAAGTGCAAGTAGATAAATAAAGCGAGATGAGCGCCGCAACCCCAGAGTTGGTCACGACTGGACCTAATGGTCAGGAGTCCCTTTACCCTTTATAGTGGGCAGGAGGCGCTCTCTCTCTCTCTCTGTGTGTGTGTGTGTGTGGGTTTGCAGGTCCTTTAAGAAAAGAAAGTTTATAATAGTTAAGGGCTTCTTATGAATAGTAACAGGTCAGTGCTAAATCAGTTTCTTATCTCTGTTGTGCTTCTTTAAGTAAAGGAGCAGGACAGTTAATTTTGACTTCTTTTACCCACCTCAGAGCATATTTTTAGCTAGTGTTGGAAAATGTGTTGGCTCCAAATGAAGGCCAAGTGGCACGCTAACATTTTTGCAGGTCTCTAGCACAATGAAAGCTGCCTCCCAAAGTGCATGCCTTTTGGTGCGAATAAGTATGCCAACAACCTCTTTGGTGAGTATAAGTGTAATGAGAAAGGTTGCCATATCAACCAGTGTTAAGAGATACTGCACGCAATAGAAGGTTGGTTGGCATAGCAACAAAAGGCACAATATCTTCATTTTGGCATGGGGAGAAAAACTAACCACAAAGTGGTTAGGCTTTCAGGCATGGAAAGAGAAAGGACAGAGCAATACCATGAGATTGTTTTTGTTGTGCCACAGTCTCCTGTTGCCCAAATGATATAAAAGCTTGACCCCTGAAGGAGCTATTCCTGCAGTTATAAATTGCATTCTGGAATATTGCTTTAGCGAGAAAATGTAAATTGGTCATAAAAAAATTAAGAAATGCCTACTATTTCTAATAAATAATTTGGCTTATTGGGGCTTCCAGTGCAGCTCTAATGACTGAATAATCTAAAAATAATCCTTTCAATTTCAGCAGGCATTCTAAATAAGTTGTTCTTTATGTTTATTGATTGCTGTGTAAAATGTTTTGTGAAAAGCTATTGGAAACAAATATATAAAAACAATCCATGTTCAAAGGAATGTTCTTAAGGTAGGCTTATAAGTAAGGAATTTTAGAAATTTATTTACTTATAATACAGTTTATATTATTTTAAAAGTAGTTTCTTTTTACAATTTACAAAATTGTAAATTGAGGTGAAAATTCCTGAGCAATGGATTTATTTATGGAATAAATACATAGATTTCCCTTCCTTAGTTGATGCCAGGCAATGTCAGTGGCCTTCAACTTAGGAAATTAAGGTCATACACCTGGAGCTCAGAAGATATCACACAGAAGACAATACACCAGTTCTCACGATCTGAACACATTGTGTACTCAGGAAATCATCTGTTAGGCAAGCAGTCACATAACAAGTAAATGATTTCCATTGATTCCTATGGGGTAATTTCTTAGGTCTTATGCAGTTCAGATTCTCCCCCCCCCCATCATTGCAGCTTTTATTGTTGTAAGTTGTTTTGGATGCCCTTTGCCTGGGGAAGCAGTATAAATATTTTAAAATAAACAAGAAATGAAAAAAGAAGTCACTTCATTCTCACAACACAATGCTTTACATGTCTACTCAGAAGTCAGTCCCAATGAGTTCAATGGGGCTTCCTCCTAATTGATGCAAGATTGCAGTCCTAGTCTGAGTGCAGCACCCTAGCCACTACCTCTATGAACATAGTGATAGGACACCAACATTTCCTTCCTGATTAAAATGGTCCAAATGAATCTCAAAAGATTCATAGTGCATTCGTATACATGTTTACTCAGATGAAAGATCTACTACGGTTGATGGAGCTTACTTCCAGATAATTGTGCACATGACCGCAAACTCAGTGACTGAAGGGATATGTCCATTTCCTTTCCTCTTTCTTTCTCTTACACACTGAAGTGTATAGCAAAAGGGGGCATGATACTGTACTGGAAATGGCAAGCAAAGGATAGCCAATGAAGAGTAGAATGGTCTACTCTCAACTAATCACAGAGCATTTAAAGATGCACCTCTGTCATTTACCCTTTACATGTTTGCTGCAGGAAGCTTTGCGCAAGCAAGATTCCCACATAAAACAGATACTCAAAGATATCTCAAAGGTACTCAAATATTGCATTTAAATACTTTGTATTGCAATGCAACCTAAAAGAGCTGAGATGTGTAGGTGGCATTTATCAGGATCCAGCCATTCCAGGTTGGAAGCATCAGGAGAAAGACACAACTAGTAGATTGAGACTGTTGACGACAGCTCTTTTTTCAAAAAGGACCAGAAAGCTAAATACCCAAGAAAACTACCATTCAAAAGACAAATAACCTTAGGCTCAGCAAAGCACTGAAATTGCTTTATGCAGCACAAAGTTTATTTCCTTTTTAAGCTAACACTCTCGAGGGGATAGATTATTTAGAATCATTGTAACCACTTTAAAGAAAGGAACAAAATGTTCAAAGACAGTTGTGACTGAACCTGAAGTAGCAGTGGCCAGATGAGGGCCTCACATTTGCTTTAGCAAGAGGAGGCAGGGGGAAAGGATTCCTTGAAGCTGTCATCTCATCTTTGAAGTAAACTCAAACCATATTTTTTTCAAGCTTTCCACTGCCATCCAAATAAACTTCAAAAGAAGACAGACATTTCTCAGCCAATCTCTGAATGCTGCAGTTTCAGGGAAAGAATCCTGTATCAAAACTTCAAACTGCAGTGGCCAGAACGCTAGCTAGCAGTCCATCTAGATTCATATAACCTCTGTTTTAAAACAGCTGCATTGGTCGCCAGTTCATCTCCAGGGCCTTTCAAGGTGCTCACATTAGTGTTTGAAGTCCTAAATGACTTAGGCCCCAAAGAGACTGTCTCCTTCCCTTCAAGACCCTGCTGGGTGTTAAGATTAGCAAAGAAGGTTCTCTCGGCACTTTCACAGCCTTTGGACATTGGCAGTTGAAGAGAGTGCCTGGGGACCTCATGGCAAAGAGGGGTTAATAAGTATTAATAATAACAATCCTGCTGCAATCCTATGTGAAGAGTTTCAGGTTGCAGAGTGCCCCCCATAGGAGCCAAGTGGTGCCATCTCCACCTCTACATACCACCACTGCACTGAATGAACCATTGCAACAAATTTCCCACAAGCAGGGGTGCTTTTCACACCACACATAGGACAACTGGCCAGCCTGGTCAACCTCAATTCCCTGCTGTGAAGTTTGGGAGCTGGGCTGTACCTGGGGTCTTGGGAGAGATAGACTGCTAAATCATCTCTCTGTCTCTCTATAAACTCATGATTGCAGTCTAGGAGCATAATCCAAGTTTGCACCTAATTTTTAATTATAGAAGGCTCAAGAATGTGGAAATTTCAGCTGAAACTCTTGCTGTTTTCATTTTTATCATAACAGCATATTAAATGTTTTGTAAGTAATTATATACATCTTTAAAAAAAGAAAGAGTACAACTGTACTAGTGAATAACATGTAATTCATTGAACACTGAGGAATACTTATATGCCTTATTCCGAATTGATGCTGAGTATATAAACAATGTAATTTGTTTAACATCTGCTTGTGGTAAATGTTAACAGATGTTCCTAATTATTATCTTTCGGTGCCTATGTATGCAGAATATGAACACACATATGATAAATTAGACTTGCATGAAACGAATGCGAAATGAGTTAACACACAAACAGTATACAGCTAATTAAAATGCCCATGCTTACATTTGAAAGCTAGATTAACAAACCATAACAAATGCCGCTATTTTAATCATACAAACGAGGCAGATGCTTTCATTTGCTGGGGAATTAGACCACCCAAAACACAATTTGATATATTTGTTGTATTTTAAAACCTTGCCCTCTTCTCCATCCATCGCAATTTAATGTTGCCAATCCTCTTCGATGGTGGCTTTTGTGACATGGTGGCTTTTCGTTCAAAAGAACGTTAGATGGCAAATTACATGTGGCAAATTAGATGTAGTGTGTGCTACACCTACGTTGCGAGTGTTGATAGGTGGGTACACATGAAAAGGGATTGAGATTGGGCTCAATTTCAGTTCCTTCCATTTGTACCACCACACTTCTCTCCTTCTTCCTCTTTAGCCATGCCCAAATCCCAGTACAACAGACTGTATGCAGAATGGAAGGCTGGGGAATTCCTCTTGTACTGGTATCTTCCCATTTATCTACTCCCTAAAGTTTGTCCTTTTAGTTATTATTGTTCTGGGCAGCTGTGCCTGGAGTCAAATTGACTATGCCAGTA
This sequence comes from Podarcis bocagei, assembly GCF_964188305.1. Classification (NCBI taxonomy): domain Eukaryota; kingdom Metazoa; phylum Chordata; class Lepidosauria; order Squamata; family Lacertidae; genus Podarcis; species Podarcis bocagei. Next base: position 33,278,169 of record NC_138130.1, read on the forward strand.
TTAGGTTTTAATTTACATTTCATGAAGCATTCCCCGCCTCCCTACTCCCAGGCCACAAGGAGTGGGGAAAGAGACGCTGTTTTGATCCACATAAATACATTTCGGATCAAGGCTTAAATGCTGAAGTTTTGTGTGAGTCAGTCAAGCCTTTACATTATTTGAAGGCTTTACTCTCATAAGCACTTTATTCCTATGCTGCGAGATTTTTAGACTCTAATAGTTCACACTGTGTGCCAAGCAACTTTTAAGGTTTTTTCCCTCCCCCTTTGAAAGAAAAAATGGTGAGACATCTTGTTTAAGATTCTGGTGTGGGGAGGAAGATTTCTATCGCATTTCGAGTTCCGTTTGCTATGCTGTTCACATTTAAAAATCTAGCCCGAGCACCGTATCTTTTTATGACTAAGACTCCAGTTGTCAAGCCACTTCCTTTGGTCTACTGTCAGTGAAGCACTGAAACTGACAGCAGTGCTCCAGAACCGCTCTGGCCTTAGTTGCTACAGCTTCAACATAAACAATGTCGTGCAATCTGGCTCCACAGCACAAGCTGCTTACTTTGGACTCATCCAAGCAACTGGCATGAATCTGATTTAAGCATCTGCTATGTTCTAAACATCCAGCCCATCCTCTTGGATTTCTTCCTTTTGATTTCTCTATCCATGGATAAAGACACAGAGTAGAAAAATACTGACCAAATAGCTGCATATTTGTCTAAATGACAGCAAGTTTATTTGTTATTTGTTGTTGTTTAGTCGTTTAGTCGTGTCCGACTCTTTGTGACCCCATGGACCAGAGCACGCCAGGCACTCCTGTCTTCCACTGCCTCCCGCAGCTTGGTCAAATTCATGTTGGTGGCTTCGAGAACACTGTCCAACCATCTCGTCCTCTGTTGTCCCCTTCTCCTTGTGCCCTCAATCTTTCCCAACATCAGGTTCTTTTCCAAGGAGTCTTCTCTTCTCATGAGGTGGCCAAAGTATTGGAGCCTCAGCTTCACAATCTGCCCTTCCAGTGAGCACTCAGGGCTGATTTCCTTAAGAATGGATAGGTTTGATCTTCTTGCAGTCCATGGGACTCTCAAGAGTCTCCTCCAGCACCATAATTCAAAAGCATCAATTCTTTGGTGATCAGCCTTCTTTATGGTCCAGCTCTCACTTCCATACATCACTACTGGGAAAACCATAGCTTTAACTATACGGACCTTTGTCGGCAAGGTGATGTCTCTGCTTTTTAAGATGCTGTCTAGGTTTGTCATTGCTTTTCTCCCAAGAAGCAGGCGTCTTTTAATTTTGTGACTGCTGTCACCATCTGCAGTGATCATGGAACCCAAGAAAGTAAAATCTCTCGCTGCCTCCATTTCTTCCCCTTCTATTTGCCAGGAGGTGATGGGACCAGTGGCCATGATCTTAGTTTTTTTTTTATGTTGAGCTTCAGACCATATTTTGCGCTCTCCTCTTTCACCCTCATTAAGAGGTTCAGCAAGTTTATAGGCGTGCTTATATGCAGGTGTATAGTATACCAGTATGACTGACAAATTTAAATTTCAGAAAATATTGAAACATGAACTATAATATAGCATAGCATATTAATCTTATAAACAAATGCTATCCCCCTCATCACTTATTCTTATTCTAAATAAGGGATGGGAACTTGTGAACCTTAGGCTGCATAGCTAGCAGTCAGGGATGAAGGGGTTTTTCCTTGCATGGGCAAGTGAATGAAGTAATATTAAGACTTTCAAGTTTTATCATTGTTTGTGGCAGATACAATATTGGCATATAAAGAATGGGAAAATGGGGGGCAGATGCGGGAATCGGCGAGGTGGTCCCATGACTCCTTGCCGGTGACCAGCGGGGAGAGGAAGTGTCCTCCGCTGCCTACGCCCTCCTTGCACAGAAGGCTTCCGCGCAGGGAGAGTAGGAGGAGACTGGGCGTCAAAGAGCTTCTTTGCTGGAAGAAGTTTAAGAAACGCCCACTGACGGATTCTGCCAGCGATTGAGACAGCCACGGGTGAGTGGCTGCTCAGACAGGAAAGGTTCACTCAGGCAACCCAGCCAGGTGTTGGGACAAGCTTATGCATGAGCAACCCCTAGAACCATTACATTCATATACAAAGCAATAACAAAAGAAAGGCTAAAGGGAAGGCAAAAAGATCTGCACCCTAATTGGCTTCAACTTTTCCAGTGCTGCTCCTTTGCAAAACATGTAGGAGAAAGAGGGGAAGGATTTCGTTCCCTCGCAATATTTGAATCAAGGTGTGTTGAACTCCATTGTGATATGAAAGGCATGGTTTCATTGATTTATAGTATGCTTGTAGAACACTATATGGGGAATGTAAAGGGCCTATGTTCAGTATGGGAGACAGATATAGGCAAAGAAACTGAATGGGATGGCACATGGAGGACACCACCCTTAAGAACTATCTCATCTCACCTTCAAGAAGCTTATCTGAAGGTGTATTGGACTCTGGTGCATCTAGCCCAAATCGATAAATCTCTACACATACACACCCTTTGCTGGAGGGGCTATGGGAACCTTGGAACGTATTTTCATGCTTAGTGGGAATGCAAAATTATTTACGGTATATATTTTGGACCAGGGTCTTTTATATTATCTCAAAGATGGTTAAACAACCTCTCTTGCCAAACCCAGCCTTAGCCCTGCTTTAACTAAACCCAGATTCCAACCCTACTACCCAGCATAAAGATTTAATTATTTTCCTACTGGTAGCCGCACATCTAGTGATGATAGTGTATTACCGGAAATCCCAGGTGGAGTTAACTCTTGAGACATGGTTCAATAATATTTGGGATATAGCTGGTTCAGAATGGCTAACTGGCCTTAGGAGAGTCTCAAGTGGAAAATACATTTGCTGAAACCTGGTGTCCCTTCTTTTCATATGTAAAGGAAAAAGAAAGTAAAGCTCTTCCAACAACCTCACAAACCTGTTTGTGGAGGACCTATACAGACTGCCAATGTTTTAAGACTATGCAGAATGACACCATTATCTTAATCTTTTCTTTGTTGCAACTGTATTTGTCAAGGCTGCCTCAGGTCCCAGCTCACAAAGGACCAACGCCAGTGTCTCTTTATATACAGAAACGTTTATTGTAGTTCATTCTCCGTTTCACAGCCGAGGCGCGCAGCCTCACGTCCGTAACGCTAGACCGCCGAAGTCCCCTCTGAGTCAGTTCCTCCCCTGCACCAGTTTAAGATGCTTGTGCTACTCCACCTCTTCCTTTCTCTCCTTTTCCGCAGGGTCTTCCTGCCCGCTGGGGTTTCGCCCCTCCTGGATTCCCCTGACGCTGAATCCCCAGACTGCTCTCCCTCCCTCCTGCGGGCTTTGGGACCTGGCTCCTCCTCCGGGCTCCCTGTTCTTCCGCGCGCCTGCACATTTGAACTTCTAACCTTCTTCTTCTAACCTGCCCAACTTCTAACCTTCCTCTTGACAGTTACACTACTCCCTTCACTGCTCCCCTCCCCTTCCGGGAGGATGGGTTGTTCTGACCTCCCCTCCATTTCTGCTGCCGAAGCTGCTTCTCCTGACACACTGGAACCTTCCCCCCCTTCGCTGTGCTCTGGAGGGGAAGCTGGTCCTGATTTCCAGCTGCCGCTTTGGGATCCCCTGCTGGCCCCTTGCCCCTGATGCGTCCCCCCTGGGACTCCCCTTGTCTTGACCACAGGCGCCCCCTTCTGGGAATCCTCTGATTCGCTGGAGAGACTCATGGAATCCCTCGAGTCATTGTCATCCTCCTCCTCGCTGTCCTCGGACTCTTCTGAATCGTTGTCCATCTCCTGCCTGCTCTGTGCCTCTCTCCCTGAACCCCTGACAGTATTGTATAATATTAAAATTTATTTTAATATATTTAGAAAGAAAGAAAAATAAGAATCTGGATTTGCATGAGGCTCCCACATGTCATGTTATTTTTTCTAGAAGAGCAATATTCCAAACATTATACAACCAAGAAGAAACATGGAGGTCAGAAAAAGTTTTCTATTTTTGTACAACTGAGAGGCATGCGGCCAATAATTTTAAAAAAATCAGTAAAGGAGAACTAGTTGTGTGAATTGAATTGGTTCCTTATTAATCTTAAGAGACTTCTTCAAAAAAAAATTGACTATCCCGACAACATCTCTTCTTTTGAATGTTTCCTTGATTTCATTCATCATCTCACGATCTCCCTGAACATTTTGATCAGGGGGACAATAGGACATCCCTAGGACAAAATAACACTTGGGGGCCAATATCATCACCCACAATGATTCTGTGGGGAAGTCTGCCCTTTTGGGATTTCTAGCTTGTTGGACTCAGTGCTCTCTTTGACCTGCAGAGTGACACTGTTAAAGCTAAAAGTTTAATGTGCATAAAATGTTTGTACGTGCTGAGGTTAAAACATCTGTAGAGGTTAGCATTTGGAAAACAGAGGTTTACATTAAGCGAGAGGTTCTACTTTAGGTGAAAGCAAAAGGCTGGCGTTTTTCCATTTCACAGGCTTAGGCTACCTGATGACTCATCTCCAGAAACCCAGCTGCACATCTTTCACAGCAAGAGAGGAAACTTGAAAAGTCAGTGATGGCCAGCAGCAGCAGTGGCAGATGAAGCTAAGCTCTGCAATGATGAACAAGCTTAGGATCTCTCTCTGGGACCAGAGAGAGGAAAGTTTACTGCACTGCATAAAGGACTGAACCGCACTGCCTGCGACTTGAGAGCAATATGTTAACTTTGTTTCTTTGTAACACTTATCCTTTGTAGTTAGTATATAAGACTGTTCGGCAGTAAAGCTTTGAAACTCCTTCTTGGGGATAGAAAGCTTATTTATTTCTACACAAGGTCCAGATCAGGGATTCCGCTGAACAACTCTTAACAGATACCACTTCTGCCCTTCCTACAGAGTTTTTATCCAGGGAAAATTGTGTCCCATTGGGTATCTCCATCCCACCAGATTTTCTTTGTGCCCGCTATAGGACAATGCCATCCTCTAAGACCCAAGTGCTCCAATTCACCCATCAGGCTCAGAGGTTTCTAGCATTAACATATAAACGCTTGCCTACAGTCTCTCTCCTCCAATGGTCCTTGTATTTTTTGGTACTTGTATAACTGTATAGCATTGCAGCAGTAGGATAATTGCTTAGGGTGCTTTTCTAAAGTTGAGATGTGTGCTTGGGATATGGGGAAGCAGGCAGCCACCAACTAACTGAACAGGAAAAATTAAATTAAAAAGGTTCATGAATTGGCTATACAATCCTGCATGTGGTGATGGTGGAAGCTGAAGTGATGTCACTTATTACTTGCTATTGTAGTAGGCAAGAGTACCTGGGTGGGTGTGGAATAGGCTGCTGCCTGAGTGCTGGAAAAATGTCATTGCCCTGAAGCTGATGTACTAGCAGTCGGAGAGATGGTTAGAACGCCCACAGTAATTGAGTAGGAATGACACAATTACTGCACAATAAAAACAATAACATAGACAGACTCTTATAGCCAAAGCCTTTTCAGTGTCAGCTCCAGTTAACTGTGGGGTTTACTATGCATTATGCATGTCTGCACTGTTTTTATTCCATTCATTTTAAAAGGACATTTAATAACACAGAAAATAAACTAGCCAAGTTTCTGAAACTTTTGTTTATTCCATAGGCTTTTAAATAGAATTTAAGAAATGACCAATTTTAGTCAGATTATTTTTTATAGTAAGACAAAATCTGCTAAGAAGCAAGTGTATTCTTGCTGGAGAACACAATTAAAATCAAGAGGGCTTGCAAACAGTATGTTTATGCTGCTGTTTTGTTGCACTTGTTACATTCTCCAGCAGCTGGCATTCACTTATATTAATATCACGTTTTAGACTTTCTGATTCACATCTTGTATATCATACACAAAACATTCATTTCTTCTTTGCTGAAGTCTTGTTTAAATTACTGTTACTTGTGGTTTGAGGACCCGATCCCCGCATAGTGGAATGAAAACACGCGGACATGTGATATAAGGTTAATGGGCAAGAAAAGGCCACAATGATTATAGCAAGTGAAAAGGTATTGGTTTAGGCATTGGATTACGTCAGTTGACTCCACCCACTCGGAGAGGGGTGAGCCTGAAAGGGGGGTTTATTCACCAGTAGGTGGAGCCTGTTGATGCTAATCCAACTATAAGCTCTCCCCTGATGTCACCGAGGGTCGTGCCATGGCCCCCCGCCACGCAGGCATCGGACAGAATACACGACCGCCGGATTCCTTTAATGGAATACCCAAAAAATGAAGGTGTAGGCGATGGCCACACCTAGCCCTTCCACACACCACAAAACTTTATTCCAATGCCTAACCTACTCATCAATACCACGAAAGTTGTGACGATTGCTACGAGGTAGGCGAAAAAACCACAAAGCCTAATGCCAAATGGAAAAATTCCTACCAGGCCCCCCGGACAACCAGGGCGACCAACCTAAGGTCCATAGCAAGGCCAAAAAGAAAACTGAGACCCTGAGCTCTAAGGGAGTGGAGGGTGGGTGACTCGCGACGGGACGACGAAGAATGAGGCCGCATGGCTGGCACAGCAGCGATTTAGGCTGCCGTCCACGCCCCCTCGAAGGCACCTGGTTGGGTGCCTGCCTGTGGGTGTGGTGCCAGCCAGGTGAGTGGGAGGCAGGGGGCTAACGCCCCCTGCTTGAGGCGGAGATCAGCTCCCGCCCACAACCACTCCCCTCTTTTGCAGGAAGAGAGTCTTTAAGCATCAACAGTAATAATCTCTTTTGAATTCAGCAAAGTTTTACATGGAGTATGCCAATTAAAATTAATGAATATGACTAAGTTAAGTCCATTAATTTCAATGGATCTATTCTGAGTTAAAGTTAAAAGTTAGCTGAACACAATCCAAAATATTCTGATTCTGAACCCACTCCAACTTTAAGATTCAGAGCAGCTAACACTGAAAAAAATATTAAACTAGTAGGATAAAGTTACATAACTGACAGTATTATGGCAAGGTATTATCTTAACTTTCCTAGTAAGCACCAAATCAATCCCATTTATGGAAAAATTCTAATTAAACTGGAATAAGATATTAAATGAGACTTAGCCAGTAGAAGCTAATTAGAAGTACAAAAAATTATTAGGAGTATGTCTGCTAATTAAGTGAGATCTAATTAACTGGTTGCCTAATGTGATTATTTCTTTTTTAAGACTAAGGACTCTGGGCTTGATTTTTCAAGGTCACTAAAATATTCAGTATGTCCCAGAATGAGAGCCATAAATGGGATAGTACCTAGTGACTGTTAAATTCCTTAATTACTGAACTTGGCATGCTTTCCAATCTTGTAGTCCCTACATAAGATTAGAAAATATGCTCTAAGAAGTCAAGGAAAGTGTTTGGGAGAGATATGGTCATTATGAAGAAGATAGGAGCATGTTCCAAACTTCTGAAGATGGATGTGGGCTGGATTTTAAAAAAGTTGTTCCCAATCTTATCTGCAGAGATGACTAACTTTTTGGAGGCGGTCCACTGTTCAAGGAAAAACATCAAGACATCCCAGCTCAGTGTTCCTCTGTTGACTTAATGGGCTAAATCCAGAGGATGAATAAATCTACAGCCATCTTGGTTTCCAGTCTCACTGCCTACTGCTGATGGAGTCCCAGTGTTTTTTATAGGAGTGGACTCTATCAGCCTACCTCTTGGTATTGACTCGCATGACAAAAGGCTTAAATCATCACCATCTTAAAGTTATGGGGATGGTTTATGAAGTTAGCAGTGCCACCCAATTAAAATCCAACACATATTTGTGGTGTTGTACACATCCATTCATTTTGCAGCCAATCTAGACCTCCAATACCCAGCAGCTGTGTACCAGCTTACTAGCAGTCCATTGATGACCCAAGCAACACAAGCTTGATTCAAGGCCTTTTAAATCAGGCATAGGCAAACTCGGGCCTCCAGATGTTCTGGGACTATAACTCCCATCATCCCTAGCTAACAGGACCAGTGGTCAGGGATGATGGGAGTTGTAGTCCCAAAACATCTGGAGGGCCGAGTTTGCCCATGCCTGTTTTAAATCTTGGGTCATTTTCAGGTCTTTGTTTCTCTCATTGAAACAGTAAACCATCACCTAATAGAAATAAACATTCCGCTTTCTTCTCCCTTCATATGAGCATGTGAACAAATCTTAGAATGTCCTGAGCTCAGGAGTTACTATCTCAGGATAATGATAGTGCAAATAGGACTTCATGCTGTGAAATATACATGAAACTAATTAGTCTCCCAAGGATAATGTTGACTTCTTTCTAAATGCTAACATGAAATGCTTCAGCAGTTGTTTGAACAGAAACAAGAACATTCCCCAGCCCTGATAGTATTTGCTGTAGGTTGTAGATGACAACACCTATTTCTTAAGGCATCAGAAACAACCATCTCAAGCTGAAGAAAGCAATCAATGTCACATGACACAATTCACTCCTGTCTAGCTGCAATGATACAATTTGGTTAGAGCAGGGAAGGTGTATGTGAAACAACCAAAGGTTTTGTAATACTGTTGTTCATGTATTTATTTCGTTTATGTTTTAAAATTAGTTTTTAATATATATTGTACATCTTCAAGAACTTGCAGTCTTCTCTTCTGCATTTCTGCATTGCCATTGCTAATTAATACTGATGAATAATCCATGGTAGTATAACAGGTTGGGTGTTAGTTACCTCCTTTATGTGCTAAAATGTTATACCTGTTTCTTAAAGCAGGGGATAACTAGATCTTGTGCTTCCATGTTCTGCTATGTCATGGGTAGACAAACTAAGGCCCGGGGGCCGGATCCAGCCCAATCACCTTCTAAATCCAGCCTGTAGATGGTCCAGGAATCAGCATGTTTTTACATGAGTAGAATCTGTGCTTTTATTTAAAATGCACCTCTGGGTTATTTGTGGGGCATAGGAATTCATTCATTCCCCCCCCCAAAAAAATATTTTTTTCCCCAGAAACCTATTTGACACAAGAAAGAGGTCCGAAGACTTTATGCTCCTGTACATTTGTACTCAAAACAGTCTTGCCAGCAACTGCAAGGTCATGACACTATTGTCACAGTAAAATAGCTCATCATGTGGCAAATATTTTGAGTTGAGTATTTGCTATTACTGATATCAGCGGGAGTTTGGTGCAGAATTCCTACTGGCTGCTGTTGTTTTGGTAGTGGGATCATTTCCCAAGTCATGGCAGTGTTCTCCTGCCACTGACGCATTGCCAGAGAAAGGAAGTCTCGTCCCCTCACACCAAAAAGACACTTTTTGAGAGCTTACAGAGCCAAAATCTGTACCTCAAAGCCTATCTCACTCGCAGGCTCAAGTTGCTGTTACAGTCTTTTATTTCTTTCCACACCCAAACCTAGATTAAATTATCCTTAGCTAGGAGTGGTGGAGAACAGCATATCCTCCTTGCAGACCTCATAGTTATTCATTTCACATCTAAAGAGAAACACATTTTAGGTTTCTTCCTCTTCTTTTACCTGTTTGGCAGATTTATATGTTATGGCTATTCTGGTGGTGACTGGAAATGGAATGGAAACTCTTCATGCAATGGGGTCAATCTATTGTTCCGCAATTTTACTGGCCAGAACACAGAGCAGCTGTAAAGTGTACATTGGCCCCTAAGTCCTACACATGTAGGATGATGTTTATGGTATCAAGGAAAATCAGGTTGTATGTTTATAAGATTGAAACACCCATACAATGGGCATAAGACTACAAGCTCTAAAAGAAAACATTACATAGGTCACTTTAAATGTTTTACATTTAAATACAGGCTTTGCCTGGTGCTAATAAAATGACAGCAGCATTAATACAGCACAGACCAACCTTCCACAGCAAAATACAGATCTCCTAAACAGAAACACCTGCCATATTCTGTTTCTGTGGTATGTGGACAGAGCATACCATTTATTCCTTCAATCAATCAATCAATCAATCAATCAATCACTATGGATGGCAAATTCTATCACCCTCCCACGGCACACAAGAGGGAAGTCTCTGAAGACTCCAATTAATCTCAATGTATGAAGATGCACAAAAGATAGTGGTGAGGACAAAAAACAAAACAAAAAACAAAAAACAAGGTAAATTTCCCAAAGAAAGGTAAAACATGGTTTTTATTTCACTTGTTAAGGGCACAAAATGTTGGACGTTTTCAGAAGGAATAGGTTAGGAAAGATTTTGCATGTCTTCCCTTACAGTGGTGCCTCGCAAGACGAAAATAATCCGTTCCGCGAGTCTCTTTGTCTAGCGGTTTTTTCGTCTTGCGAAGCAACCCTATTAGCGGATTAGCGCTATTAGCGGTTTAGCGGCTATTAAAGGCTTAGCGGCTTAGCGGCTAAAAGGCTATTAGCGGCTTAGCGGCTTACAAAAAGGGGGGGAGCGAAAAAAATCGCAAGACTCGCAAGACGTTTTTGTCTTGCGAAGCAAGCCCATAGGGAAATTCGTCTTGCGAAGCGCATCGAAAAACGGAAAACCCTTTCATCTAGCGGGTTTTTCGTCTTGCGAGGCATTCGTCTTGCGGGGCACCACTGTATCTGGATATTAAATGCCATGTTGGGGGGGGGGAAGCATTCTCACTACACCATCTTTAGATGCATCCCTTGGACAATCTATGTACGCAACTTAGTTACTAGGTTTACAGTATCCTTCAGTGGTTGGCATTTCCCATTCCCCATTTCTACTGGCCTGAATCACCAAAATGGGTGGTGCAAAACTGTTGTGTTGCAAGTTGCATGGGAAGCTGCCCTCCAGATGTTTTATACTAAAGCCAGACTAGCTGGGATTAATGGGAGCTGTAGTCCAAAACACCTGGAGGGCACCAGGTTGGAGGCGGCTGGCTTTGGCAACTGGATGGCTTTCTTTAATTAACCTGTATTGTTCTCAAGTTTTTCCAACATTCTACAAGATCAGAGACACCAAAAGGCCAGTAACACAAGCAAGCAAGCGAAGTAAAATTAGGAATTTATTATGTGAAGATGCCAAATATGATTCGTCCAAAGAGGCAAACCTTGTGTGTATTTTATTCAGGGAAAAACATTATGTGTATTTTATTCAAGTACAAATGTAAACAATTCACTCCTTAATGTATGGCCTTTTGGGTAAACAAGGTGGGTAAATATCACCGATCTTCATGCCCCTCCCACCCCCAGGATCAACAAAAGCAGAGATTCAACCGTGCAGCCTGTGAAAGTTAAGCCTTATGTTTTGTCTCAGGGCTCATCCACACTTCAGCTTTTGTGCTTTCTGGGCATGGGTTCAAGTGGTTTTGCCTTCGCCCTGCCACTTTCCCTTGGAAAACCCTCTCTCTAGTGCTGAATCGGAACAAACGGCAAGCCACAGGAAATCCAATTCCCTTTGTTCTGATTCAGCACTAAAGATTGGGGAAAGCGGCAGGGCAAACAGAGGTGGGGATAAGTCCTCTGTCCTATTCATGATGAAACAAGTAAACCAACATGTCACCCTCCATTACTATGGTGGCAGATGAACATCCATCACCAAGACCGATATCGAACAACTTTTATTAGAATCATTTTCTTAAAGCTTACAAATTTGAAAGCTCACATTTCAAAGCTGCAATCAAGAAAGCAGTTCACATGTCACTGGTTCTAGCCCACTGATAAATAATGGCAATACCCTGCACCAAGAGGAAGACGCCCTCGCTTTATATGTATGAAGCAAACACTCTATTATTACTGATGGGTTTGTGATCAATTACTTTTGCAAGAAATGCCAAGAAAAATTTGAATGTGAACAATGCTTAGTTTGGACGAGAGGCTAATAAACATGTTTGGGAACACTTTTTTAAAAAAACATACAAGTATGTAACAGTTCATATCGAGAAAGCAGATATTACCTAATATATTGATGGAAGCATTAATAGATAATTTGCTGTCATCTCTCTCTTCCTTGGCAGCAAATCATTGTATGTGTGTGAGCATGCATGCCACAAATTCAAAATAAAGCACTAGACTGAGGATTACTGTAGTCAGAAACCATGATACTTCAAAGAGCCCTCATTCACATGTTGATAGTACAGCAATACAGTGGTACATCGGGTTACATACGCTTCAGGTTACAGACTCCGATAACCCAGAAATAGTGCTTCAGGTTAGGAACTTTGCTTCAGGATAAGAACAGATATCGGGCTCCGGCAGCGCAGTGGCAGCAGGAGGCCCCATTAGCTAAAGTGGTGCTTCAGGTTAAGAACAGTTTCAGGTTAAGAACGGACCTCCAGAACGAATTAAGTACTTAACCCGAGGTACCACTGTAATCCTAAAAAGCTGCTTTAGCTGCCCTGGTGCAAACACAAGCTTCATTAAAAACTAATGAGTTGGAGGCCACTTTTTAGCTCACATTGTAGGATAGACTTCCTTCCATTCTACAACAGAGAACCTAAGAACCAGACTGAGCTATTAATAAGGAAGTATTAGAGTGAGCCAAAAAGAAACCGAGTTATTTAACCTTTTGTGCTAATATTTTTGTGCGTATGGAAAGGTAGGGCTTCTGCAGTCCATGCTATGTATATTTACAGAAAAAGAGTGACATCAGTTTTTGACAACTATGTTATACAGATACTGCCTATCTAAATTACCAAAGCCTTAAGGCTGTACAGTATGTCAAACATAGTTGAATTCTAAGGCTTAATGACCCTAAAATGTGTATTCTATTTTTGTGAACATTATGTAAGTACTGTATCCATTTTACGTAAAGTGGATCTAGCACTATAGAGTGCAATATTTTGATTAAATGAGAAGCCCATTTTTGCACGTGGCCAAATAATACAATGGGTCCTTGAAGGCTTCAGCCACATGTTTGCTGAAGAAGCAAAGGAACAGAAAAGTGAAACTATATACCGGTATATGCCAGGAGCACAGGCCTAGAATTCCACTTGCATTTCTCACTTATTCTTCAGCACATACCCATTTGAAACAGGTCATAACCTTTATTTGTATCATCACAGACACTAGTCATGGGGTTTTTTGGGGGTGGATGTGGAATCTAGATCAGTCCATAAATAAATTAGATTTAGTGTTTTCAAGCAACTATTATGTGCAAAGGCACAGGCTGTACCAATTTTTTTATACGATTCATGACCATGAATCCTATTCTCGAAATGTATCTGTAGTAAACATTTCACATGATCTTTTGACCTGATGAAGCAGACACTTGTCCCTGACACTGAAACCAATATTGCTGCATTTTTAAAAATATCAATTGTCCTATCAGTCTTACCAGCACATCATCATCAACAATATACTTTACAAAACAGGTAGTTTAAAACCACCATGCCCTTCATATAAATCTAAGTGTCCCTTGTCAACACACAGCTTAAAATTTCAATAATGTTCTGGTTATATTCTTTTACTTAGTGTATATGTGGGGGTTTTATGTCGGCGTCACTTGGGTAGGTTCTCTTTCTATTTGTCTATTATATTTCCTTGGTAGTGAGAGAGGTCTCTCCCCTTTTTTTTTCTTCCCCAACCTTATTTTGTATACAAAACTAACATCTCACATCAAATGTAACCGATCTGTAGAAAACACTCTACAACCTGAAAAAAGAGACAATGCTTTTGTAAACCAAGAAAATCTTTAATAAAAATTATTTAAAATAATAATAATGTTGTGAACTGCTCTGTGATCTTCAGATGAAGAGTGGTATACAAATTTAATTTAATAAAATAATGGTAATAATAATAACACCACAAAACAAAATTGGCTGAAGACTCGCTTCAAAGCCTGAAATGCCTAATATCATCAGCGTTTCAGGAGTAATGTCTCTTTGATCATGTGCTGACAGCCTGTGTGGTCAAAACAAGTGCAAGAAGGCTGCTTGAGCAACTAACAGATTCTCTGAAAGTTGGGGAGAAGAGTATTGGAGCCTTGGCAAAAGTTATATTTGAGCAAAATGAAGAGAAAGAACTCTGCATTCACCTGCAGCAGCATAATGAGTCTGGTGCAACCCAACCTCATTCTCTTCCTTAGTCAATTCTGATGACTGACAAATACCCAACGTCCTTCTATGGAAATCAAATTATTTTCTTCTCCCTACCATACAAAATAGAGGAAAGATGAGTTGTTTTCAGGGCTCCTATTCGAGTTTGATGTCTTGTACTTCATTAGATACTTCATAATGCTACTAGGATTACAGTGGCACCTGAAGACAGTGCAAATACTTCATGTGTATCAATAAAGGTTCCTCTGTATACCACAAATTGCTGTATACTGTGAAAAACAAATGGACAGTGAGAAGAACTAGGAAGTGCTCACCTGTTGTTTGGACAGGATTGCTCATTTATAATGAAGGCGATATCCTAACCCAGGAAACTGGAGGGAAGAAATATTCCCATCTTTCCACTTATATACAGCACATCTGTACAGCTAGTATGCTTGGTAAATGAACAAGAGCAGTTGATAAAACCCCAATCTAAGTTCACACAGATACATACATACACAAATATATACATACATACATACATGCATGCATACAATATAGATAGATAGATCAATCAACGATAGATAAAGAACTGAAGACAAGCCTGATCCACATGGGCCTTATTATTACAGTAAAATAATAAAATTGCAACTCTTGGCTAAATGCAGACTCAAGTGTAGCTGAGATTCACGTTCTCAAGATTCAGCTTGCCCAAAGGATGCCAAAAACCCAGGTTGTTTTCATTCATATATATATATATATATGTGTGTGTGTGTGTGTGTGTGTGTGTGAGAGAGAGAGAGAGAGAGAGAGAGAGAGAGAGAGAGAGAGAGAGAGAAAGAGAGAACGTTGAACCTAGTTCAGTCTGGGAACCATGCAAAATAAGATTTGGAGTCCAGAATGCTTATCAATATTTATTGGCTACAATTAATGGTTGTGGACTGGGAAAGAGCCAGTAAACTAAAGATGAATCCTGATAAGATGGAGGCACTGTGGGTAGACAGCTTGCTGGTTTGGCGAAATGATATTGACTCAAATTGCTTGTTTCAGCACAAAATGCCTAGAAAAATAAGACCTTTGTTCAGGAGTTCAGGAGTTGTAGGCTGGGAAACACACCTCATTAGCAAATGAGGATGGGATGAGAGGCAAGTTCTGCTGTCCTTTGTTCCTATGCTGCCTGAGTTTGATTTACTAAAGAAGCACGCATGATGCTTCCAAGGGAATCTGGCTCATCAAAACCTGCTTGCCTTTATCAACAGTACTGATGCTAAAAATTATGCTGTGCCTGTTTATGATATTGCAGGAGGGGCAGTTTGGGAGTTTCATCAGCGCTGTAAGTGATGTGTTAAAAGGCTGATAAACAATGCACAAGACTCTGAAGTACCTCCATCAACATATAAGAGTAAACTGATACCATATATAAAGCAGAATTTTTAAAGTACAGTGATATAAAAATAGTACATTAATCGTAATGGACAACAGCCTATTTGCCAGTAATAAATTCAGCTTTGCCCTTAGCATTCTTCAGTATGGGGGCGCATGGGGAACGTGCTCTACATCAACCCACACTTTACTAAAAGTGGACTCAATGCACTTTGGTAGAGGTCAAAGGGGGTACCTGATGCCCCAAAGAATGGATAGAATAATGCTATGAAAACAGTGCACAGTTGTGGAATCCATTGCAAAGGTAGACAGTTTGAAAGTAATAGGAAATGAGCAAAAGAAGGCTTTTATACAAGTATACTTATTTATACATTGAATCCTAAAACACATACATTTCTGTACACCATTGTTTTAGCTAAGAGAAGGAGACAACCATTGCAACTTTCAGGGCACAACCCTATACTAAAAAAAAGGGGGGGAATACAGTTAAAGGAGATGTGGTGGGAACACTGTCATGTTAGTGGACTACCATTAAAAGTACATTGGTGGAGTACTCCAGATCCCTCCACAGATATTTTTCTGCTAGTTCAATGCCTAAAACTGGGTAAAGACATGAGTGGGACATGAGTGACACAGAGCAACAGCACACTTATGCCATATCCATGCCAGGGGCAATCCAAGTCATGCCCCCATGCTATACCAATGCTATACCAGATCCAGACCAGACAGAAGAGGACTTTCCCTCCTACTTGGGGAACTTTGAAGGGTCAAAGGTTCTGCCCCCTGAACCGCCAGGTTGATGTCCATGAGTTCTGTCCTGACTACCCCACCAAGGCAGGTAAGAAGAGAAGCCCTGGGCCCCAGAAAGCTGTATTTGGGGAGGGGGGGAGACTGGTTTTGCACCTCTTCTAGTCCTTCTTGGCTGAAGGCAGAGTCTTTCTTTTGTCTATGGATTCAGTGAGATGGTCCTCTAACTACTCACCAAAGATCTTGGTGCCAGAAAAAGGGGAGGCAGGTGAAGCACATCTGAGAAGTTGTATCCAACTCCCACTGGGCTTATGAAGGTTGGCCCATATGGCTTTCCAGATGGAGTGAAAAATGTCTGGGGGAAAGGCACAGTGAAAGCAGAAGGGAAAAACTTTTTTGACCCCCACAGCCAGCGGCTAAGAGGTGTAGGGCTGCACAGGAGGTTTTTTTTTAATGTGATCATGATATTTTTGTTTTTAATTTTGTTCTGAAAGCTGCTTTGGATTTTTGAGAAAGAAAAACGGGATATAAATAACTCAGACAAAATGAATGATAAAACAAACACTAGAAACTTGATTTGTCCCTTTTTTTGGTATGAAGATGCAGCAAGGTAAGATGTAGGTATCAGATCAATCCAGTGGCGTAGCGTGGGGGGTGCAGGGGGGGCCGGCCACACCGGGCACAACATCTGGGGGTTAGGGTTAGGGGGCGCAAATCCACGGGTTAGGGGGCGCAAATCCACGGGTTCGGGGGCGCAAATTACTTGCCTTGCCCCGGGTGCTGACAACCCATGCTACGCCACTGGATCAATCAGAATGCCTTCAGTATAATTTGAGCGTATTGCTCCACAGCAACTGTCGGTGGATAGGCAAGCACAGCGTACGGCAGGATAGCATGACTAAACAATGGGAGCTGCCTTTAGTAATAAGGATTGCTGGGCTGTGTTTGGGACCAAAATATCATTCCAAGAAAAATAGCAGATAGAATATAATATAAAAACAGGGGAGGAACACGAGGAAGAAACGTGTTGCTCTGATACTTCAGGCATCTTGCTGCACAGGGAACTGAACTTAACTGCAAAAATAAGCTGGATCTACTTCTAAATAACTAGCTGCACACAACCTAAGGTTTCACAGATGTTGCATCCACATTAGAAAGCGGATGGTTCTATATTTAGCCACGAACATTTTGCCATTATAAAAGGCAAAGTAAAGCCATTGTAATTAAGTCTAATAGTTATATAGAGCAATATTGTCATGCAGCCTCTCAATAGGTGAACAGAAAATGCTGTGGCACAGAAAATCTAGTTGCTTAAAGCTATAGCACCATAGAGCTGTTTGCCAGTTTGATATCATTAATCAGATATATTTAGAGGCCAAACCTGCCTTCCATTTGAGATCCCTTTTTCTGTCAGTTAGATAAAAATCATTTCAACATAAACATTCTGGACACCATACAGTAGCTGGTGACTTCTATAAGGACAGATATTTTTGCAAAGTAGAAAAAAAATCCACTAATGTGTCAAAATTATGCTTTGAATTTTTTTTAAAAGGTTGTAGAATCAGTTCTCATTATACCAGATACCACCTATTTTAAGAAATTTAAATATTTTCTTAACACCCTGGAATGCATACATATGCTCATATAACCTAAAAGAAAACTGTCAGTGTGACCACAAAAAGAAATCCTTGCCTTCTTACCAAGCCTGTTTCACATTATGCAGGCATTTGAGAGTCCTCTGTTGTAAATGAAAATGTTTTATGTGAACCTGCTCTACGATTGTACATGCATGAACATGATTCTATAGTAAAATGAATTATAGTGAAATAGGTATATTGTTGTAAACTGTCCTGTGACCATTTATGGCAAAGAGCAGTACAGAAATATCTTAATAAGTAAATCACATACCATGCTTCCTAATCTTTCCACAAAGACACAGACATTTTCCTTTACATGCTTCCTTCTTACAGAAGTCAATATAGGCCTCTGCCCATATGCGACTCCTTTCATACATTCAGAACTTCTAGGTCACCATCACAGACATCGGCTGTATTTGCACAATCAAATCTTGGCTCGATAAGCAAATATATGCATGAGCTTTTCGGGCAACCACCTTGTGCTCCTCCTTGCACGCAAGCAATGGAATAGCCAGGAAACAGAAGTTACATCTGAACCAGGAAACTATGGCTAATGCCTTCTGCTCAAGCCAGGATACTAAGCCATGCTTTAAAATTGGCTTCCAGATCCTGGCTTGTTTGGAAGCCATTAACTACAGTTTCCTGGTTTGGACATGACAGGATGTATGGTTAACTGCAGTTTTTGCAAAGGGAGAAGCAAAGTTGGGGGTAAAGGAACTGTGTCCAGGCGCCTGAAGCTTGTGGATATGCCAGTTTACTAGGCTATCTAATTGTGCAAACATGGACGTTAAATTGACCTGTCTCAACAGTGAATCAGAGCTGGGGCATCCTTGCCTTCGTTAGCCTGAAAGTAGGGTTCAGAAAGTTACAGAAGTACAATAGGTGAGCCAAATTGTTTCCTTGACGTGGTCCTGAATAATCGAGCTGAATAGGAAAGTTATTTTTAGGGGGAGGTTCTAAAAGGAAAAGTGAATTGTTTCAAGGAAAGCATCAGTTTTCACTATACTCAGGCATTACTGATGGTTGAACAACTTAATACAACATGAACGGCTTACTGACAGGAGGTGCATAAGTCTCAATATTTACCAGACTTTTTAAAAAATAAATTAAAAATTCTATTCCTAGTAAAATATATGTCCCAGCTCCAGAGCTTGTTATATTTTATTTCTGTACCACTTTACTGTAATTTAAAAGAAATTGTCTTATTACTGAAAACCTTTAGGTTGATATGGAGCGTGAATGCAAATAAGCGATTAAAAGAAGCATCATATTAAACTGATGTTCAAAGTGAAATTACAGCAATTTCTTCTGAGAGTGGTGTAGTGTTCTAATAGAATTCAGGAAATGCTGTTCGCATAGCCTGAAGAGGTAGTTTTAATGTTTGAGTTTGTTCCCCGTGCAATTATCACAGCAGAATTCATGTAATTAAAGTCATTTTGGGCTATTTTATTAAGCATGTTAGGCTATTTTATTAAGCATGTTAGGCTATTTTATTAAGCACTTAATATCATCTAGACTATACATTTCAGTATTTGACTGAGAGAATATGAAGTTTTGATTGGATCTAAGCAACGTCTCACGTTAAAAACAAACCGCAGTAGTCAAAGAGTAAATTAAGGTGATGGCAGGGTCACATAATTGGCTTAGCTTGAAAGCCTAGCTGGCTTAGTACTTAGTACACACACCTAGGCAGTTTTCTAGAACAACACTGAATTTGGGTCAGAAGAGCCAGAAAATTCCATTTTATGAAGCTGAGGTGCATGATTTTATTTATTTATTTAACAAGCTTTACAGACAAACTTTTTTCTTTTTAAAACTCTTTCCAACTGGTTGACATAAAATAATAATATAAAAGACGTGAGAGAGGGCCTTCTTGGTGGCTGCTCCCAGATTCTGGAACTCCCTCCCTAAAGAAGCTAAACTGGCTCCCTCCTTGCCACCTTTCCGCCAACAAGTGAAGGCTTTTTTGTTCCAATAGGCTTTTGGAAACTGGCTGCTTAAGAGCTGGTGCCATGCTGTTTTTATTGTAATTATTTGTATGGTTTTAATAGGAAAAAAATCAATAAAAAATTAAACATTGTTAGAAGTAAAACTATATACATATATAAAAATCTATTAAAACCCATACAAATAATTACAATAAAAACAGCATGGCACCAGCCCTTTCATTAAAAGCACATGCAATGCTCCACTGAGCTGGTTACTCTTCCTCTCCAGAAAACATTTCACAACGAAAGTCAAAGGCTGACAGGCTTCTTTTGCATGTGTGAGATTGCTTTATTACTGCAGGGTTTATTTACTCTTACTTTTTACCCTATTGGAACAAACAAGGAGAACCAGGTTATCCCTGCTTGCTTGTGACTCACACAACGGTAGCTGTCTTTGGCAAGCAAATTCACCCACTCAAAGTTTCTGTTGTGTACTGAGAAGCAGTGTACCTTTTAGCAGTTGTTTGTGTGGACTTCATCAGGTCTTCCTAGCCTCGTGCTTGCTTGATTTATTATCCGTACATTGTTTTTTTCTCGGCTTTCTTGCATCACAAAACGCGTTAGTGAACAAGATGTTAGTGAACAAGATGTGGTAACAGTCTGGTTAAGAGTCAATAAACTGAGTCTAAATGCAGACAAGGCAGAGGTGCCATTTGTGGATGCTGTTTGCTCAGTCTGGATGATTGGTTCCAGTTACAGATAGGTAGCCGTGTTGGTCTGCCATAGTCAAAATAAAAAAATTCCTTCCAGTAGCACCTTAAAGACCAACTAAGTTAGTTCTTGGTATGAGCTTTCGTGTGCATGCACACTTCTTCAGATACAACATGAGCGGCGGTGTATCTGAAGAAGTGTGCATGCACACGAAAGCTCATACCAAGAACTAACTTAGTTGGTCTTTAAGGTGCTACTGGAAGGAATTTTTTTATCTTGGATGATTGGTGTTTGTCCCATTCTGAAGTGGTTGCACTTCACTAGAAGGGAAAGGTCCAGAGCTTGGAATTACTCCTAGAGCCATTGTTGTAACTGAAAGCAAAGGTGGCCTCCGTGGTATAAAGCGTGCTTCAGAATCTCACACTGCTGTCTCAGCTGCTGCCCTCGCATCAGTGATCTACGCTCTGTTAACATCCCATCTAGGCTACTGCACTCCATTACACACTGGGCTGCCCTTGAAGATGGTGCAAAATCAGCAAGCTTACTAATAGGGGGTCAGGCATTCTTAACATATTATGCTGGCCCTTGCTTGCCTGCAAGTCTAACCCCCATTTCCAGGTTCTGGTAAAAAGGTAAAGGTAAAGGGATCCCTGACCATTAGGTCCAGTCGTGGCCGACTCTGCGGTTGTGGCGCTCATCTCGCTTTATTGACCGAGGTAGCCGGGCGTACAGCTTCCGGGTCATGTGGCCAGCATGACTAAGCTGTTTCTGGTGAACCAGAGCAGTGCACGGAAACACCGTTTACTTTCCCGCCGGAGCAGTACCTATTTATCTACTTGCACTTTGCTTTCGAACCTCTAGTTTGGCAGGAGCAGGGACCGAGCAACGGGAGCTCACCCCGTCATGGGGATTCGAACCGCCGACCTTCTGATTGGCAAGTCCTAGGCTCTGTGGTTTAACCCACAGCGCCACACGCGTCCCTCAGGTTCTGGTATTAACCTATAAAATGGCTTTGGGGCCCCAACGCCTCAAGGAATGCCTCTACCATGTGAGTTGACCTGGACCTTAAGATAAATTGTGGATAACTTCTTCAGGGTACCCCTCCATCACAAGCACAGAGGAGGGCAACAAGAAAGCACACCTAATAATATATCCTCACCCTTGCCCCAAGAAAGTTTGCCTAGCACATTCTGTGAAACCTTTTTAATGCCAAACACACGCCCCCCCTGGCTTGTTACATAGTTAATACATTAAATCTTACCAACAAGCATGCATGCACAATAGCCCTAGAGAAAGGGACTTATATCATCTAGAATTCAGACTCTGAGGATTTCTTCAAAGCCGCAAATCCCTGCCCACTGACCTCTCCATTGCAATAACACTGATCATGCAAGCAGACCAATGCAAGAGAGTTAAACATCTGAACCAGCTCACAGTTGGAAACAGTCGCAGCCAGTATTAAGAGTTCCCGGGGTAGTGCTTTCCAAGCTGGAAGCTAAGGCCATGCTATCTTCTCTTACAGCCAAAGGATACACTATGTTAATCGCTTCAATTCTGTGGTTTGCTCTCGAGTACAAGACTTCCGTTTCACAAATTACCAGTGCAGGGGGCCTGTCAGGGAATGGTCTGAATCTGATTGGGGAATGCATTCTTAGGCAGATCAGCTCCTCTTTGAAGGGGGTGAGGAGGGGGAAGATTCCCCCCCCCCCCATTTCCAGCGGTTTCAGGAGCAGAGAGAGACACAGACACTGAACAGCTTAGACAGGAGTTACCTAGTTACGAGATAATGGAAAGAGAAACAGAAGGGAAGGAACAGCCAGCAGAGAACGGCAAGCAGAGACATCATTAGAGAGTTTAGGGGACCCTCCCTCCCCAAGAACTAGGAGGTCCATCTGTATTAGAGAACAAAGAATGCAGAGAGGAGGAGTAACTTCCTGTTGGCACCCAGGATGTTGTTGGGGACGGAAGGGGGAGGATTTAGAGTAGCCAACTGCTCTCCTTGTGGAGCGATGTGAATTTTTGCTTGCAACCTGATGACTGAATAAAAAAAGACTATAAACTGCTCGTTAATTCTTGTCTGTGAAGTTACCCAAGGAAGGGAAGGACTCTCCACGCCTGACAGTGCCTGATACCCTGGCTTGGAGAGCAAGGGCTTTAACTCGTTGGCCCCTGCTGTCGTAAGAACAGCAGCTTGTACTAAAAGGAACATAATTTTCCTTCAGAATACAGAATGTTAGATTAGTAAAGGCAGAGTGTTGTTTTTCTGTTTTTTAAAAAAGAAGTCTCATAAACCCTCATAAAATAATTGCATGGAAGTTACAAAAGGGTATGTAGGTTTGACTGAGAAAAATACAAAATGTATTTCAGCTGTCGTGCAGATGCACCTAATTCCGACTCCTCTACCCCAAAACGTTTTTTTCTTTAAAGAAACCCATCATCAGCCTTTCACTTTAGCTGAAAATATCACTATTTCTTCTTAAGCTTTCCTTTGAACTAAAACTTCCTTCCACAGCCTCCAGGCCATGTTCTTGAATCTGTTACTACACCATGTTGCCAGAGTACCTTCAATGAAGTCAGTAGAGCATAGTCTAGTTCTCCCGAGGCTAGTCTACCACTCTGCTTTTAGACCAGTGGGTAACTCATCTGATAGTCACGTCAGTCTGTTGCAGAATATAACACAGAAACAAAATTCATCGGTGTAGGGAGCTAGATTTGGGCAAAAAAATTCTTGAGCTGGAACTCGCCAGAACTCAGTTTTGGCACCTCTCAGGTGGGTGTCACTGGCATTCTAAGAAAACATGGGAGATGTTCATAGTGAGTTCTATCACCTCTTTTTCTAGAAAAACAGCACTGGATCTAGGGATAGTGCCTGCAATTAATATTTGGAAGAAGGTACCAGGTTCAATCCCTGCTATTTCCACAGAGCCTGGAAAAGACTCCTGGGAAAGACTGCTGAGCACAAAGCACCGGGGGTCACCAACCTGGTGCCTGCTGGCCTTCACTGGTACCTCCAGACAGCAGCTCCAGACTGAGCTTTCATTTTGTTAAAGGAGTCTCTAGCCCTCCTAGAAAGAAAGCTGTGAAACAAAATGTATATATGCCCTTCTAAACAGTTTCTATGAAATGAGCCAGCCTGGCTGATTCCACCTGTCCGTGCTTTTAGCCCATGAGTACAGTCAAAGCTGGGATTGATAAATGAGTTGTCTGGACACCAGGCAATAGGAATGCCTGGAGTCCTAAAGAGCTGCTCTCCCTTTTGTTGTACTTTACCTGCTTCTGTCTTATTTTCTAATAGACCACGGAATCTCCCTTCCCTTCTCCCTAGCAACCAGGATGCAGCTTTCCTGTGCTGGGTTCGCCTGAGATCAGGTAATCCTCAGAAATTATTTTCTGTAAAGACTGTTACACAGTTAAGTGTGAGTGGATGTTAAAGAATCACCCCTCTCCCCCAAAGACAAATGAGAAAACTTTTGCAAAGAGGCTTACGTATGTCTCATGCTGTGTAGGAGCTGGAGACCAAGTACTCATTAAGAATTCATTACATAGAGAACTTATACAATGGCATATATGTCCACTCAGAAGTAAGTCTCTCCCTGTCTTATGGGGCAGCCTAGGCTTTGGTTTTGAGTTGGCACTGTGGAAAAACAAGGTTCTTGTGCCTTCAACAGCTATATGACAGGCAGGAATTCAACAGCACAAGCCTTCTCTAGCATGGAAATACAAGGTGACATTCAAGTAATTTTTGCTCAGAGTAAACCAGTTTAAATCAATGACTAAGGACTCAGCTATACAGCTGCAAATAAAATGTTTTAAATGTGTTGTAAAGTGCAGTATACAAATGTGACATTAGATGACGAAACTGAGCGATGAAATATTCAATGTATTTTTCGAAACATTTTGTTAAAAAAGCATTTTCATAGCGTTTTTTAATATGTGTGTAGATTCCACCTAAGTTAGGTCTATTAATTTCAATAGGTCTACTCTGTGTAAAGCTTCACTGAATACCACCCAATATTATGGGGACAGCTTAACTTTAGCTGTACAATGGTACCTCGGGTTAAGTACTTAATTTGTTCTGGAGGTCCGTTCTTAACCTGAAACTGTTCTTAACCTGAAGGACCACTTTAGCTAATGGGGCCTCCTGCTGTTGCTGCACCGCTGGAGCACGATTTCTGTTCTCATCCAGAAGCAAAGTGCTTAACCCGAGGTACTATTTCTGGGTTAGCGGAGTCTGTAACCTGAAGTGTATGTAACCTGAAGCGTATGTAACCTGAGGTACCACTGTATTGTCTAATTTTGTATCATGTAATGCTTCCACAGCAGCCATTAGAGCTTATGCCACAGTTTATGCCACATGTACCCGGCTGCCATTTGGTGACTGGCACCCACAAGTACTCTCTTGAAATTCAAATCAGAAAGTCATAGATGTCAGCAAAATGTGCCCATGAGTCCAAAAACATTGGCAAACCCTGGTGCAGACAGTACTGAGGTAGATGGACTTGGCATAGGGCAGGAACAAAAGCAGAGTACAGAGCAACCTTAGACTGAAAACCTGCTAATTTAGGAAGAGTGTTAGTTCTATTATGAACAGGCAATCCCACTCACCATCAAGTCACAACAAGGATCGCCAACAATTTGTTACCTCTTTCTGCCCTGTACCCCACACAATCTAAGGTTTTGCAACTTGTAAATGTTTGCCTTCAAATTCCATTCCTGATTGTGATTATTTTAAGTTTAAAGTGGAAATGAATTCTGGCTTAAGACATTTGGTGAACAACTGTAAGAATCCTGCAATTCTTTGGTACATTTCTGCACCAGCGAAGTGTAAAAGTTTGCAATCATGAAAGGAAAAAGATTGAAGGGAAGGCAGCTGAATTTTCCAGAAATATAGAATTTTTCAAACTTAGCAATTGACTCTGGGAAAACAGGGAGAATTAGCATGGTCAATAGGTTATGGAAATGAGCTAAAATAAATGGCAATAGTGTTACTGTATATTATATCCTCTTCAGGCTGCATATTCTAGGAAAGTTGCTGTGCCAACAGAATGGCTAAAAATATTATTCCACTAACACATTTATAGTATGGGGCTGGGCAAGCTTTTTTCCTTTCCATTAATAGCTTTTGCCAGTCAGAGTAAAACAGCAACATGCATAACAATATCATGATATAGAAACAAGACCCCCAATTAATTCATGCTAAAATTGCTATGAAGTCAGTCAGCAAAGCTATATGAAGGATGACTTTGGGCCAATGCATTTAATTAAACAGTATCTAGTATGTTGTTTATCCTCTAAAACGTCAATTCATATTTTAAATAGAAGCTTTACTCTGAGAAGTGTTGAGGCAGCACAAAATAAGCAAAAATTTCTTGCATAGTAAAACAGCAATTACATGCAACGCTTGTTGAAGCTACATAACCATTTTCTTTAGTTGCGCTGCAGAGATTACCACAGAGAACCCTCAAGGTTTCTGGTATTTTAATCTCTGATTAAGCTGAAGGCACTGTGCTGTGTTTTTGTTTTTAGGAAGAATTATCACATGACCTATCCTATTAGCATTCTGCTGCTCTGTTTACCATGATGCTTCTTCCCTCGCTGTGTTTAATTTCCCACTTCTGACTGAAAGCAAGTTATTCTTAGCAGAGCTGTTCTAGGACTGGCATGAGCATTTAGGCAATGCCCGGGGCCAGAAACAATGATTAAACTGAATCACCTATAGCAATAGTCCTAGCAGGCAAGGCTTGTTAACAGACAATTTTCTCCATACTTCCCTGAGGAGAGGTAGGACTTCGCTATAAATTAACACACTCCCTCTTCCACCTCATGCATGCCAATCTCGCTATAAAAAATGCACCAGGAAATACTACACCAAAACATATTAGGCTAACAAAAATGTCAGAAAATAGTAATATGATTTTTGAGTTCTCCAGAACGCTCCATCAGGCTAGATGGTAAACAGAGAAAGGGAGGAGAACAAGGAAAAGGGAACTTGGTCTCTGTATGGAATTAGCAGGGTGGGGTATGTAGCAGATATTCAAATGAGGCTTTGTTAGGTGCTATGCAGGTTTCACAGCTACCACCAGAGGCTGATGGGCAGAATCAGCAAAGAATAAAAAGGTAAAGAGAACCCTAACCATTAGGTCCAGTCGTGACCGACTCTGGGGTTGCGGCGCTCATTTCGCTTTATCGGCCGAGGGAGCCGGCGTACAGCTTTCCGGGTCATGTGGCCCGCATGACTAAGCCGCTTCTGGCGAACCAGAGCAGCGCACGGAAACGCTGTTTACCTTCCAGTCATGACCGACTCTGGGGTTGCGGCACTCATTTCGCTTTATCGGCCGAGGGAGCCGGCGTACAGCTTCCGGATCATGTGGCCAGCATGACTAAGCCACTTCTGGCAACCCAGAGAGGTGCTGCCTCCCACCACTCCTCTTCGTCCAGCCAGTCCTTGGCAGGTATTGCCCTAATATGGATTTTGGAAGGTGGGTTTACTTTTTGTAGGTTTACTAAATTAAGGTCTCTTCTCTTCCATAATGTTTCTTAAAAAAACAAAACCCACTAGGAAAAAGGTAGGTCTAGCAATTCACTGTAGGGTGGAATCTACACACACATTTAAAAAAGCTCTGAAAATGTTTTTTTAAAAAGCATTTTTTAAAAAATACATTGAATTTCCCATAAGGCTCACCATTACCATCTAGTGTCACATTGTATATTGCACTTAAAACATTTGATTTGCAGCTGTATAGCTGAGCCCTAGGTAGAATGTGGTGACAGCTCTTCACACGATTCATACAAATAGCGGCCAGAATGATAGGACAGAGCCACAGAACCATTCTCCTGACATTAGCATTGGAGCAGTTTATCTGGATGGGGTTGGGGTTGGGGAGAACAGCAGTGAGGGTGGTACTATGAGAACAAACCAGCCGAAGCACCAGATTGGCTTTGCCACCACAGCCATGCAGCCCCAATCTTGCCACTTTCTCATTCTTGACCAAGTATGCTGTGGCGATGTCAGTGTACAGAGGATGGTCCCATCAAACATGAACCTACTGATTTATACAGAGTTTGTGCTCTGATAGCCAGCAATACGTAGGAGTTTACTACAACATATAACCACACAACACTGTTTTGCCCTGTTCCTCATATAGCAGGAAGTTCAGGAAATTTAGATGAAGTGTGTGTTTTCTTATGAGCATAACCTTTGGAGATTTACTTACATTCCATTGGTCCCTAATTGCCTTGGAACGTCACAGACGTCAACTGCTTCCTCCTCCATGCACATTCATTATCCCTGAACTTCTGAATAACTAAAAAAGAGCTAAAGACTAAGATTCACCCTGTACCCGGAACAATCATTTAGGACTGTTTCACACAAGATGATTTTCACACTTCCATGTAGGAAATTGAGTGAATCCTATGTCTAGTTTGTTGTTTCTGATAAGTGATCATGCCTATTTTACTGAGTGCATTTTAATCATGTGATCCACTACATGCACTTTTTAAAAACTTAGTTTTGTGAGGAGAAGCATGAGTTAAATTGTGATTGTTCTCAAGGATGACGCACTTCAAAGAGCTGCAAAAGGACCTCTCAATCAGAGTAAAGGTAAAGGTAAAGGGTCCACTGACTGTTAGGTCCAGTCGTGACCGACTCTGGGGTTGCGGCGCTCATCTCGCTTTATTGGCCGAGGGAGCCGGCGTATAGCTTCTGGGTCATGTGGCCAGCATGACTAAGCCGCTTCTGGTGAACCAGAGCAGCAGACGGAAACGCTGTTTACCTTCCCGCCGGAGCGGTACCTATTTATCTACTTGCACTTTGATGTGCTTTCGAACTGCTAGGTTGGCAGGAGCAGGGACCGAGCAACAGGAGCTCACCCCGTCGCAGGGATTCGAACCACCGACCTTCTGATCGGCAAGTCCTAGGCTCTGTGGTTTAACCCACAACGCCACCCACGTCCCCCAAACACAGTAAATGGGTGTTAAAATGACAAAAGCAATTGAGTGTAAACAAGTGGTGCATGTAAGGGCACAATACCTTAATTTCCTGATTGCTCATGGAGTCTGAATTGGCAGTGAATGACCAAGAGCAAGACCTTAGTAGGGTCATAGTGAAAGCATCAGCCCAGTTTGTAGCAGATGTGAAAAAGGCGAATTCCAAGCTAAGAGAGGAACTGAAAATAAAGCTGCCAATATAAACAATGATATTATATATATTTACGTTGTGAGCATGTTTGGAGTACCACATACAGTTCTAGCCAACTCACCTCATAGAAGGGATTATAGAGTTGAAATAGGTTCAGACAAGGGCAACCAAAATGATCAATGGTCTGGAGAAGACCTACGAAGACCCTATGAAGAAAGGTTATTTGGAGCATTTTAGTCTAGTGCAAAGGGGCAGCCTAACTTCTCCAGGTGGGATTGCTGCAATGCTTTATATGTAAGGCTGCCTCTGAAGATGGTTTGGAAGAATTCAGCTGGTGCAGAATTCAGCAGCAAGGTTGCTCATTGGGACAATACAGTTTTAGCAGCCTATTACACCAATCCTGGCCCGACTGCACTGGCAGCCAATTAGCTTTCGGGCCCAATTCAAAGTGCCGTTTTTGACCTATAAAGCCTTAAATGGCTCAGGACTGCAATATCTGAAGGACCGCCTCTCCCCATATAAACCGTCCCAGACTCTGCATTCATCACCTGAGACCCTTCTTCATGTGCCTCCTCTGCAAGAGGTTCAGTGAGTGGCAACATAAAAACAGGCCTTCTCTGTAGTGGCTCCCCATTTGTGCAATGCTCTCCCCAGAGAGATTCGCCTGACACCTTCATTATATATTTTTAGGCAAAAACGCTCCTCTTCAACTAGGCCTTTGGGCGATTAATATTCCAAAGCCTTTTAAATGTGTCTGTGGAGGGAGGGGGTTATTGTATTGCTGTCCCCCCCCTTAATTTTATACCTGTTTTTATCCTGCATTTTATTCTGCGAACTACCCCGAAATCTTATGATGAAGGGCGGTATATAAATCTAATAAACAAACAAACAAACAAACAAACAAACATTATAATTATAGTGTATTATAAAGTGTATTATAATTAAGAATGGCATGGAGAAACTGAACATACAGCGAATGTTAGAAAGGAACAGACGAAACCAAGTTCATACAGTGCATGAACTATGGAACTTGGTTTAACAGACAGTTAGACAAGTAAATGGAGAATAAGACTATCCATTGGCTACTAGCTATCATGGTTATACTCTGCCTACAGGCAGTATGCTTGGGAATACGTTTCTGGAAATGGCTGGAGGTGAGAGTGCTGTTGTACTCAGGATGGCGATGTGGTCTAAACTACTTAGCCTCTTGGGCTTGCTGATCAGAAGGTCGGAGGTTCAAATCCCTGTGACAGGGTGAGCTCCGGTTGCGCTGTTCTAGCTCCTGCCAACCTAGCAATTTGAAAGCACCCCAGTGCAAGTAGATAAATAGGTGGTGGCAAGGTAAACGGTGTTTCCATGTGCTCTGGTTTCCATCACAGTGTTCTGTTGTGCCAGAAGCAGTTCAGTCATACTGGCCACATAACCCGGAAAGCTGTCTGTGGACGAATGCTGGCTCCCTTGGCCTGAAAGTGAGATGAGCGTCGCAACCTCATAGTCACCTTAGACTGGACTTAACTGTCCAGGGGTCCTTTACCTTTTTTATTATTTTTACCTTTTTACCCAGGCCCGCCCTGCAGGTTTCCCATAAGCATGTGGTTAGCCTCTGTGAGAACAGTATGCTGGACTAGACTGACTACTGGCTTGATTCAGCAGGCACTATGTTTTTAAATTAAATAGCTTTTGCCACTAAGTTTTGATGAGTTCACCTGTATAGTCCTGATTCCACTGAAGTCTGTCGGTAGCCTAATTCAGTGATCAGACAGTTACCCAGCCATATTTAGGTTCTGCTGCTTTCTTCCACCCATTCTCACTAATCACTTCCTCTTTGAAAACTGTAGTTCCTAGAATACTTTCCTCAGTGACACTTTTAAACAATATTATTGAATTCATAGTAATATGCAGGCAGGATTAGCAGAACTGAAGGCAGCATACGTTGTTAAATAAAAAATACTAAAGACGTGGTTTCTGACCCTTTTGCAGTGAACTGTTCAGTTGAGCAGAAGGTACATCAGATAAGGTACATCAGATAAGGAACTAAGGTATGAGCAATACTTTTAAGCAGGAAAATGCAAAGCACAGAGTTCAGAAAGATTTCAGCATATCCAAGACAAGGACATGCAGGAAAGGGGTTTGACAGCTTAATTTGGGTACTTAAACTGTAATATTCTAGGAAACTTTATTTTCCCAACAATGAAACCTACAGAAAAAAACTAAATGTGTATTAGAGGAAGTGGGGTAAGTACAAAAATATACTTGTGCATCACTAAAACATCTCTAGGGATGGTAACGTCAAGGGAAATTGTTTATGACAATTATTCTTTTTAGCAGTTGTAGCAGCAGCTCCACAAAGAGCTTAGGGGGTGTTGGTGGTTCATTCACAGGAGCAGATTTCTAGCGACTGAGGTCCCTTCGGCTCCCCCGATAAAATATTTGAGGGGGCTGGGACCCCCAAAGTTCATGGGCATTGCCATTCAAATGGTGCACGTGCACCGTGTCATGTGTTCAATTATGTGGGGGTGGGGCTTACTTGCCCCCCCCCAACATTTTGTTCAAGTTGGCACCCCTGGGTTCACCAATATTTCATCGTCACAACAACCTATGTGGGGCAGATCAGACTGAAAGACTGCGACTGTTCCACAACGCTATCAATGAGTTTCACAATCACCCAAGGATTTGAACCATGGTCTCGTTGGGCTAAGGTCAGCGCTAGACTATCCACTATACCACAATGACAATTCAATACTTGTCCTGAGCAAATTGCAATATTACCTCAAATACCAGTATTTCAAAAACTGAAATTAGAGGTGGAAACAACGGGCATTAATATTTCACAGTCCCACTACTATATTTGTCATTTTTATGCAAAATAATAATAATTTTTCACTTTCCCAATTTATATGGAAATTTGTATTTATACATATTATATGTATTATCTACTTTTCTGGTTGTTAATTACTTATTTAACCTCACCAGTTTGATAGGTCATGGATGATCATATATGCCACATGCTATTTTTTGTGCTCTGATTGTTCTCTTGCAGTGAATAATGTGTGAGTAAATATTCCACTAAAGTGATTAATGTTAAGGGAAAGCAACAGTTTAAGCAGAAAATTAATAGAGTATTCTGAGGACACTGAATATTTATATTAGGTGAATATGATTTAGAGAGCTGCAAACTGCAAGCCACAAATTCCAGAATTGTACTAACAGAGTCACTTTGGAATCTATGAGGTATCAAAAGTATTATTGCCTCACAAATTACTGTCAGGAATAACTCTATTTGAGTGAACTATCTCGTGTTTTTTTTCCATGTAGTGCTCCACATAAAATACCTGGCACTGAGCTGTTGTAATCCAATAATGTTTTTTTCTTTCTCTATTTTAGTGGGCTTTGCTACTCTAATCCTACGTAGATCTATCATCTGGAAGGCTACTGCAGCATTCGTTAATAAATCTTTAGATACTTTGCTCTAAACATATCTTGACCATCCCAGGGCTGGGCAGGCTTTATGCTTCTGGAATCTGGTTTGCTTTCCCACTAGGACCACTGAGGTCTGCCAGCTGCTAGCAGATGCAAAACTGTTAGGGTCTGGGAATTGTTGCTATGTAAAGGGGAAGCTGCAGTTCCCAGGATTTGGTAGGGGGTGGGAACCATGTGTTTTAAATATATGGTGTAGGCGCTGAGCTCATGAGTATTTTCACACAAAAATCCACTCCTGGCTTCCCCACACATTTCAGCGACCTACTTTGAGATGCGGGGGGAAATCTTGCTTTTGTTCCTTTTTTTAGACAACTGGGAGTCAGAAACCCCTGCAAATAATCTATCTTCCAACCACCCCTGGACTGTACTATATTCCTACTGTGTGCCATCCTTTTGAAATAAATAAAATTATCTAACCAACAACAATATGATTTTATCAACTTCTTGTGTAAGAAATTTCCTAATATTTGAATTTGAAACTCAAATACTGACTCCATTGAAAAAAACCCACACACCCTGATTTCTCCCTTTTCACTTTACAAACATCAGCAAAAAGAGAGGTGGTATTATTTTAAATGTTTGCTTCTTTCCATTTTGGCTATATTTCATATGGATTAAGTTACAATGAGTGGGATTCACCTACTGCAACCTATTAGCGGAAGCCCTGCGGAAGGACTTCCACTTGCACAATGAGAATGTCCCCTTTTTCCACTGCATACCCCCTGCATCGGCTTGCAGGGAATCCTGAGAAACCCCCAGAACTGTGTGCAGAAGGAGGAGGAGAGGGAGATTGTTCCAGTGGGCAAGAAATGGGGCCTATTACTACATCAGTCATATAAACATACCGAACATGCACCAAGAGAAGCAGTGGGTCCAGGCATACATGTTATCCCACCTTATCTGTGATGTCATGTGCAACCAACTATATCTCAAAAAGAGTCTGTTATGGGAACCCTGATCATGTGGCAAAGAAACATACATTGACTTCTCATGGGTGAGTACATAGGCTCAATGTTACAGAATATATAGACCTCCTGTATTCAAATTTATAAGCCAAACTTAAGAACCAGTTGGAGGCGTACCTAGGGTACCTTGCACCCTTGGCAAGGAGCTGTATCAGCAACCCCCTTCCCCTCCCAAAAAAATCACTTTACCACAATAGCCACCAGACAAGTGAGTTCTGCACAAGAGTGGCAAGCAGGGAAAGAGGCAGGCAGGCAGGCAGGGCCTAGTTGGATCCCCAGGGAAGCAGGGGTTTAACACACACATACAC
This sequence comes from Podarcis bocagei, assembly GCF_964188305.1. NCBI lineage: Eukaryota > Metazoa > Chordata > Lepidosauria > Squamata > Lacertidae > Podarcis > Podarcis bocagei. The sequence goes on from NC_138130.1 coordinate 33,311,390, forward strand.
AGAGAGACAGAGGAGTTGGAAGACGTTAACATCCCCTGCTGGCAGTGAGTGCGAAGAAGATGGCGGTTGTTACCCCAGCTGTCCTTTCAACCCACCCACTCCACAAGCTCAGTTGCCATCCAGGCAATCTGCGTCTCACCTTACACAACTAACTCTTTCTCCTTGGTTGGAGCAATCTGGGGTGATTTTTGCACCCATCCTGTGTCTGCGCCCCCGGCGGTGGCCTGTTTCACTAACCTCCTAGGTACACCCCTGGAACCAATTTGGATTGTGGCCAGTCTAAAACTACTGTACATGTAGGTAAGACAGGGAGACTTGGGCATACCTTCCAGAATGTGTATGATTTAACATCTGATTGCAACCTTATGTACAATAAACGTGCTTACTATGCAGTAAGCCTGCAACTTACGTGGAGGTTACATTCCAAATACAGAGGGGCACAATTTGATTAAAATTTTGAGGAGGTAGCCGTGTTGTGGATTTAATTTAGGGACTTTCTGCTTGCATAGGAGTGAATCAGTGGACAGGGTAAACACTGCTAGTCGTTCAGCACTTGTTCAATTCAGCAATCAGTCGCTGACCAAGGTCTAAACACATTTTATCTGGAGTGGTAGAATTTTAAACATAGGCATCGGCTCTCTTGGCACAAACGCCATCAAGTCTGCAGCCAGACCCACAAATCCAGCCTGAGAGGAGCAGATCGAAATCTTATTTCCGACTTTAGGTATGCACTTAGATATCACTGACTTTGACTTTAATGAGACTAGAGCACAAATATATATTGCATTACCGATGCAGGCCAACAGTATAATTGCTTCTTTGGCATAATTTGGAGTCTTATCCTGTATGCTTTACTCTGCTCTGAAGGCATCGTGACTACATATTAGGCAGATGTAGTCTCTTAGCATTCTTCTTTAACAGAGAGCCTGCCAGCAGTAAAGAAGTCGAGGCAGGATTCGCTAGAACACTGCTGTATTTTCACTATTCTCAGGCCGATGAGTTTCAATTTGAGGCAGCCAAAACATAATTGCCCTGAAAAGTATGTCATGGGCTGGCAGATTCACAGCACATTGTGGGCACAGCGTTTGAAAGGATCTTACAGTATGCATTGGCCCAAAAACACAGACCGTGCTTGCATGCAAATAGAGCTGCTGCCAGACATATGCTGTGCTATCACACAGGCAACACTTACCGTATTTTTCGCTCTATAACACGCACCTGACCATAACACGCACATCGTTTTTAGAGGAGGAAAACAAGGAAAAAAATTCTGAATGAAACAGTGGATGTATCATTTTTGTGCTTCATGCTGTGGCCACAGACATGTGATCTGATGGTGAATTTGGGGTAGCTCAATGCAAAGATCCTGAGGATCCATGTGGATCCATGCTTTTTAACCACATTTTTGCACCATTGCAGCCCCAGGCAACAGTGGGTGTGTGATTTTTGGGGGGCAGGCTGCTATGTGATCTGATGGTGAATTTGGGGTGGCCCAATGCAAAGATCCTGAGGATCCATGTGGATCCATGCTTTTTAACCACATTTTTGCACCATTGCAGCCCCAGGCAACAGTGGGTGTGTGATTTTTGGGGGGCAGGCTGCTATGTGATCTGATGGTGAATTTGGGGTGGCCCAATGCAAAGATCCTGAGGATCCATGTGGATCCATGCTTTTTAACCACATTTTTGCACCATTGCAGCCCCAGGCAACAGTGGGTGTGTGATTTTGGGGGGGCAGGCTGCTATGTGATCTGATGGTGAATTTGGGGTGGCCCAATGCAAAGATCCTGAGGATCCATGTGGATCCATGCTTTTTAACCACGTTTTTGCACCATTGCAGCCCCAGGCAACAGTGGGTGTGTGATTTTTGGGGGGCAGGCTGCTATGTGATCTGATGGTGAATTTGGGGTGGCCCAATGCAAAGATCCTGAGGATCCATGTGGATCCATGCTTTTTAACCACGTTTTTGCACCATTGCAGCCCCAGGCAACAGTGGGTGTGTGATTTTTGGGGGGCAGGCTGCTATGTGATCTGATGGTGAATTTGGGGTGGCCCAATGCAAAGATCCTGAGGATCCATGTGGATCCATGCTTTTTAACCACATTTTTGCACCATTGCAGCCCCAGGCAACAGTGGGTGTGTGATTTTTGGGGGGCAGGCTGCTATGTGATCTGATGGTGAATTTGGGGTGGCCCAATGCAAAGATCCTGAGGATCCATGTGGATCCATGCTTTTTAACCACGTTTTTGCACCATTGCAGCCCCAGGCAACAGTGGGTGTGTGATTTTTGGGGGGCAGGCTGCTATGTGATCTGATGGTGAATTTGGGGTGGCCCAATGCAAAGATCCTGAGGATCCATGTGGATCCATGCTTTTTAACCACGTTTTTGCACCATTGCAGCCCCAGGCAACAGTGGGTGTGTGATTTTTGGGGGGCAGGCTGCTATGTGATCTGATGGTGAATTTGGGGTGGCCCAATGCAAAGATCCTGAGGATCCATGTGGATCCATGCTTTTTAACCACATTTTTGCACCATTGCAGCCCCAGGCAACAGTGGGTGTGTGATTTTTGGGGGGCAGGCTGCTATGTGATCTGATGGTGAATTTGGGGTGGCCCAATGCAAAGATCCTGAGGATCCATGTGGATCCATGCTTTTTAACCACGTTTTTGCACCATTGCAGCCCCAGGCAACAGTGGGTGTGTGATTTTTGGGGGGCAGGCTGCTATGTGATCTGATGGTGAATTTGGGGTGGCCCAATGCAAAGATCCTGAGGATCCATGTGGATCCATGCTTTTTAACCACGTTTTTGCACCATTGCAGCCCCAGGCAACAGTGGGTGTGTGATTTTTGGGGGGCAGGCTGCTATGTGATCTGATGGTGAATTTGGGGTGGCCCAATGCAAAGATCCTGAGGATCCATGTGGATCCATGCTTTTTAACCACGTTTTTGCACCATTGCAGCCCCAGGCAACAGTGGGTGTGTGATTTTTGGGGGGCAGGCTGCTATGTGATCTGATGGTGAATTTGGGGTGGCCCAATGCAAAGATCCTGAGGATCCATGTGGATCCATGCTTTGTAACTACATTTTAAGTGGGGAGTGAAGGAAAAACACAGAAGGGACAAGAGAGCGTTGTGCAGAGAAGCAGCTGGCTAAGAAAGCAGGAGAGGGATTTTACGGGAGGGAGGAAAGAAAGGCAAAAGTTTCCACAAACCGAAGCCAGCTTTCTCTCTCCTCCTGCATGTTTTCTGGCTGCCTGCGAGGAGCACAGAGAGGAATTACTAGAAGGAAAGACCTCTGCTTTCCCCTCTGCTTGCCTGGAGGGGAGGGGATTTGCCTGCTCTTTGTTCCGTTTGAGCAAACACAGCAACGAAACAGAGGAGGGTGGGCAGTAAGACCCTGAGGCAGAATGCAGGAAAGCTGCAACTTCCTCTTTTCAGGTTTCCCTCTCGGACACAACGCACGATTGATTTTTGCTGATTTTTGTTCCTGCGCTCCCCTAATCGGCTCCAGGGACCCCCCCCCACATTCGCTCCATAACACGCACAGACATTTCCCCTTCCTTTTTAGAAGAAAAAATCTGCGTGTAATAGAGAGAAAAATACGGTATAAGGTCCTGCATCTTTCCAGATAACTGTGTAAGGCAGCAATTCTCCGGCAGTGCTCTAGAGTGAGCTGAGTCCTTTCATGAGCAGAAGGCAGTTAAAAAATTTGTGGGGAGGTCTTCAGAGCAAAACCCACTACATTGATGCATTTCAACAACAAAAAAGCCACACACTTGTTTTTCAACTTTGTGTTGCTAATAGGTGCAAAGCACTTACAAAAATCCCTGTGCTTCAGCTAATTCTGTTCCTTTCGAGTATGATCTATTATAATGGTGAAATAATATCAAGCTTGAGACCTGAAAGGCTGAGGTGAAAGAAGAAGTTTAATTCTTTGCAAAAATATAGTTTGACCAGATTAAAAGCTCAAAAGTAAACACTGCCGGTGATGGGAGGAAGCAGACAAGTAAACGACAGGCTGCTTCACTTACACTAGAGACTTTTCAATATGAACTTTCACTTCAGCCTATTAAAATTTAATTGTGTGTCAGCACAAACATACAAATTATTTAGCCAAGTATATAAATAGTGCTGTAGAGCTACCTTAGCTATCATTACTGTGCTCATGTAAAGTTAGAAACTTAATGGCAGCCTTGCTCTTTCAAACTGTTAATTGGATCTCCATGAGAGCAGTTATTGTACTCTGGAGGTGAAAAAAAAAAGTCACACATCAAGTAGATGCAATCTTTAAAAAAAAAAGAATGGGTTGTCATATTAAAAGATTCAGACACAGTAATATTTTCAGCAGATGAGGAGAAATGTATTTACATTTTTCCTAATGTATTCCACAAGCATATTAAAACCCACATTTTCAGGTAATTCTTTTCTACTGGTTAATCTTGTGGTTTATTTCCTCTCCCTCCCTCATGATTTGTTTATTTATATTTAGTGTAGTCTAGTTCCATGGAACTGTAGGGATTTGCCCCACTGCTTCATAGATAATGAAAAAGTATCTGCTGGGACCTTTGCATTGCTTGCTCAATGGCCTTCTTTATTCTACAGGGGCTAATGTTGTTTTCTGTCCTTAAGTGATGCCATAATATTGTTGTTAGTCATATATATCCTGAAGCAGAACTGCACTGTAGCTGCACCAGAGCAACACTTAGCAATAGAAAAACATTACAGCAACAACAAGAGGATATCCCAAACATACATCTGAGGAGTCTTGAAAACCAAAAGCCAAAAATGTCTTCTCTGAAACTCAGATCACGAACCACAGAAATATAATCACCTGGTGATCAAGCACGAGCATTTATTTTATTTTATTTTATTTTCAAAATGAATAAAAAGCAGGCAGAGAGCCAACAATAAAAGGATTAGGATACGCTTTCAGGTTAAGCTGGCACAGACTTCTTCCAGCTGGATGAAAAGAAGGGAGCAAACTAGGAAATAGACACATATGCCATTCTAATGAGATATTATTCTATTTGTAAACTTCAACGAAAAGTATTACTTGTGCCTAGAACCCTTCACACAGGATATAACAGTGAAAGTAGGATTCCTTGACAATAAGGGAAAAACACTACATATTTTTCATGAGAGTCATTGGGCTCAGGTGACTGCCATTCTGAGGCCCAAGTGGCTTTCAATCTGTTTCTACAGAAGTGCACTGCAATCCTTTCCCATTTTGCAGATTATTTCCACTGTGGTGGATTACGACTACCATTGCCAAAACAGACTCGGCCCTCTACTTTATCAGAGAGATATTGGAAGGTAGCAAAGTCTTAGCTTGCGGGAAAGTTAAGACATTTTTTAATTTTATTTTTACAGCCATTCAGTTAAATCACGTATTTTGCAAGCATATGTGCAAAGATTTGCTAGATTTAGGCTGGGGGAGAGGGAATGCGGTGGAATGTTTGGAACTTTAATTACCTTTGAAAAAATGTCTTGAGCTTAAATTTCAGGCACAGAATGGGAAGTCATTTTTCAGAAGGTGATGGGACAGGAGTTCAAACAGAGGCCCATGGATTTAGCCATTTTGCAGGGGTGTGTGGGAAGGGAATATGCCCCTGCGTTGCTAAAGCACCTAGAAAATGTTCTGTTTCTTCCCATGATGCATTACAGTAGTTTAATTGCCCAGATTTGAAGTGTAGTGCGAGAAAAGCTCGGAAATGTGTCCTCGTTTCCAAGCCAACTTATTGATGCTCCTGCCTTACCACATTCCTCTTTGAGGAAGGCAATGAAAGCACCAGAGCACAGCACACAAAAAAACACAAGGAACATTATCACTGCCTTTGCAATGCAGAGATGTGTTTCTGCCTTCCTGAATAAGAGGGGAAACTGTTTCATTTGCTATCAGGGAATGTGCTAGGTAGCCAGATCTGAGTGGCTATATAGCATTATGTTGCCATATCCCTCTGTACAAGGTTCCGGATTGGTGGTGATCATGCAGTAAAAGAAAAAGGGTTTAAGGGGAGCAGCAGGGAGAATGAACACATATTAACTACAAACAACGATAGAAAAATGAATTGGGGGGCGGTGGCGGTCAGAAGACACTGTATGGCACCAAATCTCCTTTCTTGTCCCCAAAATGATCATATGCATAGCTGGATTCAAAGCTATCAAGGACTACAAACCAATCATTTCAGTGTAGTAATTAGGATGTCCTTCATAATTTCAGGAGATTCAAGTGGTATGGCTTTTTCCTGACATTTGAATGGCACTCCAGCTGAAGGTTGTATGTCTAAATTCTCTTCCACACAGAAAAAGTTTAAGCAGAAGCACTATTTACGTGTGTCCGTGAGACAATAAAAAGCAACCACGCAAATCCTCTTAAAACCCCTACTATTTTGTAACCTAACTTTGAAAATGTTCAATAATTGGCTTTCAATCCCAGTTTAAGATTCATGCCCTCTTCAATTCCTCTTTCAACCCCAGGTGCACATATTCCAGATTTATAATGGTTATGAAGCCATGTATGTTTCATCAATTTATAAAGGAGTGCCAGTGGAAGAAAGAACTGGGGATGGGGGGGGGGAGCCTTACCTATCTATAACCCAAGGTATCCTAATGTCTACTATTCCTCTTTTGTTAAAATACAGCACTGCACTGCAGATTAAATGTGGTATTAAATCACCTCTTCTGATAAATCCGTGTTGCTGCATATTTTACAAGCCCATATTTTGTCACAGTTAGTGTTTATTGGAGCATTTTCCAGCTCTTCTCCCACAGGCATAGTAAAAGTTACTTAGTGGGACAAGCAACAAAGTCAACTGTAGGAATTGCATGCTGCAGCTGTTTGAACCTGGCTGCATTGTAGTCCTACCACAAGTTTCAGAGAAGAAGTCTAAAGAAATGTAAATCAGTCTCCCTGCTGGAAAATAAAGTTGCATCAAGAAAATGCATCATAATTTTATGTGGCTTGATTTTCAAAGAGCTTGAGTAGGAGCATGGCATCGGATCCTTGACAGTTGCTTTAAAGGTGATTTCACTTGCTTATATTTTCAAAAGAGCTCTGCACATTTCATCCACGAGAACTGAGAACATTGGGCAATGCAGCCTTACCTTAGCATCTTCTAACCAATGTTAGAATGTACTTTTTGATGCTAACACAGTGGGTCCACTGGCAGACACAGATGCACAAGTAGGATGTTAGAGAATCCTGATGAAAATGGAAACGGGAGGGAAAACTGCCAATGTTTGGCTCTTCATCCCATGTCCAGAATGGAAATCAGTTTAGTGGACAGGATTGGTATTTGCTGTTCTTGTTGTTTTCCACGCACAAACAATACATAATTGATTGAATTTCCTCCTATTTGCATAGTGCTTCCTGTGCATTAAAATGAAGAGAGTTGAATTTTCCAGGGATAAGAAGCAAGCAAGCAGGCTCTAAAACAGACCCTCATTTTGACAACTAAGGACAGGGTTGGTTCTTCCTTATTTTCAGCTCCTTTATTATTAAATATATCTATAATTTCATATGTTAATAAGAAAGAATGGATCAGAAAACTCAAAGTGAGCCCTCATATTTGTTTTTTCCTATTTATATTTGTCAATTGTAAGGGCCTTAGTCAAATTCTGCAAGCGAGTTCATTTCAGTACATTGTTTCTGTATATACATCATGAAAGGTTCCCAATCTTTCTTAAAGTCATTATTGTCCTTATCTTTGAGTCTCCCAGTTAACTTCCCCATTTTAGCATATTCCATCAACTTTTCTTGCCATTGTTCTTTTGTTGGTATTTCTTCACTTTTCCATCTTTGAGCTAATAAGACTCTGGCCACTGTTGTCACATACATAAATAAATTCTTCTTGTCTTTTGGTAGATCTTGACCTAAAATACCTAATAAAAAAGGCTTCTGGTCTTTTAACAAAATAAAATAAAAAAAATGAACGAGGTGGAATAACATAATCACAACTTAATTGCATAAGTTTGCCACAGCGGACAGCAAGATGAATAGCATAGTTTTTGATGGAAGACAAACTGTAGTGGAACGGAAACATGCAGTTAAAACAGGGTGGAATGGAAAACTATGCCTTCTTGAACCTCTAAACAGAAGCCAGAAACAGAAAGCCTCTATGTAAAGCACAGTGACCACCTCCCATTTCTCTCGCATAGCTCATGTTGCTTACATCTCAACATTTCTCAGCTTCACATCTAACGCCACACAATCCAATCCACCCGCTGAACACCATACCCCTACCATAAGTCTCCAAGTCTAAACAAAGTTCACTGAGGAGACCAGAGGCAGTTAAGAGCTCTGTTATCAACAATAAGATACCTCCCGCCTCAAGAGACAAGCCTTAGCCAGCTGATGAAGCTCTGCGTTGAGGAAAACATAGGACATACTTTCCAGTAGACACCATTCTTTTTCTTGTGGCTGGACTCAAGTGACAAGAAGTGTGAGGTAACTAACCTTCATTGTGTAAAGTCAATTGAGGTGGACCAAGGATAGTGGGTGAAAGAACAGCTTTTGGGGGACAGACATTTTTCTAAACCAGTGATGGAGAATGGCCCTGCATACATTGTTAGACTTCAGCTCCAATCATGGATAATGGAAGTAGCAGTCTAGCAACATGGCGGGGGTGGGGGGAGAGTCCACAGGCTCCCCACCCCAGGGTTAAACAGTGCCCAAGTGATTGTGTGTGTGTGTGAAATGATTCTATCCTTTGAAACAACGGTGAAATGATTCTATCTTTTGAAATTGCTCACAGCCTGGGACCTGCCCCTGGTTTTATTTCTAGAGACCCAGTTAGCAGCTGCGGACAGATGTTTAGTTCTGCCCTATATGCTGACTGTGCTCTTACCAGGAGACGTAAAACAACCTTGACAAAATAATGCATGCCTTGGTACAGACAGGTTGAATTTCTGTGTAACATACAATATGTGCACCTGTACTGACAGTAGTTAGAAAACTGTCACTCATGAAACACATAGCAGCTCACCTGTAGATATAATTATGACTCGTAACAGCTATTATTGCATTAAAACTGAAAATTTGACAATATAAAACCTCTCCCCATATAAACTGACCCAGACTTTGCAATCCTCATCTGAGGTCCTTCTTCATATGCCTACTACATGAGAGGTCCACAGGGTAGCAACACGAGAACAGGCCTTTTCTGTAGCCGCTCCCCATTTGTGGAATGTTCTCCCCAGGGAGGTTCATCTGGTGTCTTTATTATACATCGTAAGGTGCCAGGCAAAAACGTTCTTCCACCAAGCCTTTGGCTGATTTAGATTCTACAGCCTTATAAATGTGTTTGTGGGATGGGGAGTTATTTTGTTAAGTTTTGGTTTTAATTGTTTATTTTTGCTTTTGTATTTTTATCTTGTGAATCCCCCTGGCCTCTTTAGATGAAGGGTGGTATATAAATTTAATAAATAGAAATTTAAATGGTTTTCAGTGTGCTGCTTTTCGGTGGGGAGCATTTTTAACATGCTGAATACCTTAGGGTCAGCATTCAATTGTAAAATTCAATCCAATGAACCTTACAGGCTGGTTTGTTTTTTTCCAGCTATAGACTGCAATGTTTGGTGGTTCACTTTTCCATAATAATGGTGCTGTGGTCATTTTTATTTATGTTACATTGGATTATTATATTTGTATCACCTTGGCTTTTGGGGATATTTTAAAGTAGTTGTTTTAAATACAGTTTTAATTTATATTTGATTCACAATGCTTGAGATATATTTTGCAAACCACTTTGGAAAGAATTTTTCTTGAAAAGAGGGTTATACATCTGTTAATGAATAAATAATACTTCAAGCAGCATTTTCTTCTCCAAGAGCTTCCCTGCACATCAAATGATTCTATTGTGGTAATAAAACTGGAACAGGCTTCACTTTCGTGGCTGAAAACTTTGCTTCGTGCCTCCTAGTGCCAAGTCAAAAATTTTCATATTTCTCTAGGCATTTTAACAATTGTTTAAATTTTAATGACAAGAAAGTTTGGGGAAAGGAACAGAAGAACCTTGGGAGATCTGCTTTCCATAAAGTCAAACTGATCTGCTGGTTTTGAAGTTGCAAACATAAAGCTACAAATCAGAAAGTATTTAATCCTCAAGCTTCAGCACATGCAACTATTAAGAGAGATTGACAAGAAATGACTCTGAGCAGTAACATCTACTTGGTGAAGAATATGTAATCTTACCATTCATCTGAAATCTTTATATAAGCACCAGTGGTCAAAACAAGTGACTAGACACTCCTTTTGGCAGAATAATTTTTTAATTGGGGAGGGGGAATTGAAGCTAATACAGTAATCAGGGGGGGGGGGGATGAATGGAAGCCAAAGGCTGAGAGGAAGAATAATTAGTGGAAGTAAAAATAAAAGGGGATGGTAGTAGACCTGATCACTGACTTGCTTTTGGTAGGTTTCAAGAACACAGTAGTGATAAAATATAAATGAATATAAGGTACAAGGGAGACCCATTATATATAAAATGTTGCCTCCGTGAACAAGGGAAAGTATAATCCGAAGTCATTTGTACAGTGTCTTCTCCTCACGTCTGAGAAATGCAGATTTTTTTTTTTTACCACTCAACATTTCAAAGTCCATAGGCTGTGGAGCAAGTGGCTGGTTCTTGCTGTTGTTTCTGAAAATCCTCATTTACTCAAACCACATTTTCCAAGAATAATAAGTAGTGTATCAGTGAGAGTTATTTTAGTGTCATTTGCCAAAAGCGAATGCTGAAAAACAACAACCCAGAAATCGGCATTGTCTTTGACATTATTTTGCCCACGCAACACCCCTTAAGGATTTTGTAACTTAATTCAATAAAACCTGTTCACAAGTTTATTATTACTCAGTGGACAAATGAACATGGGGAGAGGGATGAGAACAGCACTTGCTAGTTCTACTGCACCAACCTGCTTGAGTACAAGCTGTTACTCAAATATACCCAACACATATCCATCCCAGTATGTGTAAGTCAGAGGCAGCCAATATGTTGCCTTCCAGATGTTGTTGACTCCAACTCCCATCTGCCCAAGCCATGATGGGATGATCCTGACACCAGCACTCTGACTGCATAAAGTGTGCTAAGGCCACATGCACAAAACTTACACAGGCCTGGATATCTGCATGTAAGGTCTTCTGCAAACAGGACCTCAGACATATGGAGATTAGAGGTAAGGCCACAGCAGGCACAAATCCAATCTCACCCCCTCCGTGTGCACATCTGTACATAGATTAAACATCTGCACAGGCATAAATCACAAGCATACATATACAACAAGGTGAAAGCATACATAATTGAGAAGCCTTCCCCATCCTTGTGCCCTTCTGGTGTTTGGGGCTATAACTCCCATCATCCCTGGCCACCGACCATGTTGTCTGGGGCTCATGGCTAATGGGATTCCATCAGCATCTGGAGAGTATCAAATTAAGGGAAGGATCTAGTAGTGATATAAAAGGAGAGGATGGGAAGCAATGAATCAAAGTTCTATTTAAACTTTACGTGTTCGAAATAAGGCTCGGCTTGGGCAGTAAGGTGTTAATGCAGGTAAGCAGCCCTATTAGGCACTAAGCCTCCCTATAGATTTATTTGTTTATATTTCATATAGAGTTGGATATATTCAGTTGTTCTGGTATAGGAGGTTCTAGGACTGTTGCCAAAGAGAGGAGCTAGGAAACGCAAGGCGATACATAACATGCACATAAACAAAACCATAGTAGCCGCAGAACTGTAATATGATGATCGACATGCGTCCTTAAAGCCACAAGAAATGTAGTATTTTCTGTAGGAATCGGCCCTTGTTTCCATTAGCAGTAGCATCTTACATCTGAATAATGTACTTCACTGCCTCAGTTTTGTTCACAGCAATTCCTGATGCTTGTACAACCTACACATCTGGCTGCTGTGCGCACACATGCTCACATATAAATTCCGAATATACTAAAGGCTACATTGACTGAATTAAGGAGGTGTGAACTGAAATGGCATGTTGAAGATAAAAACAAAACTAAAAAAATAAGTTCACACGGCAAGCAGCAGTAACATTTTTATTTTTATTTTTTTAACAAAAAGTATTACTAAATAAAGAAGAAGAACATGAAAGATGTAATCCTTGTGAAAACATGGTCAAAAATGTAATTATACATGATACAAAATGTTTTTATACATTTTTATCATTATTTGCTGGGCCAGCTCATCTGTACTTTGATTGCCTTCATCAACATCACATCCAATTATTTATCATCCCAATGATTTGTCTTTTGTGAAAGATAAACCATTTTTCAGTTGGCATGTACCAGTAATATTAATTGATAACATCCATCTTGCAAATTCTCAGTACAGGAACCATAATGTCTCTGAGCATTAACTGTAGTCCTCAGAAGTGGTCTGTCACAAGCTACATACTTCATCATAATATTCTATTTTTGGTTCCGGTATTTATCTTACGCTGGAGGAGATAACTCATTGCTATGTGTGTGCTGAGGATGCGCACAATTCAGTGGCAACAGTGGACAAAGTACGCTACAACAAATCTTCAAGTGTGGCTTCTTATGCTATACAGTGGTACCTTGGGTTAAGAACTTAATTCGTTCTGGAGGTCCGTTCTTAAACTGAAACTGTTCTTAACCTGAGGTACCACTTTAGCTAATGAGGCCTCCTGCTGCCGCCGTGCCACCACCGCACACTTTCTGTTCTCATCCTGAAGCAAAGTTCTTAACCCAAGGTACTATTTCTGGGTTAACGGAGTCTGTAACCTGAAGCGTCTGTAACCCAAGGTACCACTGTACTTTGTATTTCATTGCAGATACCCAAGAACAAACTGCATGCATACTGTACTACTATGAAGGGCACACATGTGTGATCTGCCACATTCCTTTGAAATGCACTTCTGTGTACTCTAAAGGGAAATGCAGCAATCTAAACACACACACACTTACAACCTTCTCAGGTGACACAGTATGATATCTATATATAAGAAGCTCTCATTGGCAGAAAGTTCCACTTCTCTGGGTTCTGCATAGTGTCCAAGATGATGAATGACTAAATACAGGTTATGCAGCAAAAGTGGAAGGGTTTTAAACACACTCTTTTCAGTGCTTGACATTAAAATGCAATTTCTATCAAAGATCAGAATAGTTCAAAGTGGATGTATCAGACAGAACTGTGCCTGTGGCAAAAATGAACCATTTTCTACTTTTAAATCTGGCAAGGAGGAATAGGTTTCTTTAACCACATTGTTCTGCAGACAATGACTAAAATGAATATATTGACAAGCCAAAGGCCTATTTACATTTTTTGCTGAACAATGTATACTGAATGTGTAAATGGGCAGTGAAATCATGTGTCCCCACTGCATATATGCATAACATGTTAATTTGGGCTATGCACACACATTCCTTTACACACTGGTCCAATATGCACGATATGGACACACCTTTTCTTAAGTAGAAGGTGTGTAGCCGATGTATATGCATAAGCCCATTTTACAATTCATGGCATATGTGTAATGGGAGGCCACACAACACTCAGCATATACCCTCTCACACACTAGACACCAGTAATCTCTTATGAGCGCAGGAGCTCCACTGAGTGACCCAAGCTCTCCCAGCTACAGTGACCTCTCTGTTCACTTCAGCAATTTCTCCATCTGGAACTGCCCAGTCTGCTAAATAAAATGAGAAATCCTAGTCAGACAAAAGGTCTGCATGCATCGGAATGCACACAGGGCTCTAAATTGTTTCTCCAGCATCATGCTGTAAAGGAAAAAAAATTTAGGAATGGATTGTCAACAGACAAAATTAATTGCATTTGTCAAATTCAGTTGAAATAAAATATCCAAGTGCTTCCTTAAGCTCTTAAAAAGTCCATTTCAGCATTGTGAAGAAGGCACTAGTAAGCAGTTATGCATCTGAATTATTACTAGATGTGCTCAGCTAACAAGGGTCAAATTAAGATTAATTGTAGCCATCCCGAACTGCACTTTTTCCTTTACAGTTAACAAAAAAACAAAACCAGGCATTTATATATAAGCCCATTACTAAAGCGACTTCAAACTTTAAGAGTAAGTAAACTGAGGTGAGATAAGACAAAATATTTTAACTGACAAAAAGGACAATATGATCCGAGTCTATTGCTAGCTTCAGAATCAATTTTGTCCCTTTTCAGAAAGTGGGAATCTATTGTAGTAGCTGGATGATAAATGAACAACTGTTAGTTGCAGCGGGGAATCCTGGTATCTTTCCCTGAGAATATGGTTTTAATGCGACAATATCACATTATCTCAGAAATCAAAATGCATTATTTTGTCAGTGGAAAAATGTGATTTCCTCCCTCCACCAAGCAATTCCATTTTAATTCCATTACTATCTAGCACTATATAACTGACAATGAATATGCATTACTGGGCAATCGTATTAGATATATTATTAAGCAATGTTTTGTGTATTACTAGTCATCGACCAGAGAAATTTCGCACTTGGCATAATTTTGGGAGAGAGGGGAGAGATGGAAAACTCCAACTCTTGCTGTTTCTCCCATGTGGTATACCCAGCCTCTCCCCACTCATAATCCTCATACTCATTTCTCCTCCTGATCCACTCACCACCACTCTTTTCCAATCTACTTTTGCCCAGCTGTCCCACTTCGTTCCCCTCACATCTCCCAAGGTGGTGTTGGGCAGTGCAGATGGTACTGAATATCTTTGAGTAACCCCAGAAAGAAAAGCACTGGTGTTGCGAGATGGGTGGGTTCTAGTCTATAGTTTGCTCCATACCTTTCCTCCGCACACCTCTTGGGCTCCAGGTCTTCCTCCTTAAGACTCCATCTTGCCTCTACTCCATCCCATTTTGTTCCCTTCTCCCCACTGCTGTCCCAGCCATACTGCTAAAGTTGTCAGCATAATATGGATGCATAGGAAGCCTCTTTCATTTCATCTTCTGGAAGCTCACCACATCTGGAAGGATCTCCATTACGGTATTTACCAGTAATTGCAAGATAAGGACCAGTTATTGTGGGAATTTAGTGCGATGTGGTATAGAAGAGGGCAGGGAGTGGGAAGCACAAGACCTCCCTTCAAGACAATACAGGCTTTAAGCACACTTCCTGGAGGGAGGCAGGCTCCCCAGGCCAGCCAATCAGGTGAGCACTGGTGGTCCAGGTGAAGATGGAGGCCAGGCAGCAGACGGGACCATCTTCCCCCATTAAAGGGGAGTGGTGCCTGGTGTCTGGCCTCTTGCCCACGTGGAGCCAGTTGTCGTTGGATCACCCACCCTTCTGTCCATTTCTGTATGTGTGGTTCAGCCCAGTTGTGACTCAGCTGAGCAGCTCGAGGACAATGCTATGGAAAACTCAGTCACTGCTTTCCAGGGGAGGATTCCCCTCCCCCCGGGATGCTAATTGGCCTGTCTGCAGATTTTTGCCTGCCTCATAGCAAATGTCATGACTTTGGCAGATAGCACATTGGATGGTATCCTTTATCATTAAGGTACCCCATTAAAAGGGTTCGGGGAGGGGCACTGATGTTGAACAATCTATGTGGAGCTGATGGGCTATGACACCCCTTCCAAGAGGTGGCACTGGCAGGTATGTCACACTTGATCCATGCCAAGGGGTACCAGCACTGACCCATCACCAGGTTCAAACAGCAAGTGGGTTGAATGGTTATGGAACACCGGTATCAAATTCACGGCATGTAATGCCTTAAAGGAAAACATTATGAAAATGGTTTACAGGTGGTACATGACCCCAGTCAAGCTGGCAAAAATTTACCATTTGCCTGATAATAAGTGTTGGAAATGTAAAGAGACTGAAGGTACCTTCTATCACCTTTGGTGGACATGCCCGAAGATTAAGGCTTTCTGGGAAATGATTTATAATGAAATGAAAAAGGTACTTAAATGTACTTTCCCTAAAAAACCAGAGGCCTTTCTTTTGGGCATTGTCGGCCAATTGGTGCCGAAGAAGGACAGAACTTTCTTTATGTATGCTACAACAGCAGCAAGAATACTCATCGCAAAGTATTGGAAGACACAAGATTTACCTACTCTGGAAGAATGGCAGATGAAAGTGATGGACTATATGACACTGGCTGAGATGACAGGCAGAATCCGTGATCAAGGAAAAGAGACGGCGGAAGAAGAATGGAGAAAATTTAAGAGATACCTTAAGGACTATTATAAACTTGATGAATGTTAGAATGTTGAGGTTTGCAGGGAAAAAAAGGGATACAGTGACATAAGAACAGACTATAGAAAAGATTAAGATGACAGAGGTTTGAAAGGAATATTTAGAAGTTGCTAAAAAAAAATTATGGACATTGGAATGCAGAAAGGGGGGGTATGGGGGAGTCCCGGAAAAGAGGTTTATGAAAAAATGTTATGAAATTATACGTGTTTGTATGTCTTTTTATGTGTTTGTTTGTCTTTAAAAAATTTTGTAAAACCAATAAACATTTTATAAAAAAACAAACAAACAGCAAGTGGGTTGATTGAGGGCATATACTTACCCAATGCCTTTGCCAAACCACTTTACATCAGTAATCAAAAAAGTTCTGGCCTATTTCACCCCATTAAAATCTTTCCTGTGTTTTATACATCACTGTGTGTCTCCATCACCTTATGCGCCTAGAAACTTTCACATTCAGGCACTGACCAAACCAAGGCTTACTTAGCTTTAAAAATATAATAGCATCATCTGTTCTCGGACAAGTCCTTGCTAATGAAATGCTGTTGCACTGGTGATGAGCAATACCAACTGGTTCTCCCTAACATAGGGAGTGTGACTCCAGCAGTGCCTAGAGCTCCATCGCACTTAGGCAACGGGGAGTCTGTGATTTCCACCAACTTCCCCTCTGCCTGCAGTCCCCGCCCCCAAACCATACCCCACATCATATCCCAAGGTTCCTAAACCCTTGGTATATTTGGAAGTGGGGGTGGGTGATGCAGCAGGAAAGAGAGAGGCAGGTAAATCCCATTCCAGGGGCAGAATTTTCCTCATCATCATTTCAGTCCAGCCCACATCATTTTTTGAGTTGCTAAAGCAGTAATTGTCCATTAATGCTTTATGCCCTAAACAGTTCCGTATCCCACAGCAAAGGAATGGAAGCCCTTACGTAGGCTCAAGGAGAGAAGAGAACAGCATTGGAAAGGGACCACCACAAGGTACATTATTTTTCTCTCTCCTTTCTAAAGAAAACTAGCTTGTTCCTGTGTGATTCCCACTTTCCCATGAATTAATGCATTTTATCTCCCCTTTTTTATTCTAAAATGTGGGGGGAAACGACAGCACCTACCCACCCTACAGAAAAACCCTCTCTCCTCCTGTGATGGATAGGAGGGCAAGATCATCGAGTGACTGCAAATGGGTCTTCTAGTTTCAAGATGAAGCACTATAGCTTTTCTAAATGCAAAGATAAAGAACACATCTCTTGTTAATGGATAAGAACATTATTTATGCAAGCTCTTGATTTCTATTTTGAAGCATAAGCTCCTTTATGTAATTTTAAAAGCAATTTACAATGCTACATGGGCAGACATGCCAGGGGGAAAAAATGGATTTTGAAGGAGCCACTTTACAATAACATCAAAGGACCTGGTGCCTGTTTTCTAGAAATTCCATTCCAAAACTCAGAGCTTGGCCCCCCCAAGTAAAGATCAACTGATCAAACTTCAATGCACTTTGTAATTACTGAGCATTATTTTGCTTTTTATACAAAAGAAGTTATTTTTGACTTTTGGCCTATGACCTCTGCAAATGATGTTGTTGGAAACTGACTGGGACAATCCTATACACAGCTGGAGTATTCATTGTTATTCATTGTTTTCCATAGTTGGGACACAAGAATGTTAAATCGTTGTCCTTCACTATGTAGGACTCACTTCACCCAAACAAACTATCATCACTGCTGGAGAGTTAAGCATAATGGGTCACCTCACCATTTTAACCTTAAGATGATTTGCATGAGTCCTAGTGCTGCTATTTGTTGCCCTCTTCATTTTTTTGTTTTTAAATGTTTTTAAACATCTTCAACAGCAGTGTTGCTAACTGGCCTCATTGCAGGGAATGCTGTTAACTCGATTCTTGGCTTCTCCATGTAACGTCTCCACATGGTTCTGGGGAAAGGATGCTGTGAGCAAGCCCCATCAGTAGGCAAAGTTTCTGTTGCAGTCGGGCAGCTAGGCAGGGAGCTAGAAAGCGAGGATGGAGGAATGCTATCGAAGCCAGCAACTACATGATGCTAAATACTTTTAATTCTTCATCCTGTTCCCCTGCTCCTCCTTGTTCCTCAGTTGCTGATGACCCTCCATCTCAAAGTAAAGGTAAAGGTAAAGGTAAAGATACCCCTGCCTGTACAGGCCAGTCGTGTCCGACTCTAGGATTGTGCGCCCATCTCACTTAAGAGGCCTGGGGCCAGCACTGTCCGGAGACACTTCCGGGTCCCGTGGCCAGCGTGACGAAGCTGCTCTGGTGAGCCGGCACCAGCGCAGCACACGGAAACGCTGTTTATCTTCCCGCTATAAAGTGGTACCTATTTATCTACTTGCACTTGGGGGTGCTTTTGAACTGCTAGGTGGGCAGGAGCTGGGACCGAAAGATGGGAGCTCACCCCGCCGCGGGGATTCGAACCGCTGACCATGCGATCGGCAAGTCCTAGGCACTGAGGTTTTACCCACAGCGCCACCTGCGTCCCTTCATCTCAAAGTTCGGTCCCCTAATTTCTCTTTCTATTGCAGGCAACACAGACACTTCCCCGATGATGGTTCTCTTCTGGACCATCATCTCTTCAAAGGAAAATTTGTTCAGCATGTGATGAGGCACACGAGATGCAGATTACAATGGACAAGTTATTTCTCCAGTGCGTGGTTATGCATGGTGTGCTGATTCTAATCCACTGCTAAATGAGAAGTATGGACAGAGGGAAAGGGATGAGAAGCAGGAGAGATATTTACACACCGCCAGTTTTCTTTCCCCCATAAATTCTTACTGTTTATTTTTCTTATCTCTGGAATTTTCAGTCTTTAAAGTCAGGGGTCTTTAAATCCTGATTTCACTTTATACTGTTTGGTCTCCATTTTCAGACCTCCCCCTATTACTTGGTTTCATAGCAGGCTCTTTATTTTTTTACCTTCTCTTCCTCAGTCAGATTTTATCCCCATGCAGCTTGTTTAGACCAATTCTGGAGCGGACTACCTTTTTTAACTCCAAAGGTTTTTTCTTTCTTTCTCCAATATTCTCAAATTGGTTCTTTCTGGTTTTGGCTTTTTTTGGTGGGGGGAACCTGCAACTTAGCCAACGAGGGATTCTGGAGCAACTTGTTGTTGGGACAATTGTTCCTTGTGCTGAGGCTCTACCCACCAAGACATCACTGTCTCTTCCGAGACCGTATAGCTGGGCGGGGGGTGGGGCTCTTTTCAGGCACCATAGACCTTCTGGATCTCCAGGTTCACCCTGGAATCTTTGGGGAGCACATTGCTCACATGCATGCCCCTTAAGCCCCCAAAATCTGCAGCCAGCGCGCTCCTCAAAATCACAGGCTCCCTCCATTGCTAGTGGCAAACCAGAAGTCCTTATCTATTCTATTTACATTAAGTCCATTTATAGATGGCTTAGTATCCACAGCCAGGTTTGGAAAGGAGGAATAATTTAAAAATCCTGTTGTTGGGCCAATGGGGTCTGGTATTTGGCTTACAGGATGATGATATGAGGCGTGCCCATGTTGCATGATGAGCTTAAGTGACTCCTGGGCAAGAAAGGAGAAGAACTGAGACCGTCAGATATTCAAAGGAGGGAGAGTGCTGTTTGATTCTTCCCCTTGCAGTCAGATACAAGTAACCCTAATATATAACCTCTCATAGCACCAGACAAGTAAAAGTTCCACATTACTGGGTGCATGAAGCCAGCAACAGAAATCTATCAATGTTGGAAATTCTGTAAAACTGTTTTCACAGGAAACCGAAGCAGGACTTGAGTTCTTAAATTACCGTATTTTTCAGTGTATAAGATGCCCCATGTATAAGACACCCCCTATTTTGGGGGGAATCCAAATTAAGAAAACACCTCTCAGCACTACCCGTGTATAAGACGAGCCCCAATTTTAAACCTATTTTTTTGGGTAAAAAAAAAAAAAAGCCTAGTCATGGAAAAATACAGTAATCACAGAACTCTGTTGCTCACAAAGCAAAACTGAAGGGAGTATTTAAATAATAAATAAATTTCCAGCTCCTATGACTTGTAGCTACAAACAGAACTCATTTAAAATAAATAAACAACTATGCACACACAAAATTGTCCTGCCTGAATAACGGCATTTCAAACAGAAGAAAGAACACGCTGGCTATAGCAGCTAGACCCTGTTCCCCCATGTAACCAACATTTACTGCCCTGTTTAATATTCTGTCTTCCGTTTTAAAAAGTCAAGTACAACATTTGGGGGAGTCAGAAAAGTAGTATGGGTGTGTTTTGTCACACACAGGAAAGGACCTTTTGCATCTTTGACCCTAACCAAGTCTTTCCAAGTTGCGACCATATCTCAGTTTGTTCCGCCCCACCCACCACCCACCCCTTAATAAAATGCAGTGTCATTCATGCCTTAATCTGCTCCTATTCCCCTTTCACAAGGTCCTGAACCTTGTACTATAGCGTTGATTGGTTCATGTTCCAATGGACTCCCTTTGGCCAAGTGGTGGGATCCCTATTTCCTGGAAGATTCAGAATCCAGACTGAGATGGAGTTTCCTGCCGTGAAGTAATTTATTGCTCTCTTTGGCTGCCACAGTCACAGGCCCCATGGAGATTCCTTGCTTCCCAGGCCTCTTTGGAAGAAATGGACTTCTAAGAATTGGTAACTATGCAAGTACAGGGTGAGTCTTTTAAAAGAGGCCCCGTGGAACATGTGTACTCTGTATCCACAGGGCCTCTTTTAAAGGACTCACCCTGTGTATGCCTTGTCTTTTCATACCTTCCTAGGATAAAGAAAGACAGCTCCGACAGTTTTAGAAATACATTATTATCTTTTACGTCTGGATGCCTAGTGATTCTAATATCCTAATGGATAAGTCTATTTTTATCTATTGCATAATGTGGCTAGGGATTTAAAACTCTTTATGCCTACCCATGCTTAAACACTGTGTGCTGCTACCTTTTTACGGATGAACAGACAGTTTGGGTTTATTTGAGGTATTCAAATACCAAGAGTGCTAGCAAAACCTTTTTGAGGTGGTAACTTTTTGAGTGATAACAACCATTTCAGGGATACCCACCCCCCTTGGTTCTGTTCTAAATATTACATTGGAACTGCCTGGTGTTGCAAATTCTATGAGTTTCAGAAAATCCTGTTTGATTCTAGTGTCTTCCGCAATCACCGCCACATCTGATACCTAAAGGCAAAAAAGCAACCAGCAACTTGCAATAATCTGTACAGTCTCTTCTTATATGGATACCTAACTCATCTCTCTCTCTTTTTCCCCCCTTTCTGCATACCAGTAATTCTGGCAAATGACAGGCAGGCTGACAGCCAGACTACATGGCAGTGAAACAGAGATGGCATAATTTGTTAGTGTTCCTTCACCCTTACAAGATCTGATCATTTTCTGTAATAGTTCAGATCACAGAGCGGCAAATTAATAATGTGCCATTCTCTATACACAGCCCTCATTTGCAACAAAGACTGGCTGCTGTATTCACTGAATAGTGAATGTGAAATACATCTGGAAGAACTTTCTGGCAGTAAGAGCTGTTCAACAGTGGAACAGACTCCCATGAGAGGCGGTGGACTCTCCTTCCTTGGAGATCCTTGGAGATTTTTAAGCGTAACTTGAATGAGCATGAATGATCTAGTTGAGATTCCTGTACTGCAGAGGGTTGGGCTAGATGACCCACAGAGTCCCTTCTAACTCTACAATTCTATGATTCTACATAAAATATACCCTATACAAAAGCTGCAGCAAAAGAAATCTTCTTTACTAAATCAGAATGTGCAGCATTAAGTGGTTCCTAATATCATTACATTTTCAAAGGATAAAATATTCCTCCCAAAAAACCCTATCGCGAAACACCAAAATCAGCAATCAGACATAAACGTCAATATAGAGCCCTTCAAAAATGTAGTGCCCTTCAAATTATCACAAGCTACATCTGTATGCGCAATAGCTATATAGCTTAGGTATTCTTGAAAGACTAAGAAATATATTCCCAAATTCACTTAATGTACAGGAGTACATTCTACACAGAGGATTGTGTCTGAGATAATATCCAGAGTTATCCAAAGTTATCCAGAGTTCTCTTTTGCTCTCTCATTCAATTGTAAAAAGAACTCTGCTCAGGTAATGCTCAAATATCTCAAGAGCAAGAATGCACTTTCAACAGTCCATTCTTTTGTTGCCACCTGACTGAAACTCCTGTTGTTGTTTAGTCGTTTAGACGTGTCTGACTCTTCGTGACCCTGTGGACCAGAGCACGCCAGGCACTCCTGTCTTCCACTGCCTCCCGCAGTTTGGTAAACTCATGCTGGTAGCTTTGAGAACACTGCCCAACCATCTCGTCCTCTGTTGTCCCCTTCTACTTGCGCCCTCCATCTTTCACAACATCAGGGTCTTTTCCAGGGAGTCTTCTCTTCTCATGAGGTGGTTGGAAACTCCTGTTACAAATCTCAAATCAGCATGGCTAAGTCATGCAGGTGAGAATTAGTACTAAGGAATTTGGTGCTGGCAGTCAACGAACAAGGAACCTTATCCACGGAGAATGTTTTAAATTGCTGCTTCTGGTGCCTGTTATCATGTTCCCTGGGCCAACATTTTAAAATGTAGTAACCCTGGGGCACCAACATTTAAAAGATTTGCAGCGCAATATAAAATCCCTTTGCACTGGACTGGAAAGGAGAGATGGATTTGGCAGAGATGGAAAGGGGAAATGGTTGGCACAGACCACTCCGATCCATTCGCCAAATATTCAAGCAGGCTGAACTACCATTGGTGGGATTTCCAACAACCCCAAGGCCCAAAGTGGAGCACTCTTATGAGAGCACTGGAAAAAATGTTCATGTACAGAAATACACAGATGTTCTGGTAGGCTACTGAAGGGAAAATGCCACAAGACTCAAACACTCAGATCAAGCACTCTGTTTTCCTCCTCTCATGTAGGCTACTGCGGTGTTGTGTAATAAGTGATACAAAATACAGTAAAAGCAAACAACAACAACAATACCATAACAGAAGGAGAAGTGACATGTAAGCTTGCTCCAGTGTGAAAAACTAACCAGCCTCCTATTAATTCCCATATGTAACTCCCAATTCCCTCCAATATTCAGGGTAATCTATCAATGTGATGTGATTAACTCTCAACTTTCTTAAAGTTGTATCACCACGCTATATCTAATATACTAATTATTAAGCTATGTTATTAGATCTTCTATATTTGGCTCAACCTTAATGACTTTACTATTTCTGAAAATGCAGGAATGTAGGCGTTTAATTAAATGAATCCATAATTATCAGTAAACATAAACTGTTAGCAGACTATCCTCTGGAATCAGTATCCAGCACCAACCTTTGTGGGAACAACAAAATTAAAAAGGGAAATGCATAACATTTTCTCACCATCACACATTTAAGCTGGCAACACACTTGAGCAGAGATCTCAGCAGCTGTACCAACAGGGAGACAGGCTCCTAAAATATTGCTAAGGTTGCTGTCAAGGTTGAGTGTTAACATATCAATTAGATGATGATGTACATACAGTACCAAATCTAGCAGACTGTTGGCACTAAAATATTAAAACAATAATAGCTGGTGATCTATTGATTTATGAATATACTAGCTTAGGGTAACAATAAATGCTGTTGAAGATGCTTTATGGACATGATGTAACTAACATAATCACAAATGGGCTGCACTCATGGCAAACAAGTTTCAGTTCACACACTCCTACATTGGGGCCAGGGTTAGGAACAGCACTGGGAAACGTTGCTAGATTTATACAAACTCAAGTTGCCTTCCCTCAAAGTTCCTCAGATATTTTCCTTGAGGAGGAATCCTCAAATTTGCTTTACATTTACCATACTCTTCTGTCTATAAGACGCCCCTGTGGATAAGACGCCCCCTAATTTTGGGGACTCAATATTAAGAAAATGGGGGTAGATTGTCCAGAAGGGGAGGAATGCCAAAAAAAGCTCCCCCAAATTCCAAATGCTTGCGATCGGACGCAATGCAGAAGCCTCCTATCCTATTTCCAATCGACACCAGTAGCCGCCAATCACGCGCCCAATTGCCGCAACAGAGCCCAATCACCAGCAGCCATTGCTGCAGCAGCAACCAATCGCCAGCGGACATTCTAGTAACAGCGACCAATCGCAAGCAGACATTGCTGTAGCAGCTTATCACCCGCAATAACGCCAGTGACAATCTACTACTCAAGATAGAAATCCTTTCCACCAACCCCCGTCTGCACTGCCCATGTATAAGAGGACCCCAATTTCTAAGCATTGTTTTAAGGTAAAAAATTTTTGTCTTATACACAGAAAAGTACGGTATATAATGGGACCATGCTTGCCTTCCCCTTCCCATGCTTCAGAGAAATGATAGATCAGCTGGTTAGAGCATGGTGCTGATAATGAAAAGGTTGCAGGTTTGATCCCTGTATGGGACAGCTGCCTATTCCTGCACTTCAGGGGGTTGGACTAAATGATCCTCAGGGTCCCTTCCAACTCCACAATTCAATGATTCTATGAGTAGTGGATCTGGCAGTCTTTTCAACCATCCCTTTTGAAGCCAACCACACACTTCACAAACATGAACTTTTCTCTGTTAAGACCATGTTTAACTTCTTTGGTTAAATCTGTTTCTAACATTCCAAATAAAACTGGGTAGGAAACATACAGGTGTATGGAGAAATATACAGTATCAGAACCAAAGTGATCCCATTATGAGTGTTACGGCATTTGGAATTGGAATTACACACCCAGGGCTTGGTAAACTTGGAACTTTATTTTTACTGTACACCATCTTGATATTTTTTCTTGAATTTGCTGTTTATAACTACTCTTATATATAAAGTAAATAAATAAACTGCAAGGTGGAATTTGGATTTAAAGTATTCAGATTCCAAAAAAACCCCAACCCTATTCCCCCCCCCCCACATTAATTTAACTACCTTACATGTGCAGCTCTGGAACACAAATGCTCTGTTAAGAATACACTGGTGCTCTGTCAAACTGTACCATCTTGGACTTAGTGATAATGATGCCTGTGTGTGCCTAGGAACTTTCTGCCAATTTAGTTCACATGTTTTGGAGATGCCTTAAAGCTGAAACATTTGGAAAGGATGTGAGAGCGAGAATTAATCCTACATTTTCTTCTCTTACTTTAATCCTGGGAATGAGCTGCGTTCAGGCTGGGGCAATAATTCCTGGGCACCTTTAAGTTTTTTGGGTGGAAATGAAGGTGGATAACTTTTTTCTTAAGGTTCTAGCCAAATGCCAGAGAGGTGAATTCACACCAGGATCCATGTAACCAAATGAAGGCATTCCTTAACTCAGACACGGGCAATCTGTGGCCTGCCAAATGCTTGTTTTCTCCTGCCCCAGAGGCTAGGACCCAAAGCAATGGATTCAAGAAAGGAGATTCCAGCTAAACACTGGGAAGAACTTTCTGACAGTAAGAGATGTTTGACAGTGGAACAGACTCCCATGAGAGGCTAAAGACTCTCCTTCCTTGGAGGTTTTTAAGCGGAGGCTGGATGGCCATCCGTATATGTGTAATCTAGTTGAGATTCCTGCATTTCAGGAGGTTGGACCAGATGACCCTCTGGCAGTGGCGTAGCGTGGGTTGTCAGCACCCGGGGCAAGGCAAGTAATTTGCGCCCCCTAACCCTAACCCCCAGATGTTGCGCCCGGTGCGGCTGGCCCCCCCTGCACCCCCACGCTATGCCACTGCCCTCTGGGTCCCTTCCAACTCTACAATTCTATGCTTCTACTGAAGAGGAAGAGGAAGTCAATTTGACTGATCCTTTGTAAGGAGAACATTCATATTACATGGCTGAACTTGGATGCAAATTGAATCAACATGGAGAGAAATAGAAGTTTGCTTGTCATCTAATCTGCCATCCTTCACCAATCTATGCTTTTTAGTTTGTTTGTTTGTTTGTTTGTTTTTAATTTAGGGGCAAAGCTGTTCTGGGTCAGAAACTCAATGGAATTTTCCCCTTAAATGATGGAAATGTTCAGGTCACTCTGCAAACAGTTGCCTTATGAACTATTTTTCCAGGAACGAATTAGGTTTGTATAGTGGGATCTGCACATGTTTCATTTTAAAGGATTTTATTATGTTGTGGCCTGCTCTGTGACTTCTAGGTGAAGGGCAGTATATAAATTCTGAAAACAAATATATAAATAACATGGGTCACAGCTTATGCTACTTCACTCTTTCTGATTTTAATACAAGCACAGTATGGGGGAGGCATAAGCAAGCTGCTCACACAGTATATGTTTCTCAGAAACACATAGCTACACCAGTCTCGAAACAGTCTGGTTGGTCTAGATTTGCCAGATTTTGTTTCTGCAGCAAAGCACACTTAACCTCACCATCTTCAATAACTTTATAGCAAAAATGTACTCGGATAGCTGTGAACAGCTCCCCTGAGTCTTCACTGTCAGGCTTTTGTAACAAGTTGACCTGACCTGGGAGAAGCTAGCAAATGTTGGAAAACCCATAGTGCCTCCCCCACCCACCAAATTAAGACTCATTTCCTGGAGATAAATTCCCATATAAATTATCTTAAATTTTCACCATTGCCTGGATTAGTAGCACCACCTTATTATTGCATTTTAGTGTGCTGAGAGATGCTTGTATAAAATGTGTGTCCTATATGCTCGCTCTGGTATAGATCAGGAAACACATTCATCTTCTAGACTAAGTGCAGTCTCCAAAGGATTCTAAGCAAGTTGAACAGACATTCTAAGACAAATTAAGCCAGCTACTAAGAATTGATTCTCAACTGCAAATCAACCTTACTTTTGCAAACCCTAATTACGTTCAATTTTACATTGGTTATTGAATGTACGAATCAGACTGCATTTACTCAGAAATAGATACATTATTAGCATGCTCAACGCCATCCTTTAATGCCTCAAATCTGGAAAAAAAGGAAGGAGACATCTAAAAAACACCATCTAATCTCTGAACATCATTTTGGTTCAGTGGGGAGGTTAAAACAGGGCACAGAACTGCAAGTAATAAGGTGCTGTTCTGTTCTTTTTTGATGATGGAGCTAGATATGTAACAAAAGCTCTGCCAAGTCTGCTGGACCCCCTAACCATCAGCTGATTGACATATACCATATTTACTCAAATCTAATGCTCACCTTTTTGGGGCCAAATTACATTGCAAAAATTAAGGTGCACATAAGACTCGATGGTGCATTTACATTCACCAGCAAATACTTTTGAGGGTTCCAAGGTTCTGAAAACTGAGGTGCACATTAGATTCGATGGCACATTAGACTTGAGTAAATACGGTAGTTAGAGCATTACTAGGATGTATAAAAACTTGAGAGACGTTGTAGAGGAGCTTGGAAGGCTATTTAAAGCTACCTTTTGATCCCTAGCAGATGTTCAACATAACTCTGGACATCTTTTTGGGGAAAAGAAACCTCAAGTGAAGACACTTAGTACAGGCCCACTCAAAACACTCTTCTCTTACTCCATAAATCATATCTAGCAGCAGACAATTCCTTAGAGAAAATGTCCTATTTTTATCCATTTCAGCATAAGGAGGCAAAATTCTAAAATGTAAATAAACTCCTGTTGAGCATCTAGAACTCCATAAGCTAGCATTTTACTTAATTGAAGTTTACATTTGCAGCTTTATAATAGGCTGGGATATATATATGTGTGTGTGTGTGTGTGTGTGTGTGCGTGCGCGCGCTAAGAATTGGATTTGATTATATATGCTGTGCTACAATACTTGTAACAAAGCCTATAATATAATTGACAGTCAAATTGTGTGCTGCCTTTAAGGTACTATGGTAAAAACAGTTCTAGTAATTTGATTTATTTGAATACATTAATCCTCTATCTTTAAGGTAGAGTTCAGGTTTTAATAGACCAATTATGCAAAAAGCTGATTCCAATGTCTAGGTTTAAATCAAATAAATTAGTATCATTACCACTACCAGGTTTAAAGAGTGTGCCTGAAATGCTTTAATAATTACTGAGGTTAAAAATTTAAAAACCACAGTATCATCTTGGTATTACATGCATCTGATTAATAATTCTAATGTGGACAACCAATATGATGGTTGATCTACCGCTTATATATTCATTTCAGAATGATGTTATGTAAAAAAAAAGATGTTGTTGTTTTAAATCAAGCACTAATCTTTACATTCTGGAGTATCCTGAAGCTTAATTATATGAAAATATAGTCTGACAAGCAGAGAGTCCCAACAGGATGATGAAACACACTGTAGTTATGAAAACAGCTTCATCTAGACACATTAAAACTGACGAATTTAAGTTAGTCATGTTTAAGACGAATGATTTCAAAGGGTCCAACATGAGCGTGATTTCATCAAATACAAGCCACAGTAAATATAAGTGGTGCACATTTTAACAAGGTTTCTGGTAAAATCAGATTGCCTGTAATTAATAAATTTTATTTACCAGAGATACCACAGAACAGTGGTTCAAAAACTTTTCCTGCCACAGATCACCTGAAAATTGCTGATCATCTTGTTGGACCTCTTAATGGTTTTTCTGTCTGTGGTAGCATTTGTAATGTGTTGTGCTAGATGTTGTATGATTTTAATATCTTATTTTATTTCTTATACAGTGTATTTTATTGCAGCGCAATTTGAATTCCATGGAATTTGAATTGCAATACAATGAAATACAATATAAGAAATGAAAGAAGCAATAAAATTGCAAAAAAAAAAATCTATATGAATATTTAATACAATGGCTGTGCTGTCTCCCGTCTTCAACCACGAATACACAGATATGCTGCAGACCGGTGGAATGAAGCTTGCAGACCATTGGTGGTCCAGAACCCAAAGTTTGGGAACCCCTGCCATAGAAAAGGGCAGCTCCCGGAGTTTCATTTACTTACCGGTAAGTAAATGAAAGTGGCTTATGCATTATACAGAGAGGCAGAGGGCATGAAGAAAGGAGCAGATCTGTTTCCCAGTAGTTTCCATCAAGTTCCATGCCACAAAGGAAATGGGCTACTATCTGTACTGTTTATTTTCTCCCATATAAGCAAATGGGGAAGTAGTTCAGCTAGCACACGGAGTTTCAGCTGTGCAGTAGAACTTCCCTGCCCTCTCCCCTCCCTGTGCTTCCCCTGAATCTATTCTGGAAGTTTCCCCAACCCACTGGAACATATTTATAGGGGGCATAGGGGGCACACAGGGAGAGGAGAGTGCAAGGAAGTTCCATTGCACAGCTGAAACTTATTGCACTGTTGGATTTCACCCCTAGTTACCATTTTCTCCAGTGTAGAGAAGTACTACACTTGCGAAGGGAGCACAATTGTGGTTGGAATGAAAAGGGTAACAGGAATCCCCCAAGGATGTACAGTACTGTACATCTCATTGCTAGGGGTCCTTGTGTTATGCCCCCCCCTTTCACATTCATCCTATCTATCATAAAAGTCAGTTTCTGGCTCCCTTCTTTGCACCCTCTAGCTGTAAGTTAAGATTTCCACATGGTTTAATTCTCTCTCTATGAAGCCATGGCCCCAAACACCTTTAACAGGAGATAGGCTGGGGAACTCTCACTGTACCCCCTTTCCACAACCTAATATGGTGGTTTTCACAGCAGAATGGGTTTGAAGACCCGAACACCCTGTATCGCATTGCTCAGATTCACTTCTCACCCAGCAACAGCAGCTTAGACTACACAATAAACCACCTCCCAACCATGACTGGCATTTTCCTATTTTCTAAACAAATTACTAACCTCACTTGTATGTAGAACAGAGTGCACAACTGCAGAAATTAAATGTCACCAATTGCTTCTTGGGGGACATAAGCCCTGCTCAAATCTGTGTCTCAAGAATCAGGACATATAACATGAAGTAGATAGCCATTTGCGCGAGACGTTTCAACCTACATCTGTAGCTGTCAAGGGATTCTTAGGATAATCAATTAACTGGGTACCAGACTAGATGGAATATATGTTCTGTCCCTGTCATGCTTGTATTCATTACTTAAGCTGTTTATTTTAAACATCCCATTCATCATGTGACATGGCCTAATAAATCAGAACCCTGCAATGTTTCAGGACCCACTGATGAATAAATGTGATTAAGTACTGGGCATACGGAGGTACAGATTTAAAACTAAATATATTCTTCCAATTATAGGCACTTTGCGGCAGACTATATAAAACAGCAATAGATTCCAGAGTTGTTTACCAATTACTATGGGGAAGGGCCATAATTGAGCAATGAGGTCTTTTCTTCCATGCACTCTCTGCAAATACTGGAGGCAGGGAAGGCAGTATAGACATTTTATTATAACTAGTTGCAGCAGCAAAGTTCAGGCAACTTAAAGCCAATTCAACTTATGGCTATACCAATTTGCCAACCTGAAAAAAATCTCCAGTCCTGACTATTTTTATTGGAGATCTAATTGAGCAGATGCTGAGGATATACAATATATGTTTTCATCACATCCTGCTTACAAATTTAGCAGGAGCAGCTAGTGTCTTCCCTGAAAATCCTACCCTGGCCCTAACAGCTTTCCATTATTTCCCCAGTTGTGAGGGCAAGGGGAGGACAATGGACAAGGCATCTGCAGCTATGAATTGGTGTACTTAGGAAGGTGTTGCTCCAAGTGGCTTCTTGTTCCAGAAACAACAAAGAGACTTGCAGCACCAAAAAACCTTAAGAATCAAGGAAATGAACTTCCCTGAATTTAATTTCCTTCTGACCTCACTGTTTACAATCCTCTTCCTAGCCACTATGTATACCTGTATCTGCAACTCTGAATAACATACTGTAACTCTGGATAATGTACTGTAGTCCACAAAAGCTTATGCTATCATCAAATTGTTAGTCTTCAAGGTGCTGTAAGACAAACCTGGCTAACCTTCTGGATGGTCTTCCTCCAGAATCCTCATTACCTCAAAACACAGAGCTGGGACCACATCTCTGCCCTGAGTTGACAGTAACCGAGGGTACAGAACACGTGTTTTAAGTTTGCATTATATCACAAAACAATGACTTGTGTGTTCTGTTTCCTTCTAATTTCATTTGAGGCTTCCTCAGCTATTTTGGGCCAACACCCTTTGAAGAAAATACTCTGAAAATATCCACCAGCATTTCCTGAAGTTGAAAAACAGTAAACACCTACTCAAAAAGAAGTGTAGATAATAGGTTAAGCTGTCAAGGCATTAGGATACAGTCCTACACAGAAGTACTTAGAAACAAGGCCCATTAAAATCAATGGGTGATAACCAAATATGTTATACTCACAGTAGATAGAGATTTCACTAGGTCTTATCTAAGCATGATTAATACTGGAAAGCACCCATTGGAATGGGAAGCTGTTTCTAATTTGATGATATACAGAAAGACAGGAAGTACACTTAATTTGTGTTTCCTGTTCACTGCACTTCTCTACCACATCCAAAAGGAACCTTATTCCCTAGAAAATTTGGTTAGGATTGGAGTACTAAATATAAAACAGCATAAGAGGAAACAATGAGAAGCCACAATTGATATTTTCCAGGGCAGATAAGTAATGTGTTCAATATTGTGTTAAGAACCAGTGTGCCATCTGAGAACAGGAAACCTGCCTCTTGTATTATTTGAGACCATCATGAATCACCAAATAACTATAGAAACACAAATAACTTCTGAGCTTAATAAATCTGACAATCAAAATCATTTAGCGATTGTAAAGGTATTGGGTTCAATAGTAAATAACCGTCATGTTTTTAACTTCTAAGTAACAAGTAATATGTCAACATATTTTAATCAATCTGTTTCTTCTGCAGAAGGCACACCTTTTAAGATTTTCCAAACAACCAAACACAAAAAAGTAATTTATTCTGCTCATAATTGTATTAAGAATACAGTAATCTATTGGGTCAAATAAATTCAATCTATACAACACATTCTAAACATACAATGAAGCACAACAAAAGGGATTTAAAAAAACTACTTTATCCAGTTTTGTAGAGGATTAGAAAGCATCTTAAAATAGTTTCTCTCTAATATTTCCTCTATTCTGTTTATTCTTTAAAACACTTTTGATACATTCTCTTTTATTTATTTTCAAACAGCATAGCACCCAACATGTTTATTACTAAAGAACATATAAATAGAAGTAAAAAAAAACCCATTAGCATAATATATTAATACTAACTTGAGACTTTTAGATATGTTTGATATTAATGCCATAGTTCTTACAAGAAGTCTTCTAGAGATTTTTTTTTGTAAATGAAGCATTTCAACAAGGCATATTTAGGACTGCAAAATACGATAAAGTGCTTGCACATATATTCCATTTAATATTGGGGGGAAAGTTTCCCTACCCAGGTCATTAGTGAGATCCCAGCTCTATTGTGATATATCTTTTACTTTTAACAGTGCAAACGTACACAGAGAAGTAAGTCTCATTAACATCATTGTGGTTTACTCCCAGGAAAGTGAGAATAGGATGCAGCGTAAGTTCTCATGTGCCAAAAACATTTGCCGCATGGCAAAGCCACACATTTGTTACTTGGTTTGAAGTTATTTGCACTTATTATTTGAAATGTTCCATGCTCTACAGCGGTGACAAGCAGCATGGGTTTTTTAAGTGGAACCAGGTCATGATTTAGACAGTGCAATGCCTCCTTCACACACAATACAAGCAGTGCAGTTTTAAAACTCTGATTAGGGTGACATCTGCAATCCCAGCAAGCAGCAGGAACAACAGATGCATCTGGGCAACAGAAGTTCCCTTTCAGCACCTGAGACAGCACTCTGAAATCCTGCTTTATCCCCTTCAGCATGCAGTCTACTCTGCTGCCATCAACTGAACACCCCCACATGCAAGTACTAACTGCGTCTGACACACCCAAGCCAGCCATTAGACCGGCTTTTGCTGCATTACAACTTCTCAAATCAACAAGCGGTCCTCGCCAAGCAGCAGAGAGTAGCATCACAAACCATTATGGGGAGGCTCAATGTATATATAACAGGGGCCAGGGTCACCTCCGACAGAAAATGCCAAAGATTAGCAACTGCTTGTTTCCGGCACTTGTCAAAACTTTCAGCCCAGGTGCTCTCTGGCTGAAAGGGCCTCTTATTCAACACCCTTCCACCTACTGCCCCTCCTAAACACACTCCAGCTTCCTGGAGACTAGACGCAGACTAGAATAGGTGGCCCTGGGGTCCCATCCAACTCTACAATTCCATGATTCCTCTGCCTCTGAGCGTGATCACCAAAACCGAGGTTCAGGACCATTGAAAAAGCCTGACATCCAACACAGTAAGTTGCCAGCCATGTCCATGCCGAAGTCACCAGAGACCTACTCACCATGTTGACTTCTGACACCATGTCGATGCTGGCAATGTCTATGTTCATCCCGACGTTCACTGGGGGGCCTAATGGAGAACAGGAGACGGCGTCACTTGGCCCCACACTTGGTAGAAACATGTGTGTCCCCCCTCCTCTCTCTCAAGAATATTCCTCCTCCCCCCTCCCCAAGGAAAAAAAAACCCCGCACAGAATCGGAGACAGACAAGAACAAGAGACACCAAACCAGAGACTCACCTCCAAAATCCGGTCTGAGGCGAATGTCGTAGCCTTTCAGCAATTTATCCACCGTTTCTTTCACGAAGGACATGTTCCCATGATCGCTCACACTGTGGGGGAAAGGAGGAGTTTGAGGAGAAATTTGAAAAGGGGGGGGGGTTGAGATTGAAAAGGGTGAGAGGGATAAGAAAAGTCCGAAAAGATGGGGAGGGTTTAAAAAAATAAATAAAGGGGGGGTGAGGAAAAGTGAAGCGATAAATGGGAAGAGATGCAAATCGGCGACAAGGAGGGGCGAGAGAAAGAAAGGCGAAGGAGCGAGGCAGGGACAGAGGAGGAGAGAGAGGTCGGCAAGGGGGGCAGAAAAGGAAGCTCTGGTCAGTTCGGGTGGCTGGTCGAGCCGCAGCCCTCCCCCCCCCTCGCGGCGTCCCCTCCCTCCCCTCCCCGCCAGGCGCCGCTCCTACCTCTGGGCGCAGCAGACCACGGCCACCAGGACCGGAGCGGAGAAGACGCCGAAGATCCTGCCTCGTCCCAAGCCCCACATCCCTCCGCTCCGGGCTCCCTTCCCGCCGCAGCAGCAGCAGCTGCCGCCGCGGCCGCGTGCGGTTCCGGCTGCCCGAGAGCCGCCGAGGAAGAGGCGGAGGCGACAGTCCCCTCGCCTGCCTCTCTCTCTCCTCCGACGCTCCCCCCGCCCACCCCTCCCGCCCAGCGCAGGAGGCTGAGGCGAAGCTCTTGAGGAGAGCGAGAGAGAGGCAGCTGAGGAGAACTGCCCCCCCAACACCCCCACCCCGCGCCGCCCGGTCCTCCCCCCCCACCTCCCCACACGCCTCGCCCAGGGAGGGAGCGCCGCGGCTCAGACTTGGCGCTCAGGGCACCGGCGAGCTGCGGGCGCCGAGCTCGGACGGGCGCCGCCGCCGCCTTCTCCCGCGAGGAGACTCTGCTCGGCTCCTCTGGGCGCCGTCCATGCCACGCAGGCACCCCCGGAGAGCCCTTGTGGCCGGGCGCCTGGGGCCAAGCTGAGGCCTCAGTAGGAACCAGCAGCAGCAGCCGCCTTCCCGCCCTCCTCCGCTTAGTGCTGCCTCCAGTCAGGCGGCGGCTGGCGACAGCGCCAATGCCGGGCGCGCATTCAGGCGCGAGCCGGGTGGAGCCTCGCGCGCCAAAGCAGGCGTGGGACAGGCGGCGGCAGCCACAGGTGCAGCTTCTCCTCCGAGGCGCGAGGCGCAGCGCGGGGCCACCTAGAGGGGCGTGTGCGGACGGAGCGAGGGCATGGCCGGGAGCCGAGGGGCTAGGCCCTCCGAGGAGAGCCGCCCTCAGCGCCGAGGACTCGCCCCCTCTTGGCCTTGCTGGCTGCCAGTGGCTAGTGGGCCTCGAAGGGCCTAGGAAAGCAGCCCAAGTTTAGGCCGCTTCCTCAGGGGCTGGGCTACGAAGTTTCCCCTCATAAACTGCTCCTCCCATGCATCTGCTGGGAGGTTGGGGACTTTCCTTGCTTGGAGGTTTTCGGGCAGAGGTTGGATGCATAGCTGTCAGCTTTCGGATTTGAAAATAAGGGATCAGCAGCCTCACCTGTCCCGGAGACAGTCTACGGGATACCTAACAATCAGGGATAGCAGTGGGAAACGGCGCTGAAATAAGGGAATTTCCCGCCAAAAAAAAAGGAAAGGTTGACAGCTATGGTTGGATGGCCATCTGTCTGTCATGGATGCTATAGTTTTTCTTTCTTTCCCCTGACTGGGAATCAAACTCGGGCCGCAACAAATCCTAACCACTAGACCACCAGGGAATGGATGCTACAGTAAAGGGTCCAGCATTGCAGGGGGTACGACCAGATGACCAACTTTGCCATTCTGTGATTGTGTGCTGAGATTTCTTTCTTTTATACCCTGCTTTCCCCACAGGCTCACAATAAATAAACCCGCAAGGTGAAAGAGCAAAGACTTCATGCGCCATCCATCAGTCCTGGTGCCCTTCATTTCCTTCCTTCCTGAGGCCAGGAAGACTGCAGAGGTGTCCTTTCTTGGCGCAGGTTTCCCCACATGAAAGGTCGGTTCACATGCCCCACAGAACACTAGGTGATTGCAGCCATGGGAGGGCAACCCAAAGGTGAGTCCAGCAGCAACCCTCCTTGCAGCAGCCCTCTTCCTGTACGCAGTGCAAGCTTCTTCACTCATAGGTGCCAACTCCCTGGGTGCCTGAGCTCTCACAAAATTCCCCATGAAGGGGCTGGGCACCCACAAATTTCAGTGCCAGGGCCATGCACCCACGGTCACCGGGCCAAGTTGGCACTCCTGCCTTCACTTTACCTTCAACCCCCTCCCATGACTTTGCCCTGCAGGGCTTTCTGATCTTGTAGCCTGCTACATCCCTTTTAATGATATTTTTGCTTCTCTAGCTCCACCAACCAGGGCATTCCAAAGGCTGTCTGCTCTGTCCTTTCTGCATTCTTGCCCCATAGGCTTGGCACTTCCTTCTATGGATGGTGCCACCTCTCAAAACCCTCTCCGCCTCAAGGAGCCCTTGGCACAACTCCCTAGTTCCCAGCCTTGAGAGCAAAGCAATGTGTCACGGTAGCCCTCTTTGGGTGTGTGTGTGGTGTGTTTTTTTTTTTTTTTTTTGCTGTAGCCAGTTTAATTTATTTTAAAGCATTTATAAGGTGCTTAATATTTTTTGAAATCTCTATTTGTATACAATGCAAAACAAACAATATCATTAAAACGAAACTGCAACGTAAAGCCAATGAAACGATAGCATAAAAACATAGAAAAGTATATAAAACCAAATAAAACAGGGATTCAGGGGATTCAGACATATATAACAGGGTACAGTCAGGGAAAGGCTGGGCCAAAGACCTGTCTTTACAAGACATCTCTAGCAACCAATGGTTCCTGCTTTTATGCTCCTCTCCAGGCCTGGGCTTGGCTTTGATGCTATTTGGAGCTGTCCAAGGTCCTGCTCAAGCCTGAATCTCTGCTCTGCTCTGCTCTGACTTACATGGAACCCCTTCACATGTTTAACATGTGAAGACAGCTTTGAAGTTGCCTCCCCCCCCCCGGAAGTGTCAATAGCAACTCTTGTGGCCCCAGGCAGGATTAGGGTTGTACCACATGGGGAGGTGGGTTTAATTCTTTTCTCCTGCACCATAGTCCCCTCCCCCTCCACCCCCCAAAGCCCTTCACCAAGTTGCTATTTGGGCAAGGCAGAGAAGCTTCCATTGGCACCACTGAGCTTTGGCCATAAGCCTGCATGAATTTGCCCACAAAGAGCCATAGAATACTTAACAGGCTGGATAGTTCTCCTTGTGGTCGCTATAATCTGCGGTACTTCAAGTTTTGTGCCATAGATCCTCTGTCAACCCAAAAGGGACCTGGGGCCTCAGCTCTCTGAGATATAACAATAACATTAAATAATCATGCATTTGCCTGACTTCAGGGATCTTATGCCTACTAATGCAGCTGTTCTGCCCTATCTTGCCGACCTGGAATGAGGCTAAACTGAGACGTGACTATCTTGGCTCCACTTACCCAGCCTTCTACATAGTTTCCAACTCATACATATTCAGCTTTCTCTTTAAAATCTATAACGCATTGGAAGATATATTTTTTCTTGTTTAAAAAAAGAACGAGGTTTCTTATTAAGGGAATATACATCATCATCGGACATTGTGTTTCTGAGTAATGCCCTATATAGGCAAATTGGAAGGAAATGTGAGGTGTGAACAAATCAACACTTGTGTAAGATGTGTAAAATCTGTTATAATTATAAGGTTATTTCTCCCATTTAGCTTTGCTGTGAAATTTCTGTTTGCTTGCTGATAGTCTATTGGGGGGGGGGGGGAGAGGTTTAATTTATTATGGATATGGAGCATTTGTTTGCTTCTCTGGGTTCTTACTTCCGTGTGATCCTTTACAAATTTGAAACGATCATAATGTGTTATTTGATATTATTTAAACATAAGATGGCATGTGTTTTTTTAGACTGCAATTTTAAAAAATGTGGAATAATACCAGAAGCCACCCAGTGACTTGGGAGTTTTCCTCTGGTGGAAACTGAATCTTGTTACTCTTATCAATTCAGCTGGCTAATTCTCATTTCCAGGTCTTTGCCTATCCTCTTTTGGCAAACTGGCATGCATGTGTGTTTTTCTCTTCAAGGAAACAATGGAAAACAATTTGAGAAAGAGGAGGTACACATTGTGTGTGCCATTACAGATTTCACTAGTGAAGAGAAAAGAGGTATCAGGTTCTGATTGGTGGGTGGGAGAAGACAGGATTATCAGAAACAACAAAAAGCTTACTAAGCATTAAATTGCAGGGGAGAAAACAATGTGCTTTATAAACACATACAGCTGTATCTTGGAAGTCAAATGGAATCCGTTACGGAAGTACATTCGACTTCCAAAATGTTTTGAAGCCAAAGCGTGGCTTCTGATCGGCTGCAGGAAGCTTCTGCAGCTGATCGGAAGCCGTGGAAGCCACACCGGACGTTCGGCTTCTCAAAATCATTTGAGAACTAGAACACTCACTTCCAGTTTTTGATTGTTCTGGAGCCGAAACGTACAAGTCCCAAGTCGTTCGGCAACCAAGGTACGACTGTATTCAGGTTGCGGTCCTATAAGGATTTGAGAGTAAGTCCCACTGACATCAGTGAAATTTGCTTCTGAGTAAATGTGCCTAGGACCACATGGTTTTCATGCATCATAACAATAGTAACTGAGTGCACGAAAACAGTGAGTTTGCCGGGGGGGGGGAATAGATGCTTCTGTGGAATATTCCCATTAAATTCAAAATGTACAGGGGTGTGTGCCCTTCCTAAATGGCACTGCTGGCACCCGTGTGTTGTGGGGAGGGGATGTTCTAGGACAAAAATGAAACTTGACAAAAATTGTGAGCTTGCCATACCATAAACCAATGTATGCTGGTTCATCAGGATTTGAAAAAGGCATATGTTACTCTCAATAAGAGCAGTCACGATAGATGAATACTCTTGGGCAAGGAATGAACTTTTGGCTTTGCAATCAGAGTTACAAAGACATTGGCAAATCAAACACACTGGATCAGTAAGAGTGCAATCGTACCTTGGTTCTATTCAGAAGAAATGGTCAGTATAGTCCTAGCATGCTACTAGCCATACTAGATAACATAACTGCATGTTTTCCTCCAGTGTGGCCTGAAGCATGCAAAATCTTTCCATCCCCCAGAGCATGATCTCAAGACAAGGGTTTCAAGGTGAGCAATGTCACCACCAGACTGCTTCTGCTCCACTTAAAATCAGTGGAGACTGGTGACTATTGGTATTGGTAGGATGGAAAGGAGGGAGCCGAACAGTAGGTAGAGCCACAGCCAATAACAGGCACAATCAACTAATTATAGTTTTGTTCCCATTCTGCTCCTAGGTGAGTTTTATAAGGGCAACACTGAATCTAAGGAGAAGCAAACTGACAGGCTGTGCCCCCCACCCCCCACCCCTGGGCTGCTTGTCAGTAAAAAGGCAGGCAGGTGGAAATGGGATAACATTGATGGGACCTTGCCCAATTTCCCCAAATGGACTAGCCTCATTGCTTAAAATGTAATATCTGTGTTCACACTTTCTTTATGTAGGGCATAATTCAACCAAAGCAAGCACGGTTAAATATGATTTCAATGTGTGGGAGCTAAGCACGTGTTTCAAAGGGTGAGTTAAAGAGCTTAACTTTGGCTGGATTGCTCCTCTGATGTGCTCCAAACTTAACAGCAATACTATCTTGTAAGATACATACAGGTTATTAATAAGGGAATTCTGTTAATCGTTTTAAGACCACCTGTGCTCATCAAAGCTGGACTAATATAGTGAAGAGAGTGGACAACACTTGTTTAATCTGCTCTAGGGCTTCTTCCAGTTATGTGCATAATTGCAAAATCTGGTACTACTTTAGCTGCATTGGGATTAAAAAATAAAATAAAATAAAAATGCTGCATTGCAATATTACTGTAGTGAATAAATGCAACTGCTGTGAAGAAAGTATTGAAAAAAGGAATTGTGACTTCTTTGGCGTCTGTTCCTTAAGGTATCACAATTCAAGGACATAGTCCAACCAGCTAGAAACATTCAGAGTTGGAAGGTATCCTTAGGATCATCTAATCCAACCCCCTGCAATGCAGGAATATTCAGGTGTCCCATACAAGGATTGAACCTGCAACCTTCGGCGTTATCAGCACCATGCTCTAATGAACTGAGCTGTGCTAATGCATGGGCCAAGGATAGTGCAGAATGGGGCCAGTGAAGGGTGTGGCCTGGGAAGAGGAAATGGCCTAGTGCAGGAATAGGCAAACTCTGGCCCTCCAAATGTTTGGGACTACAATTATCATCATCCCCAGCTAACAGGGCCAGTGGTCAGGTATGATGGGAATTGTAGTCCCAAACATCTGGAGGGCCAGAGTTTGCCTATGCCTGGCATCGTGAGAGTTCTGAGGGCCAGATGGAAAGACTTGGAGGGCCACATTTTGTCAATTTTGCCACCTCTACTTTAAAAGATGCTAGCAGAGATGTTGCCTCCCCAGTTACTCCTACCTCAAACTCGCCCCCCCCCCCAAGAAAAACAGTTGCTGACCAGGTTTTTTGTTTGTATTAAGTTTGCTGGGTTTGATTCCCCCCACCCACCAACCCTGCGCTCTGTTACATTATGGTAATTTCATGGCTGTTGATGAAGACTGCATTTGCTTTTCAGGCCTGGGAAATTAATCAGTGCAGTTGTACACTGAGATCATAAATGGAATTTTCCACTGCAGTCTTAATATTCTCTAGAGCATATGGTATGACAGGTGTCAGTGTCATAACTTTATTACGTAGAATATTACTGTGCCTGTAGAACTGAACTATGCCTAGGTGTGCACTTTATGGTCAAATAAAGAACGTATTTCATCAGAACATGTGTGGTACTCCTGCAACAATACCCAGCCTCTCCTTCTTTTAGACTTAAGACATTGCTATGTCTGATAAGCCAGTATGTTATAAACCCCATTTTGGTAAGTTGCCCAAAACCTATCAGTCACAGATACAAGTTCTCAGGAAAGCAAATGTCAGCTTCTATGAATAGCCATGTGCTCTGATTAAAAAACAAAAACCATACATCATTTTCAAGATTTCCCCCCCTCTCTCTCTGGGGCCAAACTAGACATGATATACAGTTGTGTGTTTCTTTCCCCCAGTTATGTTTTAATCAAAAGCTGCCTTGGGAGTCTGAAAGTTTGGGCAGAGGAAAAGCGGCGGGAGAAAGTGGGTGGGTTTTATTGTTATTTGGCACTACAAAACAATAAACCAGTTCAAACTTAGAAAGAAGTTTCAAAGTTTGTAAGCTGGAGAAGAGGAAGAGAGAATAACTTGAGTAATTCAAAATACAGTCTGTATGAACTAAACAGTGCTTAGATAGTTTTTTTTTTAGCTGCTATTTTGTTAGTGTTAATATTGTTTGATAGATTATAAATGCTGTATTGATTTTTTAATCAGAGTTGCTGTAATTGTGATGTTCAGATTATTTTTAATTGCGGTGCTGTTAATAGTGTTTAATAGATTGTGATTGTTTTATTGATGATTTGTTAGTTATTTTATATGATTTATCTGTATTTGTTCTATTATGTTCATTCTGTTATTGTTATTCATTGTTTGTAAGCCACTTTGAGATTCATTTGAATGAAAAGTAACTGAGAAATACAGTAAATCAAATAAAATCAAAGTGGGCAGGATTTATTTAATCCTATTCTCTGAGTTTTCTGCTCAAAATTTTTTCCTTCATCAACTTTTCCACCCATAATTTCACCTGTGTGTGGGGTGGGGGAGAGTAGCTCAGAATAAAATACTTTAAGTTCCTTGGTAGGGTAAATCAGTTCCTTCTTCCATGCTTTATTTAGTCAGACATGCAGATTTTCAAGGCAATATTTAGCTTTATATCTATATATATTTGATGAAAAGATGCACGCAGTTCTTCTAGACCTCAGAATATCTGTTTATTACGGTATATTTTGAAAAAAAAGAAGCCCAAAAATTTGATAATAGTTGGAACCATTGGCATTATTAAATGAGTGAATTGATTTTTTTTAAGTGATTAAATAATCTCAAACTTTTATATCTGAGCTTTGTTTTTTGCACTTTTTTGTTTTTGCACAGTTTTATGACTTACCTTGTGTCATAAATTGCATAGAGTTTTTTGTTTTCTTCCACAGCATTCCTAAAAAATAAGAAAGAAATGATCCATTAAGTCTATGTTTCCATTTTTTTTTCCTGTTGCCTTTTCTTTGCCCCATTTTCCTACTAACATCCCACACAGATCTCATTTCAAGACCTGGAGCCACTCACTGAGCAAAGGTTTCTGCCTTTCATCGCCAAAGCCTTTTCTAGAACCGCAAAACAAACATTCGCTAACAAGTCAGTTTATTCAGTAGTATTTCACTGGCCATGATTCAAAGTTGGCTTTGTTCAAGAAACCATTTTTAACACTAACCACAGTTTGTCTAGGTTTGGATGCAACAACAAACCTTGGTTAGTTGAAACGGGAAGCAAATGCCTTTTATCTCACAGCTGTGCCAAAAGAGGGGAGAGGGGAGAACACGAGAAAGCGCATGCATATATAGTTAAAATATGGCCTAGCTTTCCTGTGGGTACATAGGCATGCTGTTGAACTACACAGTTCCCTGCTTGCCCGGACAGTCAATACATTTAGGTAATGCAGGCTTGTATTGAGACAAGATGAACTAGATAGGAGAAGAGTACGCAAAAAGATTGAAAAGTAGTCAGAAGACTGGCCTGTAATAGCAGTAAGACAAGCATAAAGTAACTGATGGTAAAATCTAAGGCATAGATGACACATTCATTTTGACCAC
This sequence comes from Podarcis bocagei, assembly GCF_964188305.1. NCBI lineage: Eukaryota > Metazoa > Chordata > Lepidosauria > Squamata > Lacertidae > Podarcis > Podarcis bocagei. The sequence goes on from NC_138130.1 coordinate 33,353,970, forward strand.
AGTACAACACAGATGAAGTGGATAAATTACAGCTGGAGTTTTTATTGATGTAGCAGCATCAAAAAAATAATAATCCAGAGAAGCAGCTTAGCAAAGTCTATCACTGATCACTGCACAAAAATCAAAGAGTGTGTGTATGCAGTTAGATGCTCTGTTTCATCCCCCCCCCCCCTCAAGCTTGCTCGGTAATTGACATCACTTGAAGTCAAAGCCATTCTGTTTTGACACACTGGGGGAAATTCTTTTAGTTTTCCAACAGTGCAGCACTGGAGGAAGAGATTTATAGAAGCGCAAAACCGGAGGCATCATGATTCCTATTAAAAATTCTTCACATGCTAGTTAATAGCAGATATTCACTTATTATGAGCCAATATTATTAAGCAGAGAATAACTGTGGGCAGCCAGGCAGTTGCTGCTGATGGTAAATCAAATGGAGAACATATGGTTTTGCTGTTGCTGCCATCAGTGTTGCTGAGAAAGCTAATGGGTTATATTTGTGCTTATGACTCAGGATACAGATTCAACTTTAGAGAATAAAATGAAACACTACTAATGTGAAACAGAGAACTCTGCTGTGTTTAACCTGTACTGAGCACCCAGGAGTCTGGGACCGGTATCAAAACATGCTTTCAGGTTGCCTTCCAGAAAATACAAGATGTGATTATTATTATTTTGGCTATATCAGGGCTGATCCTCAGGCAAACCATTAATTACAGTGCAGCTTTTTCAGCTGCAGAAAAGTCCACGATAGAGCTGAATTAAAGGATAACAGTGGCCTCATGTTAGTGTAGTATCTCCCCATTATGAAGAGACAAATATCTGCAATTTGGTCTTGTTAGAAAGGGCATTGATAACCATTTCCCAGCTATTCTAATCACTCAGGAGGGGTAGCTTTCCAAGGTACCTCTTTATCTGCCAATCAATTTCCATGGTATCCTTGTAGAGGAGGGGGCCAGCACTAAATGGGTTATTATTTTCTTTTCTACGGTCACTCTTTCCCATTCCCTTCCAACTCTGCTCTGCAGTCAGCTTTACAAGCACACAGAGTGATGTCATTTTGGGGGTTGGCCGCTACTGCTCATGTCTGGGACACAGAAGCACTGTCTCCTACCACACATTCCTGCCCAAACCTCATGGTCATCAGCAGAGGTTTTACTGAGTTCTCCTGGCACAAGAAGTCAGTTGGCAGGGATTTCTCACTTGTGGTAACTTGCATCTGGAATGCCCTACCCAGAGAAGCTCACTTGGCTCCAACCCTGATTCATATTGGTGCCAACTGAGCAATGCTTTAGCTGCCCATGCATTCTAGCATGCCAGCCTGCTGCCTTCTGATTTTCTCATTGGGTTATGGCCTGTAAATTAACAGTTTTTAAGTGTGCTCTGCCCTAGCAGCCTTGTGCTGCAGAACAACTTGAACATTTATTTCCCAAATTAATAAATAAAATTGTAGATTAACCTATTTGTCATTTATTCCCTTAGACATTTCTAAGAGGTATTTCATCAGAACACAGGAAAGCTGTCTGCCCTTGTCTTTTCCTTAATCAAGCCCAGTATAGTATTCACCCCAATTAATCTGCATTTGTAAGACCTCAATTGTTAGTGTGGCAGCTACTACACTTTGGAACGCCCTGCCTATTGAGATCAAGTGCCTGCTAAAAACATTCTTATTTAGACAAACCTACCCAGGTGCTTAGCAAGTTGAGGTCATTTTAATCTTTTAATTAATATTTCAACTTCTGTATGTTTTAAAGTACTGTTGTACTTTTTTCTTGATTTTTAATTTTTTTTCTTTTTTATAAACTGCTTTGAGGTTTCTTTTCAATCAAGTGCTGTGTAGGTTTTATGAAATAAATAAACGTGGCCCTAATATTCCAATTGGTGAAATGAACACAGTCAATAAATTAAGCTGAAACCATCTTGGCACTTTCAATGGCTCGATATTGCTGCACAGTATCCTAAAGTCTGTAGAGTATGGCTGAAATCCAGTGGAGGCTTAAATGCTTTCAAAATGGAAGAGACTGGTAATTCTTTGGACTGAGAGTCAAGTATGTGCTAAATGCTGTTCGTGTCTACAGGTTCAATGCCAGCTATATGATTACAGCATTTCAGGCAAAGACTCTCCTCCCTGAAAGAGAGGGGAGTGGTTGTGGGCGGGAGCCCGAACACCGCTCCTAGCAGGGGGCGTTGCCCCCTGCCTCCAGCTCACCTGGCTGGCACTCACGCCCCCCCCCGGTGGCCGCCCAACCAGGTGCCATGGGAGGGCGTGTCCAGCAGCCTTTATGCTGCAGTGCCAGCCTCTCCCCGGCCTCATTTCTCTTCTCGTCCTGTGCGAGTCAGAAGGATACTCTCTCTTCAGTGTTCCTGCAGCGAGAAGCGGCCACGTGGAGCTAACTTGGAAGAGGACTTCTGAGAAAGGGAAGCCTGTAATCCCTCCTTTGCTTTCACCTTACCTTTACTTTAATTCCACCTTTAATTCCCTCTTTCCTTTTCTCCAAATACCTCCTAATTGTTCCTAATTTCAACTCTGATCCCGAAGCCTTTACACTGTGTATGTGTGTGCTGTGCTTCTCCGACTTTAAATCTATGAGTGCTTACTATTTCTGTTTGATTTGCTGGTGCATTTTAAAACTGCATAGATTTGCTGGTGCATTTTAAAACTGCCGTATTGCTGTGAATTCCTGTGAGGGCTTTTCCAGCAGTTTATTATTATTTCAACTCCCCCCCTTTCCCCTTCGTTACCCCCCTCCCTACTCTGGAATATTGTCCCTCCTGAGCTGACATTGTCCTCCCTCCCCCTTCGCTAGCTGGCTTTAGGGGCGTAGCTCAGTGGCAGAGCTTCTGCCTTGCATGTGGAAGGTCCCAGGTTCAATCCTCACCATCTCCAGGTGGTGCTGCCAGTCAGTGCTGACAATACTGATCTAGATGGACCAGTAGTCTGTTACTGCGGGATGAACACTTTTAACGATTTCAGGGGGAGGCAGCTCCATTTAAAAACTTCTTTCAGACGACTGCATTGCCCCAATTTTGCTATTGTCCCATTTTGCTGCTTATTGCTTTACCATAAACCCTTCCTGGTGCTCCAAGCTCCCTCACTCCACACCCCCCTTGGTTTAAAAGCAGATAGTATTTCTGGGTAGGCCTGGTGTTTCTTTCCCGCTGTTGCCTCATAGTAATAAAAGCTATCGCTGGGTGTTTCTTTATCCCCTTTAGTTTTAAAACTTTTCCTGTGCACCGGACTTGCAATCCCCCCCCTACTTGTTTTAAGAGTGTGCAGCTATACTGCAGCTGCATCCCCAGGGTAATTCTGTTCAGCTTACTCCAAAGTCTTTGTTAGTTGAACATGCTATCCAAAGAACTACTTAGTTGAACGCGATTTTATTTGCCTGGCAGTTATCCTAGCTGCTTTGGGCATTTGTTTTACTTGGGAGACGCAGTCACACCCCCACTCCCCTTCCCCTCGCATTGTCCTTTGATCACCTTGATCACCGGCCAGGGTTGCTTTGTTTTCCCTTAAGCACCGAATAGCTGGGCAATTAACAGCCTCCTGGTATTACAGAAGGCAGCTTATGCTTTAGCTGCAGAACCAGTTCTCGTTTGTTGTTCTAGTAACACCTTTACTGCCACTCCCTTGCGGGCTGCTTTACCTGCAGTCGTCTCCGCCCATTGCTCTTGAAATTCAGTTTGCCAGATATATTGCAGGTTAATTGAAGCAGGCCCCCCTGGTGGAGGCAGGTTCCTTACTATCTAATATCTAGTGGTCAGCGGTGGTCTCAATTTGCTAATTAATATCTGCAAAATATTATTTACATCTAATTTAAAATATCAATCAGGTAACTTCATCAATCCATTCGTTTTGCACCAACATATTCAGTAATTGATTAGAGACTAATTTAAGAGGCTTGAGATTTTACTAACTGGGGATTACATTACTTTTATATTATTTTAACTGATTTGAGATGCTTGAATAAAGTCTGAATTTGACCAGTTTATTGGACACAATAGGGTGCTAATTAACCAGTAGCAATAGCTAGTGTAAATTGATAGCGGCTTTATAGTAACTTTAATTACATTGTAATAGTTTATTGAGAATTAGTGAATCAATGATTAGCAATATATTTACTGATTAAATAAATAAATAAATAAATAAATAAATAAATAAAATAATAATGATTTAAAATAATAAATAATAATAATAATAATAATAATAATAATTAACAAAATAAATAAATAAAATTAATAATAATAACTACCAGGCAGGATACATTGTCGCTTAAAGACAGGCAGTTCGTGGTACATTGTTGATTCAGGTACCTGGCGGATGGCCAATCAAGGATACATTGTCTTTGGCAGCATTTTCCTTCTGCTGGGGCCTCCAGCATAACCTTATCTTTTTCAAATTGTTAGTTAAAGGGACATTTCCATTTGATTGCAGTGTGGGGGCTGCCCATTGTTCCATCCCTATATGCTTGTGTGTTATTTAGCTGTGTCTATCTGCCAGGCCCTTTGCTTGGTGGCAAATAAATAAATTTATAGGCAAATACAAACCAAACAGTCAAGTGAAGAATAATTATTTCATATCATCATTAGTTATGGTGGACAATTAATAGCATCATCAATTAATTCTACTTACAGTGGTAATTATTTGAACAAATAATACTGGAATAGATTGTAATAAATAACAATAACAATAAATAATAGAATAACAACAACAACAACAAATAAATAAATAAATAAAAATGAATAGATAAATAATAGAATAAAATACTACTAATAATAAATAAAATAAGTGGATGCAATTTATTTATTTAATTTTTTGAAAAATCATTATAATAAATAAATAATGATAAATATACATTAATAATAATAAAAGAGAATAAGTGGAATGACGTCACATACCAAGATTAAATTGATTAATTAATTAAACAAATCCATAGATAAATATATAAATAAACAAATAACATAACAGCCTCCTGGTAAATAAATAAAATAAAATTCATTAATAATAAATAATTTACATATATTTCGGAACCCTCAGTTGGTTAGAGCGTGGTGACAATAACGCCAAGGTTGCAGGTTTGATCCCTGTATGGAACAATTATATATTCCTGCTTTGCAAGGGGTTGGACTAAATGACCCTCGGGGTCCCACACAATTCTAGAGAGCCTGGATAGCTCAACTGGTTAGAGCATGGGGCCGATAATGCTAAGGTTGCTGGTTTGATCCCCGTATGGGAGCCCGGTATATTCTGCATTGCAGGGGATTGAATGAGATATTATAATATGAAGTAGGAAGCATCTTATTTTTAAAAAAAAAATTAAAAAAGAATAAATAATAATAATAATAATAAATATTAATATATAGAGAGAGAGGGTAATAAATAACACACGCAAGCACATACTAATGGGATAAACAATTAAACATTTAACTGAATGCTTGAGAATCATTGTTTATTTCAAGTAAAGCAATCATTAGTTAGTATATTTGTTTCAGAATCAATAACACGTCCCTGTACAACCACTTGTAAGCGGTGGCACGTGTTTGTGGCAGTAGCTTTAGCATGTTATCCTTGGCGCCTAAGAGGAAGCGCTCTGCAACGGAATCAACTCACACCTCAGGCTGCATGGGTGCCAATAGCCATAATTCATCGGGGGTGCCACATGGATGGGATAATAACCCCAAACATATTTCACACTGCCTAAATGCATTTAGATCGTTCATTGATGATTATGAGCAGCGTTTTTCCGATCAATCCCCTATAATGAATAATTATTTCATATCATCGTCAGTTACGGTAGACAATTGATAGTATCAGTAATTAATTCTACTTACAGTGGTAATTGATTGAACAAATAATACTGGACTAGATTTTAATAAATAACAACAATAATAAATAATAATAACAATAAATAGATAAATAAATAACAGATAAATAATAATAGAATGATAACAACAACAATAAGGGGGTATAGCTCAGTGGTAGAGCATTTGACTGCACATCAAGAGGTCCCTGGTTCATATCCGGGTGCCCCCCCCACCAGCTCCCTCCTCTCCGCATTCTTCGATTGAATTCTTTGATCGGACACTAAGACTTATCCGGAATCTTGGTTACGAGGCACTCTTGACAAAATGTGACATAGTCAGCCTTCTGTCTATTGCCAGTTCATCCCAATGACTCTCATTTGCTGGGATTCAAATTTCAAGGGAAATATTACATTGTCAAGGCTATGCCGATTGGTTGTTCTGCAGCTGGCTCGGCCTTTGAGACATTTAGCACTTGTTGGGACTGGGCCTTGCGCTACAGAACCAACTCACCTGGGGCGACACGTTACCTCAGTGACTTTCTACTCATTGGGAAACCCAATACTGGCAAATGTGCCTCCCTTCTGGAGGCCTTCTCAGCTTTGGCCCAGGAGCTGGGAGTTCCCCTCACAGCAGATAAGGCGGACCCTCAACGCATCTTACTTGCCTGGGTATAGAGCTTGACGCAGCAGCTCAATCTGCCCGCCTGCCAGTGGGGAAAATAGTTGCCCTTAACGAAACTATTCGTCAAACCCTTCCCGAAATAATAATAATAATAATAATAATAATAATAATAATAATAATAATAAAGTCGCTTTTAGACAGGTCCAGTCCTTGCTAGATCATTTCAACTTCGCATGTAGAGTAGTTTCACCAGGCCGCCCATTTTGCTCCTGCTTAGCCAGGTTGTAAGCGGGCCTCAAGCACCTGCGCCATAGAGTAAGACTTATCAAGTTGGTCAAGGCGGTTTTGAGATGGGGATCAGATTTCTGGAACACTACAACGGAGTCCCCCTATGGCTGGAAATCCTTAATTTGGCCTCTGATTTCCAGGTCCACTCCAATGCGCGTGCCCGCCTAGCCAGGCTGTCAGTGGTCTTAGACACCCGCACAACAGGGTCCGCCTCCCCAGGTCAAGGCAGGATGTCTTGAATCTGTCATCAGACTTCCAGGTCCAATTGGACGCGGCTGGGTCCTTAGGCTTTGGCTTGTACTTCAAGGGGCGCTGGTGTGCACTATGATGGCCGACGGCATGGCAAGGTCAGGCCATCACGTGGGATCTCACCTCTCTTGAGTTCTTTCCAATAGTGGTGGCCGCTCACATCTGGACGGAAGATTTTCGAGATCTCCGCGTGTGCTTCAGGACCGATAACCTGGCGGTCATGAACATTCTAGCCAGGCAGTCATCTCGGTCTGAGAGGATCTCCTCCCTTCTGCGGGCGTTTGTCCTCCGGTGCCTTGAGTACAACATAAGATTTTCAGCCAAATTCGTACCCAGAGCCAATAATGACATTGCCGATGCCTTGTCTCGATTTCAGATACCTCGCTTCCGGTTGCTTGCACCTAGAGCACAACTGTTGCCCGAACACTTTCCGGAGCACCTGTGGAATGTGGGAGACGCAAAGTGATACAGGGAGTATTGGCATCCGTGGCACCCTCCACTCTCAGGTCCTACAAGGAGGCCTGGTGTGATTTCCTTGGTTTCAGGTCTGGGTTATCTGGGCTCTCAAGACGTACCTCCTACCACTGACTTGTCTTGCAGTACCTTTCCGATCTCGATGATCTGGGACGTGCACCTAAAACCTTAAAGATTCACGTGGCCGCCATCAGCTTCTTTTCAAAAGCTACATTTGCTCATGACCTGGCTAGCGACTTCTTGATCCATAGAGCCATTGAGGGTTGGGGCAGGTTACAACCTCACAGGGCCGAGGGCCGTAAGCCGATTTCTTACGGGTTATCACAGATACGCATAAAACTCAGGTCAATTTGCTGGTCCAGGTTCAAAGCACGTCTCTTTTCCGCAGCATACGCTATCGCCTCTTTTGCGCGCTTAGAGTTGGTGAGGTGGTGTTTGAAGTTAGTGCACGAGGTTCAACACGCGGCCTCTGGTGCAAGGACGTGCAGTTGTCCGATTCTAATGTGACAGTGGATATACGTCAGTCCAAGACTGATCAGGCTGGTAAGGGTGTCCTAGTTAAGCTCGCGGCGTCAGCACAGCAGGGCCCATGCCCGGTAGAGGACACTAGGCGGTACCTCTACCTCAGACCGCCCGGCCCGGGTCCGTTCCTGGTCCATGAAGATGGGTCACCAGGAGTACACCGGGCACTCATTTGGGATTGGTGCCGCAACCACGGCCGCGCACCTGGGGCTACCGGCGGACAGAATCAAAGAAATGGGCCGGTGGAAATCCAATGCTTATAAGTCTAATACGTGACCTGCAGCTTTACCCTACTTATCTGCCTTTTCTTTTCTGTCTTTTACCCCCAGCTACGCTCAGGAGAAGCGTGTGGATTTGCGGCCACAGTATAGTTCATGGGGCCCGCGTATGAGCGGTGAGCTGCGGCCTTGCATACAATCCTGGTCTTCCACATGGTGTTCGAGTTTCCTGGCTTTCGAGAAGAGGCATGCGTTGGGAGGAGCTTATGCCATTGCTGTGGGAGAAAGTAGCCAAGTTTGGCTCTCCCGACATCCTTGTAATTCATTTGGGGGAGAATGACCTCGCTAACAGAGGGAGTGTGGACTTGTTGTGGAGCATAAAAAGAGACTTGAATGCATTTGCAGCCTTGTGTCCCAGAACAACGGTGTTCTGGTCCTCCTTCCTGAAACGAACTGTTTGGCGCGGTGCGCAAAGGTCCTCCTTCTTGAAACGAACTGTTTGGCGCGGTGCGCAAAGCTGTATGGCCATTGAAAGAACCAGGAAACTCTGGTCCTTGAAACGAACTGTTTGGTGCGGTGCGCAAAGCTGTATGGCCATTGAAAGAACCAGGAAACTCTGGTCCTCCTTCCTGATACGAACTGTTTGGCGCAGTGCGCAAAGGTCCTCCTTCTCGAAACGAACTGTTTGGCGAGGTGCGCAAAGCTGTATGGCCATTGAAAGAACCAGGAAACCCGTAATTCGGGCGGTAGCCCGTTGGGTGCGCTCTATGTATGGCCGAGTCATTTATCATGACCGTATCCGGATTGGCGACCAAGCTTTATACCGGAATGACGGCGTCCACTTATCGGATCTGGGGAATGACATTTGGTTAGCTAGTGTCAGCAAAAGCATCTGGAATTGGTTGCAGCTTGGAAGGTATTGGCGGCGAGCCTTTAGCTCGGGTGGCGGTTAGGCATTGGAATAATGTGTTGTGGTGTGTCGAAGTGCTAGGTGTGGCCATCGCCTATCCCTTCAATTTATAGGGGTATTCCGGTAAAGGAATCTGGCGGTCGTGTATTCCGTCCGAAGCCTGCTTGGTGGGAGGCCATGGCACGACCGGCGGTGACATCAGGGGTGAGCCTATAGTTGGATTAGCATCAACAGGTGATGAACCCCTGGTGAATAAACCCACTTGTTTTGCGATCCAATGCCTAAGCCAATACCTTTTCATTGCTGTAATCAATAAAGTTGTGGCCTTTCTAGCCCATTAACCTTATATCACGTGTCCCTGTGTCTTCATTTTACTTTGCGGGGGTCGGATCCTCGAACCACAAAGACTCTCCTCCCTGAAAGAGAGGGGAGTGGTTGTGGGCGGGAGCCCGAACACCGCTCCTAGCAGGGGGCGTTGCCCCCTGCCTCCAGCTCACCTGGCTGGCACTCACGCCCCCCCGGTGGCCGCCCAACCAGGTGCCATGGGAGGGCGTGTCCAGCAGCCTTTATGCTGCAGTGCCAGCCTCTCCCCGGCCTCATTTCTCTTCTCGTCCTGTGCGAGTCACCCACCCTCCACTCCCTTAGAGTTAGGGCTTAGGTCATTGGCCTTGCTATGGACCTTAGGTTGGTCGCCCTGGTTGTCTGGGGGGCCTGGTAGGAGTTTTTCCATTTGGCATTAGGCTTTTTGGTTTTTTCGCCTACCTCGTAGCAATCGTCACAACTTTCTGGTGGTATTGGTGGGTAGGTTAGGCATTGGAATAATGTGTTGTGGTGTGTCGAAGTGCTAGGTGTGGCCATCGCCTATCCCTTCAATTTATAGGGGTATTCCGGTAAAGGAATCTGGCGGTCGTGTATTCCGTCCGAAGCCTGCTTGGTGGGAGGCCATGGCACGACCGGCGGTGACATCAGGGGTGAGCCTATAGTTGGATTAGCATCAACAGGTGATGAACCCCTGGTGAATAAACCCACTTGTTTTGCGATCCAATGCCTAAGCCAATACCTTTTCATTGCTGTAATCAATAAAGTTGTGGCCTTTCTAGCCCATTAACCTTATATCACGTGTCCCTGTGTCTTCATTTTACTTTGCGGGGGTCGGATCCTCGAACCACAAACATTTCCTTTCTTTTACAAACAGACAGAAGCAGATTAGCCTTGAAGCCCACAGGCCCATTACAGAGAATCAGCTTTTGCAATACCCAAAGCAAAATATTCAAGTTACATTTAAGACTTTGGGGATATTAAAAACACTCTGGCACTGATTAAATTATCACTGGAAGTTGCTGAAATCACATTGAAGTGGTTTTAAATTTAATACAAATTTACAGTTCTCTTTCTCTAAGGCATAAAGGATATATGTGTGTATCAGGTTTCCTGAAATGTTTATGTATGAGGAGCTTATGGTTCTGACTAAACATTTTTTAAAACAAAAACAAAACCCTATTGGGTACACAAAAAGCATTCAGTATGCTTTTAAGTAATTTTGATGCTTAACTTATATGGGATTATAATATAATAATGTTCATGGGTCCTTTATTGCACTTCTAAAGAGCCTCTCCCACTCACATTCTCTAGCCCCATAAATACAGTGGTAAACATAATCTGACATTCTATCACAAAACCATCAGTATGACATATTTGGGAGAAACATTACAATTTTTATTTTAATTTTAAAAAGGTTGCCAGTTCATATTGAATAAAGGCGCTCAACACCTCTTGCTTCAGGGAAGAAGCGGTGAAGGTTTGTATCAGAACAACTGGACATTTCCAATTAGACAATTGATAATTTATGTCACGAGAAACAGAGATTCTAGTTTGTGTGTATGTGTGTGCTGTTTTGCTGCAAGCTAGTTCTAATGTGATGATAGCTATGCATTGCAGGGGGTTGGACTAGATGTCCCTCAGGGGTCCCTTCCAACTCTACAATTATACAATTCAGTTTGACGATTCTATTCCATTCCGGCTGCTGGATAGGCAAGACCCTCTTCAACCTGCTGATCCCTGTCCTTCGGAAATAGAAGACAGATAAATTCTTTACAAAAAGTCCTTTTAAGATTGGTTGGTTGGTTATTTCAGCCTTCGCAGGGCATGCAACTGCAACCACCACAGAAATATAGACCATAATGTCACTTTTTAATATATCTGGTCAATGTGTGATGCAGAAAGAGCCAAAAATATGCCTATGGAGGCTCCTGTTCATTCTATTTTTCAATATAATTCCTTTCTGGGGTGATCTAGCATTGCTCACAGTCACAGCCATGAAAATAAAGCTAGTTCTTTATTCCCCATCCTGTCTGAAGTCTATTCTCAATTTGTGACACTTCCCACTGCTGCGTTGACATTGAAAATGCCTTGTAAGGATAGTTCTGGCTCACTGGCATAATGTGAATGAGTCGCTCCCTCTGCTGCTTCTACTCTCATCCTCCTCTCTCATGCCAACTGTTCTTTTTTCAGCTGATGCCCTCCTGAGAGACCATTATTTTACTCTCCCTGGAAAACCTCGTCCAGGGACAGCAGGGCATTAGCTGAAGCCCAGCTGCATCTAAAAGCAGCTGGCCCTGTTGGAAGATTCCGACCAGCCATCTGGTTCCTCAGGGTTCAACCAGATAGGATAAAAGTTCATCCACCATATTCAACTTAAGCATGTGGATTTATTTGTGCATGTTCTCTCAAGCATATACTCTCACATTTGCATGAATTTAGAAAAGCCCTCCAATGTATTTGGAGACGGAATAGGGCTTGTTAACTTCCACAGCAGTTACCAACAGCTTGGTATATTATTTAAAGCCTGTTCTGCAGCAAAAAAAGAAAAAAGAAAAAAGAAGCCAGATAGTCGTGTCTTTCTTTACTGCTTCTAAAGGTTGGCCTTTTGCTTTTGGTTTATGCAGCTGTGGGATATATATAACAGATTTATATGCATCCATTCCAACTTGTATGTGATTATAACTAGTAAACACTTCACTTTTAAATTCAGTTCATCTGCTAACTCAACAGCCAGTTGACTCCCAACAAGGGATAAATGAAACAATATTCAGTTCAGCACATTTCCAGTTTGTAGTTTAGAAAAACCCAAACAGTCCTTGTGGAAAATTTGTCAGCATTTCACTGCACATTTCTCCTAATGTACACATTCTTTTGTACACAGTTTCTCCTAACAAACAGTTCAGCCACAATTCTCCGTAATACTTTTGTATGTTATTTCCACAAATATATATGCATGCTTAGTGCACATATTTCTGTCCATGTCTTTGATCAGAGAATTGCATCAAAGTGTTAGGATACAGGTGGTATATTACACTGGTAAAACTGGCAAAAATGTACAAGACATGTAATAGGTGCTGGAAATGCAAAGAAAAAGAAGGATCTCTCTTTCACATGTGGTGGGATTGTAGGAAGGTGAGGGGATTCTGGGAAATGATCTATTGTGAATTGAAAAAGATGTTTAAATACTCGTTTGTTAAGAAACCAGAATCCTTTCTGTTAGGAATAACAGGAAGAGAGATAAAAAGACGGGATTATAAACTGTTTCAGTACGCTGTTACAGCGGCAAGAACACTGATGGCCCAGAGGTGGAGACAGGAGGAACTGCTGACTTTGAATGAATGGAGGATGAAACTCATAGATTACGCAGAATTGGATAAAATGACTGGAAGAATAAGATATCAGAAAGATCAAAAATTCATCGAGGACTGGGGAAAGTTTGCGGAATATCTGGAAACTATATGTGATCAACAAACAACGCTAGTGGGGTTTAAAGAGACTTTGTAATATTTTAAGGTATATTGCAAGACAGAATTAGAGAGGTGAAAGTTAATGGTAAATCAGCAATATTATATAGAAAATGCGGGAAAATAAGAAAAATGGATGATTGTGGGAGGTGCTGGTGGAGGTTCAAAAACTGTAAATTTGTAATTATGGTTGTAACCAATATAAGTAAAAGAAAAACTGAATAAAAATTTAACTGCAAAACAAAACAAAACAAAACAAAACAAAGTGTTAGGATATATTCCATCTTCCTGCGATACTGGGGGGGTGGGGGGTGGCCAGGGAGAAAGCAAATTGGCCGTCTTGCAGGTTTTCACCTACCTCATAGCAACTACAACTTTGGCAGGCATTTGGCTGGATCCTTAGTCACAGGGATACCATGTTAGAGGGGCCAGGAGGGGCAACACTGTCTGGGAGTCTCCATGGGGACTGATGGGCCAATACACCTCTCCCAATGGCACCCAATCCATGTCAGGGATGACTCCCCAGTACAGGGTCTACCTCACTTGGTTCCTATTAGCAGGCACAGGCAAACTCTGGCTCTATAGATGTTTGGGACTACAATTCCCACCATCCCTAGCTAACAGGACCAGTGGTCAGGGGTGATGGGAATTGTAGTCCCAAACATCTGGAGGCCCGGAGTTTGCCTATGCCTGCTATTAGGCAGCTTGATGCAGGATACATGCCCGATGTCTTAGCCAAACCTACTCTATCCTTATCTCATTATACATAACTAAACCATTTCTCACCTTCCCACCCCTTGCCTTTTCCTGTAAGACCTATTACAGTCGTTAAGAGTCGTCAAGAGGCTCTCTCAGCTATCTGCCTATCTCCCATTCCCACCACCCTTCTGAGTAACACCCCTCCCCACCTTCTCACTATATAGAAGGATCTGGCAACTTCTGTTTCAGTGTATCTGAAGAAGTGTGCATGCACACGAAAGCTCATACCAAGAACTAACTTAGTTGGTCTTTAAGGTGCTACTGCAAGGAATTTTTTTATTTTGACTACTCTATCCTGTAATTGATAAAGTTGTGGTCTAATTCAACCCAATACCAGCATCCTGTGTCCATTCTGTCGGTCCTCCCTGCAGCAGCCGTGGACATCATGCACCTGTGGCATCAACTGCCTTTGAAGGTCATTACTGGGTTGTACAAGGGATAACAGACGTGTAGTTAGATGTGCCTTTTCTCAACATGTTTCACCATAGCTTGGGTTTAGTATTCATGTGTCCAATGGAGCAAGGGAACTTGGCATGTGGATTGGTCCCCTCTCACAATTAGTTTGCATCCACATTAGCAAACTCTACACTCAAAGAGCATCATTTACATGACCATAGCGACATGCTCTTTTTCATAGTTAAGTGCAGTTCAGCTATTTAGAATTTGTTTCCTCTGGGAACTCTTAAAAGCTTCAGATCTCAGCCGCAGGGGGTGTGCTTCTGTGTCTGTAACACTTATTTAAACATCAGAAAAGTTCAGATCTAAAGATCCTCTAGCTCAGCACTGTGTCAATAACAGCATTATTTATCTCCTCCTCCCCTCTACTTAACATCAAGTGTTGGAGTACAGAGAAATTGCAGAGTGAACCTTTGGCAATGTGTGGACAAGTGAGGAAACACTTCGTTGGATAAGTGATGCAGAAGAACTAACACCATTTATATTTTACATATATATAAATACACATGCATATATAATTGAGTGAAGAGCATTTAAATGGGCCTGAATATAATGGAATATATTTAACTCCATGGGCAGAGTGGAGATGTTCCACTTTTATCTTTTTTAAAAAAATGCTGAAAAACATGTGTTCAGGTAGATGGATGATGACTTTTTTTGATCTGAATCATTATAAAGATATATGTAAGGAAACATTGGTCTGCATAAGATTCAACTCCTAGGGGCCAAGGTGTCCTCACCCCCCCCCAAAAAAATTCGAGGGCTCCCCCAAGTTGACGGGCAATGCCATTCAAATCGTGTGTGTTGTGTCATGTGATTAATTATGTGAGTTAGTGCTTACCTGCCCCCCCCATATTTTATTCAAGTTGGCACCCCTGATGGGCTGCATCCAGTGTAAGTTAGTTGTTGGATCACATGTTCTTCTGATTGATTTCAATAGGAACTAATTCCAACTAACAGACTTGTAATCCAGCCCAATATCACTTCTCTCCTTTCTCAAGTAGAATGGAATTCTATCAGCCTTTGTGGGGTCTGCTTGCTTAGGAGAAGAGAACACCGACTGAGGATTTAGGCTGCATCTACACAGCTATAAAAAATGCTCTGGAAAAAAAACGGTTTTAAAGCTCACAATGGAAAAATTACATCGAGTTCCAATGTCAGCTCTACAGCACCGTCAGGTGTCACAGTGTTATAACATATTTATAACATTTTATTTTTACTAATGTAGCCGAGTCCTTAAGCGTGTCTTTGTGGAAATCTATCGCCTGACTATTTACATGTCATGGAAACAGCAACCAACATTGTGCAGTGTTGGTCACAAAATGGACTTTCCTGCTGGTTTCCAGGACTCCAAGTCTAGCAAGCTAGCAATGCACATTAAATGCTTCTGGGCAATCTCATGCTTGTGGCATCTTAGATCTGATCTACACATTCTCAAGAACTTGCCTTGTGTCAAGTGAAACCGTTGTGCTATCTGGCTTAGTATTGCTTACACTATTTGGATTTTCTACCAGTCCTGCGTAGAGGTACCTTCTGCATGCAAAGTATGAGTTCTACCAATGAGCTATGGACCTTCAGAATAACCACACAGTAGAGCTCTGTTATGACAGAGCCTCTTCAAGTCATGCTAATGTGGGAGATTTTATCATCACCATAATTTATTATTTGTACCACATCCATCTGACTGGGTTTTCCCAACCACTCTGGCCAGCTTCCAACATATATAAAAACACAATATAACATTAAAAACCTTCCCTATCATACTTTGAACATGTCGTTTCCTCACCTAGAATCATAGAATTGGATAGTTGGGAGGGACCCCAAGGGTAATCCAGTCCAACCCTCTGCAATGCTGGGATCTCAGCTAAAGCATCCATGACAGATGGCCACCCAACCTCTGCTTAAAAACCTCAGAGGAAGGAGAGTCCACAAAGTCTCGTAGGAGTCTGTTCCACATCTAATTGCTGAACTGAATGTTGCAGTACGTCTTCCAGTGTAAGTATCTCTTTAAGTACAAACAGTTTTGTAGAGGGGAAAAAATAGAAATCTAACACACCATTTTGGGATAAGAGGCAGTCCTTCATAAATGACTTGCTATCCGTCCAGTATAATTAATCCTGCATGCAAGGAATAAACAAGACTTGACAGTGTGTCTGTTTTGCTGCGAACGATACTCGAGTCTTTCAAGTCCTTCCTTTGAAAGCTTATGTTTTTGACATTTGCTGCACATAACCTTTCATGTTTTAATTTTTAAAGGTTGTTTCTAATCTGATTGTTTTATTGAATTGTCATATATTGCCTTGATCTTTCGGGAAAGCTGTCTAATCAATCTTGTAAATAATAAATACAACTTCCAACTACATGCTCTGCTTCTCTTCCTCAGCTTCCAAGAAGCCCTGTGTGTATAATCCATTTATTAACATGAAACATTTATATAGCACTTCTAACACTTGGGGGGGGGGCGAATCTTGATTTTGAATGGCAGATGCACAAAGAGATGCTGGTGGGTCATGAATATAAATTGATGAGGAAACCCACTTCCATTTAGTCTTAGAGAGATCCTTTGACTGACAGCAGAAATAGATAGTGGTCTGTCATAAAATCACACTGCATATCTAATTTGGCAAACTATAGTTTCTTCCAGTTTTAGCACATAGGTCAAATCCCTGGTTCTGCATTGTTTCCATGCACACTGTCATTGCCATGAATACAACCAAATCACTAAACCGCAATGTTGTTCATTTGGCACTGTATACAGTGCGGGTGGCACTGTGGTCTAAACCATTGAGCCACTTGGGCTTGCCAATCAGAAGGTCGGTGGTTCGAATCCCTGGAAATGGGTGAGCTCCCGTTGCTCTGTCCCAGCTCCTGCCATCCTAGCAGTTTGAAAATACCCCAGTGCAAGTAGATAAATAGGTACCGCTGCGGTGGGAAGGTAAATGGTGTTTCTGTGCGCTCTGGTTTCCAAAACGGTGTTCTGTTGTGCCAGAAGCAGTTTAGTCATGCTGGCCACATGACCCAGAAAGCTGTCTGTGGACAAACACCGGCTCCCTTGGCCTGAAAGTGAGATGAGCACCGCAACCCCATAGTCACCTTTGACTGGACTTGGACTTAACCATCCAGGGGTCCTTTACCTTTACCTTACCTACAGTAAGGTTTGTCCTCAGATTCCCTCCTGCTGCACAAGCAGCTATCTCCTAGTCCAGCCTGCAAATGTATAGTAACAGAGCAAGGAAACTGAACAGGCATTTTCTGCTGTCATTCCTGTTCTGTGGCCCCTCTTCTCTCCAAAATGTGAAGTGCCAACCATCAGTTGCTTCAGAAGTTTTATAAAGACTTATCTTTTTGCCTGGACTTTCCCTGACCCATAAAAGGAGTTTTTAAAGTATTTATGCAGTCTATAAATAAGGGGGGATTTTTTTTTTAATGTGGACAGGGCCTTCTCATTTGCAGCTCCCAGCTTGTGGAACTCCCTACCACAAGAGTTTCAGAGGACTTTCCCTCATCTTGAGGATACCTGGTTGGGGAAGTCTGGTTGAAGAGGTGGCTGTGGAACAGTAACATCATTAACATTTAGATGTCTTCGAGCAAGCAAACCATATTGCATTTTTCAACAGAAGGCAAAAATTTTAAAAAGCTGTTACTGTAAGGAGAGCAAGAAAAGTCATTGAGATTGCCTTGAATCTTGGAAATTTGCAAAACATGCAATAGTGATTAGCAATGACATCCACATTACCTATGGAGTTGGATTTTTTCCCTTAATGATAGTGATTTAATATGTTTAATACGTTAGTATGTTGACAGTCATGAAACATCCCAGCTAAAAGTGAAAAGTGTTCTTAAGATAGATTACTTAGTCAGAGCCCTTGAGACTCTGAAAATCTGACAGTGTACTATTTTAATTAGGGGCATGTTAGGCCATTCCCCTTTCCTCCTCCTCCTCCTCCTCCTCCTCCTCCTCCTCCTCCTCCTCTTCTTCAGCATACCATTATGTTGCTTTTAGATATAACTTTTTGACAAAACCAAAAAAGAGGTTCAATTTACTTCTCCTAGACCCAAAACAACTTCTTAGCTGCACAGAGATGCATTTAGCACCTTTTCAAATAGTACCCGAGTCCTTCGGAGAAATGAACCAAATGAGAATCTGCTTTACCTTCAAAGATGGAAAACAGGGCAAAAAGATTTTCTACCTGTAGCAGAGCTTTTTTGCCAGTATTGAAAAAAAGGAGATGCATTTTTCTACTTCAAAAAATAATATTGCAATGTGTTCCTGTGTAACTCTGGTGGCAGTGCTCATGTTCACTATATGGCTTGGGAAACCACAATATTCTGGGCATGGATTGGGGATTTGGTGCCACAATGTTGTTGGACTCGGCATGGCCAGTGGTCAGGGAAGATGTGAGTTTTAGCCCGGCAACATCTAGAATGCCACAGCTTCCCTGTACACGTTGTGTTAGAACTAGTGCAAACTAGGAGTGTACCTTTCAATGTGAAAACTTTTAATTTGGGACTTCTAAATTAATTTGAGACTTCACTAAATTACCGCTGTGTGGAAATTTGTTTGGGACCCCAGCCAGTATACTAGAAACTCAGATTCAAGGGTAAGCAAAAAGCAAGTCATATTTCAGTATTAAGTCCAGCACAGTTCTACATCCATCACCACCTCTTGCATTCATAATTCTCCTAGATGAAAACTCAGATTCAGCAACCATAGTACTCCACGAAGTCACATCCAGGCTGCTGCTGTTACTGTTCTCCCAATGCTGAGAGAAAACCTGTGGCTGGAGTATGCTAGACTGGCTAGCAACTTTTTGTCTCTTTCTAGAGAAAAGTGTGACATTCTGATGCTGCAGCCATTCCACCCCACTCCCAGAAACCTGGTGCAATTTCCATATTCTGCTAAGAAGACTGGCATGCACAAGGCCTTTTTGTGGTAATGCTGACCTCAGCTCTGGCATAACCTACTTCTTTTATTTCATCCTATCATGTACAAGCCCCCAAAGAGACATTGTCTGTTGGCTAACGTATCAGCAGCTCAGCGCTTAGGAAAGTTTGGTTCACTTCCTTCAACCTTCTCATCGAAGCTTCAGACTATGACTCACTTTCTCTAGCTGTGAAATGAGCTTGTGGTGCTTTGTAGCCCATGGCGTGAGGTGAACTCATTCGTAGTTGTGATGTGTTCAGCTGGGCTACTGCCGAGAAGTGGGCTCATAAATAAAATCTTCTTTCCTGGATGCTATTTCCTGTTTCCTGGGCAAACTTTGTCTTCCAATCACTGCACTGATGCACATACCCTTGCTGCTTCAGAAGGATGGATGAAAGATGCTGAACAATGAACAGAGGGTCTGATGCTTTAGGTAAACAAAAATCAGCCCCAGGAAGGATCCTATCCACACCACAAGGGATTCCCAAGGTGTCTAATGGACTTGGAGCTGGATGCAAATTATTATTATTATTATTATTATTATTATTATTATTATTATTATTATTATTAATTTTTATTTATACCCCGCCCTCCCCAGCCAAGGCCAGGCTCAGAGCGGCTTACAAGTAATAATAAAAACAAGTTGAATGATTACAACTTAAAAACAAAATTAAAATACAACATTAAAATATTAAAATATTAAAATGTAGCCTCATCGCAGGAGGAGAAGGAAAGGAAAAAAGAAAGAGAGGGAGGGAATCAAATTGGCTCCAGGCCAAAGGCCAGGCGGAACAACTCTGTCTTACAGGCCCTGCGGAAAATAATCAGATCCTGCAGGGCCCTGGTTTCATGAGGCAGAGCGTTCCACCAGGCTGGAGCCAGAGTTGAAAAGGCCCTGGCTTTGGTTGAAGCCAATCTAACTTCCTTAGGGACCGGGACCACTAGGGTGTTGCTATTTATGGACCTTGAGGCTCTCCGTGGGGCATACCAGGAGAGGCGGTCCCGTAGGTACGAGGGTCCTAGACCATGAAGGACTTTAAGGGTCAAAAGCAGCACCTTAAATCTGACCCTGTACTCTACCGGGAGCCAGTGCAGTTTGAAAAGCACTGGGTGAATATGCTCCCATGGCAGAGACCCCGTGAGGAGCCTTGCTGCAGCATTCTGCACCCTCTGGAGTTTCTGGGTCAGCTTCAAGGGCAGCCCCGTGTAGAGCAAATTACAGTAGTCAAGCCTGGAGATGACCGTCGCATGGATCACTGTGGCCAGTTGTGCTGACTGCTCTTCCCGATTGAACCAAAGAATTATGTCATCCTCCATTTTGTTTCCTCTAAACAGAGGCTTCTGGGAAATTTTCAAATGGGCTGCAAGAGCAGTCGTATTTATTATTAAATATTATTTATTATTATTCTAATCCCTCCCAAAGGAGCTCAAGAATCAGGAAGAGACATCCTGAATATGTGAGAGTTTTCACAGCTGGTAACATCAGTATATTGATCAGCAAAAGTAGTGGGGGGGACCCAAATTAGGTAGGTTTTGCCTCCCTCTCCTGTGTGCTTTCACCATTTAATGGAGCCGCTCCAGCGCTCTGCCATATGAGATGCTTTTTCAGCATTCATTCTGATTTACTTTCACAAACCTTTAGACTATATCCAGTCTCCACTGAGCATTCATTCTGCTTTGTTTACAGGTTATATGACAATGGACATCCATCAGGCATACATCCTGATTTGTTTATGGAGCGTTTACAAGTCTTCCCATAAGTCTTTCAAGCACTTCACACTTTCCAATACATTTCTCCATCACTTTACAATCTGCAAAAAGTCTGTTTCAAGTGCTCCCCCCCCTCCTTTGTTTGCTGTGCGGCGATGGCACAATGCTTTAATCCACTTTACAGTAAAAGGACTGGCACTCCAGATGGACTTTGCAACCACCTCAGAAGAGGGCAGGCTAGATAGTTAGAGTGTCACACAGGGACCTATGAGACCAGGGTTCAAATTCCCACTCAACCATGAAGTTCACTGGGTGATCTTGGGACACTCTCTCAGTCTAGCCTACCTCAAAGGCTTACTGTGGAGATAAGATGGGGAAGAGGGGATTAAATGTATGCTGTCTTGAGCTCCTTACAGAAAAGGATTGCATATACAGTGGTACCTCGGGTTACATATGCTTCAGGTTACATATGCTTCAGGTTACAGACTCCACTAACCCAGAAATATTGCCTTGGGTTAAGAACTTTTCTTCAGGATGAGAACAGAAATTGTGCAGCAGCGGCGCAGTGGCAGCAGGAGGCCCCATTAGCTAAAGTGGTGCTTCAGGTTAAGAACAGTTTCAGGTTAAGAACAGACCTCCAGAATGAATTAAGTTCTTAACCCGAGGTACCACTGTAAATGCAATCAAACAAACCAACAAACTACACATGGAATCCCAACTCAAAACCAAAAGAGCCTGATATGAACCTTCAGTGAATCATGCAGCTACTGGCTTTGTGTTGGGGCACATAGAAAACATCTCCTTACAAACTTCAGAGGAAATTCTTTCCCTCCATTGAAATGAATGGGGAAAGCCTTGCATGCATGAGATGCATGTGAATTCCAGAACTCCTGTGTGCAAAATGGGCTGCTGGATTTAGTTGACTAGGGTGCATTCAGAAGGGTGACATTGCCATGCCTTGCTGTATTATTTCAGCACCAAGGACAGTGTCTCACGCCCATAATGCTATCCAAGCACTCTAAACATGGCTATAAGATGTTTTGTTTGGATTTTTAAAATCACTGTTGCCGTTTCATTTGTATGGGATTTATGTTGACCTGGTTTGATATTATCGTTTGACTTCAATTTTAATTTTATGTATTTCTGCCCTTGGAATTTTGGGGTTGATGATCAGGCTATGAATCAGAGGTTTGACTGATGATGTTCCTTTAATGCTCCATACCTGTGAATGCCCCCCTGCCCATTTTTCACCACCACATTGGGGAGAGATATGCAGCCTCTCCTGCTTGGGCCACTACGAAGCAGGCATCTTCATGAGACAACTTAATGGAGGACAAGTCTCTCAATGGCTGGTGATCATAATGGCTCTCTTTCGCTTCATTATTAGAAGCAGCCTTCTTATGAATGGCACTTGCTGGAGGCCAAAAGCATGACAACAATATTGCCTTCATGTCCTACTTGGAGCTTCACAGAGACATCGGGTTGACCAGTATGGGAACCGAATGCTGGACCAGATATGCCTTTGCTCTGATCTAGCAGGCCTCCTCTATGTTTTTATATAAATGCCCTTTCTTTCTCTTCAGTGAGCCTGTGACCTTTTTGTACGTTAAGAAACAGGACAGAAGCAGGAAAAGGGTGGACTGGTGTGTGTTAAAGCAAAGGACAAAGTGCTTCACTCATGAAGGTGCCCTCAGCAATATGAGAGCTGATATTTTCGCTTGTATAGAATTTTATAAGGTCACTCATCAGAGCAGTACCTGACTCCCTAATACAAACACAGCAACAGCCCTCTTTTACAGCTCTAACTCTCCTGTCCATAAAACCACCGCTGCCATGATCACAACATGATTTCCTGGAATGGAGGAGCACGTGAAAGAATGGAAGCCAACACAATGGGGATAGTTCAGAAGCTACAGGCCAGTAGAAGGCATCTCATACCTGACTTTTAAATCCTGTTAAAGTCATGTAAAATTAAACAGAAACAGCAGCAATGATGCAGCCACTGTTTGTTATCACTCTTTTGGTCCTCAGCATGCTGGTGGCCTTGGAAATGTCACTTTCTTATAAAGCATTCTTACCCATGCCATTTTGAACGAGAAAAAAGGCCGCCAGTTCTGTTTTCCTCCAAAGCACTCATCCACATCAGACTTACAATGTGGTGTAAGAGTAACAAGAGGTTAACTTTAACTCAGTAACCCAAATGCAGTGAAGCTGGTGAGCAAAATTTTATCTGTTGCTTTTCACCGACAGCCTGTGTGACTTCAGACTAGGGGCTCATCCACATTTTTGCTTGACCCATATCTTGATTGTATTGTGCACCAATTAATTCTGTCAGGTCTGAGAGGTTTTCTCCTTGTTCTGTGGCTGGGCCTTGTGAAAATCCGATCTTACGTTCTGAATTAGACATTCAGTTAAGCAAAATCTCACTTCTGCTTTTCCACACATCTGATTGATTTCTCTCTGGAAATTGCAGCTCTATGACAGGAATAGGAGTCTCCTTGTGGGTTTCAACACCCTTAACAAACCACAACTCCCAGAATTTTTTGAGGGGGAAGCCATTGCTGTTAAAATAATCTATGACAACAACAACAGTCAAATAATAATAATAACAATAGGTTCTATTCTGTCACTTTGAATTTGCAAGAAAATTTAGGATGAGAATATTGCAAGGGTTTCAGTCTTGGTGGTGTGAGCTTCCTGAAATAAAATTATTCCTAAGGAGGCAAAATAACTCTAGAATGCAACAATATGCCCATCTATTACTGATAATGTCTGATTGGAGCGTCAGGGCAGTGCTGTGGTCTTCTCCACTTTTGTTGTTCTGAGTGCCTCAGGTTACTTATATCTCTTTGACAGCTAAACTGATCTATTAATATAGCTTCCAAATGAAGTGCAGCTTTGAAGCAAGCATTAATGTTAAAGCCACTGTGTTCCAAAAAGATGTTATGGGGAACGGGGAGAGGAAGATAAGGATATTTGTGCACCCTGATAAGGCTGCTATGTGGTGATGAGAGCATACAAGTCAGCTGCCCTGGGTACAAACAGGAGTGTGAAATGAGGACAGGGAATGATGGCGTTGCCAACACAAACAAAAATAGCAGGGTTTTTTATTTCTTTTCTCAGTTTGAGACAGATAAAATATGACACATACACATGCTTAGAAGTGCCATTCTGGACAATCCGAGGATTTGTGGCAAGGATGAAATTACAGAGACTTTGTTCTGTAGAAAAGAGCAAGGGCCTGAAGGCCTCCTTATATCACACAAGAATAAGTAGCAGTGCAGAATCCTTTGACCTTGGCAAGAGTCCATCCCTGTTTATTACCGGTCAATTGCAAGACAATACATTTTATTAATAGTTAAGTAAGTTAAAGCAGCCTGCCTGCCTATCGCCTACAAGCTCACCCCATCCAAAGCTATTGGCTGGGGCGCTGTGATGTCATGGAATGTTCCATGTTCCATTTGATGGTGAGGAAATGGAACATGGAATTGACACAGGTGCTCTGAGGGAGGCGGGAAGTTAGATTGGAGGCAAGATTTCACATGGGGCTTACAGATAGAAGGACTTGATTGTGAGAAACAAACAGAAGAAGTGAAGGGGCTAAGGGGTCAGGATATCTGGTGAAATTGCACGCAAGATTTATAGATGTTGTTGTGGTCATAGGGAGAACCAAGATCCACAGAGATGAGAGGCAGTGGGTTGAAAATAAGGAAGGGATGCCTTAAAAATAAGTAGGGAAGTCTTTGACTGCAGACTCTAAATACTTTAGAGGAGTCTTAACAGTGTATAGTCCATCAGTACTACCCCCAGTTATATTTTTGCATCCACATATCAAATGCATTTTGTATTGTTAACAATAGCATTGTCATGCAGAAGAAGCATGCCTGTACTCATATTTCAGCCTATATTTTGAGGAGTGTGCATTTTACATATCTGGCAAAATTGGAAGAGTCAAAATCTGGCTCACTGTGACCTCCTGTTGACCTCCCAGTTGCCAAGCATGAAAAAGTAGGGGCCCTGCTAGAGATGGGATACTCTACTTTAGCTTCCCAATCCTGACTTCAAGAATGAGCTGCTCCTCTGGCGAGTAGAACAACTGACCAGGGTTTGAAGCTTTCACAGGATTTAAAATCCAAAACCACTTTATTAAAAATAAAAGTAGACCACATCTGATGCTGGCTAGGCTAGCAGAGTCTGATTTCCTTCATCTACAGAGGTATCAGAGCAAGGTTCCATTATTAATCATTTTGTGTGTGTGTGTGTTTGTGTATGGATTAACACATACATATTTCCATTCTGTTGATATTTAGTCCACAGCAGTTTCTTCTGCTGAAGAAATAACTAGCCCAAAATGTCACACTGCCTTAAGCTACAACCTAGCTAGTCACGTTTTTTCTTTTCTTTTCTGGAGGGCTGGTGAGTGGGAAGATAGCCAGTTTCAATACAAGTAATTATAGATTGATCTGTCGGAAAACTCTTTCCCCCTTAAAATCACCTTAATTGTAGCAGTCCGATTTGCGAAGCCTTGGTGGAATTTGGAATTGCAGAGTGCCTTTATTTCATCTCAACACATAACACGTGCCAATAAATGCAGAAGGGAAGCTCTGTCTCAGAGACTTTAGAATAAACATCTCTGCAGTTTTCTGAAGGCTTATTTTTCCCAGTTGAAGCCAAAGACAGTATGGCAGGTCAGCACTAAAGCTTATGCCGAACATCTCATCTGTACAAATAATTTTGGTCACCAATCATTATTAGCTCGCAGCGCTGATCAGAAGCAGAAAATAAGCAACCCTTACATTGTAGCCTGCGTGAAGTTTTAGCGAGCAGCACAGAGCAATGCAATAAACAAACGTATAGCATCAAAAACAACACAACCAAGATTAATGGAGGCCCCTTGGCTGTCGAAACATTGAGGCAACAGAACTTATCAAACTGAAGGCTCCAGGAATCAAAAAGTATGTTTAGTGGACTTTGCTATTACAGATGTGCAGAAACAGAAATGCGATGAAAAGTGGGCTAATATTATCAAGAAGTCTGTTTGCTTCCCTCAGAATCCATGGTTTGGGTGAAGCAGAACTCTCCAAATCCAGCACAAATTTTGTGATAGGTAAAATTCAATAGCAACAATTATTTCTTGTGATGAAGCAACCTTTTACAAAAGGAAATGCCTGAATTCCCACCTGCTGAATACATTTTTGATATAGCAGATCCCCCTCCCTTTTAAGGAAACATCTCTGGTATCCCAATTGCCAATTTTCATTTTTCTCACTTTCAGATTTATCCAATCTTAAATTCAGTCCACATCAGTTTGAATTAAAACAAGTCATTCAGAAAATTCATCAACACTTCAGGATGAATTTACCCTAATATGCACATTTTTGCGCAGCAATTTCCCCTAATCCAATGCAGTTTTGTGTGTTATTTACACGAATATATGCATTTTTATGCAACTGTTTACTTAAGCATATGTGTTTTTTACATGGCTGGAGAACTTCATTGCGAAATTTGTAGAGGCGCAAACTTTGAAGGACAGCTGTGTTTTCGTGTTGGAAAATGCAAATTAAGTGAGCTCGACATTTACGGTAAATGTGAACTCAGCTGCATTTCTCCCCCATCCATCGTGATCATTATTCTGATCTGGTTTTCTGTATATTGTATAGCTCGCTCTCTCCCTCTGCCCCCCCCCCATTACCAGCATTGCTCCTGAAGATATAAAAGCAGCTCTCTCAGTTAGCTTCTGTCTATTGTATGAAAGGTTCCCCTACTGATTTCTACAGATCAAGCTAGCATTTAAAGATACACGAGGAGGCCAGGTGTGTTTTTTTCTAGCTAAGCTGGCAGCATCGCACCTCCCAAAGCACAAGGAACACATTTCCCCCCACAAGCAAGTGGTTGCTGAGGTGGACTAGGATTTGGAGGTGTGAACCTTGCTTCCTGCCATCCTAGCCCTCCCCCCCCCCAAACCTTTGTGAATACTGACAGCCTGTATTTAGCAGGGAGAAAGGCGAGGCAGAAATGTCCCCTCTAGCTGACAAGTTTAGGCAACAGAATTTCTGGATGCAACCACTGAGTTCTTCTGCTATTTCCTTTGAAAGCAAACTCTAATCTCCCTTAATGATTTGGCTTGGGAAGGCTGCTAGATCTTCTCCACCGCTGAAATTACGGGGTCTGAGGAGACAGATAAAAGTAGGCATTTGTACCAACCTAGTACGGCGTGCCTGCCTTGCAAGGCAGAAAATGTGTCGCTATTTGTGTCTCAATTAGAAAAGAGCACAAGTAAAGCAATCAGAAGATGTCAGCACCTCCAGGTTGGAGCTTTTGACATGTTAGGTACTGTACCTGGTTGCTTAAAGATTAATTGGCTCCAGCCAGACAGCGGTTTGTCTCCATTCCCAAGCGGTGGGGTCTATTCAGCTCACTTACTAGCTCTTCTTAGGTAAAGGTAAAGGGACCCCTGACCATTAGGTCCAGTCGTGGCCGACTCTGGGGTTGCAGCGCTCATTTCGCTTTACTGGCCAGCGTACAGCTTCCAGGTCATGTGGCCAGCATGACTAAGCCGCTTCTGGCGAACCAGAGCAGTGCAAGGAAACGCCATTTACCTTCCCACCAGAGTGGTACCTATTTATCTACTTGCACTGGTGTGCTTTCAAACTGCTAGGGTGGCAGGAGCAGAGACCGAGCAATGGGATCTCACCCTGTCGCGGGGATTCAAACCGCTGACCTTCTGATCGGCAAGTCCTAGGCTCTGTGGTTTAACCCACAGCGCCACCTGCATCAGCTCTTCTTAGGTAGAGAATATAATAACATGGGAAGGGCCTTCTGGATCAGACCAATGACCCATCTCATCTAGCATTCTGTTCTCACAGTGGCTGATCAGGTGTCTGTGGGAAACCAGCAAGCAGGATTCGAGCATCAGAGCTTTTCTGTGGTTTCCAGCAACTGGCAGAGTTGCACCAGGTTAGGGAAAGATGGTGGTGGACCAGTCTTTGAGTTAACATGTTATTAGGCTGCATACGCACTACGTGTTTAAAGCACATTCTCACTTTCCAAAAATCCTGGGAATTGTAACTGGTTAAGGGTTTAACTTCGCCCCCCCCCCCAGCTGCACTCCATTGTCTCTCGAGACAGACAGATGCTAACTACCAATTCCAGGTTATAAAATTCTTGATGAGGATTTAAGATGCTATTAATCAGCGCTATTTTTCTAGAAAAAGAGGTGCCGGAACTCACAACTGAACACCTCCATTGTTCTCTTAGAATGGCAATGGTGCCCCCCTGGGAGGTGCTGGACCTGAGTTCCAGTGAGTTCCTGTTGGAAAAAAAAAAGCCATGGCCAAAGCCATTAAGGTATGGTAATCTCTCATTTCAATGCATGTTTTTAATGCAGGAGTGTTTCTGATTTAAGCCATATATTTATGTGTGCGTTTTGTTGTTTGTTGGTGTGTGTGTGTGTGTGTGTGTGCATATATACTCCTGAGCAATAACTAACAAGCCATAAATGCCCAAATAAAAACACACACACACCAGAATATTTATTTTATCTCCAGTGTTGGGAACAATAATTGGATGAAATCCAATGAAATGTATGTCATGTTTTTGTCATTGATAAATTGCTTTTTGTCTTTTGCTGGTTTATTGTCACAATTAGAGAGAGAGAGAGAGAGAGAGAGAGAGAGAGGGAGAGAGATGCATGCAAAGGCTCAAATTGCCAGCCTCTGCATAGAGAGTCTGCCATCGCTACAGGCAGAGCAATTGCTCCACCATCAGTTCAAATGGCCTTACAGGTAGCCCGCCTCAGGCCTGCTGATCAGAACTGCTTAGCACAGGATTCTATGGAACGATGGTGCCCTCTAATGGCCCAGTGGCCAACTGCACCTATTTATGCATCATGCTTCCTCTTAAAGAACAGGAGGAAAATGCTGACTGAACAGATGGGGTTTAGCAACGTGCGCCTGTAAGCTGGTATTTCTCGTGTCAAGCACAATCTCCTAAAATTAAATTGATATTTATCAAATGTTCCCTTTTGCAGCGGGATGCACTTTTCCATTTTCTTCTGAGAAGTTTACAAAGAAAGAAAAAAAATCGACAGCCGCCTTGCCGTTAGACTGCTATCCAATTTCCAGAACCTTTCTCATTAGGACTTCTCTCTTGATTTTGTTGAATGAATATTCATCTCTAAGCCACGCCGCTCTGAGGGAAAGATCTGACACATTCAAAGAAGTGAATGTGAGATTAGATCAAAGTTGAAAGTGGAGCAGGGAACTATACAATGGCCCTCCGTTAGAGTTGAAAAACAAAAATTCTAGGCCAGCATCCTTATTTGCAATTTTTATTTAATGATGAGGGTTTTTCTCCCCCCCCCTTTTTTTTGCTATCTCATCTCTATGCTTAGTTAACCTACATTAAAAATCTAGGGTAAAATAAATGCTCTGATTTAAATCTCTGAAAAGAAAGAAATTTCAAAAGCCAGAACTAGATTCTTATCTCAGTTTGTTTTGGGCAGGTGCTGTGTAGAACATAAAACAAGTGTTTTCCAAAGAGGATTGAATCCATGGTGATCATAGCTGTCAACTTTTCCCTTTTCTTGCGAGGAATCCTATTCGGAATAAGGGGATTTCCCTTAAAAAATGGGAAACGTTGACAGCTATGATGGTGATGCCTTCCTTTTCTTCCTGTGCCATGCCTGAAGAGTTGTTCCCAGTAACTCCAGATATCTGCCACCTTATCGACATAGCTTGCCCAATAAAAGTATGGATGCCAAAGCCACAATCCTGTCAAGATTATAGTTCAGTTGGTAGAGCATGAAATTCTCAATTTCAGGGTTGTGGGTTTGAGTCCCATGTTAGGCTAAAGATTCCTGCGTTGCAGGGGGCTGGACTATATGAGTCTCCCCTTCCAACTCTACAATTCTATTACAGTGGTACCTCCGGTTACATACACTTCAGGTTACAGACTCCGCTAACCCAGAAATAGTACCTCGGGTTAAGAACTTTGCTTCAGGGTGAGAACAGAAATCACATGGCAGCGGCGCGGCAGCAGTGGGAGGCCCCATTAGTTAAAGTGGTGCTTCAGGTTAAGAACAGTTTCAGGTAAAGAACAGCCCTCCGGAACGAATTAAGTACTTAACCCGAGGTACCACTGAATTCTAAAACATGCACGCATAGCCTATGCTTGCATAGCCTGAAATCTGATACAGGCATGGTACATTCACATATCAGCTAGAATCCAGCTCAGTTAGATGAGCTTAATCAATGGATATTAAGGGGTTCAAGCCTGCCTAACTCTGGGCTTAGACTATAAGGATTAGCTGGATAATCTAATCAGTCATTAGAGCATGGGACTTAATCTCAGGGTTGCAGGTTTGAGCCTTACGTTGGGTGAAAAATTCCTGCATTGCAGGTGGTTAGACTAGATGACCCCCTGTGTCCCCTTCCAACTTTACAATTCTATGATTCTATGAAATTGCAGCTATCACTTGCTTGCATCCATGTGCAAGTGAAACTGCCCTATCACCTTGGGCCACATCAAGAGATTGTGTCACAATGGAATGGAGAAGGAAGGATAGCTGGGATACTTAAACTGACTGTTACTCATCATTTTAACTCTAGCTGTCATCCTACCTGGGTGAGCTTTACCTGAATGCTATGGAATTGGGCCACAAACTGTGCTTGATTTGTGGTTTTTCATTCACAGTTATACCTGACCTAGTTCCTGGATCCTATAAAGTTTTTGACGTTACCTTTAACGCATCACTTTCTTTATAAATGCATTCTTTCTTCATTGTCCTATTCTCCGGGTAAGGTATCTTGCAGTTGTCTTTAGAGTTTGGCATCTGAAATCAACTCAGCACCTTAAAAGAAATGTCAATATATAAATCTGCCTCTTTCCCTCGTTTTAGTTCCAGTTTGCGTAGTTCCACTTTATATTAAGAATGTGAACTGTGTATATTAGTGAGGTGCTTCGTAATATCTTCCCTGCATGTGTAACACAAACTTGCTGTTTAGAAAGTGGTTCGCTTTCTTATATGGGCTGCTGCATAATATCCTCATCCATATAGAAGACTATGCAGAGTTTTATTGTATTATTTTTTTAGGAGCTCAAAGAGATTTTAGCAGGTTATAGGTAGGCATGCTCTCTCATGGCATTAACCTGGCAAAATTCATTGGTTTTCCTTCTGAATCTGTGAGCCGCAGAAGGCACCAAAGCAAAGCCCATTTACTCCCAAGAGAAAATTGGCATGGCCTGAATCCTGTGGCTAGTGCAGAAAGGATAATATTCATCAGTCAACTCTCCTTGGAGCGAACGGACAGGCTGTCAGATAGAAATGACCTTGGCTGTCTTATCATTATGAAGAAGTGGCCGTAGTGTGTCTACTGTGGAAAAAGTAACAATTTCCAGAGGACTAGCCATGTTAGTCCTGTGACACTTTAAAGAGCAACAAATTACAGGGTGTTTTTAATACTCCTGCTAGTAGTAATAATTCATATTATTGTTGTTTCCGTTTTCATATACATAGATTATAGAGCCATTATTGGCAAATGTACAGTGGAGGCCTCCTGTACTTTTAAACAATTGTATAGAATTGGGGTTTTCTTTTAGGAGGTGGAATTTGTCGTGTAGGAGCTGACAAAGAAATCAGCTGCAGAAATTCCCCTTCCCCACTCCTGCAGTGAAACGCTACATGTTTCTGCAGATGCCCCACTGAGTTCGACAGACCTTGCTTTCAAGTAACTGTGCATAAGACTGCCAAATAGGAGGTCTGGCTTTTTGTGTGTGAGAGCTTCCAGGCACCCTTCCACAATACAGTGGGACCTCAGGTTAAGAACTTAATTCGTTCTGGGGGTCTGTCTTAACCTGAAACTGTTCTTAACCTGAGGTACGACTTTAGCTAATGGGGCCTCCCGGTGCCACTGCGCCACTGCTACGCGATTTCTGTTCTCATCCTGAAGCAAAGTTCTTAATCCGAGGTACTATTTCTGGGTTAGCGGAGTCTGTAACTTGAAGCGTCAGGTAACCTGAAGCGTTTTTAACCCGAGGTACCACTGTACAACGTAATCCTATGCATGTTTACTTAAAGGTAATTCCCCCTGTGCTCAGTGGGGCTTGCTCCTTAGTAAGCGCTCTTGGGAATGAAACATTTACACCCCTATGAGGCTTGCCTCGTCATCATCATCATCATCATCATCAATTAATTAATTAATTAATTAAATTTGTGTACTGCCCTGTACCTGCAGGTCTCAGGGCGGTTCACAACGTAAAATCACAATATAAAAACACAAAATGCATAATAAATATCAAAACGAGACTATCAGAAAGCTTTGCGTGCAGCCCACACTGTCAACCTAAGTTGGGGTTTTCAGGAAGACACATTTTCTCCTGCTGCTGTGAGGTTGCTAAGAGTTTGAAATATACACCTTCAGACAAGAGGCTACTTTTGACATAGGGCATGATTCCCAGTGCATGGAGACTTTTGTCGAACAAGCAGTTCTCTCCCCAAAAACAAGAACAGATTTCTGAAAGGCCTTTGCTATCTCAGCCTCAGAATATTTGGCCCATTTCCTATGTTCCGTTAACAGCTCTCCACGTGGAAGGTCTTCCCAAGAAGCAACCTTATATCGAGTCAGACCATTGGTTCATCAAGCTGACTATTGTCCCACGGATTGGCTGTGGCTCTTCAGAGTTTCCGACAGGGCAATTTCCTATCGCTAGGAGGTGAGGCCAGTAATTGAAGTGGAGAACTTCTACCAGTAGAGTCAGTGTGGTGTAGTGGTTAGAGTGTTGGATCTGGAAGACTAGGGTTCAAGTCCCCATTCAGCCATGAAGCTCACCGGGTGACTGGGCCAGTCACCATCTCTCTGCCCAACCTACCTCACAGGTTAGTTCTGAGTTAAAATGGGAAGGGAGAACCATATATGCCACCTTGAGCTCCTTAGAAGAAAGATGGGATAGACCATTATCATCATCATCAGTGATATTTTCCTAGACCTCACCATAAATGTCTCCCTTGTTCTCTTAGTATGGCAATGGTGCCCACCTGAGAGATGCTGGAACTGAATTCTGGTGAGTTCCAGCTAAACAAAAGCCCTGATTATTATTATTATTCTTTAAGCATCTACTCAACCACTGAGCTACAGCACTTCCCCAGCATGGATGAGCTTTTCCTGCTTTCTTCCATCACTAGGAACAATGGAGGCTGCCTCATACCAAATTATACCATTAGGGCATTTCACTCAGTACTGTCTGCCAGTGCAGCAGCTCTCCATAGTCTCAAGCAGCAGGAAACAGTCTAAGTCCAACCTGGAGATGTCAGGGATTGAACCTGGGACCTTCTCCATGCAAAGAAGATGCTGTGACATGGCGCTATGGTCCTGGCCACTAGCACAGAGGCCTTCTACACAATGAGGCCAGTTCATAGTTTACATATCTGGAGAGAGAGTGCAACATGGAAAGTGCTGAAGAACATATGAAGAAGCCCCAGAGATGCCAACAAGGTAGCCAAATCTGGGGAGCATTCAGTATTTGCTGTAGCATGAGCTTCATCTGCAGAAGCCCATTTGAAGGACCTCTGGATACTGTAGGTCAGGTCTAGGGATGCAGTGAAGGAATCAGGTACCAGCAGAGGACCAGAAGGGAAGAAGCAACAAGGGGTGGAAGAGTTGACAAGAGCCCAAAGCAGCAGTGATGGGGAGGAGAAGCAGATAGAAGGTGTTGTGTTAGGACTGCTGAGAGAGGAAACAGAGGCCAGGGCTGTGGGGACACTGGGAAATGCAAAACCAGGCTAGCTTGTATTCTAATTCCACATGTGTGATGGTTGAAGGCAGGTTGTGGTTGAAGCAAGGGAATATGCTCTGTACACGTACAGAGGAACTCTTGCTGTTGTTGTTTTTTACAAAGTCCAAGGGCCTCAGCAACAGGGCCAGGCATTTCTCTCCACTGTGCTGAAACCAAGCCATACAGCTGCAAGAATGAAGTCCATAGGAGGGCAAGGGCAACCTCGACAAAGATATTGCTTTGTGTATCATGCAGCTGAACTGCAAAATGTGATGCTCAATACTGGGCACAGACTTTTGCATTCTGAGAATCTCAACTGTATTCTTGTCAAAAGCAACCATCTGGCTCAATTAACCGCAAAACAACAACAACAACATAATTCCAAACTGGGAAACATGAACCTAATGTAAGGTGGAATCTCAGAAACACAATGTGTGTGTGTGTTTACTTGTGTGCATGCATTCAGGGAACAGAGCTCCGTCTCTACCATCTCTTTCTGCTCCTTCTCACAGTTGGCAGAAGCAGTGAAAACATTGCAACCTAAGGAAAAAACAAGTGCAAATTTGCTTAGATCTAGATGTGCACTGGCATGTTCTGGTCCATGGGGTCATGAAGAGTCGGACACAACTAAATGACTAAACAACAGATGTGCACAAATCCAGACGTTTGTGAGAGATAATTCTGATTTCTTTTTCAGAAAGTGCAGGTGTAATTTATAGCCTAAGCCTATCAATGTTTACCCATGAACATGCTCCCTAGGTTGAATGAGACTTGGTTAAATGTGGTTGGGCTTACATCTTTAGGGTTAAGACCCCGTGTAACGAAGCATCTGCCATTGATGTGGTTTCTACTTGTGTTACTGGACATACAAAGTTTGAGTTCCCTTGGTGCAATTCCTTCCTGCATTGTGTGCCATTGTCTCCTTCTTTCAGCCTTCATCATGTCCCTTCCTCATGATGGTGTCCAGATATCTGCTTCTGTAAAATGCTTGCAGGGGAGGAATTGCATAAAGAAGTTGTAAGAAGAAAGGTGTGTAAAATGCAGGAATTCACCCAACTTGACAGTAGCAACAACTTTAATGTATTTTTAATCTTTGTTGGAAGCCACCCAGAGTGGCTTGGGAAACCCAACCAGAAGGGTGGAGTACAAATAAATTATTATTATTATTATTATTATTATTATTATTATTATTATTAGGTGGGGTGAGGTGGTGAGAATCAGCTGTCTGACCTACAGCTCAATCCACTGAAGTGAAGGACATTCTCCCCTTTTACAGGGTTTCTGAAAACACCATCCTTTTGCTGTTAGTAAATATTACTTCGCTCCCAACTTAATCATGCTTAGAGTAGGCTCACTGAAATAAATGGTTCTTACGTTAGCCATGACTAACACAAAACCCATTGATTTCAGTGGGCCCACTCTAAGCCTGACTAAGTATGGATCTAAACTAGTATCTGTTTAAATCACCTTTATCGTCTTGTGTTTGTATCTCAAGGTTTTTCCACCCATTGCACTGCTCGCATGTATACAACATTTATGTTCACATGTAAACATATGTATTATATAGGCCCGTTGCCAAGAAACCTCGATTAACTATGGTGGAATTGCATATGCATTTGGAGCCTCATCCTAATCATGTTTACTCAGAAGTAAATTGAGCAGGGTTGCCATCCTAGCAGGGGCAACACATATCCACCACTACGAAATAGAACAAATATGTCATTAGTCTTAAGCAAACTCTTTTTAGAACAAATAA
Source organism: Podarcis bocagei (assembly GCF_964188305.1). NCBI lineage: Eukaryota > Metazoa > Chordata > Lepidosauria > Squamata > Lacertidae > Podarcis > Podarcis bocagei. Next base: position 33,389,215 of record NC_138130.1, read on the forward strand.
GGGCTGCAGATCATTTTGCGCACTGAAAATGCCCTCTTTCTCTCTCTCTTTTGTGTGTGTGTGTGTGCGTGTGTTTGTGCACATGGACAAAATGAAAGATCTCTCCCTCTCTACGCTGCTTTCAAGTTTCCCCAAACCGAAAAGCCCCAGTTCAGCACGCAAGAAGCCATCCCTTGCCTTCGGAATCCCCTTCCTTCGAAACAGCACAATTTAGGAAGCGCTTGCCTTAGCAGTCTCGAGTTCTCCTGTGTAAGGAAAGGGGCTCGGTGATTAATCTGGGCTATTTCTGCCATGCGTGCAGCGGCCTCTGCTGGCGCGCGTCTGCTTGGCAGCCGTTCGACTACAAGCCGAGCGAGAAGCCATGTGGATTTTACGAGGGGAAGACTAGGGGTGACGGAGAGGACCAGGGGAGATCGAGGGGGAGCAAAGAGACACCCCCCAGCCGGCCACGCAATCTTGGAAACGGGGGTTGTTACTTGGATCTTTACCTTTGACTCCCCCTCTAAGACTCCCCCCGCCGCTACCACCACCACCACCACCACCACGCTTTTTTGGCGCCGAGGTGGAAGATGCTCTGTTAAGAGAGAAGCCTGGATCACCGCGGCAACCCCAGCTCAAAAGCAGATCGGCAAGGGAGGCGAAATCCACGCGGTGGACCAGCGCTGGTAAGCTTTTCTTGGCTGCGCGGCGAACTCGCGGTTGGGTGAGCGCATCTCCACGGAGCAGGCGAGATCCGCAGGAGAGCGGGGGTGGTGGGCGAGGAGAACCGAGGGAAGGGAGCAAGGGAGGGTGGATCTCCTCGGGGGAGGCGACCCCCCAGTTCCTCAAGCCCGCCAGCAGGTCGGGAAGGGAGGCAAACTTTGCTAGCTGGCCTGGCTCTTCTGGCGCAGCTGCGCTCCACCCGTCCGCTTGGATCGCTCAGCGGACGCCGGTTGAAGGTGGGGGGTCGGGACGGGGAGGGTTTCCCCCGCCTCTGTCCCGGCTGGCCAGAGCGATGGAGCCGGAGAGAGAGCCGCACTTGTGCTCTTTCGCCGGAGTTTGCGGGAGTTGGAGAGCGCGGCGAGGCGCGAGAGGAGAACCGGGCGCTCCACCGGCTTCATTGCAGCAGCAGCGGCAGAGGCAGTAGCAGCAGCGGCAGCAGCGGCAGCAGCAACAAGGGCTGCAAGGCACCCCGTCCTGCGTGGATCCGGCCACGGGTACACAGCCATTTCCTTGGGTCAGAAGATGGAGGGGGGGGGTGCATGCACACTTGGCAGGGAGATCTAGGCAGAGAGGGATCCAGAGATCTGGGGTGGCCGTGATGGTGTTGGGGGGGAAAGTGGGGTGAGGCTGTTTGCGCCGGTCTGCGTGTGAATCCCCGGGCAAGAGATCAGTGGCAGAGAGGCTTTGCTGAGAGGTAAGGGGGACTGCTGCGGCTCTGCAGTGCCCTCTTTCTCTGGCCAAGCGAGGGAGGTGAAGCGGGAGAGACAACCGCTGGTCCAGATCTGGACCAGTTCGAAGGAGGAGGCAAGGAACCCTCTTTTCCACAGGAGGATCCCAAAAAATATTTTTTTTTTAAAAAAATAATCTGCACTTAGGGCCAGGTCGTATCTCCACTCCTGGCGTCTTTCGCTGGCCACCTGAATTCTGCTTAGGGCTCGGTGGTCGCCACAGCACTTTGAAAAACGGAGGAGAACCTCCCTTCGCTGCTTCCATTGCATGGCTCGGTGGAGTGAGTGCAGGGTTATTTTAGTCTCAGGTGCGGGGGGTGGGGGGGGGAGAGGAAAGGAGCCCAGAGTTGAAAGGCTGCTTTGTTTTGTCACCTCTGCATCCCGATCAGACAGATCAGGAAGAGAAGGGAGAGATACTGCCCTCGCATACAGTCATAAGGAGATTTTTTAATATTTGGGAGGACGGGGAGACAGGCAGGCAGGCAAATAAAGGAATACCAGTCAATCCTGCAAGCAGGTATTTTGTTGCCATGCCAGCCCCCCTCCCCATTTCCCCAACTCCTTAGTGTGTCGTTAAGGGGCTTTCAAAGCAAATGAGGCCTTTGCTTTCTATATACCGTTCTTTATGTGTGTACTCTGACTTCCAGGGTGTATCAGCCAGCTTCTTGCGGTTAAGAAATAGCCAGGTGAGACAAAGGGCATCTGAGGGAATTGTGTCTGTGTGTAGACATGCACACACACACGCTACCATATCATAATAATTAAAAAGAGGAAAGGTTAAGTGCCTATTTTGTAGTTTTCACACATTTGTTTTGCCATGGATGTTCCATTGTCAGGAACAAGTACTTCCTTGCCTGATTTGCGACTCGTGGATCAGATCTATCGCTATATCAATACATCTATGGAAAGGCACTTAATTATAGGAACTGGTTGCAACCTCAAAAGATCCCGAATACGCTGGGGTCCTCATTATCCAACCAGCTCAGGGTAACCGAATACACTTGGACATCCTTCATGTAGAGAGAGATGCTCTCACAACCTTATGTAAATTCCACTTCTCAACGAATTTGGGGTCTTTGAGGAATGTTTCGAATATCTCCCCAATGGGTTAGACAAATGATGTGCGGTGTATTGCTTGATATCTGACCTAGTTACTGTCTTTAAGTTAACACTTATGTGCATTTCTGCCTCTCTTGTCCTCTGCAGTTTCAGAACAAAGGTGGCGAAAGGTATACCCCTGCAAAATCAGCTGCTTCTATTAATAATTTCACTGGGAATGGACAATGGGATGTTCTCTGGTTTTATCATGATCAAAAACTGCTTTCTGCTCAGCATTTCTATGAGTTTAGCCAGTCATTTTGGGTAAGTTACCATATGTAACATTATTATTATTATTATTATTATTATTATTATTATTATTATTATTATTATTATTAAAATGAATGGAAACCATTAGTTCCAAGGAGTTAAGAGAAAGCATCCTAATGCATACTTGATACCAAGAAATGGATGTGGTACAATGACAAAATGCTGGATTTGGAGTGATCAGGATTGTGGTTTTGCCAGCCTCAATTCCCCCATCTGTAAAATAGCAACAATATGGACCTAATATATAAGGATATTTCTGAGCTCATGTAAAATACCAGACACACAACATGCAGAGTGTTTTACTGCCGCTATCGTCGTTATTTCTTCTTCAATATATGTAGTTGTAAAGGACAGGGATGTGAGCCAGTCAGTTCACTGTGTGCCTGAAAACACGATAAAGCAAGCAAAATAATTGCATGAGTAACTTGCTCATTAGCTTTCCCTGTTACTGCTTGTACCCTCCAGAAAGGGGAATTAAAGCATTAGTGAAATGCACATGCTCCATGTGTATTCAAAACTTGTGCATCACACCGAAAGGCAGCAAGGCAGATGCACAAGTCCCTTCCTCGTGCATTGGCTTGAAGGGGGCGTCACTTACACACCTGCTTTCTGTCCCTTCTGGAAATGGGCAAAGCAACCTTCAGTTCCCCAAGCTATTGACCCATTATGTCATGCCTAAGCACATTGTTTAAACTCTTCTGAGCATGTTTCGTGGCCTGAGTTTACTGCTACAGTGATCGCATTAGGAACAGGGATGTGGCAAGTAGACAGTATGGGAGGCGGAAGCGCAAAAATGTCAGCCTTCTACTCGAATGGATCACCCTTTCTGGACTTTGGTCTAATCCTCCTACACGCAGGGCAAGACTCAAATGCCCTGGGCCTTCCTCCTTCCTCTGTTCCCTTCCCTTCCTACAAAAGATGGTGAATCAGAGAGGAAGTCCCCTCGTCACTGGCAAATGACACTCTCAGTGCATCACTTCTCATTGGGTTATGGGCCTTGTCTGCAAGACCCATTGGTCCCTGGTTTCCTGACCTCTGCCAGAGAACACCTTCTCCACTTCCCCTTGGGGTTGGTGGCTGATGGAAAGAGTAAGATGCTTGGGAGAAGAAGGTTGAACAACCATCAAGGGCAGCCCCAGACATCCCCCCCCCCCAAAGCAGCAGCAAATGGCACTTTTCCAAGTCAAGGTCCACAGTACTCCTGGTCAGGGCTTTTTTCCAGCCACAACTCAATTCCAGCACCTCTCAGATGGGTGCCATTGCCATTATAAGAGAACAAAGTTCATGGTGAGCTCCAGCATCTCTTTTCGTAGAAAAATAGCACGCTCCTGTCCTGGACATATGCAGAATTAGCTTTAAAGGAATTTTTTATTTCAGATCAGTAAATGCAGCAAACAGCTAGTGCTGCCTGTCCTTCCCGCAGGTACAGAGGTCTGCCTCCTCTGGGGGCAGAGATAAGTATTTTTTTCATAAGTTGCAATATATCCTATGTTTATGAACAATTCCACCCCTCCCCCATAATTTTGTTGCCTTTATCCATAGAGGATTACTAGTGTAGCCTTATCCTCTTCATTCTTTTATTATTTTTGGTGGGGTTGGTGGGGGAGAGAGATAATGAAGATTAATTATTTGTGTAGGTGGTGGTGGGGACTGCTGCTACTGCCCCCTCTCCCCCCCCCCAGCAATTGCTGCCTGCAGTGGACACTTTCTTCTGCCTAACGCTGAGGGCTGGCCCTGTTCAGGGTAAAAAAAGAGAGAAACCCAAGCTTCAGGATTGTTTGATTCATATAGCCAAGCAGCCGATCTGATTTATGAGCTGAGCAGCCGGGGTCTTGCCCTCTCCTCCATAAGAAGAGCCAGGCTTGTGTTCCAGCACTTCAGCGCTCTGGGATCACAAAAGTCAGCATCGCTGTAAATCAACAGAAAGGGAGTGTGCCCATAGGTTGCAAGCTCCTGGTTAGCTGAAGGAAGTGGGAATACTGTTAGGGCAATGGCTTGCTACCTATCTATATTTTGCTTAACTCTTTCCTGTGTACTTCTGGAAATATGAATTCGCTAGGGTGACCTTAGGCAAGCCACTCTTCCAGACTCAGGGCCAAACTAGGTGTGCAAAGCAATGGGGGGTTGTTTTCTTAGGCAGTGAAGAGACCTGATCTCCGTTCAGTTCTTGGTGGGAGAGTGAACGCTGTCTTCATCACTGGAATCAGACTCCTCTCCCTCAATGATTAGTTAAGGAAAAGCAAGGTACACAGCTGCCTGCTACATACTGAATGCACATCTGTTTTGACCCCCCCTTCTCTGTTTGAAATATTGAAATACACTGGCCCACCCTATAAAATGGTTGCAAAGATCAGAAAGAAAGAAAAACCACTCAAAAGTGCAATATAAATGCTGAACAATTACTACTGAATGAATCTGCAAGTTGCATTTGAGAAATTGGGGTGGGGGGTGGGGGGATCAAATCAACACTTTTGGTGAGCCCATTGGGGGAATGCTTTAGTAATGTGCTATACAGGCAAGCATTGAGGTTAAATCCAGAGTTGCTACATTCTTACTTGATTATTGTAGGGAAAGGAGAAAACTCATGTTCTTGCAATTAACAATGCGACCCCGGTGGATTTCAGTGGAACATCAATCTTAACCAGAAATGTACTGAGATATTTTTTTGGGGGGGTGTTTTTTGTTTTTTTAATGCACCCTTGTCCTTTCCTCAGAGCTTTGTAGAAATCTTATTTTACAAAAACAACGTAATATAGGTTAGTCAAGTTTCATGTTTTATATAACAACCAAGCCAGATGTTGCAAATACTTGGACCTCAGGACCTTGTCTTGAACCAGAACAAAAAAAAGTTTTCCTTGTATTTGATTGTCTCCTCAGATTTTTGTTTGATGAAGTCACAAAAGAGACTGAAAACAAAAGTAGACAAAACAAGCCAATTGCCCAGAACACAGTAGAAACTCATAGTAGGGTATATCTCAGTTGGGAGGGGTTGGGATGAGCTATGCTAAATCACTGGCTTCACTGGAAAGTGACATATTGTTCTGGTTGCCTGGGCAGTTGGGACACTGATCTCTGCTTACTTGGTAGTTTAAGAAGCAGGGTGGTGAAGAATAAGGGTTGTCAGAGCAGAAATGTGAAAGGAAGATAGGAGCTGTCCAAGGAAGCCCTCTCCAATAGCTCCCAAGATCACAGCAGACAAGAGTAAAAGGAAAAATGGGTGAGGTTAAAGCCAACCTCTAGCACTCTTGCTTGGGGTTGTTTGTATTGATACGCCATCAATAAAAAGGACAGAAATTTGTGCATAAAGTTTAAAAGCATTTGATTCCTATAGTTTAAAGAGAAATGCACATTGCTATTGTGAGGGTGACTGACAAGGTGACCCGGGTGCTGTCCAGGTGCTGATTGTGGACAGGCAATTTCAAGGTCCTTCTTCTCCCAGCTTATGGTTCTTGGACCCAGACAGGGCTTTTAAAAACTTGATGCCTTCAAATAGAGGTTTGTCTTCTGACCGCTCTTTAAAAGGAGACTATCCTCTGTAAAGTATGGTGCATGAACACCCTAAGGCTAGGCCAAGTAAGCTTATCTGCCCAGGACACTCATGGAGTTGTAGTTCTGTGCGGAAGGTTAGGGATCTCCAGCAGGGGCTTCCATCTTAGCACCTCCATTACAGTCTTGCAAGCAGGACCTAAGAGCAACAACCCCTTCTCCACTGGTGATGCCCAGCAATTGGCAGTCAGTCATACTGCCTCCAGCTGGGGAGGTAGAACATAGCAGTGCAATTCCCAGGACTCCTGGTAGGAAGTCAGGCCAAACAAAACAAGCCTAAAACTGATTTGTGTGTGTCACATGAGTTGTAAATCGGCCCTCTTTCTTTGCTTTTATATAAGGTTCCAGAGACATGAGGACACAGGTTCTGCTGCTTTGCAGTTCATGCGTCTGTCAGTATTTGTGTTGTTTAGCTTCATTATTATATTGAACAGAGTACTGAACAAATGATTGCTAGGGGCTTATTTAGCCAAGAGGGCTGGGGGGGGGAGGAAGTTTCCAATTCTTAAAAAAGAACAGCAAAAAGTAGAGGGAATAATAGTTGTTTACCTTGGCCATTGGACTTTGGACCAGACACATTTAGTGTTAAAGTGCTGGACTGCAAATATAATTAGATATTAAGAAATAAAGTTGGTAGTGCCCTGTCTGTGGAAGTGCCCTTACACGTATAACAAGCACTGACCCTGTTAGCATTTCTGTGCCAAGTTAAGGTTTATTTGCCCAGGTATTTGAGGTTTTGCAAATTGATGAGTATTTCATCTGTTCTCTCTCTCTCTCTCTCTCTCTCTCTCTCTCTGTGTGTGTGTGTTTAAGATTCTTCCTTCATTGGATGTTGCATTTTAGTATCTGTTAACTGCTATTTTATGATTTAGGAGGTGGTTTTAATGGGTGCCACCATAGTATGTTGCTGAAGGGAAGATTCATGATAAAAAAAATATTTTAAAAGAGAAGTAAATCTGATCTCACTAAGCCAAATAGCAGCTTTGGGGAGGGTGACGAAGAAGAAGAAGAAGAAGAAGAAGAAGAAGAAGAAGAAGAAGAAGAAGAAGAAGAAGTGGAAAGGATGAATAAGAGGGATGAGAAAAAGTTAACATCTCTGCTTATTTGTTTCTCCATCCCACTTAGAATAGAAGGTCCACGTCTTGCCCATATAAGAGAAATGCAGGCTGCTGTGCATCTCTGCACTGGAGAACACGAGAAAAGGTTGCTGCTGCAAGGCAGGGAAAGTGCAGAAAAGGGAAATGTGAAATACTCTCCCACACCCTGCTCTGCTTATATCATGGCCATGTGCAAATCAGTGGTCACTGGTGCCCATTTGGACTGGCAGGGCAGAAGGCAGAGAGACCAAGAGCAGGTAGAGCTAAGTCAATGACAGGCAAAGCCATGAAGGTGGAGACTAGCTGATGGAAGACAGAGGCTGGAAGTGCAGTGCCCCATTTGCCCCAATGGACCAAGCTCCGTTGATTCAAATCCCCTTTAAAGGCACTTCAGGAATAGAATCAGCTTTCTTGAGATAGGGAGCTTGCACCTCTCCATGTGCTTTTGAAGAATGAGCATCATTAGGCACTCAAGTTCTTAAGATCTGGCAAGGAACTGGGGTGGACTGGAGTGCTGCCCTCAGCAGCAGGTTTCCCAAAGAGAAGGAATGCAGCAGATCTGGAGTTTTAGAGCACACAGTGGCAAATTATTGGCTTTCTGAGGTCACCTGAGACCAGGAGCATGCTCAGTAAGGGTGCTAGACTGTCCGCCTTGAATTGCCTGTGGTTCCTGATTCTGGCTGGCAGCGAGAACACCACTACCCAGAATCCCCAGGTGATCCCAGAAAGGCTGTCCCATTTGCAAAGCTCTCGGTGGCTCATCTGCAAAGTTCCCACTTGGAGCCTCCTCCTTCAGAATAGCTCATCCTATTTTAAAGCAGGAGAGTGGACTAAATTATCTATCTGCATCCTTTCAGCTATTATGAGTCTTAAATGCAAGCCAACATTTTCTAGATGAAATTTGGCCTTGTATCTTCTTTCATTCTCTGATTCTATTAAAAACAAAACAAAACCCCACACACAATCAGATGCAGACGCCAGAACCAGGAAAATTAGCCATCTTGTATGATTCAGGATAAAGCTTTCCCAATGAACGGTAACAAAAGCAGACATTTTAGTACAAGACCAACCCGGCAGGGATAGGCAGCCTTTCTGCATTCTGCCATTTATCCTTGCAGCAAAGCAGTTCTTAAAACTGGTAAAACTCACCGAACAAATCCCTGTAACCAACTGCAGGGGTAAAGTTCCTAATTCACTGCAATGTTGGCTGTAGACTGTCCTGATGCTCAATTCTCTCAGCAATGCAGGGATGTGTGGAAAACGTGCATAATAAAGCACAGAAATTCTGTCCTCGTTTAGCTGCGGTTTTGTAACTAGCTTGTGAAATGTTTGGGGATTCCTCAGAAAGGCCCTATAGATCTTCATAAGGCTGGGTCCCATAATTTAAAGCAGCATTTTCAGCAAAGCCATTTGACACCTAGAGTTGTTGTTTGTCACAACCAGGCACTTCTGTAATTACTTTTTGTTTTACGGTGCATTTTGTAAAAGCAGTAAACTAAAATCCAATGTACTATAAGAGATTCAATATATGGCCTTCCTAGTCACTGTAGAATTCAGAGAGGCCTCTTTTATTCATAGGATACTATGCAGCTAAAGTATTTGCCAGCCACTTGGATAGCAATTTTTGGCCAAGAAGTACAATATGAATCCTGGGGGGAAATAAACGTTTAGGAAGTATAGCCAAAACAAAGTTCGTCGTTAATTTGCAGCATAGTGATGCTTCAAAAGCTTAAAAAAAATTAGCAACATCCATCCAAAGCTGTAACAATGGAGAAAGTTCCTCCCAAATTAGTTTCAGCTTTGGTTTTAATACTGTAGCAAAAGATACGCAATGTATCTTGTTATCGGGACAGAAGCCTCAAAATGCTACTAAATATATATCTTGAAAATTCTTAATTTTGAAGAAGAAAAATTTACTAGGTGACGCACTGGCTATACTTGAAACCCACACCTAACTATCCAAATTTAAGCAGGTGTGGTGGTTATTCCCCCTCCCCTTTTCTGTACACCCAAAGCTGCTCTCCCCTCAAACCCATGAACCTAAACTGATACATTTCAATAAATGTTTTAAGTGGGGAATATCCATACACACATGAAATTGTGGTGGCAACTGCACCTACATTGTTTGAGAATTGGGAAGAGGGGGGGAACTCCCCCCTCCCACCATTCATCTCTGCTAGAAAAGTTCGAGGAAACCCAATATCTGTTTTCCAAAGTCAGAGAGCTCCAGATATGCTCCAGTAAGATACTTTGCATATTCCCTCACTCACTTCAAATATAGGAGACAGTTTTGTGAATGTATTATAATGTGTCAACTCAGATCACGGACTTTCCACCCTGACATGAGTTGGACATTGTATAGATGGGGACGCTCTGAAGTGTGTTTTCTGCACTGATACGCAACAAATATTTTTCTGGCATTCTGAAGAGATCGATTGCGATGGATAGATCAAAGCCTTCAACATGGGAGAGGCATCTGCCAGTCTTTAGCAAAGACAATATGCTGCAACAGGCCAATACTCTGCCATTTTCCTCCATCAGTGAACAGCCTTCCCTAATCTGGTGCCTTCCAGCTGTTTTGGACTACAACTCCCATAAGCCCCAGGCGTATGACCAGTGGTCGAGCGTTATGGGAACTGTAATCCAAACTAACTGGAAGGCACTAGCTGAGTGAGTCATTCAAAGTACTTCACATATAAGTGTCCCTCCCTCCCTCCTTACTGTACTCGTACTTTTTTTTGTCACTTTTGCAAGCTGAAGACAGAGAACAGTTGCTGATGTTAATAGGGATATATATTACATGCTATTGTGTTTTTCTTTCAAGGGTTTGAAGAAAATATACACAGTTCTCCCCTGCCATTTTATATTTACAACAACCCTGTGAGGTAGCTTAAACTGAGAGGCAGTGACTGGCTTCATGGGTCAGGGAAGGATTTTATCGTGAGTCTCCTTGCACCACTACTTCCCACTGACTTCCCACAGTCATTTTCTTCAGAGTTAGTGATGCTGTGCTTGGTGTGTACTGCACACTCCTCTTTGGCCCCGATTAAGGGTTTTGTATTGTTTAAAAACCTGCAAACACTATTTGACCTGAGGCAACGGGGGCAAATGGAAGAGATGTCTGTACACCATGACAGCTAATGGTTCTCTCTGAAAGCACTTTCAGCTTTCTTTAAAATGGTTCTCTGCCTCATGCCATACCCTTTCTTTATGAAGATATTGTAAAGTATTCTCTCTGCCTCCTTCTTCATTAGATTTGCTTCTTTTCCAAGACCAGGAAATAAATTTACAAAGGGACTGAATCATAAAAAACTCAGTCTCCCTGTTGTGAAGAGACACTCTCAGAGATCTCCATTTCCACGGGTGAGATCCATGCACCCCAGAGCCATCAGTGATAAGGAGAATTTGTATCAGGAGCTACATTTCACTCGATGTCAAAACTAATCCATCGGTTTTAATTACAGAAATGGAAGGAGCTCATTAAGGGCAACCCTCGTTGACGTAAGATTCTTTCCCACAGAACATTCACCAGTGTGTTGTTGTTTTTTAATATTTCAGATGAAAAGCTCTACACTCTCCCAGTAGCTAATAACTCCCAATATTTTGTTCCTGATCAAGCCACATAAATCATGCCCGCCAATAACTTTGGTGATCACTTTCTATTTCAGTACTTCTGAAGTTGTGGAACAGAGAAGTATTAAAGGAAAGAAGGAACTAGGGCACATACTAGTCTGGTGCAGTACCTAGAGTGTTTGATTTGGATGTGGGGAAGCTAGGTTTTAATACCCAATCAGCCCCAGAGGTCTCAACCCAACCTACCTTTTAGGGTCATAGTGCAGCAGAATGCCCCTCTGAGCTTCTTGGAGGATACAGATAAAATACATATCCTTTTCTGTAGTTTCACAAATTCAGCATGCCAATATGCTGCCAGCATGAGTTAGACAAAGGCAAACACAAATTCTTGCTTGACTGAATACTCTCCCATATCGGTCGGTCAGATGGGGTGCTCAAAAGCAGGGTGCAAGCCCAATAGCCCTCTCCTGCAGTTGTTGCTCACCATGTTCAGAATCATAGTGCCTTTGATCACAGAGGCATTATATAGCCATCAAGACTGGGAGCCATGGTAGGTTCACTCTTCTTGTTTGGAACTATTGGCAGTGGGACCAAGGATGGTGAAGTATTGAGGAAGTGCTAAGCACTGAATCCTGAAGCTTCTTAGAAAGTCCTTAACCAGATCCTTGAGTTCTCAACTCTGGATGAGCCTTCCCTGCTCAGGGAGAGAGCTCTGGCACACAGTGTTGTCATAGTGCTCCCAAATTATGGAGACATCTGATTGCTTTGACAGTTTTGGAATCTGCTTTACCATATGTGCCTAATACTTTTTTGGGGAACAGTTGTATGCCCATTTTGCTAGAGATCAAACATCCATCACTAATCCACGAGTAATCTACTCTGGATGAAATGATTCACCTCTACTTTGGTTGATGTTTTAGTGTGGATATAGACACCCAATTGGGATGGTGACCAATGTGGTGAAGCTACCATAGTGTGACCTTTGAAGATAATTGCCAGCTTTTGACACACCACAGTAACCTCCTGATTAATAACATGTCAAAACACAGCCTGTGATGGCTTCACTACAACAGTCACCATCGCAAGTGGTTTCCCAAATTCATGTTGTTGCTTTTCAATAACATGCATGCATGCATTTCACTCCCTGTGCAAAAGGGGGCGTCATTCTTGGGGAAGCATAGCCAGTTGGGGGAGGGCATCTGTGTAAAAGACACCATTTTATGTAATGCTCTACATGTGAGTTGCAGCTTGTGTCTTACGCAATAAGGCTTTCTGTAAAAGAATTAGATAACAGTTAAAGTGGCCCAGAGTGGATTTTTCAAGTGGCACAATAAGAAAAAATGTACTCTTTCATTTTATTGCCAACCAACATAACAAAGAGATGAGATTTCAGACTACCAATCAACACATTCCAGGGACTCACTCACAAATGGAGCTATGCTTTCCCCCAGAGAAAACCCATAATAGTTATGAAACATTGCAATCAGATTCTAGACGGAGCCAAGCTCTTTTCTTCTTTAGAGCTTGGAATTTTAAATAAATAAAAAAAATGCAAACAGCACATATTTCATGCAGGTAAACATATGCTGAATCAAGCAAATTGCATCTCTTGCCAAAACAATTTAATAGTCCAATCAGTTCAGCTTCACTGAGACCATCAAAAATGGCAGGTGAGATGCCCAGCAAAATAAAATCTGATGTCAGGGTGGGAGGGAGGCTCACATCACTCACATGGAAGGCTAAATCATTCACAATTTTTCAGCATCACCATCCCTATTACTATGAGATTACACAAACAGGTGTGAGAGAGACAGGGAGGGAGGGAGGGGGAGAGAAGACAATGACAGACTGCGGTTACTTGTTGTCAAGGCTTGCATATGATGTCCAGTTGGGCACTGGAAATCACTAGAAACCATTTTAGGCTTCCAGTTCTTCTCCCTATTCTGTTTCTCTCTCCAAGTTGTTTCCTTATAAGCAGCTTTAGGCAGAATTAAAATTGCACCAAAGCTTTACAAACCACAAATAGTTTGTGTAATGAAAGAGAATTCACCGGCACACTTCCCAAGAAGTGTCAGCCGGCCAGGTACCAAACAATGCAGACTTCCCTTTCTAAAAAGCTCATTGGATTCCTTCTTTTTAGATAGTTTTTCAATGTAGTGCTATATTATATTACATAACATAGGATGTAATTGCTTCCAGGAAATACCGAGAGCAGGAGAGTGTTGGATTAGACAAGAATCATAGGCTTTTGCTAGTCTTAACGTCTCCTTGAAGACAAACACAATTTCAGTTTTTTAAAAATCCATTGGGGAAATGCTTTATGGCGTCCTTTTACTGCCCTTAGAGAAGAGAAATTACACAAAGGGTTTCAGCTTTCCCCATGTTTCAGCCTGGCCAGTAGAACAGTAAGTACATTAGCTGCTTTTGTCACTGGTCTGCATTCACTGTTTCTAAATTTCTAAGCAAACCCCTAGCTTTTACCATGATGGCCAAAAGAAATCTTGCAGACACTTTTGACAACAGTTAGAATTTAAGATGACCATACGATCCATCGTTCTTGGTATTCAATGAGACTGTGAATGTGAATTTCCAGGCATGTATAAAGTTCTTTAACGGAGCAGAGAAAAATGCTTATACACAGGTGTAAGATTGCCAGAGCCAGAGAGAACATAAGAAAAGCTCTGCTGGATCAAACCAGCATATTCTCACACTGACCACACATATGGCTTTGTGAAACCCGCAAGCAGAACCTGTATGCAAGCAGGATTTGTGTTGTCTACTTGCAGTGCCAGCAGGTAGCTTTCTTTCTTGCACCTCTACCTAGCTTTGGGAACGAGGGAGGAGGGCTGCAGGATCTCTTAATCCAGAATGCGGCAGCGAAACTGGTGACTGGGGGTGGCCGCCAAGACCACATAACACCAGTCTTGAAAGACCTACACTGGCTCCCAGTACGTTTCTGAGTGCAATTCAAAGTGTTGGTGTTGACCTTTAAAGCCCTAAACGGCTTCGGCCCAGGAGCGTATCCACCCCCATCATTCTGCCCAGACACTGAGGTCTAGATCCAAGGGCCTTTGGGAGGTTCCCTCATTGCGAGAAGCAAAACTACAGGGAACCAGGCAGAGGGCCTTCTTGGTAATGGCGCCTGCTCTGTGGAACGCCCTCCCACCAGATGTCAAAGAGATAAATGACCAGACATTTAGAAGACATCTGAAGGCAGCTCTGTTCAGGGAAGTTTTTAATGTGTGACATTCTAATGTATTTTTAATCTTTGTTGGAAGCCGCCCAGAGTGGCTGGGGAAACCCAGCCAGATGGGTGGGGTACAAATAATAAATTATTATTATTATTATTATTATTATTATTATTATTATTATTATTATTATTACTATTATTCCCACCACAACTCCATCCCAAAGCCCGTGAAGCTTCCATTCAGCTTAGGGAGGGGGGTGCAATGCTCTGGCAGCGTCCGAGAGACCAGTTTCTCAAAATCTCTTTCTCCTCCAGGTAGACAAGCAAGAGTAATGATCAGAGTTCAAGGACACATTCCAGCCTGGCAAAAATACTCCAGGAGGGTGTTATGTGTGAGGGGTGTGGCCTGGGGGAGAGTAGGAGGTGTGGCTGGAGGGGCATGTGGCCTTGGGAGAGTCCAAGGGTCAGACAGGCCTGGAGGGTGGTATTTGGCCCTGGGCTTAAGATTGCTCACCTCTAAGGTTCCTCTAAGGATTGCTGCAGTATTATATTATGTGTGACACTAGAGTGTGACTGATAAGCTTCATATCCTGTTATTCCGAAACATTTGTAATTAAGAACACTAATTATGACAGGGTGGCAGTTCCAAGCCTACAGTAGCTATGGGCAGTCCCTGTTCCGTTCTCAATCCCAGTGGCATTTATTGTCCATGTTAAGTGAGAATGGCCATGGGACTGGATCCCTGAAGATCCAGCTTCCATTATGGTTTTGCTCGGCATTACACAACATTGTGGCCATCACTGCTCGCAATAACAATTTCATAGGATTAAAATGTTGCTAAAGACTCTGTGTAGCAGATGGCGGAATTTGATCCTCTGGCTGCAACTTAATTAAAGTGGCGCGTTGACGGTGACCATGATCAACTTCGGGAAGAAGGCCTTTGACCCATTGGCTACTTATCTGCAAATGTCTGCAAATGTTTTCCATTTACTCATCTCAGATTCTGGAGTCTGTCCAGCAGTAGCAGAAGAGGAAGGCAATGGGTGCCACAGAATGTCTAGGAATTTGGTGGGAAATGTAACGCTAAAGCAGAAAAAAATGATGGTTTTTAAAGTTGTTCTGAGTAGGGGTGAGAAAGAGACTTGTCATCACCTTACAGAGATTATAGAAAGACTGTTCCTGCCCTCTGGCTTAGAATTTGAGGCCTGGTGCTTACAAATATCATTTGTGGGGGATAAACCTGTCTGTGGACTGTACTATTTCAGACTATGTGTGTGGACTCATGTGATTGAATGTATCTCTAATATTCCCAGCACACAGAAAACCTCCTTATCAGGGAGAAGTGTTGGTTTATTCCAGTAGTCCTCACATTTTCAGGCCCAGGACATACTTCTAATCCTAACCAGCATTTGGGGATCCATTTCTTAATCTTTTACCATACATTTGCAGGGTGGTAGTGTTCTGGTTGAGACCCACCTCAGATCAAGCCGTGTCCCACTTGTGGGTTCCAACCCACCAGCTGAAGACCAGCGGTTTATTTTATTTATTTATAAAAAAATATTTACATACCACTATTCATTAAAAAAAACTCAGAGCAGTTTCCAGCAGTCACACATAAAACCATACAATAAAAACCATGTAAATATATGTACAGTCATACCACGGGTTACAAACTCTGCGGGTTGCGAGTTTTTGGGTTGCGGACTTCACTGAACCCGGAAGTACTGGAACGGGTTACTTCCGGGTTTTGGCGCTCACACAAGTGCAGAAGCACAAAATGATATCATGTGCATGCGCAGAAGCGCCAAATTGCGTCATGCGCAGACACGGTGCTTCAGGCTATGAACGCTGGGGGTTGCGAATGTGCCTCCCACACGATCACATTTGCAATCAGAGGTATGACTGTATATATAATAAAATCAGAAACCAGCCTTAATGGAAAGATGTATTCTTAGTTGCCCGCAGAAGCCGGGAGGAATAGAAACACTTTCAGGTGGAATTTAATGGTCTAAACCAGGCATGGCCAAACTTGGCCCTCCAACTGTTTTGGGACTACAACTCCCATCATCCCTAGCTAACAGGACCAGTGGTCAGTGATGATGGGAATTGTAGTCCCAAAACACCTGGAGGGACAAGTTTGGCCATGACTGGTCTAAACAGAAAGAACCTGCTGAATTGCTTTGGCATAGCAATCCCACAGGACTGGGCTGATGACCCCAAAGGCTCCATTTTGTCAAATGAGCCTCATCAGGTTGAGGAACAAGTTGTTAACCCAGCCT
Source organism: Podarcis bocagei (assembly GCF_964188305.1). NCBI lineage: Eukaryota > Metazoa > Chordata > Lepidosauria > Squamata > Lacertidae > Podarcis > Podarcis bocagei. Next base: position 33,405,698 of record NC_138130.1, read on the forward strand.
CTGAATGCTGAAGGTCCCAGGTTCAATCCCTAGTATCCCAAGAAAGGGCTGGAAAAGACTCTTTTCCTTATATCCTGGAAAGTCATTACCAGTCAGTGCAGAGTATTGAGCTAGATAGGTTAATGGTCTGACACAGCTTCCTATGTTCTCTCTCTATGTGTGAATGGAACATTCAATCCTGTGAGCCCACCAGCAGTCAGAAGTGGAACAGTCCAGAAGCCAGTTTCCCACACCATATGCACTTATGCAGTGCTTTTTTATGGGGTTACACATACCCCTAAACATTTTGTGAGTCTGTGTACTTTTGTCCATTTACTGTATTTATTTCCCCCGATTTGAACTATAAAATGGAGATTTTCCTGAGTCAAAATGAGAGTACCCCTAAACATATTTTAAGAAAAAAAGCACTGCATTTATGGAACTACTAGAGAAACAAAGAAAGGTGACAAAAAAGGAAAGGGATAAAGAAGGGTGAACAAATCTCAGGTCCGTGGTGTTTAGTTGTTTTTTTGCTAGAACCCCAAGATCTACTAACCAGGTGGAAAAGAATGGCTGAGTGGGGCAACACACTTTTGGAATTAAGGAGCCTCTGAGCAAACTGAATTTGTTTTCAATACCAAAACTGAATGCACAGCCCTTTCACACAAAATCCCTCTCCAGTTCCCCCCCCCCATACTTCCACCCCTGATATCACCAGCTTAATTTAGAAAAGGAGGAAGGGGAAGACGCTTTGTTGTCACTGTTGTTAAACAGTTGGGTGTCAGAAACCTTGCTTATCTGCTGCAAATTACTGCTTGATCTATCCAGCAGAGGCTGGTCCATTTGATCATAGGCTGACACTGCCCCAGCAATCTCAGTGCATCCTCAGCTGGCCCCCACCTGCCTTCCTTTGAACTTACAACCAATCAGGGCATGGCTCTGTCTGTAATTGGCTCTGGCTCCACCTACTGTTGGCCTCCCTGCCTTCCACCCTATCAGTTCCAATGGACACCAGGCACCACCGGACCTGCCAGAAGATTCTGATTTACTCCTGGAAAAGAGGAAACAAATTGTACCTAGAAGCCCTGACAATAGGGTGAATCACGCTTTTTGCAGTGCAGCATGCACATGTGTTGTGCATGATATGGGGCACCTGTGTGCATGGCAAGCAAAGTCCAAGAGCAACCAAGCCATTGGATTTTCCTGCAGTCCTTGTTTAAGCTATCCATTGTCAGATGCTTATGAGATCGATGACACAACCTTTAACTCTTTAGCTGTCTCTCCCAGTTTTTATTGATGTGTCTTCTCCACCCCCCCCCCCACTTTTCGCAGCTTCTCACAGATGCCAACAGCTTCAGGGAAATATGATACCAATGATAACATCACCATCTTCACTAGGATTCTGGACGGCCTGCTGGATGGATATGATAACAGGCTTCGTCCAGGCCTGGGAGGTACAACAGATGTTCCTACAAGCATGCCATTGTAGGGAAAAATGCTTAAAACAGCATGCAGTCGTGTCCTAGTAAGAGATGACCAAGGATGTGTTTAGGGAGCAGTGGGAGATGGTTAAGAGATCTCCAGAAGGTGTGCTGAAAGCAGCAGAAGAGTGCCACAAAAATCCCCTAGTGCTTTTGTTTTCTCACTGGTTGTATGTTAAAGATTTTCCCATTTTCAAGTTAGAAAAAGCATCCCTGGCCCATAGTGTCTGTAATCCGTTGCATCGTTCTCAGAGCAGATCCAGAGAAGTCAGATCACCTCCTCAGTGTGTACGTCAGCCTTGCAACCAGACAAGTAATTTGGGGAGGGTGGGAGGAGAACACTGATTTTAAGTTATAGTGGCTTTGCTGCAAGACTGTATGAATGCCACTTGCTATACTGTTTATTATTTAAATCCCACATTTTCAGAGATGCTTCAATATAGATTTAAAGCAATACAACAACAAAAAAATGAAAACTGAACAATTAAACAACACCAGCCGCAATGTAGTGGAGACCAAGTAATAGAATGTCTTGTCAAAGGTTGCAAAATGACCCAGTAGATGAATGCTTTCAGTCACTTCCTAAAGGCCGTTAGGCATTATTGGAACAGGAACAGGAAGTGAGTTCAGCTGTCAAGGTGCCACCACTGTCAAGGCCATGCCCCTCACAACCACCCACAACCCCTTCAATAGTTTGAGTACTCAGATACTCTGGACAGCTCCATACAGACTCAGGCTGGATACTCCATAAAAGCTCAGATGTTTCTTTAGCAGCAACCATAATCAGAATAAACCTTAAATAGGAAGCACTGATCTATCCCAATATCTAGCTCTGCCTTTGGTGAGAGATAACTTTTTATTTGAAGAGGATCCTCATCCACTGAAAAAGTGGAGTTTGACCCCAGGGTCATCACACTTACCTATAGAGTAGGTTCTTCCTTTCAATATCTGGATAGAAGTCATATAGAATATTCCCTATACAGTGGTACCTCGGGTTAAGAACTTAATTCGTTCTGGAGGGCCGTTCTTAACCTGAAACTGTTCTTAACCTGAGGTACCACTTTAGCTAATGGGGCCTCCCACTGCTGCCACGCTGCCACCACACAATTTCTGTTCTCATCCTGAAGCAAAGTTCTTAACCTGAGGTACTATTTCTGGGTTAGTGGAGTCTGTAACCTGAAGCGTCTGTAACCCGAGGTACCACTATATCTGTTTTTGGTTAATTGCTAATCATTTGCCTCTCAAATCTCAGAATGCTCTATCTTGTAAATCAATAACCTAAATATCTGATAGTGTTACTATAGCCCCAGGTTGTGATGTATATCACATTACCAAGAAAACATCACCAAGAGTTCTGGGATTTTCTGAAAAGATTTGTCATGTAAAATCAATATACCATATCTAAATTACTAATCTGAATAGTTGGCAAAACTCACGTTTGCCTTAATGACCTAGGCTTTGTTATGACGTTATCATTCCACAAAGCAAGGAAGGATAGAATAGAACCCTTAAGGGGAGAGGGAAAAAATCCCCAAATGAACTTTAAGCAGTGCTGAAAAAGATCAGAGCATCAGTTTTTAGTACAACCACGTGAATACTAACAAATGCAGCCACTTGTGAAATTTGACATTGTTAAATGTTATCATTTAATTTTACCAGTCCAGCTGTTTTTGAAGCTGGGCAGACATAATTAATGTCCTCTTTGTACCAGAGCTAAACACCATTCCTTTCATTCACTCTTCTGATGGTTGTGGGGACTGGGCTGCTAATGCAGGCATGTAGAAACTTGGCATGTACAGTGACCCATTTTCTTTCAATGGAAGGGCACCTCTGTGTCCGCACCCCTCTTTGCACATCTATTGAAGCAGCCCACACATTCAGGAGCTCCACATTGTGTGCCTAGTTACATGTACTTAAAGGTAAAGGGACCCCTGACCATTAGGTCCAGTCATTGCCAACTCTGGGGTTGCGGCGCTCATCTCACTTTATTGGCCAAGGGAGCCGGCGTACAGCTTCCGGGTCATGTGGCCAGCATGACTAAGCCGCTTCTGGTGAACCAGAGCAGCGCATGGAAATGCCGTTTACCTACCCACCAGAGCGGTACCTATATATCTACTTGTACTTTGACGTGCTTTCAAACTGCTAGGTTGGCAGGAGCTGGGACCAAGCAACGGGAGTTCACCCTGTCGCAGGGATTCGAACTGCCGACCTTCTGATCGGCAAGTCCTAGGCTCTGTGGTTTAACCCACAGCGCCACCCATGTCCCCCTACATGTACTTAGGCCTGCTGAATTGCCAGACTTCCTTGCTTGCATTTGTCTTGTAGGCGGAGGTGATCTACTGCTGCTACAGTGGTACCTCAGGTTACATACGCTTCAGGTTACAGACTCCACTAACCCAGAAATATTACCTCGGGTTAAGAACTTTGCTTCAGGATGAGAACAGAAATTGCACACTGGTGGTGCAGCGGCAGCAGGAGGCCTCATTAGCTAAAGTGGTGCTTCAAGTTAAGAACAGTTTCAGGTTAAGAACGGACCTCAAGAATAAATTAAGTTCTTAACCCGAGGTACCACTGTACTTACTCCTGCAATGTATCTTTAGCTTCAACAAAGTGCTAAGTGCTGTCCTCAACACAGAAACAATATGGTAATTGCCCAGAAGCCGCGTAGTATTAAGTGGAAGAGTCAGGATGCCACTGAAGGGCAAAACCTTTCTTTGCTTTGCTATTGCTATAAGATTAGGTGCTCCTCAATGCAAATTGCCAGCTGATGGAGCAGTCTTAATTGTTTACATTTCTTTGTTGTAGAGAGAATAACAGAGGTGAAAACAGACATCTTTGTCACCAGTTTTGGCCCTGTGTCAGACACCGAAATGGTAGGTTGCCATGCTATGATTGTCTAAATGTCCCCTGCTGCTATTTGCTAGAATAATCTGGAGGATTGGTTCATTCTTATGAGCTATGGCACTTATACAATGGTCTCTGTTTTACGCCAGGAATATACTATTGATGTTTTCTTCCGGCAAAGTTGGAAAGACGAAAGGCTTCAATTTAAAGGTCCCATGCAACGCCTGCCTCTGAACAACCTCCTTGCCAGTAAGATCTGGACTCCAGACACCTTTTTCCACAATGGTAAAAAATCTATCGCCCACAACATGACCACTCCTAACAAGCTTTTGCGCCTTGAGGATGACGGGACCCTCCTCTACACAATGAGGTGAGGAGGAAGATTGTGGGTTTCTTTTGACGCTTGTTCTGTGATAGGTCCCCATTTGTGCTGCCCTGTGTTCTTCACAGGAGAGTCAAGGGGGGAAAGTCTCTTGCATGAGAACATCAAAAGAAAGCAGAAGGCATAATCATGCCTTATAACTAGCAATTAACATACAGCTTCTGAACAATGCCGATCTTTTTAAAAAAATTATCTGAAAAGTAGATGATGCAGACTTTTCTTTCTTTCTTTCTTTCTTTCTTTCTTTCTTTCTTTCTTTCTTTCTTTCTTTCTTTCTTTCCAAAAGACTGGTCCTTTCCCATTGTATTTGTAGCTGTGATTTTGATCTAAGCCAGAAAGTTGAATCTGTCACTGGTTTGGTACTTATTGAACAATCAAAGACTAGGTTTTTCTTTTCTTCCTTGACTTTTACTAATCCTAATTAACAGACCATGATGTTAAAGCTTTGGCGAGCGCATGAGAGAGGCTTCATTTTAGCAGGTGCCCTTTTTCAGATCAAGCGAGTGCTTTTCAAAAGTCTTTGTGAGTTAGATCAATATCCATATCTTTCATAGCTCTGGTCCTTTCTGATCTAGTGATATTGGAAAGACATACTTTTGCACTGCAATTTGTAAAGGTGGTGGAATGGATTATAAGCCTCTCTGTGGCCTGATTATTATTATTTTTTATTCTCATTGCTAATAAATAGGATGGAATGTAAGCCCCTCTGTTGCCTGACTGTTGTTGTTATTGTTGTTCTAATTGCAAATAAGTGTTCTGTAATAGTTACTTAGGAGCAACAATTGCATCAGAAGTGTGGTCACACAGACAAAAATCTATAGGAAAATTAATGCATTGCATATCATGTACAGCTGCCTGTAAAATATGATTAATGACAAATGATAGTGGCAAACTCTGGAATTGGCTGGACTTGTAATAGTGAACTTATTATGAGTTCTTCTCCCATCTCCTGAACTCATTGGGAACTCAAGTAAAGTTTCATCCCGGCTCATTGTGACTTTGCTAGCACCATCACATTTCTACTGATGCAGACATCCTTTTGCAAAACTTATCTGGAAGTGGCTGCAGCAACAAAAAATAACCTTCCTGTGAGGTTTCTGTACCTATCAGAGTTTTCTCATTGCTAGTAACAGCATGGTGTAATAGTGGCTAAGAGACTGAGCTATGATTCAGGAAGTCCCCAGTTCACATCTAGCTTCTGCAGTGAACCTCCTAGGTGGCCTTAACCAAGCCGCTCTCTCAGTTCCCTCATCTGACAACTCACAACTCTGGACCAAGTTACCTGAAAGTCTATCTCTGTCTGTATAGATCTGTAAGAGCACTTAGATCACCTGATGCAACTCTAGCTGTGGCACTGCATCCTAGAGAGTATCATCGTGCAGTGACCTGAGAATGCTTGCCTCAGAGAGCAGAGCCCTAGAACCCTTTGAGTCCATTATAGTTTAAGAGCACCTCATCAATTCCTATCATGGTTTGCAGCAGGGAAGGACTTTCCCCACTCTTTATGAGCCTGATTGCTACTTCACCAGAACCCTGGTTCCTAGTGAGGAAGCCAAAAGGTGTTGCTTCCTAGTAGAGCAGCGGTTCTCAACTAGTGAGTCCCCAGATGTTGTTGGACTACAACTCCCATCATCCCTGAGCTCTGGCCTTGCTAGCTAGGGGTGATGGGAGTTGTAGGCCAACAACATCTGGGGACCCACAGGTTGAGAAAGGCTGTAGTAGAGGATTGACTCCACTTGGCTCCAGAAGCAGAGGGAACATATTTAATCAGAAGCATTCCTGTCAGGTTCTTTTCCCTGTGTTTGAATCTGTTCTTAGCCTCTAGGCCAGGGGTGGGACACCTTTTCTTTCAAATTATTTTTATTGGTTTTCCAGATTCTTACAAATCCAACCAAATTACTTTAATTTAATACAATTTCTTTTTTAAAAAATCAGGTTTCCCGCTCCTGTTGTAAACATATGTCCATCTTTTCCTCCTGTAGCCACATCATCTCTTCATTAATATCCATTTTATCCTTCACTTGTTGTCCATTCTTATAGCCGACCATCATTGTCTCCTTACAGACAGCACCTCGGTTATTTCTTAAAAATATAAAATGTGTTTCATGTGTGTAGTCAGGGCTGGATTTAGGTTTGATGAGGCCCTAAGCTACTGAAGGTAATAGGGCCCTTTATATGTCCAGCTGTCCTTTGTCAACAACAAATTGTCGCTGCTTTTTGTGTTGAATATATGCTATATGGTAATTTATGGACCTAATAGGTATCTAAAGCCATTTGCACATAACAAAATATGTATTTTATCAAAGTAATTGTTGAACTGAAATACAATTAAGAAGTATATTAATAGTCAAATACAATTAAGAAATCTATTAATAGTGAAATAATTATTAAGCTCTAACGTAAAATGATTTTGCTGTTGTTGTATGTAGGTTTTATTTTATTTGTTTTTAATCTTATATTTTGGAAATGTACATCCAAATCGGATAGATGCATAATGTATAGTCCTTCATAATCGCTTTTGTCTCAGACCCGGTGTGCTGGGAGAGTTAGTTCTTATTTTCCTTTGTTCCTTTGTTCAGTCTTTGCAATGTTTACAAAGTCACATTCCAACTCCCGCTGTTCACCATTTGCATGCAGGTTGCGGCTATAAATAACTCACAGATTACATGTCCACTCTGCCATTAAAATCCCACTCTGGAGTTCTTCCTTGGCATGCAGCTGAAGACAAAGTCTTTTCTCAAATACAGCCCCTTGCCAGATCAAGCAGCAGCCGAGGAGTGGGGCACCTTTTTGACCTGGCAAGCCAAATCTTTAACTCCCCTCCCCTCATGGGCCAACTTTGAAAGGTGGGTGTCGGGTCTGTCAGTCCTGCTCACAGTGGTGTCAATCCTCGCAGGGCCTCGCCACATTAGTGGAGGGCCTCGCTGGGCCCCATGGCTTCCTCCCAACACACATGACTTCACACGTGTGTGTCGCATGTGTGATGTCATGCGCAAGCGATGAGCATTTCCCCCACACCCCATGTCAGGCAGAACTTGGCGTCTCTGTTTAAATTCTTTTGATATTGTCTGCTGCCATAATGTAGCCTTGAAAGGCATCCCTCCTCAAAGCTGAAGCTCTGCAGCCATGAAACTTCCAAGTGCTTTGTTAAACTCTGGTTCTATGACAAAGTGTCATAGTTGCGAGGACTCAGTACAGAGCACAGAGTAAGCAGCAGCAACAGCAGCAGTCAGATGAAAAAGGGCCGCCACTTAGCAGCAAGATACAATGCCGCTGGAAGAAGAAACATGCATGATTAGAAGGCAGTCATTTCTGTGCGTGTGCCGCTAAGCCACGGAGTGCAGGCCCAGAGAGGAGTTCTAGAGGGCCACTCTAGCCATTGCACTCTGTGTCTGGTCCATGCTGCTGGCCATTCCCATAGATACTCTTCGACAGTGGCTGTAGGCAGAGGCTCCTTTGCAGCATCCTGCTGCTGTGGCACCTGTAGTTGCTGGGTTTGTTGTGAGTCCTCCTGGGTAGCTTTGTGGGACATGGTGATTGAAGCTCTGTAGAGGAAGAGGCATCAGTGGTGGTAGCAGACCACAGAGGGAAGATGCAGCAAGGGAATTGGGAAGACATGGTTTCCCATCCATTACCTAAACCATTGCCCAAAGCTTGTTGAAAACTTCTGAAAATCCTTCAACGTAATGATAGATTTGTTGTAAATATTCAGTTTTGTAGTGCAGAAAATTGCCCGAATACAAAGGGCTCTGCCATTCACAGAACTTCTGTGAGAGTGAGAGTCTAGCCTATTCATTTCAGTCTTACTTTATCTTATTTGTATCCCCAGACGATGGGGATCCAAAGAGCTCTCCCCCCGCTTCTAACTTATTTTCACAACAACCCTGTGAGGTAGGATAGCCTGAGAAAGCAGAAATGTTGGGAGTAGGTATCTTGGGTGCTGAAATGAATGTGGCAGATTTGGGTTTTGAGGACAACCCAATGTGTTTACACACTATGTGCTAGATGAGAATTAAATAGTTGTATCAGGCTGCCGTTTGTGTTATTGCTTTCATTTTGGGTTGGGAAATCCCTGAGTAATACATAATCATATCAAAATGCCTCTGCAGAGCTGGGCTGCATTTAGAACATCACTTCTTTCATCATGAGTGTTCCTGTGATATTTTTCACTGGCAGAAAAAGTAATGATAACATGCACCGGTTTGTCCTTAGAGAAATAGCTGCTAGCTGGAAAATGTCAGGTTTCAAAGTGTGATGTCTCTCTCTGTGTGTATATTAGCAAGTTGCTTTCCCTCACATTTAGTAACCATGGTGCAAATTGAGAAAGCCCTTGTTATGCTTGAGAATTGTTCCATTGTTTTAAAATTCAGGCTGACTTTGTTCAATAATAAAGCTCAGTGTGACCCACCAAAACCTGTTTTGGGCTTGAACAACCACATGGTTTAGCAGCCCTGGAGGTTATTTCTATGAGATCATTACAATTCAGAATTGAAATCCTAGCTTCTGTGGATGCAAGTACAAACACATTTCATTTTAAAATGTGCATAAAAAATAAAATGCATATAGAAATATATGAGTGGGGGTATTAAAATCATTCAATAAATTTTAAAGCCTAGATAATGTTGGACACCAGTCAGTAAGGATACTGAAAATTTAGATTTAATGTAAGTGAACTGAACTGAGTTCATTCAATTAAATTCAGCACTCCTCTTCTAACATCTATTTCAGTAGCATATACAAGTATTGCAGACTTGTAACAAGGTCAGCACTTAAATTTTCCATTCCATAATGCACAATTGCTGTAATTTTCTGCATAACCATTATGGTCACTTTTAGAAAGAGAGAGAGAGAGAGAAAAGAAAAGAAAGCCACATCCACAAAGTTGGAGTTTTCATAGACTGTTTGTGTAGTACCTTTGTGTAGTACCTTTCTTGATTGAATTTGAGCTGGAGGATGTGAGCACTAAATTAGATACAACATTATTCACATATTTAACCCTTGTGTGTCTGATCTCTTAAAAAAATAATGCAGGGGGGACTAGATCAATACAGGCTGTCAAACGGCTTGGCTCCTGAACAAATCCGGCTTCCAAACGCTGCAAACCCGGAAGTGAGTGTTCCGGTTTGCGAATGTTTTTCAGAAGCTGAACGCCCGATGTGGTTTCCACAGCTTCTGCTTGAGTGCAGGAAGCTCCTGCAGCCAATCGGAAACCGCACCTTGGTTTTCTAATGGTTCCAGAAGTTGAACGGATTCCCGGAATGGATTACATTTGACAGCCAAGGTACCACTGTACGGGTATCTCGATTAGGACCATAGTGGAGGTAAAGGCTTAAAGGGTATTGCTACAGAATACATTTTAAGCACATCCAGTGCACATTTAGAGCAATGGTTTTCCCAAAAGAATCCTGGGAACTGTGGTTTGCTAAGTGTACTGGGAATTATAGGAGGAAACTATACTTCCTAGGATCCTTTGAAGTCATGTGCTTTAAATGTGTGTGGTGGATCTGCCCGTGGTCTCCCTCCTGGGCTGGCTTCAACCATCCCCAAGCTCAGAGGACGATTCAGGTGAGGTGGAACTGCTGCTCAAGGAGTCACTCTCCACTGCTGTGGGATCTTCCAGGTCAGAAGACATTGCCTGCTGTAGTCCTTGGACTCAGAAAAGTGGTACCTCAGAAGTGGTACCTTCAGTCTTGAATGGTTTAGTTGACGAACAAATCGGCTCCCAAATACTGTAAACCCAGAAGTAAGTGTTCTGGTTTTTGAACATTTTTCAGAAGTCAAACATCCAACGTGGCTTTTGCTTGAGTGCAGGTAGCTCCTGCAGCCAATCGGAAGCTGTGCCTTGCTTTTTGAACACTTTCAGGAGTCGAACAGACTCTGGAACAGATTAGGTTCGAGAACCAAGGTACTACATTACTCGCAATATTGTTCCTCTTTAACCAGGCCTTGAGCTGATTAATATTATGCAGCCTTTTAGATGTATCTTGTGGGAGGGGATGTTATTGTTTTGTTGCTCCTGGTTTAGCTATATATTTGTTCTTTTGTGTTTTTATCCTGTGAACTGCCCTGAGATCTTTCAATGAAGGACTGTATATAAATCGAATGAATAATAATAATAATAACAACTAATAAAAGAATGGCTGTAGCTCAGTGATAGAACATCTGCTTTCCATGCAGAAGGTCCCAGGTTCAGTCCTGGCATCTTCAGGTATCACTGGAAGTGTCCCTAGTCTTGAAACGATCCACTACCAGGCAGTGAAGACAGCACTGAGGAACATGGACCAATGGTCTGCCTGATTGGATACAAGGCAGCTTCATATGTTTCTATACAAACACCACAGCCTAGTTGCTAGTGGCTGCATAATAAGGCTCAGACTGGGCTGGGGGGCTGGCAGCAGGACCAGGTTGGCCAGCCTTCTGGCCACCTCAGAAGGCTTCTGTGCCTTGCTGAGACAAGGAATTTTCTCTCTGGGAGAATCCTCTAGCTAGCAGGGCGCTGTCCAAGGTGCTGACAACAACAGCCTCACCTGTTGTGACCCCACTCTGCTTTATGTAACATGACTGTACCCAAAGACTGTACAGCAGGCTTCCATCGAGCTGAGACAGGACAGGATTCCTCCCTGTTCGTGTGCCAATCTGGTGCCCCCACTTTTTTAAACAAAACAAAACACATGCACACAAGAGCTAAAGGCACACATCTTGGTTGCTTTGGGATGATCTGCTGTGTTGAGCAGACAAAAGGGCAGGAAAAGACATGTGCCAACTCCGAATCGATATCAAGTTTCCTAATCCTTCCCGTTCTGAGTTCAGCATCAGACTGGGCTGCACTGCCTTTAGAGACACACAGTTGCCCATGATAGCTGTCTCCATGGGAAAATGTTGGGTGAGAGGTTATGACAGTTCTGCCTATTATTATTATTATTAAAAATACAGTTATTAAAAACAGATAGGTAGCCGTGTTGGTCTGCCATAGTCAAAATAAAAAAATTCCTTCTAGTAGCACCTTAAAGACCAACTAAGTTAGTTCTTGGTATGAGCTTTCGTGTGCATGCACACTTCTTCAGATATCTGAAGAAGTGTGCATGCACACGAAAGTTCATACCAAGAACTAACTTAGTTGGTCTTTAAGGTGCTACTAGAAGGAATTTTTTTATTTTGACTTATTAAAAAGTTACACTTCAGCTTTGCCCAATACCACAGAATGATCACTCCTATCCTCAATCCCTCATCCCTGTCATGTTGGTTTGCCAAATACTCTCAGTAGGAACCCAACTACCGATCTGGTTTACTAGACATTTACAATCAATATATCCCCTCCACAGATACCTCTGTGATGATTATGGTATTAAAATATCCTGTTCTTCAATAAAAGAGAGAAAAAAGGAGACCAAATTGTGTTAAATGTATTTTTTTACATGCCTTTGATTATTTGCTGATGGTATGTGGGGCGTTCTGATAGAGCAATGCTCCAGATGTTATTAACCCAAGCATCTTTTAGTACATTGGAGGTTTTCTTCCTGCCTGTGTTTGAGCGATGATGCCTGGTTCATCCACCCAAGCAACTGCTTAAGATATGTTCTTAATGGGCTTAAGATGCCCATTATTTGATTACTTCAGCATTTATGAACCAAGAGATAGATTGCATTTTTAAAATTTATTTTACTAAGTATTAGTTTAATTACTGGGAAATAAGTAAATATATTTAGAATTGAGCCACACATCTGATTTAGCTGGACAAATGGACAGTAAAAATACTAAGCTGATTGTAAAACAATGTGACCAGCAGGGTCACTTGCGGAGTAATTTGATTTCTAATAAGTGTTTGGAAACTGGCAACATGAATTTAAGATTGCATCTTTCTTTTCAGCCCCTAGAGGGGAGCATTGTCCGTTTCTAAATTTGGAAAAAGCGGCTTTCACAAAGAGGAAAATCTATACAAAATGCTAACAGGAACAGCTCTGGTTTTTGTGGCATCCTAAAGGTTTCACATAGAGAAAGGAAGAGTACCAGGAATGAGCTTTTATTAATATTTCTGTCTGATATTGCTAATTTGCATAGCATATCAGAAATGAAACAGGAAAGTGAGGGGGGCATGGGAATATCAATACAAACATGACTTTCTATTGATATGTAAGTGGGGAAAAAATAACCAGGATTCTTTTCTTTCAGAGAAAACCACTATGCTTGTTGAATTGCAGAACAAAGATGCAAACCTATACTCTGCTGAGCTTTAAATGTTCATTTTACAAAACTACCTGGTTATTTATTTGCCATTGAATTTGGTTGTAGGGAAGCTGAATTTATGAACCATAACCAAGCAGTCCGTGCCATTTGCACATGGGAATATTCGACCTGCCTTAATTGTACATTCCAAAATAAAATAAAATGCGGGCAGCTGAAACTGAGTGCAATATGTATAATGGCCACTTGATGGCACCACAGGCATATCTTTGCTCACAAAGTCCTGGCCCAGTAGCTGTGCTTATTAATGGAGAAGAACATTTTCAAGGCTTGCGTCATGTGCATCATTCATGTATGTGCGTATGATGTTCAGAATCAGGTGCACTTCGGTTCTAGGCTCCCATAAATACATTTAACAGAAACTTTATAGGCACCGTAATGTTTACTGGGTATTAGAACGAATTAGTGTGGAATTAAGGAGCTATTTTTAGTGCTGCTGCTGCAGCATGACTGATTTTTCCCCCTTCCTTTAAAAAAACAAAAACAAAACTTACCTTAATTTTTAAATCGGTTGGTTCTCTGCAGAGACAAACTAGCATGCCAGATGTTTTCCCAGCCCGGCTGTGTAATCCCTTGTAGGGTATAACAGCGGCTACCCCAGCTGCCCTTCAATAAGTACGGACATTATTCCCATCAATAGCTGCTTCTAGAGAAGCTTTTTCATTTTAATGCATGGGGAGTGAGTTAGCCTTTTCTTTTTCTCGTCTTTGTTATTAGTGTTTTGGTACACCTGATGTAATCGCATAAACACAAGCATGAGAAGGCCTGCGAGGCAGTAAAAACCTAGCGTGAGATAAAGAGGTGTCCCATTAACGTGTTAGCTACTGAACTCTCACTCTCTGAGACAATATTCAGGGCTCATGAGGTAAGGGAGATGGTCTTGAGCCTATCAGGAACTAAAAGCTGGGCTAGATAGAATCTGCCAATCTCCCTCACCCCAAAATATGACTTTTGACTCATGTTGCTTAATATTTTGTGTTGCAGCAAAGGATTAAGAGATTATGTAAAAATCGGCCATTTTTTATTCTGCTGTCACACACACACAAACATAAACAAAACAAGAAGCCAATGTGACTTGTTTTGTGTATCAGCTTGATTTCTTATAAGGATTTAAAAACTGGTAGCATGAATTTAAGATCATGAGTGTGTGTGGAGGGGGGGGGAGAGAGAGAGAGAGAAAGGAGGGAAGGAAGGAAGGGTATTTTGCATGCAGGCTAATGATCCAGTGCCAATTGTTTCTGTATGGAATGAGGTACATTATGTTTCCCACTCAGCCTTTTCCATTAAATTTCCAAGGTCCTAAATTGTTTGATTGAATATATGTCAAATGTATGATTGACTTCTAGGTAGTAAAAACAAACAAAGCTCAAAATGCACAACATAATAGATGCTTTTAAGGTTTTTACAGTAGCTAAAAGATGGGGTGGGAAAAACAGATTTTAAATTATATTTGATTAGGTGGTAAAGGGAAAAATCAATCCCTTTATCTTGCCCAAGCAACCCAAAGCAACTTGCAACCAAACACAAAAAAGCAAACAACAGCAACACCCCACATAGATACATTAAAACCAAGGGGGTGAGAAGGAGGAAATACGCACATTAAAAACATCCCAACCACTTCTAAAAGGCCATAGACAGTTGATGGCCAAAGGCCTGGGTATAGAGGAAAGTTATTGTCCGGTGCCTAAAGATATATGAACCATTTAAGGCTTTATAGGTCAAAACCAGCACTTTGAATTGGGCCTGGAAAATAACTGGTAGCCAGTGCAGTTGGACTAGGATCGATGTCATATTCTCAAACCGTCTTGCCCCGGTGAGCAACCTGGCCACTGAATTCTGTAGCTGAAGTTTCCAAACCATCTTCAGAGGCAGCCCCACATATAATGTGTTGCGGTAATCTACCCTAGAGGTTACCAGAGCATAGACACCAGAAGTTAGGCTACGCCTGTCCAGATGGGGTGCAGCTGGGCCCCCAGCCGAAGCTGATGGAAGGCACTCCATGCCACCTGGGCCACCTGAGCCTCAAGACAGCAATGGGTCCAAGCTGTTACCTCCAAGTTACCTCCAGGTTACGTCCAAGCTGTGTACATACTCCTTCAGAGGGCATGTAACCCCATCAAGAGCAGGCAACCTCCCTTCCATCCATCCAGTCTAGGAAACCACCCACTAACAGTTCCTCAGTCTTATCTGGATTGATCTTCAGTTTATCAGCACCAATTCCTGGCTTTGTTATGAGAAATGGAGAAAAGGTAAAGGTACCCCTGCCCGTTACGGGCCAGTCTTGACAGACTCTGGGGTTTGTGCGCCCATCTCACTCTATAGGCCGTGGGCCAGTGCTGTCCGGAGACACTTCCGGGTCACGTGGCCAGCGTGACAAAGCTGCATCTGGCGAGCCAGCGCAGCACACGGAACGCTGTTTACCTTCCCGCTGGTAAGCGGTACCTATTTATCTACTTGCACCCAGGGGTGCTTTCGAACTGCTAGGTTGGCAGGCGCTGGGACCGAGCAGCGGGAGCGCACCCCGCCGTGGGGATTCGAACCGCCGACCTTTCGATCGGCAAGCCCTAGGCGCTGAGGCTTTTACCCACAGCGCCACCCGCGTTTATCAGCACCAATTCCTGGCCTTGTTATGAGAAATGGAGAAAAGCTTCTCCCTATCCATTTTCTCCAAACTCTGCATAATTTTAAACACTTTGATCACGTTCCTTCTTACTTGCCTTTTCCCCAAACTAAAAAGCTCCATATTTCCTCATAAGAAAGTCACTCAAAGCCCAATAATTTTGGTTATCCTTTTCTGAACCTTTTCCAGATCAACAATATTGTTTTCAACAGACCAGAAGTATAGTCTCCCAGTGTGGTCTCACCATGAATTTGTATACAGTGGTACCTCTGGTTAAGAACTTAATTCGTTCTGGAGGTCCGTTCTTAACCTGAAACTGTTCTTAACCTGAGGTACCACTTTAGCTAATGGGGCCTGCCGCTGCCGCCATGCGATTTCTGTTCTCATCCTGAAGCAAAGTTCTTAACCAAAGGTACTATTTCTGGGTTAGTGGAGTCTGTAACCTGAAGTGTCTGTAACCTGAAGCATCTGTAACCCGAGGTACCACTGTAACAGCATTTGGATATTGGCCATTTTATTTGTAACCCCTTTCCTAATGATCCCTAACATGGGATTCACCTTTTCCACAGCTGCCACACACTGGGTCAACATCTACAGTGAGCGATCCAGTATGATCTCTACATTTCTTTTCTTTCATTCAATTGTTGTTGTTGTTGTTGTTGTTGTTTAGATAAGGCCTAGAGGGGCCTCTGCTCCCCTTCTGCATTGATTAGGTAAAGCCAGTAATAAAATTTCTCTGTAACGCCAAGGCTTAAATTACCCACTGTGCTGAAGAAGGCACCTGCCAGCAATAATAAGGACAAGACTTGTGCCCTTCCGCAGCCCTTGCCATTTGAAGTTTTGAAAGCACTTCACACAAAAAACATACAAATAGTAATTAAGCTTCATCACCGCTCTGCAACAGCAAAATAGTAACGATCGGGTTCCCCCCCCCCCCCAAGCATGGAAATTGGCACAGACTGTGACCGTGAGTAGGAAATGAACAGGGGCTCCAGATTTCCTGAATCACAAATTCACTGGTGGGCGGCGATTGTGCCTGCCCACCAACAGAAGGCATAGAAAGGAGCTGCAGAGTATGAGAAACAGAAAACTAGAAGACAGACAGTGTGGGTGGATAAATATAGTCCAGTGGGTGGCAGGCATTTCCTTATAGATGGCCTCTGCAAGGTTTGCACAGCTGAAGTCCCCTAAGGTTTAAGAAGGACTTAACATTGAGAGAGATCAAGCCAGGGGGATTTTTAAAAAAACAAGATTAGAGGAAAGTGAATCACTTCAGGTACACCCAAAATAACTGAACAGTGAACAAAAAGAAAAATACATGAAAATCAATTGGGCTACATACTAATAGTTCAATCTTTCGTTTGCCTTTAAAAAAAGGTGCATGGTTTTCTCTTTATTTTTATTTATTTTTTAAAAGTTAAATGTTGCTGTTGTTGTTTTTAAAATATCCCAGCCTCATTTGTTTCTGAACTTCATTGTCTACAACTTTGTTGGCCAATTGCCAACTTTTGGGTTTTCTTCTCTTTGACATAGTTGTACGGCAGCCAAATCTTTAGTCACATCTTAAGACTTCTTTGTTGTACTAAATCATTTGCTGTCCTTTGCGTGGATAGATAAGGTGTGATGAAAATCCCTGACCTACAGAAAGGCAGCAAAAATTATGCAACACTCCCTTCCTTGCAGTAGGGGGCACTATGGTTTGCATAACTTTCACAAGCTGTGTTAAGTCCTGGGCTCGCTTGCTTCCTCCCTCTAAACTTCTTGCCTGGTTGGGAAGAGTTCAGAAACTTCTGCTTTCTCTTTAGCAACAGACATGTTGCCTGGCCCAACAAACTTTAGATAACATCAAACCATGGTTTCTGAAGCTGGGTTGAAATCAACTGTTGTTTGTGTTAACCATGGTTCACAGTTTTGATGACATGGGAAGCCATGGTAGACTAAAAACAGAAAGGAACGCTTCCCAATTTCTTTATGCTGTGCAGAAGGAGGAGATGAGAGGCTTGTTGTAACTTACATGTTTCAGTAAACCGTGGTTTCTCATAATACAGCCACAGAGCATAGTTTATTCTGTTGCATTTCTTTTCTATGTCATACCTCGTGTTGTGTTATACCTCGTGTTGCGTTAGGTTCATGTTACGTCATACGTCGTGTTGCATTAGGTTCATGTTACGTCTTTTCAGCTTGCGAACACGGCAAAATTACACTTCCGGGTTTCGCCGTGCGCGCACACACAGAAGTGTTCTGCACACTTCGTGCATGCACAGAAGCATTCTGCGTGCTTTGCATATGTGCAGAAGTGCTCTATCACACTCCATGCTTGTGCAGAAGCACCACTATAGTTGCAGACTTTTCAGGGTGCAAAAGGCACCCTGAACAGATCGTGTCCACAACTAGAGGTACCACTGTACAGTTTCTCTAGATTGTGCATAAATGAATAGGAAATAAATGAACAAGGCTTTAATGTATAACCTACTACATACCCTTACAAAAAAAAGGTACCACTAAACTCTGTCATGAAATTTTCCCAAAGGCTAGAAACACCTCATTCACTCGCATGCTGTGGGTGTGTAACATCAGCTGAGACTCTGTGAAAAGGATGTGACTGGCACTTCTCCATGGCTGGTTCATATGCATCTCAAGCAATTTAGAAAACATCAAGCAGAAACAAGTATCATCCATCACCATATACACAGATGAAAGCTCCCTTGTATAGTGGTTGCACCTTGATACTAAGTCATGATAATGACCGAGTGACATGAAGTTAAGGTGACAGAAGTCCTATTTAGGTGTTCACAGAACAGGTGAGGGAATAAAGTGTGCAGGGAGTACATTCACTAGTCCATGTCCCCAAAGTCCCTGTTTCTGCTGCCCCTATCCCCTACTTGAGCTTTGTGCAATGAGGTCAAAGATCCAACAATGGATTCTTTGCATGGTCATCTGAACACGCTGAGAATACTCTACAAGATCACCACACAATTGAGGTTTCTTCAGATCTGACAGCTCACCACAGGAAGGTCAGAGGTGAAGGCACCAGATACAGCTCCTCTACCAGGGATGCCAACTTGAATAAAATATTGGGGGGCAGGTAAGCCCCACCCAACATAATTGATCACAAGACACGGCACATACAAACTATTTGAATGGCAAGGTCCATCAACTTGGGGCTGGTGGCCCCCTCAAATATTTGATTGGGGGGCGAAGGGACCCTGGCCTGTAGAAGTTGGCTCCTATGTCCTCTAACCTTTACTCTCCTGTGTATTCTTTAAATTCCTATTTAGGGTTGATGAGGAAAGAAGAATGCAGGTTTGTTAGTTGAGTGCTTTGGGAATCTGATCATTGAACTCCTTTTTAACACATTCTTGGTTACTCTCTAGGTTATGTTTCCTTTTAACAGAGATATTTTACAGCTGTACATCTTTTTAAGAGTACTATACACATTTGGAGAAAAGTGATTGGATTAGGGAATATAGAATTCTTCCATGGATTTATTTTTTATTCTTTAAAAAAAAAACAGTTTTCATGCTGCATACAATGTTTTGTGTGAAAGCTCAGGGGACGACTGTTCCTTTCTGCAGATTAATGCTGTTTTACAAGGCTATGCTTTTATCACTTTTCAGAAACAGGCGTTTCTGCCAATGGTATATTGATTAGTTGTGAGATAAAGCTACCAGTTCACCTAGAATAGATAGATTATCTACCAGTATGCAGAGTGAGGGGGATGCATTAGGAAGCTGATTTTGGGCTCCATGAAAGAGCAGCAAATGGCTAGTTATCTAATCTATTACCAGTACGTTTTTTACTGCCAGGGAGGAGGAGAGGGGCTTGGGTGTGGCCTTGGGTGCTATGTATGTTGACTTGAGGGCTGGGTGATTTGCTGCTATGCCTCAGGAAGCAACATGTCTTGGGCTGTCTCCGAATAGATGGATGGAGGGAACAGAGATGAGGACAACTGTATAGATGGATGGGCTACTGAATAAGAGGGAGGGGAGAGGGTGCAAGGAAATGGTTGTAGAATGGCAAGTGGGCTTCAGAAATGTTATTTCCACCCTTTACAGCAGGCATAGGCAAACTCCGGCCCTCCAGATGTTTCCCATCATCCCTGGCCACTGGTCATGTTAGCTAGGGATGATGGGAATTGTAGTCCCAAACATCTGGACGGCCAGAGTTTGCCTATGCCTGCTTTACAGACTCACAGTCAACTTGAAAACTGATTGATTGTTTTGGAACTACCATGAGATGATGGGACCTAATTAATATAGGCCCCACAAGAAGGTGTTCTTTTGATTGTAGTGGATAGCTGTTAACCAGGCCTGGGTCAGAAAGTCAATTCTTCAAATAATAGATTTGGGGGGAAATAACCCGAGACTATAGTTCAGATGCTGTCATTATGGTGCGGTTTAGACCAGCACAGGGAACAACAGAGAGAATAGTTTTAGTGTTACAGTGAAACATTAAACTTGTTGGCTTTTTTGGTTTGCTCACACTTGTACCTGGATGTACAGGCAACCCCAGATTTGCATGGGAGTTGCATTCTGGATCATCATGCACATAAGCTTGTTCCACCTCTGCCTGCTCCTGTTCTCCCCCATTCCGCCCCCTTTTCTGCCTACTTCTGGGTCACCACAATGCATGTGTACATGGCCACATATCAACTGAACACACATAAATCAGTCTAAAAGTAACAAGCCATCCTGTTGTTATGATATGAAAAATATCTTCTCTCCCTCCCCATTAGTTAAAGTACCACCAGAGTTTCTGATCAACCAACACTGATTCAGCTTGAAATTTTATTGCAACACCCCACGCGGCACTAGGAAATCCTCCTTAGGGTATATTTCTCTAGTTATCACGGACTTCCACTAGCATGGCTGTCTCTCAGAGTCCCATTACCTGATAGCTTCCCAGCTATGATTTTGAAAGTCTCTTAGCAGCATTTGAATGGCATTCACGATTCCATACCTTCAAGTGTTCATTTGTCGTTGTCATTATCAACATTACCTCTACTGTACTTGGAAACGGTGCAGCCACTATAAATATGGAGGGAGTCTTACGGATTAGCAGAACAGCTGCTTTGCCAAAAGAAAAGCCTTTAGCAAAAGCGTGGGGGGACAGAATGAGCTATCCACACTTTATTTCCCCAAGTTTTTAAGAAACTGGTTAAAATTTAAGGTGGTAAGGAAACAATTATTGCATCATCAATACATTATTAAAGCTTCTGTATGTGACTTAGAAATCATTTGATTCCCATGAGAAGGTGTGGAAAATATGGCTGTGCTTTCACCACCTCTCACACACAACATTTGTAAGGGGTTCATACAACCCATGTGTCGAAAGAATGATTGGAGGCAGTCAAGGGGCCATGCGGTCTAGTGCTGCCCCATGTCAGCACATCATGCTCCCCTGACTTCTGCACATGGAACGGTCACCAGATGGAGGTCTCCCCACATACAAATGAATGAATGGACATCGGAGGAGCACGGCAGTGATGGGTGGGACAGCCCACATGGCAGTGAGTGAGGTTGGGTGACATGGCCCTGGCAATCCTCCTGCATGATCTATTAAATGTGTAATGGTCCATGTGGACCCATGTTTATCTGGCATAACTATATTTCTCTGTGAATCAAACCAACAAACTCTTAATTCTCATTCTCTCTCTCTCTGTGTCAGATTGACCATCTCTGCTGAATGCCCCATGCAGCTGGAAGATTTCCCCATGGATGCACATGCTTGCCCATTAAAATTTGGAAGTTGTAAGTGTTTAATAATAATAATAATAATTTATACCCCACCCATCTTGGGGCTGCTTCCAGAAAAATATATAAACAGGATAAAATGTCAAAGGTTGAAAACTTCCTGTTACAGGGCTGTCTTTAGATGTCTTCTAAAAGTTGGGTAGTTCTTTATCTCCTTGACATCTGATAGGAGGTTGTTCCACAAGGGGGGCGCCACTGCCAAGGAGGCCCTCTTCCTGGTTCCCTCTAACTTCATGCAGTGAGGGAACTGCCAGAAGGCCCCTGGAGGTGGACCTCAGTGTCCCTTGAGTGAGATCAAGGGAGCCTATTTTAATGGGGTTTTTGTGCACCATGAGGGTAACTTAGCTAAATGTGAAGGATCTGACATTGTCTTTGGTTTCCTACATCTGTTCTTTACCATTGTACATTTGATCTAGTCAGTGCTGGGGGGGGTTAAGAAAAAAGGGGGCTAGTACTCACCATGAAGTTATTCCACATTTTAAACATTTTTTTTTAAAGGGTGATGGTACTCTTGAGTAACCCCAGGGGGGAAAAAAGCACTGGAACTAGCAAGGACTTTTTTCTGGCTCAGACCAGCTTCCATAGTTAACTCCCGATAATCCCGAGTCAATCATTCCAATGGCAAACCACATTCGCTTTATATACAGTGGTACCTCGGGTTAAGTACTTAATTCATTCTGGAAGTCCGTTCTTAACCTGAAACTGTTCTTAACCTGAAGCACCTCTTTAGCTAATGTGGCCTCCTGCTGCCGCTGCGCCACCGGAGCCCAATTTCTGTTCTCACCCTGAAGCAAAGTTCTTAACCTGAAGCACTATTTCTGGGTTAGCGGAGTCTGTAACCTGAAGCGTATGTAACCCAAGGTACCACTGTACTGTGATAACTTTGGCATTTGCAGTCGGGGGGGGGGGCGAATTTATCTTACAGAAAGTGATCACAGTCAACAGTAGTTGTGCTATGAGCCACAAGCAAAGTCGGCTGAGGGTGATAGCCACTAAAAGTGAATAAAAATAATTATTTAAAAAATAGCCACCATCATTTGGAAATTTTTGTAGGTGCTATAAAAATAGGTTAATAGACTGCCTTTGGTAAGTGTGCCACACATTGCCATGATATCTGTGCTTCGGCTTGCGACTCACTGCATGTTACGACTGTGAGAAAGGGGACCTGGGATGCATTTTATTTCATAAATGAGAGAACAGCCATGTAGCACAGTTATTCATTAGGAGCTGCAAGCAGAGCAGCTAGTCACTGTGCGGCAGGTGCCTGGGGATTTTATATTTATGTGGAAATGATCATTCCATTAAGTCTCAAATTGTGTTAGTATTTACATGTGCACTATTATGGAATGCTCTGTATAGTTTTTCCAGCAGACACACAAAACATTCAAAGAATTATCTCTGCGGAGAACCATAATGCGCCTTTTCCATCCAATATGGTATGCACAGGTCCAGAAAGAGAGGACTGGGGTTAAGGAGAATCTATGCTGCATTATGTTCCAGAGCACAATATTTTGGGCATATGGTCTATACGTTCTCATTTGACAGCATCCAGAATGATACCACAGACAAATAAAACGAGAGAGAGAGAGAGACAGAGGAGAGACAATGGGAAGAAAATGCATGGCCCTTGAACAATTCCATAGCAGCAATAGAAGATGACATATCTGAAGATTATCCTGACCTGCTCCTCCCCTAGACTTTACACCCACCCTCACTTCCTGCCAGTTGTACAGTAAAACAAGAGGTTTGCTTGCTAAAGCAGGGAGAAAGAACAGAGAGAGAGCAAAATGACCAGATAAGAATAAGAGCAGGAAAAACTAATGTCATAGCACCCCATATTCCCTGGGTCCTGTGCCATGATGCTTCCCAGGTCTTCCCCTTTAGAACTTCACTGCCACCAGGTAAAATACAAGGCTGCTTTTAACTGATCATTATTTGGCAAACTACCCAAGCACATACTGATTTTTGGCCATCACAAAGGGCTGCTTTTGATTATGCTTTCCACATTGCAGTATAAAGGCAAGTCCTTCTCATCAGTTGCAAATGGCAGCCCCACATTCAGATTGGCAGCCAACTTGGCAAAGTACTTTGAGGCAACAGCGGCCACTGTCTGCTTGGCGTACTTTACGCAGAAAGGTGGCAGTGTGAACACAATCGCAGCCCTTTTACGATACGATACGATACGATCTTTATTGTCATTGTCCCATACAGAACAACGAAATTGAAAAATCTACATAAAACATTCTAAACCCAACAAGCCTGCTATCCCAGCTATCCCAACCTGGTTAGCCCCTTAAAAACTCTGATACCCCATTTTTAAATACAATATACTCCCATAGAGACTCCTTACACTGCGTTTAAAACCAAAATTGCATTTGGATAGAAACTGTTTCTCAGACTACTAGTCCTAGTCTTTATAACCCTGTACCTTCTTCCAGAAGGCAGAAGCTGAAAGAGATCATTTCCGGGGTGCGTACTATCCTGTGCTATCTCTGCAGCTTTCTCATGGCACCTGGTAGCATAGATTTGATCCAAGGTAGCAACTGCGGCAAGGGCTCCTTCCTTTAAAAGCTAACTACAGAAAAGTCCACTGCACAAATATCACCTGTTTACGTTTAGATTTCAGCAGGCCACTAAATACTTCTGGAGGGGACAGGGGCTCAAAAAGCAAGACTTGGGATCTATTGCCTCCCTTCTTCAGCAACCCTCTGTCTTGGTTGCAGGGGTGAAAACTTGAATAAAATATTGTGGGGGGGCAGGTAAGCCCTCCCCCACATAATCAATCACAAGATGTGCCATACGCACATCATTTGAATGGCAATCCCCATCAACTTGGAGGGATGCCCCCTCAAAAATATATTTTTTGGGGGTGAAGGGACCTCGGCTCCTAGCTTGGCTGCCACAGAAAGAAATCAGAGGAACAGTTCAACGTGTACTTTTACAACAGTGGAGGAGCTGTGCATACACTCCAACACTCCTCAGAGGAAAATAGGAACATTTATCACTTTCCACCAACTGAAACCCCCATCTCCTCTCCCCACTTCACCAGTGGGACACAGCACAGCAAGCAGGCCAACTCATCCTCCTCCCCAAACTCGGTGGCAGTGGCCCTAGTGGGGAAATAGGGACATTCCGGGATCAACACAAAAGCTGGGATGGCTTTCATAATTCTGGGGATGTCTCTGGAATATGGGGACACTTGCAGGGTATGGCTATGCTTTTGAAAGCCAGAGGCTCAACTCCAGTGCAGCAGCCTTATTCTTTTGGTAGACTATCTCATACTTGGGGGTCCTCCAGATGTACTATTTACTGAACTTTCATCCTAATGTATTTGGACATAGCAGACAGGAAGGTTTGATTATATCCAGCATTTATTGAGCATCTGTTTTGACTTGTATTCAGAGAGCTTATACAGCAGTGGACCTACATCAGACATCTATTCTGATTGGCTTGTGTCGTGTTTTTACAGCTTTCGTTAGTCATTCATTCATACCACACTTTCCAGTGGGTTTCACCATCTCTTTCTTTAACCCCCACAAGTCCTTTTTTTAAATACATAGTGGGTTTGTTGCACTAGGGAGACACAGCACTTGGAGCCACCTTAATTGCATAAACCTAAATTTCCCAGCATGCACTTGAATCCCTTCCACAAAACACTAACAGTCTGGAGGTGCCCTTGGATAGCCCTGCAGTAAAGAGTTTTAGAAAGCCAATATAAACTCTAAGTGCTGTTTCTTAGAACCTATTCGGATGCAGGATGGTGTTTTGAAAGCATCAAATGGTGTGGGTTAGAGCTCATAAGGAGCTTTCAGTTTGTCAAACAAAATCAAAGGTGACAATAAAATTACTCATGTGCTCAGTGATCCTCCAACTCTGAACTGCTGATGAATTCAGCCTTAGCTGTATAATTTGTTTCCTTTTCAACCAGTGCAGGCCATCTTTCACACAAAAAAATAAATTCAAAAAATTCAACACGTCTAGGCTCTGACTGAGCAACTTTGTATGTAGGACTGTTTTCCTTTGGGCGACCTTGGCTCTTAAAAATGCAGATGACAGAAACTCCAACTGCCTTGCAGATTTCTGGGTTGATCAAATATAAAGTGCAACAGCAGAAGTGGGATCTCTGCATGCTAACGTGAAGGGACCGGCAAATGTTTAACCTTTGCTTTGTTAATCAGGCAGCTTGAAAACAAAAACAACCACAGCATGATACACTTGGATTTAATTAGCCAATTCAAGAGTATCATGCTCTCATATAAAATATTTTATCTGAGCTTGCTAAAACAGAGGCTTTGCTCTTTGGCCCCTTTTCTCCCCCACCTTCATTTTATTTACAATGACTTTCCTAGTGAAAGTCTTTTTACCATGTGTGTGTGTATTTGTGTGTGTGTGTGCCAGAGGGACATGTTGTAGAAGTCAAGTTTACAGTTAAACAGCAGAGTAGTTTGTGGGGAGATGGAGTCTAGAAAGTCCATTGGCAGGCAAATAGCAGGAGGACAATGCAAGGTAATGGGTTGTATCTATCTCAATTTTACTCAGAGTAGACCTATTGAAATTAAGAACCCTAAATTATTTATATTCATCAGTTTCAATGGGTCTGCTCTGAAGAGGAACAACACTGCATATAACCCAAAATATGTAAGGAAGACTAGATGGAAACATGGTGTACAGCATCAGACCAGTGGGTCACCATGAACATAGTATTCTTTAGAAAGTGTACTCTTGATAGCCACAAATGTTGCCTTTCATATTAGAATATCTGGGGCAGGGATAGGGAAACAAACACTAACACCCGCCTCTTTTGAGGATACCTTTCCCTGAAGTTACACATATGTCCTAGATAGCAGACAAGCAGTAGAAGGACAAGCAGATACTACTAAGTTGATAGAACAGGATGCGGGTGGCACTGTGGTCTAAACCACTGAGCCTCTTGGGCTTGCCGATCAGAAGTTTGGCGGTTTGAATCCCCACAGTGGAGTGAGCTCCTGTTGCTCTGTCCCAGCTTCTGCAAACCTAGCAGTTCGAAAGCACACCAGTGCAAGTAGATAAATAGGTACTGCTGTGGCGGGAAGGTAAACAGCATTTCCATATGCTCTGGTTTCCATCACAATGTTCCATTGTGCCAGAAGTGGTTTAGTCATGCTGCCCACATGACCCGGAAAGCTGTCCGTGGACAAAGGCCGGCTCCCTAGGCCTGAAGTGAAATGAGCGCTGCAACCCCATAGTCACCTTTGACTGGACTTAACCATCCAGGGGTCCTTTACCTTTTCTTTTCTTTTTCTTTTCTTTTTTACTAAGTTGATGTTAGCAAGCAAGCAATGCAAAAAGAAAGAAGATGGTATCTTTTCTTGGTTCATCTTCATAATCTTTGCACATTGCCTACCAAAGATTTAGAAGACTCATTCCAGATTTAGCTGTCTTCCTATCCATCCCCATGAGGAATTATATGCAACTTGCAAGTTTGTATACTGACTACAGCATAAGTGGGGAACCTCCGCACCATGGGCCAAATTATGCTCATAAGTCATCCCCATTTTGCCTGCAAGACCCTTTTGGCCCAGCCATGCCCACCTGCCCTACACATCCTATCACATATGACATCAAATGTGGAACGGTAAAGACATTGCGGCGTGGGCATAAACTGGTGGTCTGATGTCATTGTGATATCAAGTGACTGACAAGTGGTCAGCCATGCACACCTGTCAAACTTTGTCCACAGGAATTGGGGTAGATTTAGGGCTGGGCAATATCTGGTTTTCAACATTGCAATAAATCATCAGCTAAACATTGCAATATACCGATGTATCAGGATGTCTGAAAGAAAGATGGAGCTACATAGAGGCTGGCTTCACATTTTCCTCCAAATTGTGATTTTTGCATGGATTGCCAAGTCAAAAATTATGAAACTGATTCACAATATGGACTTCAAACTGGTTTTGGGTGATCTAGCAATATATTCCCCAGCTCTAATAAGGATCTAGTTTTCCATCCCTGCCTTACACCAACAGAAGTTGGGCTGGTCTCCTCCACGTATAATATTTGGCCATACTTTTTTGCCAGTCTGGTGAAATTCCAACAAAATTATCTTTCAGTCTGCTGTAGCAATCTTCAGCTCCTTCGCTGGCCCAATAGGTATTCTGCAGTTATTGAGTGAGGCTTCCTAGCAGCTCAATAGAAGCAGGTAAATATGATTATGATTTTGTACAAACAAGATATTTGGAGCAGAAAGAGGTTAATTGACTTTCCTTCAAGGTCATGCCAGCAAAGCAATGTCAGAATGAGAATTTCACCACAGTTCTTTGGTCTACTGAGCAAATGTCTAATCCAGACAAAGGAGCCCCCTGCCCAGACAATTGACTTAGCTCCTAAATCACATTTTGCACATAGTGTTAATGATATTGCATTCACCTCACTCAAAGATGAATTTGCTAATGTGTGCCGCTCTTTTGACAGTGTGATAATTCCACACTTGCTGTGGTAAAGTTGTTACTGTAAAGTTTTTCAGTTGTCTATACTCTTGATTGAGTACCGAAAATCTCTAGTAGGGCATTTTTTAAATAATAATAATAATTGTGCTATAAAATTCTCATTCAAAAGTGTATATAATCTGGACAAATTTTCTGGATAAAGAAACAATTTTGAAGCAGAAACGCATGTTGCTACGTCAGCCAGAAGGAATAAGTAGTGTTGAAATCTTTAAAAAAGTTTGTAAGCCATCCAGAGGACATTTTCCTATATGGAAATCTTTCAAATAAATAAATGTTAGATCTGCCATTGCTTATAAAGGCCTTCTAAATCTGACAACAGTATTTTGTGAATCAATTAAAAAATCTGTTGCTTTCTTAGTGACACTAATTAGCCTTAAGTGTAGTGATCCTAGGTGATTAACCTACCTTTTCAGTTGATATTGACCTACGTACAGGCAGGAAGCTTAGGACAAGGGTGTGTGTACTAAGTCCTCTAATAGATCAGAGCTTGAAAGTTTAAGTAGGTCTTAATTAAGTTAGTGCACCAACTTTGGGTTGGTGTTCAGCTCAAGAATGAAATTCACCCTTATATCTTTCTCTCTTTATTTCTAACATAGTTTTTATTCCTTTTCATCTTTAAACTGTTCAACATGGTTGCCCTGAGAAATATTCAAAAAAAACATTTGAATTATTACCTTAAAAACCTTTAAAACATAGAGCATGGTATGTGTCCTCTTGCAATATTAAAGGGTTCTGTTGGAAAAACACTCTTGGGGAAACGGCGACGCCTCAGGACCTCTGAGCGTCTCCCGGTGGGCATGTCTCTGGAATGGCATGTTCCTTCATCTCCAGAGTGCCTTTCTGTGACACTTTTCATATGAAAAGTGCACACAAGTCTTCTAGCAGCATACAGCAAGAAGAAAGAAACATCCGTAGATCTAAACTACATTTTTTTACATTCTATACAGACAATCCATAATCACGTCTGTGTTCTCCAAGCTCTGGCAGAACAACTGTTGCGTCCTGCAAAAGTAAAAGTACAGTACAATAACACTCTCAGATGGAAGAGATAAGACAGTCTTCCGTTCCCACACTCTTCTCAGACATCTCATGTGATTTATACGAATCACACTAGCAGCATCAGCTGCATAAAATTCCCAATGTTCTCAAGTACTGCTAAGGGTATAGAATAAACCACAAGCATAAAAATCAAACATTTTAATCAGGTAAATGATAGGATGTTTTAAAGTGGGCATTTTCTTTTAAATCTCATGTCCCAACACCCTGGTACTTTTAAGATGTTTATGTTTTCAGATCATTCCAGTCTGATTGCTTCAGCTTCTATAAAAACATTTCCCCCCCTTTGAAACCGCAATCTCGCCTTGCAATAGTTCTGCCTTAGTTCCTGCTTATTTTCTAGAGACATTTGTAACCTTTCTGAAATATGTGCAATGCCACCTCTTCCTTGTCCCGGTCTTCTCTTCCATGGTTTTTTGGCTTTGCTGCAGCCCTCCCACCTGGGCTCTTGAATGGGATCATTTTTACCAATGGGTTCACTATCCTGCTGCTGCAACAAATCAATAACCTCAAGTGGGAGAGTCCAGTTCTAGCGTTGTTAGTAGCCCTGTGGCTTCCTTGTGGTTGGTGGTTGAGAGTTTGGCGTTTCCTTTAGGGACTAAGTAAACAAAAGTGAAAAGCCCAATAGTATCTTATTCCTGCATCTTGCAGTTATCGAGTGTTGTGGAACGCAACTCTGTGCTTCGTTTTTTCAAAGTATCTGAGAATAAATCCTGCAAGATCATGACTGGACTGTTGCCGTGTATTATTCCTTCAACATTTCTCAAAACTGTACAGATCTTGTCTTTCTTTTTAAAACTGTGGAAGCACATAACTTTATTGTTTGTGGGTGGCCTGCATCACATAAGTATGCTGACAGTGCTCTGTGTACTCTCTTCATATCTTCTGGGGATAATTCCCAGGAAATTCTGTAATATTATCTCATTCTGCCCCTTCTTTAAACCTGCACACATGTAAATTAACATTTTGTTAAATGTTTTCAGCTTTCTCAGGCTTAGACTTAATGCCTTTATTTTCCTGAAGCAGCCTTTTATTTATTTTTTGTTGTGGCTGCAAACTTAAATCCATGGTTACAGAAGCAGTTTCAGTGGCTTCATCCAGCTTTTCTGCTGTTACACTTGCCTTTGCTTCCAGAGCTGCCATTCCTTCCTTCCAAGTTTCCATGATCATGGCTTATAAGATGTGTTGTGCTTCAAACTCCTCCTGGGTATGGCATCCATTCTTTCCTCCCTTTTAAAGCTGCATTTTCTGCTATTTTAGAAGGGACAGCTGCCATTTTGTATCCTTCTCCAATTATCATTTGAGCCTCACATGGAGGGAAACCAGCTGTAAAGAAGAGTGGGAACAAAAGTGTTGGCAGGGAAGTGTTTGGAAGGAGGCAGATGTTTATTCTTAGAAGAGGGGCGCAGGTAGTGCTGTGGTCTAAAGCACTGAGCCTCTTAGGCTTGCCAATCAGAAGGTTGGTGGTTCGAATCCCCATGACAGGGTGAGCTCCTGTTGCTCTATCCCCGCTTCTGCCCACCTAGCAGTTCAAAAGCACGCCAGTGCAAGTAGATAAATAGGTACCACTGCGGTGGGAAGCTAAATGGTGTTTTCGTGCGCTCTGGTTTCCGTCACGGTGTCCCGTTGCACCAGAAGCGGTTTAGTCATGCTGACCACATGACCTGGAAAGCTGTGGACAAATGCTGACTCCCTCGGCCTGAAAGTGAGATGAGCGCCGCAACCCCATAGTCGCCTTTGACTGAACTTAACCATCCAGGGGTCCTTTACCTTTTTACCTTTACCTTTATTCTTAGAGAACTTTTGGAATAAGCTTGAACTTTTCCTGATAACTTTTTGAAAATGCTTCAAGAATTGTGTGTGTGTAGAGTTCAACTATCTAGCCAGAAGAAAACAGGATTGTTGGCCTGGATTCTGCATTCCTTGTCCAACAATGCAAGGGGCTGTTGTGCTGGCATAAGGGTGAGATAAAGGTTGTGCAGTACAAAATCCAGTGCAAAAGTTGTGCTAGAAGAAGCTGGTTGTGCAACTGGAAGTGTCGGTGCTACAGCAATTTGTTGTGCAACCAGCTACGAGCACCATGCTGGCTTCTGGCACAAGTCACTCCACCAACACAACTGGTAAACTGCTGAAGAACCTAGTGCAACATTGAATTTCTCCCATTCTTTCCTATAGTTACTATATAAAGCTAAAAAACAAACAGAAAAGAAAGTAATTTTTTAAATGGAAATATGAACCTTGACAGGAAGAACTAATAATGGTCATTATAATTTACTTGAAACCCTTTTCCAGACTAAACTGCAAATTCAATATATTTTTCAAAAAGTTTTTTCTTAAGCATTTTCATGTTTTTTATATATGTGTAGATTCGACCTAAGACTAGTCAGAGGGAATGTTATATTTCTGGGCTGAAAGCCACAAAGAAAATGCAGCAAGGAAGAAGCGAGAAGGACTTTCAAAGGGCATAAGGAACAATTACTGTTTTTCTTGTTGTTATATTTATTTCCTGTCTTTTATCCAAAAAGCTCAGGGTTGCTTCTATGGTTCTCCCCTTCCCTATTGGATCCTCGCAACAACTCTGTGAGGTAAATTAGGCTGAGAAATGGTGACTGGCCCAAGGTTCCCCTATGATATCATAAGTTAGATTCAGAACAAAATGACAAGAGCCCTCTTTTGGCATGAATATGTGGAGGACAAAAACTGGGGCAGGGGCACTTGTGCAGCCCCCCCGCCTCCCCACATGTACTGAGCATACATCCTCCTGCTTTAGTCTTCCAGAATTGAGAGGGAAGGTCTGAAGAGGGCTTGTGAGCATATTTAGCTGAACATATGTAACAGCTTTCTTGGAATCAGGGAGCCTGATAGTGGCTGGCTTCCCAGTCATGAGGAAACTTCTGAGTGTATCCAGCCAAATGTGCTTAGAAGTTCCCTTCAAATCATCATGTGAAGTTGGCATAGCTGTTGGGGGCAAGGCTTGCCTTTGTCCAAGGACCTTCTTCTACAATTTTTGCCTCTGCATCTTTAGACTGAACTCCTGAAGATGATTTTTCTGTTTGTGTTGTTAACAGATATCAGGTACCTGCTTGTTCTTGTACCTGTATCTTCTGAAATTCTAAACAATGAATCTGTTTTATCGTATTATCTCACATCCTGTCTCTGTGGCTCCTCTCGTCTGCTTGTTTGCTTGCCTGAATAGCCTCAGATTCAAAAAATATACTTATTTAATCTCATGCCAATGAAAAGCCAACAGAAATGTTTGTATTGGGTTCCAGTTTGAATGCGCTCACATTGATGGAAGACTTTCCCTTTAATCAAAAGCCCATCATCTTAGTTGAGAGATGACTATTAGAGTTACAGGAATGACAGAAATTTCCGAGAAACAGACCTGTATGCCTTTGCTTTAGTAGGAGACACAATAGAAGACATGGCTTTGTGTGCTGTTAGTATAAACTTGCAATTACACTTACTGAAGAAAAGAAGCAATAAAGGGCACAGAAAGCTTGTAAGCTGTTGTCGGGCTTCTGAAAACAAGTGCTGAGACAGGTCTAAAGCTTCCATCTGGAAGACAGGCCTACACAAAGCACGCTATAATGATCCACTCCCAAACTGTGGAACACATAAAAGTCTTGCCCACCGAAGCAAGAAACTGTCACAAAGCTCTCTTGTAAAGCTTTGTTTCCACGAGAATACATGATGGGCCTTGAGGAAAACGTCCTTGGACAGGAGTTTTGTCTCCTGCTTATGAATCTTTCTCGCAAAACCCTCATGGATATTTCATTCCACATGAATATCTCCATGGGTGAAATAAAAAATGCACTGAAATTAGAATTTGAAATACAAGTCTTTATTGTTGATGCTTCTGTAAGGATAGTAATGTTGAACTAGGGCTGTCATATTTCACAAGAGAAAATCTGGACAAAAAGTCATCGAGCTTTTTTCCCCCTTTTGCCAAAGTTGTTGAACTTTTTATAGGAAATTTGCCAAAAAATTCAACACTTCCAAAATGGGCCACCAGACATTTAAACTGAATTCTGAAAATTCCGCCCAGATGCCATTTTTGAAGGATGAATCCTGGCAATGTCTGGAAAATTCCAGGTGTATGGCAGCCCTAGCTGATCTGTTGCAGCGAAGACAAAAACGTGTCTTGTGTCAGCTTAAAAACTATCTGTGTTATTAAGGCATAAAAGTTTGTGATCATCAGATGCATGAAGTGTTAATTCTGAGTTAAAGAGATAGGTGTGGCTTTGGAATGACAGCTAACAGTGAGGTCAGAGGGATGCAGGAAGTAAAATGACAGTGATTATTACGTAACTAACAGTGGGAAAAACTGAAAATCAAAACTTGAATATTTGACTTTGTGTATGTGCATTGTTCTCAGTTTAAAGTACAGTACATGTATTGTTTTATACCAATTCCCATCTTTCATTCCTCTTAAAAAAGTATCATTTTGTTACATTGAAAATATTTCCATTATTAACGACAAAGTGTTTGGAATTTGCAAACTCCAAACATTACATTAGCCCTCTGTCTGAAAAGCATTTTATAGTATCATGCATTCCAAGTACTCCATGCTGAGATAACAGTGACCCCAGCATTTTGCCTGCAGACTCGAAACGATTTCCTTCTACTACTGCAGTATATGCTAAGAAGCTGTTGCTGCTGCATTACTGGTTACTTAGCAGTCATCCACATTCTATAATGAGTAGCTTTTACTTCCACCCAGACAAGAATTTAGGCCATTAAAAACCTTGTCTTCTTGAATGCCTTAGTGCCTCTTTGGTATTGTGCAGGACCATAGTCAGAGAGGAGAAAGCTACTGACCCTCAGCCTTGGGGCAGAGATAAAGCTTTTAAATCAAATTAAGTAAGCTCTCAAGATGTGTTAGCGTGACATGGCACAGCATCTGCCACTTCCAAAGCCCACAACGTTGAGCATCCTGCTGTGGAATTTCAGGAGTGGGGGCAGAAGTCAAACACTCTTGCAAGAACAACAGAACTGCTGTCAACTCTACCCAGAACATCTTTAGCATGGTTGATAAGAGATGTGCCATATTTTCCCCACAAACATACAATGGGGAATGTGAGGCAATTGGGTCTGTAGAATGCTTCCCTCAAGCAGTACCTTTTCCCTCTGCTTTTCTGAGGTGCGCATTCATTGGTTTCCATTTCTGGTTCTGCTTAGTGCTTTCCCCTTTCCTCTGGGGTCTCTTCTTCCCTGAGTGATCCTAGACAATCAGGGGTCACACAGGGAATGTGATGGCATCATAACAGCATTCAGATCTGGCTATGTGTTAACAACACTATGGACAATTGAAGCTGGCACTTTGCCCCTGGTATGAATTAGTGTGGGGAGGAAACGCACATATGCCAAGGGAACTATGCTGCATTGGCAAGACAGAGAGCATGGGCCTTGACAACAGAAATGCACTTTGCAGATGTTTTCGGTCACTGTTGAGGGACCTGAATGATTGGGTAAAGGGGGAGGCACTTTTTCCATTGGATGAAAAAACTAATGATGTGTCTCTCCCCTCCCAGTTTCAGCTCAGCTTTTAGGTACAACCGCTGCAGGTAAACCAGTGTTTCCCACAACAACAAAAACATAAAGTATGCACTGCATAGACACCTGTGTAGTGGGAACTTGACCTGAACTGGGTACACATACATGGGTGTTCAAAGATGCAGGTACATTCTTCACACTTGATGTATTTGATATGAGGAACACTGTTGCGCTAGCAGTGTGAAAGCCGCAGTAGCATAAACTGTGCTGCCCTTGAAAGAAACAGGGGGCGATGTGCCCATTGGGACTGCTAGGATAACAAACAAACAAACAAACAAACAAACAAGTAACTGGAGCCAGAGTCAGAAGCATCTCCCGAGTACAGTGGTACCTCGGGTTAAGTACTTAATTCATTCCGGAGTTAACCTGAATTCGTTCATTAACCTGAAACTGTTCTTAACCTGAAGCACCACTTTAGCTAATGGGGCCTCCTGCTGCTGCCGTGCCGCCGGAGCACAATTTCTGTTCTCATCCTGAAGCAAAGTTCTTAACCTGAAGCACTATTTCTGGCTTAGTGGAGTCTGTAACCTGAAGCGTATGTAGCCCGAGGTACCACTGTAGCTGTAAGAAAGAAGGCAGCCAAGAGAGAGTTAGCTGAGGGCAGAAAGGGCAAGTAGATTGCTGCCCCACTAAACTCAAATGAATCAGCCTCCACTAATCAATCATTTGTTTTCCAAACACCACTTTGTCCCTAGCAGAAGATATTGTCTTCTAGAAAGGGAAACTGAACCCCTTCGTAGGTGACTAGCAAACCAATAATTTGTAAACAAAGAAAACAGTCAAGGACTATAGACATTCTTTTACCATACGATCCTTGAACATATGAGGCCTTATGCCACCATCGTAAGCACATGTGAGAGCAATCTTCGTTTCTTATTTATTTATTTGAGAATTATATTGTGCCTTTGAATGTAAAACCTCCTAAGGCACACAATGGGGGGGGGGAGTGAAAAACATTGATCTACATCAGAATGGCTGGTGGGGTGGCTATCCCCTACATAACACAAATGAAATGCTCTACTGGCAATGTTTGGAGATGGCTTTGATTTCACGGCTCCAACTGCATACAATAATTGGGTAACGACACCATTTTCCTTCAGCCCGCATTTGGCTGGAGATCATAAGATTGATTTGCTTATTTTGCCTTCTTCTAGAAGCTGGAGCTTGGTCATGCAGCTGAACTATCAGAAGCTGTCTGCTATGCTATGCTTTATCTTGTTCATCACCAGTCACTGACTGTGCCATACTGGTTTACGGGGTTTACTATCACCGCTGGAAACTCCAGCTTTGAATAGGATTAATAGTGCGTGCCTGTCATATTTCAACATGGATGCTGTTCCACAAAAACAGGGGCAGCCATTATCATAGTACTATACAAAATAACCTGATAACATTTATTTTTATAAATCTCTTATATTTTAATTTGATACTTAGATTTATATATTTTGTAGAAAGTGAATGCAAACTTTAGTTCCCTCCCTCCCCAGCTCTGATTTACAGCTTTTTTAAGAATGAGGGTTGACACCAGCCCCTAAAAAACGGGATTGCCCTGTTTTGAGACAAAAATGTCTCCTGTCCCCTTTGGACTTCAGACAGGACGCCTCCCCCCCCCCCCTGTATTTGAGTTCGGCCAGCCAAAAATGGTGGTTGCATCACTGTTGGTGCAGCTGACAAGGAACCCAGCCTGGCGACAATAGAAAAAAGGGAAAAGGAGAGACCTCCTCAGCTGCCAGCTACTGATTTAACACTGTGCAAGTCCGCTCTCACTTGACTCCCTCTGCCACTCTGATCTGACCTCTCCTCTTCCCTCCTCCATACTCGAGCCTCTGACACCAGCATGGGCAAGAGGCTAGAGGTGTAGCTCAAGTCTCCCTGGGACTTGGCCCCTGCCTGTCTATGTGAGTTAAGGGGAAGAGTGGGGCCAGGGTGGTGAGGGAGTTGGGAGGCCAAATTTGGGAAACTCGTCTCTACAAAGGGGGCAGGATTTGGTGGGCCCCCCAATTCCTACCCCTGACCTGTCCCATATTTTGCCTGACCAAAGGTGGCAACTGTTGTGTACTGAAGTTCTTACCCTGTAGATAGATACTGTAGATAGTTTTCACTCAGGTCCACATATGCAAATAAGGAATTGAAAGTGACGTTCAGTGATTGGATAGTAACAGAAAGTTGTTACTGTTGTTTTGTAGTTGAGCTCTATATAAGCAGGTTGGCTGAACCCTTCAGTTCAGTTCTGTTCTAGCCTGTGAATAAACAAGAGCTGTCTGAAGAATCGCTGTGTCGTCTGATATGTTCACCCACAACTTAACAGCAACCTTATTTAGAACCAACACTTGTGGTTAAACCTGCAACAAAGTAACATGATTTTGGATGCTGGACTCCACCCAGTTGAGCTCCCATACTTTATTGTTCTTTGGAAGTCACTGCTCTGTTGTCATGCTTACAAGAGCTCCAGTCTATTTAAAACTGCCCTGTATAGTTTCAGTTTCTAAAGATGTGGCTTCAAAATCATCCTCTTTCAATGCTCAGCCATTAGGGCCCTTTTAAAAAGCGAGATTTATAGTGACAATAAGTCGGCAAGCATAGCAGGAGAGCGCACAAAGGAAAAAACAATAGCAGCCGAAATAACCGATTCTGGCTGCTTCCCCTAGAGAGATAATTATGCAGCCACTGTCAACGCGCAGTTCAGAATCAATTTTCAGATTCATTCCAGATCAAATGTTGCATCCAAAAATAAATATTCCACTATAAATATTAACATCAATGAGCAAGAGGAAGGAAGGAAGGGGGACAGAAAGTACTGGAGATCCAGGAAAACTGAGGAGGGGGCTACTCTTGCAAGCCAAGTCTGCATTGTAAAAGTCACATTGGATGTGCGAATCGCACCAGTAGTGGTACTCAGGCCAAAATATGTCAAATTGGAATACTGTTCCAATTTGGCAGTGTTATTACCATTTGAAATGCTTATTCCCCCACTCCCTGCAGGCAACTTCATATCCATCCAATAAGTGTTCCATGTTACAAGAGTAGGAATAATGTATTCTTCTTCCTCAATGTTTGTTTCCCTATACTGTGATGGTTTAAAAGAGGAATTGTTAATTTGTGAATAAGTTAGACATTTGGGGACATTGTTATAGCCTCGTTTTGCTTCATACCCACTGTAGACCAGCAGCTAGGAAGTTGGGCTAAAAGACCTGGGCTGAGATCCTGAGACTGTTTTCAGTATTGCAAAATTCCTACATGTAAGACACTTCCATGTAGGAATTAGCATGTAGCCCTCAGAGCACATAATCCTGTCACCTTAAGGCTTTCACTTCACTTGTTTATTATTGTGGGGTGGGGGGAGGGGAAGAATACCATGAATGCAAAAACCAAGGGATCTGGCTGTTATATATTGTGGCTATTACACATTGCACCCCCTCTTTATGTCCCTTGAATATCCTTTAAAATAAAATAAAAATGGCAGCTGGTACGAATAACTCTTTCGAGAAACATCAAATTAGTATCAAAAACTTCTTTTCCTGAATTACAGTTGTACTATTATTAGTTATATGGACGTAAAATCATAAGGCAGCTAAGAGACTATGGTGAAGTTTGAACATCCTCTCTCTTTTCCTTACATTGTGCAAGATAACAGGCTGCATTGTTAAAATACTTCAAAATCACAGAATGAAACAGTAACTCTTAGGCTGAAAGCAGCACTATTTCCCCCCCCCCCTTAGTGATTCTGCGCTGCTTATTTAGGAGTGATGCAATTACCTTCCTACAGCTTGAAGTTTTATACAGCTCTTGTAGCAATTAATTCTCCTAATTTGCTCCATAAGGCTCTTCTTGATATATATCCTCCTTCCAGCATTTAAATCAGGCCTGTACAATGTTTGCTTCCACCCTGTCCTAAGCCAAATATAGCCCCCAGCCATATATTCCAACAATGCCTATGCCTTCGCAACCCCAGGCAGACAGAAAACCCAAGAGGCATACCGGCTGTGGGTGGACTACTGAATATGACTGGTGGGTAGCAGCAGCTAGCCTGGCATCTTATCAACAGTGAGGTTGGCTCAATAAGGCCACCATTGTTTGTAGGGACCAGCTTGCCATCTTCGGTCTTTCTTGTGCACAAGCTCCGATAAAGCTATGAAAGTCATGCAGTCACTCTCAGGTGGGCACAGCAGTGGTGCCATGACCAGAGTGATGGAAGGAAGAGGAGAAGGAGAAGGAGAAGGAGGAGAAGGAGAAGGAGAAGGAGAAGAAGAAGGAGAAGAAGAAGAAGAAGAATCCCCAGGCCAACCAACCTGACTGGTTCTGAAGCAGCAGTAGTCACCCATCAGCACCAGGCTCCAAGTCCTGCCCTC
The DNA here is from genome assembly GCF_964188305.1 of Podarcis bocagei. Lineage (NCBI taxonomy): Eukaryota > Metazoa > Chordata > Lepidosauria > Squamata > Lacertidae > Podarcis > Podarcis bocagei. The sequence continues at coordinate 33,444,447 of NC_138130.1, forward strand.
CACAGCTGCTCTCCCCCCACAGAAAGCTAGTTGCAGCTCATCAGCTGCTGATCTCAAGTTGGCATGTCAATAGCATACAGCAGGCAGGGGGGACATGATATCCCAGGCACCTGGTCCCTTTCTTCAGAGGCCACCCTGCTCATTTGCTTGTGTTATTATATGGCAGAGTAGGAACCTACAGGAGATAGAACTCATTGAGCTACCTGATACTGAGTCAAACCATTGGTCCATCAAGGTCAGTATTGTGTACAGTAGAATCCAGACTTGTGGCCCTGCAGATGTTGTTGGACTCCAACCCTCATGAGAACCAGCCATCATGGCCAATGGTCAGGGATAACAGTGCCTACTCCATCTCAGCAGCTTCCCAAGATTGTAGACAGGAGTCTCTCCTAGTCCTACCTGGAGATGCCTGAGACCTTCTGCTGTTTTGTAACAGGCGTTCAAGTCTCATTTAGGCAACCTCACATGACAACTGCAAGCACCGCTGTTTTGTCATATAAATAGGGTGCACACAAGCTCAGAAGTTGCAGCCTGTTGTGCAATTTGGAGAAGACATGTGCTGATCTGCTCACCATTTGAATGTTAATGGAATTGCCTTCTGCGCAGGAATTTTGAAATGCTTGGAGGCGCATCACAGCCACTCGCTGATGAATGGCTCTGTGAAATTGACTGTTTCCCAGTCTCCTGCTTCCCATCTATAAGATATAGTAGTCACTACCTTGCAGGCTAAATGAGTAATGAAATATGGAAACATTATGATAGTTCCCGAGGCCTAGGAATAAGAAAGGGTACACATTTACAAGAGCATTTTCCATTACAGTTGAAAACTGGTGCTGAATTTTCATAACAGAAGAGATTTGTGTCTAAACACTCTGCCCGAAAACCTTCTCCCTCTATCTCCCAATATACAAGATCCGTTTTTGGTCACCATGCATATCCTCAGGCTTTGGATGCATGCACACTAACCCATTTGTAGCACAAATATGTACGGTAGTTTTCCTCATCCTGGAATCTTTCATGTTTGTCCTTAATAAGCTGCTTTCATTTGATTGATTCTAAATTCTGCTGTCCACAAAGGTGGGGGCAGTTACTTGGTATGCATTTAGAAACCCTCCCCGATAGCCACACATTTTCCTCCCTGCACATGTTCCAGGTGAATGAAGTGGTGATTGCTATCTGGGTATACATCCACTCACAATGTCACTGGGCAGGTGCGGATACTGCCCCCATTGCTGGGACTGTCTACATCTGTTTTCACCTGTTTTCGAATGGACACACTAAGGGGCTGTCTAGAATAAACCTACAATGAGCTTTTATTTTCAGAAAGAAACCAGCTGCTCAAAAAGTGTTTATCAGAGCAAAAATATGCAACGGATCTAGAATGTGTGCGGACTAGGTAGGGGGGAAAAAATACCAAGCTCTCAGTCTCCATTGATGTTAGAATAAAATGTGTGCAGGACTGAATCCTGACACTAGCAAGAGATTCCAGAGCTGAGCTTTGGAATTAAGCCCTGCTTATCGTGTAAGATTTCAAGTCTATGAATATTAATCTCCAGACTCAGTTTCTCACATGCTATTTTTTTCAGATGCTTATCCCAATTCCGAAGTGATCTATGTGTGGACTCACAGCCCGGCAGCATCCGTGGTAGTAGCAGAAGACGGTTCAAGGCTTAACCAGTATCACTTGATGGGGCAAACTGTCGGTTCTGAGAACATCAGTACCAGTACAGGTGAGGAGGGAGAAGGGATGCTGTTTTTGGCAACTCATGTGTTTATTTTGCAAATGGTTTAGATTCCTGACATCAAAACATCTAAGTAACACATCACAGAAGCATTAGAATATCAGAATGAAACAAGAGTCAGGCAGATTCAAAATGCTGGTTGTGGACAAGTTCAAAAACAATACCAAGCTAGAAAAAAATCAGTTTTTTCCCTTAGCTTGGTATTGCACCATTAAAAAAACACACGGCGCAACAACACTGAAAGCCAACTGACCCACTTAGCCATGGGATACTGTCAGCAGTTGTGGACTGTTGTGGTCTAGCAGTGGTGTGGAGTGAGAGCTGATCTCTCAGGTTACCTGGTCTTGAGATGCAGAGGATGTTACTGTATGTACCAACAACAAAACATTGAGCTTGGCCTGGTAGCATATTGGCAGCCACTGCAATTCCCCGAACAAAGGTGTTACATGATAATAGTAGTCTTTTCCACATAGCAATCTAGCAGCTGCAGTCAGCACCAGCTGCAGCTTCAGGATCAACCTCAAGGGCAGACTGAAGTGCATTGAAATAATCAAGTACTGTATTGAGGATACCAAGGCATGAACCACTGTACCTAAATTATATGAATGGTTGTGGGTGGCACCTCAGCCAAAGCTGGTAGAAAGCACTCCTAGCACTGAAGCCACCTGGACCTCCGATGTTTTCGTCAATGTGGAAAATGAGAGATTCACTTCTGGAAATTTCAGGCACATTTTTAAGGTCATTTACCACCGGTTGATTATATTTTCACTTCCCTCTTTTGTTCTCACAGTGAGTGTGGATTAAATAATTGGTGCTCCCTTTCCCATGATATTTATGTATCATTGCATTCGTATTCCAGCGTTTCTCCAAGGAGCTCAAGCATTCTCCGCCTCTCCATTAATTTCTCACAACAACCCTGTGAGGTGGGTTAGGCTGAGAGGATGTGACGGGCACCCAAGGTCACTCAGCAAGCTTCATGGCTAACTGGGCATTAGAACCCAGCATTCTAACCACTGCACACTGCTGCCTTGTTTGGGTGTGGGTTGGAAAAGGAGGCAATACTATATACTGCTTGCTTGAGCAATACATATATACTGCTTGGGCAATACATATATACTGCTTGCTTGAGCAGAACCCACTGAAAAGCCTAGTGACAGGAATGGGGAACTGCAGCTCTTCCCATTTTGGTGGACGCTTCCATCATCCCAGACTCCCAGCCCCATGTTGTCTGGGGCTGCTGAGAGTCAAGAGTTCAACAACCTCTAGAGAGGACTACATGTTCCCCATCCCTGCAGGAGGAGAAGCTGATACAGAAATGCTTGACCTGTGATGCCTCGTTCCCCATGCAAGTCACCACTGGATACTACAGTGCTCAAGTGAGAATACTGCATGTGTGCGCCACCAGTTCAGTGGCTTTAATGGCTGTGAACATGCAGTCAGGTTGTGGTATGCCCGATTCATGCTCGGACAGCGTCCAGGATCCAAAATACCACATGCATTTTCAGTCTTTCTCTACCATATATGTGTGACACAAGTGTGTCATGCAAAGACTCCCTGATTTTGCATGCTTTTTCTTGTGTTTGATTTGGGCTGTCACACATCTAGGCTGATGCACGTGCCGCTTGGCCTACATCACACTCTTTTAGGTGCATGAGGAGGATTCCAATCTACTGTCCATGCCTGGCTACACATGTGCATGAGACCGTAGTGATTCCCATTTAATTAATACAGAGTGAAAAGGTAGAAACTTGGGTATGTACCCAAAGGCAGCTATAGGTATTGTGGTGATAAAGGAGCTTAGTCTATGGGACTATGTTCAGGGGGGGAACACAATGGGGAACCTGTTGAACTACAGTTCCCATGGGCCCTATCAGCTGAAGCTGATGAGAGCTGGGGTTCAGCAACATCCGAAGGGCCCCACAGTTCCCCACTCCTGCTCTAAAAGTGACAGCAACCTAGCAATCCAAAGGAAATGCTATTCTTTGTCCATGTCCTGAATATAGGACACACCTAGCAAGCAGCATAAATCAATCCTTGAATACCTCTTGAATTTGCCATATTTTCCACCCTGTCTCTTTAACAGCTGCATGAGCACAAATCCAAGAGGCACATCTCTACAACCCGGGGAAAGCTGCGCCTGTTGGATGGCTGTCTTCGTGCAGCTGCTCCACCAAAGCCCAAATCTTCTGCGGCAGCAGCATAGTCCGACACTTTGTCGCTAAGGAAAGGAAGGCCCTTGAGGGGAACCGGGGACGAGGCGCCCGCAGCTTCCCCCGCGTTTTGCAGAGGCTGCTTTCGCTCGTGCCGGCTTATTCCCCTCCTGCAGGAGGCGAACAACCGCCTACGCGTTTTGATCTCTCCCTCTCTCTCTCTCTCGAGCTTTAAAATGATTTGTTTGATGAAACGCATTTGGAGGCGGGCGGGGGAGAGAGAAGGGGGGAGGAAGTGGCAGCTGTTGCCTGGCTTTGCAGCGTGTCCGAAGGACCACGTGGCTGCAAAGGAGGCGCTAACCCGAAGGATTCTCCCATTTCCTCCCTAACTGGAAGTGGAGGCGCCAGATGTGGCAGCATTAGGGAACTAAAGAAGCTTTAATCCCGCGCCCAGCCACCCACGTGAGACCCCCCCCCTCCCCCGCTCCCGGCCTGGCTCGGGGTTCTATGTCAGGGCAATCCTGGCCGGCGATTGGCTGCAGCGCGTTCGGAGGGGGCGGAGGAGGGAGGGCTGCGGCCCCGGACCGAGGCCCGGGAGTCACATGGGGGCGGCAGACAGAGGGGCTGCAACAGGTTACATAACGGCCTCGCCTTCGGGAACCAGGCGGGGTCGGCGTTGTGCGGTAATTAGAAACTAAGCACCTCGCCCGGGGCGGAGGGAGCAAGGGGGCCTCACGCTGCGCCCATCGGGGGAGACGCCGCCAAGGGAAACGCGGAGCTCCTTTGTCCCTTGTCCCCGGGGTGGTGGCGCAGACCTCCGGAGGGAAACCAGCAGGGTCCCCCGGGGCTGATCCGGGGTGGGGCGGAGATGCTGCCTCTTCGATCAGGAGAAGGGCTATTTTTAAGGGATCCCTTCATGGAGACAAAGGCAGACACGGGGCTAATGGGAAGGAGAAGAGATAGCACAGCTCCAAGCTGCCTCGTTCGCATCAGCCGAGGCGCCCGCAGCTCTTCGCAAGCGGCGACCCGTCGAGAGCCCAGCGGGCTGCTTTTGAAACCCAAAGGGCGACTATAAGGGAGGGGGGTGGGCGAGGAGGAAGGGGCGGCGGCGGAACGGAACTTTGCACGGAGCGCCACAAACCTGGCAATTGTCTGATCAAAGCTAAGATCGCACCGATTCCCCCCAAACCTCACATCCAGGGCTCCACAAAAGAATCGCGCACCGATCCACAAGTCAAAAAGCTTTCGTTTTGTTTGAGGCAGGGAGGAGGGATGGTGGAAGTTAGAGGAGCACCTGTACGATGAAACCAGGGCGGGCAGGTAGCAGCAGCAGCAGGCGGCTGAGTTTCTTACCAGTTCACCATCATCGCGGCATTGTTCTCTGCGATGAAAGGCAGCTCCCCTCTCGCCTTCAGAATCGCCAGGAGGAAGATCCAGAGCGCGTGCCGAGGCATCTCCTAGGGTCGTGCGCGGCTCCTCGGAGCAAAACCACAATCCCAAGCGAGCAGTAGGCGCTCCAGGGTGCCAGGGGACTCAACTCGGCCACTACTCTGCAGGGCACTTGCGAAGGGGGGCGAACAGCTGCAGCCTCGAGGAAGCAGCAAGATTCGTAGCAGAAATCAAAATGTTAGTGCCCGGGGGCACCGTCTCCCTTAAGGTTTGCAAAGGTTTAAGCAAATAAAATGTTGGTTTTCAACATCAATAGGTTTGCTTTTTTCCCTTTCTTTCTCCCCCTCCCCGTCTTCCGCTTTCTTTCCCCCCTTGCTAACGTCCCAGGTTACATCTGTGCGGGCTGGGTTGTGATTGCAGGGTGGATCACAAAGAGCAGGACACAGATTGTAACCAGGGATTAGCAAAATACAAAAATCCGATTTTACACAGGGGAAGCATCAGTCAGCTATGGATTTTCTGGGCTTCATCAAGCTCGCAGGAGGCCTGTAATCGGGGTTACTTGTGAACGGATTTCCAAGATGTTCTGTCCTTCCACAGAGCTGTGGGATCTGAAAATAACAAGCATAGACCCGTGAAAGAATTTCGCAGTTTGCGTATTTTGCTCCTGCCTCGTTTCCCCCCTTTGCAATTGCTTCTTAAAAAGAAAAAAACAACAACACTCCCCCCCCACACACAGCACCACACCGCCTATAAATAATATGCCATTTTTATTTTAAACCATGCAACAATTGGTGAGCAGGTGGAAGGTTCGGGATGATGTGAAGCAGATGTGCTCACAGCGAGGGCTGCTTCTGCTCTTCACTGGGGACTGGAATCAAATTGGTCCAAAATCCAAGACCACATCATGCATGGATACTGCCTGCAATATGCTTGTTGGAAATCAAAGGAGCCAGTGTGGTGTGGTGGTCAGAGTGTTGGATTAAGACCCGGGAGACGGGGATTCGAATCCCCACATAGCCGTGAAGTTCGTTGGGTGATCTTAAGCCGATTGCTCACTCTCAGTTTAACCTACATTGCAGGGTGGTTGTGAGGATAAAATGGGGGTGGGGAGAACTATGCATGCCACCTTGGAGGAGAGGCAATAAAGAAATAATGTGTTGCTTTCAGTGGGGTGAGCATGATGCAGAGGGCAGCTTCTGCATGTGGGTCACCTTACTTGCGATAGGGTGCCAGGCTCCATGGAACCAGCCTTTGGGACAGCCACTGCAGGTCTTTTGGGAAGCACCAATCTCAAGAAGAGGTTCTGCAGTGGATCTCAGATGGAAAGTCCTGGACTCAAATGATGCAGAACTTCAAGGCCTTGCCAGTTTTGGGAAGCCAGACGTAGTTTTTTGAGAAAAGGGACGACACTTTCATATATATTTCTTGCTCTCACTTGGAACGATTTGGTGCCTGCTTACCCCTAAATGAGACCCTAACTAAGTTTTAGTGGGTGACTTGATTTATTTATTTTAAACCAGACTATGTTATAGATCCAGCATATTCAGCTTTTAGCCTAGGTTTCTCCTAACAGCAAAAATATACTGTACATCTCGCCTCAAATGAATCCTGTTGCAAGATCCGTACCACATACAATCTCTCTACAGTCTGGAGCTCCTTAAGTGTGCTTGGTAGGAATTACTATGTTCTTTAAGAGTTGAACAACTCTTCATGTATTCAGCAGGTGCAAAAATTGGTAGCATATTAGTCCTTTATGCAAACTCATCTCCTTTCTACTGGTGCACATAGATCCACATATTTATGGATTATTAAAATCAAAGAAAAATTATGTGTTAAGGTGTGTAGTGGATTGCATAGAGTAAATTTGCATAGAGTACAGCCCTGGTGATGTCATCACAAAAGCTACAAGGAGACAGTAATTTGGGAAACAGTAATTGCCTGCAGTCTGTAGCTCACCATGCTATACAATTGTAAGGGGTAGGAACTCTCCGTGGAAATGATACAGACCTTGAGACCAGGTCCTCCAGTGGAAGCCACAGAAATGATTTCATGTGACAATAACTATACTGCAGCCTTTGCCAACCTGGTGCCCTCCAGATGTTTCGGATCACAATCATAGGAGCCAACTCCTAGGTCCCTTCAGCAGCCCCAATAAAATATTTGAGGGGGTCGAGCCCACCCTACCCCACAATTTGCCATCTTGTGATTGGCACCTCCAATGGGCATTGTAATTAAAACTTCTTGAGGGCACTAGATGGGTAAAGACTAATTGATTCTCCACAACAATGGGAGAGAATCCTTGTCAGTGCTAATTGTCACTGAAAATGAGTGGCAGAGGCATGAGGATTCCCCCATAAGTTGTGCAGTGCTCCAGAATAAATGTTCCACATAATAGCTGCTCCATAAATAAACTCTTATGGGGAAGCATTTTCCAGCAGCATCCATGTGGGGCCACAACATGGATTGAGCGGGACCGTGGAAGGTCACTCTTCTTCACCAACAACTGGGTAGATAGGCAGGGTACTAGCACAAGTTGAAACATCATGAACGAAGTCTACGAAGCTTGAGTACCAGAGAGCATCTCAGCTTAGAAATAAGCTTCAAGCAGATGGGTCTTGCTTGGCTCTAACTCTGTCCTCACCTTACTTTATAGCACAAAAAAACCAACAACCTGGGAACTGTAGTTAAGGGTGCTGGGGATTGTAACTCTCCTAGGGGTAAACATTTCTGAGGACTCTTTGTGGAGTGGAGCCTTTTAAATGTATGGTGTGTATGCTTTTGTTCCCAGCCAGTGGCTTATGAGTACAAAAAGAAGTCCTCAGTTCATTTCTTTTGTTTGAACCATCCAATATTGTCATATGGAAGAAGTGCTAGACAGAAGACAGCTGTTTGCGAACTGGTGCTCTGGCTTTTGTTGATAACTTATGTGTGTTGTTTTCTCCTCTTCGGCCACCTTAGGTGAATATACTATAATGAGAGCACACTTTCACCTGAAAAGAAAGATTGGCTATTTCGTCATCCAGACATACCTTCCTTGTATTATGACGGTGATCTTATCCCAAGTATCATTTTGGTTAAACAGAGAATCTGTCCCTGCTAGAACAGTCTTTGGCAAGTATTTCACTTCTCTCTGGTGTTTCTTTTTAAGTGACCTTTACTCTAAGGCAGGGGAAGGAGAACCCTAATCAGGTGTCCTGGTGACCTAACCATCATTGGGTAGGGGGCAATGCTTAAGTTTTCCCCTGCCAACCAGTTTCCCCCTGTGCATGCCTCTGTCTCAGGCAGTTCCTTGCCTTTTCTCTCCACCCCCTCAGCCCCACCAGCAGGGTCTGAAGGAAGCGGGGGCCACAGCCCCAAATGCAGCTTCAATCACAGAAGCAAGGAAATGTAATATTAGAGTCTGCCATTGGACAGGAAGCTGCATTCCTACATCTCAGCCAGCGTGCAGCCTGATTTGGGCAGAGGGCACAGTTATTCCTGAAGCCAAACACCATGTGTCCCATTTATCATAGCAGCCTGCCTGATTGAAGTAGTGGCCACTCACTTTGTATGGATTTTGACCATGCCAGGGGAACCTCACTGCCAGAACTACCCAGATCATGTAGACGTAGATCATCAACCGCTTTGGACTTGTAGGCATATATGCAAAATGGAGAAACTCTTGTTAACACCACACACACACACACACCCTGCTGCCAAGCACACATCACAACCTGTTCTACAGGCTGCAATTGAATGCTTCCTTCAATCCTGCTTTCAGCATGGGGAGGTCACCCTGGGGATACCCTGGAAGGTATCTGCAGGCATATGTCTGCCCCTGATCCACATGCTGTTAGTATCCAGTTTTAGGTCTTCATTCCACGTTATGACTTCTATTTTCCTCCCTCAGTATTGCACGTCTCTAGATTTTATATATTGGGGCGCTCGCACTGCATCAGGCTTTGCAATTTCCAAGGAGCCGATCAATGCTTAATAGCAAGCGCCATCTTTAGGAGTATTAATTATTCATTTTATTTCTTCGTCCCCTAATTGCAAATGTGGCTCTAGGTGACATACAAAGTCAGGGTGTACATTTATCCATGTTTTTAGGCCTGTGCTAATAGGCATTTTACTGCATTTGCCATTGCCTGCGGCTACAAGCAATAAATATTTATTGGATTGGGCATACAAAGGAAGATAAAACAAAATCAAACTGCAATTCCTGCAATTCAACAATTTGCTTTTCAGCAGAACACCCCTCCAAGGCAAAAACTCATCAATTGCCATTAACCCATAGCAACTAAAACCAATGGTGTGTTTATATGAAATGCCGGTGAGGTTGGTAGATGCTAAAAGATGTTCAGTATTTAAGATGTTGAAAGGTTTGGGAGAAGATGGAAAGTCTAAACTGTAGGTACCAGGCAAACCTCTTTACAGAGAGCATTCTGCAAATGGGAAGCTACTGATGAGAAGGTCCTTTCCCTTGGAGCCATTCTCCCTACTTCATGCTGAGAGGACACTTGGAGAAGGACCTGCCAAGATGATCTGAGGGCATGTTTGGGAAAAGCCGTTCCTCCTTGCTATCAGCGTCCCAGGCCCTATAGGTCAAAATCAGCACTGTTCAACTAATTGAACCTTCCTCAACCTGACTCCCTTGAGTAGGAGCACCAGGGGAGGGGATGAGGGGCCAAGTCCCAGAGTCCTCCTGCCACCTTCCCAAAGCGGGGCAAGCACTTTCTGGGCTTTGAGGAGGAGGAAGGAGGGCTCTAGGACCCTGCCAGAGCCCTCCTGCCTCCTTCCCAAAACTCAGCGCCTTTTACCCAGCTTTGGGAAAGTGGGGTGAGGGCTGGAGAGGGCATCAAATTTTAGCCTTGCACAGGGCGCCATATTACCAAGGTCCACCCCTGATTGCAGCTCCCATTGTTTCTGATTGTTGACCATGCTGGCTGGGGTTGATGGCAGTCTGAAACATATGGAAGGCACCCAGCTGGAGAAGGCTGACCTAAGACATGCAGGTAATTCTAAAAATTGCTCCTTCTTTTCTTTTCAAGGGGTCACTACGGTCCTTACCATGACAACTTTAAGCATCAGCGCCCGCAACTCCCTACCAAAAGTGGCCTACGCTACCGCGATGGACTGGTTCATAGCCGTGTGCTACGCCTTTGTGTTTTCTGCACTGATTGAATTCGCCACAGTCAACTATTTCACAAAAAGAAGCTGGGCCTGGGATGGCAAGAAGGCATTAGAGGCTGCAAAAAAGAAGGTAGCCTGGATTGCTCAGTTGGTTAGAGCATGGTGCTGATAACGCCAAAGTTGCAGTTTTGATCCCTGTATGGGACAGTTGCATATTCCTGTATTGGATGGCATTGGACTATATGATCCTCAGGGTCCTTCCAACAATATCGATTCTATGATATGCATCTCTTTGAAGAGATAGAATAGTTACCCTGAATAGGAAGGTGGGAGCTCTCTGACTTGGTTAAAAATCGAGTGAACATAATCTACAGGAAGTGTCCTTGTTGCTGTGATCTTCCACGGTGCCATTCCACTAGATCGCCCTCCTAACATTTCACAATGCTACTTGTCTTAAGCAAAGGAACTATCCCTTTGTCTTTAGTGAGACAATGGATGTCATGGGGCCAGTTCTACCGTTTGATAGAGTAAGCTAACTGCCTCAACCAGCTGATTCTGAGCATCAGTAAAGGGCAGCAAACAGTTACTGGTGTAATTTACTGTTATTGTATGTTACAGCTATAGAGGGGAAGGCACTTATAGGAATTTCTATCAAAATAACATGACCTTCCTTGCATGCTTATACAGGCATGAGATGGCCAAGTGGATTGGGGGTGGGGGAGAGATTTGCTACTCTACCTCAGGCCCTAAATATCTGAGATCAAGACTGCTTTTTGCTATACTTTTTTGGCCTGGACCAAAAATATCTGGGTGGGGTTTCTTTCTCCTTTTTTTGAAAAAAAGCAAAAGAAAGATCACTAGTTCCAAGCCTAAGGAGTGGTAAAGGAGAAAACCCTTTTTTATTTTCTCTGCATCCTCTTGCTAAGATAAATTCTGTACATACCCAACCAGAGGATGCATTCTCAAACTGAATTAAGATTAATCGGTTGTGTTTGCCATACAATCAGATTGATGTGGTGAAACACTACCCCCCCCATGTTTTCAAATGTGTATTTGTGAAAGCATTCTTAGAATCTGGGTTTATTTTGCTTGGTTTATGAATCTGAAGTGCCCTTGCAGTTTTAGCGAGGATAAGAATCCACTAGAAGAATGCAAAACAGAAACCTGTTTAGTCCTCTTTAAATCACTTCAATTGCTTTTATCAGCGTTAAGACATAAATAATCTCTGCATACAGCCCTCATCTTTCTTCATGTCCTAAGTGTACATTTCTGTTTTTTTCACCAGTCTTCTGGTTTTCTGTCATTTTGCAGAAAAAAGAGCGTGAATTGTTGGCAAGCAGAGGCATGAACACTTACCCTGCCGGACGGATGACCCCCACCTTAAACTTACCAAAGGACTCCGCCCCTGCAGTAATCTCCAACGCCGCTCCCATTCCAGTCAAGCCCGCCGAAAAACCAGCCGAAAACAAAAAGACCTACAACAGCATCAGTAAGATTGACAAGATGTCCCGGATAGTATTTCCGGTCCTGTTTGGAACTTTTAACTTAGTCTATTGGGCTACGTATTTGAACAGGGAGCCCGTGATCAAAGATGCTTCTTCAAAATAAATGGAAGGACCTTTTCGAATCAAGTGTTAGCCATACTTGCAAAAACAAACTCTACCAAGGAGAATTCGATGTTCCAAAAGACTTTCTACCTTTGGGCAATATTCTTCAGGAAGTTTTTGCATGTTTAACAATATGTACAAAAAAAGAAAAAAATATTATTGCCTCGATTGTTTCTACATGTAACCTCAGATATTTCTGGCAATTACATTAACGGCAGCAGACACAAATCTTTCTAGGACAACAGAAGACATGAGACATGGCTTCTATGCTGCTGAGTAACTTGCATTGATAGTTTACAAATGAAATAGGGTATATTTTTAAAATTGTTTGGGCATATTGCATATCTGCAGTTTTTTATACTTTGAATGTAAATATCGGTGGCAACTGTGGATTCTGCCATTGCAGAAAAGTTCATACAAGTTATTTCAGAGTTTGTCAGTTCTGGAGTATTCTGACTAGGATCCAGAACCCTGCAGGCCCATAGCTTGGCTGTGCACATGTAAGCGGATGTTCACCATCTCTTGTGTTGTGCTCCTGGCAGGTTTTTGGATTAGTGGCAATCCACATATGTACACTTGGGTTGCGTGTGCATGGTTGAGTGGGACACCTATCACAGATCAGAGACCACAGGCTTCATCTTGCCTCACATCGCTTCATGGTAAGGCAGACGTTTTCAGCAAAAGCAGTTCACACGTTCAGCTGCAAATCTGAGAAACGGGCCACACATTCAATTATGAGTGCTTCGGCGACTGGCATCCCAGTGGCAAGCTTCTCCTCACCCCAGCCATAATAGGTAACACTCCTGACATGCAGCACAGTACTTTTTGAGCGAAGCTCCCGACGTGATTGCTCTGCCTACCTCAGGGATGGGGAACAACAGCAGAGCAGATGTTGTCATCCTCCAACTCCCATCAGCCCCAGCCAGCATGACCAGTGGTCAAGATGATGGGAGTTGGTGTCCACCAATAACATCTGAGGAATCGCAGGTTCCCCATGCCTGGACCTCATGGTTAGCAGTGCCAAATATTATTGGTGCTTCTGGAAAACTATGGGAATATTGATCCCTGCAGTGAGCACAATCCATAGCCCAGTTCTAGATTATGTAATTAAATCAGTGTTTCTCATACTCCAGTTGTCATTGGACTACAACTCCCATCATGACTAGCTAGCAGAAAAAGCGGTCAGGGATGATGGGAATTGTACTCCAGCAACAGCTGGAGACTCAAGTTTGAGAAACACTGTATGAAATGATTAGTTATTGAGAAGAGTGAATGCATCTTGAGTTGGCCTTCATTTTTCTCACATAGTGGAGGTTTTAGAGACCCAGGTCTAGATTCTTTTCATACATAGGTACTAGCCTCTTGATTATAGCCTATGACCATGACTTCAAACTAATCTGGAAGAATGAGGCCACACTAAATATCTAGTACAGGGGTCAGCAAACTTTTTCAGCAGGGGGCCGGTCCACTGTCCCTCAGACCTTGTGGGGGGCTGGACTGTATTTTGAGGGGGGTGGGTGAACAAATTCCTATGCCCCACAAATAACCCAGAGGTGCATTTTAAATAAAAGCACACATTCTGCTCATGTAAAAACACCAGGCAGGCCCCACAAATAACCCAGAGATGCATTTTAAATAAAAGGACACATTCTACTCATGTAAAAACATGCTGATTCCTGGACCGTCCGTGTGCTGGATTTAGAAGGCGATTGAGCCAGATGCGGCCCTCGGGCCTTAGCTTGCCTACCCATGATCTAGTGGCTGCCTCCTAGCTTCAGAAGACTTAGGCAGCTTCAAAGGCTGGGACTTAGAAGACTTGGCAGCCTTAATACACTTTTTCAGTGAAAATAAGGCCACCACCTAATTCTTCATTGAAAGGAGGAAAGTTGTGCCCATCAGGAATGTGTCACCTAAAGCAGATGGCTTCCCATCGCTTTCATGGTAAACAGGCGCCTGCAGGGGGGATGGGGAAGAATTTGATTCAGTTCATGTTTAAAGGCAAATTTACCCAATTCACACTTTCAGAAACACAATAAGAACACAGCCAGCTTTCAAACCCACACTTCTCTAAATTCTCCAATCAAGTAAAGTGTACCAAAATGCATATAAAACAGTTAAAATGTGCATATAACTGCACATATTAGTGAAAATGAAGGTTGTTCTGCTCAGAGTAGGCGTAGTGAAATTAAGGGACCTAAATTAATCATGTTTATACCCAGGTGGGGTATAAAAAATAAAAGTATTACTACTATTATTATTGTATTAGGGAAATTGCTTTGCAAAGGATGTATATGTTAGGCAAAATTGCATTCAAAAACGTGTATATTAAGAAAAATAAGCACTAAAACGCTGGTGATTTTAATTCAAACTGATGTGAAAATGGGGGAGAATGGAACTTAAGGCTGGGGGGGAGCAAGAAACAGAAAAACTGAAACTGACAGATTCACCTATCACTACCTGGCAGAAAGAACTTTGAGTTATGGTTATTACCTTTTCCAAATGTCTAGTCCATGACCACAGGCCATGTTGGCTGGGGATTATGAGAGTTGAAATCCAACAAGCCCTGGAGAAACATAGGTTTCTAGTTTCTAATGTGGTTCCCCCACTTGCAAGATTCACCTTTTTTCACTCCTACAGTGTGTCCAGAACTGTCCTGCCACCATTCCAAGAAATTCCAGATTCTACAACAAGATCAAGCAGTGCCCTTATCAGGGAAGTAAGCCCTAATCTAATTCAATTAGCTAGCTACCTTAATGTATATCTCGTTCGACTTTTGATCCCAGCACTATTGGGGACCACAACGTATTTATTGTGCTATTTATTTATAAATTTGTTTTCTCCTCCCCTTCCTTGCAAATGCTCAAACTGAAATGCCTCCCCCAAACCCCACAACAACCCACAATCCATAACCAGTTCGGCAACTTTGAAACTGGTATTCTATTTAAAGAACATGATAGTAGCACAGAACATAAGAACAGATGTAACTGTAGTCAGCAGCTGAATGAAACTCAAGACCCTGGGCGGATTTACACTCATGGGTTTTAACGTTAAGAAAGGGGTAAGGAATGGTTTCGATAACCATATGGTGTCCAACTTTTAACATTCATAATGCGTTATTACAATGTGACAAGAGAGCAACCAGCAGTGGAGGGACAGCATTTTGGCAAAACAAAAAACAAAGGTAAGAAGTGCTTCATTTTACAAATATGCCCTGTGACATTTTAGAACAATATATCTAATATCGTTCTAATAACGTTATACTGGTCAGTGTAGATCCAGCCCACGTTTATACTTAGTCTTAAGGCTTTGGGGCAGAAAAAAAGTATGGTTTACCAATATTCCAGCTTCCTAAAGGCTATTTAAAATTAAAGATGAACTCTGACTTTTATTATGTGCACACACAAAAACATACTCCCTATAGGTAGACAGAAATGCTGAGCCCCCAAAATTCCACCCGTTTCCCAGTCTAGTAGCATGTTGACAACAAATCAGGCGTTGAGCAATGATTTTGCCATATATACTCACACTGGTCACTCCAGGGACTTTTTCACATGGACCTGCAACTTGACAAACAGGAGTTGTGCAAGAGCCATTTCCATTATCCCATTCCAGTGGTACCTATGCAGGAGCAAGATCCTGGTGGAAGATCTCTCATTGCACAGATGATACCACTGACCCAGATTCTCATAGGAATTTTGAAACCCACGGACCAGTTTTAATATGCGCTTGCTGAGAGCCTGGTTCACTGATTACTTGAACAATAAAGCCACTACCTACGTGCTCATTAGAAGTGACAGGAATTTTGCCTTTCAGGGAAATAAATACTTTTGTTCAAATTCAAGCTACATTCCCCCCACCCCCACCACTTAATTATCATTGTTGAAGAATCAGAACATGTATTGCATGAGATTACTTTTTTATTTTTTAAAGTAGAATAGAACCAACTACGCCAGATATAATGTACTGTTCATTCACTTAGTATTCATTTCCATTAGGGTGATACGAACATATTTAGAATGTCTTCTCGAGAGAAAAAAGAATGCATTGTATAATGATGTCATGTTCTGATAAATAAAAGACAGGGAGAGAGAGAGAAAAAATATGTTTGTTTTTTTTAAAAGCCAGCTGTTTCCGATCGCTATATCAGTATTTTGTTGGGGATCATGCCTTTCGGAAACTTCTATTGCTTCCAGTATGTTTTGCTTCATTGGTGAATGATCAAGGCTGCAATCCTGTACACACTGATCTGGGAGAAAGTCCCACAGAAGTCCATGGGGCTTCCTTCCGAGTAGACATGTCTAGGATTTACACCATCAGGCTGCAGCCCTTTGCACACTTCCTTGGGAGTAGGTGCCATGGAATTTAAACAGAACCTACTCCTGCATTACCACGCCTAGGCTCAGGATTGCATGCGTAATTTGAGTTATTTTTACTTTCTCTTCCCTGCATAGATCCATTGCTTCAGTAGCTTTTGTAATTTTATCTTAATGTTTAAATAAAAGAATACATTTGATAGTCAGTTGCAAAATGTCATCTTTTCCAAACTTACTGTTAATAGAGAGAATTAATGTTCCAGTTGTTTTTTTTTTAACCAGCCGAAAGCTTGAATTGTGATTGCCACCAGTAGGAACAGATGCTAGAAACATACAGGTTTGTGGAATTTAATTTGCCAAGGAAATAAGGCTCCATTTCCTGATGTGTATTTGTGGCTTGATCCAGTTGGCCACCTACCTGTGCCATTCAACATTCATGACTCCTCAGAGCTCAGCTTTGTGTTCCATGACCGCTACTACCAGTGAAACTCACAAATACACAATGCTCACAGCAGTGGTTGGGAAGGATAAAAAGGGTGACTTATCATGGCCTTGGTACAAACTTTCATGACTGTAGGGTCACAGCATCCTCAGAAAGGCATTCTAATTGTAAAAACACTACATTTCTTGGGGTTTACCTTATTCAAAGCTGGAGAAAGTATGGCCCTCCTGATGTTCATGGAGTCCAATTCCCATTAGCCCCTGGCAGCATGGCCAATAGTCAGGGATGATGGGATTTGTAGTCCAACAACAGATTCACCAATGCTTCGGAATACCAGTTGCTGGAAACCACAGGAGAGTTGAGTGCACTTGTGATCAAATCCTGCTTCCTGGTTTCCCACAGGCATCTGGTTGGCCACTGTGAGAACAGGAGGCTGGACTAAATGGGCCATTGGCTTGATCCAGCAGGCTACTCCTGTGTTCTTGTAGAGAGCTAGTTTCCCCATCCTTTACATATTAATTCCATCTTACCATTAGAGTGGTCAGAAGTCTACCAAGTGCGACTCACCATGGCTCAGTGCAATTCCATTCACATCTGTGGGTTGCAGACCAAACTTGCATATGGGCAACTTAACAGCAGGTCTTTTCAAGTGAGTGCCCTCCCCTTGGGACATGTTCTTTGTTCTCACAACTTGATGCCAATATATTCACAGGTTCCCCTGTGAATACTCTGTGAATACAGAGAGCAATGTCTATAACATGACTGGTGGAAGTTGGAGTCCACCAATATCTAGTGGACCACAGGTTCCCTATTGCTGGTGTACAGCTTCAGCTCCTCTAGGGTCCCTGACATACAGTCTCAGTTCACTCATTTTGACATTTAGATGTGAGTTTTCTAGAGCAAAAATGTCAGTTGGATTCCGCTCCCCCCCCAAAAAAAAATCTTATGCAAAGTAAGGTAAAAGTTCCATTTGCACTGGATATTTTTTTTAATGTCCCAGAGAGTGATCTAATTTATCATCTTTAATTAGTAAACAAAGCTTGAAAACTGCCAAGGTTGCCTAATAATTGATTTTGCACATTGTTACCAAGGGGCATATGAAATGGAAAATGTTCTGCACAGAAACAGAGCACTGAGAACTTTCCCACTCTATCACTGCCACTTGCTGAGGAGCTACAGGATTTGGCAGGAGCCCAGGAGATGAGATGCACCACTGGCAAGAAAGAGACGTCATTGAAATTCCACCCCCACTGCCCCCACACAGCTGGAACAGCCAAACGTGTTGATTAATTGGTTGAGTTTCTTTGTATGTTGCATTTCCACTGTGAGCTGGACACCCAAGCAGATTACAACACCCATCCACAAAACACTGAGAGGCGTGTGTGGAGGAAGAGGAGAGAAAAGGTGTTTGCAAAGCATGTCAACGAAGTGAGATAAGGGAAAAGGCCAAAAACTTAGCAAATGAAAGAAGTTCAATATTGCAAAAGAAATAATCTAGACTTAGACATAAGTACAGAGTAAAAAGGAGAAAAAGTTAACAGGCAATTAAGTCCCAGCTGCTGCTGTTGGCTTTCCTGCACACCAAGGAGCCTCTGTGTGGGATATAATCCACTGAGAGCAGTCAAACCCAACATTCCTTGTTTCCAGTGCTGCTCTTCTCCTTCCCTCCCTCCCTCCCTCCCTCCCTCCCTCCCTCGATGGTGTTGCTAAAATATTGCCATAATGGTCTGTTTTCTATTACCTTCTATCTCATTTTGTGCCCTACAGGAGGAATTTAGGTTTTCTATGAAAGCGTTTGCTTCCTTACAAAAGTTGTTGCATGCAGCAAAATACTGTGGACACAATTAATGGTTTCTATTTCAGGTTTAAGCCAAGAGAATGTATTGTGCTGGAGCATAATGCTGCCGTACACAAACATGGCACAATGCGCCATCAATAACAGTACTTGCATTCTTATGGATATTGGAGAGCAGATGATGGGAATAGCATTTGAAAAGGAAGGAGCGGGGGAGGGATCTGTGCATCAAACTTATTAACCATTGTGGGGAGGCAGGGTATCTTGGTGCAGTATGTGTGTGTGTGTGTGATTGCAATTGCTATGCTTCTTGGATGTGTGAGGATGTAACTAACTAATCAAGAATGCAGCACCTAGACTGGTGGCTGGGAGCAGCTGCTGGAACCATATAACACCAGTCCTAAAGGATCTACATTGGTTCCCAGTACATTTCCGAGCACAATTCAAAGTGTTGATGCTGACCTTTAAAGCTCTAAGCAGCCTCGGTCCTTGTACTTGAAGGAGCGTCTCCACCCCCATTGTGCAGCCCAGACACTGAGGTCCAGATCTGATGGCCTTCTGGTGGTTCCCTCACTGCGAGAAGTGAGGTTACAGGGAACCAGGCAGAGGGCCTTCTCAGTAGTGGTGCCCACCCTGTGGAACGCCCTCCCGTCAGATGTTGAGGTGATAAGAACTACACAACAAGACATCTGAAGCCAGTCCTTTATCAGGAAATTTTTAATGTTTGATATTATATTGGTTTTTTACATTCTATTGGAAGTTCCTCAGAGTGGCTGGGGCAACCCAGCCAGATGGGTGGTGTATTATTGATTGGTTGGAATCACTGATCACACTTTTGCTATGGAACTTCCCAGTTTTCCTGTACAACATTCTTGGGGAAAGGTGATGGTTCGTTGCTGCAGGGCCACTGCAAGCTGACATGAAGTCTGCTTCCTGGCTCACATTTACTCTGTAGTAGACATCACTAGGTACAATTGGGGCTCATTCTTAAGTAAAAGGATGCGGGTGGCACTGTGGTCTAAACCACAGAGCCTAGGGCTTGCCAATCAGAAGGTCGGTGGTTCGAATCTGCACAACGGGGTGAGCTCCCATTGCTCGGTTCCTGCTCCTGCCAACCTAGCAGTTCGAAAGCATGTCAAAGTGCAAGTAGATAAATAGGCACCGCTCTGGCGGGAAGGTAAACGGCGTATCTGTGCGCTGCTCTGGTTCGCCAGAAGCGGCTTAGTCATGCTGGCCACATGACCCAGAAGCTGTATGCCGGCTCCCTCAGCCAGTAAAGTGAGATGAGCACTACAACCCCAGAGTTGTCCGTGACTGGACCTAATGGTCAGGGGTACCTTTACCTTAAGTACGGTAAATGTGGAGAGACTTTAGAGCACCTTATTCTTATACATATTTATTCAAGAGCAAATCCCTCTTTCTTCAATAGAACACGCTCTCCTGTAAGTGTGTTTTGGGTCACAGCCTAGGTGCTATATACACAGCTACTTGGGAGTATTTTCTAGTGGGGTCAGTTGTGCATCTGAATTGGCATGCACTAGGTGCAAGGTGCCAGAATCATTGCAGTTTATTGCTCCATCTTTGAACAGAAAATCTTCTTCTAAAGGCTCCCTCAAACGTATGGCGTACCTCAGGGCATCATTCATCATAACCTACTTGGGAAAATGGGAGTTGGCAAAGGAAACAGAAGAACTCAGCTGGCAAACCCCAGGGACATAGTATTATTCTGCGAAGAGAAACTACCTAGAGGCTGAAGCAGTTAGGCTCCTTCTCAGGGACACTCATATTTACAGTGTCCAGAGGCAGAGAGCAACAGCCACTGAGAGAATATTAATTCACACAAGAACAGAACAATTCTCCCTAAGCTTCCTGCAGTGTAACTGTATCTTAGAAGGACCATTTACCTTCAAACACCTTTTAAGGCAACTGTTGCAAGGAACTGCTGTAGCTGCAGGCTTGATTCTG
Source organism: Podarcis bocagei (assembly GCF_964188305.1). Classification (NCBI taxonomy): domain Eukaryota; kingdom Metazoa; phylum Chordata; class Lepidosauria; order Squamata; family Lacertidae; genus Podarcis; species Podarcis bocagei. The sequence continues at coordinate 33,464,965 of NC_138130.1, forward strand.
CTTTGGCCCTTCCATCCAAAACTTAAGAGTGACCTTAAGATGGCCGGGCAACCTTCCTTTGTTAGGTGTATCTCTTCTGAATAACCCAGTGACTGACTGATGGCTGGGGGTTATGTAGAGATCTCTCTTGAGTGTCAGCCATCAGAACTAGGAGTCTCCTCAAGTGCATATGCTCAGATGGAATATATCTTTGAACTGTGATAGTGCCTCTCACTTACCTGGGTGGAGGATGGCAAGATATGTAACAGTGCTGGGGAGTAGTTTTAGGTGGCTGTGATGTCACCTACTATACAGAGATAGAAGTCACATCTGTTCCATTGTCAACTTTTGCTCCTGGCACCACCTGCTTTTTACCCTAGAATCCTAGAATCTTAAAATTGTGGAGCTGGAAAGGACCACAAGGGCCATCTGGTCCAACCCCCTTTAATTGCCCAACATGGGGCTCAAACCCACAACCTTGTAGAGTCTCATGCTCTACTGATGGAGACATGTGTAGCTCCTGGAAAAACTGCTGATGAGGGAATGTGGCACTTGGGCTGAAGAATCCTCCTTCTGCCTCCACTCTAAAGGATGCCCAAACTCAAGTAGCACTATTCCTGGGACTATTCACCATAGTGAGTATACAACAGTGAGTTAAAATGGCTTAGAGCATCACCCAGAGTAACATGGTCCTTTGGAGCTATGCATATGCTATCCTTTCTGTATGATTAAGCTGGTGTGTGAACTGTGCAAATGCTTTCGCTTCTGAACTTCTGTGGGAATTAGATGGTGATGATGTCTTGATACATACACACAGAAGCCTGAAGACAAGGACTGCTCCTGGTGGAAAGCACTGAATGGAAGGGCTATGCTTGAAACTTGAAAAAAAAAGTTTACTTGCTTCAGCTTAGCACAACATGTGCTGCAGGGCCCAATCTCATTCACTTATTTCCATTGCACATCATTTGGATAAAGCTAATCAGCACCAAGGCCATTGCAATTAAGGTTTGTTATTTCTTTGCTCTTCTGTACACTTGTGCAGTCTCCGGAGCCTTAAAGAGATCGTTTGTAAGCTGAGCCTATGCACACTGACCAGGAAGCAGCTCCATGATCACAGTGGGTCTGAACACCTGACTAAACACACTGTGAATATTTTGTAGATAGTCATGAGCTAAGAGGGAAGTTTATTCACTCCAGATTATGCCAACACAACATTCTTTTCATCACTGCACATGAGTTCTGCACCAGAATTTGGGGTGGTGTTGAGGAAACATAGCTCAGTAGTTGAGCAGATGCTTTGGATACAGGAGGCCCCATTTTTAGTTCCCAGTATCTCCTATTTCAAAGATCTCAGGTAAGCAGGGCTAGCAAATACCTTGTCGGAGAGTTGCTGTAGTAGGTGATGCTTGGCTCAAGAGACCAATAGTCTGGCTTGGTATATGCTCATTTCCAGGGAACTTCCTAGTACATATGTATAGAGTTCCAGCCTGCTTTAATTTCCCCCAGGCCCTTGGCCAATCTTTTGCAAGTCCAGGTGCCTTGTTGCTCTCCACCTCACAAGCTACTGCTGACCAAAGACCACATGTGACAACATGATATGGTTCAAATTAGGCCACACCTTAATTGATTACAAATGCAAGTTGTTTGGCAAAGGCATTGGGTTACAACAGATATCAACCAGCCCGACTGTGGGATGATCCAACTCCCAAGAGACTGCAGTGATCTACCCATTGTCATTGGAGGGGGGAGGAGCTTTTTTTAGGGGACAGAGGCAAAAATGGTTGAACTTTTTTTAGGGGGGAAATGCCAGAACTGTTGAGCTTTTTTTGGGGGGGGGAGACTATCCATTAACTACGATGCCAACAAGCCCACAAAACAATAAAGCCCACTAACGTTGGCAGCAGAATATAAAAGACCGACCTTTTGATGCTACGTAGGTCGGCAGAGTCCCATGGACTGCAAGAAGATCAAACCTCTCCATTCTGAAGGAAAACAGCCCTGAGTGCTCACTGGAAGGACAGATCGTGAAGCTGAGGCTCCAATACTTTGGCCACCTCATGAGAAGAGAAGACTCCCTGGAAAAGACCCTGATGTTGGGAAAGATGGAGGGCACAAGGAGAAGGGGATGACAGGGGACGAGATGGTTGGATAGTGTTCTCGAAGCTACCAGCATGAGTTTGATCAAACTGCAGGAGGCAGTGGAAGACAGACGTGCCTGGCGTGCTCTGGTCCATGGGGTCACGAAGAGTCGGACACGACTAAACGACTAAACAACAACAACAACAAGGTCGGCATTAATTGATGTACGGCATACATCAAATAGGCACCACCTCTCAGTGGAGTGCCATCTCAAGGAGTGGTATGGCCCTAGCCTGGGCATCCAGACAGAAGCACCTCCTCGTGGATCCCTTTAATGGAATACCTCTATTCCCATGGCTTGGTCAAAATGACTTCATGGGTCAAGTGGGGAGGCCTGATGGTCCGAATTTGGTACATGGTTCTGTGTTTTCCCACTGCTGTGATATGATCTGTATACTATCTATAAAATAGAAATGCACTTTCAGAAAGACATATTCCTGGGAAGTGAAATGGGCATCTGATCTATTCAACAATGGCTGTTGTTTTTCAGGGGTATCAGCATGTGTTCTTCTGGAGTTCTGTCCAATGCATTGCATGAGAAACCAACCTCTCGTGTATGTTCCAAAAACTGACTGCTTTAAGACCTTTGGCTTCCTGGCTGTGCAACCAAGTTGAACGGTTTGGCCCATGAGTTGTAACAAATGCCTTTTTTCTGTTCCCTGTTGAGATCTCTCCAACATCTTACTGAGCAATACTTGTGGTCCCATCTCCATCCATGCTGCATGGATTCCCACACTTTTTCTGCAGTCTCTTATGCTTCTGCCTAAGTCCACTCTTTGCCCTTAGACTGTGTCTCTCAATTAGAACCTGGATTTCAAATAGCTTGTCCTATCATTTCAGTCAAGCCTGGTCACAAACCCTGACTTATCTTGCATTTGTTTTGACTGTGACTCATGATTTACTCTCTGCACAATAATGATAATAATAAAAACCAGTGAAGTATATATCGCAGGATGTTATGCTCCCCAGGTCATCTGGACCTTGTTTTCTATCAGTGGATTGTGCACAGTCTGTGATCTCCACATTGCTTTGTCAGATTTCTTACTTTGTTCAAGAAAGGTGCACTGTTTGCATTTGCCATGACATCGACTAATCCCTGCTTTAGCTACAGTCATCCACTAGATGGTTTGCTTTTGTTTGTAATGGCATTTTCATAGTTCTTTCTGTGTCTGTATTTGCAGGCTTGATCTAAGATCAATGAAAAGCAACAGGGAGAATGTGCATACATTTCAGTGACGTTTTCTACAAGTCTTCCTTATTTTATTTTATTTTGCTTTTTATTTTTTAAATCAGTAAATCATAATAGAATCTGATGAAATTGTAGTTAACTTTATAGCACTTTGTGTCATTTCACTGCTAAATGCAGTAATTTGCTTGAAATACCACAGGAGGAGTCCATAAAAGCTAGATGGTTTAACAACCACCTTTTATAGCTCTACGGTAGTTGTTTAATACAGATAATCAAAATTCCCACTTAGTTTCTAGCTAATTATTGACTGCTGACAGAAGAATTTTCTTGTGCACTTACTTAGCAAGGGAAGGTCACATTCTCCAAAGTTTTTGCTATTTACAGCTTACAGAGAGATTTAAGTTAGATAAAAGACTTTCAGTATCAGAACAAAAAAAGATAGACTTTGAAATATAGTTGTCTACAGATGATGAACATGTCATTGTGAAAATGTACAAATTACTCTTTAAATTTGAAATACAAAAAAGAACAAGTTAAATAATGTTTAATTAAATTGGCAAAATAACTTTGGGTATAATATACAGATGGAACAATGGGAGCATATGGGATTATAGGGTTAAAATACACATTGCGTTATGATTGAAAGGAAAATTGGTATTTAACCCCTCAGATGTTATTTAGAATGTATAAAAATATTCCAAATACTTGCTGGAAGTTTAAAGATGGAAGTTTAAAGGGTGGCACTGTGGTCTAAACCACTGAGCCTTGGGCTTGCAGATCAAAAGGTTGGCGGTTCGAATCCCCATGATGGGGTGAGCTCCTGTTGCTCAGTCCCAGCTCCTGCCAACCTAGCAGTTCGAAAGCATGCCCAAAAGTGCAAGTAGATTTATAGGTACTACTCCGTCGGGAAGGTAAACGGCGTTTCCGTGTGCTGCTCTGTTGTTGGTGTTCCATTGCGCCAGAAGCAGCTTAGTCATGCTGGCCACATGACCCGGAAAAACTGTCTGCAGAGCAGACAAATGCCGGCTCCTTCGACCTGAAAGCTAGATGAGCACTGCAACCCCAGAGTCGTTCGCGACTGGACTTAACTGTCAGGGGTCCCTTACCTTTTACATTTACCTTTAAAGAACATGAAGGGACATTCTATCATGCTTGGGGGGAGGGGGGAATGTAAAAAAGCTATTAAAAATGGATACAAATTCAAACAATGATACGGAGAATCTTGATGCTTAACTTCCAATTGTAACCAAAACTCTTCCTGCTGGAACTTATGGACAAACAATTAGAAAAAGGACTACGGAACTTTATTCCAAGACATGATTCCGGTGGTGAGACTTTTATACACAAAAAGATGGAAAAACCCATGTTTCCCAACAATGGAAGAATGGTAGTTAAAATTATTGGACTTAGCTGAGATGGCAAAATTTACATGTTTAATCAGGGAAACATTGACTAAAGATTGGGAACCTCTTATTGACTCTGTGTGTGAAAAAGAAAATGAACTAATGATATTTGGGTTTGAAGACTGAAGATCTATAGTATGTGGTTTTATTAGGTGTAATACTGGAATGGATGAGTTGAATAACATTTACAAATAGCTGATAGACGAGGAACAGGAAGTTCTTTCTTCCTTTTGCTTTTGTTGTGGTTTGTGCTTTTATCTAGATTACGTAACTTTTTACTTTGACAAAAAAGATATTTGATAAAAAATTCTGTCTACCTTTTTCTATATTCCAATAAAATCTATGAAGGAGGAGGGGGGGAAAGAGTTTTCTTGTTCCTGCTCAGGAATGATCTGATAACTGAGTCAGGTGATCTGTTGACAAAAATAATTAAAACCCATATGTTCCCATACATATCCTAAGGAAGATTACTGAATAAACAGAAATGCTCAAAGGATGATTATTCTTTTCAAAGGTTTGCTTATAAGGGTCTCCATCTGTTACTACTACTTATGTGTTGTCTTGTGTTCTGCTCTCCAGTTAGTGCTGTCTTCTTACTCCAGTTATATTGAAAGGTCAGAGATGAAGGGAAAAGTTCCTCAGCATATCACTTTACCATCTTCAACAAAGAAAGCAGGGAAAGAAAGGACTCATGAGTTCTCTGTGACTTTCCACATCAATGGCCTGTAACTCTTGGCTTCTCATTTCCCCACCTGCAATTAGCTGTGGTATTGAAATGAAATGTGACTTGAACTGAAGATCTTCTCTGTTGTGGTTGTTCTTAAAATTAGGAATTGGTTTCAGAAATTCGCCCTAGTGAACCATTTTTCAAATCCTAGGTGTTTTGAACTATTCAAATCACACTTTTTTGCAACTTTGTTTTCCACTAAATTGACATCACAGTTACAACCGCTTCAGGTTACAAACTCTGCTAACCTGGAAGAGTTGAGAACTTTGCCCCAGGATGAGAACGGAAATTGTGTGCCGGCAGCACAGCAGCAGCAAGAGGCCCCATTAGCGAAAGCACGCCCCTAGTTAAGAGCAGTTTCAGGTTAAGAACGGACCTCCAGAACGAATTAAGTTCATAACTAGAGGTACCACTGTAATTTGTATAAAGTCTTTTTGGTTGTTTGTTCTAATAGATTAAAAACTGTTAATCCTCTAAAGTACTTGTTGGCAAATCTGTATCTAACTAGAGTGGGTGGCTGCCTCTTGGGCTACACAATGGAGAATCAAGGATCTGTCGATATTTGGTTAAATAAAAACAGAATTTGACGAATGCCTACATTTAAACATGGGGCTAAGTAAGAGGGAAGCCCCTGCAGAGCTTTAAAGTCACAAAAGTAGTGTGGCGAGAGAATAATAGGTTGTTAGACTTTTAAAATATCTCATTCTAGTTGCTACCAGAGCTTCCCCATTTCTACCCCTCTCACAGTGAAAAGTCCATACAGTTTTATAAGTTTAAAATGGCTTTACTTACATAACTCCCAAAGGTCAGATTCATGCATTTATCCATGCAAAGCAAGTAAACACAGGCAGAATTCCTGGGATATAAAACATAGCAAAATAGTGGAATATAATTACGCAGTCTGAGCTTGTAGCAAGCAAGCTTAGGCACATCCTATCTCAGTGAGTTCATGTGGTGAAAGAAGAACAAACAAAGGAGGAATCTTAACTTTCATCCTTCCAGGAAAGGGGTGTGACCTAGCCGAGTCTAGGAATACAGATCTGTAGTCTTAACCCCATCAAGCCTTAAGCTTGCTAGTTATATTTGACTGCAATTTCCCATAGGATCACTATGCCATCAATGTATGCCTACATAGTTGGGGTGCCTATTGGCACCACAGAGGTTAAAATGTTGTATCCAGTAAAATCAAACATCTCCTTTCACTTTTCATTGCCCTTAACAACTCCCTGCTGAGCAATCTGGAAAAAAATATCTGCATTGTTTGAGAGGAGCCACAATACTAGCTCAATCGCTTTCTGAGGTAAACTATAAATTACTGCTTATAAATTATAAATTCCTTCAATGAGTATTCTTATGGCTTGTTGTGCATACTGACATAAATACATCTCTCTCTCTTTTTCCTATGACCTCTTCCAGGTAGGTGCAAGATGGAAAACTGATGGCTGTGGTACCACCAAGTTGCTGATCAATATAAAAGATGCTCAGATACTCTCTCTCACCCCCCCTCCCCGATTCTTCCTATGCAACTCTCTTTCATATGCTCTCACCTATCTGAAAAGAACACAGTCCTAACCTACGGCACTGGCTGGGTAACTGCGAACTTTATTCCAAAATGTCAGGAAAGGTAGATGAAAGGTCATGCTTGGAAACTCAGATATTCTTTTTGAAAACTAGGGGGACAGAACGGAGGAACTGAGGAATCTGCGAGGAGGCCAAACCTTCAGTAAGGCTAAAAAAAAGTAAGCCTAAGATTCTTATTCAAATTACTCTGATCATTTATCAAGGCAGCTATAACGATATTCTCATGCCATTCTTAATCCACATTATTTTCTATTATACTGCTGATTTTCCTTGACGTTCCTACGTCTTTCTTCAAATGAAATAATGGGCAGAATCCAACAAAGTACTTCCATTTGCACTCAAGAGGTGGGGTTTTCCCTTCCCTCTCCTCCCTTTATGTTCCCCCCTCCAGATCTGTTTTTGGGTTGCCTCAATCCTGCTAAGTAGATGGGGGCATTTGAGAAGAGGAGAGGAAGGGTAAGTTCTGTTGAGCAACCCAATGATATTTTCTATATGAAAATTGAATTACTGAATTGTGTTTCAATCTGTTTCAGTAACAATCTGGAGTCTGTGGCCCTTATCTTTGGTTATGTTTTACTCCCTGGCAGAGCGTTGGGGCATAGGGGCAGTTGCCACAGGCACAAAATTGTTAGGGGTGCAAAATTTCAACACCTGGTGCTGCCTCAAGACAGTTGTGTGCTTCTGTCGCTGGGCTCCATTGAAAATGGCTTCTCCATGCAAACCAGGAAGTGACCTCTCCAGACGATGGAATTATTATTCTTTTCTTATCTCTGTGGCTGCAATCTCCTGGGTGATGTGGACTCCATTAGGCATATTGAATGTGTATGTGTACTCCATCTGTTTTCCTACCACCCCTCTATACGGCCCCGGGCACTGGCAACCCATGCTACACCACTGCTCCCTGGGCCTATGGGTCGCTAAGGTGCTATTAGAGCACCAGATTAACACACCATTGGGCGTGGCCATTGGGAGCAGCCACTAGGAGATTAGGTGCCATCTAGCAAAGAAGGCAGTGGCTAGGTTACTTGTGGTGGCAAACTACCACCAGCAGAGAACACCTTGGTTATGGGCTTTGCATCAGCTGCCAATCTGCTACCTGGGCAAGTTTTAGTTCTAAAAATATGAAGACCTCTTTGCAGCAGAGCTTCTCCTTCAAGTCCCTCAAATATCAGAAGTCCATAGTAACTCAGAGTAGGGCTGCCCCTGTTCTGTGGAACAGCCTTTCTTCCGAGATACAACAGGCACTCACTATCTTTTCCTTTCATAAACAACTGAAGACATTTCTGTTTTGACAACCTTTTCCAGATGGCTGAAAAGGTCTCTGCCTTGGGTGTTCATTGTCTTTAAACCTATCTTTTTTGTTCTATTTTTTAAAAGCTGCTTAAAACACTTTTCACAGTATGTTTGTTAATCCCTTTCAGACACACGTAAAAGGCAATTTGATAATAATTAGAGTAATCATCATCATAATAATGATTTTAATACTCCAGTGAAGGAAGTTGCATGCTCAGCCACAGTGATGGAGCACTGAGCAATCAAGTAGTGAGTGGTCTTCTTCTTTGGTGATCACTCGTGGCCGAGTAAGATTGTCTTCCATGAACACAGTCTTAATGGTGTGTTTGTAAGTGACTATGGAGGCCAATTCTGGATCCACACATCCTTCCACAGTGAGGACATAGGTTTTAGGGTGGGAGCAGCGAGCGGTGTGCCTGCTTGCAGATAGCAGTACTCTGCCTGCCTCACTTAATGGGATAGGTTTCAAACTTCTCTCTGCAACAACATATTTAAAAGAAGCCGATCATTTCTAAACCTACCTGACAGGCATTTCAGAATTTCTATTAAAGCACAATGGTCCAAACAGCAGCCCAAAGCAATAGCTGCTGTCTTAAGATCGATGGCAATTCTCCCATAAATAGAACTTCCTGTGGCTTGCTCCTAGCTTAATCTATGGGTGGGGAGGAATGGGCTCAGCTGGAAACAGCACAGCAGCATCAAAAGGCTTTCTGAGCAGCATTTCTTGGATCAGTTGCAAGAGGATCCTGCAGCCAAAAGAAAGCTCCCTGTTGTCATTGGGCTGGAACACAGTAACTTGTGGCATAGTTGGCAACTGAAGGGAGGACAGCTTCCCTGCCTCACAGGGTAGTCTATAGAGGAAGAGGAGAAGTGCCTCAACTACAAAGTTTCCCTGGCTGTGCATTCTGTGCTGGTTGTGGGTATTGTGCAAGCTCTAACTAACTAAAAAAAAAAAAAAAAAAGGACAATTTTATACTGACAAGTAAAGGTAAAGGGTCCGCAGACAGCTTCCGGGTCACATGGCCAGCATGACTAAGCCGCTTTTGGCGAACCAGAGCAGCGCACAGAAATGCCATTTACCTTCCCGCCGGAGCGGTACCTATTTATCTACTTGCACTTTGACATGCTTTTGAACTGCTAGGTTGGCAGGAGCAGGGACGGAGCAATGGGAGCTCACCCCGTCGTGGGGATTCGAACTGCTGACCTTCTGATCGGCAAGTCCTAGGCTCTGTGGTTTAACCCACAGCGCCACCCGCACCCCTATTTTATACTGTACTGTACTGATATACTGTTGTTGGCTCTTTGGAGCTGTCCGGAGTTCAAGTGCTGAAAGATGATGGTTACTGGTTATGTAAGGGAAGAAAGCCCTTTGTCCCCTACCCCTTATCTAGCCAGTTCCTCTTCCTTATGCTTCCCACCTCATTTCTGATTTAGCAGCCCACCACCCACCACAGAGGAAGCTCCCCTTTGAACACATCCTCCTGAAAAGCAACACATCATGCAAAGCGACCGAATGCCTTCCTTCTGCAACAGATCTGTGAATCACGCCATCTCCTCTGCTACCTCAGTCCTGCACCTCACAAATAGTTATTGATACAGAACAAGGCACTTACTGTCCAGGCAGCTTATCTGGTCAATGCAGAAGCCCGCACTGCATTTAAACAAACATTCCAAGTAGCAAATTAGCATGAAGCATATTGGTCGCAGCACTGAAAACAAGCAGGAATAAGAACCCTCCAATTGTATTTTTTTTTTTTTTTAATAAAGTTTTATTGCTTTTTTCCAGGGTAAAAGAAAGGTATATCATCCATAGCACATCAAAAGCAGTTTTACAGAAAAGAAAAGAAGTTATAAGAGAAAAAAAAGAAAAGATTCACATTTTTCACATCCATTTTCATGATCGATCAGACTTCCCCACGTCCCCCATCCCCTGTTTTCTTTACAATAAAAATAAACAGCAAATTAATACCTTATTTCATATGTTTTTGTGTTTTCCTTTAGTTATATAGTCCACAATTTATACATTTCGAAATCTTAACTTAATTTTCAACATTTACCAAATTCAATACTGAAGCATGTTTTTCCAGAACATTTAGCAAATTCTTAACATTCATATAGCTTATAATATTTTTGTAAATAGTCCTTAAATTTCTTCCAGTCCTCTTCCACGGCGTCTTCTCCCAGGTCTCGGATTCTGGCTGTCATTTCAGCTAATTCCATATAGTCCATCAGCTGCAAGTGCCATTCTTCCAGCGTGGGTAACTCCTGTGCCTTCCAGTGTTTAGCTATAAGAATTCTTGCTGCTGTGGTTGCATATAGAAAGAAAGTTCTATCTTTTTTTAACACTCTCTGGCCCACAATGCCCAGGAGGAAGGCCTCTGGTTTCTTGTGAAAGGTGTATTTAAACACCTTTTTCAACTCGTTATAGATCATTTCCCAGAAGGCCTTCACCCTCGGGCATGCCCACCAGAGGTGAAAAAAGGTTCCCTCAGCTTCCTTACATTTCCAACATTTATTGTCAGACAAATGATATATCTTTGCAAGTTTGACTGGGGTCATGTACCACCTGTATACCATTTTCATGATGTTTTCCTTTAAGGCAGTACATGCCGTAAATTTCATACCGGTGGTCCATAACCTTTCCCAGTCTTCAGACATAATGTTGTATCCGATGTCTTGTGCCCATTTTATCATAGCTGATTTAACTATCTCATCTTGAGTGTTCCACTTAAGCAGCAAATTATACATTCTTGAAAGCACTTTCGTCTTAGGTTCAAGTAATTCTGTCTCTAATTTTGATTTTTCCACCTGGAAACCAATTTTTTTGTCTTTTTTAAAAGTCTCTAAAATTTGGGCATAATGAAACCAATCTCGCACCTTTCCTTTCAGTTTTTCGAAACTCTGCAACCTCCAAGTGTCACCATCTCTTTCAATTATCTCACAATATTTCAACCAGCCAGTCTCCATATTACGAAATTTTACGGCCTTAGCCTCTACCGGTGATAACCACCTCGGAGTCTTACTTTCGAATAAGTCTTTGTATTTAGTCCAGACAATAAGTAGAGCTTTCCTGACAATATGGTTTTTAAACAGTTTATGAGACTTTGCCTTGTCGTACCAGAGATATGCATGCCAACCAAAAGCATTGCTATGCCCTTCCAGATCTAGGACATCAGTGTTTTCTAACAAAAACCAATCTTTCAACCAGCAGAGGGATGCAGCTTCATAGTACAGTCTTAGGTCCGGCAGGGCAAACCCCCCTCTTTCCTTTGCATCTGTTAATATTTTAAATTTTATTCGGGGCTTTTTGCCCTGCCAGACAAACTTCGCAATGTCCCTCTGCCACTTTCCAAAACATTCCACTCTGTCCACGATCTGAAGGGTTTGAAACAGAAACAACATTCTTGGCAATACATTCATTTTGACTGCAGCTATTCTGCCCGACAAGGTAAGTCTCAGTCTCGACCATGTTTCTAAATCCTTTTTGATTTCCGACCAACATTTTTCATAATTATCTTTAAACAAATTCAAATTTCTCCCAGTCAGGTTAACCCCCAGGTATTTCACTTTTGGAACAACATTTAATTCTGTTTCCTTCTGAAACCCATCTATTTCTGAAGGTGTCAAGTTTTTAGCCAAAACCTTGGTTTTTTGTTTGTTCAGCTTAAATCCCGCCACCCGACCAAATTCAGAAATTAGTTCTAAGGCTCTTTTTGTACTAGCTTCTGGCTCCTGTAATGTCAAAACCAGGTCATCTGCAAAGGCCTTCAATTTGTATTGTTTTTCCCCGACCTGTATTCCTTCCACCCGCTGGTCCTTCCTAATCATATTCAGCAACACCTCCAGGACAGAAATAAATAACAAGGGTGATAAAGGGCACCCCTGTCGTGTCCCTTTTTCAATTTTAAACTCCTCAGTCACCACGTTGTTTACTATCAATTTAGCTTTTTGCTCTGAATAGATTGCTTCAATACCATTTTGGAACGCCCTTCCCACTCCCATCCCTTCCAAATTTTTCTTCATAAATTTCCAAGATATGTTATCAAAGGCTTTCTCGGCATCTATAAATATCAAAGCTGCCTTCGTGTTCAGATTTGTCTGTAATAACTCCAAAACATCAATGATATTCCTAGTGTTGTCAGACATATGCCTGCCAGGGAGAAAGCCTGCTTGGTCTTTATGAATTACTTCATTCAAGACTTTTTTCAATCTGTTTGCCAAAATGTTAGCAAAAATTTTGTAATCCACATTTAGGAGTGAGATAGGGCGATAATTCCTGAGTTGAGTCTTTTCAGATTCCAATTTAGGAATCAAGGTGATGAATGCCTCTTTCCACGATTCGGGTGCCCCCTTTCCTTCCATAATTTGGTTACATACCTCCATTAATGGCTGAACCAAATATTCCTTCAATGTCTTGTAGTATTTGGAGGTAAGCCCATCTGGACCTGGAGATTTGCCTAATTGCATGTTCTGAATGGCACTTTCAATCTCCTGTTGTGTTATTTTGTAATTCAGGGCTGTTTGCTTGTCTTGTGTTAATTTTTGGAGGCCATAACTTCCTAGAAAATTATCTATCTCAGTCTCCACTTGGGGTCCTTGAGTAAACAATTTTCTAAAATATCTCTGGAAGCACTTTCTAATATCTTCTGGTTTCTGAATACATTCTCCCTCAACCTCTAGATTGGTAACAAAGTTCAACTTTTGTCTCTTTTTCAGCTGCCATGCCAGCAGCTTCCCACATTTATTTGCCGATTCGAATGATCTTTGTTTCATTTGTTTAATTTTCCATTCAACTTCTTGATTTATCAATTTTGCATATTGTGCTTGATGGAATTTTATTTCTCTTAAAACTTCTTTTGATTTTGGGTTTAGTCTCAACTTTTTCTCGCCATCTCTTATCTTCTGATATACTGTTGTTGGCTCTTTGGAGCTGTCCGGAGTTCAAGTGCTGAAAGATGATGGTTACTGGTTATGTAAGGGAAGAAAGCCCTTTGTCCCCTACCCCTTATCTAGCCAGTTCCTCTTCCTTATGCTTCCCACCTCATTTCTGATTTAGCAGCCCACCACCCACCACAGAGGAAGCTCCCCTTTGAACACATCCTCCTGAAAAGCAACACATCATGCAAAGCGACCGAATGCCTTCCTTCTGCAACAGATCTGTGAATCACGCCATCTCCTCTGCTACCTCAGTCCTGCACCTCACAAATAGTTATTGATACAGAACAAGGCACTTACTGTCCAGGCAGCTTATCTGGTCAATGCAGAAGCCCGCACTGCATTTAAACAAACATTCCAAGTAGCAAATTAGCATGAAGCATATTGGTCGCAGCACTGAAAACAAGCAGGAATAAGAACCCTCCAATTGTAGGAACTTCTGTGTTTGAACTAGATTTGCCCTTCTGGCAACCGTCAAATGTAGCTTTTACAGCAGGTAATTATTAATTTGCATGAACTGTAATGAGGTAATGTAACCATGGGAATAGCCTCCTACATGGAAGTAGAGGTTTAAAGACTCCATTTCCAAAGAGGCAGCAAGCTTTAGAAAATCCATGCCACCCAGGAGAACAGTTCATGGGCAGACAGAAAGATATTGCCAATGCGTTGGGATCAATGAGGACATCAGACAATCTGAATTGTCCAAGGCTAGATGCAGGACAGCAGCTGGGAAAGGTGAATGTGGTGGGGTTTGCATTTGTTCCATGCTTTTTAATTTCTAGAGGCAGTGAAAATAGATCTGCCAGCTCCTTCCAGTAATATGTCTTCCCCTATTTTGGGGACATGTCATTGGAGGGCAGGCTATGGAGCCATGTTTTCTCCCAATGCCCTGAACAACCCCAGAAAACCCTCCCTTTTTTGCCTTTACCTATGGCATAGATTTTGCCTTTACTGAAGTTGGCAAGGGCTACTCAGATTTCTGCTGCAGTAGGCTAGACTGCAGGGATGCGGGTGGCGCTGTGGTCTAAACCACTGAGCCTCTTGGGCTTGCTGATCGGAAGGTCGGTTGTTTGAATCCCCGCGACGGGGTGAGCTCCCGTTGCTTGGTCCCAGCTCCTGCCAACCTAGCAGTTCAAAAGCACGCCAAAAAGTGCAAGTAGGTTAATAGGTACCGCTCCAGTGGGAAGGTAAACAGCATTTCCGTGCGCTGCTCTGGTTTCGGTGTTCCATTGTGCCAGAAGTGGCTTAGTCATGCTGGCCACATGATCCGGAAAAACTGTCTGTGGAGCAGACAAACGTCGGCTCCCTCGGCCTGTAAAGCGAGATGAGCACTGCAACCCCAGAGTCGTCTGCGACTGGACTTAACTGTCAGGGGTCCTTTTTCTTTACGCTAGACTGCACATAGTTGGATTTCACTTCACAAGGGTGAACATCTCTCTCTCTCTCAGAAAGGGAGATCCAAAACATCCTATGAACCCGCCCAAACCCAGAAGCCCTCCCACCAACTGTAGGATTGCAGCCTAAGATAAATGAATAAGCAGGAATTATTTTGCATTTCATGCTACTTTTAGAATGACTGTCTACTTCTGTTGTTTTAAAAAAATGCAGGTTGTGCTTACTGAATAAGGCCTTTTCTCTCTGTCCTACCAATATCTGCAGCGCAGTTGGTGGGAACTCAAGTGAAGGACATCTTGGTGGCTGCTCCCAGTGAACTCTATGATAGTGTAGACCAAGCAGAGCTGATTCTCTTGCTACATGGTAGTACAATTGGCTTTGAGCCACTGCTGTATTTTGAAGGCTGAACACACGTGTGGCTTAACTGTATTTGTGAACTTGCTCGCTTGCTTGTGGTTTTATTATATAAACTGCTCTGGGATTCTTATGAAGAGCCATGCAACAAATGAAATCAATCAATCAATATAAAAACAGACAAGTTTAATTAAGAAAAGCTGTTGTTAAAAAGCAGCTCATTTTCAAAGACATGCATTTGAGTTCCCTTACCTTTCACTTCTCAATGGATCTGGGGCTAGTTCTGTGGTTCTGTATGGGAGAACAACCTACTGGCATCCAGTTAAAAGGGAGGAAGGCATGAGACATCAAATTTGAGCTCATATATTACTACCTAATTTGCCCCTATTAAAAACAACAGAGTTTAGGGTGCAATCCTATTGATCTCAGTGGGACTTAGAGCTCACCCACATTTCTGTTTCTCCTGTTCCTGGAAGGCACATGTCCGAGTGGTTATCCACTGGTCCCATACTTTCTAGGTGTGAGTCAGAGTGGTTTTCTGTTTGCTCCATTGCTTTCTCTTGGAAAACCCACTGTTTCCCACTGAATCGGAGCAAGCATCAATCTGAGGAAAACTTGATTGGTGTTGCTCCAATTCAGTGGGAAAGAGTGGGTTTCTCCAGGGGAAATTGGTGAGACAAGAGGAAGTGTGGAGGAGTCCTTACTCCTAAATAAGTAGACATTAATTAACAAAAGTTTGATCTGTGGACATCAGTGACAGATCTCCCATTCAGTAGTATGGGGGTTTCCCCAGTTAATAATTTCTGGTGCAAATAATAGTAATAATCAGGTAGCTGTGTTGCTACATGAGAGGGCGGTGGGAAACCAGTATCTTTATTTTGTTGGAACGTTCAGGGTGGCAGGAGAGGACATATTGTTTATTAATATCCTTCCCAACTTGTGCTAGCAAGTTCCTTTACTTAGCAGCATTGCATTCCCCTTTTTACATGCACAGCAGATAGCTGGTTGCAGGCTCGTGTGAGCCTCTCACTATTATACAATTCAGTCTGTCTGTCTCAGATTGAATTGTACGTTCCTGGTAAGTTTCCTTGAATTCCTCTTAAAAGAATAAAGACGCCACAATCTTATTCAAAGACGATAAAAGAAGTTTACTCACATCAGTTCACAGTTGCATTCCTGAAGGCAGACTTAGTTACAAATATATGCATGTGGATCTACCCCATATGGGGGAATAATCCCAGTGCTTCTGCTAGCTGAGAGCTAGCAGAACAGTCCTAGCTAAAAGCTGATCAAACGAAGAAGGAAGTCAAAAAGGAGGGGAGTGTGCTGCGTGACTTGTCCTTTTGTTACCTGAACAGGTTAGGTCACGCCCACCTTCTATCACATGCAAAAGGAAGGATGCTCCAGCCAGGAGGAACAGGAAGTTTCCACTGGCTGGACTGAACATCCCCTCACATGTCTGCTCTAGCATTACAAGGAATGTTGTACTTGACTGCCTCTCATGGATCATATCCAACACATTATAGGGCTGGGGAAATATTTCCAACATACAGTGCAAGCGGTGCGTGTAGTCGGCGCAACTAAGGTAAATTTTACATTTGTTCAGTAGGCTGGTTTGTGCACGCACCCTTCCATCCAGACAAGCAAGATGTCGAGTTCAAGTACACATTTCAGCCAGGCCAAAATAACAACAACAATAAAAAATGTGGGGGAGGTGATGAAGAAACATCAGAGGGGTGTGGCCCAGAAGAGGGTTCAGCGGGTCAGATAGAGAGGCATAGAGGTCTATAATTTGCCCCTACCCTACCCTGGGGGGGGGGCTGATGTTCCACACCTGAAAAGATGCTGTTAGAGGGCATAGAAGAAGCCATGGCTTCATTATTACAGAATAATGAGCTTGGTTTTATAGCCAGTGAAAAAGATGGCACCAAAAGCAGAATGGAACAAAGAAGCAATGACTATTTCTTTGAGAAAGCTTTTATACCCCCTAAGAGAGGGGTGTGTTCATGTGTGGCTTTATTGGTCTCTGTACAGCCTAGAGAAATCTGTGGTCTTATGAGCATCCTGAACATTCCACCCCCAGCGCTCTGACACCACATATTCCTGTTGGGGGAATTGTTTTCTTTTTAAAAATGGAGCCTAATGAAGTGTTTTGCAGAACTCTAAAACTCTGATTTACGATTGTGAGTTGCTCCGAATAAACTTATGGTGTGTTGTGTTTTTATTCCATTATATCCCATTTAAGTTTACATGTGCACATAACTTTTTATCTGTTTGTTAGTATTTAAATGATAGGGCTTTTTATCTCCTTAGTTTTAACACTGTACTGTACTTTTCCCCCTTGCAACTCACATTTCTCTCTGATCTAGTAACTGCAATATGAATGAAATAGAATGATAAACACTTTATTTTCCCCAGGAATCCAACCATTTTTTTTGGGGGGGGGCAAATACCCTTTTATAAAAATAGCATTTCCCCCTTTTCATGTATTTTTGATGGTTTATGACAACAGCAGACAAAACCATTTTAAAATGAGGAGGCAGAGTACGTCTCAGTAATGTGAACCTTTAAAGTGCTTACATTGTCCTGACTCAACTAAAGCTATTCAGATCTACAAATGAATCAGGAAGAGGTGGAAGGCTGAGCCTCTGAAAATGTCCTCACATTTTGGAAAGCTTTTCCTACATTAAAAAAACCCACCTCCTTGCAAATAGAAACCTAGCACAGCAGGCAAAGAACTGAATCGTTGTCTCTAGTGTGGTAGATTTCTATTTGCGTGGGATTATAACACAAGGGAGGGTCCCAAACCATGTTCAGTCTGCAGACTCTGAAGTGACATTGCTCTACCACTTCTGCATGGTAGAACCTCATCACCCTGTATGGTCACTAGGCCTTACAAGTATAGGTTAAATCCCATGGAATTCACTGAGACAAGTTATCGACAAATAATTAAAGCCATTGTGGCCTAGTTGTTTGAGTGTCAGACCAAGACCTGCGAGACCAGGGTTCAGATCCCTGCTTGGCCAAGAAGCTCACTGGGTGACCTTGGGCCCGTCACTGCCTCTCAGCCTAACATTCCTCACAGGGTTGTGGTGGGGATGATATGAGGAGGGAGAAAGCCATGTATGCAGCCTCAAACTCCTTGGAGAAAAGGATGAGATATGGATGCAATAAAAAAGGTAGGAATATATGCTGATTTCCATGTGAGTTAACTGTAGGTTCCATTGGTGTACCGTCCTTATAATATAGCTGAGTAGCTTTAAGGAGATCAGGGTCCTTTTCTTACTTACCCTGATAGCAGGGTTCAGACGTTACAAGAGCAACACAGGTGAACAGGTTGGCGGTGCTTTTAGAATCTCTTTGGAGTCGGTGGCTATCAATCTCTTTCAGCCAAAGGAACCTAAATGATTTCTCCAAGGCTGTGGAGGACGGGGTTAGTCCTCTCAAAGTCCACCGCAACAGCAAGCTCAGCACAGTTGCTCCAGAGAAGCGTTTCAGCTATTGGCATTCTCTTCGTATTGTGACTTGGGGGCGCGGTGCCACTGTTTGTAGCCAAGGGGAATTGGATCAACTTTTCCTCTTCCCTTCCTCGGGGAGCAAAGAATACGTTATTGCTGCGGGTTTGTTGTTTTTTAAATGGGCGGGGGAGAGGGAAATGCCCGTTCCCTTTCGATATACCTGCTTTCATGCGGACTAGAAACCTGCGCAAACCTTCCTGAGCGCGAGCTACTAGCCCGCCTCATTCCCTGCCTGGATATTTCTGCGCTCGCGAGTTCTATTTCGGATCAAGCAGTGGGCGGATGGCAGCAGCGGCGCTCGTGTTTACTCGTCTCCAGACCCAGAGAGGATCCTGCTTGGCCCACCAGATTCTGATTCAGGGTCCTCCTCCTCCGCCTCCTCCTCCTCCTCGTCGCCCATCCCTGGCTGCCAAGTCTTGCCAAAAGCTGCGGTGGGTTGGGGGGTGGGGATGTGACCGCCCTCTTTCGCGCTCGCCTGGCCATCCCTGCAGCTGGCAGGGACCTCCCCGCTCTCGCAAGGACATCCGAGGCAATGTTGACGAGGCTCAGCTCGACTCGCTCCTCAATAACTGTCAGCGTGGGTCGCCTGGCGAGGAGTCAGCCAAACACAGCAGCCTCCTCGCGAGGCGCGGGCGGCGCCGGGAGGTGCTGCTGTTGCTGCCGCTGCTGTTGCCGTCGCCTAGTCAAGCTGGGGAGAAACTAGACCCCACCCCACCCCGCTCCTCCAACTGCCCCCCTTCCATTTCTTCTGGAGCACCTTGACCCTCAAGGATGGAGAGGCACCGTCTAAGCTCCTAGTGGCTCCAGCTGCCCGGGAACAAGCCAGGGACCTCTTGGCCGTCCGGGGAGGGAGGGAGTGGGGAGACCCACCGGGCGCTTCTCAGATGGTGAGGGACCCCACGCAGCCTCGGTGATCCAGGTCCGGAGGAAGCGTCCCACGTCGGGGATCGGAGCTTTCCTCCTGCCCAACGCCTGATGTGCTTTCTGCAGGCGCTTCTTCTCTTCCTCCTCGGACGTGTCTCCACCAGCCGAGGGGCATGGCTGGCTGACGCGACCCTCCCGTGGACCAGCAGCTTGCTTGACCAGCTTAGACAATTGGGGGGGAAGTGGGGGAGGGGAAGGGGGTAAGGAAGAGGGTTGTGGAGCACCTCGGACCACCTGTCAGACCTTCCTCGGATCCGGAGTCCCTCTGGGATCGAGGGAAAGCTCGCTTTGCACTTGGGGGGTCGTGGGGGTTGCCTTATGGGAGACGTGGAGGAAAAGCGGGATATGCCTTGCAGCGCGCGGAACTGGGAATAAGGAACAGCCAACAGAGGGGAAAAGAAGAGAATATCCGTGGTTTGCTCTCCCTCACCTCAGATACCTCCTCCTCCCCTTTGCCTGAACATCTCCTGCAACCTCTTCCTCCTCCTCCTCCTCCTCTGGGTCTGCTGCACTTTCTCCCCTCGCTTGGCTGCGCTGCTCGGATCATGTCCGCTAAGCTTCTGGTGGGCTTCTTCCTCCTGTCCGTTTTCCAAGCCTGGTAAGTTTCATCTGGCGCGCTTCTCCTAGCCTGCTTCTCTCTCTCTCTCTCTCTCTCCCCCTCCCTCTTTCTTGGAATGTCCGTGTCCGAAAAAACAACCATCTCCAGCTGCCCAAAATAACGTTATGATGACAACAATTTTGGGGGAATAGGGGGTGGGTCGCTCTCCTCCACAGCCGTGATTTTCTCCCCAGCTGGGAAGAGGCGCCGTGAAACGGACCAGCTGCGAGCAACTCATAGGCACACACTGTCACTTTGTAAGCCCAGATGCTGCTCCTTCCATCCACGCATCCTCTTCCCCCTTTCCAAGGCTCCAGAAATCGCTGGTGGTCGCTGGAGTCCCTCTCAGTCCCAAGCCCCTTCGTTCGCCCCCACTCGTTGAAGAAAAAAAAAGGAAGAAGTTTGCTCTGCACTTTGTAGGGGAATCTAAAGCGAGCCTTCCTCGCAAAGCCAGGCTTCTGACAGCCCAAAGCAGGCTCTGTCCGCGGGGGACGAGATTCCCCAAGTGGTTTGTGTCTTAAGTGGCACCCTCTTATTTTAAAAGAAGATCCACTTGCGAGAGATTTGGGTGGCGCCGCGGTAAGATCCAAGGTTTGACGTTCACTCAACCGGGTCAAAATTTGGGGGCGAACGACGGCTGATCTTTAAACATGCGAGTCGAGGACCAAGACAGGGGGAAATTGACCAAGGCAATTAGCCTGATTAGCCCGCTTTTGTTCTCCGCAGCTGATCTGGGGAATGTCTTGCGAGGCTCATTTCGTTAGACGGATCAAAGCGATTGCCTAAATATCTTGTCCGGGATTATCCAGAGAGATGGTTTCCTTTGATAATCATATTATACCGGGTTACGATAATGCCTCGGTAATAATCGTGTCACAATACGTTCTGGAAAATGCCGGCACGGTCATTCAGAGAGCGAGCTGCTCGCCCTGTTCGGGGTGCTTTTATTGGGATCCCTTTTGCCGCTTCTTTGCCATCCCTCTCCTCGCAGAAATAATTCTGCTAAACTTCAGCTAACGGGCAGGATGTCAATCAAATTTAACTCCTTTGCAGTTGCACCACGTTATTGGGGAAACCCACGATACGCCTTATGCTTTCCCTTACCAGTAACTTTACAGCATGAATCTATGGTATCCACACACCTATAACGGTGGAGAAGTTCTGCCCCCCCTCTAAACTGTCCCCAAATATACATGGTCAGGGATGCCTGTAACCTCTCAATACAAAATGAGGTGAAAAGCCTTTTCATTCATCTAGAAAGGCATCCCAGAATAACTGGACAACACTTTTTTTAAAAGTTTGATCTAGTGTTTACAGATACTGCAAATGACAAGCTCCAGCTTCCCCCTTCACTGCCATCCAGGAGGGGATGCCTCCTCCAAGAGAACAACGTCCAAAGATGGAGGCCTCTTGATCCATTACAGGAAGAAGGCACCTTAAAGGGGAGGGGGACCTGGGGACCTTCAGCTGGCGTTGCACTGCAGTTCCCATCATCCCTGACCATTGGCCATTGTGCCTGGGGCCAAGGAAACGTAAGAGTCCCAAAAGATCTGGGGGGCCAGAGAGCCCCTACCCACTCAAAGACTAATGAGGAAGTGATTATGGCTGGCTCTTTCAATGAAAGATTATGATGCTATTTGTTGTATTGAAGGTGCTCATCCAGTCTCCCCCCCCTCTCTCTTACACACACACACACACACACACACACTGTAGATTTCTTTATTTCACATCATTGACTAAAATTGCTTTAATCAGGTGACAACTGTACACATTTTATTCTGTCATTTCACCCTTTCTAACCCTTCCCATCCTCCAATATGCAGTAATAAAATCACCCTGGCCTTATTGAATTCCTTTGGGGTTGGGGAAAATGCTGGTGATGTTCCCTTTTAGGGGAGAAATTAGAGGGTGGTGCATCTGAAAAAGCTTCAGCCAAAGATCCGTGTCTGGAGCAGTTACTTAGTCCCAGATCCTTCCACAGTGTACAATGTCTCCTGGGATGCTTACAATGTTGACTGGCTCTCAGAGCTTCCTAGCTTTGATTTAGGAACCTCCGAAGCTGCCTTATACTGAGTCAGATCATTGGCCCCATCTTGACTCACTATTGCCCTCACTGATAGGCAGTGACTCTGGGGGGTTTCAGGTAGGGACTTTCCCTATCCTACTTGACAATAGGACCTTCTACACGCACCATTGCCTACTGAGCTAGGGCTCTCTCCTTCTTAGCAAGACCCAAGAGCCACTGGGGAGATGGAAACCCTATTGTGTCCTGCAGCAGATGTGCTAGCTCGATGAGTAAATATTGCTCCACTTTAATTCAATATTATTGCACAGAAAGGAAACAACCCATCTGCAATGGTCGCACCATGCAAGCGACCATGGTGGCATGGTGGATGTTGTCTGATCAGCCCAGTACAAGTGGTTCTGTGCATTCCATACAGTTGCCAAAGGAACACATGAAGCTCTCTTGAGACAGACTGTTGGTCCATCTTACCACAGGACTATCTATTTCAACTGGTTGCAGCTCTTCTAGAGCTTTGGGCAGAGATGGGCATTTCACTCATCCGTTTAATTTGGGGATGGGGAACCCATGACCTTCATATGTTGCTAGACTCCAATTTCCATCATCCCTGACCTTTGGCCATGCTGGCTGCAGCTCATGGGTCTTGAGGTCCAGCAGCCTCTGAAGGGCTACAGGGTCCCCCATCCCTACTAAACTGAAGCTCCCAGGGATTGAACCATTTGCATGCAAAGTGTGTCTTCTCTGCCATTCTGTACTCTCTTTTTTTTAAGCAATAAACTCCCTGACATAAGGAACTTGCCACCTAAATTAACTTGATCATAGTTGTGTATTGCTTCAGGCTCAACTAAATTAGACACATGCTTTTTGTTTTTCTTTTATTTTCCTTCAAAGCAGCAGTCATGTGGGACTGGGACTGGGGAAATTCGTCCTGAGGGAAGAGATGTTCAGTCATACTCCCATACCATTTGCCCATCAAGAGGAAATCATACAGACACCATATTGCTACATTTGACTTGACTGGGCAAATAGCAGCTTCAGAAGGGTGACTCAGATCAGCAGGTGGGAAAGGGTTAAACACCCCACCTCACAGCACCACTTTCTTAATCAGATTGGAAACCCCATGCAACTGGTTTAATTAAAGAAAACACACACATAAAATTCTGATTAAGGATATCCCAAGTCAGCTGCGGTATAGCACTTACCTTCTGTTACTTTGTAAACAAGAGGCTGAGACTGTTGCTAAGAATAATGATAGAGATCTGCAACACACCCCACCCCACTTGATTTGGTACTCTAGCTCAGAAGTGGAAGCACACAAACAATTCAGGATTCTTCCCCTCCAGTCTCTTTTCCATCTCCTCACTCCACCCTTAGTTGGATCCTGCAAAATCTCTCTGGGTCTAAATTCTACCAGATCACACACCCTGCACAACTGATGTCAGCTTGGATTTTTAAAAATAAGTAAAAAACCCAGGCCCCAACTCATTCATAACCTAAGTGCCCTGCTGAGTCCAGTCAAACATCCTGCTTCCTGGAAGCCCATATGAAGACAACTCTCCCCAGCAACTAAAATGCAGAGATCTACAGTGGTACCTCGGGTTACATACACTTCAGGTTACAAACTCCGCTAACCCAGAAATAATACCTCGGGTTAAGAACTTTGCTTCAGGATGAGAACAGAAATCATGCTCCCACGGCGCGGCAGCAGCAGGAGGCCCCATTAGCTAAAGTGGTGCTTCAGGTTAAGAACAGTTTCAGGTTAAGAATGGACCTCCGGAACAAATTAAGTACTTAACCTGAGGTACCACTGTATTGCCTTTGAACACAGAGGTTCCATTGCTAATTTGACATCCTCATGAATTTGTCTACCTCCTAAGTCAGCAGACATCATCATTTATTTATTTTTTTGTACAAGGGAATTCTACAAATTCATTGTTCATTGCGTGGAAAAGACTCTCTTTGGTCTGTTCTCAACAGTGACTTTGGCCAGTCAACGGTATAGGTCATTGGTTCTTAAACATTTCCTCCCATGGACCACTTGCTGAGGGACTCGGTGGATTTTTCTGCCAGGTGTACCGTGCTGTGCAAGATGTCAGAATAATTATAATTGCATAATTTTTTTGCTTCTTTTATTCCTTAGAATTCCACTGTATTTCTGTTTGAGTGCTATAGACATACAAGAAATAAAAGAAGCAACAAAATAAGTATGCAATGTGCCGTCTTCTGTCTTCAATGGCAAATCCATAGGCACCTGAATGAAGCTCATGGGATCCTGGTGACACTGCATCTCCTTGATCCCATTTTGTCTGTCCATTTCCAGCTGTGATACCCTTTGTGAGATGGGATGGCCAGAACGGTGCACAATATTCCAAGCATGGCCACGCCATTCATGTATACCAAGACACTATGGCACCAGCCTGTTTTTTTATACTCCTTTCTCAATAATTGCCTTTTCACCACTGCGGCATACTGAGTCAATGATTTCATTTAACTCTGTACTCATCACATTCCTGATATCTCTTAATTTGTTTTTTGTTTTTTGCTGCCATTTTAATGCATAGGCATGACCGATTTTCTTGCCTAAGCATGGCTCACTCCCCACTTAACATTGGAAAGTTTTACCAAGACAAGACCCATTGAAATTAATAGACTTAGCTTAGTCATGTTCATTCATTTTAGTGGGTCTACTCTGAGTGAAATTTAGTTGCATACAACACATTGAATCTCATTTGCCATTTTGTTTTTCACTCACCCAGCCTGGTATTTTAGAGTTATTCCCAGTCTGCCTGGGGGTTCAATATATTGAGTAATTTGGTATAATTCACAAATTCGTCACCTCTCACTGCTTTTATCTGACTCCAGATCATTTATGAATACAGTGGTACCTCGGTTTAAGAACAGCCCTGTTTATGAACTATTCAGTTTATGAACTCCGCAAAACCAGAAGTAGTGTCCCAGTTTGAGAACTTTACATCGGTCCTAAGAACGGAAGCTGAACAGTGGAAGGACACCGACAGCAGAAAGCGCACCTTGGTTTAAGAATGGTTTTGGTTTAAGAACAGACTTCCGGAACGAATTAAGTTTGTAAACCGAGGTACCACTGTACATTAAACAAAACTTGCTCCGCCTCCATACAGATTGGGGGGGGGGTTTCTATTGCTTACAATCAAAGTTATCCATTTACTCATACAACTCACCTCTTGTTCCTTATTTAGCTATCCATAACATGATCCATTCACTCACCCTGTTACTCAAGGATGTATGGTGAACAACTTTGTTGGGATAGTTACAAAGATAGCACCCTACCCAGCATTTTGGCTCAGCCCTAGTTGGTACAAAGAGCATATTGCTAGTAAGATAAATTGAGGGTGGCCCACATTGTCTGTAGCCTGCAATGTGGGCAAATGACCTGGGGATCAGATGAGCTGTGCAAGGTTTTTGTTCCTTGAAATAAGGACTCTGGGGAAGCTATAGAAGAAACACCATTCTCAGTACAGGGCCATTGTGCAGTCTGCATAAGAAATGCTTTGAGATTTCAAATCAAACACCTGTCCTTACATTTCCCATTGGGCAATTTCTTTCAAGCCACTCAATTTGCTATGAAAATAATGCCAATACAATCAGACACTTCTCCTTTTTACAGGAAAAAAAGTTACGAAATGAAATCTCCCTGCTCACCAATAACATATATGCATGCTGAGTTAATTCATATTCTAGTCTCACCCACCCACATGTAATCTGGTTACTGTACATAGCCATTTTAAAAACTTGAAATGTTTGACATGAATGTAGATATAGCCGAGCTTCACTTTCTCTCCCCCCCCCCCTTTCAAAGTATTATTTGGCAGCAAACATATTCATTGTTAGTTTGCGATCAGTTCCTCAGGGGCACCAGTAGGAACATAAAAGATTTGAGGCTTGGTCCCATAGAAACCAATTTTCATATGAAGACGTATGTGTATAGATGCAGATTTTTATAATTTAGATGCCACAGAAGGCAGGACAACCATTTCCTCATCCAAATCACTGCAAATAAATTCTTTGATTAATTTGCACCCCACAACAAATCACCCCAGTTCAGTTCTTCTTTCATTCGTTTACCCTCTATTAATTTTTCCATCAGCTCCTGCTCCAAATCAAGTTAATTCCTCTTCAACAACCCCTCTCATTGCTCTTTAAATTCACCATGTCATAGCTGTGACACCCACAGCACCCCCTAGGCTCGGCGCCCAGTGTGGTGGAGTCAGTCACACTGCCCTAAATCCACTTCTAGGAGCATAATGGGACTCAGGTTGGGTTGTGATTTCACTGTGGAGAAACCTGTCCAAAAGAAAGCAGGAATCCAGCAGTTGATATGTACTCAAGGTGCAACTCAACCCAGAACTACTCTGCATGCAATGGAGTTGCACTGGCTGCAGCTGAATACAGATAGAATTTGCCTTGTAGCCTTTAATAACTCACCTCCGAAAGAAAATAATTCATTTAATGTACCTTGACAAATCATGAGTGTCATCACCGGAGAGAGAGAGGGAGGGAGGGAGGGAGAAAGTACAATAAGGCTTAGAAATAAGTGCCATGAGCAGTGAAACACAGCTTCCTTCCACATTTTTTGGTTTTTTTATATTAAAAAAAATAGTTCAAATATCCCAGACGTATTAAACTGTAATTTAACTTAGGCTGTACTCATGTCCAATTGCTTGCTGGTGCATCATATAAATGAAAGGATGCTGCAGCAAACTCCCTGACGTAATGAGCAGGTTAACAAATATGGAAATCTACCATAACCCAACACCCCAGGAGAGTTACAAAGAGAGAGAGGGAGAGGTGAACGAACTGGAAGGAAAGGAAATGAGCAAAATCAAAATTTTGTAACATTGTGTATGTAAAGAAAGAGGAGGGCTAGGAAAGCCTGCTTCTCCCACAACTGCCTTGAGAAATAGGCCAATCACATCCCAAACTATCTGGTAATTGCTGCAACCAACCTCCTCCTCTTAACTCCTCCAGCCCCCAGACAGGAGGGAGTTCTGGGACTTTCAAGCAAACACCTAAACAGGGACTCAGAAATGGAATCCACTTTACTGGACCCACCACAGGTTTATCCACCAAGATCCATCTCAGTTTACACCGTGAGCAGAGCAAGCTCCCAGCACCCAGATCTGGCTTTGCTTCCTGTGGGCCTCCACGTCTTCTATCGTACCAGACCTAATGGCCACCAGCCATCACTGGCTGCCTTATCATGCAAAGTGACATGGGCACAGAGGAGAGAAACCACACATGCAAAGCGTGGCTTTCCATCCCCTCACTGTGAAGTTACAGGGAACCAGGCAGAGAGCCTTCTCAGTGGTGGCCCCCACCCTATGGAATGGCCCTCCCATCAGATGCCAATGAGATAAGTAACAATACAACCTTTAGAAGACATCTGAAGGCAACCCCATATAGGGAAGTTTTTAATGTTTAATGGTGCTTCTGTATATTCTTGAAGCCGTCCAGAGTGGCTGGGGGAACCCAGTCAGATAGGTGGGGTACAATTATTATTATTATTATTATTATTAGTAGTAGTAGTAGTAGTAGTAGTAGTAGTACTATTATGAGGGGTATACACTATACAGTGGTGCCCTGCAAGACGAATGCCTCGCAAGACGAAAAACTCGCTAGACGAAAGGGTTTTGCAGTTTTTGAGCTGCTTCACAAGACGAATTTCCCTATGGGCTTGCTTCGTAAGACGAAAACGTCTTGCGTTTTTTGCAAGTTTGTTTCCTTTTTCTTAACACCGTTAATACAGTTGCGACTTGACTTCGAGGAGCAACTCATAGAACGCGGTGTGGTAGCCTTTTTTGAGGTTTTTGGTGATTTTTGAAGCTTTTCCAAAACTTTTCCGACACCGTGCTTCGCAAGATGAAAAATTCGCTAGACGAAAAAACTCGCGGAACGAATTAATTTCGTCTTGCGAGGCACCACTGTACATTTAAGTTGGTCCCTGGGAATACGTTCATCTATTTCTCCTTTAAAATGTATAATTTTAATATGCCTCAAATGGAAACAAGATTCACCATGCTTTCAGTAAAGAACACAAGTTGTGTTATACGTAGTCAGACTACAGTGGTACCTCGGGTTAAGAATTTAATTCATTCTGGAGGTCCATTTTTAATCTGAAACTGTTCTTAACCTGAGGTACCACTTTAGCTAATGGGGCTTCCCACCACCCCCGCAGGATTTCTATTCTCAGCCTGAAGCAAAGTTCTTAACCAGAGGTACTATTTCTGGGTTAGCAGAGTCTGTACCACTGTATTCACCTAGTGCTGATTCTGACCCCAAAAAACACTCTCTGGAGTATTGGGGGCAGTGGCAGAGGGAAAACTCCAGAATAATGTGGAATGTGGGATGAGGGGCTGCTGGAGCAGCAGGGGGAAGCACTCCAGTTCAGATGTGGATCCTAATATGAGTTAACTTAATGAGATTCATGGTGGGGAAGTTCATGCCCTCTGCCCCATTCCATGTTGCCCAGGAGGACCCCCACCCAAGAAATCAGTGTGGCTGCAAGAAGACTTGGGTGACTGGAAACATTCCTTCCATGAGGCTCCTACTTATCTTAGGATCCAAGCCAATGCGTCCAGGATACTTTCATCTTATTTTCAAACATGCTACATTAAATACCTGAACTCCAAAATGCTGAGAATATATAATGACTTTTTAACAAGGTGACACGATCAGGAAATATTAAAATAACTAATCCTTCCTCCTTCACTTTCTTCCTGGGCAAGAGATGAAGAAGCATGTGTTAAAGAAGCCAGATGTGAAGTTCTGCAGGGTGTTCTTCCACCACCTCAGGCTGCTACCGCAAGTTAAAAACTACACAAAATAGCTCATCACACTGATATAGAAAAGAAGTGGCATTTGTACCTAGATTCACAATCTAGTGAGAAGTAATGATAGAAGACTATTCAATTATTTTCCATTAGAGTGTCCTACTTAGACTTTCATCTGTGGCAGTTAGCACATCCTTTGATTCCCCCCCCTTCTTTTAATGGGAAAAACAAATAACTCTGAATGATCCCCCATGAAATGACTGAATTATGGAGGAAATAGAGGCATTGCACTGCCCTTCCTCATGTGACACTGTCCTATGGTTTTTGTTTTGAATTGCAGCTCAAGAAAGGTTGAAGAGGATGACTTTGAAGATTTCACGACAAACCAAAAATGGGTAATGTCTCCAAAAACGCATGACACTGACGTGACACTGTTGTTAAACAAGTTGCTGAGAGAATATGATAAAAAGCTGCGGCCAGACATTGGAAGTGAGTGCTTTCTTTCCCTTTAATTTTCTGTAATGAATATATCCTATGGCTGTGTCCGTATTTTCTTTTTGTTTTAGTAACCAATGTGCATGATCAGAGGCGTACATAGAGACCAATGTGTTTTGGTTCAGGCTGACTACAACCTGTAGTAGAAATTGGATTGTATACGAGACACTGGGCAATCAGTAAATAGTACGAAAATAAAATGGTAAGGCTATAATTATATATAGTAGTGCATCATTGAACTCAGCGAGACTAACCTTTGAGTAGACATGCATAATAAGATTGTGCTGTTTGCAACATAATAAAAATATACACATTTTATAAAATGGGTGCATTTAGACTTTTTAATACTACACTTTGGCTTCCCTATCTCAAAAACTGTTGGAAAGCTGGGGAAGATACAGAAAAGGTCAACTGAAATGATCACAAGGCTAGACCATCTTCCCTTGCATGAAAAGTTAAGATGTCTGAGTGCTTTTTAGTTTGGGAAACAAGATGACTGATACTATGGAGATCTATAAAACTATGGAGTGAGAAGAGAGTGAATAGCTGAGACATTTTAATCCCTCTGTCATAATACTAGAATTTGGGTACATAAGGAAGTTGATAGGTAGTAGTTTAAGGACAAGACAGATTGTATAGTTAGTTAACTTCTGCAATTCACTATCACCGATGTGATAACATGCATTAATTTAGATGGATCTTAAAAGGGATTAGGATTAATTCACAGAAGATACATCTATAGCTATATATGTAGGTATAACCATGACATCTAAGAACAGAGGGTGGCATCCATTGGATGTCCCTGATGCGCAGCGTAAATTAATAATGCAGAGTCTTCTTCAGTAAAAGAATAAAAGCTTTACTGAGTTAAAATAAACTTGGTGGCAAATAACAGCATAGTGAACAGAAGAGTAAGCTAGCTTCAGAGCATACACAGAGTTTCAATTGAGCACAGGCTCCACCACACACTGAGACTGAGACACAGAGACACACACAGACACTGAGTGAGGCACTGAGTCTACCTGCAAGCAGATACAATACTTATACAGAGAATGAGTCATCCCCAAGATGAGTCACAGTGATTCAGCATGCTAAATGATTCTGCAGCTTTTCAGCATTTCACAACATTTCTAGACTCCTTTACTGCTTCCTTTACTGCTTCTGCTCTCAAATACCTTTGTCACATGACAGTCCACCCCACTGACAGAAGGTGTATGTTAGTGGAACTGAGCGGGTGGGATAGTTGGGAAATTCCTGCTCCAACTGCAGCCCTCTGCCACCCCTGAAACTCTGCCAGGAAGAATCCCCAATCCTCCAGAGTAGATTTTCAGTGGACTGGGGTTCAGGGTAGAACACGAAAAATAGTCTTCATCCTTCTTCAGCTGAGGGATGCCTTTCATCAGCAGAGGGTACCATCTGAAAACTTAGATGTTCAGGGACAGTGTATCTGCCACAGCAGGCTGCAGGGGGGAGATTCGTCATCATCACATTAATTTATGAATCTCCTTTTATATTTGTCTCAAGACGATTTACTGACGTGTAATAAAACCAGCTAAAAATAGTTTTATAAACAGTACAACTTCCTCCCCCAAGATGTTTTTTTTAAAAAAAACAAACCCAAAATGAACACCAAAGACTGAGACCTTTTCATTCTGATAGAAAAGGCGGATGAACCAAAAAATTCAAAGCCAGATAGTGGACACCTGTCTTATCTTGACAGGGATGCTGTTCCACACAAAAGGGGTAGTCATACTGAAATCCCTGCTCTGAAATATTGTGGAGTGGGCTTCTCATATTTTGAGGACTTTCAAGAGAAACTCATCTGCAGAACACAGTGACCTACAGGGTGATTTTTCAAGGATACACGAGAAGCATTGGAGTAGGCCCTCTTCACTGCAACTTCTTGGAAATTAAAAGCACATTTGTCAACAAATAAAAGCTGGGCCCCCAACCCATATCAGAAATGCATTCCAAATCCAGCTGCATTTTCCTTCCAACAGAAAAGTGGCCAGGTTAAGAATCCTCCTCCTTTTTTAAAGTATTATTCATATAATGTACTGAAAGGTGAATTCCTCCTACTCAGTTTTGGTTAGTTTCTACCTCCCAATGCAACCTCATAAGACATAGTATTTGGTAGATTCCTTTCAATCCTCTGGAGAAAGTTTTCCTCTGTGTGTGTGTGAACGAACAGGGGGTCAGTGTCAGGGTGCTGCCAGCAGCTCCCGGCTGGTTGCCCAGGGATGTATAAAGAGAAGGAAAAGTTTCTTATAGTCCTTTTTTATTTCAAACTTTACAGAGAGAGGCTATAGAACCCAGCCTCTTGGATAATGGTGTTGTCCCAAGTGAATCTCCATTCCCCCTTCTCTTCTACTTGCTCATTTGTCATCCTCATCATCTCCTCTATGGGTGCCGCTAAGTGGCCTCTGTCTTCGACCACTTTGCTCTTCTATTTTTAAGGCTCGCCAGGTTCTGGGAGATGGTGGGTCTGGAATGCTTTCTAGTGACAACTTGTCAGCCAGCTGCTGCTCTGTCTCTGCTCCTCTTCTCCCATTATTTCCCAGCTTTCCCCCTCATCTGCCTCTGAGCTGTGACCTCCTGCAAACCTCTGTTGTAAATCTACACTGTTTTTCTCTTCTTCCTCCTGCTTGGAAGGGTCAGGATGGGGAGGCAGTCACCACCACTCCTCCTTCTCTGCCCAGCCCCTGGCAGTCAGAGGGAACAGAGGAAGGGAAAGATCCATTGTGCAAGAATTTTAGCAAAAAGCAGCCCATCTAGCCAGACAGAAAACTCCTGTAGCAGCTTTGCAAATTGATCCACAAGTCCTTCTCAGATAACTGAATTAACACAGGGCCCATTTGAAGTGGCTTGGGCAGAGGAGCTCAGAACCCATTATTAAGCATGGATGAACAAATCGGGAACAGCCTTGTAGAATCATATGAGATGGAAAAGGCTAAAAGACTGTCAGGTCCAACTTCTGGGCTGCAAGCCAGGATAAACAAAACCCTCTAAACAGGTAGCAGGCAGAAAATGATTTGCCTTAACAAGCAGTTTGCATCCCTAGATTCACAGATCCCTGATTCAAGGAATAGATCTGGTGTGCTGAAAGTCACCCAGGTGTGAGGAATGGGCTGTAATGCATTTTACTTTTTAGCCGTTTGTTTTTGTTTGAAAACACTCAAGTTTATTTTGTTAATGCGGTGCTGTGCAACTGGAATTAATTTGTATTGAATCAGCCCAACGTATGCAGATAAAGACTCAGGAAGTGATTTGTGGATGACAACAGGCTCCCAGACACACCTAGGTTAGGCACCTGCATGCAGTAATTCTGCCGTTCTAAGCAATAACTCAGAGTTAGCACCACTAGCTGCCTGGTGCGTAGAGTAGATGAACAGTATAGGACATTTCTGATGGTTCAAGGGAAAAATAGGTGTGAAAGGAGAATTCCTGTAGGACAAGATCCTGGTTGGGGGAGAATATTCTTTGGTGCGGGAACCCCAGCAAAGATTTTAAATCCACAACATATGCAGTAAAATCAGGGCTCTTTTTCAGCCATAACTCAGTTCCGGCACCTCTATAATGGGCACCATTGCCTTTATAAGAGAACACGGGAGGTGTTCATGTTGAGTTCCAGCACCCCTTTTTCTGGAAAAATAGCACTGAGTAAAGTTGTTGGCATCCTTCTGTCTCAATAGACAATGGAATGTGCCTCTGGGGGTGAAATCAAATCACTGCGTTTGCAGCATTGAAGTGACCTCCCCAAGGCACGTGTCTGGGCAGTCCTGGGTTGCCCAGATGACAAGACCTCCCTCAGCCTCACTGGTGTGGTCCAAAGCAAAGCAAAGCAGAACAATACATATGGCTCCAGCTTAGCTGCAGGAATTGCTGGAAACCACCTTATTGATTGTTGGATCCACTATTGGTCTCATCCACTCAATCTGCCAGAGCCTATCTTTGTATGCAGAGGAAGTCCTTGACTCACTGAGGGTTTGAGATCCATCAGCTACCCTCACCTGGTTTAGCCGGCCAATCGAAGCCATTCTCTAACACCCCATGTACCACATGCAGCAAACTAAAGTGTGAAAATCTAGGCTGTTTAGACCTTTAATATATGCCCTTGAGAGTTCCAAAACTTTCCTCTTCCCTTCACATAGGAAAAGACTACATGTTTGGCTTACTGAAAATCTGCCCAGTTTAGCTGCTTCAGAGACTGAGCTTCTCAGGTTGAGGGATCTAAAGCTTGATTACTTGGTCCCTCCCAAGGTAAGCTAAGCCTGGCAGGACAGCTTGCTCTATGGTATTAACCTTTTCATGCATTAAGATTATCAGAACGATCGCGTGCAACTAAGCCACTTCCCCCAAAGATCAGACGTTTTTCAAAAAGCAAGTGACGGGAAAATGCCCTTAAAAGTGTGGGATAACACTTTGATGCAGCATTATCTAACCTCCCCGCAAACAAATCGCAATGAATTCTCTTCAAATAGCCAATATCCTCTTATCCCCCAGCAAACAAATCAGGATTAATGTTCAATAAACAAGTAGTCTAGCTGTATCCATAGCCTATATGGTGTGGGTTTTTTGTTTTGTTTTAAGGGTTGGGTTTTATTTCCCTGCTTGTATAACCCAGCTGCTTCACTAAAGGCAATTGGTTACTAATTGAACTCGGCCCATCTTAGTTCACTGCTAACACAACCTTGCATAGTAAAATCCAGTGTTAGAAGAAAAGCTGTTAATATTTCAATTTCATGGATGCGTCATGCTAGGCATAAAGAGCTTTCAACACCTGATCAAATGGAGCTCTTAAAGTTTGAACAATAACATAGTTCACAGCCAATAGCAACACCTGCAGCTAAATTTTGGAAGTGCTATTTCGTTTTATGCTGGGCAGCTTGTCCCCAGGTCACAAACTCTGGAAATAAATCATCTCTCCCACACAAGCCTAGAATGAGCAGAATAAATCACGTTACCATTCTACAGGGAACTACCTAATAATAAAGTGAGTTTCCATAATGTTAGCTGTGGTTACACATTTTCCCCAATGCTGAAAGATCCGTTGGCAAAATAATTCCCATTATCTCTCAGCATGCAATCATAAATCTTGGCTTAGATCAAGGAGTCAAATTATTTGACATCTCATATATTCCAACAGACAGGGTAGGAAAGTCCATATAACTCTGGACTGTATATTGAGATACTTAAATAACTCCAATAAACAGCAGCCTAGTTTTTGTGAAGCACTTATCCTTGCAAATGCCAGCATAATGGTAGGAAAGTGAATCATCATTGTTGCTGTGGTTTAAAGGGATTCCATCTTCTCCTCCATGTCTTCTATTGGAAAAAGCCCAACTTTTGAGCTCATACAACTGATACTTGGGTACCCAAGACAGGATGTGCTGTCATCCATTGGTATGCTGCCCATTAGGGCTGGGTGATATCTGGCTTTCAACATCACAATATATCACCAGCTAAAAATCACTATATACTGATATATCACAATGTCTGAAATAGGGATGGAGCTATGTAGAGGCATTGGCTGGCTCCACGGTTTCCCCTGCATTGTGATTTTTGCATAGCAAGCTCACACATGCACAACATGATCCACAATATATTGCCAAGTCAAAAATTAAGAAACTGGCCTCACAATATGGACTTCAAACTGGTTTTGGATGATATATCGATATATTGCCCCAGCCTACTGCCCATCATGCTGGCCAACAGATACATTGTCTGAGCTGGCAGAGATAATTTTGGACCTGGTGGAGGGGAGGGATCTCTTGGAGTGTGGTACTGGAGTACTTCAACATCCATATTGAGCTCCTTTGTTAGGAATAGCTCAGGACTCCATGGCTACCATGAAAACAACGAGACTATACTAAAGTTAGTTGGGCTCTAGTGACACGATGGCCTATAACACTTGATTTAGTGTTCTCAGCCAGCTGAAATGCCAGTGGGGGGGTGGGACATATTAACAATTTCTTTTTCACTGATAAATTACTATTTGGTAAGATTTAGAGGCATAGGACCTTCAAGAGGACCAGTTAGGCTGCTCTTCTCCCAGAGGCAAATCGATGGTCTCTTGGGGACCTTTGGGAGAATTTCCAGTTGGCAGAGTTGTCACTCCTGATGAAGTCCTGATTGATCAATGGGTTAAGGAAATGATGATCAAAGACCAACTCCCACTGACTAGATCCCAACCCTCTTCCTAGGGAGCTTGGCATGATAAAACAGCTGGGATCATAGCTGTCAGCTTTTCCCTTTTCTTGCGAGGAATCCTATTCGGAATAAGGGAATTTCCCTTAAAAAAGGGAAAAGTTGACAGCTATGGCTGGGATGGTGCAAAGATGGAGGAAAACTCAGGAGAAATCCAACTGAGCATGGGTTAGAACTAAGGGCTACTAATTTTGCTACCTTCTTCTATTCTTTGGTAACCATTACAGTTATCTAACTCTTAGACATAGGACTGTCTTTGAAGCATTTGATGCAGAATCAAATGGCTAGATTATTAACTGAGACTTGCTGATCTGACCACAACATTCCAAGTGCTTAAAAATCTGGCTTCTAGGTCTTTTTCTGGGCTCGACTCAGAGTGCAGGCATTGACTTACAAAAGCCTTCAGTGGTCAGGCTATCCAAAGATCCGCCTTTTTCCATATCAACCTGACCATATGCTATAATTTTCAACAGAAGCTTTCCTCTGTGCCATCAGGCATTAGGCAGATGGCAACTGGAGACTGGACCTTGTGGCAGTGACATTTAGGTTTTGGAACTCCTTCCTCAGAAAGATTTGTGCGATGCCCTCGCTTTTATATTTCTGGTGCCAAATAACATCAATATCATTCAGGTGAGAATTTGGGGAGGAAGGAGTTTGACATTTCATCATTTTATTGCTTCAGTTTAAACTTTAAGCTGTGTTTTATTTTTGATGTTTTAGTTTGATTTTTTGGGTAAGGGATAAAACATTAAATACATTGCATATTGGCAGAAAAGGCAAAGGTCGTACAGAGGATCTGAACCAGGTGCTAAACCGAGGGCCATTTGATTTTCTGCCAAGCACCAAAGTCACATGGCTAGCTCCTATGCCTCTGCTATTGGAGGGGAATTCTCTAGTTTCATAAGCTATGATGTAATTAATCATATAAATACAATACAGTGGTACCTCTAGTTATGAACTTAATTCGTTCTGGAGGTCCGTTCTTAACCTGAAACTGTTTTTAACTAGAGGTGTGCTTTTGCTAATGGGGCCTCTTGCTGCCGCCGCACTGCCAGCACACGATTTCCATTCTCATCCTGAGGCAAAGTTCTCAACTTGAGGTAACTCTTCCAGGTTAGCGGACTTTGTAACCTGAAGTGTTTGTAACCTGAGGTATTTGTAACTCGAGGTACCACTGTATAGCATTTCTAAAACATATAATGCATTAAAAGATAGACAAGTTAAAACATTTTATATATATATATATATATATATATATATATATATATATATATATATGCAGTTCTCTTTGTCCCGTTACTTAATTAAAATAAATAAATAAATAAATAAATTAGTTGTATCCTCTTTGAATTAGAATGCATGCTTCATTCCCCTTCTCTGCCTGCTCCCTCGTTCTCTTTAGTTAGGATCTAAAGAACCACACAACCATCACCCAAAAAGGTTTCTTTGGCTTGTAATTGTCAAACAGCAATTATGACATCTCAAAACTTGTTCCACAGCAAACCAGTTAACCTGCTTTCAGTCTATTCAGTTGTGCATATTTGCAAGCTACTTGGAACGCCTTCATTCTCTTACGTCATTTGAGTCTCCATGTAACAAATCAAGATATGGCATAAAAGGAGCTGTGTCTTTAAATTATAGCATTCTTTTAGAACAATATGCAGATGATACAGGAGGTCTCTGGACAGTATGGAGAAGAAACTTGGGGATCATAATTGCAGATAATAAATGGCAATAAATTTGGCACAACCCGTCCCTACAAACAATCTCTGCTCATTTGCAGGAGGCTTCTCTCAAAATTATATTTTGCTGGCACTGGAATCCATCACGTCTAGCCAAAATAAACACTACCATCTCTCCCTTATGCTGGAACAGCTGCAAAGACATAGGCTCATATTTTCATGTATGTTGGTATACTCTTTTTGGGGAAAGGTGTTTCAGATTATTTTGAAAATTGCTCATTAATCCCTTCCCCCCAATTCAGCTCTAGCCTTGTTATTCTTAGACTCAAATTTAAATAATAACCTTAAATGCAGAGAATTAGTATTTTTTTCTATTATCAGCAGCCCAATTAAGAATAGCCCGATACTGGAAACAACCTATAGAAATCCTCATTGAAACCTGCGTAAAAAATATTTGGATTGCAGTTCTATCAGAAGGCCTTACTCGCCATAGAAGGGTAATTAAAGGCACTTCAGAGATAGACACTTTTGGCAAGACCTGGCTTCCATTCTTTTCCTTTATAAATGAGACAGAATATACTTTTATTCTGCCCGTAACACAAGAATCTCTGTGGAGAGGATACTTGAATTGACAATGCATAAATAAACATATTGCTTGAGTACTCTGTACAACATATGAAACTTAGTAAGAATGTACCACTGGACATTCTCCAAGTTACTGTAGTTATATGTTGTTCTTGTATTTACATGAAAATCAATAAAAATTATTTGGATTACAAAAAAAAACCACTTATGCATTTAAGGTGCGTTTCAAAAACCAATTTCTGGGGAAACATTCCATTGGGTGTAAGCAACACAAAACAGCCAGCTTTCAGAATGATCCCATTCTCTTTTTTTGCACTGCTAATGATTAGTTGTACTGCTTGGTTTATGTCACTAGGTGTCAGTGTAGTACTGTATGCACAGCTAAGAGCACAATATCTTTAAAGGTCAAAATAACAAGTGAGGCCCTTTGAAAACAACTGGATTTTCATTAATTTCCTGTTCCCTATGGCTGTAATCCTGTGTTTCGTTAAGTGTCTGTGTTCCCTTAAGTGTCCCATTAGCCCTGCTGGACACAGTGAGATTTGCTTTTGAGTAAACAAACATAAGCTGGACTGTGCTGCAAGGGATTTTTTCCCCTGGCTCTGTGGAACAAGACTATATTTCTTCAATAAAAACAAGCAATTGGACTTATAGCCTTTTCCCTAAAAAAGAGAGAATATTTCCAAGTGTGGTAGGATTTTCAATGAGTCACTTTGTGTGAGTTTAATGCAAAATATATCATGGTATAGAAAAGAGAAGTGAAATAAATGGAAGATAAAGAAATGTCAACTAATATAGTTGTGGGGTTTTTTAAGAAGTCAGCAACCAGTCATGCATTTTAAATAGGGATTCAAATATGAATGCCAGTGAGGTGTATAAAAGCAGATAATCTATATTTTCAAATGCTCTTTGTGCTTAGAAACGCCTGTGGAATACAGCACTTTTGATGAACTGAATTGCACCTGATTATTTTCTATTTATATCCCATTTTGATGCCTCAAGGCAGTAGCTATCAAAGGCACTCCAGAACAATGAAAAAGAACAACAAGGTGGTGTGTGGGTTGGGGATGGACTTGAAATAATTGGAAACCCAGTCACTCTGGATGCCCTGGTTTATTTTGGGGTGGGGTAGGATGGTTGAGGGGACATGGGTGGCACTGTGGGTTAAATCACAGAGCCTAGGACTTGCCGATCAGTAGGTCATCGGTTCGAATCCCCGCGACGGGGTGAGCTCCTGTTGCTCGGTCCCTGCTCCTGCCAACCTACCAGTTCGAAAGCACGTCAAAGTGCAAGTAGATAAATAGGTACTGCTCTGGCGGGAAGGCAAACGGCATTTCCACGCGCTGCTCTGGTTCGCCAGAAGCGGCTTAGTCATGCTGGCCACATGGCCTGGAAGCTGTACGCCGGCTCCCTCAGCCTATAGAGCAAGATGAGCACCGCAACCCCAGAGTCGGCCACGACTGGACCTAATGGTCAGGGGTCCTTTACCTACGATGGTTGAAGGCAAAAGCGAAAAGCCACAGTGCACAAGAAAAACATCACCCACATTGCTTGGGACCCTGGCCTTTGACTTATGAACTTAATGTATCATGCATGCCAGACACTTCGAAAGCAACAAAATGGTTTATATAAATGAAACGCAATGTGGTGTACACTGTAAGAAAAATGTGAAACATATTGTATGACATCTGACAGTGTCAGAGTGTTGTGCAATGAACCTTCTAATGCAAGCAGGACTTCATTCCCTCCTTGCATCTCTGCTGGATTTCCTCACACCCCCAAAATCTCCCAAGAGCAGAAGCGGGGGCTGCAGAAAAGAGGAGAGGAAAGGGAAATCCCATCATGTCCATGTTAGATATTGCCCATTAAGAGTAATTTATCAGCTTAAGTTCATAAAATAAGATTGAAGTAATTGCAGAACGTGGAGAGCTCTAACAGCAAATTGTAAAGAAGAAGAAGAAGAAACCATGTATATTTCAAAAGGGTGTTTTATTAGATTATACAGAAATTTCATGAGGCAAAATTCATGAGGTAAGACTTGATTAATTGTAAAATGTGGAGACAAATGAAACAAAAATAAATTTATAAGGTGTTAGGGAAATTATCACATAACACACAAGAGAAGATTTGGTTAATGATTAATCCACAAGTAGGAAAAATGTAATTCAGCAGGGCATGATGAGGCAAGGTGCGATCAATTATTAAATTTAGGTACCAATGATACTTACAAAATAAAATTAAACCTCTTCTTACAGCCACGTAATAGAATCAAATTGTAAAATTCACATGGAAAAGCTTGGCCAATTTAGATAATTATTAATGTAGGTATTAAGCACATTTGGGAATATAAATAGAAATAGCTATTAAAATGAATTTATACTTTAAGAAAATGAATGAATTTCTGGTCATATAAACGGTAACTTTATTATTAACTTAATGTAGGTCCAGAGATCTGGGTGAGCAACAAGTGTGTTTGCATTCTGCCAGTTGAAAAAGACCTATAGGGCAACCCAATTCCCCTTTTGTGTCTCTCTTGAAGGTGTGGGAGTTGGATGGGCTAAAGCTGTCCTGGTTAGCATCCCCCTGGTCACCTGCAGAAATATGCTCAGTTTCCCCTTCTGTCCACCCTAAACGGGCAGACAGAAATATGGCTGGTGGTATTTTGATTGATTGATCCATTGATATTGATCCATTGATATTGGGGACATCTTCCCAATAGTGGGTCCTGAACCCCTGGCCTACCTGGCAGCAAGCCAGTATGTCAAATCCAAAGTTCAAATCCACACAAGCAAAGTCCAAAGGGTCAGGAAACTCAGTCCAGGGTCAATCCAAGTAGTCTAGCAGTCAGGATACAGTCCAGAATCAAACCCAAAGCACAGTTCCACAGAGGCCCAGGAACATCCAAGCAAAGGTCAATCAACATGAGCAGCTGAGCAGACACAGCAAGCCAGCTCTGCTTCCCTCTGCAAATCCCTTTGCAGGCTGATTGCAGCACCTGGACTTAACGAAGCAGGTGGCCCTCCCCTGTTCTGAGCTGAGGAATCACACACCTCCTCCCAGAGCTAGCGAGCCCCACCTGGCCAGCTAGGAAGCTGGGCTGTGGGCCCTGGCCTGCCTCAGCCTCCTAGAGCTCCCATCTTGCTGATCCCTACACCTCAAAGCCTGCCATGTTCATGGAGACAGACCCCCCCCCAGCTCTGCTGATGGGTCCTATGCATTGACCCCAAGCCCCTCGCTATCCTCCGTCACCCTGTGAGTATTTCCTTCCCCCTCCCCTGCTTGTCCTGGTGTGTCCCACTTCTAGCTGGGATCCTCTTCCACCCCGCCATCATCCTGCTGTGGTTGCTAACAGAAAGCCCTATAAGAAGCCTTTCAATGGGCATTTGATCCTTAGCTGACCCAGTTGTTCTCATTGGGCCCAATGTGGGTCTGGTTACTGTGCCAGAATAAGGCTGGTGCAAAGAGAAGCCTGCCTTGCCATTTCAGCAGGGCTGAGGAGGCAACAGCATCCCCACAACTCAGTGAAGTCCCTGCAGATTGTGTGTGTATGTGTGTGTGTGTGTGTGTGTGTGTGTGTGTTGCTGCCTTATTTATTTGTCCATGTATTCATGGGCTTGTAGTATTTTTAATACCGGTTCTACTGTTTCGTGGATGTTACAGTTATATGTTTTTATTGAATTTTATTATGTATGTGGGTTGTTGGGGGTTTTGTGTGGCTGGTAGTACATCACTTTGGGCAAGATAAAGTGACTATCAAATTCAATAAATAAATAAAAACATTACTCTTATGGAGAACCACCTTATAAGTTGGTTCAGTGCCCATTCTGCTGCCCGGATGCATTAACCTGGCATGCCCGACTTTTGATCCTCACTGGTCATTTGATTTCAGAACAATGTGGCTAAACTCACAAACTGAATGTCAGGTCACACACTGACCTGGTATGTGTGTTCTACATTTGTTGTAGAAGCCTAGGTACTGGATCCCTCCTGTAGGAAAAAATGAGGTCAGTGAGACCCTTTTCCTTCCCATGGACTCAGCACATAGCCTGACCCATAGGATCCAAGTAGTCTTGCTTAATGTAGCAAATTCCAACACTTCAATATGTTGTTGTTGTTTAGTCGTGTCCGACTCTTCATGACCTCATGGACCAGAGCATGCCAGGCACTCCTGTCTTCCACTGCCTCCCGCAGTTTGGTCAAACTCATGCTGGTAGCTTTGAGAACACT
The DNA here is from genome assembly GCF_964188305.1 of Podarcis bocagei. Lineage (NCBI taxonomy): Eukaryota > Metazoa > Chordata > Lepidosauria > Squamata > Lacertidae > Podarcis > Podarcis bocagei. The sequence continues at coordinate 33,507,025 of NC_138130.1, forward strand.
ATCCTCTATCTCGTCCTCTATCGTCCCCTTCTCCTTGTGCCCTCCATCTTTCCCAACATCAGGGTCTTTTCCAGGGAGTCTTCTCCTCTCATGAGGTGGCCAAAGTATTGTAGTCTCAGCTTCAGGATCTGTCCTTCCAGTGAGCACTCAGAGCAAATTCCAACACTTCAATATACCATTCTTTTAATCACATAGGTGCTGGTGGTATTTTTTCTTCTTCTAATACTTTTTATAAGTTATCTATGCTACTGCAGTCATAAAGAAAAATTGCTTTTTTTGTCCTTTGGTACCTATGTATCCCAAATATCCCAACATAATATCTTGCTGGTACTTCCTCACCACCAGACACTCCTGTCCTTTTCACATTTCCAATAATTAGTGTTATATACTCTAGATAGTCTTAGAGGACTTGCATAGCATCTTACCCACAGTTTTAATGAATTACCAATTAGGACTAATGATGCTGTAGTGCTTGTTTGCATATGTCCAGGTGTATTTTCATACACAACCCAGAACTGGTTCTCCAATTAAAACAGAATAACAGCTTTTAGAGAAAGCCAGTACTGCTTTATTTGATGTGTAAAGGAGATTCATATGTTTGTGTTATACAGGAGGCATTTCAGGGAAGCCCTATTGACTTACATCTGAGTAAACAGGATCAGACTAATTGTTTACATCTGATTCTGGTTTAAAATCTGAAATAAAACTGTTATAATTTAAATAACAGGCATTATAATGTGGTTTAGCTTTATTGCCATGTTTGTCATTCTATTGCACACCAAAGATCTACTCTGTAAATGTGTTTATGCATATTCTTACATAGTATGTCAATTTCACATCATCAGTATTGCTATATTCCACCTCTTCAACAACAACAGAACTGCATAGAAATAGAAAGTGCATCCTTTTACAATATGGGGATTATGTTCAATTTAGCTGCTGCTAATAAATCCAATATAAATTCTCCATCTGGTTTTTGAATTGCTTCTTTTAGATATCCTAGTAGGATGACCTTGATACATCTAAATCAGGCATGCCCCTAATGTGATTAAAGATTGTTTTCCATAATTTAATCTTGGGACAAGTCCAAAATCTCAGCCTTAATGATGTTACGTTTCGGACGAGAATCATGTCCCAAGTTAGATATATCTTTTCATCTGTGAGAAGTCGGGCTCCTGTGCCACTGAGATTGGAGCTAGCAGGTTTTCTTCAGCTGTACCAAAATATGTCACCAGTAAGATATTTGAAGTACCAACATCTCTCCCTCCCCCCCTACCCCCTGAAGTATAATAATGCAATGTCTGAAGAAGGAAGAAATAACCTTTCGCAAGGCCACAAAACTGGCTCAAAGTGGGTCATGTGCTGGACATTCTATGACTATTAGTGAGTGTACAGAAGGAGCCGAAGGACAAAACTCTGAAAAGCCCTTGCAGACAGAACTGTCAACAGAAAGTCTAAAATTTCAGTAGGAAGATAAAAATGAATGCAATCCAGGAGAGGACCCCAGGAACCAGGGCTAAAGCAAGAAGAACAGGATGAGTGACTGTCAAAGGAAGCAGAAAGGCTTAAAAAGAATAAGAATGGAATAAAACCCTTGATTCTTTTTGCCAAGGAAAGATAATTAGAAACTGTATTAAGCTTCTGCTTCATTGAGAAGAAGGGTAAAGCAGATTGAAAAGGGTCATGACTAAGTTAAGTAAGAAATTTGAGGTAGCAATGATTTATTATTACTATGACTATTATCATTTAATATCATATAATTGTTTCAGGGATTCTCTTCTAGATCAGATTCACTTTTATCTGTTTACTAGGGGCTGGATCCCCGCGCACTCCACTCAACCCCCTGCCACTCACATAACACACAACTCCCCAATCTCATTTCTGCAGCCCCTTCTCTCTTCTGTTCTGTAGCCCCTCTTTGCATCAGTTTTCACCATCATCCCCATAACCTCCTACATCTTCCTCCTTGCACCCATTCCACCCACTTATGAAGCTAACATCCCCTCCTCTTCTGCACACCCTTCTTAATGCACTTTTTCGGAAAGCAATTTCCCAAATTGAATCCATTTCTGTATGTTCCCCCCCCCCATTTATATGCACACTTTCCATTAGTATATGCACTTTTGTACATAGTACTTGGCTGGAGAACTGCATTGTAAAATTCAGAGAAGTGTGAATATTGAAGGATGACTGTGTTTTGCTTGAATCATGGAATCATAGCTTGGATCATTGAATCATGGAATTGGAAGGGATTATGAGGAAGATCTAATCCTTCCCCATGCAATTCAGGAACCTTTTGTCCAACATGGGGATCAAACCCACAGCCTTGAGATTAGGAGTCTCAAGCTCTACCAACTGAGCTGTGTGTTTTGCTTCATGCTTTGTTCCAGAAATTGTGAACTTGGCAAGTTCCCATTTAAATGCTAACTGAATCAAATTTATCCCTCCTCTGTACATGGCATATTAGGGTGCATTATACTGTTAAAGGGACCAGTGTCGGATTTGTGGTCCAAGCCACTGAGCCTTGGGCTTGCCGATCAAAAGGTTGGTGGTTTGAATCCCCACGACGGGGTGAGCTTCCGTTGCTCGGTCCCAGCTCCTGCCAACCTAGCAGTTTGAAAGCACACCAAAAAGTGCAAGTAGATAAATAGGTACCACTCTGGTGGGAAGGTAAACAGCGTTTCCATGCGCTGCTCTGGTGTCGCTGTTCCGTTGTACCAGAAGCGGCTTAGTCATACTGGCCATATTACCTGGAAAAACTGTCTGTGGAGCAGACAAACACCAGCTCCCTTGGCCTGTAAAGTGAGATGAGCACCACAACCCCAGAGTCATTTGCGACTGGACTTACCTGCCAGGGGTCCCTTTACCTTTATACTGTTAGAATATTGGCTCATCTAGCTCAGCATTGTGTACTCTGATGGACACCAGTGCCCTAAGATCTCCAGCAGATCTCTTTTCATCATCCACTGAACTTCAGTGCTCCTTCATGCAAAGCATCTACTCTGTTGCTAAGTGAAGGCTCCCCTGCCCCCACCAAAGCAGTGCCTTTGAGAACTAACACGTCACCATTATGACTCTACTAACTCCTGGAAGTACTGCACAGTTGACTCCCCACCCCTTTCATCTTCCCCACAGGCTTTCCGAGGAGCCCCCTGTCATTCATTGATTCACAATGTGGCCTTTGAATTGTCCCCTCTTATGCAGGCCACAGAGCAGCCAAGGTGGGGATGCAGGGAGATGTAAGGCACTCAGCAGGCCAAGGCACTCAGTGGAGACCAATGGTTATGTTCATTATTTTATGTGCTTTGGTGATCACAAATATGTGCATCATCATATTGCAATTTTAGATGAAATCTCCCCTTAAAAAAAACCCATTAGGCATCTTTCTACCCCTGTGGGCTTTCCATTAAACAGAACAGATATGCCAAAGTCTTAATCATTTTCGATATGTAATCTATTAAATGCGGTGCAAAAGAATTCAAACAAGAAAGTGAAATACTATCAAATCCAGGGAGGCTGCTGTAGATTTGTGCTGGCACACATAGAGGCAGAATTTATCCCCTTGATTTACAGCTACAAGATTTGGAAATTGTCAGATGTATTTTGCCAGCTCTCCAAATAACCAGGATAACCTTTATTCATGTTTTCATTAGTTTCATCAATGGCCTTCTTAATTAGAAACAGGATGCTTGGATATTACAACGTATGTGACAAACAACTAGACAGCTCTAAACATTTGTCATTTGGTGCTACCAGATGTCAGCCTGGCAGTGTTGAAATTTGGACACATTTCCTCCCCCCCCCCCTTTCATGGAAAATAACCACCCTGCGTTAAGAACTGTTTCAAAGAGGTTGATTTGAGAAGGCTGATATCTCTGCTGACATCCTTTAATCATTCTTCCACCGATGATAAACATGTAAATGTTATGGTTGCTGACAGCACTTTCAAATTATTTTTGTCTGATCCCTCTGACAAAGAAACACTGGAGAGCTAGAGATCCATTTACAATCTGACTGACAGATTTCAGAAGAGCTAGCATGAACATTCTTCTACCTGCCCACCAGGCAATATGACTGCGAGGAATGACCTCTGTCTCATGACAGAAGGCTCCAGACCCATGACTAAAATAAAGCCTTTAAAAATATGCATTTTTGACTATTCTATTGTGTCGCCCAACTGAATGGATGGGGAATCTATGACCTTCCAGTTGTTGCTAGACTGCAACTCCCATTGTTCATGACCACTTGCCAAATTGGCAAGGGCTGATGGGAGTTGATGCCAACAATATCTGGTGGACCACAAGTTCCCCACCTCTGCCCAGCTGGAACATTTGATAGAACTAATCCTTTGTGTGTCTATTTTCCTTAAGTGGGGAAGTAATTACATGCTCACCTTTCTTACACTATACTCTTTGTTTGGCACATTGAAGGAGTAGAAGTTCTAATTGGGGTGGAGAACTGGTGAACCCCTAGATGTTGCTGGAATCCAACTCCCAGCCGCCTTAGGAAGAATGGTCAATGACAGGAATGATGGGAGTTGTAGTTCAGCAACATCTGGGTGTTGGTGCCACAAGTTAGCCACCCGGTTCTAGATCATTTCAATATGACATGACTCTGGCCTTCCCATAGGCATCTGGGTAGAAACTCTGGAAAAGCAGGATGCTTGGCTAGATAGCTTTTTGTTCTGATCTAGCAGGGTTTTTCTTTTGTTTAAAGAATGTATCAAACTGATTTTCCACTGTGGTACCTCTCTAGTACTCTGCAGGGAGATTCCACCTGCAAGCAGATAGTTCTAGCCAGTGTGGTGTAGTGGTTAAGAGCGATAGACTCGTAATCTGGTGAACCGGGTTCGCGTCTCCGCTCCTCCACATGCAGCTGCTGGGTGACCTTGGGCTAGTCACACTTCTTTGAAGTCTCTCAGCCCCACTCACCTCACAGAGTGTTTGTTGTGGAGGAGGAAGGGAAAGGAGAATGTTTGCCGCTTTGAGACTCCTTTGGGTAGTGATAAAGCGGGATATTGAATCCAAACTCCTCCTCCTCCTCTTCTTCTTCTTCTTCTTCTTCTTCTTCTTCTTCTTCTTCTTCTTCTACAGTGACATATGCAAGTTCCAGGGAAACCATGTATTACCTTGTATTGTCGTCTACAAGTTTCACTGATTGCATGTGTATAGAAGGGTCCTGGACCAAGAATCATGGTATACAATTGCATAGCTAAACCTTCCTAATAGGGAGGATTAGCAATGAGACAAGGAGCCAGTGCCAAGTGTAATCAAATGCATGGTTTATTGCAGAAATAGAAATGTCAAGTAACAGCTCTCAGACTGGTCCAACAGCTTCTGGTTAAATCCACAGAAGGCAGAGAGAATTGGGGCAGATAGGTCGGGCAGGAACAACGTGCTGAGCTTAGAATCATAGAGTTGGAAGGGATACCAGGGGCCATCTAGTCCAACCCCCTGCAAGGAATCAAGAGAAAAGGATGATACCTAAAAAAAAGGGAGGGCAGAGCAGTAGACACCAAGTTAGAAGGAGGGGGCTAAATTAATGGTAGGGAACCTATGGCCTGTGGGCCTCAATGGGCTTCCCTTTGGTCCATAAGCCATTTAGTCCATCAGTCACTGTGTCCTCCAGAAGCTGTTGGACTACAACTTGCACCAGTTGCAGCCAGCATGCCCAATGGTCAGGGCAGATGATGGAAGTTGAAGTCCAGCAACATCAGGAAAGCACCACATTGGCTACCCCTGCTCTCAAGCGGAAATGCCATGTTTTTCAGTTTTCCTCTAGCCTCTTTTCCATCTTCCAAACCCTGGGGCTCAATCCAAAGTTGAGAAGGAAGGCACAGCCATTTCCCCCTTCCCTTCTGTATAGTCTGGGAGAGTGATCGAGAACTCCAGGGACTCAATCTAGGGGCCTTGTCTTCCCACTTTCAACACGTGAAGAGAGCAGGGCCCATTGAGCCATGCCTTCTTTTGCATCCTATTGTAAGTTCTTCAAGATGTTTGAATTCTTGACAACACAACAGGTGTCATAAAGTTCACACTGCCCCAGTTCAAGAAGAACGGATTCGGAGATTCACAGACACTTTGATTGTGATCTGCCTACTTTGTTCTGCCCTCTGCTTTCCCCCCGGTCCATGCAATACTTCTTAAAATTACACCTATTATGGATTTCTAGAGGTCCCTCAATTATTTCATTTTGCAACTTCTCCTCTTAAGAGGAGCAGCAGGAAGATTGTCATTTGTTTTCAGTTGCGTTACAATCAGGGTTACATTGATTAATCAGTCGTATTTGTTCCGTTTTCCGTTTTTGATTGCTGAAGCCAGGGCTTCAGTTCATCTGAGGCTATTCTTTGGGTTCAGCGTGAGTTTCTGGATTTAATTAACTCTCCCAAATTGTCGCAGAACAGTCTTTATTCAACTCTACAGATGAGAACAACTTGAATCCAGCTACTGGATTATTATTATTTTAAAACCCTTCAGTTAGTTTTTACTCATCTTTCCCCCCAATATATGACTTGTCAGCAATTACATAAAGTTTCAGAAAGACTGAAATTCATCCATGTCCACCCTACATTTAGTCTGAATTCAAATTTCTAACTTTTAATTAGATGGTCAAAAGGCTTGCATGGAAAAAATATTTCTACACTGTATTGTATCATTATAAATTAAAGGATATTTCAGATTCTTGGTTCCATTCCCTTCTTGCTATTTTTTAAACTGACCGGCGATGTCAAGTTTTAGAAATACGCACAAGTTCAAACTGCAGAAGACGGGGGGAGAAACGTCATACCCAATTGGCAGCGAAGTGAACCCTGGTCTATTTGTGTTTCTTCTGCCTCTCAGGAGCTCACCATTTTATGCTCACAGCAACCCTCTGGGATAGGTTAAGCTAAGAAATAGCAACCTGCCCAAGGCTACCCACTGATCTCTGTGACATGAATAAACAGGAATCTGAACCCATGTCTTCACAGTTGAAATCCAACACTTTCCCACATTTGAGATTTTATATTTCACTAGTACAGTTCCCATGAAATCATTTCATTCACTGCCATAATTAATGCTAGTCATGTAAATCTAATCAATGGGATTTACAAACAGAAATATTTGAAAGCTCCCCCCCCATTTATGTTTTATGTGCCTGCAAGATCATTAGTATTTTGAACTACGCAAGGTTTATTCAAGCATCTTGGGATGTGTGTACATCATCACAGGTACAAATGAGGAATGCAAGAATTGCCATGCTGAATCAGACCCACAGCTCATCTAGCATTCCTCCCCCCCCCCCATGGCTAGCCAAGGAAGCTCTCAAGCAGGGCAAGAGAGAGAAAACCTGTTTGTCCCTGGTTGCTGGTATTCAGAACATGTCCCATTCTGAACATGAAGACTCCTTGCATAGCCACTCTACCTAATCAAGAGGGACATGGGTGGCGCTGTAGTCTAAACCACTGAGCCTCTTGGGCTTGCCAATCAGAAGGTTGGCGGGTCGAATCTCCACGATGGGGTGAGCTCCCATTGCTCTGTCCCAACTCCTGCCAACCTAGCAGTTCAATAGCACGCCAGTGCAAGGAGATAAATAGGTACCGCTGTGGCGGGAAGGTAAACAGTGTTTCCGTGCACTCTGGATTTCATCACGGTCCTCCGTTGTCCCAGAAGCTGTTTAGTCATGCTGGCCACATGACCCAGAAAGCTGTCTGCAGACAAACGTCAGCTCCCTTGTCCTGAAAGCAAGATGAGCGCTGCAACCTCATAGTCACCTTTGACTGGACTTAACTATCCAGGGGTCCTTTACCTTTACCTATGCTAATGCATCTTACAAGCCATGTACTGCTGCCAAGCTTCATGGACCAAGCAAAATTATTCAAGTGGATCAAGGCATTTCTTGCACTGTCATTATCATCAGTAGACTGATCAATAGTATTTCGCAGAATTCATGACCATATATATATATATATATTTCATGGCACAATATTTACTTAACCCTCCCTTTGTTATTATAATGTTTTAGTGCAGCAATAAATTCTATTCTCATTGTTTATTGTGATTCAATGGTGAATTATACCTACTGTGACGGCCACCTCCCAGCCACCCTGGTCTCATGCTGTCTGAGGGGAGGGTGATTCCAGGTAACAGAGGGCTGCCATCTGCTCAGTCTGCCTTAAAAAACTGCACCAGATAAAGCAGTGCTGGTGGGGCTATTTCTACAAGGCTGCCCTTTTTCAATCAGCCTCTGCATTACCTTGGGGGTCTCCCTGAAGCCAATCGGTAGCTTCTAAAGTCGGGGGCATTACTATAAGAGACCACACCAGGTTTATGAAACAGGGACAAATAGGCCAAGTGTCCACCCCATTTCCCAGCTCCAAAATACTATAGGAAAATGGGGGGCATTCTGTTTTAGCCCTTATGTGGAGGTGTCCATGGTAGTCTATTTCTGTATATGCACTCTACATTTAACGCACATTTAAAACACCCCATCCCCCAATTTCCTGGAAACTACTTTTTAAGGGTGCTCGGAATTGTACAGCTGTGTGAGGTAAACTCCAGTCTGCAAGATTCTTGGGTTGTTTGTGTGCTTTAAATGAACTTTGAATGTATGGTGTATTCCATGGGTAGGCAAACTAAGGCCCAGGAGCCAGATCCAGCCCAATCGCCTTCTAAATCCTGCCTGCAGATGGTCTGGGAATCAGCATGTTTTTACATAAGTAGAATGTGTGCTTTTATTTAAAATGCATCTCTGGGTTATTTGTGGGGCATAGGAATTCGTTCATTCCACACACACCCCCCAAAAAATATAGTCCGGCCCCCCACAAGGTCTGAGGAACAGTGGACTGCTCCCTTGCTGAAAAAGTTTGCTGACCCCTGCACTGTATTCACAGCCTGTGTGTCTAGTGATACTATATATAGTTTAGTCACTAGGTGGCACTGGATTTAGTTGTGTCTAGGCAGAGGCAGAAGTATCCAATTATTGTTCTTTTATTGTTTTACTTCCAACATTTGCATAGTGCTTTTCACCACCGAATGGTCACAAAACAGTTTCCAGTTATGCTCAGTAAAGCAAGCTATCAGTCAACGTAGCACGGTGTTTTAAACTCTACAACGCAAACAAATTACCGTAGAGTCCGTAAATAGTCACAACATTTCAACACAGCAAACAACCCTCTGAAAGAGAAACAATCAAGTTCATGTTTAGCTTTCTGATTGGTATATCCTCTAAGCTTTCCATGATACAATGTCTCTTCTGATCCCTGGCAGACTGAGTTACTTTCAGGGTCTTTCATCCAGAGGGTGGGAGCAGGAGGAGTTGCAGATGGACTGAGGGACTAGCTGATGGTGAGGAGGCCAGCCCACAAAAGGAGCCCCCTCCATTGAGTTATAGAGTTCCAAATGTGGCTCCAGAGAGAAAGAAAGGAGGACTACAGAGTCCTGTACGCCCGAGTATACACAATGTGAATTCATTCCCAAGCTGTTGCTTAAAAAGAGAGAGAGGATTTTAGAAGAGTTCTTGGAGGGGGGAGGAGATGGTCTGTGCAGTGCTGTTGTTTCAAAACAGATTTGAGATGGGAAGGCTATAATTACAGAAATGTTAAACATGATGCCCTGTGTTGTCTCCAGGGCACTATTAAATGCTGCTTTTTTTCTTTCTTTCTTTCACAGTGAAACCAACTGTCATTGATGTTGACATTTATGTTAATAGCATTGGCCCCGTGTCATCAATAAATATGGTAAGTGTCTTCCAGTCAATGATTTTATTGGCATCACTGCTCGTGCCATCCGCATCTGATCCCCTTAATTTTTACTAAAACATGAGACGAGGTGAAGTGTTATGGTTGCTGTTGTCGCTGTATTTTCTGATCTGGTTCTGCTTTCCTGACAATTCTTTGTCCCTTTATTGAGGGAGGCCAGGACGGTGCAGGCAGGAGAGAGCTGATGATCAGCAGTATCATGCTGTGATCTGTCTGCCACAGAAAAAACACTCTTGAAAATGATGCATATTCCGTTTATCTTTGGGAAATATGCTTGCCCCGACATTGCAAGCAATGGTGAAACAATGCTGACCGCAGAAAACATGGCCATGTAAACTAACGCTGCATTCCTATGCCTGTGTCTACTCAGAAGTAAGTCCTGCTACTCTTGGCAGGGTTTACTACTGGGTAATTGCGCCTAAATAAATTGCAGTCATATGTTTTGCCATTGAAAGACTGACCTGATATCTTTTGGAAGTCTGCATGTCAACATGGTGGACTCACTGCAACCAAGGCGCTGACTGCTGAACTGTCTCCAGGTTTGGGGGAGTCCAGGATATTGTAAGGGAACATCTGCTCCCCCATAAAGAGGCTGTGACACAGATGGAAACTGATGTTGTGTGACTCATCATCCATCAGTGGTAGGTAGTGGCCATTGGAACCAGTACTGAGGAAGGCAAAGGAGTCCAACAGGAGGTATACCCAAAACCTACAATAAATTTTGACACGGGTGGCGCTGTGGTCTAAACCACTGAGCCTCTTGGGCTTGCTGATCAGAAGGTCAGCAGTTTGAATCCCCATGATGGGGTGAGCTCCCGTTGCTCTGTCCCAGCTCCTGCCAACCTAGCAGTTCGAAAGCACACCATTGCAAGTAGATAAATAGGTAGCACTGCGGTGGGAAGGTAAATGGTGTTTCCCTGCGCTCTGGTTTCCATCATGGTGTTCCGTTGTGCCAAAAGCAGTTTAGTCATGACCCGGAAAGCTGTCTGTGGACAAATGCCGGCTCCCTTGGCCTAAAAGCGAGATGCGCACTGCAACCCCATGGTTGCCTTTGACTGGACTTAACCATCCAGGGTCCTTTACCTTACTACTATCAATGGAGCCAACTAATTCTCATTATCTCTCCATCTTCCTCACTGTTGAGTGTCCAAAAGGCAATGTGATAGGAGGAAGGAGTTTGCCTCTTGGACAAGTTGTAAGAAGCAGGATGGGGGCAGGGGGTTGGCTGGGGGCAGATTGATGTTGGTGAGGCAGTGCCTCATTAACCTTTGAAGACAAGCCTTCATTGCTCATCATACTGCAGTCATGATGCTGACTAGAAGGACGGGGACCGTTTTTTCCATGGCTTTGTAATTCCCGACTCCTAAAGATTTTTCACGCTCGGCCCCCTCTTGGACTTTTGGAGGTTTCTGAATCCTTTTTATTCTTCTGCTGCTGTAACTTTGTGAGACTGTAGTTCGTTTATGAGCGCTTTCGTTGTTTTGAATTTAAGTGCATTGTAGATTGCTTTAATGTAAAGTGTGCTACCTTGTTGTGAGTCTTTCAGAAATTCACAAATAAGTGCACTAAAGATGCTATCCTCTACGCACTTAGCCTGGGAGGAAGACAAATTGAAATTGGTGGGACTCACTTCTAAGTAGACATGCACAGGTTCATACTTTAACAATAATGTTTGGGTTTCTTTAAAGCACTTTTTAAATGCATAACTCTTATCGGCAAGGCAAAAATACATTTGTACTTAAAACCACATTTGTTCCCATCCAGTGAACTTGGCAGTGGCATTTTATAACACAATGAATATCTCTCTGAGCTATCTGTCGAGTGCATATGCACAGTTAACTAACACTTAATGGTTTGTGGTGCACAGGCAAAGCTTTAGTTGCAGGAGGCTATGCAATAAATTATGTGAATGAATCTGCTGGTCTACAGTGTACATGATTTAATTCTGTTTTTAGCAGTGATTTTGGCCATAAAGGACATTTGGAGCTGAACTCAGAAGAAATTAGGGATGTAGTCTTGTACATACTTATTTGGGAGTAATTATCACTGGGAGTAAATCCTAGTCACGGTGGGGGTTACTTTGCGGTAGGGTTGTGCTAGTAATTCTGCTTCCTTATTTTTTATTAAGATACAGAATATCATGATGGTACAACAAATTAGTTTATGCTAAATTACACTTTCTTAGAGTTAGTTCTTCCGTGTAACAATGCTCTTTGCTGTGATGTTCAGCTCTGTTGGAATGTTGGCTTAATCTTACTCACAACGGAAAGCTTTTAATGCCAATAATTATATTGGGAAACAGCAGCTACCAAATTCTAAATAATGACCCTGATCCAGAGAGAAATGTTGATACTTAAATGCAATTGAAATTAATGAAATCGTACTTGCTACTGGCTTGTTCTGTTGATTTCTGTAGGACTTCAAGTAATTTTCTTTGAATCAAGGTTAATTAAAATCTGTTTTCTTTGCCTATTGAAGGGTTGGGGTTTCCTCCCAAAGAATTTGGTGTCTGTGTGTGAGAGAGAGGGATGCTTTGTTTATCAAGGTGGCATCTGTGTGTGTCCATTAGGGGAGGGAAAATGGGGGGGGGGGATGAAGGCTAATCAATTCAAACACTCATATGTTGCCAGGATTCAATGAGTGTGGAATTTGGGTCGCTACAAGACCAGGAGTTCTTTCCTTAATTTCGCACTAGCTGGGGTAAACAGAGGCTAACATAATTTCACATCTCCTGTGCTTGTGTAGAGGTGGGAATGCACAAGTGACTGTAAGTTAGAAGCATTTTAGTAGAGCAGGACCACTGGATTCCTCACCCTGCAATTTTGATTATGACCCTTGCTGTATCAGAATATTATGGTCAGTATGCTATAGCTGAACAGAGTATTAGATCAGGGAGGTCAAGAGAGGAGTCTTGTTGTTTGGCAAACCAAGACATCCATACACACTGCCCTGGCTTGAGCCCAAGGAGGTCACTTCAGTGCTGCTAACATAGTGGTTTGACTTCACCCCTAGAGGCACACTCCATTGTCTCTCAAGACAGATGGGTGCCAACAAATATGAGATACTTGCCATGTAGACCACCCTGAACAACTTGGTGGAGGAATAGGGTAAACCAGGGATGTATACATTTATATAGTTGAAGCTGCTCCAATTTTATTTTTATTTTGCTTTGAAATTGGTTGGTTGGTTATTGCATTTGTGGGGGATTCTGCTGGGCAAAAATCAAGGTACAAATATGAGAAAGAAATGAGTTTCACCCTCTGGACATAGGTGGTTACTCTGCAAAGTCCATAATATTGTTGGAATTTCTGAAATCAGGCTCTGCCTATCCTGCATCTAATTTGAACTCAGGATAAATTTAAAGTCCATCTGTTGTTGTTGCTGTTTAGTCGTTTAGTCGTGTCCGACTCTTCATGACTCCATGGACCAGAGCACGCCAGGCACTTCTGTCTTCCACTGCTTCCCACAGTTTAGTTAAACTCATGCTGGTAGCTTTGAGAACACTGTCCAACCATCTCATCCTCTGTCGTCCCCTTCTCCTTGTGCTCTCCATCTTTCCCAACATCAGGGTCTTTTCCAGGGAGTCTCTCTTCTCATGAGGTGGCCAAAGTATTGGAGTCTCAGCTTCAGGATCTGTCCTTCCAGTGAGCACTCAGGGCTGATTTCCTTCAGAATGGATAGGTTGGATCTTCTTGCAGTCCAATGGACTCTCAAGAGTCTCCTCCAGCACCATAATTCAAAAGCATCAATTCTTTGGCGCTCAGCCTTCTTTATGGTCCAGCTCTCCATCTACTCTCCATCTACTACCATGTAAACATGGCATATCAGTGATCTGCATGACTCCACCCAGATTTGGTTGCACAAGACATGCACACATAAATACATTTCGTATGCCTGTCTCTGCTCTGACTTAGCACACCACATTTTGTCTCATTTGTTTGAAAGAGGACAAATGCTTAATATGCATTTATTAAGCAACATGAATCAGAAGAGTCCATGCTGTATGCAGGTTGCACAAGCCACCCCCGTTGATTTGTTGTTACGGGAGAGAAAGATAATTAGCTATTTGTCAATTCTAAGGCTGAAGCAGATGGTTCCCTTGCTGGGCAAACTTTGCTTTTACTTGAAGAAAAATGAATCAAATACATTATTTTGACTGAAGATGTCAGTTGCCCCAGTACTTTCTGCACACTCCATCTTTTGTTTGTTTGTTTCAGTCATTCGTCAGGAAATGCACATTCCATATTTTCTTACCAAGATTAATTTTTCCCCCGGAAGCTCAAGGGCTTAAGTTTAATCTGCATCTTCAGGAGACCAAGTGATGGGTCATTTGCCCTGCAGTTTGGAATGGCTCCAAGGAACCATGTTAAACAGAGGTGCATAAAAAAATTTAAATGATCAGTCAGCCAATCACTTTATTTGCATGCTGCCTTTCCAAGGTTAAAACCAGGCTCAAAGTGGCTGAGAACATATGAAAAATTACATAACTACAAACATATCATCATAACAAACAAAACATCAAAAGGTATGTACTGAATCGAACAATTTATACACCAATCATAAGATACAAAATGAAGATACAAAAAAGTAACAGCAACAACAGCAAAAACCCCTAATAATACCTCAACTGTTGTCCAGCTGACATGTCTCTCTCATGTTCCATGCTTGGATTCATAGGAGTACTGAACACTTCAGCCAGTGTGGTGTAGTGGTTAAGAGTGGTAGTTTCATAATCTGGTGAGCCGGGTTCGCTTCCCCACTCCTCCACATGCAGCTGCTGGGTGACCTTTGGCTAGTCATACTTCTCTGAAGTCTCTCAGCCCCATTCACCTCACAGAGTGTTTGTTGTGGGGGAGGAAGGGAAAGGAGAATGTTAGCTGCTTTGAGACTCCTTAGGGTAGTGATAAAGAGGGATATCAAATCCAAACTCCTCCTCCTCCTCCCCTTCTTCTTCTTCTTCTTCTTCTTCTTCTTCTTCTTCTATGTAGGAAATCCTACCTTCTAATAAAATATGCAGTCCAGTAGTTGTCTTTATAAAAAACTGTTTGTCACTCAGTTATGACCAATTCAAATGGTTAAATGTTCTGCCTATTACAAATTCTACCTTACAGTAAAGTAGCTTTTGTATGGAATGCAGGCAATATCCAATGAGTCTTGCTCAGAGTGAACCCATAGACCTAAGTTAGACTGATGTTGGGTACCACTCTGTAAATTTTAGCTTTTGTATGTTTTGATACTAGTACCAAAGTTATCCATGTATCATCTATCATGTATCATCTATCTATCTATCTATATCTATCTATCTATCTATCTATCTATCTATCTATCTATCTATCCATCTATCTACCTATCTATCATCTGCCTATCTCATCATAATCATCATCATCAGTCTATTAATAATATTATTATTTATACCCTGCCCATCTGGCTGGGTTGTCCCAGCCACTCTGGGCGGCTTCCAACACATATAAAAACATAATAAAATGTCAAACATTAAAACACTGAATATATTACAAACATTTAATATGAAAGGGTCAGGGGGGAAATAGAGATGCTGCCTCAGATAACAAAAGGTTCAGAGTAGAAAGGCTTTCCATGGGTACTAAGGAAAGAGGTGAGAAGTGACCATACAAAACAGGAAGTGTAGATTTCCCAAACGTTTTGACACCTCTGTAATAGAAAAAAAACAAATCGCACTTGTGTCCACAGAAATGTAAGCTGTCTGACAGAGAACTATTACATGTCACTTAATGCAGAAAGTCAAATTTGGACTTTACATTGCAGTATCAGTGTCGCTTTCTGTGTTGGCTCTTTATAGGAGAGGGGAATGAACAGAACACCACAACTTGCCATTATTTATTTATTTATTTATTTATTTATTTATTTATTTAACAAAATATATACATTTCTTGATTATTATTTTTAAATCAGAGCGGTATACAAAAGAAAAACCAGTAAAATTAAAACCTCACAACCATACTTTAAAACACAGAGAAGTTAAACTACTAAAACAGATTAGAAACAGCTCAACTTTAGAAGCATTTAGGTAGGCGTGTATAATACAATTTTTTCAGAAGATGCCAAAAATTCAGTATTTATTGAATGTGAGAACTATGGCAGGTGTTTGACACTTTTAGTACACACAGGGTTGCATCCAATACGATTATATTTAGAGTAGACCCATTGAAATCAGTGCACTAAAATTAGAAATGCCAAAACACTTCAGTGGGTCTACTCTGAGTAGGAGTAGCATTAGATACCATCCCAAATCTTTGATTATGAATCCAGTCCAAGCGCCATCTCTGAAAAGTGAGCTGTGAGGAAAGTGGCCCTCAAACTTCTCAAAATGCCACCAGGTGCTCTGTCTTGGGAGAACTGTGATTCATGCCTATGGCGGGAATTTACTCACCTTTTCCTGTTGTTTAAGATCATATTTATGTCTATGACAGCAATGGAGATTAGGAGATCTCTGCTGACAGAGACACCTTACCCAAGACTATTTGCTTTGGTTGTCTAGAAGCCCTGCCACTTCACTCCGGTGACATTTCAGAACTTCATTTCCAAATCCAACATTTCGCACACATTCATTTAATCAGTGGCTATAGGTTATTTTCCAGGCTAGCATTTCAAAGTAAGGCAGTAGAGGTAAACCCATTCAATCCACTTAAGTAAGGAAGCCTGAAAGCAGGAAGTTTGGCTCATCTCACTAGCTGTTAACAGATACATTAAGGTCCCTTTGTGACATTCAGGAGAAGCCACAAAAGAAGCTTTAACAACTTGTGCCTAGTTTCCAAGTCCCAGTCGGACAGGTGTGCATTCTCCCTTGCTGAGTCTCTCCATCTCTCTCTCTCTTACCACATCATCTTTAGATTAAAGTTGAGGAAAGGGGAAAACAGTAATAAAGAACGCATTTCTATAGTATGAACTAGAGATAGTCAACATGGTGACTCCAAATGTTCGTGGATTAACAACTCTCATCAACCCCAATTAGCATGGCCAATAATCAAGAGATGATGGGAACTGTAATACAGCAATATCTGAGGTGTGATGGAGGCGGGGACCTCATTAGATACCAGTGTTGTAGACACTGTCATTGCAGAAGTGATGTATTTTCTCCCACCAGACTCTTTATCTTCATAGTTTCTAAAGTGGAATGCCATTTTTAAGCGGAAAGCCTCTATCCTAATTTCCATCCATTGACAATGGTAACATGCATAAGTCTGGCTGATGCAAACGTATTTTTTAAAAATAAATAAGCTTGGTTCTATATGACTGTGATCTATTCCAATTACAATCAGTTCCTCAAAATCAAATTTGAAAAACAACACACCATTGACTTAAGGCTGTGTACACACTCCTGTTTTCTCTGTATCCAGTGCATCCTCCCTTCTAGTTTGGAAGACGGTTATATATGTGACATTATCCACAATCCATATCTATCCTGTAACTATCCTGTCATTTATTTTCATTTAATTCACAAGATTTCTACACTGCTCAACTGTAAATGAAAAATAAAAAAAACAACTCAAACTCAAAGCAGTTTACAGGGGGTGGGACTATAAAACTATTGGTTAAAAACAGTTTAAAACAACAATTTAAACTCCCCCCCCCCAAAAAAAAATCAGCAGTAAACTAAAAACATATTAAAGAACACAGCACTGGAAATACTGTGTTTTGCTGTGGTTTTCGCCAGAACAGCTTTGATCCAATTTGAGAAAAACCACAACCTAGCTGCATTTTAAGCCAGTAATGCATACGCAAGCCTAGATGAGGAATATAACTGTTTTCTTTTTCTTCATCTTTACAGCCACTTTCATGGTTTTGGTCTAACAGATACCTAAATTTAGCTAAGGCTCTGATCCAATATGGATAAAATAAAGTTTCCCTCTGCCTTTGATTCTGGTTCTGATTTGGGCATCTTTATGGCTCATCCTCAGCCATAGCTGCTCCTTTAACTTCCCTGCAGCTGTGTGGAATAATGGTGCCAGCACAGAGCAGGCAGAAAAATGTGTGTGCTGTCTGAAATCCCAGTGGGAGCAATGTTGTTGTGAGTTTCCATGCCCACGCCATGCCTGCTGCTTTATCAGTCATGGTTAAGAGTCAGTCTGTTTATATAGCACATTTTCCACAGATACATTCTGCTCAAAACAGTTCACAGAAGTCAAGTGCATTAGCAACAGCAAATAAAACGGATGCGCTGTGACATACCATTGACATTCCAACCATTACAATTCATTTAAGACAGATATCAAAAGTCTTGAGTGTGCATGAAATATACTGATGAGTCAATTAACAATATCCAATGCCAATAATATCAACATCACACCGTTTTAAGCAATTTGTTTAGCACGTCATATGGAGACACTTAATAATCAGATAGCTTTCCCACATTGCGGCATAGCATGGGGGGCTGGGGGGGCATAGCTCTGGGCACGTTATTTGGGGAGGAGGTGCAACCAGGTGTCCCCACAAGACTCCCTTTTCGAGGGAAGCCACACCAGGGCCTGGCCTTTGGAGCTGGGGTGGTGGCAGCAGTGGATCCTTCTCCTTAAGGGTGCCCCTGGGCCAGCTGAGAGGGAGAGGGGAGGGTACAGTCACCAGCCGGCCAGCGCTTCACTTCTGGGTCAAGCCTGACCGAGGGGCAGAAGCAGCAGAGAGGAGGAGAGACAGAAACCGCTTCACTGCCCCTCTCCTCCACTGGGCTTTGGTGCATGTGTGTGCCCCATGGCACTCCCAACCTAGTGGCATGCCCCACCACCTGGCATGCATGCCCTCCACCTGCTGTATGCATGCCCACCCCAGGCAGCAATAGGAGATGCTTTGCCCCTGTTCCAACATCAAAACAGAAAAGAGAAAACTAACACAACTGAACTGCTCTTAGCAGAAACTTCCAACCAAGCATACTGTATTATTCTACACTAGTGGTAGCCAATGTGGTCTCCTTCAGCCAGGGGTGACAACTTGAAGAAAATATTGTGGGGGCGCAGGTAAGCCTTGCCCCACACAATCAATCACATAACAAGGTGCACACACACACCCTTTGAATGGCAATGCCTATCAACTTTGGGGGCAAATATTTTATTGTTTGGGCTGAAGCCCCCATGGCCCCTAGGAGTTGGCGCCTATGCCTTCAGCTACGGTTGGACTACAATTCCCATCATCCCTGGGGGTTTTTTGGGCATGCTAGCTGTGGCTGATGGGAGTTGTAGTCCAACAGCTAAAAGACACTTCTCTGATGATCCTTCCTAGACACCAATACAGTCAAGATCTCCAGCTAAAAGCCCCACTTTAGCCCAGATGAAGAAGAGTTTGGATTTGATATCCCACTTTATCACTACCTTGAGGAGTCTCAAAGCGGCTAACATTCTCCTTTCCCTTTTCCCCCCATAACAAACACTCTGTGAGGTGAGTGGGGCTGAGAGACTTCAGAGAAGTGTGACTAGCCCAAGGTCACCCAGCAGCTGCATGTGGAGGAGCGGGGATGCGAACCCGGTTCACCAGATTACGAGTCCACCACTCTTAACCACTACACCACGCTGGCTCCCAGATGAGGCCACCCCACGCTCACTGGGATACCAAATCTATCCCTAGAAGAAAAGGGATAGGCACTAGGCACTTAGGAACATAGGAAGAAGATGCTTTCTACGTAGTCCCACCATTGTTCTCCTGGCTCAGTGATATCTATGCTGGACTGGGCATCATTCTCCAGGTCTTCAGATAGGGTCCCATGCTGGGGATTGAAAGTGGAACCTTCTGCATTTAAAACTGGTGCTCCACTACTGAGATGCAGCCCTTCTGTTTCAGACATCTCACTCTCCTGCAATGATCCCATATACTGAGCAGGAAAAGGGCGACTGCTAATCTAGTAGTCTCAAGGCAGAAGAAGCAAGATGGAAAAAGCCTCTCTCCAAGCAGATGTCTTCATTACAGGATAGAGTGCTGAAGGCAGTGCAGCAACTGCTCACATACTGAAAGTATCTTGCGGGCTGATGGCATTAGTCCCTAATACCCAGCCCCACTTTTATAACGAGACTATAAAGTTCTTCTCTCAGTTTGACAGCATCTCCCTTATGATCCACCTGGGGCTCAGGAGGACTAGCGAGGCAAGGCAGGTGGAAAACAGCCACACGTCTAGAGGCAAGCACAGAGTTCCCTCTCCCCTCTGGGATTCTTTTTACTAGGCTTATGGTTTACAGGGCTAGATTCACCAGCAGGCAGATGAAGCATAATGCCTTGGGGCTTGGGACTTCTGAAGGAAAATAAATGAGATCCCATGTAAAAACAAAATACAAAGAAACAAAACCCTTTAACATGAGATCCCATGTAATAAAACAACAACAACCCCAAACCAAAACCCTTTAATGAAGCAATCCCAGTTTATCAATAATGTAGCATTGCCAGGAAAACTCCTTTTCATATCAACTATGGACCAGGTTAAGGTCTGTATAGTTAAAGCCATGGTTTTCCCAGTAGTGATGTATGGAAGTGAGAGCTGGTTCATAAAGAAGGCTGATCGCCAAAGAATTGATGCTTTTGAACTATGGTGATGGAGGAGACTCTTGAGAGTCCCATGGACTGCAAGAAGATCAAACCTATCCATTCTTAAGGAAATCAGCCCTGAGTGCTTACTGGAAGGACAGATCCTGAAGCTGAGGCTCCAATACATTGGCCACCTCATGAGAAGAGAAGACTCTCTGGAAAAGACCCTGATGTTGGGAAAGATGGAGGGCACAAGGAGAAGGGGACGACAGAGGATGAGATGGTTGGACAGTGTTCTCGAAGCTACCAGCATGAGTTTGACCAAACTGCAGGAGGCAGTGGAAGACAGGAATGCCTGGCGTGCTCTGGTCCATGGAGTCACGAAGAGTCGGACACGACTAAACAACTAAACAACAACAATAATGGACCAGGTTGGATTATATTTCCCCCGTGAAGCAGCCTATAGCATGGAGGGGAGCAAGGGATCACCTGACTTCCTTGGCCACCACCTCCGTCAGCCTCATCACCAATATTCTGACAGAGTGACATGGAGGAGATCAAGTTCACATTTGGCCTATGCATGTAAAATCCAATGTCCATAGGCCAAAATCAGATGACTGGCTCTCAAGGGTGGGGAAAATTCCTCTTGTGTTATTTTGACCCACACACATATGTCGCATCTGACATTTACATTGTCAGCATGGATGTGTGGGACATTCGAGGTGAGGCAGCTCAATGGAAAGCAAAGGCATGAACTCATTCCCTTCCAGGTGATGGAGTGGATTGGGGGAAATAGTGTCCATTCTGTCTCTATAGGAGATACTATATCAGACGTGAACATCCTTATTGTGATATGTGATTACTAATTACACTTTCGCTGGATAACTGCTGATTCACTCACTCTTCGATGTGGATTACATGTTCCTCAGATGAGTTTCCCTTTGTGTTCTTTTATTATCTTTCCCCCTTTCTACCCATTTTCTTGTCTGCTCCCAATTATATTTGTATGCATCCTCTGTTTCTACCTCACTCTTTTCTTCACAGTTGAGAATGAAACCAATTCTCCAGACTTAACAATACCCTGATTGAATTCCAGCTTCAGTGTTGGGCTTCCCAAATGCTCATATTTCTTCTCTGTCAGGCTCACGAGGTACTTTTTAAAAAACAGATGTCTGAAAATGAGCACTTTCCGGTTAAATATTCTCCTCTGCTCATGACGTAATCTGCATTTCCCCTTTCTCTCTTTCTTCCTTTCTCTTTTGACTTATTTGCATAGCCCCAAAATATATTGCAGGAGCATCTGCAGCTGTAGAAATACCATCAGACTAATGTTCTTGGGCAAAACTCATTTCTTATGAAATTGCCACTCGATTTCCCAATTATTGTTTATGAACTGTACTTTGATCATTGTTTTATATATATTCAGGTTTTCTTTAACTACGATAGAAATGGTATCTTCTGGAACTGATGGGCAGAGCTGCAGCCATACTTTACTATAAACAGTCAGAAATAACTTTAGACCTCCTGAATGGAACCAGCCATCACCATAGCCTTGATAAAATTTCCTCTTTTATTTCCTGCCTGTCTGGCACTCCAGAAACAACCCCTGTGTTGTTATGAAAGGCCAGTGCATGACTGGTGGCCGACAGTTGGCTTGAATGATCACAAGCTGTGTAGGCCTGTTCAAAAAATACCTCTGAAATTCCCCCCCCCACACACACAACTTTTAAAAACACAGTCTTTCTATTAAAGCCACATATCTATATTTTATTTGCACTCATCTGTCATCATGCTTGGGACTAAGTGTGCATGCACCAAGTCAAAATGGTGGAGGGAAACATGAAAATTCACCAGCATTTTGTAGTGTGCATTTGCACATTCTTGAAAGCAAATTCCTCCAATATAATGTTATTTTTGCAATTATATGTATTTTTACACACACTTTCCCCTAATATACACATTCAGAGGACATAATTTGAAGGATAGCTGTGAGTCAGTTTGCACAGTTTGCAGATTAGATGCATTTGTATGAAAATGTGAAGCAAACCGTATTTCTCCCCATCCTTTGTTTGAAATCACCTCTATCAGTTTTTTCTCTCTGAGTCCACCCGCCTTCTTACTTTCTCCTAGTCAGGGGACGGCATCTCTCAATTCTTGCTCAATTCTTGCCCAAGAGGATTTATAGTTTGTAACTCAGAGTAGACACACTGAAATCAATAGCCAAGACAATTAATCTTATAAAGGGACTACTCTAAGAAGAATTATTGGTCCAACTCTAACACAATAATCCTAAACACAATAATCCTATCTACTCAAGAGTGAGTTCTACTGAATTCAATGGGAGTTGCTCTAATGTAAGGATCTATAGGATTGTAGCTTACCTTTCCTAATCATGACATAACTGTGGGGTATATATTGCTGAGATCTAATGCTATTTTTATTGATTTCCACATTCCCTAAGAGTCGGTGGTTTCTGTGTAAAAGTGTATCTTAATCATCAATGGCTGTCATTTCATGGCCATAAAATACTCATGTCATCTATAATCCATTTTAAATTGAGTAAAAACACAAGGAAACAAGTCCCATGGCTTGTGAGAAGTACGTGATATAATAAAGCTGTAATTTATGCTGCTAGCCATCAAAATGCCAATGCTAAACAAATAGCAAGAGAGATATACATGACTAGCATTGGCCAGTTTTCAGAAGCAGAAAATGTAAAATCCTAACACTTTTGGGGGGGTAGTTATACCTGTAAATATTTAATATTGAATAGATACTGTGTTCACATGCCAGCAAGCACTGCTCCAGCCATGAGTCCATTAAAATGAATGGAATGGTGCTTGATAAGTCACATCCTAAAAAGGTGGCCCTTCACTGGGCGACTCCATGATGAGATGTAGATGCATGGGCTCGTGTCTCTCTGCCCATGTGCAACGGACTTCTCTATGCTGTATCTATAGCACCTATCTTAAATATCTAGTTAAAAAGCAGCATGTCATATGACACAGCACTATCTACGTATAACAGAGATTGACAGTAAGCAAAGATTGCAGTACCTGCAATCCCTGAAACTGCCCTTGCAGTTAAAGAAGTTGCACTGCAAGCGACCAAAAACCCTCTGTAGATGTGGCCTTTTCTGAATGGCAGGACCACTTTGTTCATATTCCTGACTAGCACTCAACAATGGGAGACAGCAACGGCGGCTGGTCAGTTATATGGGATTGGCCTTAAGAGATTCCTGTGGATGGAGGTTAATTCCTGGAGATTCCAGGCTAAACCTAAAGGGTTGGCAACCTCAGACAGGGGTTGAACCTAGGACAACCTCACAGGCAGAGGAGATGAGCTATGGTTTTATCATTCCACTGTTTTATCATGTTTTCTTAACACAACTTTTGTGTTATAACTTTTGAGGATTACTTTTTGTAATGAAGAGTAGGTAATAAATATTTTGAATGAATGAATAGATAGATATAGATGATAGATAGATAGATATAGATAGATAGATAGATGATAGATAGATAGATAGATAGATAGATAGATAGATAGATGATAGACAGTAGCAGAAACGAAGATCCAGCCCCATAACATTGGTTTTTTTCTGTTTTGCCACCTTAAAAAAATAGCAGTGTTGGTCACATCTAGTCTGTGATTAAGCATTTTTAAAGAACTGACTTATCTGTTCACTTTGTTCCTCTAAATCCAGAGTTAACCTGTGAAATAAAATGAAATGGTTGGACCTTGCATCTTTCCAGTTTGAAGCCCTTCCACTGGTTCCCTCATGGAACTCTCTCACTGATAGATGCTTCCTGCTGAACTGCCCTTAATGGTTTATAATCTTCCATCTAGCTTGCCTTCCTTTTAACTCCACCTGCATTCCCAATCTCATTTCTCTACCTGCCATGTCTTGCAGTCACCTTCATTCTCATTGAGCCTCTTGTGAGTACACTGACCTTCACAAACTCATCCACAAGATCACTTATTAAACTCATGACTACCACTAAGCTGTGTAAATAATAGCCCACCTTAAAGTAGAGGGGAGATGCCCCTCTTTAGGAAGAGTTTAGCCTATGCGTAGTACCATATTGAATGTGTACTCAGTGGTAGAACTTCTGTTTTATACACAGAAGGTTCAATACCCAGGTAGGGCTTTGTATGTTTCCAGTCTAAAACCCTGGAGACCCACCCCCAGTTAGTGTGTAGTCAGCAGGGAGCTTGATGAACTAATGGTATTACTCAGGGTGAGTTACTTTCCCAACTATACCTGAACATTTTAAAAAATATATATTAAAAAAATGTTTCCCTCCATGCTGGCATGTCAGGGCTCTTGATCCTTACATTTGCTGCAGTGGTTGTCAGTTATGAAAATCAACAACTTAGTTCCCAATGAAAACAGAAACACAGATTTAGTCTCATTAGTATTGGGGGCAATTTCTGTTTGGTTATGGGGTGAAATTCCCATTGGAGTAAGGCAGATGAATTCTGACTCAGAAAGAATATGTGAAATCAGTCAAATCTTTCCGAGTTCATAAAAACCCACAGTGAAGTTCGCAGGAAGAGTACTAATGATTTTTCCGAAGGTCAAGTACCCAATTAGTCTTGGGCAATCTCATTAAAGTCAACAGGATTCCTCCAGAGTAAGTAGGTATCTTGTGGAGTAGAGTTAATAGATGCATATTTTGTGAGGGTTAGTTGAGGAAAGAAGTGCACAGAACTGTCCGCTCCATGATTTAATTAGGGGACTTTGGTCAAGGGCAGTGCAGGGGGGAAATATGCCATTGCATAATTGCAGAATAAAGTGCCAAACAGAGATCTACAATCAGTTGATAAGAAAAGGCTTCCTCCATTTCTTTCTCTACCTCCCAGATAATCTTCCTTCCTTTGCTCCTAAATGATGCAGGATCACATCCTCACCAAGCATCTGGGCATCTTTAAGGCAAAGTGGCTTCAAGTTCCCTAAATTGGGCTCCATGTATTATGCAAATGTTAGTTCATTAGAGGTTGAGAAGAGCTATCAAGCTGTATTGTTGACCAAAATGCTTCTCTTCTTCTGTTCCCCTTTTTATCCCTCTGTTGTTCCCTTAGAATCATCGGGGAAATTTATTCACCCCCCCCCCCTTTCCCACATCTTGTGGTATGACAAGAGCTTTACAGAGAGCTGTTACTGTTCTCCATAGAATTATAGGGTGGAATATATCTGAAGGTCATCTCAATAAATACTGTTCACTGAGGCTGTGCACACACTCCTGTTTGCTCTGAATCCAGTTTGTCCCCACAGCTTGTTTGGGAATCAGTGTACATACAACATTAGTCACAATCCAGATCTATTCTGTTGCTTCTTATCAAAACAGGGAGCAGTACAGTTATGCCAAAATCAAGAGTAATAACCAAACAATAGAAAACTCCACCTATCCAAGATCACATCCTTATACACTCTGATGGTTAAAGTGGAAAACTACTGTCTTCACAGTCACTAGCATAGGCTGGAA
Organism: Podarcis bocagei; assembly: GCF_964188305.1. NCBI lineage: Eukaryota > Metazoa > Chordata > Lepidosauria > Squamata > Lacertidae > Podarcis > Podarcis bocagei. The sequence continues at coordinate 33,532,726 of NC_138130.1, forward strand.
TTCCCACATAATAATGTACTGGAAGATTTTTTTGGGGGGGATACACCATTGGATCTAGTGGCTACTGATATATATGACTACCTGTACTAGGAGTTGCTGGAAAGACCCGTACAAGGCATCATCCAACCAGCTTACAGACTTCACTCCAGATTTGTGTAGGGTTTACTCTTTAGCCTTTTTTTCTCCCGAAGATATCCTGCAAAGCAGGAGTTTTCCTTCTCCTAGATGGGCTACCTTCCCAGGATGATGAACCCCATCTGCCCCTTCTTCAGTATTAGCTGCCTAGTAGTTGTTGGCTGCCTACTCACACGGCAACATCATAGCAGCTACGTCAATGGCAATCTTTGGAATCTTGAATGTTCTGCCTGAGTACAGAGACGACATATTTTGACATCAGGAAAGATCAGCCTGTGGGGTTGTGAACATGATTATGGTATAATATTCCACAAACGAAACTACAATCTTTCTTTTTTTCTTTTTAGTGGGTTAAATAGACACCGTTATTAGAAGGGTCCAAATACCAGTCACTTGCTTTTTAATCCTGGTAGTATTGTAGTGTAATGTAACATCTATGTATTTAAGGCAGTTATTACCCTGTCCTTTTGTCAGAAGTTCAGCCTACACTCGAGTAGGACCCTGGCAGAGACACATGCCTGACTGGCATTTTCCCTTCCTCCTGGTTCGGGAGTTTCATAAGCTTTCTTCACCTTGCGTAACAGACCTCAGCAACTCAGCATTTTGTGTAATCTACTTTATTTATATATAAACACACACAGAGCACTGCAACATGGCTCCCTCTCTCTCTAGCATCAGACAGCAAAGAGAAAAAGAGCAAAGGACAATAGTCCCACTTCACAGAACACAGTAACACAAGCATCCTGTCTCCATCACTTCCCACTCTGTAGAGTCAAAACATATACCGTCATGTGATAGACAAAAATCCCATGACTGCAATCATGGAGCAGGAATTCTAACAGTTGTTATCCTGTCCTTTTGTCAGAAAGGCTCCCAGGGTAGGGTTGCCAACTTGAATAAAATATTGGAGGGGACCCAGGTAAGCCCCTCCCTGCAAAATCAATCACATGACACGGCACACACTCCATTTGAATGGCAATGCCCATCAACTTTGGGGGGCCTGGACCACTCAAATATTTTATTGGGGGAGGCCGAAGGGTCTTTGGCCCCTAGGAGTTGTCTCCTATGCAGAATAGCTTGTAGAAATAAGTACCAAGACAGCCTCAGCTCTCCAGATTACTATCTTAAGGACACGAGACACATGGGAAAACGAACGGGAGAGAGAAGGGAACAAAAAGTTCAAACACAAGTTAAAAACTTTAAATGATGCTTTTAAGGCTACAATAGTATGCATGCTTTCCTGGGAGCAATGGGGCTTACTTCTGGGTTGATATGTATCAGAAACTCTCTGGTTTAAGCATACAAATAATTGTTTTCCTGTTTGAATATTTCTCCTACTTAGCTCAAAGAGCGAATGGGAAAGAAGTAGGTGAGAAATCTTTCTAGTGGCTGTATCCAATAGATACGGGGGTTTGTTTGTTTTTTGCTTATTACTGTAGTTAAGTGTGCATTTTTATTTTATTTCTTAGCTATTTGTTGTCATTCACTAGCATTTCTCATTGGGCCCATTTTAAGAAAAATGAGCAAGAGACTTCGAGTTGACTGTAGGTATACCTGTGTACTTGGATAATGAGAACCAGAAATGGCTGCAGCATCTCTCATACTTGCCATCTCCCACGACTGAAAAGATTAACCACCCTGAAGCTCAATTTAGATAAGGATTAAAAACCAGTTGGCACTGAAATAAAATGATTTCCTCCCCCAGGTGCACAATCATTCATCCTGAGGCAGGACAGTGAATGCTGTGTATAAGCACATGTTTATGGGGCAATGTTCCCTTTGGTACACACTCATATGCACAGCACTTGAATGAATGAAATTAGTAATTGACATTGGTTTCCCTGTTCCAGAGCACTGTATGCAATATCCTCATGGAGAATTATTGACCTGCAGTGGCTGCCTTGATCAATAAGGGAGGAAGGGCAACTCCAAGTATAAAAGCCGTTGTGTGCTTCTGAGCTTCCCAGACTGCAGGACGTTGCTGGATTTGGGTGATGGTGTAACAGAAATCCCATACAAACCATTCCATTGAGCAATGCTAGGACAAAGAAAACAGAGCAGAGGATATTCTTAGATGTGCAATCATTTGGTGCTGGGAAGTTGGCACAGAATTTGGGTGTCTGAGTATTTCAGCTTCGGTTCTTGGAAAGAGAGACTCTGCTGTCACCAAAATTCCTAGCTGCTTACCTCCATCAAGTCCAGCTTCTTCATCTTCCCCATTCCTCTTTTCCTTCACTAGTTCAAACCTTGGCAAGCTGTTTATGTGATGTTTGCAAAGGTAAATTTCATGTCTTGTTTGATATAATGTGTGTATGTACACCCACTTTACTCCAAGCAGTCTAAGGCTGTGTACCATCCTACCCAGAAGGCCCTTTTTTGGACATAACACTGGCACAAGTTCTACCTATTTGCATTCGGCTAGCTGAGTTCGGTTAAGCCAATATATCTCTGGCTCAGCCAGGGTGCGGGACCTATGCCAGTGAAGCCTTGGTTCAGCCTGGTTTGCCAAAACCTGAATACAAACCTTCTCATCCCTGTGGATCTTGAGTTTGGATTGTCCTGTTAGTTTGGACTGTTGAATTTGGATTGTGCTGCTGCCATAATACTTGGTCAGTCAACATGTGATCTCATTATTGCAGTCGTGGGGGTGAGCCATGACAGGGAAAATGTTTCATACTGTGACTATACGATAAATGTATTGTGTGCAGTGCTCATGAGAGCACAGAAAAGAGATTGTAGTACCCTCTCCTTCAAAGTATAGCGGAGCAGTGCATAACACCAGAGCTGGCTGAAGACATTTTGCTGCCGGATGCAGAGCAGCAAATAAGCACATCTCCAACTTCCTCAGCTATGGTATGTAGTGCCCAATACTGGTAAACTTATTTTGACACCTCAGGCATACAATCCCACAAGGGCGTTCCCTAGCAGTAAAAACACAATACTGTTATTAAATGGTTAACCATTTGTTGACACTCAAAATCCGTTGCCTGAGGGGATCACCTCACTCTACCCATATGCCTAAGGAGGAATTAAGGAATTTATTCTTGCTGTTGTGCTCTTGGGATCCCCTTAATGAAAAGTATCTGCCTGCCAACCCTCTTGTTTACAAGATGTTTTGTGATTATACTGTCTAGTGAGAGAGAAAAATAACCTCTTTTTTTAGAATATTTAGGGAATGCTAGGTGACAGCATAATTTTCATTATGTGGGCTGCCAAATCCATGCTATCTGCCATCCAAAAGCCTTTTTAGGTTGGTTTTATGGTGGCTGCATTTCACAATGCTCATACTTAAATTATTTAGTCCTCTTACTGCAACTGTAACACTTTCTAAGATATAATTGAGTGCAACCTATATTCAAGTGAAGGAGAGAGAGTATCAGTAATGCATGTGAGTCTGTAAACAGGGTGGAACAACCATTGGGGCCTAGGACACGCCAGGGAAAAGAAACCCTACAAAGCCAATGGCAGCAGGAACCCTTGACCCTACCTTCCTCATCCTCCAGAATTTTGAGTCTTGAATTGTTCTTGAACATTGCAGAGACAACCTCCCAGTAGTTTTTGGTCCCCCCCTGAAGAGCCTTTCCTTTCCAGAGAGATTACCTTCACAAACCTTGCATCCTGAAATGAGAAATACTGCCTGACACTGGTCATTGGCCACCAGAGAAGCAGCAGGTGCCAGGAGCCTATTGTCTTCTCAGAGGCCAATTTCCAGTGTAATTTAACAGTCAATCCCTCTTCCCAGAAACCTTAGGGAAGGATAGTACTGTGGGAGGAACAGCTTTCTCTGAACAGTTCCCATGATTATTGCGGGGGGGGGGGGAGAGTCGAGATGGTTTAATGTGGTATGATATTGCTTTAAATGTATAGTGCAGATGAGATCAGAATCTCACCACATCACTTGAACTAACATAGTTTGACTGGCAATCTATTTAAAATTATATAATGTGAAGGAGATTAGGACTGGTATCCAATCAAGTTTTACACAGAGCAGATCCACTGAAATTATTAAATTTGACTTAAGTTAGGGCCATCACGGTCCAACTGGTGTCACCGTGTTATAACACATATAAAATACTTTTTCTTTACAGTGGTACCTCTGGTTATGTACTGAATTCGTTCTGGAGGTCTGTTCTTAACCTGATGGGGCCTCCTGCTGCCACCACACGATTTCTGTTCTCATCCTGAAGCAAAGTTCTTAACCTGAGGTACTATTTCTGGGTTAGCAGAGTTTGTAACCTGAAGTGTATGTAACCTGAAGTGTATGTCACCTGGGTACCACTGTAGTAACGTAGCTAAATCCTAAGTCTGCTCTGAGTAAAACTTAGTTGAATACCTCCCATAATTTCCTTTACTTGTAGAACACAAAGGATGATCAAAGTGTTAATTATCAGGAACAGCAGTCATGGGTGCACCCACAACATGCTTCCCATACCTTTCCAAAGCCCTGACCTCCATTTCCTTTTTATTGACTTCAGTATTTGTTTTGCATCAGTCTGATTCTCATTTTAACTTTTCAGCATGTCCACACCTAAGTTCCAAAGAAACCATTAATCCTAACACTCAGGAGTTTCAGAACCTTTTCTTCTAGGCTATCAAATTTAATACCCCAGAACCAACTCATCGGAAACCAAGTTCCTTGTAGAAGTCCCTCTTTTCCCAACAGTGGGTTCCACAAAACCTAAAGCCTTCCTCTTGCTTGCTAACATTAACTGCACAGCACATTTCTTTAATTATACGTAACAAGGGGCCTGCAGATAGAATGTTTGCAAACATTCCATGGCAGCATTGCAGTACAATGGCAATATTAGGGAACCACAACTAAAATATTCCATCTAGTGTTTAGCCTATGAGATGTTTATGTACCAAGAACTTGAACAAGAAGATTCAGCACCCCCTTCCTGTTTACAGCTACAGTTCTTAAAAAGAAAACAGAACACTTAATTAATTCTGACTCATCTCTCATGTGAAACTAGCCTGTTCTATGGCTGCAATCTCTGTTGTGCAGTAATTTTTATTTTTATTTTTTACTCTAAGACTTTAAAGATGTTATTTTGGTTTCTCTTTGTTTCTCATTTCCCCCCAGTATCCAGTCCACTTCTCCGCATTTCCATGATGAGCTTGAAAATTCACCATTGCTTTAGTGCAAACATATACATTTTTGTATGCAATTTTGCCAAAGCAGTTTCCCCTAATATGATGCACTGTTGTATATTATTTTCACTAATATGTGATTTATATGCACACTTTGTTCAGTATATGCATTTTTGTGCAAATTACCTGGCTAAAGAGCTGCATTGCAAAATTTGGAGAAAGGTAAATTTCTAATGTGTCTGTGTTTTGCTTCACACATTGTTTTTGGAAGTATGAATTGAGTAAGCTTGTCTTTAAATGTGAACTGAGTTGAATTCCTCCCCTATCCCTACCAGAAACAGTAGGGGATTCAGGTGCAGGAGTTAGATACTCTTTTTAATAGCACAATATCTAAGAAGATGAGGGGCTGTCTTCATCAAAACAATTCTGTCTTCTCTCATGCAGTCAAGGACTCCATCATTATCTTTCAAAGTAATGAATGCTAGCAATTTAAATTCATCCCTCTGTTACAAAGACACTCGTGTTCATGGTAATACACTTTACTAATCCATGCCGGATAAGTGTAAATGAGGTATAAAAGGGACTGAACTCATATATTGCGAAGCAGATGCACTCCTTTAAAAAAAAAATCTATTACACAAAAGAGCTTTACATTTAATCGCAACTGTCAAGTTTGCATGCTGTAGCTATTATAAAATAGACAATTGCCTTGAGCAGTTGACAATAATATATTGCCGGTGTGACTGGCTGCAGAGAACTCTTTGCAGTCTGGAGATGATGAAAATGGGAACAAATTGTACAGATCTCACTCTGCATTCAAAGAAGGACTGTTTCCTCAACCGCCTACCCCCACCCCTCACTTGTGTTTGTGACTCTGGGCTACTATTTCCACAATATTGGCCAAATCCTTTTCCAATCGAAGAATAATCCCTATGTGCTTTTTAGAAACTGAAACTCAATGGACAGTAAGCTAGGTGTTCGCAAATGGAGAGCCAAATTTGATGAGGCAGTGGAGATCAGTGGTCTCTTTACATTTCTTCTTGAGAGGTTTGGAGCTAAGATAGAAGGGTTTAAACCTCACCACCCCAGTTTTCCCAGTGTGAAACATCCCAGCTATTTGCCCTGATAAAGTCCGGGTATGCACCATACATTTAAAGCATGTGATGTTCTCTCAAGAATCCTGGAAACTGTTGTTTGCTGGAGTTTTGTGAGGGGTAAACTATGGTTCCCAGGAATTTTTGAGGCAAGGCATGTGCTGTAAATGTACTAGGTATATGCAGCCAAACCTGGTATCACCTAGTCAAGATAGAATTCCCACCCACTCTCTTCCAAGGCTGCTTCTGGAATAAATTTGAAGTGACTGGAAACTTGCTCACGACTCTCCAGTGTCTGATTGAGCTTCTTCCAAAAGTTGTATGTTTTGCACTCTTTGTTTCATACTCAGCCTCACGTTATTGAAGCCACCAACCTTTTGGTTTAATCCCTGCCAGATACTGCTCCTTAGTAACCAAGGATTTGGTGGGAGTGGCAAGAGGGGGCACACAGTCAGGGTGGCCCCCTTCTCACTTTGCCTCAGGTGGTGAAACAAGATGGGCTGCCTTTGGAGGGACTAGCAACAAGGTGAGCTTCCTTGCTGCTCCATTCAGAGTTACAGAGCAGGCAAGGGAGGGTAGTCTATGGTCAATCCTTATCACATGATTTGGTCTATTACCGGCCATGATGCTTTTGATTTTCTACTGGTTTGATTTGTTATCCTTCACTTACTTGGGGTTAGTCTCATAGAACTCTGCTGCCAGTGGCTCGCAGCTATTTCAGAGAAAGGAATTTGTTGTGGGTGAGCCTGCTGGGTTGAAATGTGTCTGGTTATGGAACATTGACTACAGAAGATATATGTCTAGTAGAAACTGCTTATGTTATTCCACCACAGGATGTATGGATCATTGCTCTAAGCATAACCCAGCATGTTCTGTACACACGCCAAATAATATATTTATATGTAACAGTTGGTTAATGTATATTGTGGATGGAGATATAAGCACTGATAATTTTTGGCTGTTATATTTATTTCATGAAGCAATTGTTTTAAAGTTGTATGTTCCATGTGTGGAAACAGATTTGCATTAAAATTTGCAGGTTATTGATCGGGGGATAGACACTCTTGCTTTGGTTTTGAGCCCACAAAGCAAATGTAAAGCTAATTCTTTTTTTGTAAACAGTCCCACTGGTGGAGTTCAGTGCTAAAGCCTAATTAAACAGGCAGTAGGCTCCTCTATAGATCAGCTGAAGATATGTTTTGACTGTCATGAGGATATTTCAGAATCATAAGTAAATTGAAGGTACCTTCAGGAGGAGAAGTCTTTCTTCTCAGCCTATCAGCATAGCCACAGTTAATAGCAGAATGCTCCACAATTAATTTTCACCACTATTAACTTTATAAAAAGCAAAGTTGTTTTCATAAGGTGTTGGCCCATAAAAAAATATCCAAAATCCTTAGTAAGGCAGTACTTTTATTAGGCCAACCAAAATATTTAAAAATAGCGAGCCAGCTTTCGAAATCTCCAGAACTCTTAAGCCCTCTTTGGATGTTCTTCACTCCCATATGGAACAACATCGGAACAAGGGGCGTGGCTTGCTAAATAGCCCTGCCCCTAATATTGCATGCTCCTCCCCCAATGCTGTGTGCACAGTGTGAACATCTGTAGCAAAGGGGCCTTCACACAGATAACATGGAGTGTACTGACAGCTCAGTCCTATACACCTGGGAATGCTGGACTGAAGAAACACACAATGACTAGTTCCTAATTTGTTGAAAACATAAAATCCAGCAATCCTTCAGTTCTGTTTCCAGCCATAAGTGAAAGTCAAAGGTTCTTTGTGGTAGACAAGAGTCCTAAAGGGAAACATGGTAAGTTTTTTAAACAGAGTTTTATATAAAACTCTGTTCTATATAGTAGCTTGATATAAATGATGAAGCCTCTGCCTGGAGAGTACATTCAGTAGTATTTATTAAACTGATTAGTTGCTTTTCTAGAACACTTATTTGAGCATAATATAGGGAATATAAACTATCAAGAACAAATTAACCATAAAGCAATGTCACATAACATTGTATTTTCACAGGTGATTTAAGAAAAGCTTAAATGTACATTTGAATAAGAATCCATCCTCCTGCTGCTTTTTGTTCCAGTTCCAAGATGAGTGCACAGTTTTCTTAAGAAAGGCGAATTAAGTGTTTGAATCACTACTTCATGGTTGCCCTGCAGGAGGCAAAATGTAGAACCTTTTAAATTCAAACCCATTCCTGCCTTGGGATGTCTGATTCAGTTTGCCACCACATCCAGTTCACTGAAGTCTTGATGTTGTTGACTTACCATCAGTTGGGTAATTTGGAAGAGGTTGCTTTTCTAACTCGGTGTACAGCATCTGTACTATTCTTAAACACTTGGGGACAATTTGTGTCCTTGGCAACCATCCGAGGCTAAGAATAGCCCTCCTGACTGCTTCAGAATTATTCCTGTGGATATGGCAGACTTTGGAGATGGGGCTGTAGCCCAGTGGCAAGGCTTTTGCCTTGCACTCAGAAGATCTCAGGTTCAGTCCCCAGTGTGGCGTTCGCACTAGAGCCCCCGGTCATTCCATGGACTATTGACCCTGCAGCACCACAGCTTATCTCTTCCACTGCCACCAACCAGGTTTCCCCCAGTAATATATTCAGGCTCAGTCAGGTTGTAATGTATTAACAAAGATTCCAGTTTATTGTGAATGCAAACAAGTTTTAAATACTTTGAAACACTGTACTCCGATTCACTCTCTCTGTCTCTAGCTAACTCTGATTCCTATGCCTCCCACCCACAAGAAACCAACCGAACTAACTGCCAAAACCCTTGTATTGAGCCTTAAACACAGTTAGGCTCTGCCTCTGGGCTTTCTTATTGGTCAGCCTATTAACCCTTTCTCTCTCTCCCCTAGTATGACATCTCCATAATGAGTGGGCAAACGCCACACCCAGCAACTCCAATTTAAAGGATCTCAGGCAGCAAGCAATGGGGAAGACTCAACAGTTCTAGGCTAGATGGACTAACAGTCTGAGCAGCTTCATGGTCTAAGACTAACTGCAGCAGCATCAAGTCTGTAGAAATATGGACATCAATAGTCCACATTCTACTCCAATAGGACTAAAAGATGCAGACTGCTGTTGTGGTATTTTAAAAGCTGCACATTTCTATTAACAACAGATTTCTTTTAAAAAAAACAAAACCACCATTTCTCCCTTTTCTTTGGAGGGGGGAAATCAACCTACTCACTTTTGTAAGATTCAGCGTTATTTCTTTAGGCTGTATTAATTATACAGTCATTCGAGCTTTCACAACAACAAGCTCTTTGTTGTCATTATACTCGAGCAAACCGATAATGTGCATGCATTTGCTTTTCCTAATTAGGCGATTCAGTTGTTTTCTGTCTCCCCCACCCCAATTCCGAATGCTAACTGCAGTGTGATGAACGTCAGTTGAGATGTCAGTGTAGGGTCCTAGAGACTGATGTGATGGCAGTAAAAATAGGGCAAATGACAGTTGCCGTTTTGAGGCCCCTTTCACCTGCCTTAAAATTTTGTGCTTGCATAAGAGCTGTTGTGTTATCCATCCAAATATATATTCTGAGTGTGTGGAGGGCATCATGGGACTGTACATGCTCTATTTGCCCCCAATATATGTGACCTCCAATGTATATGCATTGAGTAGACATTAGAGGCTGAGAACATCTGCCCAGTGAGGTTGGCACATGTAATCCACCTGCCCCCTCCATGAAAAAAGGTATTTCAGAGAAGTTAACCTCTGACTTGGGCACGTTGGCTCATCAATTAAGCAAGCAGGCTTCAGCATGAGTAGAGGGATGCTCATAAGAGCCTTCCCCATGCAACTGAGGATGCTGTCCTTTCACCTGTTTGTTTTTTAAAAAACTTGTTTGAATTCATGTTTGTGGCTGATAGAATTAATGCACTGTGAATGATGACTTCCCAGCAGAACTTCTCTCTCTTACTATGTAATTTAAAGTTATCTAGGGGTAAGTCATTGTGCTGAAGTTATATTTGTTGTTTAATCGTGTCTGACTCTTTGTGACCCCATGGACCAAAGCATGCCAGGCACTCCTGTCTTCCACTGCCTCCCACAGTTTGGTCAAACTCATGTTGGTAGCTTCGAGAACACTGTCCAACTATCCCGTCCTCTGTCGTCCCCTTCTTCTTGTGCCCTCTATCTTTCCCAGCACCAGGGTCTTTTCCAGGGAGTCTTCTCTTCTCATGAGGTGGCCAAAGTACTGGAGCCTCAGCTTCACGATCTGTCCTTCCAGTGAGCACTCAGGGCTGATTTCCTTAAGAATGGATAGGTTTGATCTTCTTGCAGTCCATGGGAGAGTCTCCTCCAGCACCAGACTTCCAAAGCATCAATTCTTCGGCGATCAGCCTTCTTTATGGTCCAGCTCTCACTTCCATACATCACTACTGGGTTATATATAATTGTGTGTGTGTGTGTGTGTGTGTGGCCTCGGCCCTATATACCTGAAGGAGCGCCTCCACCCCCATCGTTCAGTCCAGACACTGAGGTCCAGCTCTGAGGGCCTTCTGGTGGTTTCCTCCCTGCAAGAAGTGAGGTTACAGGGAACCAGGCAGAGGGCCTTCTCGGTGGTGGTACCTGCCCTGTGGAATGCCCTCCCACCTGATGTCAATGAAAAAGCCAACTATCTGACTTTTAGAAAACATCTGAAGGCAGCCCTATTTAGGGAAGTTTTAAATGTTTAATGTTTTATCATGTTTTTAATATTCTGTTGGGAGTCACCCAGAGTGGCTGGGGAAACCCAGCCAGATGGGCAGGGTGTAAATAAATAAATTATTATTATCCCACAGTGGTTGCAACTTCAAAAAAAATAAAATTAAGAGCTTTACACATATTTTACAAGTGATCCATTTAGTCATGCTGGAAACATGGTATACAGTGGTGCCCCGCAAGACGAATGCCTCGCAAGACGAAAAACTCGCTAGACGAAAGGGTTTTCCATTTTTTGAGTCGCTTCGCAAGACGAATTTCCCTATGGGCTTGCTTCGCAAGACGAAATGTCTTGCGAGTTCTTGCGAGTTTGTTTCCTTTTTCTTAAAGCCGCTAAGCCGTTAATAACCGCTAAGCCGCTAATAGCCGCTAATAGCCGCTAATAGCTGCTAAGCCGCTAAGCCGCTAATAGCCGTGCTTCGCAAGACGAAAAAACCGCAAGACGAAGAGACTCGTGGAACGGATTAATTTCGTCTTGCGAGGCACTACTGTATTTACCCCAAGCTCCAGAAGTTTGGGAAACTCAGTCTTCTGGCATTTCATCTAGTGTCCTTTTAGTTGGTTTTATCCTGTATTGAGGAAATCAAGTCATGGTGTGAATTGTGTAGGGCTTCCCATAAAATGCAATAATTGCACCCTGTATTATTATGGGGATTCATCAGAGAACTGCATGAATGGGGAGCACACAACTCTGCTGTCCAGGTCGAATCATTTCTTATGGATAGTCAAGACCCTGCTCACAAGAGTTTTCTGATTTGTCAGTAAAGGTGGCCAAGCTACACAGGCCTCACACACGTATGGCTTGTACTCCTCCCCTGAAATGAATAGGTTGGGCTATGCATAGAAGTCTGGACTGCACCTTATTGCATATTATTTTGGATCAGGTGATTTATAGAAAGTTGTGCCATTCCTGACTTAGGGGTGGTTAGTGTTTCCAGCCAAAGTGAAAAGAATTCAGTTCTAGAAAATAATCCTTGCATGTAGATTTTATGACCAGCCCCAAAACACAATTCCACTAGTTTTTCTTAAGACCATAATGTTAAGGTTACACATCCACAAAGGGACTCACTTTTTTATAATGTCAGTGGGCTACACCCAGGCGATGTTAGCTGAACTTAAATCCCATTGAAGTGAATGGGAAAATTTAGCCATTGCTTAATTTCCATCAGTTTCTATGAAAACTAAGCTTGACTGAGTTAAGCTGTAATCCTACGCACACTTACCTGAAAGTTAAGTCCCACTGAATTCAGTGAAACATACTTTTTAGTAGAGATGCATAGGATTCCACTGTTAGTCTGCATTCAGCCCAGTGCATTAAGCACTAGGAGTTTATGTATAATAAATAGATGTAGTAAATTTCTGGCAGTGCTTTATTCTCCTAGTCAGTTTCATTTGACAATCTGCCAGACACAGTTGGGAATAACCCCACGCTGGCCTACTTGCTTTCACTGATCTTCATGATTACTGTTATTTGAGAACTGGGCATCCTGCTGTCAGATAACCAATGCATATTTTGTAGTATCACAGTCTTGGAAAGGTCATGACAGGTATGGGCAAATTAAGATCTAGTCCTTTAATTGCCCCATGCTGCTGCTTTGCCATCCATGACTTCTGTTCCATTAGCCAAGCTGCTCTCTCTCTCCCCCCCCCCGCGCCCCCGTGAGTTCAATTCATGAAATCACCCTGATTCCACAGTGTTTTGCCCCGTGAAATAGGAAATGGTAAACACTTGGCTGTCTCATAGCATTTTATTGGAAGTTACACCAAAGAAGAGAGAAGGAGTCATGGTGCGGTGGCAGTTCTATGCCTCTTGCAGCACCTAATGCCACCCTAAAATTAAAGGGTTATTTATTAAGAGAACTCATCAAATTTACCCACAAGTGGAACCTGACAGTGACCTGGAGGATCTGTAAGGACTGGAACTGACCAGAAACGTAATGGATTCTAGAGAAGTTCCATTCTATTTTCAGAGGCCTCATAGTACGTGCACAGGAGACTTCTGTGTTGTGTCAAAGACACCATCGATGTCTAGTGCCCACCACCTCTCTTTCTCTCCTGCGATGAGGCTACATTTTAATATTTTAATGTTTCAATATTTTAATGTTGTATTTTAATTTTGTTTTTAAGTTGTAATCATTCAACTTGTTTTTGTTATTGCTTGTTAGCCTCCCTGAGCCCGGCCTTGGCTGGGGAGGGCAGGGTATAAATAAAAATTATTATTATTATTATTATTATTATTATTATTATTATTATTATTATTATTCAGGGGCCTCCAATACCACAGCCATGTGCACCCCCTAACCCGTGGATTTGCGCCCCCTAACCCGTGGATTTGCGCCCCCTAACCCGTGGATTTGCACCCCCTAACCCTAACCCCCAGATGTTGCACCCGGTGCGGCCGGCCCCCCCTGTACCCCCCACGCTACGCCACTGCATGTGCAGCTTAAAATAAATAAAGACAATGTACATGTGGAAGAATTGTACCTACATGGGGAAATCACATTGCAGCAAAATAATCATACCTTGAAGGGTATGCGCATATAGTAGACATCAGGGTTTCCCAAATTTGAATCTCCAACAGTTTTTTGGACTACAATTCCCATAATCTACTGGTCCTGCTAGCTAGGGTTGATGGGAGCTGTAGTCCAAGAGAACTGGAGACCCAAGTTTGGGAAACTCTGGAATAGACAGACAAACTATTTTAGAAAAAGTAAAATAAGTTGCTGTGCATAGCATTTAAATTAGAGGAAGGCAAAGGAGGTTGAAGTCCCCTTACATTTTGTGACAACTCTGTTTATAGAAAACTTGAAGAGAGGCAAGATTTGATTAAGAAATAGTCTAGCAAGTAGAAATGGTTCATTGTACCAGGAAAGGTGGTTTACCAACTCCCTTACCTGGCAGCTGCCTTGGACTTCTAGATGTTAAATTGCTTGCCGACCTACCCCACTTAGGGTCCCTGTTGGACACGATTATTGCTCACAGACAGGTAGAGGTGGTTCACTCCAGCAGGTAAAGGTGGCTTGCCCAGTTCCTCATACCAGTTGTTATCCCCTTTGTTCACCTTGATAAATCTGATAGGAAAATTATCCAAAAAATGGAATGGAGAAATTGTGGTCCAAATATATAAGAAAGCTGATAAGACAGACCCAATGAATTATAGTCCACACTCTTTCTTGCCAGTTTGTGAGTAAAAATAGGGAATAAGGGGAGGTCAGAGAGCTTGAGCATTCCAGTATACCTGAAGGAGCGTCTCCACCTCCATCGTTCTGCCCGGACACTGAGGTCCAGCGCCGAGGGCCTTCTGGTGGTTCCCTCATTATGAGAAGCCAAGTTACAGGGAACCAGGCAGAGGGCTTTCTAGGTAGTGGCACCCACCCTGTGGAACGCCTTCCCATCAGATGTCAAAGAGAAAAATAACTACCAAACTTTTAGAAGACATCTGAAGGCAGCCCTGTTTAGGGAAGCTTTTAATGTTTAATAGGTTACTGTATTTTAGTGTTTTGTTGGAAGCCACCCAGAGTGGCTGGGGAAACCCAGCCAGATGGGTGGGGTATATAATAAATTATTATTATTATTATTATTATTATTATTATTATTATTATTATTATTATTATTATTATTATTTCCCCTACCTTCCCCACCATACTTTGAGCACTCTGTACTGTTTCGTGGTTGGTGCCTGCAACCATAGGTCACTGTTCGAACATGTCATGCAACTTGTGGAGGTCTGGGCATTGTAATGGCAATCTTCACACCCACTTCTTTTGAACATGTGCCGTGATATATCATTAGTGTGGGGGTATTTGGGGCCTATACCACGAGGCTTACTTACGGCAACGAAGCTTGCAGATCCTACAAGATTCTGACAGGAAGGAAACTGGAATCAGGGCATCCATAATTGGATTTGGGTAAATGTTAGCGTGGACAATCCTGTTGCGTTGAGAAAGGTGTGACATTTTGGTCAATTCTACTAAAGGATGTTGCCACACTGTGGCTTTTGGAGAGTGCCTTTAGTCAAGCATAGATGCTGAAAGCTAGCACTTGTTCATGCCTTCAGTGGCTGCGTGTATGTGTGCAGTGCTGAGATTGGGAAGCACATGTGCCTCACACTTGCTGTATTTGTGCATATTAATAACTGGGCCCTCCCCAATATGCACTGATTATATCAAAGAAAGTATCTTGGGACAGGAAGATGCCAGCACTCCAAATATAGAACATTCAACTGAGCATTTCCCCATAGGTTCAACAGCTTAATTATCCTTGCAGATACTGGACCCAACCAATCTTGAGGATTCTCTTGAAGCCTGCCCTCCTGCAGAGAATTGCCATGAATATACAGTGGGTTCGGGAAATTAGAAAAGTTATTCTGCATGGGCTTCAGATGCAGCCAGGAGCAGGGAATTCCTTACTCTTAAAAGCACAGGGCCCTTGTGCATTGAATACAAATGAGCATGACATGATAAACATTACAGGAGGCCTGGTCCTTACCTTTGGTAATGCCCTCAAACCATATTAATGCCTGGTTAGCTTTCCCTTACAGGCACACTTTGATGGAAAACATGATAGGATTCATTTCGCCAATCTTCCCTACCTGCTTCTGTGCCCCATGCCATATTGGACAGGGATAGTCTCACCTCAGTTATCCATGTAAGCTCCCAACCTGACTGTTGTAATTTACTCAACATGTGGCTGCCCTTGAAGATGGTTCAGAGGCTGCAGCTGGTGCAAAATGCAGCAACCAGAACGCTGAGAGAATTCTGTATGGGATCATGTTACATCTGTCCACCCTGACAGTGCCACTGGGAACAATAATGTATCATGTTGTTATCACCATTCTCCCCCTGCCCCCAGTAACTGAAAGAAGTAGAAACCCTCTGCTAACTTAGCTTGTGAAAAGCCATCACCACTGAAAATTAATACAACTCAAAAACCTTATTGGTTTCTGAAAGTCTTTATGCTCCAATCCGCCCCACTTCCCAAATTGATGAAAAACTGTGGGCAGAATATTTCAGCCCAGCATTAATGTGAAATCAGATTTGCACAACAAAATTCCTACTTATCCCCAAGAATGACCACAGAGTAGCCTGCACTCCTGAGCACTGAAGATTCACTCCCGAGCAGAAGCATGTTGTTGTTGTTTAGTCGTTTAGTCGTGTCCGACTCTTCGTGACCCCATGGACCAGAACACGCCAGGCACTTCTGTCTTCCACTGTCTCCCGCAGTTTGGTCAGACTCATGTTTGTAGCTTCGAGAACACTATCCAACCATCTCATCCTCTGTCGTCCCCTTCTCCTTGTGCCCTCAATCTTTCCCAACATCAGGGTCTTTTCCAGGGAGTCTTCTCTTCTCATGAGGTGGCCAAAGTATTGGAGCCTCAGCTTCACGATCTGTCCTTCCAGTGAGCACTCAGGGTTAATTTCCTTAAGAATGGATGCGTTTGATCTTCTTGCAGTCCATGGGACTCTCAAGAGTCTCCCCCAGCACCATAATACAAAAGCATCAATTCTTCGGCGATCAGCCTTCTTTATGGTCCAGCTCTCACTTCCATACATCACTACTGGGAAAACCATGGCTTTAACTATACGGACCTTTGTTGGCAAGGTGATGTCTCTGCTTTTTAAAATGCTGTCTAGGTTTGCCATCGCCTTTCTCCCAAGGGGCAGGCGTCTTTTGATTTCGTGACTGCTGTCACCATCTGCAGTGATCATGGAGCTCAAGAAAGTAAAATCTCTCACTGCCTCCATTTCTTCCCCTTCTATTTGCCAGGAGGTGATGGGACCAATGGCCATGATCTTTGTTTTTTTGATGTTGAGCTTCAGACCATATTTTGCGCTCTCCTCTTTCACCCTCATTAAAAGGGTCTTTAATTCCTCCTCACTTTCTGCCATCAAGGTTGTGTCATCTGCATATCTGAGGTTGTTGATATTTCTTCCAGCAATCTTAATTCCGGCTTGGGATTCATCCAGCCCAGGCTTTCGCATGAAGAATTCTGCATACAAGTTAAATAAGCAGGGAGACAATATACAGCCTTGCCGTACTCCTTTCCCAATTTTGAACCAATCAGTTGTTCCATATCCAGTTCTAACTGTAGCTTCTTGTCCCACATAGAGATTTCTCAGGAGACAGATGAGGTGATCAGGCACTCCCATTTCTTTAAGAACTTGCCATAGTTTGCTGTGGTCGACACAGTCAAAGGCTTTTGCATAGTCAATGAAGCAAAAGTAGATGTCTTTCTGGAACTCTCTAGCTTTCTCCATAATCCAGCACATGTTTGCAATTTGGTCTCTGGTTCCTCTGCCTCTTCTAAATCCAGCTTGGACTTCTGGGAGTTCTCGGTCCACATACAGCTTGAGCCTTCCTTGTATAATTTTAAGCATAACCTTGCTAGCGTGTGAAATGAGTGCAATTGTGCAGTAGTTGGAACATTCTTTGACACTGCCCTTCTTTGGGATTGGGATGTAGACTGATCTTCTCCAATCCTCTGGCCACTGCTGAGTTTTCCAAACTTGCTGGCATATTGAGTGTAGCACCTTAACAGCATCATCTTTTAAAATTTTAAGTAGTTCAGCTGGAATACCATCACTTCCACTGGCCCTTTTATTTGCCGTGCTTTCTAAGGCCCATTTGACTTCACTCTCCAGGATGTCTGGCTCAAGGTCAGCAACCACACTACCTGGGGTGTACGAGCCATCCATATCTTTCTGGTATAATTCCTCTGTGTATTCTTGCCACCTCTTCTTGATATCTTCTGCTTCTGTTAGGTCCTTACCACTTTTGTCCTTTATTATGGTAATTTTTGTACGAAATGTCCCTTTCATATCTCCAATTTTCTTGAACAGATCTCTGGTTCTTCCCATTCTGTTGTTTTCCTCGATTTCTTTGCATTGCTCGTTTAAGAAGGCCTTCTTGTCTCTCCTTGCTATTTTTTTGAAATCTGCATTCAATTTCCTGTATCTTTCACTATCTCCCTCGCATTTTGCTTCCCTTCTCTCCTCCGCTATTTGTAAGGCCTCGTTGGACAGCAACTTTGCTTTCTTGCATTTCCTTTTCATTGGGATGGTTTTCGTTGCTGCCTCCTGTATAATGTTACGAGCCTCCATCCATAGTTCTTCAGGCACTCTGTCCACCAAATCTAAATCCTTAAACCTGTTCCTCACTTCCACTGTGTATTCATAAGGGATTTGACTTAGATTGTATCTTACCGGCCCAGTGGTTTTTCCTACTTTCTTCAGTTTAAGCTTGAATTTTGCTATAAGAAGCTGATGATCTGAGCCACAGTCTGCTCCAGGTCTTGTTTTTGCTGACTGTATAGAGCTTCTCCATCTTTGGCAGCAGAGAATATAATCAATCTGATTTCGATGTTGCCCATCTGGTGATGTCCATGTGTAGAGTCGTCTCTTGTGTTGTTGGAAAAGAGTGTTTGTGATGACCAGCTTGTTCTCTTGGCAGAACTCTATTAGCCTTTGCCCTGCTTCATTTTGAACTCCAAGGCCAAACTTGCCAGTTGTTCCTTTTATCTCTTGACTCCCTACTTTAGCATTCCAATCCCCTATAATGAGCAGAACATCCTTCTTTGGTGTCAATTCTATAAGGTGTTGTAAGTCTTCATAGAATTGGTCAATTTCAGTTTCTTCAGCACCAGTGGGTGGTGTATAAATTTGGATTACTGTGATGTTAAAAGGTCTGCCTTGGATTCGTATCGAGATCATTCTATCACTTTTGAGATTGCATCCCAATACAGCTTTTGCTACTCTTTTGTTGACTATGAGGGCCACTCCATTTCTTTTACGGGATTCTTGCCCACAGTAGTAGATATGATGGTCATCCGAACTGAATTCGCCCATTCCCGTCCATTTTAGTTCACTGGTGCCCAGGATGTCAATATTTATTCTTGCCATCTCATTTTTGACCACATCCAACTTACCAAGGTTCATGGTTCTTACATTCCAGGTTCCTATGCAATGTTTTTCTTTACAGCATTGGACTTTCCTTTCGCTTCCAGGCATATCCGCAACTGAGCGTCCTTTCGGCTTTGGCCCAGCCACTTCATCAGCTCTGAATCTACTTGTACTTGTCCTCCGTTCTTCCTCAGTAGCATGTTGGACGCCTTCCGACCTGAGGGGCTCATCTTCCAGCATCATAACTTTTATATGCCTTTTGTCTTTGTCCATGGAGTTTTCTTGGCAGGGATACTGGAGTGGCTTGCCGGTGCCTGCTCCAGGTGGATCACGTTTGGTCAAAACTCTCCACTATGACCTGTCCATCATGGGTGGCCCTGCACGGCATAGCTCATAGCTTCTCTGAGTTATTCAAGCCCCTTCGCCACGGCAAGGCAGTGATCCATATGTCAAGCTATTTTACAAATCTAATTAAGATACCTTGCTTAGCCGCAGAGGGGCCTTATAATCTGGAAAGGGAAAGGAGAAAGGGGACACTTGTTCTATCACATCATTAAAGAACGGCAAAGTCTTGATGGATCTTACAGTGGCAGGAGAGGCTAATGAGCTTTTCATTGGTGAATAGGTAATTCGCAGAGGGTGCTCAGCCTGCGCTGCAAAAATGCCTGCATTATACACTTGACTCTGATGGATAACTAGTTAAGTATTCTATAAGGACGTGTTATTTTTGTCATTGAAAGGGTTGCAGAGCTTAGGATCAGCTTGCACAAACAAGCAGCATTTTCCAAGTGTGATTGGGAGCTCAGTAAGTACAGCTCACCCTAAGAACTAGCTGGAAAGGTCGACTTTGGAGTGTGCTCCCTATGGAGGTTAAGAGTGATCTCCAGAAAGTGGCCTTGCCATCAGTTATCTGAATACCATTTGATGTGGAGCTAGTCTGGCTTTCCTGACTTTCTACTTTTGCTTCACGTAGATTTAGATGCCCAGGAAATATTGTATGAGAGCTTTGGGAAGAGCCAGTGTGGTGTAGTGGGTAAAAGCAGTAGTCACGTAATCTGGGGAACCGGGTTCGCGTCTCCGCTCCTCCACATGCAGCTGCTGGGTGACCTTGGGCCAGTCACACTTCTCTGAAGTCTCTCAGCCCCACTCACCTCACAGGGTGTTTGTTGTGGGGGAGGAAGGGAAAGGAGATTGTTGGCCGCTTTGAGACTCCTGAAGGGGAGTGAAAGGCGGGATATCAAATCCAAACTCTTCTTCTTCTTTGGGGTGCATTCAAGACTTTGCTTTTGAACTGCATGAATGGAGAGTACATTTAGAACATGGCCAACTAGAGAATTCCCTGCCCTCCAAAGTATGGATGGGCACTCCTTTTTTTACCAGCCCCCCCCCAACTTTTCAGATAGCTTGCCATACTCTGTTTGAACATAATAGTGATGATGCAATCTTGGAGCTACAGTTTCTGTTATGAACAAAGTAGGAATTTTTGTCCACTTCCAAACTCAGCAACTATAGTTCAGCATCCTTTTTGATTGCTGAATAGAGCACTCTGCCCTGGAAGAGGTTGCCCTCTGTGTGATCATGGGAATGAACTAATAAGTATACAGTGGTACCTCTAGTTACGAACTTAATTCATTCTGGAGGTCTGTTCTTAACCTGAAACTGTTCTTAACTAGAAGCGTGCTTTCACTAATGGGGCCTCTTGCTGCTGTTGCGCCGCCGGCACACAATTTCAGTTCTCATCCTGGAGCGAAGTTCTCAACTCGAGGTAACTCTTCCAGGTTAGCGGAGTTTGTAACCTAAAGCATTTGTAACCTGAGGCGTTGTAACTCGAGGTACCACTGTTCAGAACAAAGGGCCGGAACTACTTGATGTATGATAAATGACTAAAATTGACCGTGCTACATCTGTGAAGTTGATTAGCAGAGTTGCCCAAGATTACAACAGAAAGCAAGAATGTAAACAAGGATGCTCAACGCTCTTAATTGAAGTCTAAGGTGCAATCTACACACATATAAAAAACGCTGTGAAAATGCTTTTAAAAAAAGTTTTGAAAAATACGTTGAATTTGGCATAGCTCACTGTCACCATCTAGTGTCACAATTGTATATTGCACTTTGCAACACATTTAAAACGTTTTATTTGCAGCTGTATAGCTGAGTCCTAAGTTAAATCCAATCAAATTGTGATTTTTCTTCATCATATTTATACTCTGGGGCCATAGAGCCTGAGATGTTTGTCTATTGTGTGTTATATAAAAAATAAGTTAAAACATACATATAGTTCCATATCAGCCAACAATGAAATGGAACACATATAAAATCAAAACAAACCCATTGTTAAACAGAAGCAGTGATAATCTCCCACCAAAGAGTACTACTTGTCCCAAATCTGGATCTTGGCATCTAGGAACTTCTCCTTTTCATATCTATATTTTCCCTTGCTACCAACACTTATATCATTCCTGAGATGAGCACAGCCCTTTCTGCCCCATCCATGAAAAAAGTTATCTCAGTCCCATTGAAAGAGGCAGAATAAAGAATGTCTCTTTCCCAGAGAGTGAAGATATTCAAGCACGATTCAGTACAGCAGTTACAGTAACGCTACCAGGCTTGAAAAAATAAACACATTTGTCTTTTGTTTACGGCCCCGTGGATTCAAATTTAGAACAATTAAATTTTACTGTCTTTCTAACTAGGCATCCTTGTACCTGGCTAGCAATGTTCTCAGATTTTAATGTACGGGAGGCAGGGGGTGGTTGTTTTGGCGGCTAAAATGTAATCCTCGGAATACAGTGTTCCTTTCATTGACTCAGTGTGCAAGTTTACATAAATGGTTGCAATTGAACATTGATGTTGCAATGTTATAATGCATACCATTCTCTCTGGTGTTATAACGGATAGCAGAACCGTGCAAGGAAACAAGGGATTTCCAGGGAATCCAACAATGCGGTTGAATGCTCTATATTTGCAGCAGCTCTGGAAAGGTCATTGGTATCTCCCTTCTCTGTTCAGCTGGGCTTTTCTCCTGCAAGGCACAAAAATCCAATTGGTTTCAGAGTGATTTCTGCAAAATATCCAGAGGAGGACTCCCACGCTAAGAATTAACTGCAGCACTTCGCAGCCTTGCAATAATTCTTTCCCCCCCTTTTTTACTCCAGTGACACAAATATTAGAGCCACTTCATACATATTTTTTTCTTGTAGAATTAAGGGCAGAATTATTTCTTGTAGAATTATAACGAAAAGTCTATAAGGATCGGAGAATCTTTAAAGATTATTTAGAAAACTATGGAATAAAAGGAAACATCTTGGCAGAATTAGCTTGTATTGTATAAATATAAGTTTGTAGGGATGTAAAAAGAAATTATATAAGAAATATGTAACTGTGTGGTATAAAGTAATGGATAGACAAAGTACAGCGAGATTAATTGGAAGTCAGTTTTAAATTTCTTTTCTATAAATTTTATAATTGTGTTCAATACCAGGAGCATATATGATGATAATGATATTAATCTTCTTGTATCTTATAGTGTGGTGGTTTGTTTCTGTTATTTGTTTGCTTGATTGTATGTTTGTTTACTTGTATGTACGTCTCTTTTTCATAAATGTATTTATTTTAAATTAATAAAGATATATTTTAAAAAAATAAAAAATAAAGGCAGCTTCGTATGTAACACTTGTTTTGCATTGTCCCTGAACTGGCAGTTGACAGTCTTTGCATTTAGCCCTAGATCTTTATTATATTTCTAGCAGGTGTCGATTCCTTCCAGTAAGATGATAATTTCATCTTCATACCTTTTGAGCTAGAACTGTACGCTGCAGGGGGTGGCTAAGCACCTGATCTGCTTTCTGAACAAATCTTTCTGCCGCTCCCTCCATTGGTTTTTGAAGCAGCAGGCCAGGGAGGCAAACGCAGTGCCAGGCCGGGAAAAGAGTTTGCTAATTTCTGGGCACATCCCAGGGCTCTGGTGAAGATGCACATCACCTCCTCTCTGGTCATCAGACAGATAGTTGACTAGCTGGGATGGAGCAGAGCATCTAGGAGCATGTGACCGGTCCAAGCTTGCAAATCACCACATTCATGATGTCACTTCAAACAGTCACGGCTTTCCCCAACGAATTCTGGGAGATCTTGGTTGACCACAAACTTGACATGAGCCAACAGTATGACGCGGCAGCTAAAAAAGCCAATGCAATTCTGGGCTGCATCAATAGGAGTATAGCATCTAGATCAAGGGAAGTAATAGTGCCACTGTATTCTGCTCTGGTCAGACCTCACCTGGAGTACTGTGTCCAGTTCTGGGCACCACAGTTCAAGAAGGACACTGACAAACTGGAACATGTCCAGAGGAGGGCAACCAAAATGGTCAAAGGCCTGGAAACAATGCCTTATGAGGAACGGCTAAGGGAGCTGGGCATGTTTAGCCTGGAGAAGAGGAGGTTAAGGGGTGATATGATAGCCATGTTCAAATATATAAAAGGATGTCACAAAGAGGAGGGAGAAATGTTGTTTTCTGCTGCTCCAGAGAAGAGGACACGGAGCAATGGATCCAAACTACAAGAAAGAAGATTCCACCTAAACATTAGGAAGAACTTCCTGACAGTAAGAGCTGTTCGACAGTGGAATTTGCTGCCAAGGAGTGTGGTGGAGTCTCCTACTTTGGAGGTCTTTAAGCAGAGGCTTGACAACCATATGTCAGGAGTGCTCTGATGGTGTTTCCTGCTTGGCAGGGGGTTGGACTCGATGGCCCTTGTGGTCTCTTCCAACTCGAGGATTCTATGATTCTATGATTCTAGATATAGTTGGTTCCTTCAATTCCCTGTGAAGATAATAATAATAATAATAATAATAATAATAATAATAATAATAACAACAACCGCTCCCCACATTAAATGGGGGGCATCCTTTGCATGGTCACGCGCAGCCCCTGGACCCTATGCAGCACCATTAGCACAGGCTTGGCTTCACCTTCCCCAGGTGGGATACCTGGAGGTCTCCGCCTACCTCAGCCAGTTGCCCAATCCCACCTGGGGAGGTGATCAGGCCAGATAGGGGGAGGGACTACCTGCCCACACAATAGAGGGAGGATCTTACCTGTGAATCATCAGTTGGCTCCAGAGCTTCTCCCCACGCTCAGTTAAGACGTCTTTTGCAGGTTAACCTTTTATCCACAGGTACGTGGGTGCTGATACGTCAGGGTCGCTGTTGAAGGGCCGGAAAGGAATTCTCCTGCATTGGCAGGTTTGCCTTTCCCATAGCAAAACATCACAACAAGCGGTATCAGGCCTGGGGGAATCCTTTAGTCTGTCTTCCCTAAATGGGGAGGGGGGCATGCAGCGGTGACCCACACCCTCCTCCTCCTTGCGGTGGTGATACCAGGGTTTCCCGTTAAAGGGGTTGTTTGAGGGGAGGCTATGGCCGTAGGCCTAGAGGTTGTCATTGCTTTCCCCTGCGACGGCAGCATAACAGGGGTGGGCTCTCTCTGCTTGAACATATGTTCTCCAGAGCCATCCCATCCCCCCCCCCACTGGATAACCCTGATGTTCCCCAGATCCCCAGTTGGGGACTGGGAGGGATAAACGCCCAATGCCTGAGCCAAGGTCTACCCACATCTGAAATCTAATAAAGTTGTGGCCAATTTTAATCCCATAGCACATTGTCTTGAGTCATTATTCCACACGGGGGGCAGCCCAGGGTTTGGGGGATTCCACCTGTCCACGCAATAATAAATTTATTACCATCTAGCTAGGTCTCCCCTGCCACTCTGGGCGGCTCCCTACAGAATATTGAAAACATGATAAAACCTCAAACATTAAAAACTTCCCTAAAGAGGGCTGCCTTCAGATATCTTCTAAAAGTCAGATAGTTGTTTATTTCCTTGACATCTGATGGGAGGGCATTCCACAGGGCAGGTGCCACTACCAAGAAGGCCCTCTGCCTGGTTCCTTATAACGTCACTTTTCACAGGAAAATGTGTGTGTGTGTGTGTGTAAACTTTCACTAGATTTTGTACTTCCCTGCCCCATAGCTTGTATGTTATTTATTATTTATTGGATTTATTTCTCCTCCTTCCTCCTGAAGGAGCTGAGGATCTCAACATATCCACAGCAAAACATACTTTGTTTTTTAAAAAACAATTATAGTTAAAAAACATTTTTCCCCCTTAAATCCTCCCACCAGGTGATTTCAGGGTTGCCTCAAACAATGTCCTTCAGCCCCACAATAATCATATTTGAGGATAGAGCTTTGCTTCCAAGATCTTAAGACCAGAGAGCACTTGCCTCTTTCTCCCTTACTTGATTACAGGTGGAAGTAGTAAGCATGGAATTGCAGGTTGGGATGATTGATGCCCTGATTAGATGCTCCTGGGGGCAAAGGCTCCAGACCAACATATAGCAAACAACAACTAGCATAAAAAGAAGAAGAAATAAAACAGCATAACTGTAGAAACACCTTCAATTTTTTGATCCACATCCTCCAGTCAGAAATGGCCAGTGACAATGGTTTGGATCCCAAGGTAAGTTAGTTTACAATGCAATACTATACATGTCTTCTTAGAAATAAGCCATTTGAGTCTCCTTAAAAGCCTCTCTGGCGTGTGTCTTTACTGCTCTATTTTTTTTTAATTGTATTGTTTGTTTGTTTTCTATTGTGCCCTATTTTGGGATTTAAAAAATATTAGGTGGTCTAAACATGCTTTCAGATAAATCTTTGGATTTAAGTTTAACTCTTGTTGGGCAACATTCCAGGGTAAGGCTATAATTTCTATAGTAGTTCTCATGGTTCCAACTTGGGCAAGAGTTTGCGCAGGTGGATTTATATCTTAGTTTAGTTTTACCCTTCACGTGGCAATGTTCAAAGTAGAGACCAGTCCTTCCATAAGCAAAAGCTGCTTTCCACTTCTGGATCCAACCTGGAATCTCCCTGTGGCCAAGTGTTAATTCACAGTTTTGTGCTACTGTCTGTATTTATTTATTTATTTATTTATTTATTTATTTATTTTTACATTGATATCCCACCTTTTGTCCCAGGAGCTCGAACTTCTCCTTCTCCCCATTTTATCCTTGCAATAACCTGTGAAGTAGGATTAGGCTGTCTGTCCCGGAAAGGGAACAGTTGATAGGTGCTCTTCAGAATGGAGGCAACCTGGGTCTCCATGAACAAAGGTGATTCCAAGAGCCATCTGTGGGCAACTCTGGTAGCCCAAAGAAGACACAATATTGACATCTGAAAAAGAGCGAAAAAATGTAGTTTTTTCACATTGTGCTATCTCAGGGTAACAGCTTGAGAAAAGCTATAGCAGAACCCTACCCCATACAGCTGTTTATGAGGCATAGTGAATAGGATGGCTGAAACATTTCAAACAGATATTTCTGATTAGGGGAACAGTCCCTGGGATCTGGCTGCCTAATGAAACATACAAAGTAATAAGTTTAGTTCCGTCTCTCTGTGTTAATATATACAGAATGTGATCTATTATGTGTGCGCGCGCATGTGTGTGTGTACAGATGCATGAGAGCATACACCTTTATGGCGTATCTGAGTGAAAACCAATATTTATTCTTATTGAAGAAATATTTCATGGCCCACTGAAGTTACAAAGGGAATTATCACTATTGGGATAGAAAAGGCAGAAAGGAGAAATTAAAATCAGTGAGCTGTGCTACCTTCAAGAATGATGAACGTTAAGAACTTCCACTAACACCAGACTCATCAAAATCAAGTATAGTAAATTTACTCTCTTTCTCCTTTGCTTCCAGTGCTTCCGCTTTCATTGCAATTTTTATTAATTAATCAAAAGTAGATTGGTTTTTAAGTTAGGCAAACTTGTCTGCCAAATTAGAACTGTGGTGCTCCTATTCACTGGAAACCACATTAGGATTACTGCACCAAAAGTCTCCCTCAGGTTGAGGCTGCTGTCACTTCTAAATTGGCAACAGACCACTTTGAAGTAGTCTGTGTATGGCACAGATGCTTAAGGTTGCAATGTGTGCATAGGTACCATTAAATTCAGTGGAACGACTTTCCTAGTAGATATGCGTAGGAATGCACTGGAATAAGGCCTTGAAATTTCATCTTAGTTTAGAGGTTCCTTCTCAGGCAACACATCTGAGAAACATCATACACACAAAAACTAAAGGGTTGTATCCAACAAATTGCTCCATTTGTGCAAGGACTCTATCTCCTCTCCTCTGTGCTCCCCAGAATCTACCCCAAAGCGTTGATGGAAACCCCAGAACATATTTGGAGGGCATTGGGGCACAAGCAAAGGGAGGGTAAGTTTTGAAATATCTTGTGTGAATGGAGCAACCTGGATGGATACAGCCCAGAAGTGTTTTGGTAAGATTAGTGAAATGAATTAGGAGCAAGAGCTTAGTGCTGTGACCAGAAATGGATGAAAACTGTTGTGAAGATCTTTTTTTTAAAAAAGTGCACAGAAACAGTTTCCAAATAACCCCCCCCAAAAAAAAAACACTAATGGGAACAGTGACATAAAATAATTAAAAGGCTATACATAAAATAAGCAGGGAACGAAATCTGTAGCAAAGATAATAAAACTGAAATATACAATAGTTTAATGTTGCCACTGCTCAGATTGTCTGTGACATGCATCCCCATTCCCATGCCTGCTTTTCTCAGTAGTCTTTGTAATGGATTATTGCTTGATCATGTGAGAAATGCCTCAGGAAGCATCTGTTTGTGCAACCAGTTCCTTGTGTAGTTATGGAAAATGTATTTGGGAGATATATTGCAAGGTATTCCATGTCGGTATGTTTCATCATATAGCATATAATTCCAGTTTTCAAATACTATTATTCTCAGGGTTTGAATACTCAGCAGTAGCAGGCTTGTTTGATCATATTCAAAAGTGTGAGAGCTTAATATTCCACAACCACTCAAATAGGTATAATTGGAGAAGTTGCTACAGCATTGCGTATAAATTTGGTGTCGCATATAGGTGCAAGTAAAAAGAAAAATCAGTAAGGTCGTTGTCTTCTAACCTCTTATCTGGGACAAAACCCCACTGAACTCATTTGAATTTGAGTTCCATCCTATACACAACTACTTATGCATAGGATTGTGCTGTGACATACTTAGTAAAATTGGCAATTTGGGTGTGTGGTCAAGGTGTCTGCTATTTTTGGGAAAAAATTATTCAAAGGTCACATATATATAGCAAAGGCTTGAGAAAAGATGAATGGAAAAGCTTTTTAAATACCATTTCCTTCCTATTGCTTCCATTTAGCGTTGTATTTCCTGGCCTCCTCTACTGATGGCACAATTCTTCTGTATTCTCGGTGATGTGCCAAATGCTATTACCTTGGAATACACTTGCGTCTGTAGAAAGTGTGCTCCAGTATAGTATAGCAGAACAATTCTGTTCTGCAGGATAGGCTTAGCCCCCTGTTGCTAAAATAACAGCTTGGATGTCTTACCCATCAGCTTGAAAAAATACAGATTGTTGACTGGCACTATGTAGATACTTTGGCCTGCTTCGTATTTGGGAGTCTCTCTCAGTTAGGAATTAAACAGCTCAGAGTCTGCGAGATTATTAGGCTAACAGCTGTGTCAGGCAGTTGGTTCAGGGGATAATGAGATAGGAAAAGGTCCAAGGTAAAGTTTATAATGTGAATGGGACCAGCTAATTCCAAGATGAAACAGAAGCATCAGTATTGCTAACATCAGTATATTAGTTTACTAAAACTGGGCATGGCAAGTTGACTCGTTCAAATCTTGGACCCAAGTCTGCTTCTGAAACAATTTCCATTTTTGCCACATGCCATTTTAGCTACCACTAAATATACATGTGTATATCAGAAGGTTGGCGGTTCGAATCCCCGTGACGGGGTGAGCTCCCGTTGCTCGGTCCCTGCTCCTGCCAACCTAGCAGTTCGAAAGCACATCAAAGTGCAAGTAGATAAATAGGTACCGCTCTGGCAGGAAGGTAAACGGCGTTTCCGTGCGCTGCTGTGGTTAGCCAGAAACAGCTTAGTCATGCTGGCCTCATGACCCGGAAGCTGTACGCCGGCTCCCTCGGCCAATAAGGCTAGATGAGTGCCGCAACTCCAGAGTCGGTCATGACTGGACCTAATGGTCAGGGGTCCCTTTACCTTAGAAGGGGGAAGGATGGAGTACTGCCTTCCCTCATGTTCTTTCTAGGATTTTTTTTGGAAGCTTCTGTGCTTGTTAAAAAAAAGAAAAAGAGGAGGGAATCTTGGACACTTAGAAATGGATACAGATTGTTTGCTGTGATGCTTTCAGTACTGAGCACTATTACAGTGGACTCAGCTACATTAGTAAAGAAAAAGCCTTTTAAATGTGTTATAACACTGTGACACCAGATGGCGCTGTGGAGCTCCACCTTTCAGCAACGTGATTTCCCTTTGAGGTTTACAACACATTTTCCTGAAACTTTTTTGGATCCAGCCAGTATACAGAAGGAAACATTAGTCTGTTAAGTTGATAATTGGCTTTAGACAAAGTACTTTGAGTATGTATTTCTTCCCCAGTGTGATACTATGCATCTATATTAAGAAACAAGCTATGTTGAGTTCAGTGAGCTTTACTCACAGGTAAATGAACATAGGATTGCAGCCAAGGTATGTGTTTGGAGAAGGAGAAGGCTGGAACCAATTTTGCTTGAACTTCAGTATTCATCTAATGGATCATAGCCAAATTTTGACAGTGGTTTATTTATTTTGGGGAGAAGATGTGTTGTTTTCAGTTCCGGGCATCAAGAGCAAAAAAACTAAATATATATTGGCAACCAAAAAGATTGCTCAGGTGTGGCTGCAAGAGTGTTTGACTGCAATTTCCCATGAACTTTTGAGATGCTGAAGTAAAGGAATGACTATGGTTGGCATTGATTTCCCCCTCTTTCCCTGTCTCCCTCCCCTGTACCAATATAAAAAGTCAATTTTCACACTGTGTATGTATTTCTCTTGTTTCATTTTAAGGTTATCTTCAAGCACAACCATCTGTGTAATGAAATAGTCCTGTTTGAACACTACATTTCCATATCAACTTTCGAAAGCTGGGACAGAAATGTTCAAAAGCTGAAATGTCTAGTTAGCTTAAAATACGACCGTGTCCCCAATGGAACTGTGTGTTCGTACATGCATTTCATGCGCAAAATTTTGTTCAGGAACAATTAACTGAGGGTATTGCAAAGCAAGCTTTTGCTCCCAAGGTCTTAAGTGCAAATTTAGAATACCTCCTAACATAGGGGCAAAGAGACTTGCATGGTTGCCTGGCTGGAACAGACTGGAAGGCAACCTAGACCAATGGTGGCGTTAACTCAGGGACGTTCAGAAGTATCAAAGACCTTTATCTCAACGGTGATTTCAGATGTGATTTCACTTTGTCCCTATATTCCTGCATTGGGGGTATTGCAGTGTGAAAGGCAGTGAATGATAGCAAAGAAAGGGATAGTAATCTGGTTTTTGTTTTGATTTTATGTAAGTGATTTTTCATGTAAACTGCCCTGAGACCTTCGGGTATAGGGCAGTATAGAAATAAAATAAATAATATTAATATAATATAATATAATATAATATTAATATAATATAATATAATATAATATAATATAATATAATATAATATAAGTAGGGGGAACCCATCCCAGTGAGGTCATGGAGGTTTAGTAGGAAGCAAACTCATGAGGCATCTTTAGATTTGTCCGCCAAAAGCTCTAATCCAATCCAGTCCAATCCAATCCAATCCAATCCAATCCAAATAGATTTATTGTACTATCCATTGTCTATGAGAAATGTTAATAAAAAATGAATACACGTAAAGGGATCCCACACCACAAATACTAGTCTCTATTTAGATCTCTGCGTCTCCCTTACAGTTCAGTGGTATATTGTCCAGGGTCGTCTTTCTGATCTATGGGACGCGCGTGGCACTGTGGTCTGAACCACTGATCCTCTCTGGCTTGCCATTCAGAAGGTTGGCGGTTTGAATCCCCACGACAGGGTGAGCTCCCATTGCTCTGTCCCAGCTCCTGCCAACCTAGCAGTTCGAAAGTGCAAGTAGATAAATAGGTACCATTGCAGTGGGAAGGTAAACGGTGTTTCCTTGTGCTCTGGTTTCCGTCACGGTGTCCCATTGTGCCAGAAGTGGTTTAGTCAAAAGGACTTTGCCAGCCCTATCGTTAGGCAGATTGAGACAACCACCTCATGTGGGAAATACTGGGGGCAGAGCCCTCAATTGTTCCTCCTGGGTTTCCCTTCTGTTGGAGAACAAAGCTGTGCTTTTCACAAGTTTTGTCCTGTTCCCCTCAGGTGTAGTGGAATACATTGTTCCACTGTCACTATTGGAGTGAGATTCTGTACGTGCAATTGGTAAAGGAGTGGGATGAAGAATCCATTTAAAATGGATTTATATACTTGAATCTGATTATTCTAACTGAAACAAACTTTGCTCACAACAAAACATCTATTTTATTAAGCACCTGCATACGTCTGAGCTGCTTGTTCATTGTCAGAGTTTTAAA
The DNA here is from genome assembly GCF_964188305.1 of Podarcis bocagei. Classification (NCBI taxonomy): domain Eukaryota; kingdom Metazoa; phylum Chordata; class Lepidosauria; order Squamata; family Lacertidae; genus Podarcis; species Podarcis bocagei. The sequence goes on from NC_138130.1 coordinate 33,564,167, forward strand.
TAAATAAATCCCAACTAACTTAATAAATAAATCCCAACTAATATGCAAAAGTATGTATATTATATGCACAATACAGCTAAAAGATTCAAGACCCATGCTGGACTATATTTTTGCAACACAGTTTTATAAGTACAGTGGTACCTGGTTCTCAAACTTAATCCATTCCAGAAGTCAGATTGACTTCCGAAATGTTTGAAAACCAAGGGACGGCTTCGGATAGGTGTAGGGCCCCCGAAAACAATAGCTGACAGCCACATCAGATGTTTGGCTTCCGAAAAAGGTTAAAAAACTTACTTCCAGGTTTTCGGTGTTTGAGAACTAAGGTGTTTGAGAACCAAGGTACCACAGTATACATATTTTATCCTTTCAGAAACCTGTACATTTGTACAATATATGTATATTAGTATGCGAGATTTGTTTATATTTTTAGTGAGACTAGGAGAAAACTCAATTAAGAAATAAAATAGGAATTAGAAAAAATCCATGTGGATAAGCTCAACTTAATGAATTTTTTTAAAAAAACCAATTCCTACATGGGACTCAGCTGCATTCATAAAGATAAAGCGCTTTATATGTGTTATAACACTGTGACACCAGATGGCGCTGTGGAGTCCCATCTTTTGCCAATAAGATTTCCCTGTGTGAAGTTTACAACCCGTTTAACTGAATCGCTTTTTGGTGTGTCTAGATCCAGCTCAGGTGAGGCACTGTCTTGTCTTTCCCTTCACACAGCAAAATGTTGGGCTTTATATTCCCCAGTGTGGTTGACTTTAAAAGAGGGATTCCATATTTCATCTTTAGTATAAAACATTCATAGTTATAAATCTGGGCTGGAGATGCTTTGGAGGAGAAACAGCCCACTATCTTGAACAGAACATAAGGATGCCCTATTACTGTGGCTGTTCAGGCAAATTTTAATAGCTCCAATGTTGTTTACTGTCAGAATAGTCGAGTATAAATTAGATAATTGAGTCTGCTTCTGATTTTGGTATTGTTGACAAGTTGTTAATATAATGTGGCCTGTTTGTATCTTTGATGATGTTATGGCCTACAGCTTAAACAATTAATAAAGAAATTCATTCATCTGTACTTGCGTTCAAGGAAGCTCAACAGGCCAAAGTATATAAAATTGTTAGTGGAAATGAAATATTGGCACAAGCACCATTAAAATCCTGCAGTTCTGCTTAAGGGTCATGAATTGCTGTTTTGCATTCCTTGGTATTGTTGTGGACAGTGGGACACTACTAGAAAAGACTTGTTGAAACTTTTAGAAAATGTTGCTTGCTGTGACTCATGCCAAGCATTAAAATTTAACAAACAAGGTTGTCATTAGTTGCATCTGAAAAGGTTTGCATTGAGTCTGGCAAATGTTATCGGCATATATTCTCTAAAGATGGAATGTTCAATTAAATGGGAAAACAAGGTTTACTCAACCAGCGATAAAGTGAAAGGTATTTATTTTATGGCAAAGACTGCCAACTTTTCTGTCTCAGCTGAAAGCTCTCGGGCAGCACCTCTTAACCTAACAGAGTACGATTAAAATGATTTACTATTTATTTTGTGTTCTCGAAGCTACCAGCATGAGTTTGACCAAACTGTGGGAGGCAGTGGAAGACAGGAGTGCCTGGCATGCTCTGGTCCATGGGGTCATGAAGAGTCGGACACGACTAAACAACTAAACAACAACAACAACTATTTATTTTAGAATTTGCACAAATCAAGATGGCCAAATGAAATAATAAGAAGAGGGAAATGCAGTAGTTGGGCTTAGTTTGAAGAATTATACCTTGCTGGTCTGGACTGATTGTACAGCCTTGTTTTATGGACTGTTGTGTAATATACATTGTATATGTAATATTGTTTATTCATTGGGAATTACTTATAGGACTAACTTGAGAAGCCTGAACTGACCAGGGGCTCAAATGGGAAGTGCAGCAGAAGTCCTCTGTAAGGCACATTATTAGTCTGAGGCTGAGAATATTAAAGGTTGCAAATTAGTGGAACCTGTCACCCCAGTGGTGGAGTATGATTGGCAGGGGGCAATTAGACGGAGTCTATATGAAAGGATAGCTAGACTGGAAGCTGGTGATTCTTATTCATCCTGTTTTGTATTTATCCGCAAAATGGGTTTTCAAAATGTCTTTATGAATGTTTGTGTTTAAATATGTACTTAAATGTGCATTTTATCACAAAACATGTATTTATTTTAGCTCAATGTACACATTAATAAACTTGTTTTAACCCAAATATATGTTCTGACCTAAGAAGCATTTCACAAAAGTGTAAGATGCAAAAAGATCCTTATGTTTTGATCCCTCAATTAGTTTGAGAGGTACAAATTAGTTCAGTTTACTTTGAAATGTGAACCAAACAAAATAACCTCCATCTCCTGTTGTAGTCTAACAGCATATGAGGACACAGTTGAGGATGGCCAGTTTACCATTATGGGAATGAGCCTTGACAAGTCTTCTGCTCATGCCCTTCCCACCGCTGGCAGAGCTGCAAGTAGAAGTTCAGAATGCTGTGCTTCCATTTTAGATTAGCTACAGTTTGTTGTGTCATTTGAACCCGACAAATTATTCTGAAGTTCAACAATGGTTTGTTGAAACCTTCACGTGAGAGTTTATGAAGTTGGTTTGTTTCAACAAGTCACAGTTAAGGTGAACCGCAGTTCAGAGTCTGAAGAACGTATTAAACTGCAGTTAATCTGAAAAGGAAATAGAAGCATTCCATCACCTCCTTCCTGCTCCTACACAGGAGATGGGAATGTGAGAGTGTATGAGTCTGAGGCTCATTGTGGCTCATCCTCATAATGCTAAAGCATGGTTTAGTATTATGCCTCAACCAAGGCACCCTAAATTATGCCTTATAAAAGCAGCCAAGATTCCAACAGATAAGCCGCCAAGCCACACATCTGCCAGCATGCAAACATTTGGAACTTCCCTCACCACACATTGTTGTCTGGGGGAGGAATAATTTCCAGTGACCAGGAGGAACATATGTTTGCTTGCAGAATTGCACGTTTATTAGTATATTTCATAAGGTAGAAAGGAGAGACCTTAGAATCTCATCAGTGCCAGCCAAGTTCATGTGGGTTGGAGCCTGTTTTAAGACAGCTTGGAAGTGGGCTGGCTGCTTTTTATTTGTATTTACCCCTTAATTATCAATGCTCATTTTGAATTGCTCATTACCTAATAGAGTGTGGTAAGTCATATGCCAATCTGGCTTAAGCACCTTGGAAGGATGAATAAACGGAACCTCATCCTGCATTTTTAAAGTGTCATCTACATAATAACCAAGATGCTTTAAAAAAAATAAAAATAAAAAATATGATGGCAACTTTAATGGTTGCAAAACCTAAGCATCTTCAGTTTAAGAGCAACTGAGGGATAACTCAGTTGGTAGAGTATGAGACTCTCAATCTCAGGGTTGTGGATTTGAGTCCCACATTGGACGAGATCCCTGCATTGCAGGCCGTTGGACTAGACGATTCTCCTGGTTCCTTTCTTGTTGTTGTTTAGTCGTGTCCGACTCTTTGTGGCCCCATGGACCAGAGCACGCCAGGCACTCCTGTCTTCCACTGCCTCCCGCAGTTTGGTCAAACTCATGCTGGTAGCTTCAAGAACACTATCCAACCATCTCGTCCTCTGCCGTCCCCTTCTCCTTGTGCCCTCCATCTTTCCCAACATCAGGTTCTTTTCCAAGGAGTCTTCTCTTCTCATGAGGTGGCCAAAGTATTGGAGTCTCAGCTTCAGGATCTGTCCTTCTAGTGAGCACTCAGGGCTGATTTCCTTCAGAATGGATAGGTTTGATCTTCTTGCAGTCTATGGGACTCTCAAGAGTCTCCTCCAGCACCATAATTCAAAAGCATCAATTCTTCGGCCATCAGCCTTCTTTGTGGTCCAGCTCTCGCTTCCATACATCACTACTGGGAAAACCATAGCTTTAACTATTACGACCTTTGTTGGCAAGGTGAGGTCCCTTTCTACAATTATATTATTCTATTATCACAATCTAGCTTTATTGTTAAGACTGTCTATGCAACTATCTGTGGCAGAATGCATGGTAACACAAAAGATAGAATGCATGGTAACGCCAAACCCGCATCCAGGCATTAATAAAATACAAGAAAGAGCTAGCTCTGTTCCTGACATTTTCATTCAGACCAGCCCTGTCCACTCCATTCCTGACCTTCCTGAATCTGAAAGGGCTTCTAAGACTAAGTGCCTTTGGCGAAACATGCTTAGAAGCCTCCTCGTGATTCACAGTAATAAGAACCTAAGACCCAGTGCCCCATCTAGTTCAGCACCTCACAATGGCCATTCAGATGCCTATGGGAAACATTCAAGCAGGACCTGATCACAAAAGCACTCCCTCCCCCTTCTGCAGATTCCAGCAACCGGTATTCAGGAGAATACTGCCTCCGGTGGTGGAGGGAAGAAAGTGGTTTTCGGACCATCAATAATGCAGGGTTCCTTTTCTCAGGGATGCTTCTAAGGCTGTTCAGCTGAAGCTGCACAGAATATTTCTTCTGACTTCCCCACTCAACAGGCATAAAATGAGTGTACATGGCACTGTGAGCATATTGGGTAAAGGACCCCTGACCATTAGGTCCAGTCGTGACCGACTCTGGGGTTGCGGCGCTCATCTCGCTTTATTGGCCTAGGGAGCCGGCGTACAGCTTCTGGGTCATGTGGCCAGCCAGACTAAGCCGCTTCTGGCAAACCAGAGCAGCCCACGGAAACGGCGTTTACCTTCCCGCCGGAGTGGTACCTATTTATCTACTTGCACTTTGACATGCTTTCGAACTGCTAGGTTGGCAGGAGCAGGGACCGAGCAACAGGAGCTCACCCCGTCGCGGGGATTCGAACCACCGACCTTCTGATCGGCAAGTCCTAGGCTCTGTGGTTTAACGCACAGTGCCACCCGCGTCCCTTGTGACCATGTTACCTAGGCCTAATTCCAAAACAGGACTAAAGTGTTTATGTTTTACCATAGGACAGCCATTTGAGTCTTTAAAAATCAAAATTTGTTTTTATTGCTGCTTGAAAGAATGACCAAAAACCTGCTTAGATAAAATCAGGCACGAACAAATGATTATGGGTTGTCATTCATTACAGACAATATTGTATTCTGTCTTGGACACAAAAGGAGTACACTCTGTTTTTATTGCTCTTCGGTGGACTGGCATGCTTGATCGATTGTGTTGCTGTTTGGGAAGGCAAAATATTTCAAACCTTCTGTGTAATGTAACTTGAACATTTGTTAATAGCAGGTGCTGTTAACTAGTATTTGTTTGTAGCAGGGGCTGTGTTTGCTACCCTGGTTGCCTGTTACTTTTGTTTTCTGTTTCTTTTGTATGCCTTCACTCATCAGCCATTTGACCTTGGATAAGTCATTATGTTCCTCATTTTAGACTTCAGAATAATTGGACTAATCATCTGTAATAATTAGGGGAGCCATGAGGCCTGACTAATTATTTGAAAATTGTTTTAGACTTTGCCATGAAGAATTTTACTCATCGGCTGTAAGAATTGTGCTTAGGTAGGGAACATTCCATGGCAATATGCTTTGTTTAAAATAAAATAAAAACAGCCAGCAACATGTGACATGAAATGGCAAATGGAATACATTCATTCCTTCAGATGATGATGATGAGTCTTCTGAATCGTTTTAGAGAGAATGCAGTTTTGAGCAAAATGCACATAGGCAAGGATGATTTGTTTTACTTATACAAGGAATGTGACCGAATGACCCAACAGAATCATACTATCATGGAATTGTAGAGTTGTAAGGGACTCTAAGGTTCATCTAGTCCATCCCCCTTACAATGCAGCAATCTCAACTAAAGCACTCATAGTGATTGGCTGGCCACCTATCTGACACTCTTGTCATAGTTAAGTGGTGCCCTTCCTAGTCATGGCAGGACTTCTAAGACAGAAGTTCAGGGCCCAAGTCAGGGAACCTGCCTTATACATACAGACCATTGGTCCTAGCACAAAAACAAAATCCAGATAAGCCCAGCTTCTAAAATTATCTAACTGCATTGCTGGGCTCCTTCCAAACAGAAGGACAGATATATAGTATGAATGGGCAGAGATGATCCAGTTTTGTCCCTTTCACATGGATTCACTCTTAAGTCTGTTCTGTCCTACTTGTGTGTGATTTCCCTAATAAATAAATAAACCTGCACATTGACCTGCATATCAGATGAGCCCTCTTTGAGATCCAGACTTGCCAAATCCCCCTAGCATCCCTAATATAACTTGAATATAACTCCCTCTGTCTTATAACCATTCACACCTTGACAAAGAAGTATGTGTATGTACCATCTTATCTAATCCAGGGTTTCCCAAATTTGGGTTTCCAGCTGTTTTTGGACTACAGCTCCCATCATCCCTAGCTAGCAGGACCAGCGGTCAGGGATGATGGGAATTGTAGTCCGAAAGCAGCTGGAGACCTCAAAAAAGCATAACAAATGTAACTTGATCTGAGTGATCTGCTCAGGGAACACTGAGCACAAAAACCAAAGTTCCAGCAAATAATTCATGAGCCTATGGCTTAGAGATACATCTGCATAAAATGTTCATTCAACATTTGCAGATACATTTGTAACCATCATCTATATTTGGAAAATTCATGAGTGGAAAACTCATCAGTTAACTCCAGGTTTTTATATATATATATTTTATAATGTGACTAGTTTGCCATCTTTAATTATGCCCGAACATTTTGAAGAAGAGAAAGAGAAGAGATTATGGGCCATCAGTGGCACTTTTACCAAAGCAAATGATGGGAGCTTTAATAACGATATTAAGGAAACCATTCAGACTCAACTTGAGCTATAGCAGCTGGTACTTTGCATAAGCCAAGAAATATCATTTTTAATTTGCTTGTCCAGTCAACTGAGACAATGATCACCCCATTTTTATTATAATACGTATTAGAAAATAACTGCGATCAATCTTGTGGTGTACTTGTCTGCCACACGTTTAGAAATGCAAGGGGATGTTTTTGTTTTCTCATTAATTGGAAACCATTAATGGGAGGTGAGGAACAAACTCAGACAGCATGGGGCTCCTATCGCATATTTCCTGTACTGGCAGGAACACTGAAACATGTGGCGAGACACAGGCATTTGCAAACAGCATGGTTCTTTCTATCTTCGTAGCTGTAGTGTTCAGTAGCTTTCATACCACAACTCTCTTTCTGAAGTACCATCTAGCCCTACTGCATTTGCCAAGCACACTCCTCCATAAATGAAAAGGGCGTATTGAGTGGCATTAACTGACTTCTCTTCAGTGGGCCTGAAATCCTTTAAGATGTTGTGTAGCAGAGCCTGATGTAGCTCTGAACTGTAACAATTGTTCTTCTGATGCCTGCCAAATCCATATAGGATCAGGTCAAGACTTTGTCTACACGAGGTGAAAGACAAGACAGCCACTAGCAGTTAGCTCTACCTCTCCTTTAAATCAGAACCAGTGAAGGCGGTGAAGGTCCTGTGTGAGTGCCTGGAGGCGGTTGGAGGATGGATGGCGGCTAACGGATTGAGGTTGAATCCTGACAAGACAGAAGTACTGTTTTTGGGGGACAGGGAGCGGGTTGGTGGGGATTCCCTGGTCTTGAATGGGGTAACTGTGCCCCTGAAGGACCAGGTGCGCAGCCTGGGAGTCATTTTGGACTCACAGCTGTCCGTGGAGGCACAGGTTAACTCTGTGTCCAGGGCAGCTGTCTACCAGCTCCACCTGGTACGCAGGCTAAGACCCTACCTGCCCGCGAACTGTCTCGCCAGAGTGGTGCATGCTCTAGTTATCTCACGCTTGGACTACTGCAATGCGCTCTACGTGGGGCTACCTTTGAAGGTGACCCGGAAACTGCAATTAATCCAGAATGCGGCAGCTAGACTGGTGACTGGGAGTGGCCGCCGGGACCACATAACACTGGTTCTGAGAGATCTGCATTGGCTCCCAGTACATTTCTGAGCACGATTCAAAGTGTTGGTGCTGACCTTTAAAGCCCTAAACGGCCTCGGTCCTGTATACCTGAAGGAGCGTCTCCACCCCCATCGTTCAGCCCGGACACTGAGATCCAGCGCCGAGGGCCTTCTGGCGCTTCCCTCATTGCGAGAAGTGAGGCTACAGGGTACCAGACAGAGGGCCTTCTCGGTAGTGGCGCCCGCCCTGTGGAACGCCCTCCCATCAGATGTCAAAGAGATAAATAATTACCTGACATTCAGAAGACATCTTAAGGCAGCCCTGTTCAGGGAAGTTTTTAATATGTAATGCTGTACTGTTTTTAACACTGATTGGGAGCCGCCCAGAGTGGCTGGGGAAACTCAGCCAGATGGGCGGGGTATAAATAATAAATTATTATTATTATTATTATACATCAGCACAATGTTCCCCACTGCGTCCGGCTTGGCTAGGGGGTCCAATGCAGACTGAAGGACACACACCTCTATTGCCCAATGCTCTGGAGTTAAACCAGGCTGGGCTAGAAATAGGAACTGGTGCTGGTGAGAAAAGGAAAGGGCAAGAAGAGTACCCAAATGGAAGGACACAGAAATAATAACAGAGATAGCCCCGCTATGGGACAGAAGCAAGTCAATAGCCTAGGACTTAAAGGAAGGAGGAACTTAGTCTAAACCATGGCTCTGGAACATGGAAGATGGGCCCGTGTGTCAACAATAAAAGTTGAAGGGTCTTTTTTTTTTTTTTTTTTGTTACAACATCCCAAATTGTGAGCCTGATTTCTATCTCAGAAGCAGGGAATAGATGGAGTCATCCAATGTAGAGCTGCCCACAGGAATCCCAGAGATAATAATTTTGAAGTGCATTTGGTTTCTTTCCAGTGCAGCTGATATCCATAGAAGCATAGAATTGTAGAGAAGGGACCATGAGGGTCATCTAGACCAACCCCCTGCAATGCAGGAATCTTTTGCTCAATGTGGGGCTCAAATCCATGACCCTGAGATTAAGGGTCTCATGCTCTACCAACTGAGCTATATTGGAGAGTTCAACATATTAATATACTATAGCTTAGAGTTGCTGCCCAAGTTGTTTTTTAGGATTCTGGACACTGCAGTGGAACTGAAGCACACTTCATTGTGTCTTGGAAGTACTGAAACATATACGGTAACAATACGTTGTTAAAACAGCAACACAACATTCATCCCAATCTAGTCAGGGCAATCTGCACCTCAAAACATGTTTATGTGCTTGAATCAGCTTTCTTGATCAGCTCTGTTTAAGCAAAAGGACATGGTGCAACACACAACCCAGATACACATATACCTAGAACAGAGGAATGAATCATTTGCCTTTGCTGCCTTAACAAACAAATGACTGTGACTACCCAGAGCATCTGCTTTGAGACTGCTTTGACTTGGGGGGGGGGGTCTGAGTGCAGGTACTGCCATTTCCCCCTTCCCTCACCCCAAAGGCAATGAAAGCTAAGAGTGTAGACAATAACACACACAGTTAGTTAGTTAGTTAGTTAGTTAGTTAGTTAGTTAGTTAGTTAGTTATACGAGATTAAAACCAACAAACCTTAAAGGTCATGCTATAGTTTCAGGTGGAAGATCTGAAGCTGTTAAGATGGCTGCACCGCATTCTAAGCCAAATCTGTATGTGAAGACAGATAGGGGTGGAGAGAGAGAGAGTTATGAATGGAGAAAGAGGCTAGAGCCAAGAGAAGCATTTTATATATAGATTTGCAACGAGTTGTTCCCGTGATCTAATTCTCTCCAGTGATAGACACTGTAGCCTTCAGCAAGTCAGTCCATCTCACCCATTTCTTAAATGGAGATAAAGTTAAATCATCTCTCAGGAAAGGTTGCAGCAAATTAGGAATGCATCATATTGCCAGCTTTAGCAGTGCAGTGTTTAACTATGTCTGGGTTCAGAAAATAGCCGCTTGCTCAACGCCAGAATAATGACTGTGCATGCTCATTTAATAACTGTTGCATGCAGCGCATACAGTATACTTAAATTGGAATGATACAGGGAAGATCAGCATGGCCTCTGCGCATGTATTTGTGTATCCTGCAAGGGAGCATAAAGAAATAGCTGGAAAACCATCACTACATCTTGTAAGAGTGAATACTGTAGTGTTATTGTGCTGTGTAAAGGAATACTTTCTTTCGCCTGCCCCAGCTCTTCCAATATTCAGCTTCATGAGTTCTAGTGTTATGAGAGAAGCGGGGAAAGCTTCTCTCTGTCTACTTTCTCGACACAATGCATCATTGGATAAGTCTCTATCATGTCTCCTCCTACCCTCCTTATCTCCAAACAGACCTTTGGTCTGATTAAGTGCTGCAATTTTATCCGTGTATTTTGTTACCTGGCTCCTGTTTTATGCTTTAATTTGTTTTTATGTTTTCCACTGTGAACCATCCTGAGAGGGCCTGAAAGGTGGCATAAATATATGGAAAGTCTGATATGGATTTCTCTTGCTTCCGTAGTGTTATGCTCTGTCTGTGTGGAAGCCATTATGCCAGCCCAGACTATTAACCTCTCATTAAAATGTGACCAACGGGTCTGCGTGGTATAATTCAAATTGCATTAGAGTAAGTGGAAAGCGCTGAAATGCTTCAGAACAGGCTATGTGATCATTTCTTTAGCTGGTGACAGGTGGAACTGACAATTGGCTTTGCTTTAGAGGTTCTCTAGAACTTCTGCTCACCAGGTAAGGTTGCCATCTTTGTTTGGGCAAAATACAGGACAGGTCTGGCAAAATAAAGGGCAGGTTGGGGTGGGGATTGGGGGGCACAGACACTCTCAGGACACCAAATCCTCTCCCGCCTTTGCGGAGGAGGGTTCCCCATATTCGGCCCACCACCACCCAGGCCTGGCCCTGCTCTTCCCATCCACTCACGTGGATGGGCAGGGACCAGGCAGGGGTAGATGGCTGGCTCCCATGGGTGACTTGAGTCGCAACTCCAGCTTCTTGCCCATGCTGATGTCAGAAAAGACTTGAGCACAGAGGAGGAGGGAAGAGGGAAGAGGATAGTTCAGGTCAGGGGCAGAGGGGGCCAAGCAGTGGTAGACCCATATTATGAGTGGCAGCTGAAGAGGAACACCAGGGCAAGGGATAGAGAGGAGGTTGCTCTCTCCCCCTTCTCTCTATCGTCACTCACATCAGGTGGGGCTCCTTGTCAGCCATACCAACAGCGATGCAACTGCCATTTTGGGCCGGATGAGCTCAAATATGGGAGACAGGGGACACTTTTGTCCAAAAAACGGGGTGATCCCATTGTTTTTTTAAGGGATGGCTGGCAACCCTGTCACCAGGTGATACCACTCTTCTTGGACTGTACCACTTCAGATTGAAGCTAGGGGGCTGAATGATTAAATGACGCAGGGTTTTATCCAATGGTTACAGGAGTGGAAAGCAACAGTTGGAACTCATATTTCCTTTCATTCCTGTTGTGGGCTCCTTCAAAGTCCCATAGACTTTCCAGAGGGTTGTGGGAACCTGCTGAAAATTGTAGGCACATTTATTTTTCTGCCGAATTTCTGCCGTGTCCTATTTCCAGTGTTAAAATGCAAACAGGCTGTTGAAGTAGAACTGTCTCATCTCTCCGCTGAAAGGTGACACAACCTAAGGGAATAGTTCCTAGCTGAACAAAATAGCAACATTCCACCAAGGTATAAAATGTGCCTATATATCCACCTGGCCCTTCACCAACAACTGATTGCTCTCGAGTTTGGCTTTTGCATTTTTTATTATAGTACCGACAAACACACCCCCCCCATTGTGACCAATTGCTCTTTGTTACATTGCCAGAAGTTGCAAAGAAATAGGCTACAAATGAACAGTAGTTGGTGGGGTCTGAATACACAATAGAATTATTTACAGTTGAAGGGTTTTAAGCACCCAGAAAGATTAGGCTCTTTCAGACTCTCTGGCTCAGGCTTTGAGAAACGGAGTGCTCTGTTTTATTCTGGCAGGGCTTCTTCAACAGAGTAAATGGCTCTGTGGGCAGAGAAGCGGCTGGATCGTTGCTCAAATCAAGAAATGTCATGGAGGCTGGCAGACCAGACTCCCCCACTGCTAAAATGCCAGACGAGGAAGGCATAATAACAATTAGCCACCTGAGAGGAACAATGGGGGCAAAAAACAAAAAAATTAAAAGCGGGGTAAAGAAGCAGGTTGAACGTGCCAATTGTAAACTTTAAGTAGCTAAATTCTTCCAGGGGTTACAGGGAGAGGGGGAGAAAGAGAGAAGACACCTTGCTGGAAAATCTGAAGGATTTTTAGTTCAAGGCCAAGGAAGAAAAACACTCTCAAAGAGGTAGCCAGGAAAACACTTATCCAAGGCAATTGTAACTTGCATTTCTGGGTTAGGCAGTGGCAAAAATTCGCATTAATTGATTGGTTTCATGGCAATCTCAGATGTTTTTGAGACAAAATGACACAGAGAATAAACATGTTCACAGACGGCTGAAATTGCAGGCCTTATCTAAACCAAAGCAAGAGGGGGAAACAGGAAACTTGAGCCAAGGCAAGTCATTTGAAATGTACAAAAGCAGCATACGATAATTGCTGTTCCGGCTGCTCTCTGCAAGAGTTCAGGTGGAGGAAGGGCTGCGCACAAAGAGAAATAGCAAATGCAGGTAGGAGACCAGCTAACATTACAATTTCATGGAGTTTTGACTCCACAAAATGTTGAAAAGGGTAATCCAAAATTATCATAGGGATGGAGCGACTCCGCTATCAGGAAAGGCTGCAGCAGTTGAGAATTTTTTGTTTAGAAAAAGGCAGGAAAGAGATGACGAGAGTTTTATAAAATCATGCATGGAGAAAGTGGATAGAGAAAGGTTTTCCTTCCTCTCTCATGCCACTAGAACAGTGCTTCCTAACTTGGGTCTCTAGCTGTTTTTGGACTACAAATCCCATCATCTGGTCACTGGACTTGCTAGCTAGTTATAATGAGAGTTGTAGTCCCAAAAACAGCCAGAGACCTAAGTTTGGGAAACACTGCACTAGAACATCCAAGGAAGCGGAATGATGGAAAATTCAGGACAGATAACAGAAAGTACATCCTTACACAGTGCGTAGTTAAACTATGGAAGTTGAGTTTGAGACCATGAAGAATACATCCTGGATGCCCTTTCTTGCCTTTGACTTAACCACAGTTGTTTGGCTTTAGCTAATAAAGTCTTCATTTGTAAAAACATCGTATTTGCTCTGCAGGTACTTGATTTTACCAATCAAAGGATCATACAATGCTTTTTTTTTTCTTTTTCCTTTTTACCAGAAGTTGCTAGTGCTGTGGTTTATTTGTGTCAAAATGCTGACAGTTTGGGTTTAGTTCCTGAAAGCTATCAGAAATGATCTGGCCTTTCATTTCATCAGAGCCAACTTTTTAAAATACCCTTCCCTCTCTGTACCTGACTCTCTCCTTTTTATTTACTGGCACTTCACTTTCATGGGCAGCTTAGTAAGCATTTAAACACTCCACGCAACCACATCAGTTCCAAAGGATATCTCTTACTTGACCTTTATTGAAAGGAAATGTGGCAAATGCGTATTAAGCCAAAATGTATGAGAGACTTTGACACAGATACGAGATTTTCTACATTTTTTGTGTTAAAATTTATTACACACATTATTGATTATTGATCAAAGATACAGCAGGATCAGCTACAAGACAACAACCTAATTGCAAACTAAAGTTTAATTTGTGATCTTCTTAGTTATGGAACAAGCATCAACCTTTTTAAAAAACTCCCCTAAATGGCAACAGCATATTTGCTTCTATTGTTCTTGTTGTTAAAAACCATAATTTTATTAATCTAGATTTCTAAGACATCTAGATATCTACAAAAGATATCTAAGATATCTACAAAAGAGAACCATAAAACAAATATAAAACAGATCAAAAACACCGGAAACAAAAGCAGTTATCGTAGCAACAGTAAAATTACAAAAAACAGTAGATATAAAATCAGTTAAATTCCTGGACAATCTTTTTTTTGGGGGGGGGGGGTATCTAAAACATGGCTCTCCGGGCAACCCAATCAGGTGGTGGCATATAAATAATAGTAATTATTATTAAGAAAGCCTACAGAGTGGCAGGGATACGTAGAGAAGGACCTCTGGTGCTAAACTTAACAGATAGGTAGGTTCCTTTAAAAAAAAGAAAGAAAGGGGGGAAAGCTAACATTTTCAATGAACAGACACCTCTGTGATGATGATAGCATTAAAATACCCTGTTCTTCTTCAATAAAAAAGAAAAAGGGAGATCAGAAATCAAAGGTATCTTTTTTGGAGATGCTTGATTAGTCCCTTGATTAGTCGCCAATGGTGTTTGAGGGGTTCTGATAGAGCAATACTCCAGATACAGTCATACCTGATGTTAAAGTTCCTTCGGGTTGCGCTCTGAGGCAACCTGGAAGTAACAGAACGCGTTACTTCCGGGTTTCGCCGCTCGCGCATGTGCAGGCACTCAAAATGACGTCATGCACATGAGCAGAAGCGGCGAATCGCAACCCGCAGACGCAGGTTGCGTTCTGCTCAGGATGTGAACAGGGCTCAGGAACAGATCCCGTTTGCCTCCAGAGGTACCACTGTATTATTAACCCAAGCCTCTATTGATATATTAGAGGTTTCCTTCCATCACTGGGCAACAACTAGTCTAGCTGCTGTGAACAGGAAGGAAAATAATTCTGTAGATTTAAGGGTAGAGTTTGGGGCCAAAGCTTTGGAGGAAAGATGAATTTTTTTTGCCAAAAGGCATGGACCACAGTACACTCCCACCAAACATTAAAGTAGGAACATCATTTTCCACATAATGGTGAGCTTGAAGGATTTATCTTTACAACGGCATATTTGCAACTGAGAGTGAATATCCCAGATAGATGAAAGTATTGCAAACAGCTGCCATGGATCAGTGAAGAAGAAGGGGGGAAAGTGACTTTCAATGGGAAACAGTGATAAGCAATCACCTGGATATGTGATAAGTAGCAACTATCAGATCAACACTGTCAGTAGAGCAAACAATATACACATTGATCCTAGGATTTAGTCTTTCTGTACTGTAGTGACAGAATTATGGAAAACCAGCATTTCAAATATTTTCACTATGGCTATACATGCCAATGATTTGCTGTGGAACCATGGGTTCTTAGGTATGCAGGGAACTTTCCCACTAAAGAGTATTTCCCCGTTTACTTTAATGGGAGAAGAAAATATTTGTGCACTGATCAATAGGAATGAAACACTCGACATATACAAGGCCTCTCTGTGTGTATCAGAGCACATGACAGAATGACTGAAGGTTGGTTTACATCTGGGATTGGCTTGTTGTTGATGTTTAGTAGTTTAGTCGGGTCCGACTCTTCGTGACCCCATGGACCAGAGCACGCCAGGGAATCCTGTCTTCCACTGCCTCCTGCAGTTTGATCAAACTCATACTGGTAGCTTCGAGAACACTGTTCAACCATCTTGTCCCCTGTCGTCCCCTTCTCCTTGTGCCCTCCATCTTTCCCAGCATCAGGGTCTTTTCCAGGGAGTCTTCTCTTCTCATGAGGTGGCCAAAGTATTGGAGCCTCAGCTTCATGATCTGTCCTTCCAGTGAGCACTCAGGGTTGATTTCCTTCAGAATGGATAGGTTTGATCTTCTTGCAGTCCATGGGCCTCTCAAGAGTCTCCTCCAGCACCATAATTCAAAAGCATCAATTCTTCGGCGATCAGCCTTCTTTACGGTCCAGCTCTCACTTTCATACATCACTACTGGGAAAACCATAGCTTTAACTATACGGACCTTTGTTGGCAAGGTGATGTCTCTGCTTTTTAAGATGCTGTCCAGGTTTGTCATTGCTTTTTCCCAAGTTGCAGGCGTCTTTTAATTTTGTGACTGCTGTCACCATCTGCAGTGATCATGGAGCCCAGGAAAGTAAAATGCACGGCATAGCTCATAGCTTCTCTGAGTTATTCAAGCCCCTTCACCACGGCAAGGCAGTGATCCATGAAGGGGGGGGATTGGCTACGGAGATCAAATAGTGCCCATTACTACCCAACCTGACCATGTCCTTTGTAATCCCCCTTGGACAAAGGCTGTCCTAGTAGCAGAAGCCAGTTCCCCCTTCTCCCTCTGACCATGTACTTTCTCCTTTTCTCCAAATTCGCTCTGGAGAGTCAGAAGAACTTCCCAGAGCAGTTGGGGGAGAAGCAGGGAGATCATTTCATCTGGCAAGCTTTAATGCTTGCACCAACAGAGTGACCTTTTCCAGCTATTAAGGCAGTGTTCCAAAAAACGTATTTAAGCTTGCTGAAGTTGAAGTATAATAATGTCAACGCAGGCGAAATGCTGGAAGAGGCGAATTTAGGGGAGCACGACCAATTCGCCCGCACTAAGCACTGAGGCAAGAGGGTGCTGCAGGGGGCACTGCAACAACAACAAACAACAGAAGGCAGGAGTTGGGGGCTCCAAATTTTGTTGTTGCACAGGGCACTGTTGCAATTGTAAAGCTCAAAGTCTGCCAGTGTGCTGGGGAGCAGGAGCAGGGAGTCCTTGCACAAATCTGTTTCTCTTCCTTTAATACGACTTTTGCAGGTTTCAAGTGCCTGACAGCTTTACATTCAGAATAAAATTTTCCCCCTTTTCTTGGTATCTGACTATTTACAGATACTGATGCTTAGATCAGTTAGGGTCATACATATGATTCTCACAGCACAGTGGATGGCAGTAAAGCATTTAAGCAACTGCAGTGCAAAGGCATGGGAGAGCAGCTGTGTGCTCTTTGATGGAGTCTTGACTCCACTGTGAGGCAGGTGCAGAAGGCGAAGGAATTCAAAATGGTGCTGCTTTCCTTCAAAGTGAGACTTCATGCTTTGGCAAGGAAACAGCAGAGATCATAGCCGCTCCACCACATATGAAATAGACACTGTCAATGTTGTCTGCAGCTGCAATGCCTGTAGAGATACTGATGATTTCTGGAAGTCTGGATATTCATTGCACTGAGCTGGGCTCAGGCCTTGTGGGTGAAGCGCCAATAAAGTTCCTCTTAATTTTCAGTCTCCTGCTTTGCCTGTTTCATATAAGTGGTTGCCACTTTCTCATGAGTAGCTCCCACATTGTTTGCTAATGTCTAAATAAGAGAATCTCAAGGAATGTGCAGAAGATGGGGAAAGTTTCCAAATCAGTGTTGCTGGTAGCCAGGAGATCTTCCTGCTTTTCCAAGTTGAATTAAATGAGACAGTTTTCCATCGCAGCAATTTTCATGATGGGATGTTGGTTTATTTATGGCTTTTATACGCTGCCCTTCAGCCAAAAAGGCTCTCAGAGCACCTTACAAAACACCAGTCTTAAGACAGTCTCTTTCAGGATTGCATTCTAAAGGGAAAGGATACACAAAGAAAAGGGAATTGGAGGAAGGAGAAAAGAGCAGGCTGAAGCACAAATTCTTAAAGCTGGAGTAAGGGATGTTGGAGAATTCCAAAATAAACGGGAATGAAATTCATGTATTTGTCCCATGCCTAGAACAGAGATCAATCCAGTGAATATGATCAGAATTGGCTATTGTTGTTTTCAATTCACAAACAAAACACAGCTGGTGACTTTTTCTTATTTGCATTGCATTTTCTTTGCCCTGAAATGAATGGGGTAGAATAACATAATAATACATAAATAATTACGCAAAGTTATGTATAAAATTATGCATAAAATGATACAGTCAGATAGATAGATATATCTACTGGCATAATCATGGCAAAGCAATGCAGCATTCCTGGGACAACTGAGCAAGCTCATACATTGTATGATGTACATGACTTTAAGAACTTAGAATGCAGCTTCCCAAATGGAATAAAGGGGAAAAATAAGGTTATTGTGGACCAGAGTGTCTTAACACCTCAGTCCAGTTCCTTATAGTTTTGTTTGTCTAGTTTTTATGGAATATCTGAAGCTGAACAGGCTGGTCTGGTTAACTTAAGAAATACACATTGCATTGGCACAATGATTCAGGCACTATTTGTCATGGTAGAGTTCAAAGGCCATATTATCTTATGGGTGCAAATCACCAAGAAGAAAGATGCAGCACCTCACCTTGGATTTTCTTTGAGACTTTCAAGCCACCTTCTTTCACTCTGAGATTCCAGCAGGACTTTTCTGAATATCACAGGTTCCTGCTAGACAGGCCACTTGATTAGATCCTGGAAGCTCTGTTTTCATAAACACACCCAGAAGATATGAATGAAGAGTCCCTGGTCCAGCAGGAGTCCAGCAAGACACAGCTGGTGATTACCATCTTGCCACAGCAGGACAAGAGAGTGAACTTTGATAGGGAAAACATTTCAAGGGAAATTGCCAACTGGCAAGTGCTGTTCAAACTGCAAAAGCACTTCCTAGAAGAATGAAGTCTTCACAGATCTCTCATTTGTTTTCTGCCCTCCTGTATTATTGGAAAACATTCGCCCACCGAGTGCAGAGATTTTTTTTTCTTTTTGATGGAAGATATGACTAAATGGAACAAGGGGAGTACTGGGGCATTCAGCACATGATGCTCTAGCAGTTGGTGCCCACTGTGAAATGATGGGACACTGAAAGACCTCCTTGTTGACTCAAACTGTGAAAATGCTACATATCCTTTTAGATGCCAGACTGAAGACGGAGATAACCGTGGAAAGTCATCAGTCATTTACTGACTTGTTGAGTTATTTTCTGATACCTGAAGTTCCTAAAGGGTGTATAACATCTTCTGTTTGGGTCAAAAGCCTTTAGTGTCAACCAGCAAAATGGGGGCCCTCTTTGACTGTTAGTGTTTGCAATAAATAAACCTTTCTCGTAACTCGACTCTTACTGTTTTCTTCATTTCTTTCTGCCTTCCTTCCTTCATGTACCTCTGTTCCCATCTCTGTCCTCCTCTTAAGCAAATTTAACAGCAAAAAATGGTGATAGGGCACAAGGGTCCCATGCCACCACTTGGAAAACAATATTGTGTATGACTGTACAACAGAAACAGGAAAGAGCACAAGGTGAATGGAAGGTAATTTTATCTAGTGAAGTAAGGTTTTTGTTACTTCAGTCATCCTACATCTATATGGGATCTTCAGAGGCTATTGGAATCATTTCCAAGTTTGTGAGCATATTGTAGGAAGAGACCATCAGATTGCATCTAATATGAAATCCATAAGCACCTGATTTGAATAGTTCAACTGAGCAAGGCTTAAGCATCAGTGATTCTATGCTGCACTTTTCATAACATTTGAATTGAACCTATGATGAGAATTTTGAATTATAGAAAGCTTCTCAGACTGACTTACAGATGGTGCAATGGTAGACAAGAATTGAGCTTAACCAATTCCAGTTTTGGTCTTGATAAATCTCCTCTTTTTAAAATTCAGATTTGAAGGGGGGAGGGGGAGCAGAGAGGAAGTGGAAGCCCCACTGTATGAGTAAAGCACCACTTTTGCAATAACTGGAGAATGTGCAAAATTTTGTCAATATATGCACATCTTCCAAGGCCTGTTGGAGATTATGCACAATGACTGCAGGATGTACAAAATTCATTTGATGCATGCATTTTTCCCAAGCCCTGCTGGAGATTATGTATATTGACTAGGCAATGTGCACAATTCCCTCTTCTTAAATGGATTGTCTCTATGAGGCCTGGTGAATGTGCACAGTGTCCAGTTTTTATGCACATTGACTGCTCAGCTTACATTCCCCCTTAACATACACACACAATCTGAAGGAATGTTTAAATAAATCCTTTGGAAAGGCAGAGTCAGTATTTTTCAATCTAAGTAGTCGTGGTTTGTGGGTGGGTGCTAGAAGTGTTGTACACAGCCTTGAAAACTGATTTTAAGAGGATCACATATTTGTGTGCATTTTCTAGAGTGTTAAAAGGCATATGAGGTATGAAATTGCTAAAAACAATTACAGACAATAGAGAATTCATTTATTTGGAAAGCAGCAGTGGCAGAAAATTGCATATGTCATGGACTGTAATGAAGTGAAGTCCAAACAGTAATTTTGGATGATAGAATGCCATAAATATATGTAAAGTACAGAAATGTACAGCCAGTGCTGAAGATTATGCAGGGTTTTATTTTTTGTTTTTAAGGGAAAGGAAGCAAAAAAAGCTTCCAGGTTGATACTTTTTTAACCTAGATGACCAAGTCAAAATTTGCCAACTCATAAAAGTTTTGCTATGGAATGTCTCAAATAAAATACGTTTTAAATATATATTTTTTCAGTCAACATTCCATTTCTGGATTTAAGTTCAAAATGATGGGTATTAAAGTAGCAGTGTGGTCTTTAAGATAAAGCACCCTTTTATTGTGTACTTAATTTTGCTCTTTACTACAACGAAATCAATTTTTGCTAGACATATCTCAATGCCAAGATTAATTCAATTCCTGGCCTAATTGTGCCTGAGGGAAAAACAATGCTTTGTTTTGCTGATTGCAACAGTTGCACAGACAGAATGATGTATCATCTTCATAAACTTCACACAAGAAGTTACTTCGATTTCCGCTGAGAGTCTCCAAACAATAAATGAACTAATGTTCTTCACCAACATTTATCTGAAATCAAGATAAACCTGAATATTACCAGTTACTGATTGAGCTTAAGCAAAGATTAGTGTCCAGGATTCTTCAGTTCCATTCTTCAGTAGTTAACACATAAAAACATATATACAAAGTTCAAGATTCCTTGACTCTTCCACACCAAAGGTCAATCCATACTCCCAAAATTACCATGTTTAAGTCCTATTTAGTTTAATGGAAGAAAAGTGAGGGTATTTTAATTCTGAATCAATGGGACTCGGTGGTGATGTGTTTTTGTGGGATTGTCTTCACAATTTAATCTGTTACTACCAGCCCAAACTGTGTTTTTCAATTCTCTTGCCATGTTGTTAACTCAGTCTGATGCCTTATTTCACAACAAATGAAGCTCTAGTCTCACCATCTCCTACCTAGCTCAATCCACTTTTGGAAGCTTTCCTTTAAAACTAGAAAATAAAAGATCTTGACATATATTACTGTGCTCAAAAGGTGGGTACACACTGTGACTGATTTCACATAAAATAGGACAGCTGCATATTCCTGTATTGCAGTGGTTTGGACTAGATGAACCTGAGGGTCTCTTCCAACTCTGAAATTCTATGATTCTATGTGCAGGATTTGCTAAGTATGAAAAGCACAGTGTGATTTATTCCTGTTACACCCCTATTTATATACAAAATAAAATGGAGAGTGTCTTGTTAAAAAAATAAAAATAATTCTAGGGAAATGGCCGTTTTCTATTATTTAGAATGCAGAACATCTGGCACATTGAACTCTGTGGCAGTTTGCATTTTCCCTGTCTTGACAGGAAACTACAGTGGTACCTCACATTACAGACGCTTCAGGTTACAGACTCCGCTAACCCATAAATATTACTTCAGGTTAAGAACTTTGCTTCAGGATGAGAACAGAAATCGTGCAGTGGCGGCGTGGCAGCAGCAAGAGGCCCCATTAGCTAAAGTGGTTTATTGGGTTAAGAACAGTTTCAGGTTAAGAACGGACCTCCGGAACGAATTAAGTTCTTAACCCGAGGTACCACTGTACTGCTATGGAAGGTTGTGTAATGAGAAGACTTGAGGTCTTCTCAAACACAAAGCATACTGGTGCTCTCTCTTGGAAAGTTGCAGCCTCTTATCACAGATAAAAAAAGAGACATGCTTGAGCTCTTGGCGGAGAGAGAGAGATAAACAGGAGTCTGTATTTTGAAGCACAGGTTGAGAGCTGGAAAAAACAGCTGTAAGCAGCAAATGCCTTAATTTTCAAGTGCTTTTCCGTTCTCCTTTTGTGGTAGGCACACTTGTTAATTGTGTTTCACCCTCCCGAAACCCAAATCCTTCCTAAGCTCTTTAGCCCTCTTTTAAGTTTTGCAAATTGAGCATCAGCCTGTAATGGGCTATATCCCCGCTCACAAATTAGGATGTGTGAGTCACCAAAGCAAAAACCTCTGACCCCTTTAACAAATCCCCCAGCACAAAGAAACCTATTCAGACAGATCAGTTGCTTTTAATAAGCTTCGAAACAATGGAAGTCTCTTCCTGAAACTCTTGACAATAATTGAGTGATGAGATTCTTCCTCAGGCAGATTTCATTTCCCTCTTTCCTCAGAAAGAATACAGTCTTCCCTCTCACTCCCCCCCCCCTGACTGTTTGGCATTGTTTTCTAGATGACAAAATGCTAACTAATTGTTCTCAGTAAAGTCTTGTTATCCTTATAGCCTCTTCTAAAACACAGGTTACTTCCACACTACCCATTTTCTCTGGTATCCATTTCAATCAATTCTTGTGGAGAATCTAGGCCCAGGCCTAAGCCATTGCATTCTGGTGTATCTCCTGCCCCCTTGAAAGTCTAATTGATAGCCATTTTTCAGACTCTAAGTGAATCAGTACAGTATAGTCTGGAAAAATGCACTCAAACAGTGGTGATTAAGTGGTATGTGAAATGGTTGTTGATGCCTCGTCTTCTGCATTGCTTGTCTTGCATTTCCTGATTGCACAAACATCACTATGAATTCGGCTACATTAGTAAAGAAAAAGTGTTTTATACAGTGATACCTTGGTTTTCGAACTTAAACTTGACTCCAGAAACCGTTTGAAAACCAAGGTGCGGCTTCCAATTGGCTGCAGGAGCTTCCTGCACTCAAGCGGAAGCCGTGTTGGACGTTCGGCTTCTGAACAACGTTTGCAAACCGGAACACTTACTTCTGGGTTTTCGGCATTCAGGAGCCAAAACGTGTGTGTGCCAAGGCGTTCAAGAATCAAAGTACGACTACATGTGACACCAGGTGGCGCTGGGGAGTCCCGTCTTTCACCAATGTGATTTCCCATTATGAAGTTTACCTGGTGTTTTCCTGAAACACTTTTTTGATGTGTCTAGATCCAGCCTCTGCCCAATGTCGCGGTTTCCTCTCCCATAGCTACAGTTTTGCCTTTTTTCCTCTTTAAGTCCAATTTAGTTTTGTTTTTTACTAGAACTCAGGAGCTCTAATAATAAACAACATTTTAAATTGTTGCTCGGTAGGGTTGCTTGATCTGGAAAGGGAAATGAGTAGTAATTTAAGGGGCTGGTTGCTGTAATATCAGTGCCCTGGAGATGCTGTAGGTGTTTTAAATGCACCGTGACCTTTGGTGATTGAAGACCACAGTCTTTAACACAATTTCTATAACCAAATGGGACTTAACAGCCAAGCGAATGTGCTTAGCATCTTGAGAACTGTGGGACAGTTATCGGTAATGCAGTGCTACATTAAGTGATCTGCAGGACCATAGTTTTAATTCTGCTGCCAGGTTCATTAAGAAGAACAATGCTCCTCGGGATGGGACGTCCGAGTGTCTCCTGGATTTTTTGGGAATAATTATGAAATTATTCCCTGTTCAAGGATTTTATTGCATTTTTAAAAATAGCACCAGGGGAACTCTGCCTACTGAAGTTAGACAGGTGATGGGAAGTTTTATTTCAACCCAACAGACAGGCACTAGCCATCTTATGTTTTTGATGCCTGCTCAACCCCTCTCTGTTTATTCAAGAATTTTGAGGATGCTAATACTGATTATGGTAGCCACTGCTCCTTGTGCATTCTGTTGAGCTGAATTTATTGTATTTTATATTGTACTGCTCATGCTGCTTTGTCAAACCCACCTATTTCTTCGCCATCTATCTTTCCCCCCCACACCTGACCAACCCCCTCCCTTTACCACTCACCCACACCTTCACCCCCAATAACTACAGCATGATGACAGCCTTACGTTTTATGTATATAGGAAGTTGGTGGGGGTTTTTTGCCTATACAGCTAAATATCAAGTGGTTCATAAGCAGCCTAAATAAACTAATTAATTAATTAATACAAACCGGGGGGGCATATTTCATAATTAACTCCCTCTCCAATATAGCCACTGAATGCTGGACACTTGGTTTACTCAATGCACTTCCCCTCATAGAAATTAAACTCCATGCAAGGAGAGCAGAGCAGGGCTGTCTCTCCATCAAACCCTGGCACCCCACCATGGCCTCCATCTAGGATTCATACCTTAGTTTGAAGGGAGAGTCAATGCATGTTCAGCTGACAACACATAGGATCTCCCCCACTATTGTTTCAGGCTCCCAGTTCACATGGAAGGCCCCCTAGGCAGATTCATTCATTCCACAGAGTTTCCTGCTTCTGTTCCATGCATGAAGACTTGGGGGTGGAGATGTCAGGGATGAGGACATGGGGGCAGGCGTGGCAAGTGTGGCCCTCTTCCCCACTCCCTCCACCATGGAGCCTCTTCTCACGAGGTACTGCATGGATATGAGTCATCCTTTGCCTGCTTGAAGTTTGGAGGAAAGAAGGGAAAACTCTTGTGGAATGAAATCAATTTGTGGAGGTGACTAAGTTAAAATCTTAGTGAAGTTGAAAGCTGCAGTGGATTGCGAGTCAACTGAAGACAACAGTTGATGGGGAAACTCCTCTCTTTTTAGCAGCACACTTTGCAGCAACTGCTTTTCCTCCAGTCGATTAGCCTGGGTGCATAGATGTACACTTCAAAGACAACCCCCCACATTTCAAAGGATGCTTTTGAACTTGTATAAAGTGTAAGCTATTAAAGCGAAAGCTATAAACATACCATTTAACTAAGCTGTAATGGCTTTATACCTTGATGCTTTTCACATTCTGCACACCTACATTTCACCTCGATGCTATAAGCATTTCACTCTGGAAGCCTCCTTTTAGTGTGTTAATAATTACTTTTATGTAAGGGGGAGAGATTTCCCTGATTGCAATAAAGCAACATAAAGAGCCTAAAGTAGATACCATTTGAATGCACATCATAGCACAAAACAATGGTCCTAATGAATTGGGTTATTTTGGGAAGGCTATCCCTTTCTATAAAGTACCGTATTTTTCGCTCTATAACACGCACCCGACCATAATACGCATGTAGTTTTTAGAGAAGGAAAATCCATAGGCATGCCCACCCGTAGGCATTCCCTCCATAACACTCACAGACATTACCCCTTACTTTTTAGGAGGAAAAAAGTGAGTGTTATGGTGCAAAAAATACGGTATATAATGTTAACTTAATTAGTAGTAGTTGTTTTTAATGGAAGATTATGTGTCAATTAGACGAAGCTTGTCAGTCTCTTGAATACGGCAATTGCTCTAAGAAGTTACAACCAAAGATGAATGAGTTTTAAATGCCAGTTTCAGGGTAATAGGGCTGCCTGCCTTCAGACTGCAGTGAGACATGGCTAATTAAAAGTTATCTGAACTTTGCACACAATTGTTTATGAGTTAGCAAACTAGAAAAAATAATATCCCCTTCTTGATGCTACACTGAAAATTACATTGATATATCATTACATTACATTATATCTCAGCTACTTGAAATAGGTTGGGTTTTTTTCTAATTATGCTGCTCCCCACCTCGCACAAGGACCAGTTTTCATGCATTTTCAAAGTGGGAGGTGATTTCAGTGGAAACTCTGTGTGTGTCAAATTCACCATCATTCCTCTGAGCTCCATCCATCCAGTCACCACCATTCTTCCGGCCCCAGGAAGCCTTGTTCCATGCCCAATAAGTGTGGTACACCTTTGACTGGTGGCACTGTAGCCCACTGGAGCAAAATACTGGGCCACGTTTTGCCCAGCTCATGGGCTCATGGGAAAAAGCTGTCCCATTTTCCCTTGCAAAGAAGAGAGGAAAGCATATATAAGGCTGCTTCCCCTGGAGCTCAGCACCATTTTGCCTTGAGAGCTTCCTGCCCACCTCCCCGCTAGTTGATAGGGCCGGAAAGGATTTCCCCCCCTCTCAACATGGTTGATACTTTGTTGTTGTTGTTGTTTAGTTGTTTAGTCGTGTCCGACTCTTCATGACCCCATGGACCAGAGCATGCCAGGGAATCCTGTCTTCCACTGGCCTCCCACATTTTGGTCAAACTCATGCTGGTAGCTTCGAGAACACTGTCCAAGCATCTCGTCCTCTGTTGTCCCCTTCTCCTTGTGCCCTCCATCTTTCCCAACATCAGGGTCTTTTCCAGGGAGTCTTCTCTTCTCATGAGGTGGCCAAAGTATTGGAGCCTCAGCTTCATGATCTGTCCTTCCAGTGAGCACTCAGGGCTGATTTCCTTCAGAATGGAGAGGTTTGGTCTTCTTGCAGTCCATGGGACTCTCAAGAGTCTCCTCCAGCACCATAATTCAAAAGCATCAATTCTTCGGCAATCAGCCTTCTTTATGGTCCAGCTCTCACTTCCATACAACACTACTGGGAAAACCATAGCTTTTGCTATACGGACCTTTGTTGGCAAGGTAATGTCTCTGATACTTAGCTGGCTTTTTTTCACCTTTTCCTCTTTGAAATTCTGGCCTTCCTTTCTTAGGCAGAAGAATGTTCTATGAAGGCAGAAATGGCATGGGGCAACATCAAGATAGTATAGGGGACTTTACCCTCCAGCTCCTCCAACATCCTGATATCACACACATGACATTGGGACATGGTGTATGTGAGGTCATGTGCAGCATGGTGCCAGCCCCAGCCCTCCAATTCTTCTTCGGAAGCTGGAAGTTCTGCCTGTATATCAAATCAAATTAAATATCTTTATTGGCATCACAGTATAAAACATTTCAGGTCCCTGGGATAATTAAAAGGACAAGGGTGAAGCTGTTGAGGGTCATAAGGTCACACTGTGATCATGTGCACTTAGATATTCTGCTTAGCCCTCTCTGTTCCCTGAAAGGATGGTTCGTTGGGAACCCTTTCAGGTAAAATTGTGGCTAAAAAGGAAGCTACTAAAGAAGTGATATCTACCAGGAGAAACCTCATTTGACTTCTTTTCGGAGTTATAGGCCGGAGGTCCAACATTTTGCTCAGCATCAGTTGGCAAGTTCTACTGTGTAAAGAGCAATCTAAGAGAATGTGGTCCATTGAATCAGGTACTCCTTGGTTACTGTGCCCGTATATCAATCTTAAGTGGTCACACCTTTTGGGGAGTAAAGTGCTGCAGTTTGAAGCATCTTTGTAGTGCAGCAAAGTCCATGCTCAAGTCCCATTCCAAACAAAACAGCTTTACTGCGGTCTATAGACCCAAAATACACAAGGGGTGGCTTTGCATTTACCAAGGGGAATCCCACTGAAGAAAAAGAGAGAGGGGAGAACAAGTCTCTGTGTTCCACAGTTACTTCCATCCCTTGCTTTACATGGCCAAATGTACTTCCTTGGCTTTGAGTTTTACCAAAAAATATTAGCAATGTTTGCTTTATATTGTTTTGGTGTGTGTTTTTAGTTGGGGGGGGGGCATTTACCAAGTTGCCATGATAAATATCACCTTTACCATTAAAGAGCAAAAATGAGACTGTAAAAGAACTGAATTGACTTTGGGATTTACTCATAGCCCTTCAAAAGTACTAAGAATTACTGGTGTATGCTAACATTTGCTAAGGTTTTGACATGTCCCATAATAACAGTCATTCATCACTGATCTCAGCTACTTTATTGGAGTAGGTGTTCATGAACAAAGAAAACACAATAAAATAGGCGAAGCTGCTGTTGACAAGTGATTTGAAAATTAATTCTGACTGAAATTAATGACCTTGGTTACCACTGCAAGATGTGTCCCCTACATAAACATTTTCAGATCATCTTGCATGCATTTGCTAATATTTATAACAGGAGGTTACAGTGGCAGGCAGTGTGAATAAGGGGGTGCATTTTACAGAATCACAGAAGCCTATTATTATTTTAATATATAGAGTCAGGAAACTGTTAAAGTCAGGAGTGGTGAGGAGATATACATATCCTTAAAAATTACACTGCACAGGAATGAACCACCAATAAATAGATAAGCAGCATTTTCATGTAAAGGACTTTATAAATAGATCGAGGAGATGGGAGGGAATGATGGGAAACTGTGATGACGGCACGTGATAATGAGCCACACAGTTCGCCACTTAGAGCAGCAAGTTTTGAAGTGCTGGCGTGCTTGCCAAACGTCTGCCTCACATCCTCTGTCACTGTACATCTTCCCAAAGTAACATGCATACAGCCAAAAATGTAGCTTAGGCAGCTATTTTAACCTAGATGAATATTTCAAAGGGGTTGGATGGGGGTTGAGAATAAGCTCCTTGCTAAAGATCATCATGGACTAGGCCTGCACATAACTTGTGACCCATCAGACCAAATGCAGCCCAGCAGTACGGTGGCTACTCAACACAGCACTCAAAAGGAGAACATTCTTCACACTAACACACACACACACACACACACACAAACACACACACATACTGCAAATGGGGAAGAAATCTGTCTAACATTTTATTGGTAAAACCTATTGGTGTTTTGCAACTTTCTGACTAGTTGCAGGACCTTAGCCAGACCTAACAGAGTACACGCAGAATCCACGGAAGCAATTGGCGACTTGGCTGCAGACAGGATAGACGAAGCAGGAACCAGGAACTTGTAGTTAGGTGTTTATTATATACAGTGGACTATTTACAGGAACAGAACACGGATCTTTTGCTAACTCTCTCTGACATGACTCACAACTCCTGCACTGACACAGAACTCTGAACTAACACATTCCAGTTAGTAGGCCATTCATTATCACTCCCTTGAGAGAGCTTGACCAATCAGGGAGCGGTCTCCATGTCTCTCCATGTCTCTGTTATCACCAGGCAGACTTACTCCTTCAGATTGCCTTCTGGCTGTCTGCCAAACCTTAATTGACTCTGTGTGAGTAGCTGCACGTACACAGTTTCCCAACATATTTGCATATGCTAATTTATGCAACTGATGCAAATTCAGGGAACAATGGCTATAATTTAAACTGAAATGTAACATACACAGGCCCCTGGACACATAAGTGAAATAGTATATGTATGAGCACCCCCTAAACACCCTCTCTGCCGCTCTCTCTTCAATCCATACCAAAAATACTGTATCCAAAAATATCCACCACTAAAATCGAAACTCGGGGGCTGGCAGGAGGACAAGCAGGCTGTTGCTGCTGTGCTACCCCGGACATCAGCTGTTAGGCGGGGAGGCTGAGCAGTGTACACAAAGCCCCACTTCACCTCCAGTCTCTTTGGGGCTTCCTCTGCCCTCAGTGACTTCCTCTTCAGGCTCTGGGGAAGGTTTCCTCGTGAGCCGCAAGGACTCTCCAGCTCTCTCTCGCCATTTCCAAGTTTGAATTGATTTAATTATTTCCCAGTGCCGCTTGTATACACTGTCACACAAAAGTCAATCGCTGTAAGTCGGAGGGGGACACACACCTGGACATCTCACTGTAACCAGGTGACTTGAGTGCCTGCTCAAGCTGATGTCAAAGTGCTGACTGTTGACAGGCAATTTAAAGGCCCCTCATGCTCTTCTTCCCTAGGGTTCTTCATCTTTAAAAAAGACTTGGACCAGAGGGCACTTCAGACAGAGGACTCTGTCCTCAGTAAAGCAGGATGCATGAACACAAGCCCAAAATGCTGTGGCTTGCAAATCCCTCTGAGTATGTAGTCCTAGAAACAGCTCAGGAATAGCCACCATATCCAGTTACTGACTGCTAGATTATATTCAGCATGGCAGATCACACGTTTGCACAGGCTTGCCATAGACTTTGCATTGCAAGTCTGAAAAAATGAGGAACATGCTAAGAAAGTGATGAGGGCAGTTGAGATTGGCCTATTTGCTCTTCTGGGCCCTTCCCCCCCCCATCAGTTTGGAACTGTTACATCACCCAATTAGATAACCATTTGCTAGGAATGAGAGAAACACCTTTCAGAATCTGACCAGGGGTCCATTTAGTCTGGCAGAGAGATTCTTCTGAATAGGAAATAAAATAATGTATTAATAATATTTGTGATTGAAACAAATGTATTTCAGCATAGGCTGCAGTCCTATTCACACTTATGGGGGGTAAGTCTTATGGGGTCAGTGGGATTTACTTCTGAGCAGACGTGTAGGATTGCAATACATGGAACTTACTTTTAAAGAAGGGATTTGCTTCTCTTAACAGAACGTTTTATCCTAGGTAAAGTGTGAAATAAATAATTCAATCATAGGATAGATGTTCCTTTTTTCACTTTATGCTGTGAATCCCCAAGAGACATAACGAGTTCGACAGTGCTAAAGCTGCTGAAATTGGATTCTGAAGTGAGCTGTAATTTAGAGAGAATAAGGATGCCAAATTTGCTATCTGTTTACTACAGAAGTCCACTTTAAATGTAAAAGCCTCTTTTGAAAGGCTTGCATAATAGGCTTGAGAAAGCAAGATAAACAGATAGTTTGCCAATCTATTGTCGTGAATATAGGGAGACCTTCAGTTCACATCACATTATACATCCCATAATAGGATCTTCAGCCTTCACTTTCCCAGAAGTGATACCCTACCATGTGTTAAGTGTGTGGCAGTGCCACTGATGACACTGTGACTGTTTTCAAGTGATCTACACATAACACAGAAGGCAGTCTCAATTGTATCAATTCACGTTATAGATGAGGCCTCATTTTTATATATATTTATTTTTTCAAAGAAATCTCCCTGCCTGCCATAAAGTAGCACATCAGCAAGAGGGTTTTGCTAAAACTTTCTATGTGCAAAGAGCAATGTTTTTCTTCTACAAGGGGAAGCATTAAAAAATAAAAATACCCCCCTCACCTGTAATCTGAAGTGGCACTTACCTCAATTCTACCATCTCAACCTATCATCTCATTCTGTGGGAATGTGTTAATTGGCTCTTAGTACATTGACACAGAGTTGTATTCAAAGTAGCATTAAGTGACTGGTTTCCTCTGTGTGAGGATTTCTATGTGGAAAAGGATCCCCCCTCTTCCCCTTCCCCACACATGGCCCCTACATCTGTTCTGGGTTCCCCTCAACCCTCTGGAGCAGATTTCGGGAGGGTGTGGGGTATGCACAATGGGAGGAGGGGGAAATTTCACTGCACAAGCAGAAAGCCTTGCACTGACAGAACACTCTACAGTGGTACCTCGGGTTACAGACGCTTCAGGTTACAGACGCTTCAGGTTACAGACTCCGCTAACCCAGAAATAGTACCTCGGGTTAAGAACTTTGCTTCAGGATGAGAACAGAAATTGTGCAGCGGCGGCGTGTCAGCAGCGGGAGGCCCCATTAGCTAAAGTGGTGCTTCAGGTTAAGAACAGTTTCAGGTTAAGAACGGACCTCCAGAATGAAATAAGTTCTTAACCCAAGGTATCACTGTAGCTGGATACCAATCTCAGGGTGGAATTCAAAGTAGCACTATGGAGACCCCTCCACCAGTGGAAGCCTTGCTTGATGAAATAATCTCCCCTTTCCTCTCCCTTTGTACAGTTCTGGGGGGGGGTTCTCCTTATGGGGAGAAAATAGATATAGGTCACCCTTGTTGGGTACTTAATAAAAGAATTGACTAGATTTCTAGATCCAAAGCACAGGGCTAAACACATTCTCCAGCAAGAGAGAGCCCCCAGCAGAATTTAAAAACACAGAAGAATGAAGCATAGTACAGTGAAGCATAGGAATGATAGGCTGTTAAACCTTTTAAATATCACGTTTAGTTCGCTTACCTCACTTTCCTTCTCTACCCCTATTGCAATGAATAGACCACACCATTTAGTAAGTTTAAATGCTTTACTTGCAAACTCTAAAGGTCAGATTCATGTTTTATTCCATGCAGCAGCAAATAAACACAGGCAGAAATCTTGGGATACAAAACATAGTGAAATAGTTCTAAGCACACCATCTGAGCTTGTAGCAAGCAAGCACAGGCGCATCCTATCTCAGTAAGTTCGCATGACGAAAGAGAATGAACAGATGAGGAAAATTAACATTTTTCCTTCCAGGTGTAGGGAGTCTAGGAATATGTTTCTATGGTCTTAACCCCTTCATGCATTAACTAACTCTAAGCTTGCGTGTTATGTTCGACTGCATAACTCTTCAGAACTGATTTTTGGGGTGGGTGGGAAGAGGATAGGAAAAGCCTTATTGCACCAACAGGAATTGTTGTACTGGTTCCTGCTTGAGCAACTGTATGCTTGAATTTGGCCTTCCACATCCATTTATTCAGGAGCAAAAACTCCACTCATTTTCTGCTGCATGTATTTTTAGGGGAAATTGTTAGCAGAGTGCCTGTTTAGTTCATGCCTACATGAGACATGTCCTTTTAACTTGTTACTCCTAATACTTCCTTAAGGACATGGACATCATAGCAGAAGCAGTGATGGGAGAAGAGGAACAAGACCGCATCCTATTGTGATGGTGGGAGAAATACTTCTGATTAACTCTTTTAGAAAGCCAGGATCTTTATAGACTGCTACCTCAACTCACAGTAGAAAAAAGGTGGTGGACACTGTCTCATCAAACCAGTCTAATAAACAACTTAATCCAAGACCCAAAGCTTTCAAAACTAGTCCCTGTGAGCCCAAGTGAGCTTTAAGCATGGACTTGATAACAAATTATTTCTGTTATTCAACTGAGTTTCAAAAGTGTGTGTGATGTGGAATGATGTGAAAGGTTGGCTACATTCAAAAGGAGCAGGGGACAGTTCAGAGGGCCAGTACATGTACATGAACTTAAGGCTGTGTACCTGCTGGTGCATACTCTTCATCCAGTGAATTCCTACTGCTAGTTGGGAAAGTGATGTACACACAACTTCAGCAACATTCCACATCTATCCTGTAGTTTCTTACGCAAGACTTTTTTGATGTGTTTCCCACCAAACCAGCTTTGATCCAAATTGAGAAAGAAAAGAAAAAAGAATGACATACCTACATTTTAAGCTTAGTGGATTAATTCCTACATTCTTGCCAAGAATTGATGCACTAGAAAGTAACATCGAGTCCAAGCAAATCTGTCTTGGCAATAAAGACAAAGAGCTCTAAACAGATTTTAACCCAAAATAAATGTTATCTTTTGGGAGACATCCTTTCCAATGAGAATGTAAATCACACGGTATTTCTGGAGAGAACAAATCTGAATCAAGTGAGGAGCTGGGCATCAAGCATTAACACAATAGCTATGTGCATTTGTCTTTGTACCTACTGACTAACAAATCAGCACTGATTTCATTTCAAAATGGATAAAAAGCATGTTAATAAAGTCATTCATTAAAAAGAAATAACCTCTGATAGTGCACTATCTATGCAAGGGCATTTTTAATCAAATGTACTTTGAATATACTGTGATCTTTTAAAGTGCCTTGGCAGTTTCCCAATGACTGAATCTATTTTCCTTTAAATAGCAGAGAGGAAATAACTAATTTATACTAAAGAAACCCCTTCAGAAAACCCGGAAGGCTTTTAGTTTTCTTTTTTTACTTATTTCTGTTTCCATTTTCATAGCTATCAAACCCATATAGTTCTTCAAAATGCAACTCTAAAAATAAACACGAGAAATTATAGCCCTTTGTTTACCGCACTCCTGCCCAATACTTACAAGAATATTCAAATATTTTATCTCAGTGAGCCATAAAGCAAGCACAATCCATTGGAGGCTATTGTTTTGTAAAAAGTCTTGAATTAATTGAAAGGTTTTTAAAATAATAAAAATATAATGAATATGAAGTGTATAGATTTGTGGTTCAAGGTTGTTTGTTTGTGTTTTTTTAAAAAGCAGGATCCTATAGATCACACTATAGGAGGAGGCTTGTTCACATGTTACACTGAACACAGATAGAAGCTGTTTGTACACACATAGATGTGTTTGTGTGAAATCACGTAGCCTTGCTGATTTGTACAGCTCTGCTTCGATGTGCACTGGTGCATAGACTGTACACTCACAGAATGTTACAGGTGAATAACTGTATGAGCGTACAGCTCAACCCTTTGTGTACACAGTTTGTACACTTACTGAATCTAACATGTGAACACCCATAAGCTAAACTGGCACTCAGAATATAAGAGGTGGGAAATCTGAGGCTTGGAGGGGCATGTGCAGGCTTCAGAGCTAATTGTCTGGCTCTCAGGACCCTCTGCAAACTGCACCCGTCATTTCCCCTAGATGTCAAAAAGAGGTTTGTGTGTGTGTGTACAATCCTTTGAATTCTGTATCACTGTACAAAGTCAAAAGTCACATCATACTTGATGTAATTTTGACTCCAAACCCCACCCACCTATAGTATGTGGCCTCTGGAAAGGTACCCATGAGGTCATGTGGCCCTCAGATTAAAAAAAGGTTCCCTGGTGTGAGTGTGTGTATTGGTGCTTAACATTTGTGATGAGCTTCGGTGGTTCAAAGTAATTAGCTCTGTAGGTTAGGACAGTATTATTGTCTTCATATTGCAGATGGGATGCTGAGGCTAAAAGACAATGTCTTACCTAATAATACGTGGAGATATTATTTGAAACAAGGGCTTCTAGCACAACCCTAAACAGGTCTGCTCAGAAGGAAATAACTGCAGTTAAGTGGCATAAATCTAGGAGCTTGCTTTTTCAACAGTTCTGCGTCTGTATCTGGAAAAGGAAGAGGTGAAATGCCTGTGACTTTTTTCACTGTATTATGTACTTTAAGTCAGTAGCACAGAATAGGAAGGATGCACAATAGCAAGCCAGGCTCAACGGAAATACCCCAAGCAGGGCCAACTCTTTGAATGGGAACAGCGATTACCAGTTGCCTGGCAGGATGTACAAGAGCAAGCTGCCTGGCCTGTTGCGCCTCAGAAGATGTGAAAAAGCAGGCAAGCTCATTACTCAATAAATCATTCTCCTTTTCAGATCAGTATCTGAAACATGCAGTGCCACATTATTATTATTATTGACAAACCTAGACAGCATCTTAAAAAGCAGAGACATCACCTTGCCAACAAAGGTCCGTATAGTTAAAGCTATGGTTTTCCCAGTAGTGATGTATGGAAGTGAGAGCTGGACCATAAAGAAGGCTGATCGCCGAAGAATTGATGCTTTTGAATTCTGGGGCTGGAGGAGACTCTTGAGAGTCCCATGGACTGCAAGAAGATCAAACCTATCCATTCTTAAGGAAATCAGCCCTGAGGGCTCACTGGAAGGACAGATCCTGAAGCTGAGACTCCAATACTTTGGCCACCTCATGAGAAGAGAAGACTCCCTGGAAAAGACCCTGATGTTGGGAAAGATTGAGGGCACAAGGAGAAGGGGACGACAGAGGATGAAATGGTTGGACAGTGTTCTCGAAGCTACCAACATGAGTTTGTCCAAACTGTGGGAGGCCAGTGGAAGACAGGAGTGCCTGGCGTGCTCTGGTCCACGGGGTCATGAAGAGTCGGACACGACTAAACAACTAAACAACAACAATGACAAAATAGGCTTCTAAGCAGTTTACAAAGTATAAAAACCGGTTACACAAACTTTAAAATGTTAACATCCACAATTGAAATAGGCAATAAAACAATCTATTCATATATTGTACTTCTAAGGACACAGTACCTACATTAAAGCATCACAGTAGGTACAGTGTCCTCAGAGGTACACTTTGGAATTCCCAAAGTCCATAGTTAAATTATGAAACAGGCTCCCATAAGAGCCCGTGATAGTCACTCACTTGGATGGCTTTAAAATTCATGGAGGATAAAGCTATCAATGGCTACTAACTTCAGTGGCTATGCTCTACCTTCACTGCCAGAGGGAGCATGCTACAGAGTACCAGTTTATAGAAAGGCTTCCTACCTTTCAGCCACTGTGCAAACACAATGCTGGACTGCTGACCTGACTCAGCAGGCTATTCTTGCGTTCTTGAGATGTCATAGCAACTGCTGCCAGAGGTAAACGGGGGGGGGGGGGATGCTGGGAGCAGCATTAGCAGGTCCTACCAAACCTCAAGGAAGAAGCATGTTGTGATCAGAGGCAGGATTGACCCAAGACATTTTGCTGCCTGAGGCAAAGGACAAGATGGCACCCTTCATTCCAACTGAGAAGCTGAAGGGACTGGCAGTTACATCTTACTTCCACACTGGCAATGGGATACAGTGCTGGATTAAACCCTGTGGAGGTAGCTAGGCAACCGAAATCTCGTGTACGTGCTCTAGTGGGATAAGACTGAACTAAGAAAGCTTGATTTTTTAGAGAGTACTGCTGGTGTTGTTCTCCCTTATCTGCCGTCTGAGGCAGTTGCTTCACTCTGCCTAATTATAGTGCCGGCCCCGATCAGAGGTTAGGAGAAGCTGTGGTGGGAAGGATGAGAATGAGCAATCTTAAAAATCCCTTCCTTGTTGGTTTCTTCTCAAGCCAACATGTGTGCAAGATGAAACAAAATGGTGGTGCCTGGAAGTGGTCAGTGGTGGGCTCCATGTTCATGTGTGGGCCTTACTGTACTGATCCATGGCATAAGCTCTGAGTATTGCATAATCCACCCTGGACAACCCCAGAATAATTGCTGGAAAATTACCCTGCTCAATTTATGTAGCTTCTACAGGTATTCCCTGTGTTTTCATATTCTATCTATATGACTGGGTGACTGAGTTTTCAGTATTACCACAGGGGAAAGACGAACATGAGCAATTAATTCTAATATCATATTGCACTGATATTGTCTAAATATGTCTGTGACACTGTCACTTTCGGCGAGGCTGCTTATTTCACTTACAAAAATAGGTATGTCGGTGACAGTATGCCTCTGCTACAAGAGCAACAGCATGGCGAGGATATGCTATTTCTCAGACCTTTAAAATGTCTCCTTACCATAACAGTATAACAACCCAGTGTGAGTGAACTGCACTTATGTATTGGACTCGGGGCACAGCTTCTCAGTTT
Source organism: Podarcis bocagei (assembly GCF_964188305.1). Lineage (NCBI taxonomy): Eukaryota > Metazoa > Chordata > Lepidosauria > Squamata > Lacertidae > Podarcis > Podarcis bocagei. Next base: position 33,600,864 of record NC_138130.1, read on the forward strand.
ATGCCCTGAGTCCCTCAGCACCTTTGGGCACAGACGTGGGATGGCAGTCTCTGGAGGCAGATGAGGGGCAATGGGGGTGAGGACTGCCAAGGAGTGTGGTGGAGTCTCCTTCTTTGGAGGTCTTTAAGCAGAGGCTTGACAACCATATGTCAGGAATGCTCTGATGGTGTTTCCTGCTTGGCAGGGGGTTGGACTTGATGGCCCTTGTGGTCTCTTCCAACTCTATGATTCTATGATTCTAGGAGCGAAGACTTTTCTGAGGAGAGCCCTTCCCTGTCAGGCAGTAATGCAGGAACAGGAGCCATAGATGCTTCTTCCCTCCCATGCAAGAGGGTGCACTGCTGGAGACTGAGGAGAGCTCCAACAGTGTTGTGGCCGAACACAATTCAGAGGAGGCGGCAGGTCCCAGGACCAGGCAATGCCTCTGCCAGTGGAAACAGATGCACCTGCCCCAACAAAGTACACACCTGCAGGATAGACATTTGCACTAATTCTCAGGGGCCTTGCTGGGTGGGTGTGATAATTTTTCAGGACAGCATTGCCACTCTCATACAATTATGAAATCTGCTTGCCAGCCTCATATAAGCCATTTAATTTAGGCTGCATTCATGTATGTTCTTGTCTGGGCACAGGAATGAAAGTATTTGTCATTTTTTTATTCTGGCAGCTTCTTGTTTTCCAGCCTTAAATTACAATATCCACATTTCTGCAGCAATTTGCAATTTTACCCCAGGTGCGGGTGGCACTGTGGTCTAAACCACATAGCCTAGGGCTTGCCAATCAGAAGGTCAGCGGTTCGAATCCCCACGACGGGGTGAGCTCCCGTTGTTCGGTCCCAGCTTCTGCCCACCTAGCAGTCCGAAAGCACGCCAGTGCAAGTAGATAAATAGGTACCATTCCGGCAGGAAGGTAAACAGCGTTTCCGTGCATTGCTCTGGTTTGCCAGAAGTGACTTAGTCATGATGGCCACATGACCCAGAAGCTGCCTGCGGACAAACGCCGGCTCCCTTGGCCTATAGAGCAAGATGAGTGCGCAATCCCAGAGCCGTCCGTGACTGGACCTAACGGTCAGGGGTACCTTTACCTTTACCTTTAGACCCATATAGTATTTTTGTGGACTCCAGTATGCTACCATAAATCTGTTATTTGGTGCCATAAAGCTATTTACACTTTTTAGTTCACCCCTTGCTGTACTTAATTACTCTTTCCAGAATATTTCTTCTTGGAACAAATTTCTTTCCAACCATTCTTATGGTTTTCTTTACATTTGTATTTACAGTATTTCCTTCAGATCCCACCAGCTTCTTTGCTGCACACTTAACAACGGAGGAACTATTGTCACTGTAGCATAAAGAAATAAACTGAGTTAAGGCCAACTGTGTTGTGTTATAACACATAATTACACATGTTGGAGCTGGCTAGGTTAATAGTAGTAATTATTAGTCACAAACATTCCATGAATTCTAAAGTGCCCTCCAGCTCCCACGCCTCTGTGAAATGCATTTTCCCTTCACTTATTGATTGGAGGCAAGTTTTATTTAAGCTAGTCCATTCACAGAAAATTTAATCCTGAACCTGCTTTGGCATACAGCAGGAAAAATATCTTTGAGTGCTCTCACACATTTGTGCCACAGGTGAATGTTAAGGTGGAGTAGAAAATGGAAGAGAGCAACCTAACGACAGGAACCAAAATCTGTCTGTCTGTCAATCAATCAATCAATCAATCAATCAATCAATCTACTTCAGTTATATGCCATATAGAAAACCCCAGAGCTGTTCATGCATTGAAAGAAATGCAAAGTTTTTTCATGTATGTAGCAGCCCTTAGACTCCACCAGGTCACTGAGAATGAGAAGCTACCTTTGTTGCATGGACACCTTTTTCCTCACATCCTGGTCTCCTGCCTTTAACTGCAGTCTGCAATGCAAATTAAGCAGGTGGTGCTTTTCCCCTGCCCTTTATCTCCACACTCCATGAAAAAAATCACTTCCTTCATTTTTGTATGTCAGACTGCTGTTAAAAATCACAGAAACTGGATCAATAAGACACCATGACAAGCCTGTCTCTCGGGTATATTTTAGGCAAGTCATTACAGACTTAATGGAGAAAAATTAGAAACTTGAGATCTACATAGGAATGAGGAGCGGAGGTGGGGGACCTGCATTTTTTCCCTCCCTCCCCAATGTTTTTGGACTACAGTTCCCATCAACCCCAGTTAGAATGGTCAGCAGTCAAAAATGAGGGGAGATGTAGTCCAGGAACATCTGGAGGGATACTGGTTCTGTGTGCTTGCTTAGAGCAGGGGTAGCCATCATGGTGCCCTGAAGATGCTGCAGGATTCCAATTCTCCATTCCTGTCATGCTGATAGTGGATGATGGGAGTTGTAGTCCAGCAACATCTGGAGGGCACCATCATGTTGGCCATGCCTGCTCTACAGAGGGTAAGCCAATGGTAGGTAGTTTAAGGGAAACAGCAATGTGGGGGATCACTCTTCCCATGTTCTTCTTTTTCAAATGACCTTCCTGAAGGATTTCCTCCCCCCGCCCCCCAAAAAAAATTGTGCCAGGCCCTTAACATGTACAGTGAAAATGGACGAAAATTCATTGAGTAGTGCTGATTAATGGGAATCACATGTATGTGGTAACAATTCCGGTCACCTCTTGAGGAAGCAGAACCTCTTGGCTCCATTTAACCTAGCAGAGGGCCTTCTCAGTAGTGGCACCCTCCCTGTAGAACGCCCTCCCACCAGATGTCAAGGAAATAAACAACTACCTGACTTTTAGAAGACATCTGAAGGCAGCCCTGTTTAGGGAAGATTTTAATGTTTGAAATTTTATTCTGTTTAATATTCTGTTGGGAGTCGCCCAGAGTGGCTGGGGAAACCCAGCGAGATGAATTGGATATATATATTTGTTGTTATTGTTATTTATTATATAAGTAATTGTCATGTGTCACACACAACAGAGGAACACTGGGAGGGAGGATTGTGCTTTAAATGCATACCCTCCAACATTTCTCCAATGAAAATAGGGATGTCATATATATATATATATATATATATATATATATATATATATATATATATAGGTTTTGGTGTCTTCGGGTGTCTTCCCGTGTAAGAGTTGGGGTGTCTAGGCGACGTTTCGACGAGGTCTCACTCGTCATCTTCAGGCTGGTGCTTTCGGCTTCTTGTTACTGGAACAGAGCAGGATCTCAGTGTTTGAGTTCCTATAAATACTGTTGAGGGGGTGTGGTGTATAGCCTCCAACGTTCTGGGCAGAGAGGAAGTTCCCAGGTTAGTGTGCCTTTTCTTCTTTTGTTCATTAATTACTTGAGGGATATCTTGAGAGATTTCTTGAGTGATATTCTGAGTACCATTTAGGAGGGTCATTAGGTGTGAATTAGTTGCTAAAGCTTTCGTGTCTTGACCTCTTGAGCTTGTGAAGAGTTTTTCTGAGAAAGCTCAAGAGGTCAAGACACGAAAGCTTTAGCAACTAATTCACACCTAATGACCCTCCTAAATGGTACTCAGAATATCACTCAAGAAATCTCTCAAGATATCCCTCAAGTAATTAATGAACAAAAGAAGAAAAGGCACACTAACCTGGGAACTTCCTCTCTGCCCAGAACGTTGGAGGCTATACACCACACCCCCTCAACAGTATTTATAGGAACTCAAACACTGAGATCCTGCTCTGTTCCAGTAACAAGAAGCCGAAAGCACCAGCCTGAAGATGACGAGTGAGACCTCGTCGAAACGTCGCCTAGACACCCCAACTCTTACACGGGAAGACACCCGAAGACACCAAAACCTACATTCCTGTACCCGTGAAAATCTACGAAAGCATATATATATATATATATATATATATATATATATATATATATATATATATATATATATATATATAAAATTTATACCCTACCCATCTGGCAGAGTTCCCCAAGCCACTCTGTGTGGCTTCCAACAGATATAAAAACATAATAAAACATTAAACATGAAAAAAACCTTCCCTGTACAGGGCTGTCTTCAGATGTCTTCTAACAGTTGGATAGTTACTTATCTCCTTGGCTCAGGGGTCGCATAACTCGATATCCTCCAACATTTCTCCCATGAAAGTAGGGACAGCCTAAGGAAAAGCAAGGCATTCCGGGATCAAATCAGAAACCAGGATGGCTTCTGTAAATCTGGGGACTGTCCCTGGAAAATAAGGACACTTGGAGGGTCTATGAATGCACGATGTGTATGCAGCCTGAGACAGACCACTGGTTTATTAGCTCACAATGACTAACCGCAACTCTCCAGAATCTGAGGCAGAAGTTTTTCCTTGACCTACCTGGAGATGCCAGGGACTGAAGCCCAGACTTTCTGCATCTAAAGCAGTTGTTCTACCACTGAGCTATGACCTTTCCCCATTAGGTTGCTGTCTTTAGGATTTTGATTCCTCACTCCCTCCAACAAAGGCTGTATGCCTTTCACTCTGGGGTGACGGGGGATCGTTTTGTAGGCGCCCTGACCTCCATCACGGCACAAATCCAGGCTAAAGGAAGCCATGCTGGCTTTATTTCTGTCACGGAGGAGAGCCCCAGAGAAGGAAAATGTGGAAACAATACATTGGCTTTCTGATAAATCAAGGAAGGAAATATGGCAAATGTGCCCATGTGAATAAGAGACCTTGGGCTCTGTAAAGTGTTTTTGAATGGTGGGTGCCAGACTTAATACCTTAACTTCTTTCTGACCTGTCCATTTTCCAGGGCTGCTGTTGCTTTTGTGTCTCAGAAGATTATTGTTACTCTACCCATTTTCCACCGCTCTGATCGATGAACCTGACCACGGTATCGATTAGCTTTTAGTTCCACTATCTCAGCTCTTTCATGATGGAGGAAGCAGACAATTATCTTTAGAAACCCAGATGCTTCATAAAAGGCTGCCAGTCTACTTTATTATTTTTGGAGGCTCTGTGCTTTTTAGCAGGCAGAAAGCTAAGCAGTGCAATCCGTCTCCTCTTTCTGCGTCTCTACATCCAAAACAACAACAACCTTCTCCACAATTTCCCCTCTTACGCAGTTAATATCTGCATTTCCTTTTTTTCCTTTTTTTTGAATTTGCATTTTATTTATTTGTTAACATTCTTATATTACATCGGTAAACGTTGTCATATTACATTACAGGACTTACTATAATATAATTTCCAACTTGTATACAAAAATTATATACAAATTTTATATACCTAGAAAGAAAATGAAACAAAAAGAAAGAACAAAGAGGAAAAAACAAAAACAATTTCCCCCCAAAAAATCATATACATACCAAGACACTAGTCTGCATTTCCTAAATGGGGTGGAGGTGGGCTTGTGTCGTAAGTAGCCCAAGCTAAGACAAATAATTTTAAGTATCTCCTGATGTGCAGTCTCATTACTAAATTGTCCTCTCACTTGCTTATTCCATCAGGCATGTCCAAAGTATGTTCTGGCGGCCCCTGTGGCAGTTTATTTCCCGGAGTAAAAAAAAGCTCAACAACTTCAATCCTAAAAAAAAAAGGTCATCAACTTTAGTCGGCTCTCATTCATGTTCACTTCCTCAAACCTGGCCCTCTTTGAAAAAAGTTTGGGCACCCCTGGTACTGCCCTTCATCTTCATCTCATGGTGGTTGACAACATAAAAATGCAAGATAGAAACACAAAATGCACAATGAAGATACATAAAACAATATATTTTTCTATTGTATGCGTCAGGTGCTGGTGTGGTTGCTTGAGAGCAAACAGGCAAGACTCCGACCTGTCTTTTCCAGGCTTTATTCTTAGTGCAAACTGTTTACAGTGAAGAGCGTCATAAGTTCATGTCTGGCTCAGTCGCTAGCAGAATTTGGGAGTGGGTGGTCCTTGTACCTCCCCCAGCATAACAGTCGCATGACCTTCAGCCTTCTCCACCCCTCCCTGCGCTGAAATCTACTGCGCAGAATGGGCACTGGCAAAGGGCTACTTCCCTCCTCTCCGATTTGCTCAGGCTCAGTGTTGAGGCTCTCCCTAGCATCCCCTGCCCCCTGAACCTCCTCTCCACTGGAGGTGGGGCTTTCCACCTCGCCAGAGGAGGAACTGCTTCTCAAGATTTTTGGAGGTTCCCTATAACACAACTGCCCTTCCACCTCTCGCCTCTGAGCTGATGGCAGTTCCCTGACAGTATGTATAGATGAGGAGAGAGAGAGAGAGAAAACTCCAGTTCAATAAGAGGTTCAGCATACTGAATAGGGATACCTCCAGAATGACTGAATAGGGATACCAGCCAAACAGCCGTACGGCCACACTCTTATGTACGGGATATTCTCCATCATTAAAGAAAAGGAGCATCTCCTGCAGGTATCAACCTTGGTGCACACACCTGTATGAATACGAAAGGACTGGGCTGGAGTCATCGTGTTCAGTGGTAAAGCACCCCACAAGAGAGAAGTAACATAATGCTGCAAAACTGAATGAGTTTAATGGGAGCTGGAGAAGTATTACTCTGGCAACCTGACACTGGACCAGAGAAATTGAGTTTTTGGCTGGCATTAGGACCCTACCATAGATATTATACACCTGACACAAAAATATATAGCAATGCCACACCTGGAAGTTAATTTGGAACTAAAATGACAATCATCACCCCGCGACACAGTGTGCCTCTTTGTTTTCTAAACAAAGCCCAATAGGTTCATTCATTTGCTGCTTTGAGACACAGATGCTCAAGCAGATGGCTTCACGGGTCACAACTGCTTTTTGTTTGAATCCCAGAGTTGAAGGCTGAATGTGACACTCAGAAGACCACAGAAGGTCAACTGCAGGGCATAAGAGGTGTCTGTCGGGCAGTCCTTGGCTCTCATTGCACTAGTAAACATGGTTGAGCATTAAATCTATGTTTATTTATAGCATCATCTTAAAAGTTACTGTCAAATCTTTTGCAGTCAACTGTGTCCAACAGGGAGGATGAAGATTGCCCTGGAAAATAAAGGAAAGTACCTTCTGTAGCAGGGATCAGCAACCTTTTCCAGCCATGGGCTGGTCCACCGTCCCTCAGACCTTGTGGAGGGCCGGACTATATTTTTTTTGGGGGGGGGGAATGAACGAATTCCTATGCCCCAGAAATAACCTAGAGATGCATTTTAAATAAAAGCACACATTCTACTCATGTAAAAACATGCTGATTCCTGGACCGTCCGCAGGCCAGATTGAGAAGGTGATTGGGCCGCATCTGGCCCCCGGGCCTTAGTTTGCCTACCCATGCTCTACAGGTTTTCCTGTAAGTGCAAAAAAAACAGAACAAGTCACTGATAGGGCTGGAAAGTGTGTTATAGAAAATGAGACGGCTCCATTTATTTGATGGGCAGTTATGAATTATCTACTCATTGCTTATTAGACAGGGAGGCAAAGAGAGCAGTTTGAGTGCAATGGGACACGCTTACAAACAATTAATGAATTGATTGTTACAATATTATTTTTCCCCAATTGTAATCAGTTCAGTTTTCAAATAATAATTTAGCTTGCAATTTTAAGAAATCCATAATGGAAACTTACTAGGGTTATCACCCTTTGTTTTTCAATGTATGCATGTGTTACAATGGGCACCATCTTGAAAGGCAGGAGATGGCATATTTAGAGCAGTGTTTCCCAACCACTGTTCCGCGGCACACTAGTGTGCCGCGAGATGTTGCCTGGTGTGCCGCGGGAAAAATTAAAAAATTCGAAAGATTTTTTTTTTTAAAAGTCAAATTTTCGATTGGGGCGCCGTCACTAGATGACCCCTGGGGTTCCCTCCCTCCCTCCCGCTCTGCGCCTCCCTCCTCCTCCTCCTCCGGGGAGGCCCTTCCTGGCTCTCGGCCAAGGCTTGGCGGCTGCCACTCACTCACTCACTCGCTTGCCCACCCGTCCCTCCATCCCTGCACCCGGCCTCTCCCCCTCCGTCCCTGGCACGGGGGCTGCCGGGATCCGTAGTCCCCTCGCCCTTGGGCTCCGCGCCCGCGCGGGGTGCGCGAACTACATTTCCCAGCGTGGCCTGGCGGGCCGGGCGTTTTGTTTGAAGCGCTCTTCTCCCGGCCATGGAATGAGCGCAGCGGCGGCGGCCGGGCGGGCAGGGGCTCTTCCGCGCAGACCCCGCGCAGCCTGCTTCCGCCCCCGCAGAGATCGGGCGGCAGGATGGAGCCCGGGGATCCCCGCGGAGGCGGAGCGGCGGAGGCGGAGGCTGCCCCCCAGGTAGTGCTGCGTCGGGGTTTTTTTATTTTTGCAATGCTGCATCCGTGCCGGAGGGGACGCATCGGACCGCGGGGAGACCCCTTGGCGGGCGTGCAAGGCAATGCATGCGTGCAGGCGTTGCATGGAGTGCAGTGCAATGCAATGGCAACGCGGCGCCCTGCATGCATGCATGCAACTTCCACCGGCGCTCCGGACTTGGCAGGTGAGGGGGGTCCCCAGTGGGCGGCAGAGAGAGCCGGGAGGGCGAAGGGGAGCCGGGGGGAGCAGCGCTGCTCCCCGAGCTGAGCCCGGGGGGAAACTTCGGCGTCGTTGCGCCGGGTGTTCGAAGCGGAGGCTGGCGGGGGGCCCTCACCTGCAAAACCTGGTCGCCTCTCATATATTTCGTGCATTGCATTCATCGCCCGCTTTCTCCTCCAAGGAGCTCCCGGGGGCGCGCGTGGTTCTCCCCGTGTTATCCTCGCAACAACAGCCCTGCGAGGTGGGTCAGGCGAGTGGCCCAAGGGAGCACCCAGGGATTGTCCTGGCCAGGTGGGGTGATTTGAACCCTGCTCTCTGCCCGGTCTTCGTCCTCATTTAGCCCCCACATGTGCATGACTGTGCATGACTGAGGTTTTCCCCCCTCGTCTTGGCTATGGTGTGAGTCTGTCCTGTTAATTAATGGGGTTCTGCCTTCGGAGAAGATGAGCCAGCCCTCAAGGAGGTGATTATGTAATTTGCTAGCAATTCATGTCCCTCCCGGCGTGACGCTGCGCGCTGACGCCACGGGGCTGTAATGGTGGTGTGCCTCGAGATTTTTTTCATGAAACAAGTGCGCCTTTGCCCAAAAAAGGTTGGGAAACACTGATTTAGAGGGAATTTCCATTCCTGCTGTGCCTCACCGGAAGTGGTCCATTGTGGCTCTGCTGGGGCCATGGTGAAGTGGGACTTCCCCCCCTTCCTTGGATCTGGCACATTGGGTCTCCCTCTGGCCAATCGCAAGCATTTTAGGGTGCGATGCTTGGGAGTGGACCCGAGGGAGAAGAAAGGTGGAAGGACAAAATTTGCAATTTAAACAAAATTGCAAATTCCCGAAATACATTGATCAAGGGCAGGTATCCCCAATGTGTTTAGGCTGTACATGTGGAGGAGAGATTGGGACTGCTTCCTCTGGACCTGCCACTTCACCCAAATTCCACATGTTGGAGGACTTCTCTGAACTAGGACCTATAAACACACACCTCGAAACACTTGGGATGTACTTGTTGTTCCTACTCCTCATTTTTTCCAGGGTACAGAATGCACGTTCAGTGCTCACACCCTTTGGTCCTGTTCAAACAGATAAGAAGAGTCTACTGAATCAGGCCAGTAGCCCATCCTGTTCTCACAGGACTCAAGCACAAAAGCTCTGTCACCTCCTGGGGCTTCCAGGAACTGGTATTCAGAAGCATCACAGCTTTCAGCCATAGAGACAGAGCATAACCGTCATGGCCAGCAGCCATTGATAGATTTATCTTGTCCAATTATTATTTTCCCCTTTCCCCCCTTTTTTGGACAAAGTAATAATCATAAATAAATAAGAATAAAAATGTGCACCCTACCACCAAGACCATTCCATTGTAACTATCCAACCTCCCAAAATTTCAACACCTCTTGCAATGGTTTGACCCCTTTCCATTTTAACAGTACAAATTCTACAAACGCCTTCCATATCTCCTCAGAATCATTCCTCCTGCGTATTCCCCATCTTACTTTAATGGCACATGTTAATTTATCATTAATAGCTATATCCCACACCTCTTTATACCATTCTTCCATTTTATATTCTGCTTGCCCCTTCCTAGCTATAATAATTCATGCAACGGTCAATAAATTTGTGAGCAAGTCCTTCATAGCCTGTGAACCTTCCACCCCATCGTAAATTGATAATAATGCTACCTCTGCAGTTTCGGTCAGCTTTAACCCAGTGATTTCTGTTATCTCCTTAAAAACCCTTTGCCAAAATAATAATAATACATATTTACACCCCCACCACATGTGAACATAATTCCGTTTCCTGCCATCCCCTCCAACAAAACACCGAAGATTCCTTGTTTATTTGATTTACTCTAACTGGTGTTAAATACCATCTCCAAATTTATAATTAATTTATAATTGTCCAATTATTTGTAAAAGCCATCTAAGTTGGTGGCCATCACTTCCTCCTGTGGAAGCAAGTTCTGTAGTTTAACTATGTTATGTGTAGAGAAGCGTTTTCCTTTTTTTCTGTCCTGAATCTTCCAACACTCAGCTTCAGGATGCACCTAGTAATCCATGATGCTCCCAGGTAACGTTCATGCAATTATTACATTTCTAATACAATAACCTGAAACACTTCACTGTGCTAACATTTCATGTTGATGAATATGAGGTAGCCAATTCATCCTTCTGTAATGTCAAATGCTTGCTTGTAAAATATTGCACTGTTGTCCATCTCAAGGAGTGGATGCTCTACATGGTTACAGACTTTGCTTCTTTTATGATCTTCTAAACAAATTGTAGGGAGTCAGCAAGATATTGCTTGAGAAATCATCTTGCGGTAGAATTTGCATTCCCTAACCCAGCGGGATCTCAGGCTCTCCCGGTGTCTGAAAATAGGACTAATTTATATGCATGACTTTTCTGCTAATTATGTTGTGATAAATTACCATGCCTTTAATATAATAATAGTGATTTGGTTGTACAGTAAATGTTAAATGCAAATCATCCAGTGCTAATGTTTTGAAACGGTTACATGGAGGACTTTAATGAATTAGAGCCATCAAACAGTTCATAATTGTTTGTGAAGTTCACTGGGAGCACACTAAAAAAAGAGAGAGACTCCTACATCTCCAGCACCTAAAATGAATGCTTCACAATGTATTATTTGTAGAACAATTGTTGCGTAATAGGGTAATAATATAATTCATGCTAGTGCTGGTCCAAAACCTGCCCTCCAATCGCTCAAAGACTTTCTTCACCTGCAAAAGAGGCATCTCTTTTTCTTCCTTTTTCACAGGATACTTTAGATTGTGTGCGTGCCTGTAATTTCAGTGGGTGCAGGATTGAGCTTTCATTATCACTGCTATGGGTGATGCATATTTTCCTTCCCATCCATTACACATTTCTTTAGCACTCTGAAACATCTTTGACTGCCAGTACTTCCTGATCTGAAAACCCGCATGAGACTAGTTACTTCATCACATCTTCCCCTGGGTTTTAATTGCAGCAAAGGAAGCCCAGGAGGGATCTTGTTCTTAAGAAATACTTTTCTTTTACCTTAAAAAAACCCACCATTTTTTAAAACATTTTTTTATTTTAAAGTACTTCACGTTAAAATAAATAACAATAACAAATAGAAAAATATGATAGACAGGATCCCTGCTTCCTGCACAGCAAACTCCAGCTGAGGACACGATGGGGTTTTCAGGAAGCATGGGAATCTGGAAAGGATGCAGAGTGCAGACCACCAGAGATAAGGTCTGCAGAATGAAAGGAACAACACTCACATAGTGGAAATTTGATTCAGTTCACTTTTAAAGGCGAATCTACCAAATCTGTACTTTCCTAAACAATGCACAAAAGAGCTATCCTTCAGAATTCATAACTATCTGGATTTTGCTGTGCAGTTCTCCAGCCAGCCAATGTTTGCAAAAATGTTTCAAAGGAAGGAATGCATAAAAATGAATATGTTAGTGACAGTATACAAAAATGCACTATATTATGGGGAAATCCCTGCAAAAAAATGTGTACTTTAATAATAATTTTGAAAAACCTGCATACAAAATGAAGTTTGCACCAAAACGGTGATGAATTTTCATAACTTTTTTTTTTAAAAAAAGTAACATCACAAATTGCTGTGGAAATGTGTGGAATTGAATTTAAGATTGGGAACATGAGAAACTGAGAGGTCTACAACTGGCTGGTCCTTCTATCCCTACTTAAATGACAGGCACTTCTTGGTCACCTTGAAGTTAAACTAAGCAGCGCAACGAAAACCCCTACCATGAGAATTTCACCAAAATATTCTCTCCCCGATTGATAATGTTCAAATGCAATTTCTTTTCACGTTGATTAATGGGATTTTTTTTCCTCTTTCTCTTTGGCACAGCACTATCCTATATCTTTGCTTGAGTTTCTGTTCTGGTCCTGAGATAAAATGTTTATCTTGGACAGGACATGCCAATTTTTTGCTTTTTCTTAGACTACCATTCCCACATTGAGATGATGTGCACTGTGATAAGATGTCTAAGCATATAAAGTGGTTTCATGGTTTAGATAAATTAACAATGGGTGGTATCCAGCTAACTCGTCAGCACAAATATTTTTTGCTTTTGCAATGGAACTGCTCCTCACTCTCCTGTGCACTTTCCCCCCAAACTCCCTGGAGCAGATTTGAGGAAGGTATGGGGTGAGACGAGGAGGAGTTCCGGTGAACAAGTAGAAATTATTGCACTGATGAAATGATTGAGTTAGATACGACCCATAATTCTATTGCGTGGATTGAAATACAGTGCTTTTACAAGGTGAGCGCAGCCATGCTGAACAGGTTGGAGAGTTGTCCCTGAACATCATCCATCTGTAGGGATAATGTGCATCCAATAATAACAACTTTTTATTTAGGTGCTGTCCATCTGACTGGGTTACGCCAACCAATCTGGACCGCTTCCAACAAATGAAAACACAATACAACACCAAACATTTTGCCCATTTTCAGGACTGAGTAATGAGCCCTCATGGGTTACAAGATGAAGAGTGAGGAAGAATTAAGTTATATGCAAAATTCCAGAAGCAGTAGTGGTGAATCTGAGCATATTTTAATGCTCCTTTTTCTATAGCTGTCCTACATACCTGATCTTAATTTTCCATATCTTCTGTGGATTTAATGTCTTAAAGGTTATTTCATTTGAAGGACATTCTTATCAATTATTAGGTAAAAGTTCATTGCTTGACTTAAGTATTCATCTTCACAAGCATTTCAAATATTCATGATGTAGCTGTATTCATGATATAGCCCAGTATACCTGAAGGAGCATCTCCACCCACATCGTTCTGCCTGGACACTGAAGTCCAGCGCCGAGGGCCTTCTGGCACTTCCCTCACTGCGAGAAGGGAACCAGGCAGAGGACCTTCTCAGTAGTGGCGCCCACCCTGTGGAATGCCCTCCCACCAGATGTCAAAGAAATAAACAACTATTTGACTTTTAGAAGACATCTGAAGGCAGCCCTGTTTAGGGAAGCTGTTAATATTCAATGAATTATTGTATTTTAATATTTTGCTGGAAACCACTCAGAGTGGCTGGGGGAACCCAGCCAGATGGGTGGGGTTTAAATAATAGGTTGCTGTTGTTGTTAAGGCTTGGTTGAAGCTGCTGGGGCACACAAAGAAGTGTGCATCTCTAAAAGCCCAGCAAGCCAGAATTTCTTGAGTTGACATCACAGTATTCCAAACACACACATGCATGCAACCAACCCACCCCACTTGTCTCTTAAGGCATTTGCAGCAGCCAACAGAGAAATACCGTATTTTTCACTCTATAAGACGCACCAGACCATAAGACGCACCTAGTTTTTGTTGGAGGAAAACAAGAAAAAAATATTCTGAATCTCAGAAGCCAGAACAACAAGAAGGATCGCTGAGCAATGAAAGCAGCGATCCCTCTTGCTGTTCTGGCTTCTGGGGTAGCTGCGCAGCCTGCATTCGCTCCATAAGACGCACACACAGTTCCCCTTACTTTTTAGGAGGGGAAAAGTGAGTCTTATAGAGCAAAAAATACGGTAAATCTGCTACTGTAAATCCTGGAAATTACTGTTGTGCATAGGAGCACCTTAATATGACGGCCTTTGAAGAAAGGAGCAGATGCTTAATTTTTAAAAATCAGAACTTGGAAACATACATAAAATATTAGTATGTGAGAAACAGTAACCATGTATCATCGAACCATATTTCATTCTGTCTGTTCTATCTACTTAAAAGTAGCTCTTTCAGACAGGTTTCTGGCACTATCAATTTTTCGACACTGCTGCTCAGGCAAAATATTAAAGGGGGGGAGTCTATGCATTGACATTTCAAGAGACCTTTTGAAATAACCATTGCAAACTACACCCTAATTCAAGCACAAAATGTTTCCATTCACTGTAGTCAGGACTGCAGCAGACAATACCAAATTTACATTCAGCCTTTCAAAGCAACAGCAAGGAAGTACTGCCCTCTCATCTGCTGATAATTGCTCCACAATCTATCTTCTACATCAAAAACACAGCCTGCATTTTGGGATATGTCATATATGAGGGGACCTGATCTCAGCAGAGAAACCAGATTGCTCTCACTTTCCACTTAGCAACTCATTGATCACCACAACTTCCCCACAAACTCATCAAGAAGGAACTCTCAAGAAGAGATTCTCATCTCACAGGGTTGTGAAACCATTATTTTTCACTGCCACCATCATATCGGGGGGGGGGGGGACGACACACCACGAGGGGTAATGGAAACAGGATAGGCACCCCTTAGGCACTCTTCTCTACATTCAAAGAAGGCCCATGTTTTCTTGATTCAAACAAGGGTCCATATTTTCTAATCCAGATTCAAGATTTCTAGTTCCTTCTTTTCTGCCACCCACTGTTGAAATAGCCTAAAGCTACATAGCATGATTGTGTATCTCTCGGTTGTACTGCATTTGCCAAGTTTTTGTTCTGTAGCAACACACGAGAGAGCATTCTTGATATTGGCACCCTGATTATGGAAAACCCATGCCTCTCAGATTTAACTTGACTGATCCTTATGGGTTTGGGGCACCAGTTAACAATGTACTTATTTACCCAGGACTCTAGCTGCCCCTCTTGGACTTGCTGATTTCTTCTTCTCGTTGTCGTTTTAAGATTATATACATTTTATATATCATGTGCTTTTATTTTTTTACAGTGGTGCCTCGCAAGACGAAATTAATTCGTTCCGCGAGTTTTTTCGTCTAGCGAATTTTTCGTCTTGCGAAGCACGGTGTCGGAAAAGTTTTGGAAAAGCTTCAAAAATCACCAAAAACCTCAAAAAAGGCTACCACACCGCGTTCTATGAGTTGCTCCTCGAAGTCAAGTCGCAACTGTATTAACGGTGCTAAGAAAAAGGAAACAAACTTGCAAAAAACGCAAGATGTTTTTGTCTTGCGAAGCAAGCCCATAGGGAAATTCGTCTTGCGAAGCAGCTCAAAAACCGCAAAACCCTTTCGTCTAGCGAGTTTTTCGTCTTGCCAGGCATTCGTCTTGCGGGGCACCACTGTATTATGTTTTATTCATTATGCTTGTTATATTTTTCCCTGCTCTGGGATTAAATTTAATGAGAGTAAGCTGGAAAATATATCAGTACTTAGCTTTTCATGAACTCTTGAACATGAATCAGAAGAATTTCAAATTCTCAAGCGAAATACAGAAGTTATCATAACAAATGTTTTAGTAAGGAACAGATGCTTCAATTATTGTAAGCCCCTCTGCATTAGCAAGGCAGGATAGAAATATTTGAATGAATAAATAGCATAACATAAAAAATGAGAAAATAACCATAGCATATGAAATCTAATTGTAAACTCTGTAAACTGTAAACTCTGACGTAGTTCCTAAGGATCCAGGCCTTTGGCAAACTACTTAAATCTCAGGCAGAAAGCCAACTAGATTCTCTTCACTTAATTCTCGCTTGTTGGAGGTGCAACAACAAACATCATTCAGTTTGTAACTTGGGGGTTTATTCAAGTTTCTGTCAGTCGGCTGACCAAGAGGGTTAGTGGTGGACGTGTTGCTTAGCAACCAGGCAGTGGGGCATGTTTCTAGTGAGGTACTTATAACACATGTTGTTATTGGCTGTATAGTTCTAAGGGACTTTTCCCTCTGTATGTTTTTGCTGAATGTCTCCCTGCTGTGTACAAGGCTTGAAGTAAGAAAAACAAAACAGCTCTGTTCCTTTCTGCTCAGCTTATACACCGAGCTTTGTTCAGTTTTCTGAGTAACGTGTTATCAGGATTTCTTTTCTCTCTAGACTCTAGATGCGTTATTTAAGTTACCTTGATAACAAAGCTTAGGTTAGGCCACTGGTGGAGGAAGAGGCATGCAGGGGGAGCGCACTGCCCCCAGCAGTGAGATCCCAGCGGGGTGCCATCGCGGTTGCCCACACTGGGTGCCCCGCCCCTATGGGCGGTGCACCATGCCCCCATGATGCGCACCATGCCCCCGGGACACGCACCAGCCCCGCCCCCACCTGCTCTCCACTCCCTGGTGCTGGAGCATGAAGCTCCACCACTGGGTTAGACAGGCACATGTATTAGTGTGACATCAAAATGAAAAATTTTGCAAAATGGATCTTCTCCAAGGAAGCAAGTGAAAAGGAAAATGCAGTTGTGATTTCACAAAACCATGCAGAATCTGGTTGTTCCTCAAAAGGTTCCCACATATTTGCATTAATAACCTGATTTCCTGCAGGAACATTTTTTTACGAGACAAGTAAAGAGCTTTTAACAAATGGAGCGGGCATGGAAGCTCATGATACACATTCATTCTAGCCTCCTAGCATTCATCCTTTGGCTGCAATCCTATACCTACTTTCCTGGGACTAAGTCCAATTCAGGTCAATGGGACTTACTACTAAGCATGTGTGGGATCATGCTGTTTGACAACTATTGCTATTGAGAATCAATGTTATTAATGTTGTGATTTGCACTCTTCTGTGCTAGGAAGAATGAGAGGCGCAGATAATTTTTATGCTGGGGGATCTCTCATGATGAGAAACAGACATTTCCTTGAGCTACCAGTGATTTTCATGAAGTATATGAAGAGAGAACATTGTCAACAACATAAGTTATTTAGATTCCTTTGTCCATTAGAGTCCTTTGACAGTATAGCTTAAAGGCAAAGTTATTATTATATCCCAGCATAATAACAGCCTCATTTGTGACAGGATGAAAATGATTACTATTTGTGCAGGCTATTTGTTGACATCCGAGAAGTCTCTGAGCTAGATGGTTTCTAATTCCTTCCCTCAAGCCCCACCGGGGGGGGGGGGTGCAGAGCTGACAAATTTATAGCTTAGTCCAGAGGGAAGTGGGGCATTTATAGATGTGGTGTGTGCCCACATAAAGTGTCCTCACTCAGCCAGCATCCCTATTCAAGGGCATCTGCCCCACTCCCAGTGGGTCAGGCTCCCTTCCTGTATAGTGCAAGCATATAAGCCTGTTGTGTGATGGGCCAAATCAGAATTATTTTGCCCATCACCTATTTTGGCACAAAGTGGTGAGTTTCCTTGACTCCTCAACCCTGCTTTACCTGAGGAGGGAATTGGCTTCTAGCATGGATTATGATAGGACACTGGTCACAATGTTGGGGGAGTGCAGGAAGAAAACATAATGCTTAGAATCTGGTGTGCCCAGAAACTTCCAACATTTCGGCCTGAATTTCATGAGTGGGTGCTGAAAATTAAAACACCAAACTATGCCCTCTCCTTGGACATTTCAAAGATGGCGGAAGGATTTTGAAAGTGAGGATCAAACGCTAACTAGTACTTCTTTGGCTCTGCTATGATGCGCCAGCTGAAAGGTTTAAATTCCCAGAAAATTCCAGTACACACTCTCAGAACGTTTTGAGAATGGGGGGAGATTGGCAGACAAGTACTAGTGGCAGCTGCTATTTCCCCCCAGAATGTTCTTCAGAACAAGGCTGCATTGTGAGGTGGGAATGTTCATGGATACTGCATGTCAACTTAAGTTATCCAAAATGCTCCTTCGCCACTTTTGCATCCTATAGAAAGGGACCATGAAAGTGGGCTGCATGCAGCATGTCTAGTCCCAATACAGATCCTTGCAGGAACCCGCTTCTTGTGAGACCCGAACATTTATTCCTATCTGTTGCCTATGCTGTGGCTGGAAACAATGGAGGAAAGGTGAGGGCTCGTGCTCTGGCCCTGCTTGAAGGTTTCTTGTAGGGGACGCAGGTGGCGCTGTGGTCTAAACCACTGAGCCTCTTGGGGTTGCCAATCAGAAGGTCTGCAGTTCGAATCCCCGTGACAGGGTGAGCTCCCGTTGCTCGGTCCCAGCTCCTGCCAACCTAGCAGTTCGAAAGCATGCCAGTGCAAGTAGATAAATAGGTACCAATGTGACGGGAAGGTAAACGGTGTTTCCGTGTTCTCTGGCTTCTGTCATGGTATCCCGTTGCACCAGAAGCGGTTTAGTCCTGCTGGCCACATGACCTGGAAAGCTGTCTGTGGACAAACACCGGCTCCCTCGGTCTGAAAGCGAGATGAGCGCCGCAACCCCGTAGTCACCTTTGACTGGATGTAACCGTCCAGGGGTCCTTTACCGTTTACCTTTTTGCAGGTTTCCCACAGGCATCTGGTTGGTCACCGTGAGAACAAGATGATGGACTAGATGAGCCAGTGGCATGATCCAGCAGGGCTTTTCTTATGTTTACTTCCCATTCTTTAACAGACACCAGGCTTCTTGGATCTTTCCTCCTCTTCCTCCTTCTCCTTCTCCTTGAATCCCCAGATTTGCCAGTCAGAGCCGAGTGGGAAAGGCAGATTCAGTTAGAATGAAAGAACAGGGGGCACATTCTGAGTCTAGGAATTTGTTCTGAACTGAGTTTACAGTCCTTTCACACACAAGTCCGCTCCGGCTTAGCTTTCTTCATTTCAGCAGCCCAATTTAGGTAGGAAGAATTGTTTTGTTGCTGCTATTGTTAAACACTTGAGGAAAAACCCTGGCCGATCTACTGTAAACCATCCAGAGATCTTCCGGTAGAAGCTGATATATCTTCTTCCCAACCCTGCTCTAAACTGTTAACAATCCATAAAGGGAGCTGCTTTAACAATATGTCTGATGCAACCCAGAAAAAGTTGTGTGTGTTTAAATCCAATTGAAAGCAATGGTTTAAGTTTGTTTATTTGGATGGCATCCTTTGTATTTGGTAGCACGGGTGTCTTGCCTTACCTGTTTCTTCAGCATAGGATATTAAAGTCATCATTTGTGTCTTGAAATTATATTTAAAGGTCTTTGAGGCATGCACGTAGGTGTTTGATTTAAGTCGGTGGAGTATTCAGTTCATTTCCCATTGTTGAAATAACAATGAGAAGCAATGACATTTATCACAGCCTCCTGGTGACCAAAATCACCCAGCCATTTAACATCGCAAGCGGCTCCCACTTTCTGCTGT
The DNA here is from genome assembly GCF_964188305.1 of Podarcis bocagei. NCBI lineage: Eukaryota > Metazoa > Chordata > Lepidosauria > Squamata > Lacertidae > Podarcis > Podarcis bocagei. Next base: position 33,620,271 of record NC_138130.1, read on the forward strand.
TGAGCAATGCAGAAAGGAGAAAGGGAAATGGCATTCTGGCCATACAGACATTGCCCTTCTGTAAAAGGGAGGTTATCAAATTGCTTATTTTAAATAATAATAATAATGAAAGAATGCAATTAATATATCTCTATTCAGAACTTTCTGTATAGTTAAAGCTATGGTTTTCCCAGTAGTGATGTATGGAAGTGAGAGCTGGACCATAAAGAAGGCTGGTCGCCGAAGAATTGATGCTTTTGAATTATGGTGCTGGAGGAAACTCTTGAGAGTCCCATGGACTGCAAGAAGACCAAACCTCTCCATTCTGAAGGAAATCAGCCCTGAGCGCTCACTGGAAGGACAGATCCTGAAGCTGAGACTCCAATACTTTGGCCACCTCATGAGAAGAGAAGACTCCCTGGAAAAGACCCTGATGTTGGGAAAGATGGAGGGCACAAGGAGAAGGGGATGACAGAGGACGAGATGGTTGGATAGTGTTCTTGAAGCTACCAGCTTGAGTTTGACCAAACTGCGGGAGGCCATGGAAGACAGGAGGGCCTGGCATGGTCTGGTCCATGGGGTCACGAAGAGTCGGACACGACTAAACAACTAAACAACAACAACAACAAATTCAGAACTTATCTAAAAACGTCTGTGACATAGACCTATTTGCATGGCAGCTGCTTAGTTTACTCTTAGGTTGCATGATCAGGAGCATAGGAAATATTACAGGGAAAGGTAGATGCTTTTTTACCTTAGGGAACCTCTTATGCAGACAGTAGTAAGCTGTCTGGGCAGATCACTCTGAGCCTTCTCTGGGCACATAGTTCACTCTGTCAGATGCAGGAACAAGCTGGGGACAGGCAAATGTCCCAGCATATGCACACTGCAAGTGCTGCTCATGCATCATGCACAGATCCAATCACTAAAAAAAAGGAGATCAATGTGTTCATCACAATCATAGTATATAAACGAAGCACCATTCCAATTGTGCTCTTAGGAAAAACTGACAATTTTTTATCTTCACAGTGACAAAATCACTAATAAAACCACAGAAACTCATTAACAGATGATAGAACCTATTGTTACCAGTCACCTATGGCTGCCACACATCCAGAATTTCCCGGACATAGCCAGAATATGGCAGTCGTAAGCAGTGTCCAGGTGGAAATCACTGAAATGTTCTGAAGTCTAGATTTGGACGAATTTCCTTAAAAAAAGTGGCTCAAAAACTTCTTTTTTGAGATTTTGTGTCCAGATTTTCACTTTTTGAAATATGGCAACCCAACCTCTGCCGGTCGGTACAAGGTTTCAGGGGTCTTGGCACCTAACCAGGGTTTGTGTTTCCTTTGGGAAAAATGAGGCGCAGTGGAGGTCTGCACTGTCTTTATGAAATATGGTTTATTTGCACATACTTACACCTGAGGTTGGACGGCAAGAGGGTTCTAAGCATCACATTTCAAGAGGGGCTTGCTCCCCACAACGGCATAGCATTGGATTCAAAGGCAGCCAAAATGCCATCTTTGTGTCTCCTCCACACAACCTGTCCATCCCTCTGGCCACATGGCATCTGGCCCCACCCTTTTTCTTCCCCAAAAACTTTTGCTAAAAACAAAACCCAAGCTTCATGTAAAAAGGACATTTTTTCCTGCTGTGACATCATGCCCCCTGTAACCTGGCAACCTTTCCCTTCCATTTACATCATTGTCCACTGTCACCGTGACAACCTCCATTTGCCCAAACTCCACGATCTTCCTTTGATGTGCTGATGACTGGCCATCAGAACCTTTGTACTTCTTAACAACTTCCCCTCAACCCCCAGGCAATGTCAGGCTGCCAGAAAAGCCCTGGCTGCTACCTGAAGCTGTAATCGGAAGGAGGCAAGCAACTTGGCAGTAATTAATTTAATTGCTCAACAATCAGGGAGTCAGCATACACGCACATGAATCAGATAAGCAAGTCAGTTGCAGAAGCTGAGGTTCTGGACCTCCTCACCTTACTTCTGACTCCCGTCTTGCATTCTTCTGCTGTGACTCAGCTTTCCATAATTGTTCAGTCTTTTCTCGGCCATACATTCCTGCACTGAAAGAGGAAGAGGGAAAGGAGGTGAAACAGGACTGTACTGCAGAGCAGAAAACACAACCTCTGCTCCTTCTCTCTTTTTTTTGTAATAATTTTTATAAGTTTTCCATTTTAACAATCCAATAAAATCACATTAAATATTTCCAAATTATACAAATACCTATCATAAAATCCAAATATTTTGCCAAATTATAATTTTTTGTTGGTGCTTCCCATGCTTCAAGTTCAGCGGGGTCCAATCATCTTATGTTTCTACTGCCTTAAGTTTCCAAAAGTTCCTTCTTTGAGTCCTCCTGTTGTTATCCTTTTTTTTTTTTTGCAGCTGGTAAGTCTATTATTAGCAGTATGTCCTCACACACTGGTTTTTATGCCGAATCAATCCAAAAGTCCTTCTCTTGTGGCAGACGCCATCTTCTCTCAGTTCCGATGAAATAAAATCTAAGCGTTTGTTCATTAATTTTCTCAGACCGGTTGCATCAAACATTAGTCTTTCCAGGGGAGGTTTGCTAAATCGGACTTGAAATACAGATATAGTAACAAATTAAGAGCTCGCCTCCCCCTATGACCATTCATCTCTGCAACACAGTCTATTCCATAATGGCGGATCCCAATTAAATAGTGCATCACAGGAGAGTCTTTTATCTTCTTCCAAATATTTCAAATACCTCTGTTCCTTCTCTATCAGTGTCCTTGGCTACATCAAGCCTCTCTCCTTCACCCCCACTCTCTGCCGAAGATTCCTCCCTTTCCCACCTGTCTGAACCTGGTTCAAAATCCCCTTCCCCTTCAGGGGCCTCCTGAACGTGGCTGCCACCACTTTTTCTCATCCAGCCAGTCCCTGACAGGAGATGACGTGGTCTGGAAAAGAAGCTTAGTCTGCATTTTTGCACTGCTAAATCCAACACCTGTTAGCTCACCTCAATTCTCTAAACACTGATTAAACCCCCAAACCCAGTAATCTAGGGGAACGCAGGGCACTCACACATCCATAACAATATCATTTATAGAAAGTAGCATAGGTGAAATATGCATGCTAAAGCTAAATTGTCTCCAGGGAGTTCACTGTTTGAGTGAATATGCTGACACTCGTTTTGAAGGCAAAGGAACTGTTATATGCTCAAATGTCAAGGAATGTGTTAATAATGTGCATCACTTCAAGTTATCATTTCAAGTGTTAAGTACATTTTATCCCTTTGTGAGATATTAATTCATCGTCGCACTAACGTCCTGTACAAATTTAAACAACTTGGAAACATCTGCAGTTACATCTTGCAAATTATTAAGCTTATTTCTCCACACCTACAGAGTGTCTGTCTGCAGGCCCAGAAATGTTTACATGGTAATTACTTTATAATCGCACATACTCGTATGAAACTGACCACAGTAGTAGGGCAATTAGAGAAATGTTTTCCTAGGATTTTATTTTTCATTAAATTAAAATAGGTATGCTTTACATTGCAGCCTTTTATTCTGGCTTGTTTTGGTAGAACTGCATTTCCCTTTGTTTTGCCAAAATCACCAAATTGTTTTACCAATTCTTCGCAGAATTATGTGGCACAAACCAGAGCAGGGTGATGCCACACCTGCAGATCCTCCTGGTTTCTTTTATCTGGAAAATGCAATCAAAGGCACATCTGCTGTGCCAGATGAGTCTGAATGTAAGCCTTAATGGCAGCCAATCGGTTTCAAGATTTAGATGAGACAGTGTGAAAGGAGGCTTATTGGTTTAAAGCAGCGGTTCTCAACCTATGGGTCCCCAGATGTTGTTGGACTACAACTCCCATCATCCCTGAGCTCTGGCCTTGCTGGCTAGGGGTGATGGGAGTTGTAGTTCAACAACATCTGGGGACCCACAGGTTGAGAAAGGCTGGTTTAAAGGATATCAGTAAACTCTTGAAGGTTGGCAATCACAATGTCTTCTCTATGGAATGTGTTTCCTGTAGAATTTTGTTTCCACACCTCCTGTAAGTGGAAGGTGGGGAGACTTGCTGGTGGGGACATTTTTAAAAAAAGCCTCAAGAGCATATAGCAGAACATTTCAAAGTGTCTTCCTTTTAAAAAGGAAAGAGTCAAAGCAAAAAAGAAAAATGAAAGGAAATCCCAAATGAGTACTATATGTCACAGTTGGCTGGGCTTTGTTTATTTGTTTTAATTCCATTTTCATTGAACAAGGGACTTTTATAACACATCTCCAATACAATGTTAATTAGAAAGGGACTGCTCTCGATGCCATACTCTGCTTTGTTTATCAGAGGCAAATATGAGAAGCATGACATCTGTCACTCTTGTGTCTTCTGTGCTTTGCTCCCTGGATTTGTAGCAGCAGAAAAATACAGGTCACAACTTGGAGAATATGACTTTTGAAAAGCAATGCAAACTTAATCCAGAAATAAATAAAAAATAGCACTATGCTATATTCTGATGGTACAATTTGAGGCTATATGAAACCCCACTGAGATATTTTTCTTGTTGTTGTTTTAACTACTTTTGTCTCCCTTGAAATGTCTTGGATGCTTTGCCCAAGAAGGAACAACAACAACAAAAAGATTCTTTCAGAATTTGATGGTAAAGGTAAAAAGGTAAAGGACTCCTGGACAGTTAAGTCCAGTCAAAGGCGACTATGGGGCGTGGTGCTCATCTCGCTTTTCAGGCCAAGGGAGCCGGCATTTGTCCACAGACAGCTTTCCAAGTCATGTGGCCAGCATGACTAAATTTCTACTGGTGCACGGAGAACCATGACAGAAGCCAGAGCACATGGAAACACTGTTTACCTTCCCACCACAGTGGTACCTATTTATCTACTTCCAATGATTTGATGGCCACTGTGTAACTAGCTGGATTTCCTTGGGTTTGTTGTGTGACAGTGGAGGATATGGAAAAATAGGGCTGGGGTGATGGGAAATAGGGTTCAGGCGAAACTGCAGGATGTTGGATTCTACCACATCAGACCATTGGTCCATCTACCTCAGTATTGTCTACACTGACTGGCAGCGTCTCTTCAGGATTTCAGGCAGGTGTCTTTCTCATTCCTACCTGGAGATGCTGGGGATTGAACTTGGATCCTTCTGCATGCAGCACAGAAGATCTAACACAGAACTATGGCCCTTCCCCTAGTTTTGAATATCAATGCATTGAGATCTGAGATCTACAGGTATAGGGCGGTATACATATTTAATAATAATAGCGCAACCTGTGGCTCAAATTTAGCTCACCTTAACAACACCTGACATCACACTACACAAGGGTGGGCAATCCTGCTACTTCTGAAGTAAGCCTTTTGTTTTCTTACATCTTTAACAACTAGGAAAGTAGTAATTAACAGGAAAAATCATATTGTTTTGGAACAGAAATATCACACTTTGCCTTCTTCCAGCAGTTGATTTGCCTGCTGTCCTTCCAGAGAGTATAAAACTATATAGGGCTGATAATGCAGGGTATTGTTGATTGATTTGCCCAGAAGGCTTTGGAGGAGAGTAAAATTGGAGGAGGAGAATATCACTGAGCACACAATGTCCCAATTATTTTGCACCTCCAAAACGGTCTGACAGAGAAAAGCTGAGGAAACTTCACATTTCTCGCTCACATTCAAAATGCAGAATGGTTGGGCAGAAATCCCTGTCATGCTCAGGAAGCTTCTTACAATGGGAGAAAGGATGGCATTTGACAATGACAATCAGAACAGCACACAGCTGCAGTTGTCCTTTCACAGTCGTCTGAACCATTTATAAAGAGAGCAATAAATATTGCAATACCTTGACAATTATTCTGCAAGAGATTGCCGAAAAGGCAGGGCTAATGTTAATTCCAAGTTTTGAGGTAGTTGTGAATTGTAGTTTGGGTAGGTTGTGGACAGTTATCAGAAAGAGAGCAGCCATTAGGTTTGGGGAGTATCTCTGCAGCCTTGCCCCCATTTCCCTGAAGCAGATGTTTATTGTGGTTGGTAGAAGCTATTCTGAAAGAGCATCCTTCAATCATTTTTAAAGAAATGAGGGCCACAGTCACACATTACATTTAAGGCACTATGATACCACTTTGAACAGTCATGGCTTCCCTCAAAGAATTCTGGGAGCTGTAGTTTGTTAAGGGTGCTGAGAGGGTGCACTGTCATCATTGAAGTTGAAAATAGTAGGCTAAGTAGCAAGAAAGGTATAAACCTGCCAAGTGTTGCAATAGTTCACCCTGCTGTTTCTGAGGACATCCAGGATCTAAAATTTGGTGTGGAGTAGGATATAAGCATGGTGTTTGCTTCTTTTATCCAAAAGGCAGCCGATATTCATGCTCTCAGGAAGGTGCTGGGAGAAAAGGGAAAGCACATCAAGATCACTTTCAAGATAGAAGACCACAAAGGTGTAGGTAGGTTTGTTGAGACCATAGATAGTCGTAGTAGTAGGTACCGTATTTTTCGCCCCATAAGACGCACTTTTCCCCCTCCAAAAATGAAGGGGAAATCGGGGTGCGTCTTATGGGGCGAATGCCTGCAAGCCTCGCGTGCCCGGCAGGAGGTCCCACCGGGTGCGCGAGGCTTGGGGCGGCAGCCTGTCGCCCGAAGCACGGGGAGCCCTCGGGAGGGCTCCCCCTGCTTTGGGCAAGTGTCTGCAAGCCTCGCGCACCCGGCAGGAGGTCCCACCGGGTGCGCGAGGCTTGGGGCGGCAGCCTGTCGCCCGAAGCACGGGGAGCCCTCGGGAGGGCTCCCCCTGCTTCGGGCGAGTGTCTGCAAGCCTCGCGCACCCGGCAGGAGGTCCCACCGGGTGCGCGAGGCTTGGGGCGGCAGCCTGTCGCCCGAAGCACGGGGAGCCCTCGGGAGGGCTCCCCCTGCTTCGGGCAAGTGTCTGCAAGCCTCGTGCACCCGGCAGGAGGTCCCACCGGGTGCGCGAGGCTTGGGGCGGCAGCCTGTCGCCCGAAGCACGGGGAGCCCTCGGGAGGGCTCCCCCTGCTTCGGGCGAGTGTCTGCAAGCCTCGCGCACCCGGCAGGAGGTCCCACCGGGTGCGCGAGGCTTGCGGCGGCAGCCTGTCGCCCGAAACACGGGGAGCCCTCAGGAGGGCTCCCCCTGCTTCGGGCGAGTGTCTGCAAGCCTCGCGCACCCGGCAGGAGGTCCCACCGGGTGCGCGAGGCTTGGGGCGTTCAGGCGATCTTCTGTGCTGCATGCAGAAGGATCCAAGTTCAATCCCCAGCATCTCCAGGTAGGAATGAGAAAGACACCTGCCTGAAATCCTGAAGAGACGCTGCCAGTCAGTGTAGACAATACTGAGGTAGATGGACCAATGGTCTGATGTGGTAGAATCCAACATCCTGCAGTTTCGCCTGAACCCCAAGCTCCTGGTGTAGCGCAGCGATCCGCTAGCCCTGGGAGAGCCCCGCGGCTCTCCCAAGGCTAGCGGACTGCTTGCGCGCACCTAGAAGCTTGGGGCGCGCTGAGCTCAGCACGCCCCAAGCTCCTGGTGTAGCGCAGCGCACCTGGGGGGGAAATAAATTTTTTTTCCTTTATTTCCCCCCAAAAAATCTAGGTGCGTCTTATGGGCCGGTGCGTCTTATGGGGCGAAAAATACGGTAGGTTTGATGATACCATATTGGCATCATGGTAGCTTGTGGTGGTCTTGGTATTGAGATTCCTGCTGAAAAAGTCTTCCTTGCCCCCAAAATGATAATTGGTTGATGGAAAGGGTCTGGCAAGCCAATCACCTTTGCTACTCAGATGTTGGAGAGCTTGATTATGAAACCACGGCCAACATATGCAGAGGTGAGTGATGTAGCAAATGCTGCCCTGCATGGAGCTGATTGTTCTAACTCTCCAGAGAAACCACCAAAGGAGGCTACCTTCTGGAGTCTGTCCACATGCAGCATCTTGTGAGTTATAACCATTTGATGTTAAGTGACAGTACCTGTGTACCTAGAAATATTTGCACAGCTCATGCTCTGCTACTTAACTTTCTATCTTCTCAAATACCCTCTAGATCTGGCTCAATGTTTTATACATGACATGTGGCTGCCTTCAACTATGGCTTGCATATATGCCATAAGTCTCTCAAGTTGCCATAGACTTTTCCCCCATTAGCAGTGAAAACAAAGTGCACTGTCTACAAGTGTAAAACATGGGTTTATGCAAAGTGAGTGCGGAGCAAATTCTGAACTTTAGGGACTAGTGGTTTTGACAGCCTTATGTGGGTTCCTTCCTACTGTAGTATCTGAATTGTCCAGCTTAGAAAATTTTTATTTTGAGAACTTCAGATATCCTTGGAATTCCAATTACTGAATTGCATTAATTGTTTTGATGAATTTGTTGTTGTTTGCTTTGTTTATATGCTATAGTGTTTGATATTACAGCGATTGCAATGCATGCTGTTTTTTATTACTACTGTGGTTTTTGAGAGAAGCTTTGAGCTCAAGATTTGTTCTTGGGAAAGCAGAATACAAATATTAAATGAAATCAAATCCTTTCCCCCCTCACTGAGCTACAATTCCCAGAGTTCTCTGGGAAGAGGGATTGATTGTGAAACCACTCTGGGAATTGTAGTTCTGTGCAGGGAATAAAGGTCTTCAGCTCCTAGACATCTTTGGGGAAAACCATGACTGTTTAAAGTGGTATCATTGTGCTTGAAATGTGTATGCGGCCCATATGCGTGGGTAAAAAGTGTGCTGCATAAGCTTTGTGAGCAGCAAGCAATTGCTTGTTAATTACTTGAAAATGCCTGATCAGGCTAGTACATGGAGCTGTATGCTCATTCAGTGTTCACCACCTATGGAAACCTGCTGACTGGCATATTGTCAAGTCTACAAATGTTAGTGGCATGGATGATAATTATTATGGTTTTTACTAAGGGGTGTTATGCTACCCCCCAAAATATGGGTTTGCCCTGAGGAGCCAACCTTAAGATGCTTGTTTAAATCGCAAGCAAACGTCATAAGAGGGGACAATTGTTACTTGAAGGAGGCAGGGCAGAGCCACACAACAGAAAAAGGCAGACACACACACGCAGCCAGCAGCTAGGTAAAAGCAGAATGTGGAGAGCAACAGCTGGAGAGAAGGTCCTTGGGAAACAAAGCAATAAAAGGGAGCAGGGGAACTTGGGACACAGTCAAAAGGGAGTGTAAGTGAAGCTGAACATTTCCAGAGAGAATCTTGGATAGCTAGAAAGCAGGCAGAGGCAAGAGGCAAAGGAGTAGGCAAAGAAAGACGCTGAAGGAATAAACAGAGATAAGAGAGTGTGGAAAGGAAGGAAGGAAGGAAGGTTGATGTGGAGAGAGTTGAGGAGGCAGGGAAACAGAAGTAATTGGGCAAGCCTCAAAGGGACTTTGGACAGGTCGGAGAAACAAACAAAGGAATTCTGAGGGATGACATGAGCCACCTCAGGCATGAGCAGAAAGGTGAGAAGGAGCTGAGCTAGGGGTATGCTATATAAGTGAAACTAGTTGGGGGTGGATTTCAGTTGAGAAGGGATCTTGTGATGACAAGAACTCCAAAGTCCATCTGAGGGCAAATTTCAGCAGGTGTCTCTGGAGAGAAAGGGCCTCCTGCAGTTCTGAGGATCCTCAAGACACGGGGAAAGGGTTTGCATGCTCCAGAAGGCCCGTTTAAAGTGCCTGTATATTATGCAGCTATTCACTTCATCCACAGTTCAAAAGTAAATCCCATACTTGCCTTACCTCAGAATTTGGAGGAGCCTCTCTCCTTTGTAGACGATGCAGTAAATGAACCATGGACTCATACCTGATCAGGCTAGTACATGGAGCTGTATGCTCATTCAGTGTTCACCACCTATGGAAACCTGCTGACTGGCATATTGTCAAGTCTACAAATGTTAGTGGCATGGATGATAATTATTATGGTTTTTACTAAGGGGTGTTATGCTACCCCCCAAAATATGGGTTTGCCCTGAGGAGCCAACCTTAAGATGCTTGAGCAGAAAGGTGAGAAGGAGCTGAGCTAGGGGTATGCTATATAAGTGAAACTAGTTGGGGGTGGATTTCAGTTGAGAAGGGATCTTGTGATGACAAGAACTCCAAAGTCCATCTGAGGGCAAATTTCAGCAGGTGTCTCTGGAGAGAAAGGGCCTCCTGCAGTTCTGAGGATCCTCAAGACACGGGGAAAGGGTTTGCATGCTCCAGAAGGCCCGTTTAAAGTGCCTGTATATTATGCAGCTATTCACTTCATCCACAGTTCAAAAGTAAATCCCATACTTGCCTTACCTCAGAATTTGGAGGAGCCTCTCTCCTTTGTAGACGATGCAGTAAATGAACCATGGACTCATACCTGATCAGGCTAGTACATGGAGCTGTATGCTCATTCAGTGTTCACCACCTATGGAAACCTGCTGACTGGCATATTGTCAAGTCTACAAATGTTAGTGGCATGGATGATAATTATTATGGTTTTTACTAAGGGGTGTTATGCTACCCCCCTTTGTAGACGATGCAGTAAATGAACCATGGACTCATACCTGATCAGGCTAGTACATGGAGCTGTATGCTCATTCAGTGTTCACCACCTATGGAAACCTGCTGACTGGCATATTGTCAAGTCTACAAATGTTACAAATTGTAGACGATGCAGTAAATGAACCATGGACTCATACCTGATCAGGCTAGTACATGGAGCTGTATGCTCATTCAGTGTTCACCACCTATGGAAACCTGCTGACTGGCATATTGTCAAGTCTACAAATGTTAGTGGCATGGATGATAATTATTATGGTTTTTACTAAGGGGTGTTATGCTACCCCCCTTTGTAGACGATGCAGTAAATGAACCATGGACTCATACCTGATCAGGCTAGTACATGGAGCTGTATGCTCATTCAGTGTTCACCACCTATGGAAACCTGCTGACTGGCATATTGTCAAGTCTACAAATGTTACAAATTGTAGACGATGCAGTAAATGAACCATGGACTCATACCTGATCAGGCTAGTACATGGAGCTGTATGCTCATTCAGTGTTCACCACCTATGGAAACCTGCTGACTGGCATATTGTCAAGTCTACAAATGTTAGTGGCATGGATGATAATTATTATGGTTTTTACTAAGGGGTGTTATGCTACCCCCCTTTGTAGACGATGCAGTAAATGAACCATGGACTCATACCTGAAGGTATGAGTGTCTCCACCCGCATCATTCTGCCCGGACACTGAGGTCCAGCTCCAAGAGCCTTGTGGTGGTTCCCTCACTGTGAGAAGTGAGGTTACAGGGAATCAGGCAGAGGGCCTTCTTGGTAGTGGTGCCCGCCCTGTGGAATGCCCTCCCATCAGATGTCAAGGAAATAAACAACTATCTGACTTTTAGAAGACATCTAAAGGCAGCCCTGTTTAGGGAAGTTTTTAATATTTGATGAATTACTGTATTTTAATATTTTGCTGGAAGCCATCCAGAGTGGCTGGGGAAACCCATCCAGATGGGCGGGGTATAAATAATAAATTATTATTATTATTATTCTTACCAAAATGCAATGCTTCTTCCTGTGTAACAGAGGCCACCCTCTGACGTCCACCATGCAGTTGATGTGACATGGTTTTATGTGCTGGGTTTCATGTCATATCAACTGCACGGTGGACATCAGAGGGTGGCCTCTGTTACACGAGAAGAAGCATCTCCCCAGGCAACACCTAAAGTGGAGTCTGGTTTCATTTCAATATATGAATCATACCCTATCAGAACAATGGGTGTATTTGTCAGGAAAACGATGATACACCCATCATATGAGAGAAAATGGGAACGGGATCTCTCAAAATTAAATTTAATAGTCTCGCAAGCAAAATAGGAACAGATGTTTCAAAATGTCCTATCAGCATTATTAAGTGCAAATCTCAAAAGAAATTTTCTTCAAGGTCATATTTCAATGGTATCTAACTCTGCATAGACTGAGCAAAATTTATAGTCAGTGCATGTACGGCTGGAGGTGTAAAAGAACAAAAGTAGATTTCATACATATCTCTTGGAGCTAGAGCAAAGTAAAACAATTTTAGTCCATAAATCTGAACACAATAAAGGAAATGACAGGATTTGCTTTACTCGGGAATCTCCGGTCCATGGCACCAAATGTTGATCTTCAACAGAGAGAGGAAAAACTCTGGGTTGCTCAGTTTTGGAAAAGTAAAAATCCTTTGGCAATGAATGATAGAATAGCTGAAGAAACCTGGAAGACTGTTTTGCTGATAAAACAAACATATAATAGGAAAGCAACATATATCAATTATCATAACGAATTAATTGGAAGATGGGTCATATTTATGGAATTTTGGAATGGCAAAGTAGCATATGATATCTCTCCTTAGGATTCTTGTTGTTGTTTAGTCGTTTAGTCGTGTCCGAATCTTCGTGACCCCATGGACCAGAGCACGCCAGGCCCTCTGGTCTTCCACTGCCTCCCGCAGTTTGGTCAGACTCATGTTCGTAGCTTCAAGAACACTGTCCAACCATCTCGTCCTCTGTCGTCCCCTTCTCCTTGTGCCCTCCATCTTTCCCAACATCAGGGTCTTTTCCAGGGAGTCTTCTCTTCTCATGAGGTGGCCAAAGTATTAGAGCCTCAGCTTCAGGATCTGTCCTTCCAGTGAGCACTCAGGGCTGATTTCCTTAAGAATGGAGAGGTTTGATCTTCTTGCAGTCCATGGGACTCTCAAGAGTCTCCTCCAGCACCATAATTCAAAAACATCAATTCTTTGGTGATCAGCCTTCTTTATGGTCGAGCTCTCACTTCCATACATAACTACTGGGAAAACTATAGTGATGTCTCCTTAGGATACATGTACGTATATTTAACTCTATCACAGCGTATTATTTTTACCAATCCTGTAACCTCTTTGCCTTATTACTCTTTATTTCCTATTAATCATAAATTCAATAAAAATACATATATTCAAACTAGAGAATAGTGTCCTCCGAGCCCAAGGGCCTTTCTTGGGCTAATTGAGACAGCTTATTGAGGATGTTCTCCTCCAACTGCTTTTATTTGCCCTTTCACTCACAAAGTCATTTCAAGATTCATACTGATTTGCTTAATAAGGTTCTGCAGGAAGCCGTATTATATGGCGAGAGAGGGAGAGGTGGCGAGCACACGCTCCCATTCTAAATGGGTTCCTTGGCATTTCCAACGTGTTGCTTTCTGTGCAAGTTCACAACCCCCCCCCTTTTAAAAGCTTTTATCATTATGAAATATGTCTCTTTATTTATTTTGTCTCCCCGTCATCCCCACCCCAAGGGATTCATGTGCAATATATTATTCATTGACATTATTGCATGCACAGTGGGCCCTAGCTAGCAAAGATGTAGCTAGTCTTGCAAATGATAAAAATGGTTTCGAATCTAGCAGCTGATGGGGGCCACTTCTCTGCATATTAAATTACTTCGGTTCAAATGATAAAAAGTACTCCACCTCAAAGCTGAATATCTAAGTGTAACGCAAACACATCAAGTTGCTGCATTGGCTGAGCACTTGGTTCTGGGTTGGTACTTTAATGAGGGACTCTAACTTGCACTTGGCTAGCACTCTGCTTCTTTCAGATTGGAAAGAGCCAGTTTTCAATAGAAATCAGGTGCCTTCATGCTGTTCTGTCATTTGCAAACCTGCCAGACGATGCCATTAAAAGTCAGCAGGAATATAGCTCCCACTTCCATTCCCTTTGTTATTTTGCAGCGAGATTTTAAACAGAATGAGATCGTTGTATGCTAGGTTGTATGCAATGTTAAAATTGAGGCGTAATATCATCCAGGATGCACACACAGGAAAAACGCATGTGTTCGAATTTTGCACTAAACAGGAATCCTAAAAGGTCCAGACTTTGTGTTCAAATTGGAAAAACTAAGAGTAATTGCAAATGACTATCCATACACATTTTGAAATCAAGAGTTCCAATCAGTTTTAGGGTAGAATTCTGACAATAGCAGAAAGGAGAATGGACTAGGTCTCCACTTATTCGTCCCATGTCTGAAACGGAAATCAATCTAGCGAATATGATTGGTTGTTATTGCTTTCAGTCTGCAAGAAATATGCAATTGATTACCTTTTATTTTCCCATCTGCATTGTACCAGTTCAATTAAGTTATGGAGTCATAAAATTGTAGAGTTGGAAGGGACCAGGAGGATGATCCAATCCAACCCCCTGCAATGCAGGGCTATTTCACATTACAAGTCCCTGCCAATGATTTTAATTGTTTACAGTAGTCTTTTAAGGATATTAACAATTTATTCCAGTCTTTTAAAAAATACTTGATCTTCCTGGTTTCTGATATTTCCCGTCAGTCTCGCCATCTCTGCATACTCCATTAACTTAGTCTGCCATTCTTCTCTGGTCGGCACTTCTCCCTCCATCCATCTCTGGGCTAGAAGCATTCTCGCTGCCATCATTGCGTACATGAAAAGTCTTTTGTCTTCTTTTGGTATCTCTTCACCTATTACACCGAACAGAAAATCTTCTTTTTTTAAACAAAAGTTTTCTTAAACATTTTCTTTAACTCATTATATATCATTTCCCAGAAACCTTTTGTGTTGTTGTTTAGTCGTTTAGTCGTGTCCGATTCTTCGTGACCCCATGGACCAGAGCACGCCAGGCACTCCTGTCTTCCACTGCCTCCTGCAGTTTGGTCAAACTCATGCTGGTAGCTTTGAGAACACTGTCCAACCATCTCGTCCTCTGCTGTCCCCTTCTCCTTGTGCCCTCCATCTTTCCCAACATCAGGGTCTTTTCCAGGGAGTCTTCTCTTCTCATGAGGTGGCCAAAGTATTGGAGTCTCAGGTTCACTATCTGTCCTTCCAGTGAGCACTCAGGACTGATTTCCTTCAGAATAGAGAGGTTTGATATTCTTGCAGTCCATGGGACTCTCAAGAGTCTCCTCCAGCACCATAATTCAAAAGCATCAATTCTTCGGCGATCAGCCTTCTTTATGGTCCAGCTCTCACTTCCATACATCACTACTGGGAAAACCATAGCTTTAACTATACGGACCTTTGTTGGCAACGTGATGTCTCTGCTTTTTAAGATGCTGTCTTTTACCACTCTGCATATGGTAGAAGGTGGGGACGTGGGTGGCGCTGTGGGTAAAACCTCAGCGCCTAGGACTTCCCAATCACATGGTCGGCGGTTCGAATCCCCGCGGCAGGGTGCGCTCCCGTCGTTCGGTCCCAGCGCCTGCCAACCTAGCAGTTCGAAAGTACCTCCGGGTGCAAGTAGATAAATAGGGACCGCTTACCAGCGGGAAGGTAAATGGCGTTCCGTGTGCTGCGCTGGCTCGCCAGATGCAGCTTGTCACGCTGGCCACGTGACCCGGAAGTGTCTGCGGACAGCGCTGGCTCCCGGCCTATAGAGTGAGATGAGCGTACAACCCTAGAGTCTGGCAAGACTGGCCCGTACGGGCAGGGGTACCTTTACCTTTATATGGTAGAAGGTGCCCTCTTTCCCTTTACATTTCCAATACAGATTTGAACTAGTTCTATACATTTTCGCAATTTTACTCAGTGTCAGATACCAATGGTATATCATTTCTGAGAGGGATTAAGTTTCATCCCCATCAGAGCACTGGGCTCTGTTGACCCCAGCGCTGGGCAGCATTCAAAGAATGCAAGCATCAGTACAATAAATTCTGCTTGTGTAATGGGGCTTTCTCCTCTCTCCTTCCCCCATGTTCAGCCAATGGCCTTCTCAAAACTTCTCCAGAGGGTTAGGGGAAATGCCTAGAACATCCTTAGGGGGCGTGAGGGGGCTGCCACCCAAATTAGTATGGTCTTGGAGGCTCAGAAAAATTGCCTTGTGGGGTGGGTGGGGGGAAGAGAAACCAGGCTCCTGAACTGGGGCTTCACCACTCCTGATATACAATCACACACAGCCTGGCACCAAATGAGTTTTTCCTTTTTCTATCCAGTTCATTTTCCATACCCATTTTCTTTAGGGTTCTTTTTTGTTGAGTCCCACTCCCCCACCCCCCAATCTTCCATTTTCAAGGAGTGCTTCCACTGAACCCATTGATGTCGACCCATTTGTAATAAAGACTGCTATCTTTACTTTGGTCTCAGCAATGAATCCACGAAGAGCACTGCCAATTATCTATAAAAGTCGGTTATCCTTAAGTGGGAATATCTTTCTGAGGGCAGGCTGGAAGCTGGAAGTAGGTAATTGCCTTGAAAATTGCATTGCATACGAGAAGGGATGTATGATACATTGTGAGAGGTAGGCCAATGCTTCTCATTATGACCTGGTATGTAAAATCATGTGCAGCAAAGAGGAGAGCCCATTTTAAAAAAGAATTTCCTCTTTCCCTATACTGTATATCCCTTTTGTTCCTAAATCTAAAAAAAAAGTCCATAGGGGCATACTCATTTTACTGTTAAATGACAATACTTTTCTGCCAAGTTCAAACATCAACTTGTCCTTCAGACAGGTGTCTCAGAAATCCATGCCTATTATAGATATATAATGTCATAGTTCTCCAAATTTTTAATCTATTTTTTTTATTTAAAAAATCTGTTAATTTGTTCCTGCTTCTTGCCCTGCTTCTACAGTGGTACCTCAGGTTACATACGCTTCAGGTTACAGACTCTGCTAACCCAGAAATAGTGCTTCAGGTTAAGAACGTTGCTTCAGGATGAGAACAGAAATCGTGCTCCGATGGCGCGGCGGCAGCAGGAGGCCCCATTAGCTAAAGTGGTGCTTCAGGTTAAGAACAGTTTCAGGTTAAGAACGGACCTCCAGAATAAATTAAGTACTTAACCCGAGGTACCACTGTATAAATCTAGGGTCAAACACGTGGTTTGCTTTGCAAAATGTTCCAGGCCCATATGTTAATAACAGTACAAGCGAAACTTTTGGAATATGCAGAACTGGCTAAACTAACAGATAAACTATGTGAAAAGGACAACAAAGACTTTAAAAGAGAATGGGAACCATTTATAACATATATGAAGAGGCAACATAAAGAAATGGACTCATTGGCAGGGTTTGAGTAAACAATCACAACTGTATACAACAAAAAATAAGACTAAATGTATTGGAAAAACTGGGGGAAAACAATACGCAGGGTGAACAATATGGAAATAAAACAAAATGAGAGTATGAGGGAAGTCCAGAGGAGGAGGGTGGAAATATGAAAAATTGTTAATGAGATATTGTTAGAAGAAGTATACATGGAAAAATCAGTAAAAATGTTTTAAAAATAATAACAGTACATGTTATATGGGCAGAGGAATGGGGAATGACTCAACTTCCATCATTAGCACTGTGGAAATGGAAATTATGGGATATTACATGCTGTAAATGCCAGTGGGCAGGATAAACTCAGACTACAAATACTTCTAGAGAGAATTAGGCTCTTTATTTCCGACCCTGGTGAGAACTGGTCATTCATGAGGTTTTAGCAAAATCTTAGCAACCTTTATTCAAGGAGCGGACATAAAAATTGCCATTAGGGATGGTGCAGGGGAGATTAGATTTAGTTCCCATTTAAAGCTGAACCTACCTAATTCTCACTTTCAGAAACTATACGAGAACTGAAACACAGCCACCCTTCAAAATCCCCACGTCTTCAAATTTTGTAGCAAAGCTTTCCAGCTAAGTAATATGTACTGAAATGCATGTATGCTGGAACAAAGTATGCACAAAAATTCACACATTGGTGACAATGCAGTGCATTATATTAGGGGAAATTGCATTGAAAATGTGCAAATTAGGCCAAAATGTATATATGTATTAGGAGAAATTCACACAAGCATGTGGATGATTTTTCATAAAGACTTAAATTAGATTTTTATCACAAATCAATATATAAAAGTGAAGAACCCAGGAAAAATGAGAGAAAATGAAGATTTGCCCACCCATAGTTACTGAAACGACATCAAATTGTCTATGAGAAATGCTTTGGGCTAGTTTTCCAACCTCTTAAATTTTTTGGGCTGTTTTGCTCTTAAGTCGATTCAAGCATTAAAAATTTTATTTGGTTTCTGAGTACTCCTTGCCATATATTATATATGCAAATATCTTTTTCTTTTTTAATGCCTGAGGCAAGTAATTGTAAAATGCATGCTGTGATCCTTAGGTGCTTTTAGGAATAGGTCTGCAGAGACGTGTGTAAGAACCATCTGCCATCTAACTTTCAAATTTGGACATTCTGTCCTATACCAATATGTACATTTTCGCCTACAAGATAAAGATATGAATTCAAAAAACCCATATGACTCAGAAGCCCATTATTTATTCCTGTTTCTCCACTACCCTTTACAACCTTGACTAATATGAAACATAATTGCACACCAATTATTCTGGCTCCCTTGATGTCATAACTTATTTCTGCAATCTATTTTTTTTTAAAAAAAAACTGTGATCAAATCTTAGGAAATGTAGTTCTTTTTTAAAAAACCCTCCCACATTTCAATTATTTCCTGTACTAAATGGTGCAATTTGGTGTAAATGTAAACATTGATAAGCGAGACGGGATTTGTAAAGGATGTTTCTCTGGGCTTGTTGCCTTGGTGATTTAGTGCCCCAAACAACAAACCTCAGCTTTTCCAAAGAGTACTTTCCCCAAAGATCTGGGCTTTCTTCTTTTTGGAGTTCTTAGGAAAGGGAAAGTTGTGGCACAGAAATGATGGAGCTTATAGTTCAAAGCACCAAGCTGGTGGCATCTGAGCTACTGTACTGCTGAGCTACTGCCTTATGAAAAGCTTGTGAAAGTGAGACGAAGAAGAAGAAGAAGAGTTTGGATTTGATATCCTGCTTTATCACTACCCGAAGGAGTCTCAAAGCGGCTAACATTCTCCTTTCCCTTCTTCCCCCACAACAAACACTCTGTGAGGTGAGTGGGGATGAGAGGCTTCAGGGAAGTGTGACTAGCCCAAGGTCACCCAGCAGCTGCATGTGGAGGAGCAGGGAATCGAACCCGGTTCCCCAGATTATGAGACTACCACTCCTAACCACTACACCACACTGGCATGAGGACATGAGGGATAAGTGTTTTGGCGTAGCAGGTGAAAGTCAACTTGATTCAATCTGTCTGTGACACTAAATGAGCTGAATGTGAATTTTACTTGATAACATCACAGTATATAGGAGGGACGAAATTTCCCACCCAACTCAAGGCTCGCCAATCTGACTTAATCTTTTAGACATGATGGCAGAGCACTACCCAAGTGTCTTTTTTTGGAATTCCTGCCTCCGAAAAGCATTTAAAAATGGAAAGAAAAGAGTGTGTGTTGATTATGAAGTCAGTTCCATTGTTTCAGTTACTGAAATAGAGCTGGCTCCCAATCAGTCCCATTCATTCAATAAATTGTTCTGAGGAACAATTATGCATTATTACAGTCAGTGTCTGGTTATGCCATTCAGGAAAGAGTCTAGCGTGGTTCAGATTTCCCCTGCATATCAAGTGAAGATTCTCATAGTATAGTTGTGTATTCTGAAAAGAGTTGGATTTTGGAGCCAAAGTATGTGATTGATAATTCTGTTTTCTTGTCTCATTTTTATTTTTCTGGACGAGTATTGCTAGCTAAATCCTTCAGGGATAATGCTATATAAACTTTATTAATGGCTCTGATTCACACAGAGCACTCACTACGCATGCTGAAATGTTGAATGCAATTTCTCCCACCAACATTTCCCGGTCTATATGGAACTTTTCTAATGCTTTGGAGACAAAATGTGTTTAGATGGTTTTCAGATAGGTATTACAAATGAAATTTCATATGCTGTACACTACAGTGGCTGTATAACACCAACAAGCCTTCTTTTTACCATTTTTCAGAGAGGAACACTAATCCCAAGCCCCCTTATTCAAGGTTGAGCTAGCCTCTCACCAGCCACTGAAGGTATGAGTGGGTGGGAAGAACAGTGGTGAGATCCCAACGTGGAGCCCAAAGGAAAGACCCCCAAAAAGGGTATTCTGAAGGTGGGTTAGGGGCTAGCTTGGGATCCCAATCCATCATCACAGCAATCACAGCTGACATTGGGCCCAGTTTGGTCCTGATAGTCTTTTGGCAGGCATATCCCAAGTTTTCTTCCAAATTCATCTTCAGTGAAGATGGACTATTTCCTTATTGATAATCCACTCCTGAGGGCTGCAAATCTTCCAGAGCAGTGTGATTGATACTGTGGAGGACTGCAGCAGGAAGGGAGAGTCACTTGTGTGAGTGAGTGCAATTCTGCTCACACAACTACATTGTTGGATCAAGGGCAGTGCTTCATGGAGGTTGAACTAGGAATCGCTTGCCGGGAGGGAGAACAACATGTACCTGGACTCCTGGCAGGACTGTTGCTTCCACTTACCAGAAGGAAGAGTAGGAAGGGAGAGGCGTTGGGGATGTTGAACATGAAACCAATCCAGTGCTCTCACAAGGGTGCCCATACAATGCTAACCTCCCCATCACTTCAACAACACCCTTAACCTTCAGCAAGCAGCAGTGAAACTGCTGCTGGGAGGCCAGTTATGTGCTACCACCCCTCCCTGGCAGTCACTCTAATAATAATAATAATAATAATAATAATAATAATAATAATAATAATAATAAAAACAACTTTTATTTATACCCCACCCTTCCTGGTTCAGAAAACCGGGCTCAGGGTGGCTAATGACAAATTCAAAACACTTACCGTATTTTTCACTCTATAAGACGCACCAGACCACAACACGCACCTAGTTTTTGGAGGAGGAAAACAAGAAAAAAAATATTCTGAATCTCAGAAGCCAGAACAGCAAGAGGGATCGCTGCTCAGTGAAAGCAGCAATCCCTCTTGCTGTTCTGGCTTCTGGGATAGCTGCGCAGCCTGCATTCGCTCCATAAGACACACACACATTTCCCCTTACTTTTTAGGAGGGAAAAAGTGAGTCTTATAGAGCAAAAAATACGGTAATGGATGCAACAAAAACCAGCATAAAATACAGTATAAAATGTGAATAAGAAAAAATTCAGAATTCAAACATCAATTTAGGGGGGGAAATCCATCCAATATACATTATAGGATCACCAGGGCTAGCTGGTTAAATTAGTCCTATTTAGGCCAGCGAGGAGACCAGGGGAGAATTAGCTGTGGGGTCCCAGAGCGGGTAATCTTCATAAAAAGGGGATTATACAATAATCCAGTATATGCTAAATTTTATCAAGGTTCTAACCCCCAACCTCCATGGAGAGAAGTCACCTATCTCCCCAACTTATCCACTTCTACAGAGTATCACAAAAACAAGGAAATCAAAGCAATCTTGGTTGCTTCAATTGAAGAAAGAGAATAAAGAGACTCTGTTTTCAATAGTTTCTATAGAGACAGAAAGCTCATAGATTCCTTGTTGTAGCTATAAATAGCTTGAGAGTACGGCACAGAAATGGAGTTCAGCTGTAGCTTCTACCTTTGGGTAAAATAGGTTATACTCTTGAGGAGGGAAGGACAAAATTATATGCTACATTATTATTGTCACTAATAATAAATAAGATGCACTCTTACAAAGGGGCAAATATTCTATGAAGACTTGATTTATTAATCAATGCATGGCTTTCTGTAGCTGCTACTAATAGATCTTAGTAGCAGCTATAATATGCCATAATATGTGCATTATAGTGCAAATTGTCTGTGCTCATATTGCAGGTTTAACCGTGCAGCTCATATAGAAATAAGTACCCTGAACACTGATAAATAATTTCATGTAACATTTCACCTCATGCTGCAATTTAAGTTCTATGTGAATCTACCCTATTTCAATTTCATATAAAATGTACAGCCTATAATATGCCAAAACAACTTCATTGAGACGTGTTTTCTTTGCAAATGTGGATGTCAGGCAACTTTAATGAAGAGTTCTTGCATCTGGCTTAGGGGTTGAGAAAATGCCATGGCTTCAAATTAGCATTGGTAAAGCAAACAATAAAACTGATTGGATACCAGGAGATCCATCATGCTGAGCCTCCGGAAATTTCAGATGAGCAAGCAGTTCTTCACAGAGTACTCAGCTCACAGCATTTATCAGACCTTTGTTGTACTGTTTTCTGCCTTTTTAATTTGTTTTGTTTGCTTGTTTATTCAAGATTCTCATAGCCTGCCCTTCCTTCAGCCTCATATCCTGCCATTTCTTAGGGTAGTTATGGCCATGCCTTCCTCAGGATTGGAGTACCGAAGGGCTGCTAAGTAAGAACTCAGAGCCCACCCATTTGGCCATCCATCAGAAATGCATCACAAATACTATGGATGTGTAATGACAACAGTATTTGCCTTGTGCCAGCATCTGGAATGCTCGGAAGCAGCCCATTCTGTTTAGGATCCACTCTGCCTTGTTCCGATTTGTTTTGTTATTCAATTCCAAATGTGATCGGTTGAACCTGAAGCTTTCCCATTGAGTATAATGGGGAATTTTAAAATGGCTATAACTTTCCCCCCTTATTTACATAAGTAGATTGAATTTGCAAAAAGAGAAAAGAGAGAACAATGTAGTTTTTAGTTTTTTGTTAGGGTGGCCTGCCTCTTTCTCAACTGTCCTTTTTCCTAACAGTCTATCTCTACTATTTATGCCTTGCACTCACAGCCAAAACTCAGAGGAGAATGACAAGCCATGTGAAAAACAACTCTGCTTATTCTTTCCCCGCCAAATCCATGTGATTGGTGCACACTTGAATGTTGTTGTTTTTTTTACTACGATTAAAAATTAGACCTGCCTGTAAAATGAAAGATTCTCTACTCCCTCCCCTCTCGTCTTCACTCCTCCCATCTCAAGCTCTGGGCATTGCCCCAGTCATCTGGGTTTCTCAAAAACCCAAAAGGTATTAAAACCAACCATACACTCAACATTTTAAGAAAAAGTGAGGGAACAGAGCTTCTCAGAAGGTTAGGGACACCTCGATCTGCCTCAACATACCTTGTTAACTACATACACAGCCCAACAAGACAACAACAAGAATCCCCCCAACAGCATACAAATCAATCTGGCTAACCCAGGCTTCCTCAAACTTGGCCCTCCAGATGTTTTGAGACTACAATTCCCATCATCTCTGTACACACAGAATAGATGCACATCCCTAACAAATACCCACTTTAAAATAACAGTCAAGTGTGAAATCACACAGGACTCACTTTTCTGTTGAAATAAGCAATACAGTATTTTATCACTGATACATATGCATTTGTGAATAACATAAAGCATTTGCACGTTAATTATTTTATATTTTTAATGATCTTCCCAGCAGTTGCATGGTTGCCTTTGCTGGAAATCTAGATAGAATAAGTGCTGTGTTTGCTGATGCTCCAACAAACCATTTCAGACGGAAAGTAATGCTGACAATAAAATTAATGGTAAAAATAATAATTTCACAGAACCATAATCTTACTTATAAAGTGTCACACATTTTGCATTTCATCAAGGAACTAAATTCTGGGCACTGTTTTGTTTAAAATGTTACTTCATCTGGACCTCCAAATGAGCAATCCTTGCTGCTGTTCCAATTCATTTGCATGTCATTTGTTCCATATATTGATTGTTTTCCTATTAGAATATTAAAATATAACAACAATATTCTACACCACAGTGTCCATATGTTTACAATTCCAATATGGCTAAAAGGAATCTATTTAGATTCAAAACTAGTCTTTCTTCAGAAGTCCTTTTTGGCACTGGGCTGACAGCAGCCACACAGCCAGAAAAAGAAGAAGCAGGGAATATTGTTGATGCCAAGACAAAGTCTCAGAACCTGGACGGGCTTGTCGGAGGAAATACAGTATTTCACATAACTTGAACCTAACCCGCAGAGGACTTTATAAGTCATAACCAGCACTTTGAATTATGCCCAGAAGCAGACTGATGGCCAAGTGGAATTGTTACAAGAAGGGAGTTGTATGCTCCCTAAAACCAGCCCCAGTCAACAATCTGGCTGCAACTCTCTGAGCCAGCTGAAGATTTTGAGCTCTTTTCAAAGCCAGACCCATGTAAAGCATGTTTGTTGTTGTTGTTTAGTCGTTTAGTCGTATCCGACTCTTTGTGACCCCATGGACCAGAGCACGCCAAGCACTTCCGTCTTCCGCTGCCTCCCACAGTTTGGTCAAACTCATGCTGGTAGCTTCAACAACACTGTCCAACCATCTTGTCCTCTGTCGTCCCCTTCTCCTTGTGCCCGCCATCTTTCCCAACATCAGGGTCTTTTCCAGGGAGTCTTGTCTTCTCATGAGGTGGCCAAAGTATTGGAGCCTCAGCTTCAGGATCTGTCCTTGCAGTGAACACTCAGGGCTGATTTCCTTCAGAATGGATAGGTTTGATCTTCTTGCAGTCCATGGGACTCTCAAGAGTCTCTTCCGGCACCATAATTCAAAAGCATCAATTCTTCGGCAATCAGCCTTCTTTATGGTCCAGCTCTCACTTCCATGCATCACTACTGGGAAAACCATAGCTTTTACTATATGGACCTTTGTTGGCAAGGTGATGTCTCTACTTTTTAAGATGCTGCTACAGTAATCCAAACAGGATGTAACTAAGGTACGCGTCACTGTGGCCAAATCAGACATCTCAAGGAACTGGCACTAGCTGGTGCACTAGCTTTTACAGTGCAAATGCACACCTGGCCATGCTCAGGCATCTGTGCTCAGGGCTGAGCGCAGGAGCACACCCAAACTGTGAACCTGTGTCCTCAGCAGCAGTGTTACCCCATCCATCACAGGCAGAATCCCAATTCCCTTTTCTGCCTTCTGACTGACCAAGAGCACCTCTGTCTTGTCTTATTTGTAACATGCAGTTGGCCTATAGGTAGTAGAGGAAATGACGTACTAACAACAACTGTGTGACAATAAGCATCGGTATATGTTAAAGAGACCAGTGTTCCTGACTATTGGGTGATGCAGTGCATTGCTTTGAAGTTTTAAGAGATGTCGATGGAAGAACCATAATGGAAGAGAGCATCTGTGCCAATTCAATTACTGAAATAGGATTCACATGGGAGATGATCTTGGTGAATTGCACTCCAGCAAACACTTTCAGGATGTTTATTAGTTTTTAAGCAACCGTAAAGCTTAAACCAGATGAAGGTACTAAACCGTCAGATTGTGAACAGTTCTCATAAAACTATTGCATAGACTCATTTGGGGAAATGTGTCAACCATCAAGCACAAATGGTTATTTGCATGGGGTAGCTGTCATGACCAGGTTTCAGTTGCTTAAATTAGTGAACTGAAACAACACCCCCCAAAAAAGTCCTTGGGTGCCTCTGGAATCTCTGTCTTCATTTTCAGGGTGGGTTGAGCCATCCAACCCCCCCCCCCCAAAAAAAACAACCTGTTGTGGTGGGGTGGGTTTGGATGGGTCAGAAATGTCCTTCCACCCAGCCCTGCCTAATTCTGCAAGCATAAGAGCTCGGCTTTCATTGGAGAGGTGTCACTAGGAGGAAACACCCCAATGTGCCCATCAAGTGACCACAAAAGTTATGAAATGGTTGGGGGCAGGGCCTGTGAAATATACTCGGAGTCGAGAGTGGATTTCATGCTCTTTATTCAGCTCAAAGTGGTGAGGAGGAATGGAAGTTCCCCCAGAATGTCTGCCTTACATACATTATTTACACAATGGGCCCCACGTGATTGGCTAATTCCGAGATTCTCTTGTAGACCAATCAGGTTGCGGATTCCCTTCCACCTGGAGCTGGATTGGGTGGCTCCTGTGGACCAATCAGACTGCTGCATTCTGAATCCTATTGTTCTAGGACCAATCAGACTGCTGCTTTTTGGATCCTATTCAACTCAGTACATAACAGCCTGGGTGGCACAGGACCTGCTGCCACCACAACACATTTTCTCTGCCCATCTTCTGTTTTGGCTGGCACAAACTCTGGCTGCACTGCTCCATCAGGTCTTGCCGCTGCCAGCCAATGGCATACAATGCCATGGTCTCCACCCCACCCCAGTGCAGAATATAGCAATTGTCGTTTGAAGTGTGCTATCAGACTCCTAATGTAGATACCCATATTTCAAATCTTCGCTGCAGAAAGTAAATGAGCGCTGTAACTAAGTATCCTCATTCTCCAAATTTGTTTCTTATTACAGACAAATAGCTACATAAATAGAACGTGAAGGGTGCATGAATAAACAATCAAGTAAGAAAATGGCAAAGTTAGGACTGGGCGCACACCATTAACTCAGATCTCTGGTGGATATATGGCTGCACTTTTAAATCCTGACTGCTAATTCCGAAAGAATATGTCAAGTAATTCAATCTATCATCGCTGCTCTCTAAATGCAGACGCAAGTAGCTGTAATTTCCCTCCCACACATTCCCTTGATGGCCTCAGCCTAGTGGCAAGGAGTTCAGTATAATAGTGCACTTTAATAACGCAATGTGCAGTGGTACAGTTCTTTCTCACCAAGGACGATTGTGGAATGGCTGAGCCAGCTTTATGTACCAGTTAGCCGGTGGATCTGATAACCCTGACATCGACACCCACAAAAGACAAAAAGTATTGCAGCTTGCAATTCAAACCTGCAGCTACTTGATAAAGGACACGAACAACCAACACAATTCAGATAAACAAAGGCGATAAAATCAGACAATTTTTGCCTGTAATGGAAATGCTGAAGCCAAACTGATTAGAAATCGTTATCATAAGATGAATACTTGTATATAAAGCCAATCAAATATTAGGTGGAGAAACAATCAAGTGGATGGCAGAACAGAATCATTAAACAGCACTTTGAAACCAGGCACCTGGCTCTTTGTAATTCCAGAGATAAACACTGTTACTACTGTGTAGAACATTTTAAAAAAAGAAGTCTAGACCATAAAGAAATGCAACTTTTCCCTTTCTTTCAGTGTTCTAATATCTCACGATGTCTTTGTGGATCTGAACTTCATTTTTTAGAGACTGATATACATCAGAATGCTCAAACCATTTCATTTAGATTTTCAGCCCATTTTTGCCCACCCCTTTAAAAAGCACAGAAGAGGTACTACTACTTTTAAAACAAACACACCGAGCGAATGTGGATTAGAACCAGGTGCATGTACACTGCCAGATTTCTACTAGAACTCCTGCCAGATAGTCCCCTGAAACAGGAAGGTTTAAAAGGTAAAGAGGAGTCATATTGCTGATAGAAAGGAGAATATGGTTGATTCTGGAGTGGTGTGCAAACTATATTACCTGCCCACCTGGGCATAAAAAGTTGGGCAAAGTGACTTTTCAAAGGCAGCATCCTCTAGTCCAGGATGGGTACCATATGGTCCACCATATGTTGTTGGACCAACTCACATCAGTCCTTGCCAGTAAGGTTGGTCCAGGATGATGGGAATCATAACAACACCTTGAAGGCCACAGGCTCCCAGCCCTCTCATACCCAAACTAGATAATGATGTTACACAATTAAGTGCAATTAACATGCAGTTGTTGTTGTTTTATATCCAAATAGCACAGGAAGCAACAGCAAGACCCCTCATGACCCATACACTCCCAAAGCTGGAATTATTTATTTTTCAGAATCAGTATTCCACCCTTCATCATGACAACAGGATCCTAGGGAGATTTCCAGGTTGTACAAAAATCCAATGAGCAGAAGATGTAAATGAATGTTCCAACAATGTAATTTATAAAACCATAGCAGAGTAACAGCCCAAGGCCAAACAAGCACTGGTGGCTACAAGTTAATTCCAGAAAGAAAGATAATAGAATTGTTTTTAACCCATCAGTGGGAGTCGCTGCTGCCCAGACTTCCAGAGGAAGAGAATTCTAGAGTCAGGGTGGGGCCACTACAGAGAAGGCCTTGTCACATGTCACTGTTTGCACAGAGTAGGAAGCCTCCATAGTGCCCCAATTTCAGAATAAATGAATACAACATACAGCAGGCATGAGGGAGCCTTCAGCAATGTGTAACAGGGTGAGAAGGAGAAGGCAGTGATCCTTGGTGGAAGGCAGTGTGGTATAGTGACTAGAATGTTGGACTACGATCTAGGAGACCAGAGTTCAAATTCCCATTCAGCCATGAAGCACACTGAGTCAGTTTCTCTCTGTCAAAAACACCCCACTGGATTGCTAGGAGGATGCAATGAGGAAAGTAAGGCCATGTAATCCCACCCCAGAGCTCCCTGGGGGATTAGTAAGAAATGAATGTTCTAAATAAGTTGTAGGGGGTGCTACAATCACACAGATCCCTGGTTGTTGTTGTTGTTGTTGTTGTTGTCTGTAAAGCATCGGAAGGTGCGAGTTTTATAGATTGTGCTTCTGAGAATTTTGAAAACCACTGGTTTGAAATGCTATCCAGAAGGACTCAAAAGGATCCACAGGGCAAAGACAAGATGAGTGCACTCAGTCAGTGAGATGGGGTAGCCGGCTGGAAAATAAGAAGATGTAATGTGAATCAAACAATAGTTTGGGGCTTTCTTATGTACAGAATGAAGCCTGCATGAAATGGATTACCAATGAAGCCACAGCAAGTGCAACTGAGAATGAATTTTAAAGCAGACAAAAGAGCGTCTTTACGAATACAAATGATGGCTTGTGACGATTGTCTGTGAGAAACAACAAGGGAGAGCAAGGCTGCATATGAAAAAAGATGCACCATTTAGCAGAGGAAAAAGTCTTCCATAGCCAGCAATTTGTCATGCCAGAAACTCTTGGCAGCTCTTGTCTAAAGAGATGGGTGTAAGTTGTTTCAGCTAAGGGCTGCATTTCCTTCTAGGCCACACCCCATCTTCCCAAGACACAACCCTCACTTTTCCCTGTGTGAGTGAGTGACTGAGGTAAGTTAGTTAGTTAGTTAGTTAGTTAGTTAGTTAGTTAGTTAGTTAATATGCCATCCTTCATCTGAAGATCACAGAGCGGGGACTTCCAGGGGAGGAACATGGCAGGCTGAGTACCTTCTGTCAACAGCTCATTGACAGAGATAATTATATGGTTATTAAAGATAGCCAAGTCATTATTCTTGCCTGTCAAATTTGCTCAAGGAAAAGATAGTGTACAAGGGATCAACCTCTGAGATTCTGTAAAAGCCGTTTTCTATGTCAGGAGATTGAGAAACTTGGGCTCCTAGAAACTTAGATTGGGAGTGAGTGACCTAGAGTGGAGGAAATAAAATTGTGCCCCCAAACCATGCATCAGCCCTCAAGGCATAAGGGCAGCAGGCCTCCATTTCTCTAACAATCTTTATGACACCTCGCCTTGTGGGAAAGGAACATGGATTAAAGACCCTAAGGTGGAGACGGGAGATGGAAGTTCTTAAAGTGGAGTTGAGCTGTTAATAAGACCAAGAACACCCAATATGGCAAATACATCCTTGGACACTCCATTGACTGTTGGCATCTTGCAGCAATTATTCAAGGAACAAATAAAAGAGATGGGATTGATGAAATGGTGAATGAAAATGGACCACAGAAGGATAAAATGGAAAGTGGCTTTTAAAGAAGACACAGAGGCTTTGGAGAGCATTATTGAGAAAGGATTGCCAGTACAGGAGAGTGAAATGGTAGAGCTGGAGGCAGCAGATGATGAAATGGAGAAGTCCTTCACACAGGTGTCTACAGCAATGAAACAACCAAATGGCAGAGCTGTGGTGTTGGAGGACTAGGATGAAGCCATGGATGGAGAGGTGAAGATACATACTGAGCTGGCTGTCATGGGCCAGGAGTTGGCTTCACCTGCTGAGCAGCAGCCTGGAGCAGAAGGCGAAGTGACTCCACCTGCGGCTGATCAGCCTTCTTGCTCCTGATGAGAACCAGCTGGCTCTAGCTTTCCCATCCTCAAGTCAGTTGCTGGAAACAACATTTGTTATTACTGCTCAGACCTTGCTGCTTCTTGCTTCTTTTGACCTTGGACCCTTGGCTTTCTTGACTCCTGGATCATCTGACTACATGAACTGAGATACTCCTGACCTTAGAACTGGACCTTTTATACGGACTCTGCCTCCAGGCAAGTACCTCCCTGAGACTTGGGTGGTTGGCTGGCTTCTCTCTCCACAGAACTCTGCTGTGACTGGCAGCACAGGACTACAACACGGACAGAGTTAGAGTTGAGAGAGAAAGGACTCTGTGTACAATTTGGATTAAATTCAGAGGGAAAAGCTACCAAGCTTTTCTTGGGAAAAGAGTGGAAGGAGCATAAATGGAAGAGATGGGGTTTTTTAAAAAAAGAAAAAGATGGAAAACCACAGCAAATGCAACAAGAAATAGGACTGGAAGATATGGAACTGGATGTGAATTAATGAATACACAATAAGTAAATAACTACAAAATATTATTTTAACATATGACCACAGTGGAGACACCCTTATGTGAACAAAGACAAAAAGATTTTTTATTCTTTAATATGGAGACAAGGCTGCTGAAGCTACTGGAGGCAAAGTTGTTAGGTATGGTTAGAGAAAAAATATTGTTGATACTTATTAATAATAAAAACTAGAGAACCCCTTGTGGACTTTTTGTGTGGAAAGGATAATTAATGTATTTGAATGACATGGGTGTACAAAAAGCAAATATTCAGCTCACAGTGAACTAATAGTTCTGTAGCTGATAGTGAGCTAAATGAACATCTGAACACAATCCTATATGTGCCTGATCAAGAGTAAGTTACATTTAGTTTAACAAGGCTTCCTCTCAAGCAAGTGAATATGGGACTGTAGATACAGTGGATTTGAGCTGAATTTGAGCCTCTACTGTTCACAATTTTACATTTTTCTGGTCATTTTAAAAATCAGATTCTTATGCAGATAACACTTGCTTGTATGGCTTTCATCAAACTGCTTTTGTAAGGAGATGTTGCCCATCTGTGATGAGACACTAAATTTAAGTCTCTGAAAGGCGCAGAGCTGATTTTGCAATGTATTAGTATATTTCCAGTTCTCATTTGGGACAACAGGTGCTTGGCTTTAATCACTGGCTTTGATTTGATTGTTTTTCATCCTGATAATTCGGTTGGTTGGCTTGCAAGGTGGTATGTTATCATCTTGATAGAAGATTGCACCAACCTCCCATTCTAATCCTTCACTACCACCACTAACAGTATTTGGAGCTGTTTCTGTTTGGACTGTACATTGATGCTGCATGCTAATCCTCAAATCAAAGACATCAGAGGACAAATGGCTTTTAAAAAATGTGATAGGAGAAAAATATTCCCCAAATAATTAGCCCAATGAGCAGCCTACTGGCCCAACACCAATTATTGCTCCACAGGCATCTATATCCTCAAGCAGAGATGCCTGAGTGTGATACTAGTACGGTGCATGAGGTCAGATTCCTATAGCTAGCAAAGTTCAAGGGTGACCACCAGATGCAAAGGAGAACAGGGCCCCTGCTCCCTTAACAGTTGCAGGGATGAGTTTTTTCCATTTACTGAAACTTCATTTTCTCAGGATCTGTTTGAAACCCAGGACTCTTGTTGTCCTTTGAATCTGTTCACCCTGCAGAGATTGTCAAAAGCAACCTGTTAGTTGTATTTTCAGGCTGTGTCCCCGCTATCCCATTTGCCACACAACAATGCAGTTTTTTCTCATTCCAAAAGAGTTCACGCTCATCTTCAACGTGCTGCTTTCAGTCTAGATTGATCGGTAGCTCAGTTGGTTAAGAGCGTGGTGCTGATAACGCCATGGTTGCAGGTTTGATCCAGTTGCATATTTCTGCGTTGCAGGGGGTTGAACTAGATGATGCTCAGAGTCCCGTCAAAATCTATGATTCTGTGACTTCTAGATCCTGCCTTCTATAAGGGTGTGATCACTTGGTACACATTTGAAAACTCCCCTTGATCAGGTTACCCATGCCTTTTCCTCCCTTCACATACCCCAGGTGAAAGAATAAGGAAGTGCTAATTGTGATCTTGACATACTGTATGTCTACTCGCAAAATCATTGGGCAGTTGCACCTGCATCAATTTTCATTGGTTTTTAAATAGACACACTGCAGCCTAATGCAGAATTAATCTCCAATGAGCTGTTAGGGACAAAAAAAATTTTAAAAATGCAATGGATCTTCATTGGGTGTGGACTATGTAGAAAAAACAAGTACTCAGTCTCCATTGATTCTGGAATTAAATGCCATGTGTACTGCTGCAGTCTAACCTTTTTAGAACCATCTAGTCGTTTTAGAATTGCAAAGATTTTAATAGAGGGCCACTGAACTTCACCTCTCTATTTATTGCATTACCTAATCTCAGAAGCTTGGTACAAGTTACATTCAATATGAAGCATAGAGAAAATGCTGTTAAATCATTGCATTAAATATGGATCCCATTTGGCAAGTCTCCCAGGGATGGAATTTCATTGCTGAAAGGCAGCCAGAGGGGACACCTTTCTGTGAGTCCTTGCTGTGGAGAGTTAGTGCAGAGGTGGCATTACGAAGGGAAGACCTCTTGGCTGATCTTTAAAATGGGACTAGGAAACTACCATCAGAACTGGTGGTGAGTTTCCAGGAGAAATAAGAGTGCATGTGTGAGGCCTGGGCTAACAGTGTGCTGTCAATTAGACCAACCTGAGTGAGGTTTCCTAAGTTAGAGTTGGGGATAGGGTCAGAAATGACCGCTCCCCGCTTAAACCGGGGGGCGCCCTTTGCGTGGACGCGCGCAGCCCCTAGATCTGGAGCAGCTCCATCAGCATAGGCTTGGCTTTGCCTTCCCTCAGGTGGGATACCTGGAGGTCTCCGCCTACCTCAGTCAGTTGTCCAATCCCACCTGGGGGAAGCGTTGCGAAGGAGACCAGGCCAGGTAGGGGAGGGATTACCTGCCCACACAATAGAGGGAGGATCTTACCTAGGAATCCTCACTTGGCTCCAGAGCTTCTCCCACCCTACCCACCCTCAGTTAAGGTCTTATTTTGCAGGTTACCTTTCTTCACAGGTTTTGCAGGTTAACTTTTCTTCACAGGTATGCGGGCGCTGCTACGTTAAGGTCGCTGTTAAAGGGCCGGAAAGGAATTTCTCTGCATTGGCAGGTTTCGCCTTTCCCGTAGCAAAACGTCACAACTTTGGCAGTATCAGGCCTTGGGCGGAATCCTTTTGTCCATCTTTCTCTTGCGGTGGCGATACCAGGGTTCCCCGTTAAAGGGGTTTTCTGAAGGGAGGCTTTGGCCGTACACCGAAAGGTCGTCATTGCTCTCTCCTGCGGCGGCGGCGTTACGGGAGCGGCCATCTCTGCTTGAACATATGTTCTCCAGAGCCGGCCCATCCCCCCCCCCACACACACACTGGATAACCCTGATGCTCCCTAGGTCCCCGGCTGGGGACTGGGGAGGGAGAACTCCCAAAGCCTGAGCCAAGGTCTACCCACATTTGAAATTTAATAAAGTTGTGGCCAATTTAATCCCATAGCACGTTGTCTTGAGTCATTATTCCACATGACGGGGGGACCGTGCAGGATCTGGGGACTCCGCCTGTCCACGCAATCCAAGTAGGGTTACTTGGCTATGTGAGCACTTTTGCTCAAATGAATTACAAGAGTAAAAAGCATAGTGGGCAAACTTCACCTTGATCAGACGCCCCCGTTCCTTCAGCTATGAGCTTTACTTGTGCTATCCCTTCCCTTCAACAAAGGGAAAAGTGAAACCTCACCTTGAAGAAGGGAAAGTGAGTGGCAGGTGTCAGAAAGCCTCCTTGGGGGTAAATGATGCTCTGAACATCTTTGGGAGTTTCTCCTCAGGCAATATTCTTAGGGAAGGCAGGGGAAATTCAGTTAGATTTCTCAGAGGTAACCCTCATGATTTCTTCTGCTAAGGTATGGGACCACCTTCTGTTGCCATGAAGAATGGGTGGATGCTTATCTTCAAAAGTTACCCATTATCTCACCAGTGATTATGTTTCTTAAATAATAATAATAAATAAATTAACAGAGTTCTGAGAGAGCCTTCATGTAGTGCCAGGAACTGTCATTTGAAGAGGTGTGTTGCCTTGTATTTAAAGTTGCCCCTGAGATCTGTCAGAGCAACAGAGAGCATTTTGAAGCATTAATAGGGAATAATGGTCTCTGACAGCCATAATAGACTCCATGCTGCAGCCACAAATACTGGGCCAAAGTATGTTGCTTCCCTTACAAGGGCAAAAGGAAAACACTTTAATTACAAAATACAACTGAAACACGAAGACGTTCTTAGAGTTGATTTTTTGATTTTCTCAAGAGGTTTGACTAATGGGTAAATCTGGACAATTTCTGACTGCTGATTAAATTTCCATTTACCTTTGGTGTTTGTATTTGATTAGAGCTGGAGGGCTGCAAGACACGAGGCCATGATGGGTAGAGTTAGAATCAATTCAAGCAGTTGCACCATTAGTACAAAGTTACTTAATTGTGAATTCAGAGCTGGCAAGCAGCCAATTTTAAGCTGCACCAGTGCTTTCTTCTGACTTTCCACAGGTGTACCAGCATCCTCTGTGGTGGATTTGGCAGATAGGCACTTCCACCGCATCCAAACACCTTCCAGCCAATCAGTCTGCAGATTAGGATTGCACTCTTAAAACCACCAGGGTTCTCTTATTCTCAGCAATCACTTGGAGTATTTTAATTGGGATAAACTATGATGTTGGTAATAGCTATTTATTGAACCTAATCTAGATTATCTGAATATTGAGCATTCATCCTGATTTGTTCGCAGAAAGTTTGCATGGAAGTTATGTAGCATTGACCCATTCACTGACCAATTCTAATTTGTTTGAAAGGAGACTATACTTTCCTCTTTATCTATCCATTACTTTCCTTATGGTTCTGTTCTGTTTTACTTTGCTTTCTGAAGCAGGTTTGTTGCACAAGAGCACCAGGTGCCCTTTAATTGAGCAACCTGATTTTGCTCTTCTAGTCTTACTGAACAATTGTGTGCAAAATATCCTTATTTTTTTAATGTAAATTATATTGATCCAGTAGTTAGAAAACCATGTTGCAAGTCTCATGATTGATTTGGAGCAAAATGGTCTTAAAACAGGCATAAAATGTATACTAGAGACAAGCAGCAATTTTGAAACTAGCCTCATGCATCTGTGTTTTTACAGATTCCAACTAACTGCAGCACTGGTACAGGCTAACTGGGCAATCCACTGTGTGATAAATTTGCACAAGACACACTTCTAGGAGATTCCAGTGTCATGTACAGAGATAGTCATCAGTGGCAAGGACCAGATTCTTCAGTACGGAGAAAGAACAGTGGCAGTATTGTAAAGAGGAACCTGCTGTAATATGTTTCTATAGCAACTGAGGAAACTATTGCTGTGATAGAAGGGGGGGAGTTACTATGACAACAGATGGTAACTTTTGTAATTTGGGGAAGTTGGAGAGAACATTGCTATTACCTCTAATGTCAGCCAGGTAATTAGTGATGGGAAGGAGCATTTCTATGTGTTTTATTGCCAACTGTATTTTTTAGAAATAAAGAAATTATTATTAAGTTCGCATAATCTTTTTCCTCATGAATTATACTCCTTATTTTGCTTCCAAGGGGTTCTGTGTTTTATAATGTGTTTGTGTGCATGCATACATGCAAAAAAGGCAGAGGGGATGTTCAAGACCACAAATTAAAATGTTTCTTAAATATTTTGCACTACGTGGCAGCGTTTCTTGAACAGAGGAGTCGTGAGGATTACACTGTGCACAGATAGGTGCTTTGGCAGTTTTAGAATCAGGAGAAATAATCCAGTAAACTGGCCTTCTCCCCAAAGCACCACTTCAACAAATGAAGGTTGTACAGCAGGAACATTGAGTGAACTCTTGTAAACATATCTTAACATGTTTTCAAATAATGGTTCCCACAGCAGGGGCATCACCAGAAAGCATTATAACCAGTGCTTTTTTTCTGGGGGGATGCAGGGGTATGCACACCCCTAAACATTTTGTGAATCTTGGCTATTTTTGTCCATTTACTGTATTTATTTCCCCCGATTTGAACTATAAAATGGCGATTTTCTTGAGTCAAAATGAGAGTACCCCTAAACATTTTTTTAAAAGAAAAAAAGCACTGATTATAACTATAAATGGAAAACATGATCTACTGGCACAAACCAGCTGCCTTGGTTCCTTTTGGGAATACAAAGGAACAAGGCAATCTTGAGAACGGAACAGTTACAGTGATATTGAAGCTTATATGGCGGCCACTGGAAGTGGGTGTTTGTATGTGTAATGCAAATAGTGGTCTCCCCCCTCCAGAATACCATCACAGTCCTATTATTTAAGTATTTAACAAAATTTATATACTGCAGAATCAAGCCCACCCTCAATTGGGAAAGTAGAGAGAGGTTGTGAGGCAGCTTCTGCTTTCAGACAAAACCAGTTTGCACTCAGCCTTTCAGCATTTTTTGGCAGATTATTGTTATCTATTGATAAAGCTGTGGTACAAGTTAACCCAAGTATATTACCTCTTTATTTTTGGAATGGGGGGGGGCAGAAATAAAGGATTGTTTTAAGTGAAATGTTAATACATTTACAAACTGGTGATCTGTTTTTTTCCATTGTAAATAATTAGTTCTAATCTGCTTTCATTGCAGGAATACCAAATTGATATTTTTTTTGCTCAGACATGGACTGACAGCCGTCTTCGTTTTAACAGCACCATGAAAAGAAGTCTCACCCTGAACAGCAATATGGTTGGGTTAATATGGATCCCAGATACGATCTTCAGGAATTCTAAAACTGCAGAAGCTCATTGGATTACTACACCTAATCAGCTCCTGAGAATATGGAATGATGGGAAGATCCTGTATACTCTAAGGTAGGAAGTTAATGTTTGTCCCTTTCACATCATTTAAACTTTATAAAATAATGTCTGGAGGCAGGCAAACTTTGGCTTAAATTTGGCATCATCCCCGAGTTCTTGACCTAGATCTGGAATGAGTTAAACTCTTTGGGCAACCTATTCCTCTAGAAATGCATTAAGTTGATCTGATGACCCACATAATGGGTTGTGCTGATGCACACAGCAACATCTTTGTGGTCAGATATGACAAGGTTTGCTATCCTTCATATAAATTGCAGTCCCAAAACTGAACCAAAACCAAACTCTCAAATGTTAGCCTTTAATGCTCTGACCAACCAGTTGCCAACATTTGTAGGGTATTGACATTATTATTAATTTTATTTGTTAAATGTGTTTACCGCCCTATACCCACAGGTCTCAGGGTGGTTCACAACATGAAAACACAATATAAAAACACAAAATACATAATAAACATGGAAACAAGAACAACCCCCCTCTGACCTTGAATATTTGCCAGTTGCTTCAGTAGAGGGGGTATTACTGGGCACATAGATACATGTGCAGATTGATGTGCACACACAGATATGGATATGGGTAATAAAGTTGTGCATATCTTATAGCTTGGTAGAAGCTGAAATGCCTTTATGATGCAGCGTAGATGATCCTTGTAGTCCAACCATGTCTGGCTCCTTCATTTCCTTCTCTAGCATGTGGTGCTATCATGTAGCTTCTGAAGACCCAATTCCCATTCACTATCATTAGATACTGTTTTAAAAAATGGTCTGTATCTTATCTGTGGTGGCATCCCCACATGCAGAAGAACTTCCTCCCAGGTGATATCAGGTTTGTCTCCAAAGCATAAATATTTAAATAAAGGCTAAATGCTTTTTTTGGTGTTCATCCGGGCATTTGGATCATAGCTGGAATTGTCTTGGAGGAGGGGCATTATTTGTTATAGATGCTGCTCATTTTGTTTTGATTTTAACTATAGTTTTCATTGTTGTATATTTGTTTTATTTAGTCAGTATCTTCTGTTTGGGCCTTTCTATGGCGCATTCTTGATTGAATTCACTATTCCCTCCTTGGTTGATAGCGTACATATTATATCCTACCTCAGGGGTAGGGGGGGATATTTGTTATGGGGCCTGATTACAGTCCTCCAGGCCTTTCTATCTGGCTCTCAGGAATCTCCCTAGGCCACACCCCACTTCAGTCCGCATCTCTCTCTGGCCCTAATCGACTGCTAGTATCAGTCCCTCCATACCCAACTACCTCCAAATCCTCCTAGCTGGAATGAGTCATTGAACTAGGATAATAGCTCTTGCTTGTCTGGGTGGAGGATGGGAAGGGATGTGTGAGCAGAAACCACTGGCTTTTGCATGGCTGGAATGGAGCCTTGTTCTACAAAGATACGATACATCCATTGTATTGCACTGTTTTTGTCTGGCCCTGCCCATGGCATGAAGCTCCCAGAAGGTTCCTCATAAGGGACTTTGTGTCCCTCAGACTAGAGGAGGCTGGTGGAGCATGTAGTCAGCAGACTAGGGGGACTAGGTAAATTAGAGTATTAAAGTCTGGTGCCTCCTTCCCAAAGCCTGGGATGCTTCTGCCTGGCTTAAGGAGGGAGTCGTGATGCTCACGCACATGACAGCAGCTCCCCAGCCCCTCAATCTCCCTCACAAGCTGGAGCCTCTGGCCCTAACTTTTCCCCTACAAAAAAATTCACTGCACACCACTGCCTCACTCTTGTAGATCTTCCCAAGGCTGGCTTCACATCTCCCTGCAGGAGAGTATCAATAATCTTGCTTAGATTACTTCCTTGAATCTGGAGCATTTTCTCATTATATTAAGTTATATTTCATTATTTGTAAGCTTCTTTCAGTGCCAAGTGATAGAAATGGTCATAACGTTTAGAAGCTACAAAACCAACCAACCAATCAAATGAACATAGTCAGGGACCTCAGGAATACCTGAGGTACTTTTTCCTGTTAAGCTCATGTGTCCTTTTTTGATTTGGGTGAAAAATTATATAATTGAGATGTATCATAACTTCCTTGAAAAGGTCACTTTCTGGTTCTCTCCCCAAGTGAGCTTCTAAGGTACTATCAGCTTCTCAACTGAGTTCATAAACTCTCAAATGCTGTTGCAAAATTTGAAGTGAAATTGCACAGCAATTTACTGTAGATATTAACAAATAAACTGTGTCCCAATTCACCCATTGCCAGCTGCAGAAGCAATTCTCACAAGGAGAAAGAATGGTGCCCCACCACAACACCTCTCACAAAGTGCCTGGTTCACTGCTCCTCTTTAGCAGGCTGACATTGTGCTTCTAACATAGAAGGTGGGAGTTGGCCAGCTTCCTGGTTTGTCTAAATAGTTGTGTCACAGCTTGGACTGACCCTGGTCCTGGAAGCTAATATAAACTCCTTCAGCCAGCTCCTGAGGATGGGGCCTAAAGGCATGGAGCAAAGGGAAAGATTGTCTCCTCTGGTCAATGCCTGGGTTCTCTCTATGTGCCAAACTATTTTCACACTTTTCTGAGGAGAATGTGCCGTACATTTTCTTTGAAGTCATGCTACCTACCAGTTCCTTCCACCATCCAAGTTTCCTTTGCTCCCACTGGTAACACATGAACCAGAACTATATTACTGAAAACTGCATAGATCAGCAAATGCATACAACTAAACCTACACCAACATCAACTTTAAATAAGCATTTTAAAGAATTTCACCATTGAGCATTGGAAACGCCACCAGATATTGTCTTGTTTTAACTTGTCATCATACGGAGACAGTAATAGCTCCCTGGTTTCCCTCCAGGCTTACAATCAACGCTGAATGTCAGCTGCAGCTACACAACTTCCCAATGGATAAACATTCATGCCCACTGATATTCTCCAGCTGTAAGTAATAGTTTTGGTGCATATCTTCTAAAAGCAAAACTTTGAATATACATGTATTTGCTTCTCATTTTGATAGATGGTTCAGATTCATTACAATGGCACTGTGTGTGTTTCCCCATCTTTGTTTGCGACAGGGGGTTTTCCAACCTGCAGCATTGTGGCAAAAGACAAGAATTGTTGCATTGTGTTAAGTTGTGGCCCCAGTGACTACTGAACTATGAACTGATTATGGGTATCTAAAGAGTATATAATAAAACACAAATCCCCCTTCCTAAAATGTGGGTTGTAGTGATGTGTACTGTGATTCCCATTCATATTCAGATGTGTTAAAAGTTTGTGATAACTTGCACAGAAGCAATTCCAGTTCATAAGTCAAAGTTCTATAGCATCATTACTTGAAGAATGTTATACTTTCACCATTCAGGAGGTTTGCCAGTTGAAGCTGGATGGTACAACTTTTTGTACTTTCAAGTGCATATATGAATACGTGTGTGTGCAAATGTGTTAATAAATCTTGTCATTGTTGAGAAGAACCTACCAACAGGAACACATGTGAGACAAGGAACAGCACCTTTTAATTAACATGTCAGATCAGCTCCAGGATGCTAATACTAGTATTATCCAAATCTGCTTAACAGTGCTTCAGATGTTTGTGTGACAATTTGTTTATCCTATCTCTTTCTCATGTGAGAGATTTGCCTGGGTAAGATGCATGAAAAATAATTGCAGGAAGATCATTTGCAATGTGACAGTATTTTTTCCCCCAAGCTGTAATGCAGTGTTCAACATTCCTTAGCACCCCCATCTTGTTTCAATATGCTTTGTGTGAAGGAGCTCGTCTAACGGACTGCAGAAGTCCATGTGTCTCTAACTTGGAGAATCATATGAGTTATTTCAGGCTGTCCAGGTGCTCTGGTACACATTGGTCCTCTGCTGAACCACATTGTTGCCAGGGACTCATGTGGAACCACCATGTGCAATGTGGCTTACTTGGCTAGGTTTTTGTTTGCATTTATGTATATTTTGGGACGCTCCTCCCAAGATGTTTCCATTGATACTTCCATTGCACTCCCAATTGGGTATCAACATGGGCCTGATTCCGTGATAGGTTCTTCAGCCCAGCTCCATCATGCTCTTGTGCATCTCCCATCCATTTCAGTGGGGCTTGTGGAGATGAACTTCCTAGAGGATTGTGCCCATTCTGTGCGGTCGGTGGATGCAAGTACCAGAATCTCTACCAGCATTCAGTTGTATGGTTTTCAAAGTTCATGTGAAGAACCAGTATGAAAATGTAAAATCCTTGAAGCAGGCAGCCGTGAAAAACCTGCCATTCTAGCTCACCATGGAATATAACAGACCATGTCCTGGGCCAAGAGAAGCAGTTAGAGTGGTGGTGTGGCTCTGGTCTTGTAGACATCTAATGAAGCTGAGTGTTGGAAGATTCAGGACAGATAAAAGAAAGCAATTCTTCAAACTATGAAACTTGATTGCACGGGAGGCAGTGATGGTCACCAATGTAGATAGCTTCATAAGATTAGACAAATTCATGGAGGAGAAGACTATTGGTGGCTCTTAGCCATGATGGATACACTTTGCCTTCACGGTTGGGGGCAGCTAGGCTTCTGAATACCAGTTGCTGAAAACCACTGAACGGGAGAATGTTCTTCTTATGCTTAAATCCTGTTGGTTGGTTTCCTAGTGGCATCTGTTTGACCACCATGGGGGGGGGGTTGGACTCGAAGGGCCCTCTTCTTATGTTATTATATCCCCTGACTGCAGCTGGTTCCTTCTTCTTCTTGAAGGGCTTCTCTATCTCTCTCTTGACCACCCCACAAAACCAAGAACATTCAGTGCTCAGTTCAAGACTGCTGTGGAACTATCAGCAGAAACTCCAAAGACTATTTGTAACTGAGAAGCTGACCTGACAGAAACCTCACACTAGCGGGCTAAATATTTCTAAACTGAAAATTATATTCAGCTAAGTATTTAAATGATGGTAATTGGCTGCCAACCATCGCTTTAGTGAAAACAGGAGGAAAATTAAAGGTAACTCAGGTATTTTATGTCTCTGCCACATATACAAAAGGCGAGAGAAAAGGAGAGAGACTGTGTGTTCTTATTAAAAGTACATGGGCATACAAAGAATGGTACCTCTGTGTATTATAAAAGCATCACAATACAAAGCGCATTCAGAAAGCCCTCTGAATGGCAATTTTCTTTTTGCATAATGAGAGCTCTCCAAAGCTATGGAGAAGGTTGACACGGGGTCTCAAGTCTCCAGTAAACAGCATCTGAAGTCTCTAGTAAACAGCTCTGAAGAGGAGGGGGAGCCTATCAATGTTTTATTTGTGCCACAAACTTTTCCTGTATGACAGGAATAGCCAACGTTGTGCCCTCCAGATGTTGTTGGATTACCACTCCTGGCCCTTGACTGTGCTGCCTAGTGCTGATGGAAACTGTAGTCCTAAACAGGTCACCAGGTAATTCTGCATCTATCTTTCAAGCTTTCCAGTAGAAAACAATAGATTGATTTACTGTGGTTTAGCCCACAGTTCATGAAAGGACTCTGTAACAGTGCAATATTGAGATTGGCTGTGGTTGTAAACTTCTACCGGGCTGTTGTCGATTTATAAACTATCAGTGTGTACCTTACAGAGTGAGCAAATGCAAACTTGGTATTCCATACGGAAGTATTTTGAGAGTGCAATAAAATGCAGTCTAATGTATAATAGCTGCATTTGTGCTATGCAACCTCAAACTGCCACCCTCAGGCTGCAGCCTTACACACACTTACCTGGGAGTAAATACTACTGACTGCTTTAGGGAGCTCTCCCAAGCATGCAGATGATTTAACTGTCAGAATGATTTCACAATATGCTTCCTCCTTATGTTTCTGTGATTTTTCTTTGAAAAAGCAACCTAACAACAAGGGATTGTCTCATGTTGGTGTCTCATCTGTTTAAACACTATTTTATCATTACTAACCTCATTTTATTTCAATAAGTTCAGCATATTAATCACACATTTAACAGAACCCTTTTATCTGTTTTTAGCACAATCTCTTTTTAAAAAAAATCTCACCAGGTGTTCCCTCCATCTTGTGTCTGGTAATAGACAAAGGAGTTTGAAAGTCCTATTGTGCCATGTATTCCTTCATAAATCTTCCATTCCTCCTTTGATTCTTTGTGTCCTTTATTTATCAGGGTACATTGCCTTTCGAATGCTCTCCCCAGGGAAACTTGCCTGATGCCCACACTACAATTTTTCTCAGCTCTAGGAAAATACTTTTCTTTTATCTCCCAGGCTTTTTAGCAGTTTTGGATCCATAGGAATGATGTTACTCATTACAAGCAGAGTGGAAAACAGAAATACTGGCCAGTTGTGGTTCTTGCTTCCTTGTTTTTATCTATGGACCAGAACTGACTCACACATTTTATTCCTCTCTCTGCCTTTCTCATTCAACTGGGTCTACTCCCCTGAGCAATGTATCGTGTGAACTGGGAACTCAGTTGCAGCAAATCCTGTGATCAAGGAAACAGCGAAACGTCCCTGAAGTCACATTTGCCATAATGAATGAGTTCCCAGATCGCTCGTGTTCCACTGCTCCTGTAAGCAGACTTGCACGAGTGGAGAGAGAATAAGTACCAGAAAGCATTTTATGAATTGCCTCTTCAGCTTACATTTAAGAAGGTCTGAATGAGCTTGTTGCAAGTAACAGTACAATCCTATGCATGTTTACTCAGAAGTAAGTCCCGCTAAAACAGTTTTTTCCCTACTTACCCTGGCCAAATATCTTGATCTCCACCTCACCTGATTTTTATTTTAATTATTCTTGGTTTGCTATATGATGTATCCGTATTTCTTATGTAGCTTTGTTGTTTTAAATTTTCATACATTTCGTGAAAAGTGATATAAAAGGTAAAGGGACCCCTGACCATTAGGTTCAGTCGTGGCTGACTCTGGGGTTGCGGCACTCATCTTGCTTTATTGGCCGAGGGAGCTGGCATACAACTTCTGGGTCATGTGGCCAGCATGACTAAGCTGCTTCTGGCGAACCAGAGCAGCGCACGGAAATGCCATTTACCTTCCCGCCGGAGCGGTATCTATTTATCTACTTGCACTGGTGTGCTTTCGAACTGCTAGGTGGGCAGGAGCAGGGACCGAGCAACGGGAGCTCACCCCATCGTGGGGATTCGAACTGCCGACCTTCTGATCAGCAAGCCCTAGGCTCTGTGGTTTAACCCACAGCACCACCCGCATATAGAAATACTTTAATAAATCAAGCCACTTTCATAGAAGATCTATGATCATTTTGATGATTCTGG
Source organism: Podarcis bocagei (assembly GCF_964188305.1). Taxonomy (NCBI): domain Eukaryota; kingdom Metazoa; phylum Chordata; class Lepidosauria; order Squamata; family Lacertidae; genus Podarcis; species Podarcis bocagei. The sequence continues at coordinate 33,664,120 of NC_138130.1, forward strand.
ATGTGGTTATTGACAGAAACCCATCTTGTTGCTAAACAACAAATTATATTCTCACAAAGTTTAAAAGTTGCCATTTACTGGAGATGAGTCACTTTTGACCACAGGTGTCCTCTGGTAACCACATCTGTCCCACCTAGCATGATTCATCCCAGTGCAGACTGTTAGCTCTTTTTTGTCTTATTTGAAGATGAATGATCTGAGGAGTGGGAAATTAATTAGCATGCACACTGCATCTTGACGACAAGCTATTTCCACTGTTCACCTGTCTTCTGTTACTTCCTCAGAATTAATTTAAAGATGTTCTCATTGTGTTCCTAAGTTAACACGGTTAAGAACAGGATTGCACCAAATGTTTACCTGCAAATGTATTCAGAGGGTACATTGTCCTTTCCAGGAAGGAAGAATAGTTCCTCTAAACCCCCCTTCTTTTTAACTTTTGTGGGATTATTATTTGACATTTTCACAGCCACTGTTGTCCTTGGTTGCTACTTCCTCCTCCATGATGTGATCCCCATCAATTAGGGAACACAGCATGAATATGATGCATCCTAACCAACTAGGGCTCATTGCTTCTCTTCTAAGCCAGAAAAATGCTGGCCAATTGATGGCAAAGGGAGCGATTGCATGGCACATGGCTTTGCTCATTCAAAGGATGTGATGTGCAGCCCAATTGCTCTACCCTCTCTGGTCAATTTGTAGATTATCATCTTCAGCCTTGTAAATCAACTGGTTGAAAGCAGTGGTCAAGAGTGAGATTCCTATCTGCAAATCACTCCAGCATAGAGAGGGATCCCCCTGCCCTTTGTAGTGGCATCCAAAGAATCACCTGTGTGTGCTCTTTGCAGCAAGCAAAAATGTTCACCCAACTATTTCAGCCAATTTCCAGCTAAGAATCTAACAGTGCAGTCCTATACAACTCTACTCAGATGTAAGTCCTACTGAATTCAGTGAGGCTTACTTGCAAATAAAAAGGTTCAGGACTGCAGTCTAAGGGTACGTTTGGGGGCAAGTAGGAGGCCAGCTCAGCTGACAGAGCCAAACAAAGAGATGGCTCCACCAAATCTCTCCCACTCAATACGCACGCACGTGCGCGCGCACACAGAGAGCCTGGTGTGTTGAGCATTTCAATTTCTTTGCCAATTATTCACTCCAAAGATATGGTGAATAGTTCTGTTGTCAGAAACTACTGGGGAATATATGATATTGGGGCTCTGGTCTGCTTTTGTGAAATGTTATCTATTTATACCCCCCTTTTTAAAAAAGCCACCATTCTCAATATTATTATTATTATTATTATTATTATTATTATTATTATTATTATTATTAATTTATTTGTTTCTTCTGAAATGGCTACACGGTTAATAGCTGTGGGCTTTTAAAATTGCGCGATACCCCAAATTCAGCCCCTGGGGTCACTGCTTTTTTCTTTTTTAAAGAAAGTGTACTAAGTCTGCACAGCTTCTTTTTAAAAAATAGTGTTTTGATAAATCAAAGTAGCAGTGATCACATAGTATTACTTAGCTGCGTAAGCTTATATACAAGTTTATTCCACTACTTCTCCCTGCAAAAAATCCACCTGGGGAGCCACATGAAACTCTCAACAGAGAATAATAGATGAAGGGTCTATAATGTGATCACGCAGAGCTTATCTGAAGCAATGGGTGTTTCTGTGGGCATCTGCTGGTCCACCCTCAGCTGTGCAGTTGAAACACATAGCAGCTTTGCAAACTAGATGGGAAAGGACCACATGCTAATTTGTGCATGTGCTGGTGGTGACAGGGAAGGCTGTATGCAGGTTTTAACTGCAAACATCACCAATGACTTGAGGCAGGAATTTTGGGAGAGGCCAAGGGAGGCTGATTAATTCTCCTGAGGGCTGGGGAATGCAAAAAGTTTTAAAGGCAGTAAAAACAATGTGCAATGAAGCTAGTCCCAAAGCAAAACATGTGCCAGAGAGACCAGCTGCACTGTCCCCGAAGCTCATACAATATTCCGAAAGTGTCATCCGTATCGGTTGCTATTAATGTTATCAAGATGTGGGCTTCTTTCCAAGTTCCAAAAGGCAATGTTAAAACATTTAGCAGTATATTGTAGTATAGGGCAGGTAGGGAGAACCTTTGCCTCCCCATATTGCTGAATTACAAATCCCATCATCCTTGGCCATTGGCCGTACTTGTGGGGCTGATAGGAGGGGTACTTCAGCAGCAACAAAGCTTGCACAGGGGCTTACTTTTTCTTTCAGGGTGATGAGAAGAATCAGGGTTTCCCAGTTCCCACCACCACCATGAAGGTGGGGTTTTTCTGAAATAGTTAAGATCTATTGTGTAGCCCCTCTCACAATGGCCATGTGGTGGAGCCTTTTGATGGTCTTTGAAGGTTTGCAAGGCTGCCTGGGGTGAAGCAGGACTTGTGAACTGTTGCTTGTCATCACCAGGTTGCCATCCTATATCCGTTTACTTGGGAGTAAGTCTCAGTAGATGCAATGTGATTCATCCTAGACACATCTATAGGATGGCATCCAGTGTTATTTTTCTAGAAAAACAGGTACCAGAACTCACCATGAATGCCTCCTTTCTTTCTCTTATAGTGGCAAGGATGCCCACCTGGAAGTTGCCAGAACTGAGTTCTAGTGAGTTCCTGCTGAAAGAAAGCCCTGATGATATCATATAGAGCATGCATAGGCAAACTTGGCCCTCCAGATGTTTTGGGACTACAACTCCCATCATCCCTAGCTAACAGGACCAGTGGTCAGGGATGATGGGAATTGTAGTCTCAAAACATCTGGAGGGCCAACTTTGCCTATGCCCGATATAGAGATTAGAACAGCAGATCTAAGCTTAGTTTGACAAATCTCTCCTGCAAGTTAAAAGACACACATTTTCAACATTTTAAAAAGTTTGCATTGGCTAAGACAGTGGAGGGTTTTTCTTTATGTCATTGTTCCAAATTACTTCAAAATCTCTTTTAAGTCTTCTTTTTTTGTGTCTGTGCCCCAAGAGATACATTGAACTAAAAGTTATTAGCTTGCTCCCATCAGCTTAGAAACCTGAGGCTTAACTTGGGAATTTGCACTAAGGGATTGTATTGATTGAAACCAACAAACAAAGCAGTTGTTTCCATCAAAATTGCAGCCAGACAACCTCCTTCAGTGGCCAGGTCAGATTTCTTAAGCTGAGGAGGATAAGCCTTAGACAGTGCTCATACCAGATATTTACAAGAGATGTGCACAGCCCTAAAGTCCCAGTGATAATTCTCCCTCTCTATTTTTAGTGACTGTTCAGTGACCAACTCTGTTCATTTCCACACCAATCGAAAATGGAATAATATACAATTCATAGTATAATACTTTCTTAATATTCAGTGACAGGATTAGATGCTGAATCTAGCATTCAGCTGGTCTTTAGAAGCAAAAATAAGACCAAAATCTCTCCCCTCTCCCCCATCAGAAGCAGCCAATGACTGGTAATAGTCCTGGGAGCTGTCCGATGTGCTGAACTAGCTTTTTTTACTGTGTTTATTTCCTGGCTAATAGTGGCAATCTTAATGTTTACGGATGAGCCACATAAATTCAAATTCTGCTATTAGGTACTGAATATCCTGAGACTTCTGTTTTATATAATTGTTTATTTTTAGGGGGAAAGTGTTTTCTAGACTATTATTATTATTAATATTATTATCATTCATTTCATTTCTATACAGCTTTATATTTTTAAGTAAAAAAATCACAAAGTGGTTTACAAGACATTAAAACATCAAACAAACCAGGACAAACATTACCGAAGGTAGTCAAAGATAAAGCATGCCTTCAAAGCAACATAATTAACAGGAAGCTAAAATATTACCTTAAGATGTTCAGAATAACACATTGCAAAGGAAATCAATTGCAGAATGCACTTTTAACGCACAAAAGCTAACAAAAAAAAATTATCTTAAACATTTCAAAAGAAAACATTACTAAAGGAAGACGAATGTAAAATGCAGTTTTAAAACAGCATAATTAAGAAGATAATAAAATAATATGATGGGGGGGGGGAGAGACTAAGAAAACAAGCCAGTTCCTCCCATGCATCAAGAAACGAACTTAGAGTTTTGCAATGTGTAGAACTAAACAGTGAAAGTGTACCAGAAGGCCTGTGAACGCCATCTTGGTAGTCAAGATTATTGTTAGTTGCTGCAATAATAAGCTCATATATATATTTATATGCTTTGAAGCTTTGAAGCCCTCGTTTTGGTTTAGTTAGTTGGGAGAGGAGAGGCTTCTCATGCTGGCTGCCTGTCAGCTATTCCCTGGTCTGAGAAAAAGATGAGAGTTGGGAAGGGGCCTCTAAGCCAGGGGTGAGTTAATTGGGCAATTGCTGCCAGCTTATACAGCTTGCTTTGTGTATAAGTAATGCTTAACATATTAGCACCTCACGGACAAGTCATAATTGCTACTTACTGCTTCAGCATGCACACGAAACCTCATACCAATAACAAACTTAGTTGGTCTCTAAGGTGCTACTGGAAAGAATTTTTTCATTTTGTTTCGACTACGGCAAACCAACACGGCTACCTACCTGTAACTACTTACTGCTTCAGCATCCATCCTGAGCCTGTGAAGGCAGCAGGACTCTGCTGCTGTGTTGTAAGTTTACACCATGGGTAGGCAAACTAAGGCCAGGGGGCCAGATCTGGCCCAATCGCCTTCTAAATCCAGTCTGTGGACGGTCAGGGAATCAGCGTGTTTCTACATGAGTAGAATGTGTCCTTTTATTTAAAATGCATCTCTGGGTTATTTGTGGGGCACAGGAATTTGTTCTTTTTTTTATTTCAAAATATAGTCCGGCCCTCCACAAGATCTGAGGGACAGTGGACCAGCCCCCTGCTGAAAAAGTTTGCTGACCTGGTTTATACCTTTCTTTAATAAAGCACTAGAACTGGCCATCCTGCCATTTCTCACTTCCTCCTTTGGTATCCCTGCACCAAATGACTCGTGCAAGGCCCTCCTTTGGGCCTGTGGATCAAGACTTACATATGCACACTTTGCTCTAGAAGCACAGAGGCAGGACACCAGTATGAGGATCCCTAGCTAGGCCAAAACTTTTTCCCCTGCACCATGCCCATGGTTTGGTTGGAACATTTAAAGTCAAATGATGGACATGGGTGAGTTTTTCAGCTGTCAATGTGCTCTTCATGTTATGTTAATGCTCTTCCCTGCCTCAGCTGGGAATCTAACCAATCCTAATTTTTGTAGCCATTGGAAAACATGGATCTTGGAAATGGAATAAAGACTGCAAAGTAGGTATATTCAAATTAGCTGGAACTCCTGATGCCCCTGGTGTGATTGCTGCCCTTGAACGAGACATCCCTCACAAGTGATCCAAGATCAATCAATCTTGTGAAGAGTCTTAGGTGTTGAAAACCCAAGTGTCTTATCACCCCTATCATAAATAGAGAAGCCTGGAAGTTAAGTGCTATTGATTTCAAGAGTTTCCATTTGTCCTCCTTTTTAGTACCAAGAAGACGACACATCAGCAGCTATAAACACTCCTAAAGAAGACTTAAAATAGTTTTCTTTCTAAGTGTAAAAATGTCCTTCCTTCAAGCACTTTCATTTGTTATGGAAAGCTTTCATTTTCAGTCCTGTCAGGCTGTGAGCAACTGGACCTTAAAGTGAAGCCATTAATGTCTAGGGAGAGTCACTGATACCGAGCAGAATGGTTGTGCCACACCACTGTGTCACACACACACACGCACACACACACCAACTGACTGATATATTGTTTATGTATAGGCATAAGTAAATAAAAATGATAGGCAAAACAAACACCAGCATAGATTTATTTAATCTAATGTTTCAGTCAGAACCCTCAAGCTGTTAGATTTTTAAGATGAGCAGTGGGAGCCAAGGAGACATTACTGAGAAGACAGAGACGTGAAGAGAAATTTCAGAAAAGAAATGTTTTTGTCATAAGAGGGTACGTGAATGCAAGAAAGGTTTGAAATAGAATTAAAGTATGTGTAACAACCTTCTCTTAGAAATACACTTCTGATGCATGCTGAAAACCTATATGTTCCCTGAGGCATTTCCTGGCACATATGGCTAGTTACTGGGGTCACTGTATTATGGTGTATTTTGCTAATGGCTATTTTTGTGTGTGGAGTGCCTGTGGTGTGTGTTAGAAATGTCTAAGGGCAGTCCTTAGAGGGAGAGGGGGGGAGCAGCTGTCAGGGAGGGTTAAGAGTCTTGGGTGTGAGAGAGTCTGAGTGAGTGAGTGAGATTGCTGTCTAGGACACTACATCTGTGTGACTGAGGCATAGCACTTTGTTATGTTACTGTATATGGTTCTGTCAGTGAGTGATTTGGTCATCTCCTGGTATTTTTGCAGTATATTTTAGCAGAGTAGGTGGAGTGATTGGTGATTAGTGGTTTGGGGAGTGAAATATATTCGAGCGATTGGGTGGACAGAGTGCTATCTGTTTTGGTGCATGTGTGTGAGAAATGGGAGTAGCATGGGATGAGAGATATTGGATAAGCAGAGGGTACTATCTGATTAAGTCCTGTAGTAGGGAAAGTGGTTGTGGTAGACGTAAGAAGGAATGTGGACCTCCCTTATGCTGCTTTTGTAAAGAATGGATTCTTATTCTGGAATCTTATAATGGCCAACTCTGAAAGGGTGAGCCAAGGGCCACTGCTGAAACTCTTGCTTGCACCTGATGAGCAAACAATCCCATGGTGTGTATGTGTTAGTGGGGTAGGTGTTGCATACTGTGAGTCAGGTTGTGTCTTGGCAAGAGTGGGGGAGGGGGTCCCTTGCTCTGGAGATGTTTTTGAAATGTGCTGCTATGCTTTACTATTCCGTTTTATTTGACATTGTAATTTTTCAATTTTATTATTTGATACTGTGTGTGTGTGTCTGTGTGTGTGTGTCTGCCATTTATTGTTCGAGCAAACCACTGTTTGAGTGGTACTAAAATGAATGAGAAGGCTACATGGGTCGGTTCCTCTGTATAGATGATTCATAGGAACACTTCTGCTACTTCCAATGGTAGCAAAGCAGAAATAGAAAAGGAAAGGAATTCACCCTGAACATTTTTTTTTAATAAGCCCCTTTAAAATTGATGGTGGTCCCTCCTTTTCCTGTCCCATCCATCACAATTTTGAAGAAGAATTCATTCAAACCCCCTTCAATGAAGTCTTGAGTCAGTGCTCTCACAACCAGTGGATGGCCCAGGCAACATATACATGATTCAATAGCAATATAGGTGCATTTGTTTGTTTGGGTTGGCCTCTAGCCACAGAATTCAACACTGCCCTACAAAGCCAATTTTCAGTGTGTTGTCTTTGCCTGCAGAGCAACATCCTGTGTGGGTTTCCATGCATGGAGCAGCTGTTTCATACACCCATAGTCTTCCTGTGTGGGCAAACTGATTGCTTAATAAGTATTTGTCTACTCCTTTGGAAGCCATAAATGGCCCAGCAACATTTAGAATGATCTTCAAGTGTTGTTGTTTTGTTTTGTTTTGTTTTGTTTTAATGAGAATACACACACTTTGGACCTAAATGGATCTGACAGGTTTTTTCTTGATCACAGTTGATTTTATATTAAATACTCCGAGAAAACAAGGCTCAGAGCATACCTTATGCATATTGATCATTTGGGGACTGCCATATGTCATGGATTAGTTGAGCCTTTAGGAATATTATATTTTGAGCAGAGCAGATGTGAAGCTTTCAGAAGAGGATTTCCCCCCCCCCTCCCTGAGGGAAGATATAAGAGGGGAATAGCCGGAATACTTTGGGGAAGAACAAGTACAAGTGGGAAAAGAGCAACTGATGGGAGTTGGATGGTGCCTGTAGCTGCATATTGCATGTCATTAGATGACCTTTTTTGGAGGAGGTGTAAAAAGCTTTGCCAAACATTGCTAGAACACATTGGCAGGGTGGCAGTAGCCTCCTGCCCATAGATATTCATAGTGAGAAAAGTTGGAGAAACCAAGCTGTCTGGATCAGAACCCGACACTGGCAAGTGAGGGCAGAGAGGCTTTTAAAAAATTCTTTGATCCTCAAATGACCTGATCCAACTCTGAGATTCACCAACCTTGGCCAGCAGCTGTGCCTTGATCAGTACTGCTTATGCCTACTTTCGGGGTTGACCTCAAGAATTTCCAGCACTCCTTATGGAAACCCACACCTGACTTTGAAAAAGATGCCATCATTATATAACCATTGCATATTTTTTTTCTGGGGGTACTCGAGGGTACACAGGTCCAGCACCATTTTCCTAGAAGAAAAGTACTGAATATAACTTTCTGATTTCACAAAGGATGTAGTGGATGGATGCGGTGCAGTGACACTTTGAAACCTTTGCTCCTGCTTTTTGTCACTCTAAAGCCTTTGGCCATTTCGATGATGTGGATGTGCTCTTTTGATCTCTGCTTTGTTTAGTCGGTGCGACACAGCGTTCCGATTCGGAATATTTTTTTTGAGTCGAGCCTCAGTTTCGAGCAATTAATCAGGGACGTGGGAAAGGGAATGCTTCAGTACGCAAAGGCAGTGATTCCAAAAAGCAGCATTAACAGGACAAGGATGGCTCTCTGGCTATCACAACCCCTGCTAGGATGCTTCCTATATTTGCTCGTCTTCCTCCTTCGACAGCTCGCATTTGTGGCGGTTTTCATTGCTTCATATCAGTTGCCAGGACTGCATGTTCCAAATGAAAGGCTTTGCTTGTTGCCACCAGGCTGTGCAGAAATTGCAACATTATTATTTTTTACCCTCGCTCCAGGCCATGGCTAGGCTAGATACTTAGCTCTGGACTGAAAGTCATGTTGATGCCTGAAGGTGACAAGGGAATGAACAGGGCTATGAAACTATCGTCTCCTTCACACTTCTGCGCCTTCACACTTGTGCCCTGTGGGCTCTGGTGTCAAACCGACGAGCCAGCAGTGAATAAGGTGGAAAGGTTTCAAAACGTGTTTTTTTAATTCTCACCTTTTTTGTGTGTCTTTCTCTCTGAGAATCTTAACTAGATTTCTCTGCATTTTTTATTTCATAGGCACTTTTTTTTTAATGACCTGATAAAAAGATGACAGCCGTGAGTCCCAACTCTCAGTACAATTAACTTTTTCTTTTCTTTTTTTAGTGGGGGCGGGGATAAGACCCTCTCTTTTAGCCTGATATTGAGATAGTGTGGCTTTTCTTAGAAAAGCTCTACCGCAGACATTCAATGTCATGTAAAAAAGAAGTGAACAAGATAAAGAAAGAGAGCCTGTTTTTTTGTTTTTTAGTAAGTTGCCAAAGACAATTGATGTCTCTTTGCCAGTAAAGCTCCCATGCAGTGAAAATTCAAAATATGAACAAGTAGTTCACATATGAGCAAACATTTGTAAATTTAAACCCACAGGTACCCCTTGTTTCGGGACGCAGGTGGCGCTGTGGGTTAAACCTCTGAACCTAGGACTTGCCGATCAGAAGGTCAGCGGTTCAAATCCCTGCGACGGGGTGAGCTCCCGTTGCTCGGTCCCTGCTCCTGCCAACCTAGCAGTTCGAAAGCACGTCAAAGTGCAAGTAGATAAATAGGTACCACTCCAGCGGGAAGGTAAACGGCATTTCCGTGCGCTGCTCTGGTTCGCCAGAAGTGGCTTAGTCATGCTGGCCACATGACTGTACGCCAGCTCCCTTGGCCAATAAAGCGAAATGAGCGCCGCAACCCCAGAGTCGGTCACGACTGGACCTAATGGTCAGGGGCCCCTTTACCTTTACCCCTTGTTTCAAGTGGTGCTTACTAGCTCTGGCTTTCACCCCCTTCCACACTCACTTGTAGACTGTTCTTAATGCTGCATTTGGATGGGTCAAAAAACCCCACAAAGCTTACTGCAGGTATTTTAGGATTCAAATTTCTCTTAGTATAATGTTTTCAATGTTCATTAAAAATAAACTAAGAGGGCAAAGCATTACTGAAAGATGCTACTCACTGTTGCAATTTTCCCACCTCCTATTGCACAGGTTGCAGGCTGGGAAGTGGACACTATCTTGCCCTCCCAGAACATTTTCTGATGATGCTACATAACAGCAGCCTATTGGAAGGGTCAGAAAGTTTGGCAACCTAGTCCCGCCTGCAGAGTAGGGAATCTGCCATACCTCTGGCTCCTTTCCAGTTGGGAAGCATATTTATTTGGAAGCTACTATTGACAGGGACCTGGGTGGCACTGTGGGTTAAACCACAGAGCCTAGGGCTTGCTGATCAGAAGGTCTGAGGTTCGAACCCCCATGACGGGGTGAGCTTCCTTTGCTCGGTCCCTGCTCCTGCCCACCTAGCAGTTTGAAAGCACATCAAAGTGCAAGTAGATAAATAGGTACCACTCCAGCAGGAAGGTAAACGGCGTTTCCATGCGCTGCTCTGGCTCGCCAGAAGTGGCTTAGTCATGCTGGCCACATGACCCAGAAGCTGTACGCCGGCTCCCTCAGCTAATAAAGCGAGATGAGCGCTGCAACCCCAGAGTCGGCCACGACTGGACCTAATTGTCAGGGGTCCCTTTACCTTTACTATTGACAGGTGGTCTCCACCATTGGGGTAGCCCCCAAGAGAAGAGGTGATCCTTTGGGGTTTCTTATGAAGGGTGAAAAAAGGTTAAGGGAACTCCCCCACAGGTGATGATAGATAGATGACAGAGTGCAATTTTTCTAGAAAAAGAGGTGCCAGAACAATGAATGCTTCCCTCGTTGTCTTAAAATGGCAATGGCATCCACCTGAGAGGTGCCGGAACTGAGTTAGACTGGTGACTGTGAGTAGCCACTGAGACCATACAACACCGGTCCTGAAAGACCTACATTGGCTCCCAGTACATTTCTGAGCACAATTCAAAGTGTTGGTGCTGACCTTTAAAGCCCTAAACGGCCTCGGCCCCAGTATACCTGAAGGAGCATCTCCACCCCCATCATTCAACCTGGATACTGAGGTCCAGCTCCAAGGGCCTTCTGGCGGTTCCCTCACTGCGAGAAGTGGGGTTACAGGGAACCAGGCAGAGGGCCTTCTTGGTAGTGGTGCCTGCCCTGTGGAATGCCCTCCCATCAAATGTCAAGGGAATAAACAACTATCTGACTTTTAGAAGACATCTGAAGGCAGCCCTGTTTAGGGAAGTTTTTAATGTTTGATATTTTGTCATGCTTTTAATATTCTGTTGGGAGCCTCTCAGAGTGGCTAGGGAAACCCAGCTAGATGGTTTTGTAAACAAAATTCCTAACACAATGGAAGGGGGTATAAATAATAAATTACATTTTTGTTATTGTTATTGTTGTTGTTGTTATGCATTCTGGTGAGTTCTGGCTGAAAAAAAGCCATAGAGATAGATAGATAGATAGATAGATAGATAGATAGATAGGTGTAAATATGTAGAGATAGACATAGAGATTTATTGCTGAACAACTCCAGGCACGCCTGGAAGAAGCGGACCATTTGGATCCCTTCCAATCGGGATTCAGGCCTCATCACAGGACTGAAACTGCCTTGGTCGCACTGGTTGATGATCTCCGGCGGGCTAGGGACAAAGGTGAGAGCTGTTTCCTAGTTCTGCTGGATCTCTCAGCGGCGTTTGATACCATCGACCATAACATCCTTCTGGACCGTCTTGAGGGGCTGGGAGCTGGGGGCACTGTCATACAGTGGTTCCGCTCCTTCCTCCTGGGCTGTGTTCAGAAAGTGGTGGTGGGGGATGAGTGTTCAGACCCCTGGGCCCTCACTTGTGGGGTGCCTCAGGGTTCCGTCCTCTCCCCCATGCTTTTCAACATCTACATGAAGCCGCTGGGAGAGATCATCAGGGGATTTGGGCTGGGTGTTCATCAGTATGCGGATGATACCCAGCTCTACCTCTCTTTCAAATCAGAACCAGTGAAGGCAGTGAAGGTCCTGTGTGAGTGCCTGGAGGCAGTTGGAGGTTGGATGGCGGCTAACAGATTGAGGTTGAATCCTGACAAGACAGAAGTACTGTTTTGGGGGGACAGGAGGCGGGCAGGTGTGGAGGATTCCCTGGTCCTGAATGGGGTAACTGTTCCTTGAAGGACCAGGTTCGCAGCCTGGGAGTCATTTTGGACTCACAGCTGTCCATGGAGGCACAGGTCCAGGGCAGCTGTTTACCAGCTCCATCTGGTACGCAGGCTGAGACCCTATCTGCCTGCGGACTGCCTCGCCAGAGTGGTGCATGCTCTGGTTATCTCCCGCTTGGATTACTGCAATGCACTCTACGTGGGGCTACCTTTGAAGATGACCCGGAAACTACAACTAACCCAGAACGCGGCAGCTAGACTGGTGACTGGGAGCGGCCGCAGAGACCACATAACACCGGTCTTGAAAGACCTACATTGGCTCCCAGTACGTTTCCGAGCACAATTCAAAGTGTTGGTGCTGACCTTTAAAGTCCTAAACGGCCTTGGTCCAGTATATCTGAAGGAGCGTCTCCACCCCCATCGTTCTACCCGGACACTGAGGTCCAGCGCCGAGGGCCTTCTGGCGGTTCCCTCACTGCAAGAAGCCAAGTTACAGGGAACCAGGCAGAGGGCCTTCTCGGTAGTGGCGCCTTCCCTCTGGAACACCCTCCCACCAGATGTCAAAGAGAACAACAACTACCAGGCTTTTAGAAGACATCTGAAGGCAGCCCTGTTTCGGGAAGCTTTTAATGTTTGATGTATTATAGTATTTTAATATTCTTTTCGAAGCCGCCCAGAGTGGCTGGGGAAGCCCAGCCAGATGGGTGGGGTATAAATGATAGATTGTTGTTGTTGTTGTTGTTGTTGTTGTTGTTGTTGTTGTTGTTAATTTCATAAACTTTATACACTGCTTGATAGTTGTTGTTTTTTAAAACCCTCAGAACGATTCTATACAAAGTTGAGAGATATTCCTGCACTTGGGGGTGGGAGGCTTTTTGTTCTGATGTTGACAGTTTGGAGAAATGGGTAGTAAAAGCCTTTCTGCATCCTTTAATTTACTGCACATAGGGCTGAAAGAGTGACCAATCATATTAGTAGTTTTATTTTGCTGTTGGGAAAATAATTAGAAAGCAGAGCAGGTTTGAGATTGTTAGCAGAGATTATGATTTGGAGGAGAGATACAGATGGACTTCATTTGTTGATTGAAGAAAATCCCAGGTGGCAGTAGATTAGACTTTATCAGTTTTCATTCATCTGCTTGTGAAAAGTGGATAACGCTTGAATCTTTAGCAGTCTCACTTGAAAGGAATCCAAACTCCTGGCTTGAGAGGCTTGATTAAATTTTACTCAGGTAGTTGGATTTAATTTAGGATAGAACAAAAACCACCTGGATACCTGGGAGGAAGAAGGATGGGCGTACAGACACTAGTGAAAAATTCTGAGCCATGCTATTGTCTAATTAACACATAAGCTACATATATCTATCTGCATGGGTTTCAGTTGTTTCTCTTCAGAGTCTGATATTTGGATATAAATTAGGTTTAAATGATAAAAATTGGGGAACTTTCGTTTTTCCAGAGGTATAAACTGTCCTGCCTGCTTTAATTGATCTGGAATATATATCTATGTCATCTATATCTATATCTATATCTTCATCCCTAGGTGTTTTCTCACAGCTATGTGAGAGTTATGTGTTCATTTATTTACTCTGTTCTGGGCTTAGAGCTTCTTACAGCCACCCCTCCTAAATGTCAATAATCTTGTCCATTAGGCAACCAGATGGTTTGGGAGATAAAATCTACTAAACTGAAACACCCATACTATACCATAAAGATAAATAACCAGTCGAGAAAGCTACCTGTTAAATACCTGTGTTGAAAGAGGAGCTGTGCTGCACGGTGAAATGGAATGGATGAAGTCTGTGCAGGAGAGAGAGGGCTTGTCTCCCAGATTCTATAATGTTCCACTCTTCCAATACTGAAGACGCTTCCATTCCTAGGGGCAACATATAAGCCCTGCTCATTGCTATCTCATGTGCACCTCACATTCTGCAAAGTGGTGGAAAGTGTCTACTGGATATTGGTGTGTACTGGGTATACAAAAATCATAATGCAAACTTGTGCATAACTATGTGCAAGTAATCTTCATACCTTTCTCTGCATGGACGAATGGAAATGCTTCACATGTTGAAAAGCAACATGGGGGTATAGTTTGCTTCATCCATGGGCAAGGTATAAAAATATGCATCTTTTACTACTCTTTAAACACCTGTTCGTGACTACTACAGGCTGTTAAAGTATGTTAAAAGGCAACAGCTCTCTCTTAATTGATCTTGACCCTATGGATCAGGAAACCTTTTAATTTGTATCCCACACACCTCTCGGTTAAAAATGCTTTGAGGCTTCCATTGTTATAGCACATATACAGTCTACCTGCTCATACGCAATTAATGATTTGAAGGGATCTAAAAGCTATTGTAAGGACATTTATGGGCTCAGTCATTCATTGGAATATCAAGTTATTTGTTCAACAGATAGAATGTTTGTGGAGGGTGAAGCACCTCTTGAGTATTACCGAATTGTAAAATGGTCTTATTTTAGATCTCTCCCCTAAAGTACATGACTTGAAGTCTACTTTCTTATTCTGTGTGTATGTGTAACTCCACACCTTATCAAATCTTATCGAAGCTACTGCTTTTACTTAACCTTCACTTTGCATTGTAAGTCTCATATGCGTAATCTCTAGGAGCCTCACTCAGACCAACTGATAGCAATGGAGGTAGAGTCACTGACCTGTCTTACTTCTGTGTCCCAGGTGTTTCTGTTTCTAATGCCAGAGAACACAAGAAGTGGCAAAAACCAAAAAGCACTTTCAATGGGGCAGTAAAAAAGTGTGAACTCCAAATAAAACCCTAACAACTAGACATAGTGGAAGCGCTGTTATTTCAGTTTTGTCCCAAATGATCACTCTTGTCACCTCAGTAATATTATAACTTGCCTATATACCCTAAACCAGGCATCCCCAAACCTGGCCCTCCAGCTGCTGTTGACTACATCTCCCATCATCCCTAGCTAACAGGACCAGTGGTCAGGGATGATGGGAATTGTAGTCCCAAAACAGCTGGAGGGCCGAGTTTGGGGATGCCTGCCCTAAACCTTAGAGTAAATTTATGTGAATGCCTAGGCAAATGAAAATAGGATGGAACCTCCGTATTCTTGAAGCATTGCTAGAGTGCAGCCTAGTTTAAATAGAAGTTTCAGCTTAAATAGGGATTTGCTGCCACTATGGAGTGAGCAAATTCCCCTTTGAAATGCACCTATGTGCATGAGCTGAAGCTGTACAGGTAGTTCCTAATCCTTGGTTGTGATAAAATGCATCCATGATCAGTGCTGACAATTTTGGCAGACCAAATCTGCTGCTTAGCTGCTTTGTGGGTTTATTGGGGAAGGTACTTCCCAAGTCTTGTTGGACATTATGTATAATACACAAAATGCAGTCAAGATCTGCACATTCCCCAAGGTTTGTTGGAGATTATGCCAGATAATGTACACAATTCAGCAAATACATGCACATCCCTACCCCTAGTTGTTAGTTATGATGTGTCACTAGGAGATAGTTAAAGGCTCATGACATTCAGCAGCATCTGCTGTTGTGTGTGTTTGGTTACTTACGGAAAAGCTTCTTAATGAAAGTCTATTGCCATTTATCTCTTACCATCTTTCAGTTTATAGTTAATAGCCCCACAGCTCCACATATAGAATAATGGATGTGCCACATAAAGTAGCTATAGTATTCCAAAGAGAACAATTGGATTTGTTTTGACATAGTGTTAGCTGCTGTGGGCTGGGCACATGGCAAATCACAGATGGTAGAATAAGCATAATATAATTATAGAGACTCCCAGGCTATCCAGATGGCCATATATGTTTGGCTTGTTGGAAAAAAAAGCCTGAAGTTAAAGTATAGGTTCATCACACTTTTTTATATTTTAGTCCAGATTGAGAAGTCTGAATTCACTCCCCGCCCCCTCCTTGATTGTTTGAATATTTACCATATGGGCTGCCAATCTATTTCTGTAGTTCCTTTTTGAATCGTACTGGAAGCGTCTGAGACGTTCTATTACATTGTTACCAACAGATTTCAGTGTAATGGTGTGAGAATTTTGGACATGCTACAGCTCCCCAGGGGACGCGGGTGGCGCTGTGGATTAAACCACAGAGCCTAGGACTTGCCAATCAGAAGGTCAGCGGTTTGAATCCCCGCGACGGGGTGAGCTCCCATTGCTCAGTCCCTGCTCCTGCCAACCTAGCAGTTCAAAAGCAAGTCAAAGTGCAAGTAGATAAATAGGTACTGCTCCAGTGGGAAGGTAAACAGCGTTTCCGTGCGCTGCTCTGGTTTGCCAGAAGCGGCTTAGTCATGCTGGCCACATGACCCAGAAGCTGTATGCCGGCTCCCTCGGCCAATAAAGTGAGATGAGTGCCGCAACCCCAAAGTCGGTCATGACTGGACCTAATGGTCAGGGGTCCCTTTACCTTTACCTATTACAGTTCTCCTATTGTACAATCTCAGTGGAATATGTTGCTTGCAAACTTGAGGGTGGCACGGGTTCCTCAGTAGCTTCTTTCAAACAGCAGTGCAAATAGAAATGAGCACATCCAAGAATTCGGGTGGAATGTTGCACTCCATAATTCTAAAGCAGCATGAGGGGAGGCAAAACTACATTTGCTATTCTGAGCCTTTCAAAAGATTCTCACTGCCCTTTTGTATAATAATAATAATAATAATAATAATAATAATAATAATAATAATAAATGTAGATAATGTACAAATGTCATGAAGGCTATCTGGGCTTCCAGTGGAAAAGATGAGTCTACTAGCATCCCCAACTATATACCTGCTCCTTCAGAGGGAGAGCAACCTGGTCCAGAACTGGTAAGCTCCCTAACATCTGGACCTGGGAACCACTCACTCACAAAGTCTCCAGCTTAACAGGATTCATTCTCAGCTCATTCACTTTCTTCCAGCCCATCACTGTATCCAGACACTGACTGAGAACAATCATGTCTAATCCAACTCACAGGTAACAGAGAAATAGAGATGGATGTGGTCAGCTGATGATACTGCATCCCAGATCTCCTATTGACCTTTCCTAGCAACTCCATCAAGGGACACGGGTGGCGCTGTGGGTTAAACCACAGAGCCTAGGACTTGCCGATCAGAAGGTCAGCGGTTCAAATCCCTGCAACGGGGTGAGCTCCCGTTGCTTGGTCCCTGCTCCTGCCAACCTAGCAGTTTGAAAGCACGCCAGTGCAAGTAGATAAATAGGTACCACTCTGGCAGGAAGGTAAACGGCATTTCCATGCTCTGCTTTGTTTCTCCAGAAGCGGCTAAGTCATGCTGGCCACATGACCCGGAAGCTGTATGCCGGCTCCCTCGGCCAGTAAAGCGAGATGAGCATCGCAATCCCAGAGTCGGCCATGACTGGACCTAATGGTCAGGGGTCCCTTTACCTTTACCTAGCAACTCCATCTAGGTCACAGGTGGAAACCTTGAACTAGCCAATGGGCTATATCCTTCCCACTGCCGCCTCCCCCCCCCCACGGGCCAACTTTGACTGGCTACCATGTTATTATGATGTTTGGTGCCAACTTGAAAGGTCACTGGCTGACAACACTGATCTGCTATGGGTGCTGAGAGAAAACCCCTTTGAAGTTCATTTGCAAATGGTCGATGCAAATTGTTGCAATGTGAACAGACTTCAAAGGGATGGCTCTTGGCATCCGTCAACTGAGAGCCCCTTCAGCGGCTCTAGGGCATTCTCTCTCTCTCTCTCTCTCTCTCACACACACACACACACAGAGAGAGAGAGAGAGAGAGAGAGAGAGAGAGAGAGAGAGAGAGAGAGAGAGAATGCCCTAGAGCTGCTGAAGGGGCTCTCAGTTGACGGATGCCAAGAGCCATCCCTTTGAAGTCTGTTCACATTGCAACAATTTGCATCGACCATTCATATCAATAATCTGCCCTCAGTGTCATTCCTGAGAAAGATCTACGACATCTTTACCCAGGAAGTCTTACTGTGACATCAGAATAGCTCATCAAAGCCAGTCAAAATATATGCATAGCCTTCCGTGCTGTGGAGATATTAAATAGGTATTATGTATTATCAAGTGTGATACAATATTCGTTGAAATCTTGTTTTGTATGCTGATCTGAAATATGGATTTTCCCATTAAAAAATACTTGGGAAAGTGTCCTTTATCTCCCCTGTGCAATAACAGATGGTGCGAGAAACATGGCCCAATCAGCAAGTATATACGATAGGCAAGAAAAACATGGTGATAATTACAGCAGGCGTTTCTGAATAAGTCTAATGTATGTCAGGTTCTGATTAACTGTAAATCTACCAGCCCCAGATGATAGCAGGTGATAGGCAAATCTTGGAACCCATCATAAATTTGTGAAGAAATTAATGTCAGAGATTACATAAATTCAGGATTTGGCTGTCACAATCTTGTCAAAACGCCCACCTCATATTCAAAAGAGGAAAACTGGCATCTGAGGAAAAGTAACTCCACATTCTCTAGAAATAAATAAGAAGCAGACAAGCCATTTTCACCTTTCAGCTGCCACCTCTAAGCTGCCTCCCTGCCCCTTCAGTTATTTTGATGACAAGTTGGTGTTCAAAGTAAACAGAAATGGTACGACGAGTCCTACAATGCCTCAAGACAAACAAATGTATCATAAACTAGGGTTTGGAGAACTTGTGGTCTTCCAGGTGTGCTTGGACTCCAGCTCCCACCAGCTCCAGCCAGCATGGCCAATTGCCAGGGATGATAGGAATTGTAGTTTCCCTACCCCCTGACATAAGCTTTCATTTGCATGCTTCCCAGCATCTCGGGGAGTTTGAAAAGGAAGAGGTGAGTGGTCAGAAAGCCACTAGGCCTCTTTGTATGAATGCATGTTTACTAAAGGACTCCCTCCAAAGGGGGGGATCACTAAATTTCCCACCACCTTCATTGGAAAGAAAGGTACATAAAAGTGGAGGGAGGATCTTTCTCCAACCATAAAGGAAAGGGTAAAGGGACCCCTGACCGTTAGGTCCAGTCGTGGCCGACTCTGGGGTTGCGGCACTCATCTCGCTTTATTGGCCGAGGGAGCCGGCGTACAGTTTCCAGATCATGTGGCCAGCATGACTAAACCGCTTCTGGCGAACCAGAGCAGCGCACAGAAACGCCGTTTACCTTCCCACCAGAGCAGTACCTATTTATCTACTTGCACTTTGACGTGCTTTTGAACTGCTAGGTTGGCAGGAGCAGGGACCGAGCAATGGGAGCTCACCCCGTTGCGGGGATTCAAACCGCCGACCTTCTGATCAGCAAGCCCTAGGCTCTGTGGTTTAACCCACAGCGCCACCTGCGTCCCCTTTCTCCAACCATAGTTAATGCTTTATCCTTAGGTGGGGCACACTGTACTCTACTGGCATGGTTGGGGCAAGGCAGGGGGAAATTAGTCTGGTGCAAACACACCAGTAGAGTCGATCTACTCCATCTGCCAATACATTTGCACTGCGCCAATATGCTTGCTGCCTTGCCGCCCACTCCCTCCTGGTAACCAATAGCAGCCCTCCTTCCAGAAACCCAGTGTGGCAGCTCCATTCCATTGAATGAGCTGCTTCTGGTCCTTACGAATTCTAAGCAGTAACCTCAGGTGTTAAGGCCATCACATACAGTACTTCCCAAAATTTTACAGGACTAGGGAAGAAAAGGTACAGAAGCCTGTCCTTTCATCTTCCAGATGCTCGGGATGTTTGAGTTTATTCCAGGTCATCCCTTTCTTCATTTAATGGCTGATGTCCAAAGTGGTTGCCATGAAAACAGCTGCCAGGGCAATCTTTCTGACTCAACTATTTTGAATAAAAAGGCACATTTTTGTATGTTTTTGGGGAAGATTTGTTGCTTACATGGCTCCCCCCTCTTTAAAGCACGCCTTGCAAATATTAAATTATTCATTGGGAAATGAAATTTTGCATCTCCTTCACTCTCCACTACACTTCAGGTGGTTACATGTGATGTTCTAATTAGAACTGATCCCCATCAGAATGTGTGGGTGGGAATGTACATCAAAGCTCCTCCAGAATCAGAGTCTTTTCTTTGCCACCTCCGGACCTGCACCAAGTTTACTGTGCAGCTTCTGCAGTAGCCCCGACTACAAAAATAACATTGAAAGTTCAGTCGCACAATGGATTTGTTGCATGCTTTCTGTATTTCGGTTTGCTAAGAACCCTGAGATCATACCCTCCAACATTTCTCTGATGAAAATAGGGATGTCCTAAAAACAAGAGGGACATTCTGGGATCAAATCAGAAACCAGGGTGGCTTCTGTAAATCCGAGTCTGTCCTGGAAAACAGGAGCACTTGGCAGGTCTGTGATGTAGGATTCATGAAAATCCTGCCCTGGGAGAATACCATTCCCCGTCTTGAAGGGGGAAGCTGGTTTGCCAGAACCTCCTCCCCAGAAGCAAATGAGAGTTGGGTCTTCCAGGGGAGGACTGTAACATAGCATGTGAGTGCTTTGCCCAGTGGGGAAGAGAAGGAGACCAGGCTATTTAAGTCGACTCTGCCCCACACTCTTCCCTCTTTTTCTTTTGCCCCTACACTTCTGCCCATTTCAGTGTGAGCTTTCCTACTTGCTCTTTTTGGGGACCAGGTAGATTTCTTTTTTAGGGGGGGCTGATTGGCCCTTAGAATGCCTCCCCTTCTACCCTGATTGGCCCTTAGAACTCCTCCCCTCCCCTTCTACTCCATACTATTGGGTGTTGTCTGTGTAACTGGAGCATTTGTAGGTCAGTGTCCTTTTTACATATTTTTGCTCATAATTTTGTGCTCCAATAACCAGTGGGTTTATTAAAAGAAAAATCCTTCCCCTGAACTCATCCATCCCATGGATCATTTTCACATGTAAGTGTCAATCATCTGACAGCACAGTGGTGTCAGGTGACCAAAATATTCTTCCCTTGTGGGTGCAGAAGAATATCCTTCACAACTGTGGCTTGGATGCAAGCCAGCAATTCAGAGGAAGAACTGGGAGCACACTCTAAATGCACTTCTGATTTTTCCTTTCCATTAAATAGCTGTTGTCATTTTAATTATGCAAATCAGTTCTTGGAGACTTCTAACTAAATAGGTGCTCAGGAATAGTGCTACCTTTGGAGTGAGATTTAACCACCTAATAACTGACTAGGGTGTGTTTTAAAAGTCAGGTTCCTTGTATAGATGGAAATAAAATGTTAGGCAGTTCAAG
Source organism: Podarcis bocagei (assembly GCF_964188305.1). Taxonomy (NCBI): domain Eukaryota; kingdom Metazoa; phylum Chordata; class Lepidosauria; order Squamata; family Lacertidae; genus Podarcis; species Podarcis bocagei. Next base: position 33,685,325 of record NC_138130.1, read on the forward strand.
ATACTTGTGAACAGTGTATTCATACAAATAAAAGACTCTGGAAGGTGAATGTGAAATAAAAGCATTGCAAAATGTTAATATGTACTTAGTACGTTGGTGCTTTTATAGAATTGCATTATTTGCCAGAAGCAGGAGACAAACAAGAGTAAAGAGCCATAAAGGCAAACTCATTCCCCAACAAAAGCTTTGACAGGTCAAGGGGAACAGTCAACTGATTATGTCTTGGTAGACTTGAACTTTGAGAACTATATATACCCAAAGTACTTTATACTGAAAGGTATTGGAAGGCTTCAGTAGAGAGAAATATTTAATAGCAAAGCCTGTTGATAAATTGGAAATGATAGATCCCTTCCAACCATGATTGATCAAATGATCAGTAACTTCATAGAAGCAAAATGGAGGGCAGACCTGGGGAAATCATTCCCTTTGGGGGGTCCAGAAAGAGCTGGCACAGTGGTACCTCGGGTTACAGACGCTTCAAGTTACAGACTCCGCTAACCCAGAAATAGTACCTCGGGTTAAGAACTTTGCTTCAGGATGAGAACAGAAATCGCACGGTGGCAGTGGGAGGTCCCATTAGCTAAAGTGGTACCTCAGGTTAAGAACAGTTTCAGGTTAAGAACAGACTTCCAGAACGAATTAAGTTCTTAACCCGAGGTACCACTGTATTTCGATCTTATATCCACGATATGGCCTCTTCTATTCTATTCTTCTTCCCATGTTGGAATTGTACACAGTCGACAGACTGTCATACACAGCAGCAGGCTGTCTGCATGCACTCAGCTGTAAGTCTGTACCTCTGTGTGCTCAGCTGTGGAATGGATTATTAGTCCTGGATTTGAAAGATAGAAAGTGAAGCAAGTTTAAAAGTGAGGCCTCAGAATAATAATAATAATAATACAAAAAAGATAAGTAACACAGGCATAATGGAAATGACATTCAGAAGATTTTAAGTGATGCCGCTGGATTTTCCCCTAGACATGTTTGAAATACCACTGAATGCAGAAGACACAGGGATTTTGCTCTTGCAGTTGCAGCTGGTTTATATGAATTATATGAATTTCTTTTTATGCCACCCTATCCCCCCGCTCTCTGTCTTCCTTCCCACCCAGCAGGCTGCCTGGGGAGGGACAGATTGCCTAATTTAAAAATCTCTCTACAAGCAATAGCAGATGACCATGTGAAGCCCAGTGATGCTATATACATTTAAACTGGAGTAATTGCCATAGAACTCTCATCTGAGCACATATGTATAGAGTTACCTGGTTAGTGTATTCACCATACAGCAGATTGTGGCCTTTATGGGGGATAAAGGGCTGATGTGTATTTAAAAGCTGTTGTGTTGCATCTGTAAACATGCAACAATTGTGTGTGTCTCTCCACCCCCCACCCCACCCCCCGAATAAATACACAGTTGCCTTCTGTCCTACAGAACTAGTTACATTTATTTCCACATATTGCATTTAGAATCAGAGTGGAAACTGCTACTAAATGAAGACTGGATAGCGCAGCAGCAGCCTGCCTAGCTTGTGTTTAATGTATAGGTAGAACACTTTATTTGCCTAATTGGAAAGTAAATTATAAATGATGGCAATGGGAAGTGTCAATTAGAGAAGCATTCAAAGACAGCTTCATATTTTAGCATATTAAACTACTATTCCCTCTAAGAGTAAACTGAGCTGATGAGTGTCGACATGCTGTAGCCAAAGGAACAAGAGAGGTGTCAGTGAACTTGAGGAAGGCCCAAGGGGTGGAATCATAGCTGTCAACTTACAGATTTGAAAATAAGGGACAAGCAGCCTTGAAAATAAGGAACCAGCAGCCAAAATAAGGGACCTGCAGCCTCACCTGTTCCAGGCACTCCAGTCTTCCTGTCCTCCTGCAGTCTGGTCAAACTCATGCTGGGTAGCTTCGAGAACACTGTCCAACCAACTTTGTAACCAGAGGTTCAACTGAATAGAATCTGAATCACATGCACCACAAGGCCTATGCAGCCTCAACTTAAGATGGCTCCCTGGCCTGGCTTTGCACTGCAAAGTTTGCAGCAGCACATGCAACAAAATGGCGTCCAGCATTCAAAAACGCCCTCAGCTTGCATTAACTAGCCACACACGAGGCATGCAAGCTCCACCCCCCAGTAGTTCTTAGACTTCTTATTGGGTGAGCAACACAGCCAAGCAACACAGTTGGAGCCTCCCTCCTCCCTGGCCGGCAGGGAGGGAGGGGGAGAGAGAGGAGCTGCTTCCTTTGAAATTTGAGGGACATCATTTAAGGGAGATTTAAGGGACATCCATCAATAAGGGACAGCAGCGGGACATGGTGCTGGAATAAGGGACTGTCCCTTCAAATAAGGGACACTTGACAGCTATGGGTGGAATTCAATTTAAGATTAAGGAGATTGTTTCATTAGTGCAAGCATTCCTGCTTTCCTTATGGATTGATCTCCCCTTTCCTTAGGATTTGGAAGTGGCATAAATTTATGGGGCGAAATGTAGGAGCAAAAGTCCACCGATACAGAAAACTCTGTGATTACACAGTACAAGTGTCTTGTCAAGGAGGAGAGAAATAGAAAACTGGGGGGAAGTGGGATAGAATGGGGTGCCCTGGAGAAAGGTATAACTGGCTGGCTGGCCTCCTGAAAAGGAGCCCTCCCAAAAGAGTACAGTGGCACCTCAGGTTACATATGCTTCAGGTTACATACGCTTCAGGTTACAGACTCCGTTAACCCAGAAATATTAAGAACTTTGCTTCAGGATGAGAACAGAAATCATGCTCCAGCGGCGCAGCAGCAGCAGGAGGCCCCATTAGCTAAAGTGGTGCTTCAGGTTAAGAACAGTTTCAGGTTAAGAACGGACCTCCGGAACGAATTAAGTACTTAACCTGAGGTACCACTGTATAAGTCTTTAGATTAAATAAATGCAACCAGCTTCTGCCGTATAAACAACGGAAACACTCTGTCCATATGGGAGGTCTCCACAAAGGGCAGTTTATTCTGGTAGCCGTAGATCAACTCAGTCTCCTGACTCCCCTTCCATAAAAACAAAAATAGCAACTATAAAAGCAGCCACCGGGGTCTTCCTCAGCGAATGACCTGCAGGTAAGTTGCAATTTTAGGCACGTCATTGTAAAGGCAGAGAAGAATCATGTCTGCAGTCAGAGGCATTGTGATTCCCCACTGCCCCGTTGTAGCTGATCACCCCTTGGAGCAGCCAAGTCACTGTTCTATTTAAAACCAGCCTGCCTGCTCATCCAGGTGGTCTGCTGGAGAATAAAAAACACCTTTGAAAAGACCTCTGGCTGTGCGTTTCCCCTGCCTGACTGGTGTGACTCTTTTGGACAGTGGCCAGTAATTCTACCTGGACTTCAAGAAGCAGAGCACCTATAACTACTGCTTTGTCTTGCTGTGGGGGCTTATCCAGGAAACTGTCAGATTCTGTTTCCCTGATAGCTTTGACAGTTGTTGGTAGAAGAGCAAGGCAATTTGGCAGAGAAAGCCCTTGCAAAGATGAACCTGGAGACAGATAAGGTGGGCACTAAAAGCTAAAATAATCGCCCGAGCCATCAAGCTATTAAATTGCTGAAATGCTGAAATCATCCCTTGTCATGATGGACATTGTTGTCATAGTGGACACAATAAAACAAAGATATGTCTCTCCTATTGGGGAGATGGGGATCTACAAGTGTAAATGCAACTTGCTCTCTCTTGTCACACAACATTGTATTTCTTTAGTTCATAACATTTATATACCACTTGATTGTTTTTTTTAAAAAAACCAAAGCAGTTTACAATATTTTGAATCGAAAGCAATTGCACAGGGTTGGACGAGATGACCCTCAGGGTCCCTTCCAAGTCTGAATTTCTATTATTGTATTATTGTTATTCTATTCTATGTTATCTTAAGTGCAAAAAAGGGAAACAGAGTGTGGCGATCACACAGGGTCCCCGGACGTTTGACGGTCTATTGATCCCTGTGCCACCACTGTGCTCGCTTTCCCGCTGCCACCAACCCGTTACTCTCTGGTAAAACACTGAGTCCAAACAGTTGTTATAAGTGAATCAAATAAGCAAGTTTATTTTATAAGCATTAACAAGTTTATGGTTTCTCAGATAATATTCCTGTCAGTTTCTTAATTTTAGTTTCTTTACTGGCCTATACCTTTCTAATACCTTCTGACTGATTATATCAACTGTTTGACTGACTCTTCTTAAGAGATTATCTCACTCTCTCACATCAGACTAGCCCAACCCATAGTATCCTCTCTGTCTCTTCTCTAACTCCAGACTGACTTCTTAACCACCCTAACCCTAACTCTAACTTCTCCCCTTGGGTTCCCATTGGTTAGTCATTTTACAATTAGTTAACCCTTTCTTATGAACCCAGTATGATGTCACACACCTAGGAGGATAAACGCCACACAGAGCAATAAAATGATCATTGTATACTATACTGTGTATAGCATGGGTAGGCAAACTAAGGCCCGGGGGCCGGATCCGGCCCAATCGCCTTCTAAGTCCAGCTCGTGGACAGTAAAATCAGCATGTTTTTACATGAGTTGATTGTGTCCTTTTATTTAAAATGCATCTCTGGGTTATTTGTGGGGCATAGGAATTCGTTCGGGTTTTTTTCAAAATATAATCCGGCCCCCCACAAGGTCTGAGGGACAGTGGACCGGCCCCCTGCTGAAAAAAGTTTGCTGACCCCTGGTGTATAGCTTTCCTTCCAAATAGAATCCCTACCTACAAAGTTGTCATCACCCAGTCCAAGTATTTAGAGGCTTCTCAAAATATTTCAGAAAAAAAAAACCTATTTTGTGTAACTCTCATAATGTGGATACACAAAATATTAATGATGATGAAGTGAAACATCTTGATTTGTCAGGCTTTACTACACAAAGCAGACTGTAGCCATATTCAGCCTTGCTGACTGTCTGACAGAAGTGCTTAGAGCCATTTGGCACAGAGTCAACATTGCATTATCACATTTTAGGAAGGAAATATGAACTTTCCTATGTATTGGAAACATTGCAATTTAAGAATGTCAAGTTTCTGCTGCGACTGCTCTTTATATATGCACAGTGACTTTCACTGCTCAATGTCACTATCTCTGGTTTACAGGGAAACTCCATATTATTAGCACCGTAGAGTGGATGTTGCGTGTCAATTTGTGTGCAGTAGAGAAATCTTAAAATTAAGGTCTGTTGAGCTGGAAGCTTGTTGAAGACCATCATGCAGGACCAACTTGACCATTAGGAAGAATGAAGTGGGTGCCTCAGGGGTTTGTGGAAGGGCAGTGATGGCATTCCCTGCCCCAACCCTCCATTCCTTCTGAGCCTATGGTTCTCCCATTCTGCTGAGGACAGAACTGTGTGTGCCACATAGGAATTGTGGTGAATAATCAGCTGAGTTTTCATTTAAAGAAAAATCTCTGAATTTTGCACTTTCCAAAACAATGGGTGGAATTCAGTGTCTCACTACTTTGAGCACTCTGTCTGTGCAAGCATATCAGCTCTCCAGATGGAACAATCCCCCTCACCTGTCTTACACACTATTTAGGGGGTTTCTCTCAACATGCACACACCCCAGCCAATTCCAGGGGACATGGGGAGGAGAGAGGGGAAAATCCCATTGCACACGCAGAAGCCTTTACACATGGCCTCCACTGTCAAGGTTCATTCAGTGAATCCCACTCAATGTCTAAACTGAAATAGAGGCATCCTTAAAATATCTGAATTTTTCAGTGCAGTCCTCCAACCAACGTTAACAAAAAATGCATTATATTAGGGAAAATTGCTCGCAAAAAAATGTGTAAAATAAAAAAAACCCACCTGCAGATAAAAATATGTTTATTAGAGAAGTTAGCAACAAAATACTGGTGAATTTTCATTTTTCTTAAATCACAAATTGTTACAGATAGGTGGAGAACTGAGTTTAAGATTGGAAAAATGAGAAACTGAAAGATCCCAAATTGACAGATCCATCCATTTCTAAAGCCTGTCCTATGTCAATTTGGGGTATCCCTCTCCTTCCCCCCTTCTCTCTCTCTGTGTGTGTATGTGTTTGTGTGTCTCTCCTTTTTTGGCATTGTTGTCTTCTACCAGGTTAAACTGTCTGTCCATTCAGCTAAGCAGTCTACTTTGGCTGGAGTTGTGGCGACTTTGTGCATGTACTCCACCACTGAGCTACGGCCCCTTGCTAAATAATAGTTCAGTAAAATAATGTTGTTACTTCAGGGTTTCTAAAAGGGTTTTGTTTGGGGGGAGGTATGTGTTAGTAGTGCTGATTTTCAAAATCCTTTTTTTAACTTCACATTCTAAAAGACGTTGTCTGTCTTTGTGATTTTTTTTTAAGTGAATGGTCTATAATATATACTATGAGTCAATTGCTGGAGGCCCCAGGCCAAATTCACTGATATTTACTGAAAAGTCAGTCAAATGGGAGTGGTGTTGAAGTGCTAGTCCATTATCCCTCCATCACTTCACCAACGTTGCATTCAGAGAGCACTTTATTTGTTTCCTCACCTAATAATTTCCACCTTTTATGTGATCTTTCACACAGTGGAAAAGCCATTTGTGGAAAACTCACAGAATCTAGAGGAAGTTTAGCACCCAATTCCATGTTTGCTTCCAGAAAAAATCCATTTGCAACCCAGAAAATCACAGGAGCTTTCCACTGGTGAAATTTGAGGTGGCATTCCAGCATGTAGTTCTTTCGTGTCCTGTAAAATTTAGCAAGGGGCAGCAGACACAACATTTAGAGGGTAGTATATCGAATACAAAGCCACAGTTCCACAACAGAGCAGGTAATACAATTTAAAAGGCTTTGGGATAGAAGTGCTAACAGTATAATCAGGAAAACGAAGTAATTCCCATGTCTGAATGTACTCAGTGTTCCTCCCCCAAAATACCCAGCTGCTGACCCAAGGAGTCTTTGTGATTTACTCTTCCCATCTTATATAAAGAACTGGGAGATATGCTGCCAGAACCCAAACAAATGTTTAGAGCTAGGAAGGCCATTTGTGATTGGCTTATGGTCTAGAGCCAAGCTGGGATGGGGAAGAAGTGGAAACAAGTGTTACAGCTGGGATGCAAAAGGGAAGTCAGAGCAGAGCAGAAGGCATGAAGACTCGCCCAGGAAAGTGATGACGGATCAGAAATCAAAGCTGCAGAAAACACAACTGGGATGAAGAATAAACAGCAGATGGTGGCTTTTGAAAAGACAAAGTGTTAGAGAACAAGCTTGCGATTAATAGAGTGCTCATTTAGGGAATAAGCCATATTTGGCCCACTAGAAGCTACCAGGTGTGAGCAAGGAAACAACCTCTAGGAAAGCCATCATATAGCAAGGCAGGGCTCAGCTGTTGCAACTGGGTAGCTCCTCAGGGAAGACAACTTGACTGAAAGCTGGCTGAGCTATGCATGTGATTCCTGGCTGATTGATGTCATTTCTTCAGTGATGGCTTCTGTCCGAGTTAGATTGTGGAACAACATACATCTGTTTCCTCCTTTCAGGCAGGATCGAGGCTTTGATATATATTTTCAACTAGTTCTAGGTTGCTCTGTAGTACGGTTGCCATATTTCAGAAGGTGAAAATCCAGACACATCCTCTGGGTGCAACATCTGCGCATCCAGGCTGCCCGTGTTACACATTGTATGACATGCAAACTAAGGGATGGCACATATCCTACCATATCTACAGAGGGTGTGTGAAGTGGCCACATTATTCTGTAGAAACAGAAACGTACAGTAGTACCTCTAGTTACATAAGCTTTAGGTTACAGACTCCGCTAACCCAGAAATAGTACCTCGGGTTAAGAACTTTGCTTCAGGATGAGAACAGAAATTGTGCAGCGGCAGCAGTGGTGGCATGACAGCAGTGGGAGGCCCCATTAGCTAAAGTGGTGCTTCTGGTTAAGAACAGTTTCAGGTTAAGAACGGACCTCCGGAACGAATTAGGTATGTAACCAGAGGTACCACTGTATTACTATTTATTTACTTAAAGAGTTTCAGCAAAACTAAAAGTACTACTATGACGCGTACAGACGACAGGGACAATGCACAATGATTGGGAAAACAGTAATAGCATTGTAATTGAGTAGCTTTCAGTGCCATTAGATGTTTTTAAAGCTATCAGGCCATTTTTCCAGCTCATTAAATTTATTTAGACATGATTAAATGTTTCAGAATTGCAGCTTGCATATGGCAAGCCTATGGTGCTATATATGCTGCAATGCCGTTGACAGCTGACACATCATTGCTTGCTTGTATCCTGCATTCTTTGTGTGGCCCGAGGCATCCGGCAAGTTGTTTGATGCTCTTGTGTGTCTGCCGTTTTTAAAACAAATACACACATTTGCATTTTTTTCTTGGAGGCTATTTGCATTCCTGTAGCCTAAATTGCTTTTTTAAAAAAGAAACAAAAACCCTTCACATCATCCCACCCCAGAATAACTATTAAAATCAGAACCTTGTTCCATAGCCAGCACTGTACTAATTGAGCAGGATGACATACTGTAGTCAAATACTCCCAAGTGTCAACATCACTCCTTAATTGCTTTTTGAGATTGTTGCTGATTAATGAATATTAATTGGTATAGCAAACACACAAGTAAGAAATTACTCCAAGCATTCAGTATGGAGTGTGTAGCAGAGTTCTTCCAATTGAGTCCCCAGGCTATGTCGTGCTAAAAAGCAAAATCCATCAACACACTTCCTAGGTTTTTAGGGTCCCTTGAAATGTCTGCTGTGGGGTTGCCATATTTATTTATAATTCCCCCCCCCCCAGGTTGTTGAGTTTCTTTTTTTCTGAGCTTTTTTGGCAAAATGAAGTTTTTGAGATATATATATTTTTAGGAAAATCACCCAAAACGACACTGCCAACATGGGTTGCCAGACATCTGGATTTTCCCAGACATTTTAGTTTAATTCTGGATGTATAGCAACCCTAGTCTACTGATATTTTCACCAGAGCAGGGAAATTCAATTTTCCCTCAAATTTCACTTTAGGCAAAATTTGGTGGTAAGGCTATTAAAAAATTATTTCCTCCTCTTAATTTATTCCTTTGGCATTCTTGGTGGTATCCCTTTTCCACATGAGCCCTGACAGAAATTAATGCACTAATTGCCTACATAGGAGCACAGGGGAAGAAAACTTCCCTCTTGATTTCTATACAGCTAGGAGAAATGTAGCAGTCTTCCAACTCCCCTCTCTCCCCCCCCCCCAGCAAAAAGGGAGACTGACGTGCTCTTCATTCACCTTGGGGCAAATGCATTTTAACAAGTGAGAAAAATAATTTTCACTTAACTTAATCAGCAATGTATCACCATGATTCATGACTCTCAGTGCTCTTTTAATAGTGTGAAAGGCAAGATCAGGTTTCTCTCAGATCTTCTGGGAGCAAGATTCAAGTTGAATGGGTGATACATTCAGATAGTTAAACAGGTCCGTCTTGAAGAAGGATATCACCTGTTTGATCTTGTTGTTATTTAATTTTTAAGAGTGGTGATGTGGTCTAAACCAGTGTTTCCCAACCTTTTTTGGGCAAAGGCACACTTGTTTGATGAAAAAAATCTCGAGGCACACCACCATTACAGCCCCGTGACGTCAGTGCGCAGCGTCACGCCGGGAGGGACGCACGAAAGTGTAAGTTTCAATTTTTTCCCCTCCCCCTTGCCGGGGAACCTCCAAGCTTTGGGGGGGGGAGGAGGCAGCAAAGCGAGGCAGGAAGGAGAGCGCGGCTTGGCTGGGTGAGCTTTGGCAGGGGCAGGGAATGAGAGCCGCGAGGCGGGCGCTGCGGACGGAGGCGCTGCCCGCTGAGCTCGCAGGCAGCCAGGCAGGCAGACGGCGAGAGCCCCGCGCTGGGCGGCCTCTCCTCGCCACCGCCGCCCCGCCTCTCGTCGCCCGACTCGCCCGCCTCCCTCCAGGCAACATCTCGCGGCACACCAGGCAACATCTCGCGGCACACTAGTGTGCCGCGGAACAGTGGTTGGGAAACACTGGTCTAAACCACTGAGCCTCTTGGGCTTGCCAATCAGAAGGTCAGCTGTTTGAATCCCCGCGATAGGGTGAGCTCCTGTTGCTCTGTCCCAGTTCCTGCCAACCTAGCAGTTCGAAAGCACACCAGTGCAAGTAGATAAATAGGTACAGCTGCGGCGGGAAGATGAACAGCAGTTCCATGTGCTCTGGTTTCCGTCACAGTGTTCCATTGTGCCAGAAGCGGTTTAGTCCTGCTGGCCACATGACCCAGGAGCTGTCTGTCGGCAAACACCGGCTCCCTCAGCCTAAAAGCGAGATGAGCGCTGCAACCCCATAGTTGCCTTTGACAGGACTTAACCATCCAGGGGTCCTTTACCTTTTACCTATTTAATTTTTAAAAGATACTTAAACATGATAAAGTGAATAGACTCTAAGTCACCTCTCCTATCTTTTAAAATGTTTGCGAAGCCTCTATAACTAAGATGTTGTGATCTATGGAAATTGTATTTATTTACTGGCACTGATGGGAGGTTCCCTTTAAATGCAAATAGAAGCTTAGGAGGGGCACTTTTGGTGAAGGGCATGGCAGAGAAAGAGTTATATGTCCCTTTCCTAATAATAATAATAATAATAATAATAATAATAATAATAATATAATAATAATATAATATAATATAATAATAATAATAATAATAATAATAATAATAATAATAATAATAATAATAATAATAATAATAATAAATTTATTATTTATACCCCGCCCATCTGGCTGAGTTTCCCCAGCCACTCTGGGTGGCTCCCAGTCGAGTGTTAAAAACAATACAGCATCAAATATTTAAAATTTCCCTAAACAGGGCTGCCTTCAGATGTCTTTTAAAAATAAGACAGCTGCTTATTTCCTTGACATCTGCAATTTATAGAAACAAAAAAGTGCATGTGATTGTGATTACTAGTTACCCACCCTTCACTCTAAGGTCTGAGGGTGGGTTACAACAATAAAAACGTAACATTAATATTAGAACACAACATTACACAATAGTATAAATCATCGAAACAAAATTACAAAAAATAAGGTGGTTCCTAAAAATATACACCTCAAGCGTCAAAAGCCAAAAATTGCATCCACAGTCACTCACACTCACAGACGCTCTTTGCACCAGTCCTGCATCAAGAACAGAAGGGAGAGTGGGGTGCACTGGTGAAGGAAGAGGGGGGCAGGGGAAGCACACTGCCCCCGGTACCACGATCCCAGTGGGGTGTCATCGCAGCTGCCTTCTCCCTGTGCTCCCCCACAGGCGGCGCACCATGTCCCCAGGATGCTCGTCAGCCCCGCCCCCGCCCCCGCCTGCTCTCTGCCCCCGGTGTCAGAGCATGAAGCTACGACACTGGTGGGGCATGTTTGATGTAGAAATGGCTCAGCCAGAATGAAGACATATAAATATAAAAACGACTCCATCATTCAAATGAAATCTTTCTGAAATTTTATTTATTTAATAACTGTATACCCTGCTTCCCACCGCAAGTCTTAAATATGATTATGGGGGGGGGATAAAACCTACTATATATATATATATATATATATATATATATATATATATATATATTCACAACTTCAATGAAAACATCAGAGAGCAGAACATTAGGACAACATTCGTGGTGCAAAGGTTCCTGAAACAGAACTGTTTTAACTTGGTGTCTGCAAATTAGCAGGGATGGTGTCTGCCTGATTTCTAATAGCTGCGGTTTAGCCAGGCACCTAAGACAAGGCGCCAAGGCCTAAAACGTGGGGGTTTTGGGGGAAAGAATGAGGACAAGTAGAGACTGCTGAAGCCTGACAGTTGGCAGAAGCATTAGAGAGACAAGAGCAACACAAACATACTCATTTAAAGGTGATCAAGAGGATAATCCAGAACAAGTGGCAGAAGCTAATAATTAAAATATTTGCATCTCTCTCTCTCTCTCTCTCTCTCTTTCTCTTTCTCTCTTTTCTTTTAATTAAAACAATTTCAATTAATGAGCAGGACTTGAATAGCTGTGCCAAAAGAAAAAAAAGATTAAGAATAAGCTTAAGAAATAAAAAGGGGATTTGAGTCTGTTACAAAGAAACTCAGAAAAATAGATTAATATTTGAGCCAAAAAATGGAACCAAATGAGGGGTTTTCTCTACTGGTCAGAAGAAAGAAAACGAGGATAATACGTTTATCACAATTTATCCAAGGGGGCAGGTATCAATGATAAAGTGATAAAAGTTTCAGTATAATATAGAATAACAAAGTTATATGCATCTATTAATATGTATCCCTGTTACCAGCAACCTTCTTTCTCAGAAATGAAAAAGGGCTGCGGGATTTTCCTGAGTTTGAGTGGAGGGAACATAGGAGCCAACTCCGAGGGGCTGAGGAGTCTTTCCCCCTGGATAAAATATTTGAGGGGGTGAGGCCCCAAAAGGTTAATGGGCATTGCCATTCAAATGGTATGCATGCACAGCGTCAGGTGATTGACTATGTAGGTGTGGGGCTTACCTGCTCCCCCATTTTATTCAAGTTGGCACCCCGGGAGACAATGTGAACAGTGTAATTCATTAGTAAGTAACAAGCCTGCATTCTAACACCCCTACAAAAACTTTAGATTAGGTTTTTAGAATAATATACATTCATTAACATATAACCCCATTAAATCCCATTAAAGGTAAAGGGACCCCTGACAATTAGGTCCAGTCATGGCCGACTCTGGGGTTGCGGCGCTCATCTCGCTTTATTGGCCAAGGGAGCCGGCGTACAGCTTCCGGGTCATGTGGCCAGCATGACTAAGCTGCTTCTGGCGAACCAGAGCAGCGCACGGAAACACCGTTTACCTTCCCGCCAGAACGGTACCTATTTATCTACTTGCACTTTGACGTGCTTTCAAACTGCTAGGTTGGCAAGAGCATGGACCGAGCAATGGGAGCTCACCCCGTCACATGGATTCGAACCACCGACCTTCTGATCGGCAAGTCCTAGGCTCTGTGGTTTAACCCACAGTGCCACGGATATGTGATTGTACAAATCTTTTCTAACCATTCTCCATGGTTAGGTGTCATTGGTTAGGTACCATTGTTCTTCTTGACTAGAAAGCAATGCCATCAGAATAAATGTCTCTTGCAAGAAGAATTTACGTTCCCTCAAATTCCAAAGTTAATTGATGATTCTCGCCCCTTCCGCCTCGATCCCACAGGAAGTATGAGCTAGGTTGCAATCTGCAGAGAGTGGAAGGGAGCACAGGGTTTGCATGACAGCCAAGCAGCCTTATTATTATGCATTCATGATTATTTGTGCTCATGATGCAATTGGGACAGTCATACTTAACCCTGCTTTCAATGCCATTTGGCCTGCAAAGATTTTAAGGTAGTCTCCCTGCTTCATTTCCAATCAGTGCTTGTCCCATAATTTCCTGTTGAGATCCCATAACCGTGTCTATCACAATTGTTCTCCTTTCTTTTTGTTCCTCTTGTGCTATGCTAAAGCCCCTCTGGACAGAAATAATGTGGTAACATTGAGGAAGCATCGTAGAACAAACTAATGCAGAATAAACCCAGTGCTAAAGCATTATGATTGTGTTGATAAGTTGCAGAATATACCCACAATAAAACATCAGGCAATAAAACATCATACTTGCAAAATGAAGACTCGGAATAGTTAAAACCTTGACAGGAAAAAACTGGATGGTGAACATTTAAAAATGAAAATGTTTCAAAACTGAAAATAAGGCAGGCCATATTTGGGTGAACAAAAAGAGAGTTCTTAAAGAAATGGCTAATTATGCCTCAATCTTTGAAGATATAACAAACTAGCTTGTAGTTGATATATATCAGACTTTAGATAGTTCTGCACAGCTTGAATTTGGTAAGATTAATTGATTTTTGAAAGATTGCCCATTGCAAAGTTGTCTGTGGAGAACATGGAGAGATCGGAAGCCACACTCCTTTTCAAATAGAAGAGAGAAAGAAAACTATTAACCATCTTAAGAACAACAAAGCTCACAGTGGAAGGGACTCTCAGTAGACTGGTGTAAGATCTTTGCAAATCAGCTTATTTCTATAATGATAAACAAAAGTCTCATTTTGAAGATGAACCCCTTCCCATCTTTGGCAGGTGGCAAGGATTATCTTAATCCCTAAATATCATCAAAAGCTTAATTCTGTAGAATCATATTGCTCGTAGCTCATTTAGATTACCAATCACCAAAAACTGAAGCTGTTGCAAATTGTTATAGCCTCTACTCCTACACAGACACACAGTTGTAGCCCCATGTCACATTTCGTGTATCAGGGGGGTGTCTCTAACCATGGTGATGATGTACAGAGGACTGCTGTAGAGAAGAGAGCAGGAAGTGTCCGAACTGGAAGTGTCCATCCATCCAAGTCAATATTGGTCTAATAATCTGCTTAAATATGAGTCACTAGTAGAATAAAAAATAGTGTCTTAGAAAATCCATGAGTTCTTGAACTTTTGAAGGCATTTAGGGCAAAATGTATCCCATCTCTAGTAACTTGATCTAACAAAACGTATCATCTTGGATCCTATCATCTGGTTGCTGGGAGAAGGGAAATGCCCATATTCCACCAGCAGAAGTTCTTTCATGGTACAATGGTACCTCGGGTTAAGTACTTAATTTGTTCTGGAGGTCCATACTTAACCTGAAACTGTTCTTAACCTGAAGCACCACTTTAGGTAATGGGGCCTCCTGCTGCTGCCATGCCGCCTGAGCACGATTTCTGTTCTCATCCTGAAGCAAAGTTCTTAACCTGAAGCACTATTTCTGGGTTAGCAGAGTGTGCAACCTGAAGCGTATGTAACCTGAAGTGTATGTAACCCGAGGTACCACTGTATATTGAATCCAAAACAGCCTGTTTTTAATAATACAGTGGTACCTCAGGTTACGGACGCTTCAGGTTACAGACTCCGCTAACCCAGAAATAGTACCTCGGGTTAAGAACTTTGCTTCAGGATGAGAACAGAAATTGCTCGGCGGCAGCAGTGGGAGGCCCCATTAGCTAAAGTGATACCTCAGTTTAAGAACGGACCTCCAGAATGAATTAAGTTCTTAACCCAAGGTACCACTATATAGGATTTGCTTCTGGGTTGCCTGTATGGGCAAACGTCAGGCTTCCTGGATCTTTCTTTGTTGGAACTGCAAGATCTACAAAGCAGAAGCAGGTCTAGAAGACATACAGTTAGATTTAAAGGACAGAGTTCCACTGTGCACAATCCTGATTCCAGGAATTTGTTTTCAGAACTTATGTGAGGTCACAGATCTTTCACAGGAAAGTCCACACTTCATCCACATTCACCATGCATTTAAAGCACTATGATACCAATCATGGCTGCCCCCAAAGAATTATGACAGCTCTAGTTTGTTAAGAGTACTCAGAATTGCTAGGAAACCTCACAGAGGTACAATTCCTAGAGTGGTTTAGCAATCAGTCTCTCTTCCCAGCATAGCAAAACAGATTTGGAACTGATTTCTAAACTTACCGGCAAAGTTTTGATCCTGGTGAATAATTTAGAGGGCTCGTAAAAGACCACCTCAGACAAGAAGGGAGCTCTCCTCAGACAAGAAGGGAGCCCTCCCAAAAAATCTTCACTGACTTGAATCAAAATCAGAGCCAGAGGAGAGCTATTGGCTTCTTCCCCCTGTTCCCCAGACTTCGCATTCCCAGAAAGATCCTCCACTAGCTTCTCAAAACTCCTTGCCATTCCTTGGCAAGGGGCAGAAATTATGAGGTACACAGTGGTAACATGTAGAGAGGAGAAGAGAAGGCCTTGGCTCTTCTCTCCCTCTTCAACAGGGGGTGCCAACTTGAATAAAATATTTTGAGAGCCCAGTTAAGCCCTGCCCCATGTAATCAATCACATGACACAGTGCACACATACCTTTTGAATGGCAGTGCCCATCAACTTGGGGGGGTGGCCCCCTAAAATATTTTATTGGGGAGCCAAAGCCCCCACGGCCCGTAGGAGTTGGCTCCTATGCTCTTCATTGTCCTGGTGTGCTGAGCACCAGTACACGAGGGCCCAAGGCCCATGGAAAATGTAATTCTCTTAAGGGCTACTACAGTTATTTCAACAAAGTGCCTTGCAGTCTAGTTTAATCCAATCCAACTTCAGTCCAGAACATCAAAGTTAAAAAGATGGACAGCTCCCGGCCAGAGGGAATCTGAGTTACTATGAAAATCTTCCTAATTTTGTTTGAGAGATCCCAATTCTTCTTCCATTTACATCAATAATAATTTTGCAAATGGTATATATGTAAGTCGGATGAGGCACTTTATCCTAGCCTGCTACTCAATTACTAGGAGCTTTGCTGTTTCCATTATATTCCTCACTCCATTTGCTTGTTTCTCCGATGTCAGACTGATGGATCTTAAATTGCTTCATCCTTTCTCTACCCCCACTCCCTCTCTGTTCTGCTTTCAGTCACTTTCCCTCACCGTGTAAGAATTATAGTTTAATTTATTTTAACCAGGAAAGTTCTCATCTCATTTATTTCCTGTAGCTTCTGCGATGGCTGTTGTATCAGTATTTGTTTTTCAGCCCCAAGATGCCTCTCACCCCCTTGCATCATTTATTAGGCTAAGATGGTTCTTGCTGACTCAGGAAGGAGTTTGTCATGGGAGACTAATATGTTGTCCTTCCCAAGGAGATTAAGGATTTGAAGTAGCTTTTAACAGCAGAGGGAGTGAGGGGAATAGGGGAAAATTCTCCATTCTGAACAGATCAGATTGTTTCCTGCATGCTGATATTGAAACATCTCCTACCCCCTAAGTATGAGAGAACTAAAACAATGAAAATACTGAAATATTTGTTCCATTCTCTCTTTTTATTATTATTTGAATTTATTTTACGACACACATACACACATTAAACATAATAATAATAATAATACATAATCAACACTAAAACTTACAAAACAACAAAAACAGAAATACAACTAAAATATTGTTACTTACAAAAAATTATACAAACAAATTAACATAAATATATATACCATACTTCATTTCTTCTTTTCTTCCAATTGACTTCCTTCATCCTCAACATGGTTCTCTTTCCGTTTTTGGTAAACTGCTTCCTTCTTAATTCCTTCTTACCTCTTTTTCTTTCTATTTTTGACTTACATACCTTAATTTATTTTGCAGAAGTTAATCAAAACAAGTCCAAGTATTAATTTGAGAGCACAGCTTTTTAATATTTTTGCCAGTCTTTTTGAAATTTTTGTTTGGGCTGATCCCTGATAGCTTCTGTCAATCTGGCCAATTCAATATAATCCAATAATTTATCTTGCCAATTTTTTTTGTCGGTATTATTTCTTTTTTCCATTTTTTGTCAATTAATGTTCTCACGGCCCCTGTAGCATAAAAGAATATATATTTTTTGTTTTCTCTGGCTATTTCTGTATCAAGTATCACCAATAAATTTGTTCCATTCTCATTCTGGAGCATGATCAACTCCAACAGTACCATTAACACACACACACCCCTACCTCAATAAATAGGTGTTTGCATTAGTTTTGGGAGGAATGAAAAACTAAACTGAATGAGGCCTATTTAGTTCAGTTTAGCCCCAGCCTAAAACAAAGACCACAATCAGCAAATGGATACAACTGGGTACTGTTTTCAGTATCCAATTTATATCTGTTCATCACTCTTTTAGAAGTGGGGGAGCTTACCTTTAAGTGGTTGTCTGCAGAGCTGATTTCAACAACGGCTTCCAGCAGGTCCCATGCCTGAGTGTCCTGGGGCATTTAGCAGGGGTGGCGGTGGCAGCCCTCAGTGGAAAGAAGGATTGGATTCAGCTCACATTTTTAGGCAATTTTACTTTCACTTTCTGAAATGATACCGTATTTTTCCGTGTATAAGACTATGTTTCCCCCCCAATTTATTAAGTTTAGAATTGGGGGTCGTCTTATACATTGGGGCGTATTTTAAACACTCAATGTTTAAAATATTTATTTCTTAATTTTGGGCTCAAAAATAGAGGTTGTCTTATACATTGGGGAGTATTCTAGACAGGAAAAATACGGTACATGGAGCTAAACACAGGCATCTTCAAAAATTCACACTTCTCTGAATTTTGCAATGCAGTACCCAATGTGTACAAAAATAGGGTGAAGTGTGCATAGAAATGCATATGTTAATAGTGTTGGTATTAGAATTGGGGCTGTGCAAACATTTCACCCCTCCCCCCCTTATGTATCTGAGCCAAACTAAGAGGAACCCGACCTGGCTTCACCCTGAATCAATTCAGTGGGTGAACCTAATATTTAACTAGGGTTTTTTAAAACCCTAATTAAACATATGATCAGGAGGTCATGGGAAAGGAAGGAAATGCTGACTTCTCCACCCTACTGATCACACGGTGAGCGGGAGAGCTCAATCCTGCAGGTTGTTGCTTCACATGTGCTTTCCTGCAGGATTGAATCCTCCACTAACCAGTGGACTCTTTTCCTACAGGTAGCAGAAGCTCCCGAAAGGCACTTTTCCCTGTCCCCTCCCCATCAAGTGAGCAGGAAGGCAGAAAATACTGCCTTTTAAAAATATCACTGGCATGTAAGGTTAAGGTTCTTTGCAAAAGGAAGAAGTCCTGTGTGCAGATGATGCTTTCAAAAGACAGCCTTTATCCCCTCTCTCCTTTTGGAAACAGTGGCTACCCATGAGAAAAATACTTATCATTAACCTTTTTTTAAAAAAGGTCTTTCAGACAGTTCTAAGAGTAGCACAATAGCTGACAGCAAATGACATTGTGGCATCATCTGATGTCATAATGATGTCAGGTGATGGACAGGTGATAGACCCTGCCCACCTCTGAAACCTGGCTCACCAGGGGGTAACAGGATAAAGATCTGGCCCTCTGGCCAGAAAAGGTTCCTTACCCTATTTCTATAGGGAAGAATGCCATCCCTCAAATGAAAAGCTTACCAATTTCACTGTTTCCCCCCATGGGAGATACAGTTCCCAAGACCTTGGTTCTCTAGGAGGGTTGCCAAGGTCCATGTGAACTACATCTCCCATGTATCCTTCTGTCAAGTGCAGAAAGAGAGAGGTTGTCAAGGATGCGGATGCTGGACTGTGCCCATTCCAAGCCTGTACTGTAAAGGGGTGGGTTTAGCTTGAATCCTAACAGGCCCTGGTTTTCTGAACTGAGGCAACATGTATGTTACTACTCACCACCATATTCATGTTCAAACTTCAGCACCCCTGGTTTTTACTGCCTTTGTAAAAGTTTCAGGCATTCATTGTATCAGCAGAGCTATCATTTTTACCCGTTGCTTATTATAGTTCACATTGGTTATTGTCCTTTGTGTGGTGTGTTATTGCCCAGGTTTGCCATGGATTAATATCATTTTACATTCCCCACTCCCCTCTTTTTTGCCTGCATTTGTAGTAGGACTTTCATTGTAGCCCTATAAGAGACTAAAACCGAAGAGCCTGCCTTCAAGTCTTGTGTCAGTGAAGCTTTATTAGAACAATTTCATTATGCAGCGTTGATAGTCTTTCTTTCTCCCGGAGGGTTTCCCTTGTTAATGACCACATATTGCTTGCCAGCTTAGAAAATGGAAGTATAATAAGACTAATGTCTACATTCACTTTGCAGTTTTTTTTTGGGGGGGTGAAGGTACTTAGTTATGCCAAGTCTGCAAAATAACTTCCTTTTCCTCTGAAGTAATAAACATGAAATATTTATTAACCTAAAACAACATCATCATCATCATCATTATTATTATTATTATTATTATTATTATTATTATTATTATTATTTACAATATATATTACCTACCCTTCACCCGAAGTTCCCAAGGCAGGTAACAACAATTAAACACACTATTTAAAGGCACCATTTAAAACAACTTAAAATTACAAAGATAAGGTGGGTCCTAGAAATATACATCTCAAGTGTCAAGAACTAGGATAAAGAGCTGCATCTTCAGCATCCCTTGAAAGCTACGTAACAAAGGTGCTAGACACACATCTGTGGAGAGGGAGTTCCACAACTTAGGGAGTGCCAACCGCCCCCCCCCCAAGCTATTGAGATCTGTGGAACAACCAAGAGGGCCCGCTCTGCTGACTTTCACACCCAAGAAGGTCTATAGTAGGAGGCAGTCTTTCATATATTTAGGATCTGAGTTATTTAGGGCACCCTGAATTGGGCCTGGAAACAAAATGGCAACCAGTGCAGCTCTTTTAAAACAGGTGTTATGATATTTGGAGGGGAACCCCAGCCACAAATCTGGCTATCCGTGTTGGAAAAGGGACTTTGTTAGGATTCCTTTACTTCTCCATCAGAGGTGGGTACCTGTAGATCTCCAGGTGTTCTTGGACTCCAACTCCCATCATTCCGGTCCATTGGCTATATTGATGTGTGCTGATTGGAGTTGGAGTCCAGCAATAGCTGGAGTGTCACTGGTTCCTTATCCCTCTTCTAAGTAAACTGGAGCATCATTGATATATGCACAGAATTTGCACTGAAGGGAGAGCATTTAGGAAACGTGCAGAGCACCACGTCATTCTTTGCGAATGATCTGACATAGAGCTCCATCCTTATCATATTTATGTGGAAATGAGCTGCATTGATTTTAGGGCTGCTTGCTTCCAGTTCAGGATGCTCAGTATAGTCAGACCTAAATCACACAAAAAAATGCACTGAGCAACACGGAAAGACACTGAGACAAGCCCCCTCCAGCAGCGGCAAATCCCAGTAATAACCAGAGTTCAAGCACTGCTGTGCTCCTGGCAGTCACTCTGCATTTGGTATGAAGAGCAGTTTCAACAGCTTCCAAGTAAGAAGCTACAAGCCCCAGGTACCTCGTTCTCTTCCTGGCCGATGCTGCGACAGATCAAAGTCTCTGAAAGACGAGAGGCCAGGGAGAAGGGTTTCGTATTTATTTATTTATTTTATTTATTGCATAGCTCTCTCCAGTCAAGTGTGCTTGTATATCAAGGCCTTAAGAAGCATGCCGTAAAGGCACGCAAAAACTTTCTGGAGTAGATTTCACAAATGCGATTTCTTGGCGGAAGCTGCTAACGAAGTGTTATCATCAGGATAGACAGCTGTGATCAATATCTTTCCCTGACATCTTGAAATGCTTAAGCCCCCTGAACGCTGTCTAGACATTGCCTCCTTCAGGATATTTCAATCTTTAATTATTAATCGAATGGACGGGAACAGCTTGATTATTCCTTGTTGTGGGAACCCTTGGAGGAAGATACAAAAGCGCGTTGTGAGAATTAGCAAGAATCGAAAGATGCCTAAAGCCATATATAACGCTCCTCATGTAAAAGCCTGTGGATGGATAACCGGAATCAGCCGTGTGTGCTAGCAAGGCCACCTAGCTTCGTATGAAATAGTTCGGCCCATGATTTATCCTCTCGCTTTTGCTCTTGAGTATTATGAGCATCCATAATGCTGAAATGAAAGAATAATTTTAAAGCCCTTACCCTAATGTTGCTCTGCCTGTAGTAGCAACTGGATGATTCAGTGCCCAAACTCCTAATCCCCTTTCCTGTGCTGTTACCCTATCAATGGACATATCAGGGGTAGTCACTGTGGCAGCATCCTGATGTTTTGGAATATTATTCCCACCATCCTGTCAGGCTTCAGGGAATCTCATCTCCCTCCCTCAAGGCTGGCAGCCAAAGATGGGAAAACAAGACATTCTTACCATGGTATATTATTCAATATTCACAGAGAGAGACGGATGATACTGCCTCTCACATAATGGCGTTTCTCCAAGTAAAGTCCCACCCCCTACATCTCTATTATTCTACTATTCTACGTCACCCCTGTGTCAGATAATCTGAGCTTTCTGTTCTACTACTCTCAATGCACACCTGGTCCTGGAAGGAGGGGTCAGGAATGCTTTCCAAAAACACTGAGTCTGTCATCTGTCTCTCCCCTGGTGCTTCTTCTTCCTGCTGTTCCTCTCCCAACATTTTCCAGCTTCTCCCCTCTGCAGCCTCTGAACTATGACCCTCTACAAACCGCTGTTCTAAATCTATACTGTCCTCCTTTTCTCGGGAAGGTTCAGGAGAAGGAGGGCAGCCACCAGCATTCCTTCTCAGTCCAGCCCCTGGCACATCCCTTACTTTGCTGACTAGGACTGATGGGAGTTGTAGTCCACAACATCTGAAGGGCACCATGTTGGTTACACTTGAAATATAAGTCTGAATAGAACAGTAGGCTATACAAAGAGATTTTTGGACTGTGTGGCTCATACTACTGGAAGTGGAGCAGGCCTACCGCTGACTTCCTGCACCCTCAGGTTTTTTCCAACCCTTCTTGTGGGTGTCAGAGTGCCCCCTTTTTAATGGACTGATGTTAATGGACTGTTCACTTTGACTAAGGATGGGGATTGGGCTGCATCCCACTGAGTCATATTCAGAGCACATCCACTGAAATCAATGGGCTTAAGTTGGTCAGGTCTTTTGACGTCAGTGAGTCTTCTCTGAATACAAGTTAGATGGATACAATCCATTATTTTCCATTTGGAACACCTTTTAATTGCTTTTGTTCACAGTGAGAACAATCTGGGCTCAGACTATAGTCGAAGGCATCAATGCAAAGCTTTCAAAACTGCATAGAGTATGGGCATACCTGCTTTGCAGCAGAATCCTCAACTGTAGGCATGAATAGTGGAGAAAGGTCTAGTAGGAGTATTGAATGATGTGTGCCTCATATCATGGCTCTTTGCACATGGTTCCAGAATGGATGCAGGGAAATGTAGTGAAGGAGTCGACACCATTCCACCTGATTTGGACTAAAGCACTGTATCGAAATATTGCTCATTTTATGGAAACTGCAGCTGAGCTGAAATTTCTCCAAAGGCTTCCCTCCCCACAGCTGAGAATATTTCAAAGATTTTTCTTTTTGCACCCTCCTACAAAAAGGTCACTTTGCAGAATTTTCTTCAAACATTCTTCAACATTTATTTTAAGTGGCAGCTACAGTTTCCTCCCATAAGGCCTCTGAATGATACCAGATTTATGTCATTGACCCAGGTCCATGCAAAATGGCAACCAAGCTCCCAGTATAGCTGTGGCTGCAGGGTGCCTTTTAGCAGTAGCACTAAAATGCGGGTGGCACTGTGGTCTAAACCACTGAGCCTCTTGGGCTTGCCAGTCAGAAGGTCGGCGGTTCGAATCCCTGCAATGGGGTGAGCTCCTGTTGCTCTGTCCCAGCTCCTGCCAACCTAGCAGTTCCAAAGCATGCCAGTGGAAGTAGATAAAGAGGTACCACTGCGGCGGAAAGGTAAACAGCATTTCCATGAGTTCTGGTTTCCGTCACGGTGTTCCATTGCGCCAGAAGCGGTTTAGTCATGCTGGCCACATGACCTGGAAAACTGTCTATGGACAAATGCCAGCTCCCTCGGGCCTGAAAGCGAGATGAGAGCTGCAACCCCATAGTCGCCTTTGACTGGACTTCACCATCCAGGGGTCCTTTACCTCTTTACCTTTACCTTTAGTAGTAGCATTGCCATGGATGGCAAAGAGGGTGTGGCTGCAAGCAAGGGCTTCCTCTCCCAGGTGGGGAAGAGCTGCTATGCTAGCTTCCTGGCAGATGGGTCATGATTGCTTACCGAGAGGGGGAGGAATGAGGTGGCAGGGAAGTTGGCATGGTGCAAACACACTGGTAGAGCCAATCCAGCACTCCTCTTGGTGTGTTTGCACCTAACTGGCTTCCTTACCATCTTGCTCCCCAATCTCTATGCACACACACACACACACCAACCAAACCTTCTACTCTTTTGGCAACCACCTTCCCCTCACATCTGACCACCCCAGCGCTGGATTTAGGTTTGATGAGGCCCTAAGCTACTGAAGGTAATGGGGACCTTTATATGTCGAGCTGCCCTTTGTCAACAACAAATTGTTGCTGTTTTTTGTGTTATATGCTGTATGGTAATTTATGGACCTAATAGGTATCTAAAGCCATAATGGGATCAAAATAAATAATTTATGTATTACATGAAATCAATCAGTAGGCATAAGACTCATACCCTTAGTCTATGCTGCCTGATCATCAGTCTACAAGCACTCTTTAATATTAGATAACAGGTACAACAGCTTGACCTACATTCAACTGTGCTGCACTGTAGTCTGTAGCTGCATGCTACATGTTGCCATGCAGCCAGTCTATGCAGAATGTAGAAACCCTATATATAGAAATGAGCAAACCAGTGATATTTTAGGGAGCAGGCTAGCAGGCGGGGCCCATTACTTACATCATAGGAGCCTACACAACACAAAACACTGTTGCTGTATTTATTTTATTATTTTTTTATCTCATATTTTGGAAATGTACATCCAGTTGTTGTTTTTATTTTTTAAAAAATTGGGGCCCCCAACAGAGTGGTGCACTAAGTTATAGCTTGTTTAGCTTATACAGTGGTACCTCAGGTTACATACGCTTCAGGTTACAGACTCCACTAACCCAGAAATACTACCTCGGGTTAAGTACTTTGCTTCAGGATGAGAACAGAAATCGTGCTCCGGTGGCGTGGCAGCAGTGGGAGGCCCCATTAGCTAAAGTGGTGCTTCAGGTTAAGAACAGTTTCAGGTTAAGTATGGACCTCCGGAACGAATTAAGTACTTAACCCGAGGTACAACCCCCTGCCTTTACACTTCAATGAACTCTCCTCTCTCCCCTCCCAGGTTACCCCAACCCCCACCCCCTTGTGGGACTGATAGTGTTGGGGTGCTTCACAAAACACTTGCTAAAATGCTGCAGGTACATTTAATTGGTCAGGAGCAGGAGCTTCACTCAGAAGCTTGTTAAATTGCTGGGTGAAGGTCCTCCTCGCTCATTCAATAAATAGTTTGCCTGGGCCGGCCAGCAACTCCCCAAGCTGCAGTTTTGTGCGGTCACCTGTCAGTGGTCGTGCAAATTGCAGAGCATGATGACACTTTACATTTTTATGTATATGGGAAGATCTATGGAGTAATAGCCAGTTAATTTTTCAGTTGCTGGATGTAGCTTAAGGAAATCTCTAAGCTATTCAACTCTGAAAGCCATGCTGTAAAGAAGAAGCTTAAGAAAGACTGATCCCTATCGTTTTACCTGGACTGAAACAGAACCTCAGTCTGTGTGCCAGAAAAAGAGAAAACTGTAACCCCACACTTGCAGATTCCTCAAATCCTTAAATAATACACTAGTGCCTGCCTCTGCAGCACCACATAAAGGTTTTTTTGTTGTTGTTGTTGTCTTCCTGTATAGTGCTGAAATGTTGCTAAGCCTATGGGCCTCTTGTTTTCGGCTCAATCTGTAACAACAGATGGAAATCATCTCTCAAGACTGCACTTTTCTCCAAGGCATTGGCTCCTAGTCCTTATTTCTCCCGTTTTTCCACAGCACTCAGGACTTGAGGCAATGGAGCCACCTATATTCCATCATGTTCTTTCTATAATTAATTTCAGTGAAATTAAAAAACTGACTGTTCCATTACTGACATAAAACTAGGAGCAACTTTTCTGAACTTCTAACGCCAATTTTCTTCCTGTCCTATTTCCTTCCAAATATACATTTTTAAAAAGAAAATCGCAAATATGAAAATCT
This sequence comes from Podarcis bocagei, assembly GCF_964188305.1. Taxonomy (NCBI): domain Eukaryota; kingdom Metazoa; phylum Chordata; class Lepidosauria; order Squamata; family Lacertidae; genus Podarcis; species Podarcis bocagei. The sequence goes on from NC_138130.1 coordinate 33,710,883, forward strand.
GGATTAAAAAAACAAAACCCTGTCCAAATGAAAACCACATTGTATTCGTGAATAGTAAGCAGCATGTATTAGATTTTCTGAAGGTAAATGTCAAGGAACAAATTAGAAAACTCATTCACTGGGTGATTAAAGTTACACTAGATGAACTTTATATGTAGTGGTAGCTTTGTGATGAGAAGGCTGCTGTGGAGAAAAGTAATGTGCCTTTCAAATGTGAAGACTGCCTGTGGCTGGAAGCAGTGGTGAGAGCCACAGTCGTCATGTGATAGTGACAACATCATGCAAAATGGGCCTAGGCTGCTACAGAGCTAAATTCCAAGGAAGGTGCTATTATATGCTGCTAAAGTCAGTGTGGCGTTTGCCTCCTAGGATGGGTCATAAGGAAAGGATTAAAATGGGTGTGACGTGATTGGCCAGTGAGAATGCAAGGGGGGAATAAAAGTTAGAGTGGGAGGTTTTGAAAGTCAGTTGAGGTTTTGGAGTTGAAGAAGGAAGAGAGAGGATTAGTTGTGGGTTGGTAGAGTTGTATTGTGAGAGAGTGAGAGGAATTGTTAGGTGGAGTCAGATAGATAGTTGGGAATAATCAGTTTGGAGTTGTTAGAAACTAAGAATAAGAAACTGCCAAGTAAAATTAACTGTAACCATAAGCTTGTTCCTGCATTTAAAATAAACTTGATTATTTGTTTATATTAACAACTGACTGGACTCCGTGTGTCCCCGTGAGATACGGGGTGGTGGCAGTGGAAAAAGCAATCGCAGTGGCGGCACAGGGTCAATAGACCGTCAAATGTCCAGGGGCCCTGTGTGTGATTGCCACAGTCAGCTTTCAGTAAAACCTATCCAGTTCCCCACACTAGTTAGAGAAAGTGCATTAAGAAGGCAGGTGGAGATACAAACACTTGGTCTGAAGTAGAGTGAAGGGAAAAAAATCAAAATCACAAAGTGATGCTTAAAGGTAACAGAAATTCAAAGACCACATATTGTAGAGTAAAACCGTAACTGCAATTTATTGCCAGCATATCTTGGGGGTATCAAAGCACTGACTCTTTAGAAGTGTTAAAGAGTTCTCAGGTCACCAAATGGTGGACAGTTCTGTTATCTTAAAAGGATACCTTGCATGGCTCATTGTTAAGCTACAGGTATGTCTTAAGGAAATTAAAATTGTCAAAGAATTTGATGTACAGGCAGCCCCCCGCCCCCGTTTATGCATGTTCAATGTGTGTGTGTCCTTGTGTGTGCACCAAAGCTAGAAATGACCCAGAAACATCATAAAAATGTCACTGAAATGTCACTAAGAGGGTGGAATGGGGGCAGGTTAAGGCAGGGGCAGCACAAGGTGTTTGCGGGCTTTTTAGTGGGTTTCAATTATATGTGATTTCACCGACACACGCAGTCCAGCAGAACATACCCCCCCCCAATAAATGGGCAGCTGCCTGTATATTTAATTCTTTATCTTTTGCAAATTAGCTGCAATCAGCCCTTCTGCTTTAACAGAATCTAACCAAAGCAAGCAGCAGGTGTCCAACAGTCAGGCAAACATCAAAATCTGTAGCCTTCTCTTCCTTCTTCTTTTAAACTTCATTTTCCACTAATCCGCAGTGGGGGCTCCCGTGTGTGTGTGTGTGTGTGAATGTAAAGCAACACTGGGCAGGCTGGCAATGGGTGGGTGATTTTGATAGAGAACTTAAATGCTTTGCTTTCCAGAGAGTCAACTTTTTCTGTAGTGTTTACTGATTTTATGCATCACAAAATTATCCCCAGGCAACCCCATGTTGGCCTAATTGGGGAGTAATTTTCTATTATTCAACCCTTCACAAAGTAATACCCTGTGTTGCCTATTATGTTTGCTTTCAAGAAAAGAATGGGAGACACAAGTGGTGAGGCAATCTAATACAGACTTTGTTGGGGGGGGGGGAGGTAAGCAATAAACATGCTCTTTCCCCCTCAAGATAGGCAATTTCATTTCAAGAAAACAACATCATTCCCACTTCGGCTACTTGTGTCCAAGTAGTGGTGGGGATGCTAGCAAATAGGCTGAATAAGTTAAGAATTATTTTCTTCTGAACAGTTACTGTATTTTTCCATATATAAGACTATATTTCCCCTATTTTTTCAAGTTTAAAATTGGGGGTCGTCTTATACACAGATAGTGCATATGGGGGATTTCTTTATTTGGGGTCCCAAAAGATGGGGGTCGTGTTATACACAGGAAAATACGGTACTCATGTTTTTTTAATGATACTGTGTTCTGCAGCAAAGCCCTGCACAAAATTTAAATGATTTAAAAATATGTCACCTTCTGGATTTGCCACTCTAGTTGGTTGGACATCAATCAGTAAGTCACAGTAATAATAATAATAATAATAATAATAATAATAATAATAATAATAATAATAATAATAATTTTTAATTATTTATATGCTGGTCATCTTGTTGGGTAGCCCCAGCCACTCTGGGCAGATAAGTAGTGCTTAGAGTGCTGGACTAGGACCTCGGATACCAAGTTTCAAATCCCCACTAAACAACGAAAAACACTGGGTAACCTTGGCCCATTCAGAGTCTTTTAGCCTAACCTACCTCACGAGATTGTTGTGAAGATGAGGAACAGGAGAATATGTGCACTGCTTTGAGCTCCTTGGAAGAAAAGTTGGATAAACTATCTTATATAATAAAGATGTAAGAATGTCATCACACAGCACCCATCAGATGATTTGTAGGGCCTCTTCACAATCCTGAATTTGCATGAAGTCCAGGGAAGGGTAAAGGAGCAAAAGTGAAGACAGGTTGCACAACAGCAGAGTTGATGAGAAAGGAGGAAAGTGATGTTTTAAAACAATGACACAAGTTTTTGTAAGGCAGGGATGAAAGGAACCGAGAGGAAACCAAGAATATTTGATGGCTCCACATCCTTTATCTCCCTCACATGAGGCAGCTGAGGAATGGAAGAGGGAGAATTTTAAGTAGGGCATAAATAGAGGAACATCGACATGGGGAGAAATGGTTGTTTGAAACAAAGGGAAAAAATGAGAGGAAAAATATTGTATTAAACAGTGGCTTAAGTTTGAGCAACAAACAGTGAATCCTAAGCTGGAGGTAGACAGTCCCTGAGAACTGAAACTGGTTTGACAGAGGCATTGCTTTCCATGGCGCACACACAAACATTTCATTTGGCCTACTCTCTCTAAAAAATTTATTATTATTATAATTTTTTTAAAAAAAACCAATACAGACGCCTGAGAAACCTGATGTGAGCTATGTGAGGCTGAAGCAGTGGTCCCATTTTTCAAACCACCTTTGATTCTCAAAAGTAGAAACATATGATGGGAATGATAAAAAATTATGGCATGGTCATCTTTTGTACACTGTACATCTTTTCTCCTCCATGTTAGGTAGCAAATCTTCTCTGCCAGCCCTACAGTTCAGCTGTAAACCTTGTGGTACCCCCCAAAATGCGCCTGAGGCACCCATGCTAGGGTACACTCTAACCTGTCCTTCAGAATGTGTGAGTTAGTTTTTAAAAACATCCATTCAAAAACTTGTCTGGGAAACGTTTATTGTTGCCATTTGATTTGCTTATAACTTATAACCAAGTTATAAGCAGAGTAGACCCGCTGTAATTAATGGACGTAAATTCGTGATGTCCGTTAATTTCACTGAGGGGTGGAAGGCTTGGCAAGATCCAAGGGGGAAGGGTGTGTGAAGCTTGGTGAAGTCATGTGGCATAATAAGAATTATATCGTGTAATTGTCCTGCCTGTCGCTTTGCCCATCAGCCAAAGTTGGCCCACAAAGTGGGAGCCAAAAAGGTCCCCCACCCCTGGTTGAATGGAGTTCGCATTGGAGGAAATTGGATTCCATCTCTACTTCCAGTAATTTGGCGATAGGAATAGTCCTGCCCAAATGGCTTTAATTAGCACAAGTTTGGAGAATGTTTGGCCCTCCAGATGTTGCTGAACTATAACTGTAACTTTCACCATTGGCCATGCTTGCTGGGGCTGGTGGACATTATAGTGCAGCAATCTCTGGAGAGCCAAAGTTTCCCCATTCCTTTGACTTCAGTTACAGACTCCACAAATACACACTGAAACAAGAGCCTTAATGCTATTTTGCAGCAAGCATATGCATGGATGCAGATTTTTGGCTTGGGGTAGATTAGATTTCTTTCTCAAACTGAGGAATTGCCTCCAGAGGGCCAGATTCACAACTGTACTATTTTAGGTTCATTCTGGTGCATAATATTAAAGTTATTTGAATTATTATACTAGTCTAAAATTTTACCAGAGCGAATTATGCCTAGGATGAAACCATGGGAATTGTATGCTGAGAAGGTCTATTTGCTTTCTTAATATAAACTGCCCCTGAAATTGGCGCTTTGAACTGCCTGATGAAGTTATTCATCAGACAAAGAAAGACAGGTAGCAAAAATGTTACTTCTATTAATCCATCCAGATGTAGTATGGTGCATCAAAAATACAAGGCCACAATGTGCCGCTAGTACAAAAGGGAAAGGATATCCTAATCATTTTAAAGAGCTTTTATTTGCGTTCTGATTTTCTTTCTTTCTTTCTCCCCCCACCCCCCTGGTTACTATAGCAGCACTTGAAACCCAACTGTGAGAGCTTTTGTTAGCACATGTTGCTACAGTCCAGTCCAAGGCCAAGCAACATGCAGGTTGGCAAATTCAGGGACAGTCACTCACTGCACAAAACAATCTGAGCATTCATCCCATAGACTGTACCACTGTTCATGGACACTCGCCAAACCACCTGCTCTCCCTTAGGTCTAGGTGGCTGTGAAAACGGGGTTGTGCAAACTGGGTTCAGGACACTGTTTTGCAATTCCCTCAAGACAAAAACATTTTCCCCCCCTGCAAAGACAGAAAGTGTAAAGTAGCAGTGATTGCACACAAGCACACGTGCAGCCAAAGGAGTTTTTCTTTTCTATACAGTATGTAGATCATTTATGTGACTAGCTGAGGGGAGAAGTGAGATTTATTTTTTCAATTAAAAATTGAATCATCAATCATCAGTAGATTGGGGGGGGTGGATAGAGAGAATAAGAACCAAAAGCATGTGCATATTATTTCAAATAATAATGTCACTTAATGATTGAGATCTTGTCTTAGAACAGTGGTATTCTGTTGTTCACTAAAAACAAGACTACTACACTAGTGACCAAAATTGTGGAAACCTTTTGGGAAAAGTGTATTTCCGAGGTTTGATGGCTCATAACACCTGATTGGCTCTCTAAACACTCGTGCTCATTGGCTACATTCAAATGGAGAAAAGCTACTGCATATCAACCTAAGCAAGTTGTGCTTCCTTTTTCTGGTTATTTGACTATAATCTTTGATAGAATACAGATAACTGAACAAACTTTGTTGCATTATATTCTTCACTAAATTATCTTTCCATTGATATATAAGTTTATGGTATTACTAAAAAAAAAAAAGGGTGTTGTTGTGAGCCATCAAACCTCCGAAATGCACTTTCTCCAAAAGGTTTCCACAATTTTGGTCACTGGTGTACTTCTATTGCATGTTTGGAGTACCTTTGGCCCTCCAGATACTTCTTGGGCTCCAGCATCGATTAGCCCTAACCTGCATGGCTAATGGTTGGAGTGATGAAAGTTGTATCTATTTCTAAAGGACCACAGGAAGACCATAAACCCACAGGAATGGGTTTGGTCCATATTTCTTCAGGGTGGCCCACAGTTAATGTTGGCTTACTACAACACACAATAGAAGTGATTACAGATCTTCACTGTTTTGTCTAGCTGGGTCCTATTTAATCATTAGTATTCAAAGCCCTCAACAACGTGGGCTGCACATATCTAAAAGACCACTTCCTTCCCTATAGGTTCCCTCTGGTGGGCTTAGGGTGCTGGTGGTCTGGGAGAAGGCCTTCTTCGCAGCAGCCCCTAAATTGGAGAAGTCCCTCCCCAGACAGGTGCATCAGGCAGCTTCATTATATAGCTTCTGGAGAATGCTAAAGTCACAGCTCTTTCCCCTGACTTTTTACACGTGATGTGCATATTTTTTGGGGACCCACCTTATTTTTGTTATTGTAAATTGTTTTAAACTGTTTTTAATATTGTGTTTTAATGTTGTAACCTGCCCTGGGGTGTTATGGTGAAGGAAGGATTAATAATAATAATAATAATAATAATAATAATAATAATAATAATAATACAGTGGTACCTCGGGTTAAGTACTTAATTTGTTCCGGAGGTCCGTTCTTAACCTGAAACTGTTCTTAACCTGAAGCACCACTTTAGCTAATGGGGCCTCCTGCTGCTGCCGCGCCGCGGGAGCCCAATTTCTGTTCTTATCCTGAAGCAAAGTTCTTAACCTGAAGCACTATTTCTGGGTTTGAGGAGTCTGTAACCTGAAGTGTATGTAACCTGAAGCATACATAACCCAAAGTACCACTGTAATAATAATAATAATAATAATAATAATAATAATAATAATAATAATAGCAACAGCAGCAATTGGAGCAACATTCAACATTTATGTTCTGGTCTTATGCCCCAGCTAGTACTGCTCAGTATAGCTGGCATAACAATTCAATCCAAGCTTTTCTGCTGAGATCTTGGCTGCATGCACACAACACCTTTAAAGCACAGCTGAAGCCCGATGTCCCCCCTCAAAGAATTCTGGGCACTGTAGTCCCCTCTCATAGTTACAATTCCCAGTCACCCTACAGTGCCCTGAATTCTTTGAGGGGGACAAGGGGCTTCAAATATGCTTTGAGGAGGATAAGGGGCTTCAATTATGCTTTGAGGGAACAACGAGCTTCAACTATGCTTTGAGGGGGATAACGAGCTTCAATTATGCTTTAAATGTATAGCCCAATTTAGTTTATGACACTACCACAATTGTTATATTCAACCAGTTCAGCAGTCCTTCACTTGATCCTACAGATGATTAGCAACAATCTTTTGCCTCTGCAGACAGGGTTGAATAATAGAACACTGATTCATTTTGAGAATTATGTTTACTCCATCTGAAGCTGCAGAGCTGTAGAAAACAACACGTGAGGTTGAATCAAGCATTAGTGCAACAAACAAAGAAGCCATGTTGGGTACATGTAAGCATACAGAGTCCCTCCACCTGCTGAAAAAGTTCCTTCTTGATCTAATCCTACCAAACTAGCGTTCTTGACATTGCCGCTATTATTTTCTGAATGGCCACATGTTGCTACTGATTCTAAGGTGATCACTTCAAATATGTAGGAAGGTGCACATTAGAAACCATGCTGAGATACCTAATTATCCTCCTGCCTTTGCCAGCAAAGCCGTTATCCCCACACTCCTAAATGAATGCTCAGCTTACAGAATGCTACAAGATTCTGAAATATAATGTAAAAAAACACACTCTCTGTGTGTTTTGATGATTTTTTGTCTTCTTATAAAGAAGGCAAAAACAAAACCTCCAAACACACAGTGAAAAGTATATTTTTTCCTAGATTTATTTCCCCCCACAAATAAGATATTCAGACTTTAAGGCTCCAAGACTCTAAAGTGTAAACAACACATGTAAAAGAGTGAAATTGAACTAGAAGTCGCTTAAAGTTCTGTCCCCAAATAAACTTAATTCACAATCAGTTCAACCGGCAGTTATGGCTACTACTTTCAGGTGTTCAGATATTTTTGAATTAGTTCAGTGAACTTTATTGAGCAGCACTAGTTCATTCCAGGCACTGATATCTACATACAGTGGCACCTCAGGTTAAGTACTTAATTCATTCTGAAGGTCCGTACTTAACTTGAAACTGTTCTTAACCTGAAGCACCACTTTAGCTAATGGGGCCTCCTGCTGCCGCCGTGCCACCAGAGCACGATTTCTGTTCTCCTCCTGAAGCAAAGTTCTTAACCTGAAGCACTATTTCTGGGTTAGCGGAGTATGTAACCTGAAGCGTATGTAACCTGAAGCATATGTAACCCGAGGTACCACTGTATTTTGTTTGCAACCTCTGTCCACATCCTAGGCACTTGTATTTACTGTCCTCATTTGTCATGAGTGCAAACTATTTTAGCCTTTTTTGTTTTGCTTGCCCAAATACTCCTCATATTTTAAATGAAGCTTTTAAAGGCACTGTTCCCTAGAATATTGTCATAGTTCAGAAAGATACATTGCTTGAACACTAGGAAATCCTTTTTAAAAACTGTTCTATACACTATTTTTAAGTCAGACTATCTGCCAACAAATCTAGTACAAAGAGATGTGGAATCATAGTTGCATAGAATTAAAAGATAGAATCACGGGGGAGATTGCTTGTCCACTGATAGAAAACTGGAGCCTAAGAATACTAGCTGTAAGATAAGATTCGACTGGAATTAAACGGATGTCAGAGATTGAGTTGACTGAGTTAAAATTTAATTTGTAATTCCTGAAGAAGTTTGTTATTCATGAAATGGTCCCATATCAGAATGTAAAGCATTAAGCAGTCTCAGTGTTATCAAGGTAATTTAGCACAGATCTTTATTCTATCGAGAGGAATTTATTAGTTTTCATAGATCTATCGCATGTGATTTGCTTGCTTGCTTAAAGGCATTTTTATCTCAACTTTCAATCACATTCACAGGGCAACTTACAAGAAAGATTTTTTTTTAAATTAAGGGCACATTTTATGGTCTCTTACAGCGCATCCAGAGGCCATAGGATTTTGCAGGTCTCCCTCTTCATGGGGGGAAAAAAAGACTTTTTTTGAAATAATTTGACATTTCATATTTCAAAAAACCATTGAAGCATCTAAGTAGTCATTATGGGAAAATGAGAACTTGGTTAAGACTTCCATACATTCCACTGCACATTCTTCCCCCATTCTTCTGTTCCCTTTTTTACTACTTATCAGATCCTGTCATGTTACACATGGCATACACTTCAGCATGCATGTAAGTTTTCTGTGTCATTTCAAACAATAACATTTTTAAAAAAATTCCTTCCAGTAGCACCTTAGAGACCAACTAAGTTTGTTATTGGTATGAGCTTCCATGTGCATGTACACTTAACTCATACCAATAACAAACTTAGTTGGTCTCTAAGGTGCTATTGGAAGGATTATTTTGTTTGTTTCGACTATGGCAGACCAACACGGCGACCTACCTGTAACTAATGGCATTTTAGTTTATGGTTTAGCATGGATTCTATTTTGAATTACATATGAGGGGCACCATAATCTTTTCAATTTTTTTTTATTTTTTAAATGATATTTATTGAAAAAAGATTTTTTAAAAAATTACAAGGAAAAAAGACAAGAACAGAAAAAGAAAAAGAAAATACCTCAGATGTCAAGGACGCCCCGTAGTTGGATCTCAACCAAAGATCTTAAGGGAGATATAGAGACAGATAGTCCCTGCTGGATCAATCCATCAACCTCTGGTGGATGATTTAGAAGGATTGGATCCGGCATCACTTATGCTGCGTGTGTGTGCCAGTATCCATACTCAGCAGTTACATCTCAACACAGCTCCTTCCTTGGAAGCATCTTCAAGGTTGAAGGTACACAACCTTGGCAATAAACGCTCATGGATGCCATAAAGATTCAGTCACATGTAGAGGTTTACTTGACAGGCATAAAAGCAAATTGGTAGCAAATATATATAGACGTTCACCACTGCCATGGTCAAGGCATGCTTAGAGTCCAACAAGAGTCCAAGACACTCTCTCTGCTTCTCTCACTGCAAGATGCAAGCAAGAGACTCAGAACAAGTTACACAGTGTATCAACCATATTCGCAGTTTTGAAAGGACTGCATTGGGGAGAAATTTCACTTTAAAATATTAGGTTCAGCATCCTCCCCCAGACAATGCAATTAAGATACTAGATTCCAAACCTTAGTTTGGGGAAGTGAAGAGGACAGTATTTGCCAATTCAGTGGTGCGTTGGTCATTGGTTAGCAACTCCATTGATAATGCAGATTGCAAAATGTCAAGTTTAACATTCCATCCTGCTATTGGGGAAACCTCAGGCTAAGAAATGAATTTATAAAATAATTTCTTGGTAAATCAAACAACTGCAAGTCTGAATGAGCACTGGAGGAAGATTAAAGTTCTTATTTCAACCAAATGCCTTCCAGCATTGCAGGGTTATTACTGAAACAAAGTAGCCTTCCGATATGTCTCGCTTTGCGAAAGCGCTTTCTGTGTTACTGCGAGGGAAGATGACACACTTCGTATTTGCAAAAACTCTGATCTACCCACTGCTGAAGTTCATTCATGTGAGGGCACTTTTGTATCTCTTCTGTTACAACAATGGACTTGTAAGACTTCAAAAAGGGTTTGGCTTTTAGATGTCATCACTGACTCAGTTGCAAACCTCAGGAGTTGGTGGAAGTAGCTGTGAAAGCTTTACTTTCCCCTTTGAATGTGTTTCATATCTAAAGAGGCCAAGTTCTCAGGAAGTAGTAAGCACTCTTTTGAACTTGCATGTGTTAGTGACTGGGTGGGGGGGTGGGGAGGTCTGACAACATCACACCCACTTGCCAAGTAACAGCACTTTTAAATGAGTATTTGGATGGATAGCCTACTTCTAACAAGATGTGGTTGTTTGCAGGTAACACATTCATTTTTTCACATCAGATGGTGCTGTGTAAACAACGTCAGTGATAGATATGGAGTGGCACCTTTGCTGCAGCAACTGATGGGCTGGGTATTGTGTGGCGCTGCAGGGCATTGAAACTATGATGTAGTGCATTGAGCGGAAGAGGAGAGGAGAGGTGGGGATGGGGTCTGAATTTTGGCCTCGCGGAGGGAGATGCTGAAATGTGAAATACCCAAGTCCACCCCTTCTCTGGGCTTAAATAGTGTGTGTACTTTCCAGTTTTCCAGCAAAATAGTATTGCCTCATGTTTAAATGCATACCAGACATGGAAAGTGTTAGAATGTAATTTATATAAGGGCAATTAACAGATGAAAATGTACAGTAACCTTTCTCGACGAATGTAATCTGCATTTTTTTATCACTCTCAACTTGTGCTTGTTTTCTTGTCACTGTTATTGTATTGAATGCCCTTTCTTGACAATAAATTTACATGGCATTTGCCTGCCTTTGTTTGGGGATTTCAACGAAGAAATAATTGCCTGTGCAGTTGAATTATTTGAATTGAAGGCGTGACTAATAAATTAAATAATGTGGAGGGTATTAATTCTTCACACCTTCCTGCGAATGTTCACAGAATGCATATTTAGTGTCAGCATTTAGTAGGGCTATGTGTTCTGTTTTGGTGGATCTGAAATCCTGAGCCAAATCCAACCCCTTCAAAAAGATTTGGGGCTCTTCTTCTGAGATGAATCAGGTGTCCCCTGAGGCATCACAGACTGAACTGAGTTGCTCCTGAAGTCTTGTGGCCAATCAGAACTTTGTAGGGGAGTTCCCAGAGAACCTTAAAATGACTACATATCTTCAAACTCTCCATATGAGGACCAGAGGTGGAGGGGAAAGGGTGAGAAAGAAGAAGGAGATGCAGTTTTATGACTGACAGCTTTGGCTTCCCACTAAGGGATAACTTTAGCAGAGATCATCCTTTTACTTCTGGTCAGAGTGCTTTAGGATGGGATGCAGAAGAACTCAACTTATCAGTTGGTGTCAATTGTGTAGGCAACACAAAGAAAAGCCTCAAACTGATTTTCATTCAGTATGGCTTCCTAACCCCTGCCCCTATCCTTCTGAAATGTAGGTCATTTAGCAAAAGCGGCTCACCCAGCAAAGTGCAGCCACAATGTTAGGTCAACACACTATAAGTGCATCAGCAGGAGCAATGGATTGCCATCATCAGTGTCCCTGCCTTCTCATCTCGCCCCAATGGTAAACAGCAGTAGCACAACTGCTGCTAATCTTGCATTGTGAATCTGTCCCACTTCTGTTATTTACCAAGGGTCACATCGAAGACATATGCTATTTTCATAGAAATGACCCCCAAAACCACAACGAGTAAGCAAACCTCTTTACTCCATACTATAAAGATTACATTTTCTCATCCACAAAAACATTCACAGTGATCATTCTGAACTTTTTCCTGTTCCTTAACTAAGATCACCTCTACAGTCTTTGCTGTTTTCAAATAAATTGCCCCCAAACCCACAGGGAGAGTAAGCAAATCCCTTTCCACCAGAACTTTAACATTTCTCCTTGCACACACATACATCTATCTGTCTGAAATTTGGCAGGCTTCATCTTCTCAAAAAGCACTTCTATGCCAACAAATGTCATTCATTTTGTTATAAATTGTTACGGCTATTTGTTGTTCTCTCCACTACAGTAAAGTATCAGATTTTCCAAGGTGAAGTGAGCTTTTGAAAACCAATCTGAAGTGACTATTGCTGAGGTGGTCTTTTCTGAAGCAACCAACCTTCCAAAATCTTGTCTTCAGCACACACTCCTAGTATTTAAGCTAGAGATGGGTGAACTACCCCCATGACCACCAGTTCAAGGTGGATTTCCTCAAACATAAGCCGGGTGATTTACAAAAGGAGGAAAAATCAGAAATTAGCTTGCCATATTTCCAAGACAATCCAAATCCAATCTACCCATCACCCACCATCCTGAGTTCCCAAACTTCCTCTCCCTTGTACACTTACTACTGTAAGTCCATTTCTCTTCCCTTACCCATCAAATCCCCAGACCGCTTCCCTTCAACTCCATCCCCACCATACTGGAAATTCAAATGCAAGCTAGAACGTATTTTGTGGAGAACCCAAGAGTCTGCTAAGATTGTTCATCACATACTGTTGCTGAGCAACCCAAATGTATTTCAAAGAGGTTTGCGGAGAAGCAACTCATCATTGTTTAAGCTCTTTAACCCTGATGATAATCCACAAAATGATTTTGTCTCAGAAATGTGAGCTCTGCTGTTGCTGTATCACATTTGTTTCCTCATATATTTTGAAATTTCCTTCCTGTCATGATATAGCATCTCCCAGTATATCCTTGGCTGAATCCAGGTCTTAGGTACACCATAAGGTTGAGCCCTGCCCCCAACTCTTCCTATTTTGTACATTCTAACCCAGTTGATGGGGCTTTCCTCCTCTTACTTAGAGAGGTGTCTCAGTGGGAATGAACATGTTACCAGTTATGTACTACAAAGAAATGAAATACATTTGATATCCATTTTCTAAAAATTGTCTAGCTGAAATTGTCTTGGGGAGAAATAATTTTTACAAAATAATGCACTGTTACATTTCCCTAAATTCAGCTACCACCTAATTATCATCCATCTCAGGTTACTGCTTTCATGCTAATGCCAGTTTTCTCAGGCCAGATATAGACAACTTTGATTTCCAATTTTAATTTTATGATCTCTGACAATGAAGAAACACAAAGAAACAAAAACACAGAGCTTTCATTTATAAAGCAACAGAGAACTTCAGGGGACAGTCTCGTTCCATGTGAAGTCTTTCTCTCTCTCACTCTCCACCTGAATGAACATGAACTCTGAAATGTAATGTTGAAAGAAAAGCTAATGAGGGTATGTTTGTGTTTCTGCTAATTCTTCTTAATTGCCCACATTTTTTCCTGCAACAGGTATCATCTTTAAAAGCAAACACAAAAATGCAGTTTCTTCAAGCAGTATATGGAAGAATGGAATATTCTGGGAGTTGTAGTCTTTCAAACAGAGCTTTGCAAGTATATACCTGTATTGGAACACTACAGCTCCAGGAACTTCCTAGTGTCACAGGCTGTGAAACCAACTCCATCGTGACTAGAGTAGGGGGGAAGTTGAGGACAACCAGCACAGTAAATCATGAACACATCTGAGTGTTGGAGTAAGTGAGAACTGGAATGTACAGTCAGTGGTGTACCGTGCTTTGTGGGAACAAAGCAGAGTTTATGCTGGCTTTCCTGGTTCTTTTTTTGCCATTTGGCTGAATGTCTACAGCTCAGCCTCAGAGCAAGGCAGAGGGCGCTTTTAAAAATGTGCATGCATTTGAATTAATTAAGATATGCAAATGAGTGCTGACTGCCTGGTTTCCTTTCTTTTGAGTGGGGTGATAATTGTAAGATGGAGAGGAGAAACACTTGTTAAACCATTGAACTCAGAGTGTTTACATTAGGCCAAAGCCTCTGTACAAATACGCTCCAGAGTTCCCTCAGTCGTTTGTCTGTTGGCTTTCTTCACAAAATGGCAGGAGACTTACGACATCCTTCCATCTGTAACAGTTAATACATTCAATCTTAAAACTTGGAACTTCTGAATGTCTGTATAATGTGGATTGAGCAACTGGATTTAGAAATATGTCATACACACAAAATGAATCCCTTGAGTTGGGAAGGCAGAACTGAACAACTCATTCCTCTTATGAGCATGGCTGGTCTCCCAGATATGAAAAGGATATCATTCATTTGGAAAATAGACTTCATTTTTGAGAAATGCCCAAGTGCAGAAAAATATGGACTTACACAGTTCTGAACAGTGTGCTTGTGAGCTTTGCATTTTACTATTGTACTTCTCAAACTGCTGCCGTATGATAAGCAAGGTTAAGAGTGATATATCATAGCCGAAAAGGTTTCAACTCCCATCAAGTTGCATTGGCCATAGTGCCTGGAACTGATGAAGATGAGAGTCTAACAACATCTGGAGGACCATAGGTTCTCAAGCCTTGTCCTACAGCATCCCTAGTGCTGTCAACATATAGCAACCACAACAGAATACAGTGGTACCTTGGTTTACATACGCTTCAGGTTACAGACGCTTCAGGTTACAGACTCCGTTAACCCAGAAATAGTACCTCAGGTTAAGAACTTTGCTTCAGGATGAGAACAGAAATTGTGCTCCAGCAGTGTGGCAGCAGCGGGAGGCCCCTTTAGCTAAAGTGGTGCTTCAGGTTAGAACAGTTTCAGGTTAAGAATGGACCTCCCGAACGAATTAAGTTCTTAACCCGAGGTACCACTGTACTGAGTTAGCTCAGAGATCCATGGGCACAGAATCAGGCCCCAATTGCCCATTCTTATGGACTGCTATTCCTATTCATCAGTTAATAAAATCAAGCTATCAGGTTATAGTTGGGTGGCAAACCTAGGGTCATCCCACAGATGAGTTATATACCACATACTTTGAATCAGTGCTTTTTTTCTATATAAAAATGTTTAGGGGTGCTCTCATTCTGACTCAAAAAAATCACCATTTTATGGTTCAAATCAGTGAAAATAAATACAGTAAATGGACAAAAGTACACAGATTTACAAAATGTCTAGGGGTATGCGTACCCCTGCGTACCCCCAGAAAAAAAATCACGGCTTTGAAGAAATACATTGCAAACCACAGGGTGGTCAAAGTATAGTGAGGTTCATTCTTGGAACAATTTGTGTGCTTTCCGTGTGCTTTCTCACTGTGAAACATGTCTGTCTGATGCTCACCTGGAGCTGATTTTCACCACATGAAAGCTTCCGGAATAAAACATCTCAAATATCAGCACTTGGCTTGGCCTAATGCAGCTGGGAAAGAACTGAACCCCCCCCCCCTCCGCAAAAAAAGAATGTTCCTCTGGAAGCACAGATCTGGTTCACTTGAGGTTGAGTAGGTATGCTTAAACATATACATTAGGCAGCGTCAAGCTACTGTATGTGTTCGACAATTTTTGCCCTACACGAACGATGAATAAGCTCCATAACTACAGCACTTACATAGCAAAGGAAAGCTGTGTTTACCATTAATACTCTGTTGAACTAGGAAATGTCAGTTTATGTTTGAAATGTGGCATGCTAGGTTTCAAGTAAACTGTGAGAGAAACTATAATGTGCTCACACAAACTGCATTTGGACTCTACATTTTTTAAACACTAGAAACATTTGAAGCTGTGTTTCTGATAATTTCCAGGTGTGGGTGTGTGTGTGTGTGTGTGTGTGTGTGTAACCTATTGTTTTGAATGTAAGAACATAAGAAAATAGTCTTGCTGAGGACTGATGACATCAGCAACAAATATAGAAGCTTAACTGACTCCCCGTCCTGGGACTGGCGTGATACTTCTTAAATAACACCTAAAAGCTGAAGACCCTCTTGTACATTAAAGCCGAAAACTAAAAAAAGGATTGCTGACTGCCTCATCTCTAACAAAAAACAAACTGAAATTTACATGATTATTTCAGAGAGAGAGAGAGAGAGAGAGAGAGAGCACTACAATTTTCTGGGTGGTGTAACAATCCCTCTTCACAGGTGTTATAAGAAAAAACTGCTCGACCTGGCTCGCCAAACTGTTATAAGAAAAAACTGCTCCCTTTCCCTTCTGGGGTACCCAAGAGCCCATATAGAGTCCTCATGTAGGTTCTCTATTGGTAGGAGAAAATAACAGAGGCCAACCATAGAATATTGAGAAGCAAAGCAACTAGTAAGCATGATCTTTATTAAACTGTTGCAACAGGGTCCCCCGCTCACACAGGGAGGGAGGAGAGGAACCTAGAACATTGGTGTGCAAGCTCTTATATAGACTTTTGGAATTGCCTACCCTGTAGCTCGAGGACCCCCCCCCACACACACACACACCAAAAAAAAAATCATACATACATCACAGAAAGAGGGGATCCGCAGCAGAAATTTGAGTGTGTTGCTTCTCTCCTGTCTGCCAGGTTACCTGTTAATACCTCATCTGATTGTCTTTTCTGGGTAGTCTGGCCGTTCCTTTGAGATGGTAAATAGTTCCTGAATCTCTTAGGCATATTGATAGTGTGCTCATCTTAACAGATACTTGCCAGACTGTGTTTACAGGGAGGTGTAAGCCCCTACAGTCCAAAGACAATTGGAAAGCTTTTCCCATTTCCTTCCTCTTTGCAGAGAAATGTTTAAGGTCAATTTGGGAAAGTCAAAATGGTTTCAGGATTGTTCTCCTGTACTATTTCAGATACGTGGTTCATATACTTATGTATGTGTTTGCATTGTACATTTATGAACATTTATTTTTTATATATATATGACCTTAGAATTCCTATAACACAGGGAAATCTAGGAACTCTAGGGGCAGGGCTTCTTTTTCAGCCAGAACTAACCGGAACTCGTCTTCGGCACCTCTCAGGTGGGCACCATTGCCATTATAAGAGAACAAGGGAGGCACTCATGGTGAGTTCCGGCACCTCCTTTTCTAGAAAAATAGCACTGTGTAGGGGAATAGGAGTTTCCAAACAATTTTCAGCACCCTTCACAAACTACAGTCCCCAAAATGACTATTTAAAGTGATATTATGGTGTTTTAAACGTATGGTGTTGCCTCAGTTTCAGTAAACATATGAGAAAATACCCTGAAACTCATATAGACATGGCATCTTACCCCTAACAAATTAAATTATACTAGCAACACTTTAAATAAAAAGTGATATAGGGGATGTGATACATAAGAAACATTTCCCACCCCCCTCCACCACCATGTTGTGAGACTGCGTAACTATAAATCATTCTTCGACATGAGGTATTTTGTGAAAGTGATAACAGGTCAACAAATGCAATATAATCCACAACTGGCTTTATTATAAGTTTTTGATGGTTCGAATTCTATCTTGCATTCCAAAGATTAAATAACATTTCTGATGGTGGTTGCTTGTCAGTTGAAAAGTAAGCATGGGCGGTGGCGTGGGGGGGGGGGATAGAATAGGCTTATGTTTAAATAGATGGTATGTAAAGGTTTGGTAGCTTTCTTTAGCTTTTAGCTTTTTAACAGGGCAAGTGAAGTAGACGCGAAGACACAAGGACACCTTTGGCATAACTGTCTCTGTTTCCTTAGCCATATCAATAGGTCACAATACCAGCATGAACCACCATCTGCACATGGTGATTTATTGAAAGACACTTTGGCTTAGATTTGGGAACAGTATGGCAAATGTAACTGTGAACGGATGTGCTGAGATATTATGTTGTGTTTTACCTATCTCTGTATGTATGTAGTGGGAAAAATTAAATAAAAATATTCTAGAAAGAAGGCCCGTGCTGGATCAGAGGATCCATCTAGTCTTGCGTCCTGTTCCCCACATGATATTCTGTTGTTGTTGTTGCTTAGTCGTTTAGTCGTGTCTGACTCTTCGTGACCCCATGGACCAGAGCATGCCAGGCACTCCTGTCTTCCACTGCCTCCCGTAGTTTGGTCAATCAAACTCATGCTGGTAGCTTCGAGAACACTGTCCAACCATCTCGTCCTCTGTCATCCCCTTCTACTTGTACCCTCCATCTTTCCCAACATCAGGGTCTTTTCCAGGGAGTCTTCTCTTCTCATAAGGTGACCAAAGTATTGGAGCCTCAGCTTCAGGATCTGTCCTTCCAGTGAGCACTCAGGGCTGATTTCCTTAAGAATTTATAGGTTTGATCTTCTTGCAGTCCTTGGGACTGTCAAGAGTCTCCTCCAGCACCAATGATATTCTGTAGAATCCTCCAACTCAGGCTGTTAATGAACAGAAGTGAAGAATAGGATTTTGCCTAATATTTCTGATCCCATAAGTGTTAGGAACTTGGATGTTTGTTTGTTTGTTTGTTTGCAATTAAAGCAGGGGTTCTAGGCACCTAATGGTGCAGATAGTCAATAGTTGGCTGAGTCAGATTAGACCAGTTAAGTAGTCTGATAAAGACAGAAACCAGGTTGAAGCTGGCTAACTGCTATATTCCCAATGACTGGCAAAAGCATTTTTCTTTGTAGTAAAACAAACCCCTCCAATTCTGTAGTCCTACGAAAAGATTTCCTCTCTCCCAGAAGGAAAAAGATGAACACAGATAGCAAATTCCAAGGTGTGTGACATAGAAATTAATTGCTTCTTTTTAAAAAAAAAATGATATTTATTAAAGTTTCAAAGAAAAGATTAAATAAATAAAAAGAGGGGGGGGAAGAAAAAGAACTAAAAAGGAAAAAAGTACAAAATACAGAAAAAAGATAAAAAACACTTTAAAAAAACACATCTTTCCATACCTTACATTTCATTTCCTTACTTCCCTGACCTCCTCACACCTCCTTTTTTTGTATTCCAGTTCTGTTAGTTAATTCAGCAATTTCTTTCCCTCTTTGTTTTTGTCTTAATCCTTTAACTTAATATATTATAACTTTGAATTTTCACCTATTAACAATCCATTTTTGCATACACCTTTATAACATTACTGCTAAAACCACTTACTGGTAACTTCATTCTGACATCATTCTAACATTCATTAATTTTGCAATAATTCTGTAAATAGTCTTTAAATTTCTTCCAATCTTCTTCCACCGACTCTTCTCCCTGGTCTCGGATTCTGCCAGTCATTTCCGCCAGTTCCATATAGTCCATCACCTTCATCTGCCATTCTTCCAGAGTGGGTAAATCTTGTGTCTTCCAATACTTTGCAATAAGTATTCTTGCTGCTGTTGTGGCATACATAAAGAAAGTTCTGTCCTTCTTTGGCACCAATTGGCCGACCATGCCCAGGAGAAAGGCCTCTGGTTTCTTCAGGAAGGTATATTTATATACCTTTTTCATTTCGTTATAGATCATCTCCCAGAAAGCCTTAATCCTTGGGCATGTCCACCAAAGATGAAAGAATGTACCTTCAGTTTCTTTACATTTCCAACATTTATTATCGGGCAAATGATAGATTTTTGCAAGCTTGACTGGTGTCATATACCACCTGTATATCATTTTCATAATATTCTCTCTTAAGGCATTACATGCCGTAAACTTCATACCTGTGGTCCATAACTGTTCCCAGTCAGCCATCATTATGTTATGTCCAACATCTTGTGCCCATTTAATCATAGCAGATTTCACCGTTTCATCCTGAGTATTCCATTTCAACAGCAAGTTATACGTCTTTGACAAAATCTTAGTTTTAGGTTCTAACAGTTCTGTTTCTAATTTTGATTTTTCCACCTGGAAGCCAATTTTCTTGTCGAAATTAATTGCTTCTTGTCCTTTATCAATGACTTGTGAATTAAAGGCAGGGAAAGCTAGTGATGCTTTTTTAAAAAAAATAAATAAATAAACAGTTTTGAAGAATGGTCGGAAAATAAATAAATAAGCCAGGGGCGGGGGGGGGGGGAGATTCAGAAGAACACAATCCATAATTTTGCTTGGCAGGCCATGTTTCCGCTCCATCAGATGGCAAAAACGAAGGCCTCCCACTTTAGCGAGATGATTTCTATACAGTACAGCCGAATATGGCAATTGCTAGGTCAGGTCAGCCTATTTAAGTGGCCTCCTTCCAGCACTTCTCAAAACCTTATAATTCCAGGAAGGTCATGTAGGTAATATTTATAAAGTCAACTGTCCACAGAGGAAATTGCTTTCTATGCATTCATAGTGACATTGCCACTATGGGGGGTTATTGGCTTGTTGATTTTATTTTGATTATGTATTTTGTGGTTTTGTTCTGTGAACCACCCTGAGTCCTCCGGGTATAGGGCAGTATATTATTATTATTATTATTATTATTATTATTATTATTATTATTATGTCTCTAACCAGAAAGCTTGCCCATTATTCCTAAGATTTTAAATTGTCCCTCATATTTATAAAATTTCTGAAATAATAATGCCAACTGACCAGCTGCGTGGGAAG
Source organism: Podarcis bocagei (assembly GCF_964188305.1). NCBI lineage: Eukaryota > Metazoa > Chordata > Lepidosauria > Squamata > Lacertidae > Podarcis > Podarcis bocagei. The sequence continues at coordinate 33,731,378 of NC_138130.1, forward strand.
CAGTTTGCTTTTGCTGTGTCGCTTGGAACTGCTCTTTCACATGACAGCATCACAAAATTGCACCTAATTTTCTCCAGCAACCTTGGAAGGAGGGTGGTCTAGTTGCCACCCCCCAAAGTATGTGCTATGCGACTTGGCTAAGAAAAGATTAATTTCAAGAGCATGAGACTTCGTTATTAGAGGATTAGGAAATGTCTTGACATTTTAAAGCTGCAGAGGATATTTTACGGTGGCAATTTTGCAATGAACAACAGTTTGAAAAGTTTTTAGATATACTTTGATACACCTTTTTGTACTTATGATGGTGGTTGTGTTGGCGATTTTGGCTCAGAACAGAAACAGTTTCGTTTACCAGTGCAGATTTGAAAGGCCCTTCCTAATGCTAGAGAAATGCTACCTTTACTTTTGAGGAACTTGTATATAAATATTCACAGAAGTGATTTTTCACATGAAAAGGAATTCACGTGGGAAAAATATTACACCTGATTTGAGTCTGCCTTGCAGGACTTCAAAAGAATAGCTGTCAACCGTCCCTTATTTGGCGGGAAACTCCCTTATCCCAGCGCCGTGTCCCGCTGCTGTCCCTTATTGATTATGTCCCTTAAATTTCCCGGGTTTCAAAGGAAGCTGCTCCTCTCCCTCCCTCCCTGCCAGCCACTATTTCTCCTTACACCAGGCAGCTCCTAACAGATTTACATGGGTGATGCACTGGTACCTATTTTGCAGTCGTCTAAAGTGATAAAGAGCATGTGCTTTTTTTAATTTGGCTAACTCCTATCTCAGGTCTGAGGCTTAGCCAGCTTTAAAAATCCTTGGCTTTGTATCATCTGCAGAAGCAGAAGCATTAGTCTCTCTTATCAGATACTGAGTGTCAGAAGCAATCGGAGTCTTCTCATTTCTAACATTCCCAGCCTCTTAGATTAGATCTCAGCTGGTCTCATTGTCCTCCTAAAACCAAAGCCAGCTCTGCTTTGTAGACAAGCTGTGCAAATATACATGCATATTCCCTTCCTAGTCATAAGATGAAGCAAGAGAAGCAATGTAACAGATTCTTAAACACACATATTCATGCCATCTAGGAACTATTTTTTGAATCACAGCAGTCTTAACTTCCATTTTAAAATATGGGGGCACATGCATGTGATTATCTGGATAACAGGGTGTCAGACGTTCTGTCCTCCCTTGAACAATAAGCTCATTGCACCTACTTAACCTTTAAAATTGTGATATTTTTTGGTGGAAAAGGTGAGCGGCAAAAGGTGGAAAGGGGGACGGTTTCTCATCAGATCACATGGAAGCCATCTCTATTCAGATAGCTAATTTACATGCAGGATAGCTTCCAAGCATTAGGTGATAAAATAACCACTCTGATCACCCATCCAACTCACAGAGAAGACAAAATCAGAAATGCCGGAAACTGGAATTTATCACACTGAACAAATAAAGGATTTAGTTTGAGAGACTTACTCCTAAAGCTGGCTGACCAGGCACCAGAAGATCCATGTCTGTGGTTTAATTGACCAGGCTAGGCAGAGAGCCTGATCAATTTTCTATTGGAAGGGTGGAAAAACTTGGTGCCATATGTGGAGACAGCCCAGATGGGCATTGAAAAGGCTCCTAGGAGCCTGGGTCTCTGCCAAAAAGAAAATGCTCTTCCCCAGGAATTTATTATTGTCTTCAGCAATTGCACAGTTAAAGAAAAACTAACCAAGGTGTTAAGGGGAAAGGGGCAGGTTGAGGATGAAGGGAAACCAATACTATTTTTGCAAGACTTGAGTGTTGATGCATTCCATTGCAGGAAATTCTGAGACACATCCTGGACCTGAAATTTATTTGGAAGAGGGCTGTCCTCTGAAATAAGACACATGGCCACCCTAGCTACATCCTAGCCTTTTGTGTCCAGGACAGCTGGCATATTAAGAGAACATTGATATCGCTCCATTCCTTGCCACGAGAAAGCCTCTGAACATAGAAAGTGAGGCCTAGCACAGCCTATCCTCAAATCTTATCTGCCCTGCTTTGTAGCCTTTGCTATTCCAGAGCCTTGGAAATATGTGGCCTAGGGACATTCCAGTATGCCCATCCATATGCCGTTTGTAGAATAGGCCAGAAACCATGCATAAAGCAAAATGTGCTAGGTCCATTCCAGAAATGCTCCAGAAGGTGGTGCTGGATGCCAACTCCTAACAGTCCTAGCCAGCATGGCCAGTGGTAGGGGATGATGGCAATTATTGTCCAACATAACCTAGTCATTCTTTCTCAACCTTGGGTCCCTAGATGTTGCTGGATTCCCATCATTCCTATCCAGCATGGCCAGTGGTTGGGGATGATGGGAGTTTTAGTCCAACAACATCTAGGGACCCATTGTTGAGAAAGGCTGACCTATAGGGCCACAGGTAAGCTCTCTTCTAGCACTAAGGAGGCCCCAGTAGAGGGAGGTTGGAGGAGAAGTGATGGGACAAAGAGAAGGGATGTCACTCTATCCACCAGCAATTATCATAGGGCAACTCTTGTATATTCTGTATGGGATGGGCATAGCATTTGGTCTTAAAATTGTCTGAGTTTTCTCCATTTCCCCCAGTGCAACTGTCATTTTTTTAAACTGAGCATGGTCTAAGTGGACTATGGGGTTAATCAACATATATGAAGATTATGAATAGAAAAGTTAGATTGATGTTAGGAAATACTGTCTAGAAGAATTAAATCAATCACCTTTCTAAATTATAGGATTACCATATATCTGATGAGTCTTTTTCTTCTAACCAAATTTAAGCCGTGTGTGTGTGTGTGTGTGTGTGTGTGTGTGTGTGTGTGTGAGACAATTTTGGCATTTGGCTATCTAGCCATAATGGGTGTTAATACTCTTCTAAAGTCATCTTCGGTCAATAAATTACTTGCAACAAACCTTCCAAGAACATTTATTAAGGTGGATTAAATTCCACACAGCCATGTGTTAAGAGCAGAGATAGTGGCTAGTATCAACACTGTCTCCATTATACTGCCTTTCTCAAAAATATATCTCACATCTTTGTCTGCAAAGGAGTCATTGATCTTGAAATTTATTTTTGAACTTGCAATGTGACTGTAACCTCAATTTTGTTGCAGCACATTTCTCTGGCAATGAATTCCCTGCTGTCTTAAATAGATGTCTGACAGTAACACCAAGGCCACCTTTCTTAAAATGCTCTTGATTAGTCAAGCTGGTTTTCACACCTCTTTAAAGGGTTATTAACATCCACACTTTTAATCTTTATTAAGGCCATTTTTAAAACTATCATTTAATAATAATAACAACGTACATAGAATTTTCCGTCAGCCACCAGGGTTCCAAAATAAAGCTACCTCAAAACATCAGAGTTGCACAGTAAGGCTCATATCACATCTGTGAGTAAGAACGATGTTCCCCCAGAGGTCCTCTGGCTGGTCAAGTCACCGTTTCTCTCCCATCCTTTCATAGAATGTTTCATGGTCAGGGGATGGAAAGATAAGTCTGATGGGGATGAAGAGAAGGCAAGACTGTCTTAATTCTGCCTTTGTTGCTGTTTTCCAGACAGAGGGGATGAAAATGCATGTTCATGTGAAGCGCAGCATGATTTCTTCCATGTGCCCCTCTGTCCCCACCTCTCTCTCATTCTGTTTGCAGATGTGATGCCAAACTCAGAAACATAAAGTACATTTGAGGGTTGTTTTCCATATGCCACTTGCCTCCAGTCCCTCTTGGCTTTCACTGCCATTTTGATCCCACCCAATTCCTCTTCACTCTTTTCTTCCCGACTTTCTGGCAGAGAATTCTCTTCTTTTTCTGCCTCTCTAGTGACCCATCCTTTGCAATTCCCGGCTTGGAAATAGCTTGACAAAGCAAGAGGAGATAGAGTGAGAGAAAGCCGGAGGGAGAAGAGGATGAGAGTTCTTCCTTGTCTGCCTTCTCTTGTCTTTTCAAGCTAGAAATAGCTTGGATGGAAACGAGGTAGAGGGAGTTGTTTGCAGAATCCTGTTTCTGCAAGAGTCATGTGGAGGGGGAAATGGACTGGCAACTGGCATGTGGTGGGGATGGGGGAGAGGTGCAGTTCAAATTTAAATGCAAATATACCATATAAAAGAAACACAGTCACCCTCTGAAATTCAAACTTCTCTGAATTGTGCAATGCAATGGAGTTCTCAGTGCAGTGTGCACATAACTGCATATATTAATGAATAACAAACTATATGGGGAAATAACTTTCAAAATGTGTACATTAGTCAAAACTGCATACAAAAATAAGTTTGGAATCATAGAATTGTAGACTTGGAAGGGGCGCTTAGAATAAATTTATTGTAAATTTAGTATAAATTTATTATAATGAATTTATACTAAAATGCTGGTGGATTTTCAGGATGGTTTTTTTTAAAAAAAAATGCAGTTCAGATAACTGAAGTTAAGACTGGGGGAAATGACAAACTCTGAGGTCCAAAATCGACATATTTCTCCCTCCATACGTGAGGGCGGGAAAGTGAGTTTTCATAATCAAGTCTGGGCCACATATGCAGCAAAGGGGGGGGGGGATGTGAGAATTTGAACTAGAATCTGGTGGTAAAAAGCATGGGGGCTGATAGGTGAATAATCCAAGCACAAGCATGGAGAAAAGTATAGCTTTGCAAAGTAAAAGACACAAAAGACATGTGAAACAGTCTCCTGATTGTTACCTGGTTTCTGTTCATTTTAAATATGAAAAGCCCCTGTCAGAGGCTATAAATCTGATCAGAGAAGGAGTGGGAGGAGGGCTGCTTGACCATTTTGTCTGGTGGATTCCTACCCTCAACTGCTTTCCTATCTATATGATAAATGATAAAGGTACTCAAATCTTCCGTAGTTTAAAAGCAGCTTGATGGCAGCAATTTTGATTAGCAAAGTAGCATAAGGGGGAAAGGTTAAGTGCTCCTCCCCTTTCCTGCTCCTAATCAAACCTGCAGTCTCACAGTCTCCTGAGAACAGTTTTCCTGCTGGAACAATGAAGGGTCAATGATGTAGTCTATGTTTTTGAGACACCTCAAATATTTTTTCTAGCATTACCAAAATAATAATAATAATAATTATCCATTCCACTTCATCAAGGCTACATTGCATTCCCCTCTGTAGGAACAAATTTGTCATATGGTGTTTGTTGTTGTCAATTTACCGTTAATTAGCTAACATGTACCAGCACAAATGAACAGAAGTCAAAGGAAGGCAGAAGAGCTATATTAAACAATAGCTGCTACTATCTCCAAATGTGGAGAGCGAAATAATTTCAGCATCTGAAACTGCTTGATGGGTTTTTAAATTGCAACATTAAGTGTTTCACTAAAAAAAATAAAAAATCTTCTTAATAAAAAAATTAATGGAAAAAGACCAGCCAGGAACTCTGCTTAAGTTATAAGAGCACAAGAATAGCCTACGTCCTGTTCTCACTACAGTGGCCAGCCAGATAGCCAGTGCTAGATTTAGAGTGGTGGGGCAGGTTGCCCAGCACAGGGTGGCAATCCAAGGAGTGCAAAATTGAGAAGATCCATTTGGGAGTGGCCAATTTTGCCCTGCCCCAGGGTGCCATATTATGTATAATTTGTATTAAGTTTTTCTGTTTTACATTTTAGAATATTCATTTGAACAACCTTAAAATATCAATGACTTCCCTTCTTCTGGTGTCATGGTTAAGAGCGGTGGACTCGTAATCTGGTGAACCAAGTTCGCGTCCCCGCTCCTCCACATGCAGCTGCTGGGTGACCTTGGGCTAGTCACACTTCTCTGAAGTCTCTCAGCCTCACTCACCTCACAGAGTATTTGTTGTGGGGGAGGAAGGGAAAGGAGAATGTTAGCCGCTTTGAGACTAAGCGGGATATCAAATCCAAACTCCTCCTCCTCCTCCTCCTCCTCCTCCTCCTCCTTCTTCTTCTTCTTCTCCTCCTCCTCCTCCTTCCATGGTTCAATTTGCATGCCATAGATCCCTGCATATTTTACATAAACTAGACCACTCAGTAGTGGGACGCGGGTGGTGCTGTGGGTTAAACCACAGAGCCTAGGACTTGCCAGTCAGAAGGTCAGCAATTCGAATCCCCACCGCGGGGTGAGCTCCCGTTGTTTGGTCCCAGCTCCTGCCAATCTAGCAGTTCAAAAGCACGTCAAAGTGCAAGTAGATAAATAGGTACCACTCCGGGGGGGAAGGTAAACGGCGTTTCCGTGCGCTGCTCTGGTTTGCCAGAAGCGGCTTAGTCATGCTGGCCACATGACCCGGAAGCTGAGGGAAGCCGGCTCCCTCAGCCAATAAAGTGAAATGAGCACTGCAACCCCAGAGTCGGTCACGACTGGACCTCATGGTCAGGGCTCCCTTTACCTTTACTTTAGACCATTCAGTATTCCATTTTTACGCCCATCAAAACTTATTTACACTGTTGAATTTATCTTAATGCTGCCAACATTTTCAAATGTACACAGTTTTCACCTATGTATTCATTCAACATTTTCCAGTCTTCTTTAAACGTATATTCTCCTTGTTATCTTAAGTTAAGTCTGCCAGCTGCGTGTGTTCCATCAATTTAAGTTGCCATTCTTCTTTAGTTGGGACATCACTCATTTTCCATTTTGGGACTAACAAAACAAGGGCCGCAGTAGTGGCATACATAAATAGCCTTTTTTGACACCTGGGAATTACCATTTGAATTATCCTCCAATTATCCTCCATCATGATATAGCCTTATACTCCATGAATTTCTTTAGTCCTCTTTTAAAGCCATCCAAATTGGTGGGCATCACTGCCTCATACAGGAGCAAGTTCCATATGTGATGCTTGAAAGATGACTTTCTATTGTCTGTCCTGAATTTCCCAAAGTTCAATTTTATTGGATGTTGTTCACATGTTAGTGTTATAAGAGAGAAAAACTTTCTACATACCATGCATGATTTTATAGACTTTAATCATGTAAACTGCCTGTTTGCATTTTCTCTAAACTAAAAAGTCCAAATGCCATCTAGAAATCACAAGTGTGAACCACCCCATGCTGTTAATCCACATATAGCTAGCTTGTTTGTTTATACAGCCATTTCTATCCTACCTTTTCAGCTCTAAGCATGGCCTCTGAGGCACCTTGCGAGTCATATGTAAGCAATATTAAAACAATCAATAAATCAAAATCCTAGAGGAGCAGCACCGGAAAAACGCCTTCTACATCTCCATGCAACTACAAAATGTCAGAAGTCAGAATCAAAAGATGCTCTGTCCCTAAGCTATGGTCTTGCTCATTGATGGAGCAGGTTCTCCATCCCTGAATTAGAAAAATGGTCAGCAGAGAGGTTAGCTGTTGTTTTATAATAGACATTCATTCATTCATTCATTTCCTGCCTTTCCCCCCGACTCTAAGTGGCTTAAAGCTAAAACAGAAAGACCTAAAAACATAAGGGAAAAGGTGATAATTAAAAGGAAAAAATAAACATTGATAAAATATTATTAATACTATTAATAGAATGTTAATGTTTAATATATCATAATGCAATGCAATATATATGATCCATTAAAAAATTAAATAGACCAACAGAAAAAAATGAGTCGCATGCCAAGATGAAGTGATATAATTACAGTGGTACCTCGGGTTACATACGCTTCAGGCTACATACGCTTCAGGTTACAGACTCCGCTAATTCAGAAATAGTGCTTCAGGTTAAGAACTTTGCTTCAGGATAAGAACAGAAATCGTGCTCCGGCGGCGTGGCAGCAGCAGGAGGCCCCATTAGCTAAAGTAGTGCTTCACGTTAATAACAGTTTCAGGTTAAGAATGGACCTCCGGAACGAATTAAGTACGTAACCAGAGGTACCACTATATAAGAGAGCAGTAATGAAGAAAGGACATAGATATGGAATGAAGTCCAGTTTCCCTGTTATATTCCACACATCCCATTGTGTTTGCCTAGATTGCAATCCAGAATGCTATGCATCCCTCATTCTTTTCAATGGCAATATAAAAGTGCCCTGATTACCCTTTTTTTTTTTAACATCTCACCAATTCGAATGTAAGCACCTCTCAAGCACATTCCTGCTTTTTAATGACTTACTTACAGACTAAAAGCCTCTGGTACCAATTGGTGGGTACATGTTTTTTAAACTGGGGAAAGCAGCCTAATTTATTTGTCATTGAATGGATGAAATTTCTGAAGAGCCTAACTCGGTAGCTAAGCTACCATAATTAAATCAGAGCAGTTGCAAAGTCTGCCTTCATTTGCATAGTTACAAAGGCAGATAACTTTACTAGCGAAAGTTAGAGGTTGATGGTGTGGGCGAGTGTGCATCTCTTTCTGTAAGATCTTTAGCAAATTGGCTAAGGGAATGTTCGCATTGCCTGGAACGTCAGCTGCTAACAAAGAGCAGTTTATAACCCAGCTATCCCCCCCCCCATCTCAAAAAGGAGTAGGACAGTGACAGCTTTTGTAGAAATACCTGCTCTATTACCAAACGCAAGGCTACAGCAATTGATCTTGCAACCCATCTTCCATACTTGCAAGCTTATGTTTGTGACAGTGAAGTCTTAAAGATAGCTAAATTTATGCTCCCGAGGCAGCTTTGGGGACTCAAAGCTAAGTGAACATTGCTCCTGCGGGAAACGAACTGCATCTGAAAGTCCTAAAATCTGTACTTTGCTGTCCCTTAAGTCTCGACACCAGTTCCCTTTCCATGCCAAGTTTCCAATCGCTCTCTTTGAACACACTTTCCAATGTTTTTCTTTCAAAATAGGCTTTCTGGTGTATCCCCAAACTCTGGCATAAATATGTCCCAAGTGTATACCATAAGGTTACCAGATTTTTTTCAATGAATCCAGGGACACTTTTCAACTTCAATGGATATTGTATGGAGAATGATTTGTAAATCTGGGGACTGTTCCCGGGAAACGGGGACGTCTAGTAACCTTTGTATACTAGCCAATTCTAGCCAACAACTTCAGGCACCATTGAAACACAGGGAGCGTGCAAGACCCTCAAGTAGACGCCACTCGCTTGACCTGATCATGGTCTCATCAAAATTAGTGGAGCAAAAGTGGGCATTCAAAGGCATTGGGACCATTGACTGCAATGGAATTTAGTCATGAATGAGCTGCTGACCAATAGATGATTTCCAACCCAATGCAATGATGACTGATCGCAATGGAATTGAATTATGAATGTTTTCCTGGTAGACCTGATCACAGCCCCACTGAAAAATGTGGAACCACAATATAGTACCGGATGTTTAGGTCCCATTGATTGCAATGACATTGAGTAGCAAGGAACATTCATTGGACTAAGCCCGAAGAATGCCATATTCTATTATTTTTTGTTTGGAATTTAATTTTTATTTTTGCCACAATCCCAGATGTTTTTTTCAGCTCCTGTGCTGGTGATTTGTTTGGGGGTGGCAGTGGAGCCTATATAATTTATTGACTTCATCCATTTTATCGTCCTCCACAGGAGGAAGAGAAGTCAAGAGATTATCACTTCACTTCATGAAGTTATATAGTCAAAATCAGTCCTCTACTTCTGCATAAAAGCTTTAGTTCCCATCGAAAATGTTTCAATGCGAGGGCAAAGGACATTAAATTTCTTTAAAATATATTGACTGAAATACACTGAAAGAAGCTGAGGGAGGTGTGCTGAATGCATGACCTCAATTTTTACTGTAATGAAAAGGAAGCAAAAGGGGATAGGATAAATATCTGTGTTTCCTTGAAAATTGTGCAGCTATTTGCAGCAGGTTAATCTCAAGGGAAATTTGTAATAAAAAAAATAATACAAAAATTGTATTTTATACTTAATAGCTCTTTTGCTGCTATAAGGCTACTGTTCCTGTACTTTCTAAATCATAAAAGTTTATACATAATTATATAGTGACATTTTAATATATATAAAGCTACGACTCACTGTTCCTCATTGGTTAAATAATTTCCCTTGGTTCTTGAAAGCCAGACAAATTCCTCTATCTACAGCAATTGCTGGACACCCTCTTCAATTCATTTTTTATCTTTTAAAAATATTTTTTAAATCTTTTGTCTTTTTTTGTTTCAAATGTTTAAATGTTGCCCTTTGTTATTATATTGCTTAATTTTCCTGTTGGTGTTTTAGAAACTGCTTTGTGGTTTACCCATTTTTTTAAAAAAATGAGAAACGGTATACAAATACTTGAATGGATTAAAATTAATAAATGGTTTAGGTGCAGGATAGCTTAAAGACTGTGTCCCAGGATACCTTAATTGCCATATCATTCTGGCTCATATGTTGGTAGATCCTAATAAAGCCATTGCCCGGTTCTGAATTTTAAAATGTTAGTGACTGAGTTGGGTTTGGATGGGTTTGTGGGTGGGAGGGTGAGAGAGGGCTGCTTAATTAACTGATAAGTTTGCCATCTTCTTTTATGGAAAGTGGCTCTATGAATTAACCCAGTGCTTTGCTGGGACTGACTTATTCAGCTTCTAATCTCTATCTTGGAACTAAGTCCATAAATTAGAGGATCGCCCATACTTCTGCATGACTGGGGCTTAGAAAGCATGAGTCAAAGTAGTTTTTTTTCCCACTTAGCCCACTTTCTAGGCACAGGCTCAAGCACTTTTGTCTTTGCCCTGCCACTGTCTCCTGGAAAACCTGCTTGCTAGCTCTAAATTGCTGTTTGTTCTGATTTAGTGCCATATAAGCCAGCTCCTAGGAGCCCAGGCAGTCCTGTCCCCCCCCCCCACACACACACACAATTGGTTTTTTTTAGGGGTCGGGCCTTCTCAATGTTCAGAGAGCATTCAGCAATGCCCCCTTGCTCCTCAAAATGCTGCACATGCAATGTCAAGAAGCTGCGTCGGGCCCCCTCAGTCAACTTGAGAAGATGGTACCCCTGTTCATTGTTAAAGATCGGGTTTCCCTGGGGGAAAGCAGTGGGGAAAACAAAAGGGTGGATAAGCTCTTAGTCTTGTGACTACAACATCCAGCCTATGATTTTAACAACAACAAAAAGAATCCTCATCTTTCGCCAATCCCGTGCTATCTGCAGCATGAGTAGAAGAGATCTGAACCACTCAAAGGCTTGCAACCATTTTAGTGGGTTCTTATTCAGGCATTTTCCACCTGTGGATTTTCTTAAGCCTCTTAAACTTAAATAACCCTAGAAAAAGTGGGGAATGTGGAATGTGGAAAATCAGTGTGGTGAATAGACAACGTTACATGCCTGTTGTGTGGCGCTGCCACAGAGAATAATTTTTCAGCAGGCTTCATGTGGGGTAGTAACATTTGAATTAGCTCCACAAATGAGTCGATCAAGTAGATGGAAAACATGGCAGTGGAAGAATGGCAGGATTTTCTCTCATTAACATTTTGACTGGCCACCCACCACACAAACGGCTTTATACTTACTGCAGAAAAGTTGAGATCTCTATCATTTGCCAGCAAGATATCAAAAATGATTGCAAATAAATACATGAAATCCATGAACCCAGCAAGCCTTCCGCAGTTGGCAGGAGCTCATCGGCACAGCCTTTGATTGTGAACAAGGCAGAAATATTGCCAGGGTTTTGCTGTGTGTTGTTTACCCAGCATGCCTGTGCAGCCCTCTCACACGCAAAGGAAGGTGAATAATATTTAACAGAACATTTAATTTCAACTGAGTGGAAATAGTCTTGTCTCCATTACACCTGGTGCTCATGTGCATATAATTGTTTTTGGACTGGATGGTGCTGAATTATGGATATAGTAGGAAGGGTAATTATGCATGTCGTCAGGGTAATGCCCAATGGGCAAGTACTTGGCGGAGGGGAAATGCTATCTTTCATTATGTATGGTAATAACAAGCCACAATGAAACAGCAAGGTAGAGAAGAATGTGCCAGCCCTTCACAAAAGCATCCCTTGCTTCTTTGTGAACTGTACAAAATTTTCAGGGGGAGGGCTGTTGCTCAGTGGTAAAGCATTTGCCTTGGGTGCAAAGGGTCCCAGGTTCAATCCCTGACATCTCCAGGCAGGGATGAAGTAGATCCTGGAGATCCACTGCCAATATTGATGAGTCTTGAGTGCAGCTTCCTATGTTCCTATGTAAAATATCGAGGTGCCAGGACAGGATCTGCTAATGACCTGCCATGGATTCAGGGTGGGAATGTGTCCTTCTCTGCAGGGACAATCCTCTGTTTGAATGGATCCTCTGTTTGAATGGATCCTCTGTTGGACAGTTGTCTGGACAAAGTGCAGTTAAAGATAAGTAGGGCCTTGAAGGGATCATTAGTGGTTAGCATCTGGAATGAATAAGCACACCAGTCAATAGGTGACTATCTTCTGCATCATGGTGAGATGTGCTATATTCTATTTACATTATAGTAATTATCTCTACATTTCCATATTTTTGTACAAATAAGGAGTCTGTATTCTCTGTTTTTGGTGACGTATAACTACCTACCTATATAAGAGACGCAGGTGGCGCTGTGAGTTAAACCACAGAGCCTAGGGCTTGCTGATCAGAAGGTCAGTGGTTTGAATCCCCGCAACGGGGTGAGCTCCCGTTGCTCGGTCCCTGCTCCTGCCAACCTAGCAGTTCGAAAGCACCTCAAAGTGCAAGTAGATGAATAGGTACCGCTCCGGCGGGAAGGTAAACGGTGTTTCCGTGCGCTGCTCTGGTTCGCCAGAAGCGGCTTAGTCATGCTGGCCACATGACCCAGAAGCTGTACACCGGCTCCCTCGGCCAATAAAGCGAGATGAGCGCCACCTCAACCCCAGAGTCGGTCACGACTGGACCTAATGGTCAGGGGTCCCTTTACCTTTTACCTTTTAACTACCTACATGGAGTTTTGGGATGGATGGCACCTGTGCACTTCACAGCAAACTGACAACCTTGGAGTAGCTCAAAGACTAGCTAGATGCTGGTAGGGTTAGGTAACTGCTTTCTTCACCCTAGGAGCCCAGTTCTTTTCAGGGCTAAAGATATGCATGAAAACCTATGACTCAGCTACACAGCTGCACATAAAATGTGTTTTAAATGTGTTGTCAAGTGCAATATACAAACGTGGCACCTAGATGGTGACAGTGAGCTATGCAAAATTCAATGTGTTTTTCAAAACTTCTTTTTTTTAAAGCATTTTCACAGTGTTTTTTATGTGTGTAGATTCCACCCTGGAAATAATGGGAAGCCTCCAGAAAGTAGAAGGAACATTATGTGCCAGAGCCATCTAGTCTTTTTCTCTCAGAGACTGGGTTCTGGCTACTGCTGCTTCTGTCCATTTGAGCCGATGGGAGAGAGGAGGTGTGCTCATCAAATAGCTTAATGCCAATACTAAGGATGATATCCCACAAGAGATAATGTCAGGCTCTGGACCGTGGCTTGGGTGGAAGGCAGAAAATGAGACCGTTGTGTGTTGCCAAAAGGAAACCAGATAAGGGCTCAGTTCTGCCACCCCTCATACAACCGACTACATAAAAACAGTCTTGTGACTTCGTGTGTATAGATGGCTCTACACTGTTTCCTATTTGCAAGACCTGGAGTTTCATTTTCCAAGCAGTCACAATCTTGGGAATGCTGTTTCATAAAATGGGTTTGTCCACCCGATTGCCACTGAACTGTGAGCCCACAGACTCCTACAGGTGATCATTTAGGGACCAGTGAAGGACGGACCAGGCCAAACCATTAACTGGGCCAACTAATGAATGACAAGAGAAAGATGCAATTTTCCACTGAAAATGGAAACAACTTTGAGCCCTAAAATCACTCACTCTTCTAGAAGTTGTGGACACGTTAAAGATTAATTCTTGCTTAACCATGAATCCTTTAAAATAGTCTGCCTGACAGAACAGTAAATTATCATCTCGGCCGTCTTGCCAATCAGTAGACTGTGAAACTATAAACAGTTTTCATTCACTTGAAAAAAAGAAAATCTGTGATAACTGTGACTCTGGAACACTGAAAATAAATGAATGCTGCACTCCAAAAACACTTGTAGATTTAAAGAGATCACAGATTAACATGTTGTTGGCATCTTTCATGCTGTAATATTACTTGAGACAATGGATTAAAGGAAGAAAGCATTCATTAGAATGTGGTAATGAATAATTGTGCTGAAATGAAGGATAATATCATCACCACCACCATTATAATTATTTTCCAGAAGGCTAGTGTGTTGGAACAAACACTTTAGAACTTTAAATATAAGTTTTAGTGGAATGATGGTGATTTGCTATCCTCCTGCAACTGTTATTCGATGGTCTCTGATTGTACTTTTTACTGTGTTTTTAAAATTATACATAGATATTATTGTGAACTGCTTTGATATTTTTATATATTTTATGTGTTATATGTTCTATATATATTAAAATGAAAATAGAGGCAGAGCTCCACCACTGCACCTGAACTACACCAACCTCCCCACTGCCTTCCCCTCTCCATCCTGGTAAACCCATTTTAGGAAAGCAGCATTGCAGTTCCACCCCACCGGCATGTAACTATGCACACACAGGGCTCTGTACATAAATTAGAACCTGTAAGCTGCCTTGAGGTAGGGTATGTATAAACCAGGCATCCCCAAACTCGGCCGTCCAGATGTTTTGGGACTACAACTCCCATCATCCCTAGCTAAGAGGACCAGTGCTCAGGGATGATGGGGATTGTAGTCCCAAAACATATGGAGGACCAAGTTTGGGGATGCCTGGTATAAACAAACAAGCCAATGAATGAATGAATGAATGAATGAATGAATGAATGAATGAATGTCTATACCAGGCTTCCTCAACCTCGGCCCTCCAGATGTTTTGAGACTACAATTCCCATCATCCCTGACCACTGGTCCTGCTAGCTAGGGATCATGGGAGTTGTAGGCCAAAAACATCTGGAGGGCCGAGGTTGAGGAAGTCTGGTCTATACATTGGTTTCACTTACTTGAGAGACCAGACCAGGTGATTTAGAAATCAAAATTATGGAGACAAATTTGGTTGAGAAGTTCAAAAGCATCCTAAGTGATCTTAGCAATTTTCAGTGACAACTCTGGTATCACATGAAACTAAAGCTGACTTGGTTCAAAAATTCATCATGACCAGAATGGTAACAACAACAACATTTCTCTAGTCATATACGATTGATTGCACTGGAGTTACGGTATATATAGTCAATAATGTTGAAGAGCCATTAAGGCTGCATATCTATGCCCACTTAAAAAGGGAGGAAACATCACCAAGCAGACATGCATCGGGTTGCATTGTAAATCTGCGAAATCCTATACATCTCTACTCAAAAGTAAGTCACATTGAATTCAGTGGAGCATAGGATTGCAGCCTAAGGTATTAAAAATTATTCCAAAGTTATATGAAAAGTGTGACACAAATCTAATGCAAAAGTTTAACATTGTAGAATGTTTACCATGCATTTGATAAAAAACTTTTAATTTACAGATGGCTATCCTCAAGAAGAAATGATTTATAGATGGAGAAAAAACTCAGTAGAAGCTGCAGACCAGAAATCCTGGAGACTCTATCAGTTTGACTTCATGGGTCTCAGAAATACCTCTGATATTGTGCAAACATCTGCAGGTAGGTACAATGCAATAACAATGCACTTTCTGGCCTGAAGGTTTAGGGGTTCAGTACAGCCCTTTCCTAGATCAATAAATGTGAAATGTGGGTCAGTATAACCAGCACAGTATTGAAAAGTAGGGGGCAGCCATTGCCTTTAGTAGTCCACACATTGTTGGACTCAAACTCCCATCATCCATGACCATTGGCCATGACTGCCAGGGCTGATAAGAGTTAGAGTCCAACAGGGTCATAGGTTCCCTTGCCATGGAATAAGAGAAAATACTTCCCCGGGAAACAATTAACTTACTGAATTTACTGCTACAAGCTGTGGTGATGGCCCTTGGTGCATATTTTTTTTAAAGTGTTGGATAAATTAATGGGAGATCAGCCTATCAGCTGCTGTCAAACTTGGAAGCTCAGTGAATGAAGCTCCATTTACGGAGATAGTATGCCTTCAACAACCAGATGCTAGGCATGGCAACCATCTTTGTGTCCTGTGTGTATGCTTCCAGAGGCATCTGGCTGGTTTCTGCTGGAACAGAATCCTGGATCCAATGGACATTGGTCAGACCCAGCAGGATGTTTCTATGTTGTCAGCTTGACAGCCCTGGCCATCTGTCACATTGAAGGAGAGAGTTAGGATTCTCATACACAGTCTGTTGCTGTACAGAAGCATTTCCCTGCTGAAAGTGTCATGCCCAGTTGAATAGCCCAGTCTAATGAGATCTCCTAGCACTAGTCATTGGAACCCAGACACCGGTGGACTGCATCATAATGGGGTCATTGCACCGGATCAAGATCCAGTCCCAGCTCAATAGTTGGCGTACCAATAGACCTTTGCTGACATATCTAACAACATGCTTTTATGTTCTTATGATGCTTGCCCTCTAGGTGCTGTGTGTGAGCTGCATAAGGATGCCTTTATGAGCTTGGCCAGGATAGGGCAAAGCTGAGCTGTGTAGTGGGCTGTGGACAAGATGTGTTTAGGGGTTGTTTAACTACGATCAGGATCAAAAGGGATTTCCCAGCTCTGCTGGGAACATCACAAACGAACAAAGGAATTCCCAAGGCATTAATGCAAACAATAAATATCCTACATGCTTCAACTGTAGGTCTTTTTCAGAGCATATGCATACAATGATTTAATATGAAATTTCTTATACATGGCAGAGCTTGTATATGAAATTGAAGTGGTGGGCTTCACTGCTGCACCCTCCCAGCTTGGCCTTACTTTAAGAGGGGCAGGATGATGCACCATCAGCAAAAAAGAAAGAAAAAAGAAAAAGTCTAACACTGACGTTGGCACTGTCCATTTAAATGTTCTCACAATCCCTCTGGACCCTCGATGTAGTGTCACCTGGGAGTGAGGAAATTAAAATAGCATATGCCAGGCACATCGCTGAGAAGAGGACAGGTCCTGTGTGACTGTAGTGATATTTCGGATTAGCAGCTGGGTGATCAGTGGGTCCTCCTGAGAATTCGGTGGCAGCAGCAGCACCCACTTTTTCTTGGTAACCCAAAGCAACTCTGGCATTGGGGAAGCCTGCTAAGTAGCCCAACCTCATCCCACCCTGCCCCACTGACTGCTACTGAGCCTAAGCTGATGGGTAGCAAAAAGTACCTTGCGAATAACTCCTAGGACTTAAACCTAATGTTGTGTAATGAAATATCTGCTGCACTTGGTAGACTGAAAATCTCATTCAAGCTAAGCACCATCTAAAAGTTATAAATGACTCTGAAGTATGTTAGATGGATCAATATGTCACGGCAAGTCCTACAGCCATGCATTGTCAGTAACAGTCTGCTAATTTAATATGAAGTGATGGATTCTTCAAAGATGAAATTAAACAGATCAAGCTTTCCATATTGGGACACATTGCACAGAAAGAACAAAACACCCATCTGCAAGTCAATGATTTATGGGCTCCCCATTCACATCAATAATGCATCTTTGTGGTTAAAGACCATTTCCTCGCTAAAATGCAATTAACATATTACTAAATCTTGTGATTATATGGTTCAGTTGAAGTGATCATTAACAAATGAAGCCAATATAAAAGCAGCGTTCTAACGTTTTGTGAGGAAATTTGAACGCCAGGATGTAAGGATGTGTTTCTGTCCTGGAACGTGAGCTCTGTATGTCTGTACCAAGATGGAGGCTAGCGTTTTGAAAGCAGGGGGTATTCTCCTCCTCCCTGTCACTTACAGGCCCTGTGTGTTGATGCCTCTGAAGTAAGATGCCAGTTTGCTCCGTGTTTGGAGCAAACCTTCCATTCACAGATCAGAACATTGATCTGAATATTAAGCCACATGATCATTGGCCTGAGATTTACTTACAGAATGGTCTGAGGACTGCCTCGTTCTTTCTTTTAGCTTTTGGAGCAGCACCATGACTGCATTCTAAAACATGTCTTTGAAATTGCTCCCAAGAAGTGATTGTATGCAGAAATGTATGGGATTGAATTTAAGATAGGGAAAATCGAGAAGCCAAAATTAACTGATTTGTCCATCTCTATTGGCTATAACCCATCAGCTCTATTGCGGGTAAAATAGATGCAACCAATAGCTTCAAGCCTATATGCATATTAACCCAGATTGTTCAATAAACAAAAATGTGCCTACTATAGCAGCCCAAGTCCCTCTGAAAGCAATTTACTATTTAAAATTCACTTTTACCTGGACCAGTGTCTTTGTTTCTTTTCTTATCATTGATGTATTTTTAAAATAATTGAAAACAAATGGCTGAGCCTTGTCCAAGCATGAAGAAATCATAGACAATGCCCAAAGAGCAAAGTCGTAAAGTAAAGCTTTAAAAAGCAACGAAGAACATGAATTCTTCTCCTCCACCAGCTATGCAAACCGAGTAGATGTATTTATTCACATTCATGAATTCTGAAATGTTTTCCATGCATATGAAATGACTAGTTCGTTTCAGCACTACAAAAGAGTTTTATGTGTGAAACTACTAGAATTTATAGATGTAATTTATGGGGGCATGCCCAAATATATGTATGTCTGGTTAGCAGAGAAAAGGAATAATAAGATCGCTTGAATAATGCAAGCGTAGGAATGATACCATTTAGGGCACACAGGTTCTCATTTTTTTATCTTGGTGTCCCAAACCAGTTTTTGCACATTAAAAAGTTCTTGTTTTGTTAACTCCTCCCTGCTTTTTTCAAGTTTGCAGACCACATGGCTTTTCTCACAGTAGGACTATTACTGTGGAACATCATATTCTGAACCATTAAAGCACTGTCCCTATTATAAGCAATAGTTTCCATTTAAATGGAAGTACAGGATGTTGTTGTGCGAATTATCACTGCATGGTTTTTGTGATAATCTGTGGAAAATGGCCTAGCTCCTTCCCTGCGTCAATTGCCTGCCATTAGTTGCTCAAACATGTCACAATTTCATAGGAAATTGATTGCTAAAGGAAATTGTGTGCTAAAGGAAATAGACACTATATGATATTATACATACATACATTTTATTAATACAATTTATATACCGCTTCCTCGTCAAAAAACCTTGAAGTGGTTTATAAGCATACATATATACGCAATATTATTTTTTTTAAAAAAATGTACTTCTTAATTGGCTTTCATACAGATCTGTCACAAAACCAGACAGCCATATGTGCTAGACTAGAGACATTTATTTTATGAATATTAACTGGTCTCATCTACTTACACATGTGCCTGACATATTTCAAAGCCACAGTGGCTCCCACTGAGTCCTGATGGCGCATTAGGAAACTCCTGTCACATGAATGCTCTTAAAAGGATAAACACTCTGGGGATTGCGGGGCTTTTTATATGGCATGATTTGAAAACTACAGCATGTGCCAGTAGCATCTTTGAGGTTAACTTTTTTTAACAGATCCATTTGATGAGTCTAAATTGGTGTTCACTTACATTTAAGTTCGAATCCAAGCAGTTGGCTGAGTTGTAAAATTGAAACTATAGTCCATTTTACCGCTTTTTTTTACCCCTAGAGTCCACCCATTTGTTGTTGTTGTTTAAGTCGTTTAGTCGTGTCCGACTCTTTGTGACCCCATGAACCAGAGCACACCAGGCACTCCTGTCTTCCACTGCCTCCTGCAGTTTAGTCAAACTCATGCTGGTAGCTTCGAGAACACTATCCAACCATCTCGTCCTCTGTCACCCCTTCTCCTTGTGCCCTCCATCTTTCCCAACATCAGGGTCTTTTCCCGAGAGTCTTCTCTTCTCATGAGGTGGCCAAAGTACTGGAGCCTCAGCTTCACAATCTGCCCTTCCAGTGAGCACTCAGGGCTGATTTCCTTCAGAATGGATAGGTTTGATCTTCTTGCAGTCCATGGGACTCTCAAGAGTCTCCTCCAGCACCATAATTCAAAAGCATCAATTCTTCGGCGATCAGCCTTCTTTATCGTCCAGCTCTCACTTCCATATATCACTACTGGGAAAACCATAGCTTTAACAATATGGACCACCCATATTATACATACTATTCATTTAAATCTCTCTCTTACTACTTTAACAGCTATGGCTTCCCCCAAAGAATAATGGGAGCTGTAGTTTGTCAAGGGTGCAATTTGTCAACAGGAGACCCCTGTTTCCCTCACAAAGCTATAATTTCCACAGCAGTTTTATCAATCCATCTCTCTTCTCGGGGAACTCAGAGTTGTAGTACAGGCATCCCCCCCCCCCACTTATGTGGCAGTAACGTTCCTGGCCTCCATGCGCATAACTGAAATCCCGTAAAGTAGGGAGCATTCTCTTAAAAAGCCTCCAGTGCCCAATCCCCAATCCAGACCAAAATATATTGAGTTGAAGCTCTTGGGCTGGGTGGAGTCTGAAGGATGTGTGGGAAAGTGGTTGCGACTGTGCTACTCCGTCTGTCAGCTGTTAGGCGGGGTCACTGAGCAGCCAAAACAAAGTCCCGCTGTGCCTCAGGCCTCCTCTGCCAACATTGACATTCATTCCAGGCTCCAGGGAGCATCTCCTTGCAAGCCATGAGGACTCTTCAGCTCTCTCCTGCCATTTCTGGGTTTGAATTAAATAATTTATTTCCCAGTGTCACGCATATACACAGTCGATCATGCATAAGTGCGGGGGGGGGGGGGCGACACCTGCACAGTGAAGGGAACTAGGGGTCTCTTAACAATCCTGAGCACCCTTAACACACTGCAGTTATGGAGGAAACCATAACTGTTAAAGTGGTTCAAGAGTGCTGTAAATGGAAGGCCCAGTCCTAGCTGGAGCACTGAATTTTTTCACTGCAAATTAAACAGAAAACATAGTGAACTTAATGCATACCTTTCTACCAAGAAGTAAGACAGTATCACTTGATTTCATACATTTCTAAGGTTTTCCACAAAGACCTTCCACAAGTCCAGTATCTCATTTAGGAGCTGCGAATGAACTTGGAAGTAAGGGTTAGCGCATAGAACAGTGACCATCATGCTTTTGAGGGCACTCAGCAATGTTATTCTAAAACAGGGGTGGGAAGCCTGAGAGAAACCAGATGTTGCTGGGCTCCAGCTCCCATCAGCCCCAGCCACCATGGTCAATGATCAGGGACTTTAAACCATATTGGCTGCAGCAGTCAGTGAAACTTCATGGTTTTATTACTGAATGACCCAAGTGAGACTCATTGGAAACACAAGACCAGTTGTTTATTGCCAACTGCGCACATGGGGCTAAAGCCTCAAGCCCTACAGTTCATTTACTCTACATTTAATTTACTCTACAAATATCTGAATGAATATTATTGAATTTGCAGTAGGATTTTTCAAAATTCTCCTAGATCAGCTGTAAAGCCCTTGACAAGAAATCAATTTGAATATATATATATATATATATATATATATGCTTTCGTAGATTTTCACGGGTACAGGAATGCAGGTTTTGGTGTCTTCGGGTGTCTTCCCGTGTAAGAGTTGGGGTGTCTAGGCGACGTTTCGACGAGGTCTCACTCGTCATCTTCAGGCTGGTGCTTTCGGCTTCTTGTTACTAGAACAGAGCAGGGTCTCAGTGTTTGAGTTCCTATAAATACTGTTGAGGGGGTGTGGTGTATAGCCTCCAACGTTCTGGGCAGAGAGGAAGTTCCCAGGTTAATGTGCCTTTTCTTCTTTTGTTCATTATCCCTCAAGTAATTAATGAACAAAAGAAGAAAAGGCACATTAACCTGGGAACTTCCTCTCTGCCCAGAACGTTGGAGGCTATACACCACACCCCCTCAACAGTATTTATAGGAACTCAAACACTGAGACCCTGCTCTGTTCTAGTAACAAGAAGCCGAAAGCACCAGCCTGAAGATGACGAGTGAGACCTCGTCGAAACGTCGCCTAGACACCCCAACTCTTACACGGGAAGACACCCGAAGACACCAAAACCTGCATATATATATGCAGTATATATATATATATATATGCAGGTTTTGGTGTCTTCGGGTGTCTTCCCGTGTAAGAGTTGGGGTGTCTAGGCGACGTTTCGACGAGGTCTCACTCGTCATCTTCAGGCTGGTGCTTTCGGCTTCTTGTTACTAGAACAGAGCAGGATCTCAGTGTTTGAGTTCCTATAAATACTGTGGAGGGGGTGTGGTGTATAGCCTCCAACGTTCTGGGCAGAGAGGAAGTTCCCAGGTTATTGTGCCTTTTCTTCTTTTGTTCATTAATTACTTGAGGGATATCTTGAGTGATTTCTTGAGTGATATTCTGAGTACCACTTAGGAGGGTCATTAGGTGTGGATTAGTTGCTAAAGCTTTCGTGTCTTGACCTCTTGACCTTGTAAAGAGTTTTTCTGAGAAGATGGCTGTACTGCACTTAGTTGTGCTCTGGCTTGGCTTCGTGTATAGGGGCGAGCTGTGGTTTTGTGCCCTGTGCCAGCCAGATCTGTGTAGGGATTGCAGGGGGGTGCAGCATCCGGAGGTGCCACTATGGTTTGGCTACTGGATGGTGTCTGTAATTTATCTGTGGAGAGGGTCTGGGTTTGGGTCTGGTGTGGTTGATTGGAGATGGCGTTCTGTGTGCCTCTGGTTCTGGTGTCGGTTTTTGTGGGGAGGGCTAATTTCCAGATGTCTGGTAGGCGGGACGTGTCGTCACGCTTGTTCATGTTGTGAGGGTGTTTCTCTATCTCGATGGCTTCCATGATTATTCTCTTGTGGTGATGTTCCATGTTAAAGAGCAATTTGGAATCTGCAAAATTAATTTCGTGTCCTGTTTCTTTCATGTGTTGGTAAAGAGAGGAAGTTTTTTCTTCTTTTTTGACGGCATTCTTGTGTTCTGCGATACGTGCATTTATTCGTCTGTTTGTTTGTCCAATGTACGTGGCTGGGCAGACTTTGCAGGGTATTTCATAGACCCCTTGGTTTTCTAACTGGATTTTATCTTTTGGGTTTCTGAGGATATTGGCTATTTTTTGGAAAAAACTTCCTCTCTTTACCAACACATGAAAGAAACAGGACACGAAATTAATTTTGCAGATTCCAAATTGCTCTTTAACATGGAACATCACCACAAGAGAATAATCATGGAAGCCATCGAGATAGAGAAACACCCTCACAACATGAACAAGCGTGACGACACGTCCCGCCTACCAGACATCTGGAAATTAGCCCTCCCCACAAAAACCGACACCAGAACCAGAGGCACACAGAACGCCATCTCCAATCAACCACACCAGACCCAAACCCAGACCCTCTCCACAGATAAATTACAGACACCATCCAGTAGCCAAACCATAGTGGCACCTCCGGATGCTGCACCCCCCTGCAATCCCTACACAGATCTGGCTGGCACAGGGCACAAAACCACAGCTCGCCCCTATACACGAAGCCAAGCCAGAGCACAACTAAGTGCAGTACAGCCATCTTCTCAGAAAAACTCTTTACAAGGTCAAGAGGTCAAGACACGAAAGCTTTAGCAACTAATCCACACCTAATGACCCTCCTAAGTGGTACTCAGAATATCACTCAAGAAATCACTCAAGATATCCCTCAAGTAATTAATGAACAAAAGAAGAAAAGGCACAATAACCTGGGAACTTCCTCTCTGCCCAGAACGTTGGAGGCTATACACCACACCCCCTCCACAGTATTTATAGGAACTCAAACACTGAGATCCTGCTCTGTTCTAGTAACAAGAAGCCGAAAGCACCAGCCTGAAGATGACGAGTGAGACCTCGTCGAAACGTCGCCTAGACACCCCAACTCTTACACGGGAAGACACCCGAAGACACCAAAACCTGCATTCCTGTACCCGTGAAAATCTACGAAAGCATATATATATATATATATATATATATATATGCAGGTTTTGGTGTCTTCGGGTGTCTTCCCGTGTAAGAGTTGGGGTGTCTAGGCGACGTTTCGACGAGGTCTCACTCGTCATCTTCAGGCTGGTGCTTTCGGCTTCTTGTTACTAGAACAGATATATATATATATATACTTCCATGCATTTAAACTCTTACGCATGGGTTTCTCTCTCCCCAAGGGAAATCCAGTTGGAAGTTGTTAAGTACTGAGTTGAATAGGATCCAAAATGCAGCAGTCTGATTGGTCCTAGAACAATAGGATTCAGAATGCAGCAGTATGATTGGTCTGCAGGAGCCACCCAATCCAGCTCCAGGTGGAAGTGAATCCACAACCTGATTGGCCTAGAGGAGAACTCTGGAATTAGCCAATCACGTGCAGCCCACTGTGTAAATAATGTATATAAAGCAGATACTTTGAGGGAACTTTCTTTCCTCCTCACCACTATGAGCTGAATAAAGAGCATGAAATCCACTCTCGACTCCGAGTATATTTCAGAAGTGAAAAATGACTCCTTGTGCAAATATGCTCTACTGAGGCTTTATTGAGCACAAGTTGTTACCTATCACATTAGGCATGACAGGTAGTTTCTGCCTGGACACTGTTCCACAAGACTGGGCCAATGTAAACTTTGTCTAGATGGAGGAGTGCTAGAGAGGCCCTACTACAATACATGGAAATGATAGAGCAGCCTATTGCAAATAAAGCACTTTTCAGTTGCTGCAGTCTTCAGAGGGAAGGTAAAGAACTGCTCTGAAATGCACAGGATCCCCGATTTCTTTGATTTTTTTTTTATTTACTACATTTACCTTCTGGGTTTCCTCCAAGGAACTCATGGTGGCCTACATGGCTCTGCTCCCCATTTTAACGTCACAACAACCCTGGGAGATAGTTTAGGCTGAGAGATGGTGTCTTGCCAAAGGCCACTCAACCTTCACAGCCATGTGGGGATTTGAACTTTGGGTTCTCAGGTCCTAAACTGAGAACCTAAGCACTGCCATGATGGCTCTCCTATCCAGTGGCGTAGCGTGGGGGGTGCAGGGGGGGCCGGCCGCACCGGGCGCAACATCTGGGGGTTAGGGTTAGGGGGCGCAAATCCACGGGTTAGGGGGCACAAATTACTTGCCTTGCCCCGGGTGCTGACAACCCACGCTACGCCACTGCTCCTATCTAAATGAAGGGATAAGCTCTTTTAAATATACAGCACTAAATTAATGCTATATTTCCCTATTTCTTATCAGGCAAAGCAAACTCACCAATTAGGGGAAATACTGAGGGAGGAAATCCTCTGGTCGGCGGATTAACAGGGCTCCCAGTAGATCCCACAGCCCTTAGCCAGCAGTACTCGAATATATGATTGTGCCCTCGATCAGATCTCTACTTCAGTGTCATAAGTAGCAAAACCATTGATACCATCTCCTATAAGAAACATATCAAATAGTAGTTAGTGGTCAGAACTAATGATCATTTTAATCTTGCCATTTTTTCAGTTTTGTTAAGTGTAGCAAATCTCACCGTAATTTGCATTCTTATTAAAATTGTAATTCTCTACAATATCTTTTTTCTACTTTGATATGTTTCTCATTCTTCGTGTCTTTTCTATAGAAGAATGTGCAATAAAAATGTAAATATGGAAGCATTTTAATCTATTAAGAAAAACTACAGTCTCTGAAAAATAATAATATTAAATACTAAAATTTACTAAACCATATGATTAAAGTAGCTGCATCGTGTGTGTGTGTGTGTGTGTGTGTGTGTGTGTGTGTGTTTCCCTACAATGTGATTTCTTCCATCTCACAAAGTAAATGCCTACTGAAGTTACGCATAACCAGCCAGAGTTGTTATGGGGAGAATTGGGAAGGGGGGGTAGCAAAGCCTATACTAAAATGGATGGTTGAGGAAGGGTCAGTTGTGGAGGGGAGTGAGAAATGTCCCTATTTTCATCTGAGGAAGGTGAACTTTCTCTCTGTGCCTGCCCACCATCACTTGTGGAATCATGAGCTATTTTCTTACACCTGACACCTGACCCCCCATTTCACCATTTCGTTTCAACTGTGCTGAGAAACTACAGAAGGCAAACAAAATAAGTTTCGGCTTGGGCCAAAGTGTGGGCCCATTTTCAGCAGTTTAAACGTACCTCAAAAATGTCTCGCTGCTGAAATGGACCACCCAAGCTCCCATAAAAGGAAATTATCATTTTGTTGTGGGTGTTTTCATAATAGCAAGAATATTAAAGTAAAATTATTAACCATCATGCAATATGACCACTGAACTTTTACATGCTATGACTGATCTGTCTCAAACAGATGACCTCAAACAGTCATTAATACAAACCTGAATGCCCTCATTATCCCTCCAAAGTAGCATTTCTGAATAAATTGGTTAGCTGTATTTGCAGGGAGAAATAGGTCATCTAGATGAGTAAACATTCAAACAGCATAATCCAAAAAGGGGAGAGAAAAGGGAGGGGGGAACCACTTAATTTTAGTAATATTAGATGTGGAAGGAAAACCAAACTCTAAAACTCAATCGGGAATCAAAGGTCCATTGTGCTAGGAATTGTACACAACATATATAATAACCCTTGCCTCAGAGTTTGGAATATAATTAAAGTAATATATTAAATATAATTCTGCTCCAGGCAACATTTTTATTCACTTGTTAAAGATTTGGACCATGATAAAAAATGGATGATTTTGCAAACCATGCCACATTTTCAAATAAATCTTGTAACTGTTTCAAATCACTTAAAAAACAAATTAGAAAGATGTTCCTGTGAAGTATATTCCAATGAAGGGCAAAGTCTCACACTGACAGAGACTGGAATCTTTCTGTGACATTAGGTCACTGGTATGATAGCATCATTCTTGGATTGGAAGGACTAATTACACTGTAATGTCACCACTGGAGATTATTCATACTCATTTGATGAATCAGAGTGTAAACAATTTGTGTAACTTTCTGCGCCAGATGGGTTGCTGCATCTCAATCATAGTTGCGGATGGTGGTAATGTTGGCATGTGGAATCTGGTGGAATCCGGCTTGAAAAAAGAACCCTGTTTTCTCAATCCTCATTAGTTTTATATCAGGGCACTTGTCAATTGCCAGTTTTTCGTGGAATGTAACAAATCTACTTGAAAAAAGAAACACGCTTTTTGAAGTTAGGAAAGTGACAGGAAAATGCTCTGAAATGTATAGAATGAACAAATGATTAGAGAGAAGATTGCAAACACCCTGCAAGCAGTTAGGATGAATGCCCATTGTCATATAACCTCCCCACAAACCATTCAGAATGAACCAGGCAGAGGGCCTTCTCGGTAGTGGCACCCACCCTGTGGAACACCCTCTCATCAGATGTCAAGGAAATAAACAACTACCTGACAAGACATCTGAAGGCAGCCCTGTTTAGGGAAGTTTTTAATGTTTGACATTTTATAGCAGTATTATTATTATTATTATTATTATTATTATTATTATTATTACTCTGTTGGGAGCTGCCCAGAGTGGCTGGGGAAACCCAGCCAAATGGGCGGGGTATAAATAATAAATGATGATGATGATGCTCAGCCAAGTCTGGCTGTAAGCTTAGCTCTGTGTAAGTTTTGTGCAAGCAAATGAGGATGAATGTTTAATAAACAAGCTATCTGGAGGACCCCTTTCTTAAGCTCCTGGGGTCTTTCTATTGGTTCTCTGTTACCTCTCTATCAATGCTGACACTCTATCAGTCCCCATCCACACTATCTCCTCTGTTACCACATGGTAGTGGGGTTTCCATAGCTTCCATTCCATATTTTTGCCCTCTCTACAGCTCCTGTATCAGACTTTTCAGTAAGGCCACTAACTAATACAATAACAGGAGACTAAAACTGCAACCTAACCTTATATATGTCCGCACAAACGTCACTTCACATTGTCTATGATGTGGGTTCTTCTTGGTTTTTCATGTGTCAATCCAAAATGGCCAAGACTTTCTAGAAAAAGCTCAACAAGGCCTGAGTGGATGCTGAATGGATTTATAAAGCTGACCAGTCCACCTTTGAAAAAACAGGGAGATGCTGACACATTCTAACTTGAATTATGCACCACAGCCCCATTAGATTGCAAAAGCAAACAAAAAATGAGGGTGTGCATGAGAGATCTGTCAGTTTTCATTTGACATCCATCCATATTGTTGTCCCCATCTTTGTCAAGAAACCAACGAAAGCCAGGATTAAATATTGATGGGAAAACAAACTTACTTATTTTACAAGTGACTCTTCAAGGATGCAAGCCCAAGCACTTTGGAGGCTGTGCTCCATCAATTTCTACTTATTTCTTGCTACCTTCTGCTATTAGGCGCTGACCCTAGCATCTGAGGCATACATTTTACAGTATGCAGGAACACAATATGCCCTGGATGATGCTGTCAGTTAACCACTGCTGCCACAAAGATCCTTGTTGAAAAAGCCAAGGGAAGGATGGAGGTGCAGCCCACAATGCTTTGCTCCTCAGCAATCTCTGTTCGAGTGGACTATAGTAGTAGAATTTTGCCTTAGCTGTAACTGTGAGATGCAGAAATGAGCAGCCAACAGAGGCAGATCAGTGAGAAAACTACTTATCAACATGATGTGCTATCATACCAATATATCACCAAATAATACATGTTAAATCTGCAAAATAAAATGCGTGGTGGTTTTGTTTTCAGTTTTCTTATTGCTATTTACATATATTTATTTATAGCACAGCAGATGCCGTGTAAAATCAAAGTACAGTGGTACCTCGGGATGTGAACGGGATCTGTTCCGGAGCCCCGTTCGCATCCTGAATAGAACGTAAGATGCAACTGAGCATCTGCGGGGGGGCAGGTCGTGTTTTGCCGCTTCCGCGCATGCGCATGACATCATTTTTAGCATCTGCGCATGCACGAGGGGCGAAACCCGGAAGTAACACGCTCCGTTACTTCCGGGTTGCCACGGAGCGTAACTTGAAAACGCTCAACCTGAAGCACATTCAACCCCGAGGTATGACTGTAGAAGGAGCTAACTAGAACCAAACATATAGAAGCAAATTTCCATAGCAAAGCTGAACATAAAAAATTATCTTCATAAACTTCCAAGTACTACAAATGGGTTTCCATTATCCTAAATCTTATTGCTCCAGAAAGTTACTTATTACTTAAGACTCCATTTCTCAAGAAATACACTATCTTGTTGTCTGCACTTTCTGGTTCTCACCATATGTGTAAGCTTAACCATGTACACTATGTCCCAGATTTTAGTTATCCATTCTCTGTTTGCTTGTTTGTTTTAAAAGGGGAAGCTTTGATGGAAAGCAAGACCTATATATATTAGGGATGTGTGCCAGGCTTGAGCCAAACGGGGTATATTTGGAGGAACTCAGGCATCAGGCATTGTGCATACAGACAGCCACAGATCGCTATAAGTCAAATTGGATGTGGCTGTGTGGACATGAATCAGTAAACCAAAGGCTAAGTAAGGAAAAATGATGGCATAAGAGAAGATTCTTGCTAGACAGAATAACACAGAGATATAGTGGTCATCTATTGGGTTTAATAAAGGGACACAGAACGTGTAATCCATCAAGTAAAAAACAGGTCACCACTCACTGATGATGGTCCACCAGAGTTCAGTCAATGAATCTTCTGGGATTTGGTGTTTGCCTGGTGCTGCAAAACAGATGCACCATCAAGCCCCCTGCAAGCCATTGGACTACAAGTCATCTTGGTGGATTTCAATAGTCATTACCTATTACAGACTTCCACCATAAAGCATTTAGCTCAATCTCTCTGAGCAATCTCATCAGAAAATCAAACCATTATAAAAAGTTATTGGGTCTCCTTATCAATCCAGAATTAGCAAAGTGATCTCATGGAGCCATCATAGTGAGACAGTGAAGGAAAGCTTTGTTGCTGAAACATATGTCTTACCTGTCTTTCTCTCTCTTTTTAAATATAGGACTTCATTTTTCTTTCCTGTCAGTGAGCCCCCTTTAGAAGGATCAATTTTACTGGAAGACTGAGTTAGTCGACTTTGTGCATCTGTAGCTTTCTCTTAATTGAAAGCTGCTTAATAAATCCTCTTGAGCAAATCAGGTTCATGCGCATTGCGCATGTTTGCATGGTAACTATCTGCATTTCCTTAAGGTTCAATTTAAACACCTTGCAAATTTGTAAGAGGTAATGAAAATCAGATTTCAGAGAGGTAATTTTGTTAAAAGTGATCTTTTTTTAAAAAATATGCCCTAATCTAACCTTTATCTCACGAGTTCCAAAGCATAGTAATACATTGTATATGCATTAGAGTTCATTTGGGAAACAATATGTCAGTATATCTCCTTTATCTATAGTTTATCTATACTTTTATTTCTACTTATGCGCCACCCAAGTTAAGGTAAGTATTCATAAGTTTTATACATAACTGCATGGAGATGTAATTCACAATAGCTGCAGTATCCAGCCATTTTGGAATCCTAATGAAGAGGCAGCATCTGTGAAATGAATTGTTTCAGGGGATGCATTTGTGTGTAGAACATGGAGTGTGGGACCTGTGGTGCACCAGACATTGTTGGACTCCAGCTTCCATAAGCCCCAGCCAGTATGATCAGTGGTCAGAGCCAATGTTCAAAAAAAATAAGAACTGCCTACATGTATCCTGAAATTGTAATTTATGCTAGCCTGATGCCGGAGTTCCTCCAAATATACCCCATTCAGCTCAAGTCTGGCACGCATCCCTAATATATATAGGTCTTGCTTCCCATCAAAACTTCCCCTTTTAAAACAAACAAGCAAACAGAGAATGGATAACTAAAATCTGGGACATAGTATTCATGGTTAAGCTTACATATATGGTGAGAACCAGAAAGTGCAGACAAGAAGATAGTGTTTCTCTTGAGAAATGGAGTCTTAAGTAATAAGTAACCTTCTGGAGCAATAAGATTCAGGATAATGGAAACTTAAGGTCCTCTGCGGGACATACCAGACGAGGTGGTCCCATAGGTACATGGGTCCTAGGCTGCATAGGGTCAAAACCAGCACCGTAAACCTGACCCTGTACTCCACCGGGAACCAGTGCAGTTGGTAAAGCACTGGATGAATGTGATCCCACAGCAAGGACCCTATAAGGAGCCTCGCTGCGGCATTCTGCACCCGCTGGAGTTTCTGGGTCAGCGAGTTACGATAATCAAGCCTGGAGGTGACCGTCGCATGGATCACTGTGGCCAGATCAGGGCGAGAAAGGTAAGGGACCAACTGGCCCCAGACACACGTGAGCAAGGCCTTTTATTGTCTTGGCACGCAGGCAAAATCTCATGGGACACCAACACCCTGTAAGAGATCACAGTGGGAAGCAAACATGTCTACTCCATCATTCTCTGGTCCCCATCCCAGCAGGCAAAGCCACCCCACACACAGAGGCACCCAGAGCGAGGCTACTCAATAAACAGCCTTAGAAGAAAGCTGCTAACTTATGACAGGCTTTCCTTGCATTTTTTATTTCTAAGCCTCATGTGGCGTTTAACTATTCAAAGGAAGTGCTATATTGGGAACCACCTCTTCATCCTTAAAGTATTAATATTTCAATAAGTGTAAATATTACAGCCAAAGAACAACTGGGACCTTTAAAGACATTTCAGAGACACCGTTCCCAAGCTCAGCACTCTCTTTCAACTTAAAAGGTGAAAGGCGTTTGACTACGTACAGGAAAAAAACAGGCGGCCACTTTTGAAACCTTAGACGGTGTCACTCAAGAAAACATTGACATTTTCCTTGAGCCTGTGGAAATGCTAGTGCCCTCCTAAAGAAATGAAAGATTACTGCCTGCAGAAGAACAAATAGCGTCAAATGTAAATTACTTGATACTGACTCATATCATATAAACATCATCTAGCTCCAAGTACAACTTCAGTTCTAAATGTCACATTTTTCTTCCTAATATTATTGCCCAGGGGAAACGGCAGTTCTAAAAATAACCCGCAAATATTTGAAGGCAGAAACATTTCAATTCTGGTGTCTAATTTGGAGAGCAATTCCATCCTTTGAAAGCCGCTGTAAATATTTCATCCACTTTTCAGTCATTAAACTTCTTTTACTGAGGTAAGAGGTCCAGTTCAGCCTGTATATTCTGACCATTTGGTTAGAACTAAAGAAGCAGTTGTAATAAAATTAGAATCATTTATAAACTTATAATACAAGGAGGTGCAATATCTTTTTTCCCATGAAAACAATCCATCATATGCTCATTTAAAACAATTTGTGGGGTATCTGTAGCTGCAAATGCAAAAGAGGCCACATTTTTCTCCCATATATTTCTTTCCCTTTTGGCTAACAGATATTTACTTTTTTGCTGGTTTGACCAGCAGATCTGCTTAGCAAGGAGATATTCCAAATACTGAGATCTCAGAATGAAGCCTATTCTGGAGAACTGCTTAAAATGCCATAAAATGCCATTTGCCGCCCCCTTTGCCTTTTCTTCAGAAAGCTGAAGATGCTCCCATCAACCATTTCTTTCAGAGAGTGGGGAAGAATCCCTAAATAGCAATAAGAGCTAACATGTCGAATTATCCAACTGCCCGTTCTCCAAAATTGTTTTCAGGTTACCAGAAAAATAAGAAAGAAAAAAGTGCTCTGTAAGTGTGTGTGTCCTTTAACAAGTGATGGCCAATTAGTCTTATTTCAAATAGTTCTTGAGTGCAACCCACAAACATCTCAAGTTCACATGGGTGAAGAGAGAGAGAGAGAGAATACATATACTGAAATGATTTTTTCCTAGGCCAATAGAGTGTGGAGGATTCTCATTGCTTAAATTAAGAATAACACCATTTATACAACAATTAAAATAGGAGGGGAGACCACCAGATATAGCCCCGTTCAATTCCTCTGGTGGCCACATTATGCTTTGTTGACTAATCTGTAGAAGCCAGTCTTCATTTAACAAATACAACAATTAGCAGTAGCTTAAAGTGATTAATCTAGTGCTCTTTAATCAACAGTATAGAGAATAATTTAGCCTACACTCTTCATTGATGGAACCAATTTATAGAGCCTTCAGGGTCTCAAAGTCTGCATATTCACTGCCCTTCTTAAAGCAGGAAGGTTTGCAAAAGATTACCTGAAATAAAAAATAGTTAACTGGAATCAAGAATTCTGACATAATCCTTGCTTTGCTGTTTATCTATTTATATTTTATTTATTTAACTTATGTACCACCCTTCATCTGAAGATCACAGGGAGGTTTACAGTATATTGTTTGCCGCAGTCAAAACCTTCTAGCCTCTAAGGAAGGGAAATGACTTTGCCATTAATACAAATTAGGCTGACAGCACATTAATAGCTAGGTTGGTCTTTTCATCTCCTTTCTTAAAGATGATGACCATGATCTTCATACTCCCACACTATGGTATATTTCCAGAGTAATTTACAAAGTCAAAATGTTCAGCATTCATAGGGAGCCACCAGTCTCCAGATGATCGTTGAATAATTCAGTGGGAATACTATCTTCCTCCACCTCCAGGGTCTTCTTGAATGCTAGAGATTCCAGAAATTTAACAAGCTTCTTCTTTGAAATCCACTGCTAGAAGTCAAGTAAGTCTACTAGATCCTCATTAAAATCCAGGACATTCTTTAAAGCTTTGAGAATGTTTTCTCCAGACGCAATTAGACTCTTGTTCCTCATCTCCATGACTGATGATCTGATAAAGCTCTACAGCCTAGTGCTATTTCTTTCAGTTTCTTTTCAGATATGCATTTAGGTTATTGCAAGTTTTTAATCATCTTTCCTTCTATTAAAGCTTCTTCAGCTTCCTCTAAATCGGAAGGTGTAATCTCCTTAAGGCTTGTTCAACTGATCTTTTAGCAGTCTTACACTTTTGGCTAAACCATTTTGTACCATTTCTCAAAAGATCTAGAAGTGTGATAATAGCCACAGGCAAAGATTTGCCCTGTATTCAAAAATCATTGGAATAAATCAGTAAGATTTACACGAGCATAATAAAAGTTATGGGTTGGTTCCTTCATCCTGCCAACTGACATTTGACCTGAAGCTCCATGGTTAATTTGCCAACCCACCTGTAACCTTTCTTTCTTTTGTTGGTTCTTTCTTTCATTCTTTTGCACGTGGTTTGAAGGAAAAAGGAGAACAAACAAATCAATCTGGTATTCAAAATAGGCACCATAAAATTAACTTTAATAGGTGGATGACTGCCACTTTCAATAGCAGAATCTCAAAATCAGAATGTCGGAAATATACATTAATATAACCAAATGCACCTGCACCTTTAGATGAAATAAAAGTGAAATTAACACATTGGGCAAAGGAGTCTCGGCTCATGAATCAAAGCTTAGGCTGTCCTCACCTGCTCTCATAGGTGATCAGTATTGTCCAAATTGATAGTTGCAAGTAACACGCAAATGTTCATAGGAACTATCCACACAATACCAAATACTGAAGGTGCAGACCCAGCCTACAACCCATTTTTGAAGCTACCCTGTTTCCCCGAAAATAAGACAGTGTCTTATATTAATTTTTGCTCCCAAAGATGCACTAGGTCTTATTTTCAGGGGATGTCTTATTTTTCCATGAAGAAGAATACGGCACACATTTATTGTCTAATTGTGAGTCAGCCAGACTCCGTCAGGGCAGAGCGAGCAGCAGGCGGCAGATTGTCCTGGCAGCGACGCGGGCTCTCTGATTTAAAGAGACCTTGCACTGCCTGAACAGCTCCGGCTGCTCTGTGGCCAATCAGTGAGCTGCGTGGCGGCACCCACCGCTACGGTTCAGAGGAGTAAGACGCCTTACGGTAGCTTCGGGGGCCTTATATTCTGGGGAGGCCATATGTTCGGAGGAGGGAGGCCTTATTATCGGGGAGGTCTTATTTTCAGGGGACACCTTATATTACAGCGAGAGGCAAAACTGGAAGTAGGTCTTATTTTGGGGGGATGTCTTACTTTCGGGGCAAGACGGTATGTTAGTGGACCTGATTCATGATCCAGTTTGGGTTAGTTTTGGTGGTCCCTTAATATCAACAAGTCAGCTCACCCTCTTTGGTGGGCCCATTGCGTGCTGGCATTCCCCTGTGTGTTGGGATCCAATGTGAAAAGTAGCCTGTTTCCCAGGCAGGAAAGGAAGCCTCTGGGTCCAGCTTGCTGCCAGGATAATTAGTCCCACCCACTTGCCTAATCAGCGAATTACGAGCCAGCATGGGCCATGGGGGGTGAAATATACTCAGAGTCGCAAAGTGATTTCATGCTCTTTATTCAGCTCATAGTGGTGAGGAGGAATGAATGAAAGTCCCCTCACAGTATCTGCTTTATATACATTATTTACACAATGGGCTGCACATGATTGGCTAATTCCGGAATTCTGCTGTAAGCCAATCAGGTTGTGGATTCACTTCTATCTGGAGCAGGATTGGGTGGTTCCTGCCAACCAATCATACTGCTGCATTGTTCTAGGACCAATCAGACTGCTGCATTCTGAATCCTATTGTTCTAGGACTAATCAGACTGCTGCAATTTGGATCCTATTGTTCTAGGACCAATCAGACTGCTTCAGTTTGGATCCTATTCAACTCAGTACATAACACCCCTCCCCTCTAAGTTCCAGTCCTGCCCGGGAGGTCGCATTCATAGTCCTCAAGGTATGCCGGCGGCCTACGTGTGCGTTGCGGCCTGGGGTGTTCCCTGGTCCGGGCTCCAGGTTCTGGCTCGTGTTCCAAGGATGCTGGCTGTGATGGGTCTGTTTGGTCTGGCGCAACCGGCTCGCTCAGTCGTGGTTCTGGTTCCGGTGTCCTTTCGGCCTCATGGGTCCTCTCTGTATTTACTGATTCTGCCTCTCCTGCTGGCCCCTCCTGCTCTATGGGCCTCACTGCCCCGCTGTTCCCTTGGGACTCCTCTGACCTGTCCTCCTCCTGGGTTTCTCCCGGGAATCGTCGCCGTATCTGGTTGCAGTGGCGGCGCCAGCATTGCCCCCCATCCGTTAGCACCTCGTACGACACTGGGCCAGTGACCCTGGTGACTGTGGCGGGTACCCATGCTGGGCCTGCCCCAAAATTCTTTGCGTACACTGGGTCCTGGGCCTCGAAGGTCCGGGGGTTCCTGCCATCCCCCACCACTACCTCATCCTGAGCTCTATCGGGGTGAAGGCGGTCCAATCTGATTGCAAGGTGCCGACCCATTAGTAGTTCAGCGGGGCTCCGGCCAGTCGTTGAGCTGGGGGTGCTGTGCTGTGCTAGAAGGAATGTGGCAAGGCGGTACTCCCAGTCCCCTTGCGTCATGCGGCGAAGGGTGTCCTTGGTGGTCCGCACCATGCGTTCTGCTTGGCCATTGGTGGCAGGGTGGAACGGCGCCAAACGGATGTGGCGGATGGCGTTCTGTGCTGTGAAGGTTTGGAATTCTCCTGACGTAAATGCAGTCCCGTTGTCTGAGACGAGAGTGTCAGGGAGCCCGTGGGTTGCAAACAGCCTGCGTAGTACCCGGATGGCTGCGGACGTGGAAGTGGACGGTACCAGTGCGACTTCCAACCATTTGGTGTAGGAGTCCACCACTATGAAGAATGTTTTCCCCTGAAAGGGGCCAGCGAAATCCACATGCAGGCGTGACCATGGTGCTCGGGCGGACTCCCAGGACTGGACTGGGGCCCTTGGGGGATCTGGGCGGGATTCTTGGCAGGCCTGGCAGTGTTTGACCCAGGCCTCTATCTCTCCATCGATCCCCGGCCACCACACATAACTCCTGGCAAGGGCCTTCATTCTTACTACCCCTGGATATGTCTCGTGTAGGGCTGTGAGGACCCTTTTGCGGAGGGGCTGGGGAACGACGACTCTGCTTCCCCATAACAGGCACCCCTTGTGGGCCGACAGTTCATGTTTGCGGGTTGTGTAGCCGGCGAATTCTGGCCCGGGGCTGCTGCTGGGCCATCCCCTCCACACCCAGTCCAGGACCCGGGAGATGACCCTATCTTTCTTGGAATGGTGTGCAACTTCTTGTGCCTGAATGGGGCGGTCGGGAAGCAGCTCCAGGCTCATAACCTCTTGTGCAGGTGCTGGGTCAGGGCCTGTTTCCGGTAGTGGTAGCCTGCTGAGGGCATCCGCATGGCCCATCGCCTTCCCAGGTCGGTGAACCAGTGCATACTGGTAGCTGGCAAGGAAAATTGACCACCTGAGGACGCGAGGAGACAGCACTTGGGGGGTCTGCTTTTCGGGGGCAAACAAGCCAAGCAACGGCTTGTGGTCAGTCACCACGGTGAAGGGCCGCCCGTACAAGAAATCATGGAATTTTTTTACTCCCTTCACGATTGCCAGACCCTCCTTGTCAATTTGCGAGTAGTTCCGCTCGGTTGCGTTGAGTGTCTGGGGAAAGTATGCCACCGGTACCTCTCTTCCATCCGGGAGTTGGTGCCCCAGGATAGCGCCAATGCCATAGGGTGAGGCGTCGCATGCTAGCACCACCAGCAGCCTCTCGTCGAAGTGTGCTAAGACAGAGTTTGAGACAAGCAAGTCCTTGACTGCCTGGAATGCGGCCTCCTGGCGCTGGCCCCACACCCAAGGGGCCCGCTTGTCCAGGAGTCTGTGTAGGGGCTCCGCTACCGCCGCCTTGTGGG
The DNA here is from genome assembly GCF_964188305.1 of Podarcis bocagei. NCBI lineage: Eukaryota > Metazoa > Chordata > Lepidosauria > Squamata > Lacertidae > Podarcis > Podarcis bocagei. Next base: position 33,768,761 of record NC_138130.1, read on the forward strand.
GAAGGAAGGAATGGTAAAAGTTCAATAGTCCCAAGAAGGCCTGAAGTTCAGTCTTGCTCTTGGGCGCTGGGGCATCACAAATGGCCCGTACCTTGTCCCCAGTCGGGTGGACCCCTTCTGCGTCCACCATAAATCCCAGAAAGTCCACCTGAGGCACTCCTAGTACACATTTTTCCCGCTTCACCTTGAGACCCGCCGTCTGGAAACGGTGCAGAACGGTGCGGAGGCGGTCCTCAAACTCCTCTGGTGTGGGCCCGGCAATCAACACATCATCAAAGAAGGGGGTGACGCCAGGAATCCCTTTAAGGAGAGATTCCATTAGATTCTGGAATATGCCTGGTGCCACGCTGACCCCGAATTGCAGCCGCTTTACCCTGAACGCTCCTCTGTGCGTCACAATCGTCTGTGTCTCTGCTGTGGCCTCATCTACTGGCAGCTGTTGATATGCTTGGGCCAAGTCCAGCTTGCCAAAAATTTTCGACCCAGCCAGGGTGGCAAGGACATGGCTGACCACTGGCACTGGGTATGCATGGGCCATGAGGGCCTTGTTTATGGTACATTTGTAGTCTGCGCAGATGCGGACCGAACCATTAGGCTTGACGGGTGTGACGATTGGGGATGTCCCAGGGGGCATTAGGCACCGGCTCCAGCACTCCTTGCTCCACGAGTCGGTCCAATTCCTCGTCTATACGGGGTTTCAAGGCGAACGGGACCCGGCGGGCCTTGAGCCTGACCGGTCGTACTGCGGGGTCAAGCTGTAGCGCAATGGGGGGGCCGTATACTGTCCCAATTTCCCGTCGAAAACCCCTGGAAATTCCTTGCATATGGCGTCCACATCCACTTGTAAGCTAGTGTGGTTCACCCCGGTGACAGCTAGCCCCAGTGGTCCAAACCATGCCAATCCCAGCAAGCTAATGTAGGGGCCCTTGACCACAAGCAAGTCCAGTTGCCGCGTCCGCCCTCGGTATTGCACCCTGAAGGTCCCCACCCCCATAGTGGGGACCTTACGTTTCTGGAAGTCCCATAGGGTGAATGGGGCTGGCCTGAGTTTGGGACCCCCAGTAGGACACAGTTTCCTTAAGGTCCTTGCCGAGATTATGGATAGAGTTGAACCCGTGTCAAGCTCCATGCGGCATGGGGCCCCCTCTATCTGTACCTCTACATAAATTTTCTCTACGTTGGGGTGGGGCAACTGGTATACCTGGCAGTCCGTGAGCTCCGTCGAGTTGCCTTGGTGCGTTGGGCCCCGGGACCTGGGGCTCTTGGGTTGGTCATCTGATGCCTGGTGTCGGGTGGGCTGAGCCCGACACACCCGGGCGATGTGTCCCGATTTTCTGCACTGCCTGCACTCTGCGTTGCGGAAACGGCAGGTCCTCCTCTCGTGACTCTCCCCGCAGCTTGCGCAGTTTCCTTCTTCTCGTCGAGGCAACTGTGGTCTGTGCGCTGCTTGAGTGTGCTGCTGTACTCGGTGCACCTCCTCCCTGTCGGATCCTGAGTCGTCGGTGAGGTCTTCGTGGTGGACCCTCGGTTGGGATGGCAGGCTCGGCCGTGCCTCTTGCGTCGACCTCTCAGCAGCTTCCGTTGCCAGGGCCTCCTCCAGAGCGACCTGGAACGTTAGGTCCTTCTTAGCGTAGAGGCGTTGTTGCAGCTTCTCATCCTTCAGGCCACCGACGAGGCGGTCATGAAGCATGTTCTCCAGCTCTGAGAAGTTGCAGAACCGGGCGGCTTGGCGGAGAGAGGTCACAAAACCAGTTATGGTTTCCCCAGGGGCTTGTCGCTTTGCGTAGAAGGCATTTCGACGAGCCACCACTGAGGGCTGCGGCGAAAAGTGCCCCTTCAGCTGTTCCATTATTGTTTTGTATGGAACAGTAGCGACGTCTTCAGGCGCAAGGAGAGCCCGGGCGATTTCAAACGTCTCCTCTCCGCAGACGCTGAAGAATATCGCCCTCTTCTTGGCGTCTTCTTCATCGGTGACCCCTTTGGCTTCTAGGAGGAAGGTGAAACGGGAGGCATATGCTTCCCAGTCTCCAGATGCTGGGTTGAATGGCGAGAAGCTGCTGTTGGCTGCCATTCTGAGTTCCTTGTGTCCCGGAGCTGAAGCCTGGATATACGGTGCGAGGCAGCGGTGCGGCAGGTGGCGGTGCTACGGTGCTGTGTGTGGCAGTCAGCTCAGCGGGATCCCACCTTCGTCACCAGTGAAATATACTCAGAGTCGCAAAGTGATTTCATGCTCTTTATTCAGCTCATAGTGGTGAGGAGGAATGAATGAAAGTCCCCTCACAGTATCTGCTTTATATACATTATTTACACAATGGGCTGCACATGATTGGCTAATTCCGGAATTCTGCTGTAAGCCAATCAGGTTGTGGATTCACTTCTATCTGGAGCAGGATTGGGTGGTTCCTGCCAACCAATCAGACTGCTGCATTGTTCTAGGACTAATCAGACTGCTGCAATTTGGATCCTATTGTTCTAGGACCAATCAGACTGCTTCAGTTTGGATCCTATTCAACTCAGTACATAACAGGGGGGAAGGCTTAGCCTGCTCCTCCAGTATATAACATAGCCCCCTGGATTTCTCTGCAGCCACTTTTTGTGGGTCTACCCAATGCCTATGCAAAACAGGGCCACAGGTTCCCTATTCTTCTTAGATGTTGTGTGTGTGATGGATGTGTGGGTGTGAATTTAAGGTGAAATATTCATACTCCTAAGCACAAACTTGGGATCTACTTGGAGTTCAAATATGTGATAGGTTTAGCACTTCAACCAATGTAGTAAACCTGTACTTAAATGATAATTCTCTACAGTTTCAGGACAGTGGGAGGCCTTTTTAAGAAACACTTTTCCTCAGAATGTGTGTTTATACCCTTTTGCGGAAGCCATCAAAAGATGAGGTGCCTTTCTTTAAGGAAGTTGAGTTTGAGCTAAATGGGAAGCAGCTACACGCACAAGAGGTTGCCAGCATGAAAATTGCAGCCTATTGTATAAAAGGAATGAAATAAGCAGTTATGTCAGAGAAAGGCTGAACAGAAGGAGAATGTGCTTGTAAAAGGAAATGAGGAAAAAAGGGAGATCGCCTTAGATACAATTGCCACTTGAGGCTCTCCTCCTTGAATCAATTTAACTATTTACTGACAATGAAAACATGGAATAGGAAGGGTCATCAGAGGTCATCTTGACCAGCCCCTTGTCAATTCAGGAAACCCATTACTGAAACATCCCAAATAGGCTCAGTATCTGCTTAAAAACCTTTTCTTTACCATCCTTTTCCTATATCGCATCACAATAAAACACTGCCCACACACACAAAAAGTTATTTACTCTCTTCCTAGACTACTTCTTGGCCATAGCAGCTTCCAATGTGATTTACAAGGAAGGTTGGGTTAAACAAGTCACAATTCAATCAATTAAAGTCTCCTAACTTATCGGAAAGCTACTTTTTGAATACTTTTGTCTGGAAAGAGGCTGTGTCTGTAGAAACTCCAGTGCAAAGACATTCCAAAAAACAGGAATCAGTACAGAAAATGCATGGTTCTCCAGGTGTTCAGACAGATGATAACCAACTGGAAAATGGGTATGGTAAACCTACTGATGAAGGTGCTACTGGACATTTTTTTAATTTTTTAATTTATTTCAAAAGAGCTAATTGATATTCTTCTAGGAGCCACCTAATCTTTTTTCCTAGTTAACATTATTCACTTGCTCTCTTTGCTCACCTTTCCTTATTTGTCAAACACTTGCCTCTTTCCTGATCCCACGTGCATCTCATTCAAATCCTGCTACAAAGTCTTTCAGCCATGTAATTGCATCCTCTCTGAATATGGTAGTCTTATTAAGAGTTGACTTAATTTTATTTATAAGTTTCTTCAAAGCTGGGAACATGATCCCTTAATAAAAGGCACATTTTTATCAGCCAAGTCATTTCCTGTGTTGTTTCTTTTGTGCTGTAATGCTATCTCTATATATTACTGAGATCAATAACATGCTAAAAATGAAGAGAAGTGGTAAGAAGCCTGGGACCACATTACATTATTCAAATAATACATTATTTAAATTTGTAAGCCTAAACAAAATTTCTCCCTTTCAAGTTATTATTGAATCTCTTTTTCATTTTATATTTTGCCAGGTGAAGTAATTATTTCACACTTCTGTTGCACTTCACGTAAAGAGCTGCTTTGTCACATAATCAGAAAATACAAATTACATGTATTGCAAAAACTACACTGCATATTGTCTAAGCCTGGTGGATAAAACTCACTTTCTTTGACAACCTTCTGTTCGGTAATAAGGAATCAAGATTTCGAAATTAAGCCCACTCATTTCAAAGAAAGCTTACTTTCACATAGTCTCTCATTACAGTTCCGTTGCGTTAGACTATACTGTTGCACAACCTATTTGAATCCGTTGATTTAAAATTCATTTGCCTCTTAGAAGCTCCAGAGTCGATAACAGAAAGCAGCACTTAGCAATTTCAAACATAAGGCCTAGGAGCCGGAGCAGACCCTTTGGGAGTTCCCAATGTGCCCTATGCCTCCCACACCATTACAAAAACTATACAAATGGTGGCGTTATCGTCAAGGCTACTGTGGGGTGGGGTGGGGACTGAGGCATACATCTGTTCTGATCAGTGGCGTAGCGTGGATTGTCATCACCCGGGGCAAGGCAAGTAATTTACGCCCCCTAACCCATGGATTTGCGCCCCCTAACCCTAACCCCCAGATGTTGCGCCCGGTGCAGCCGGGGCCCCCCCCTGCACCCCCCCACGCTACGCCACTGGTTCTGATAGCAACTTTGGAAAGGCACAGCAGTATTTTCCCTTAGGGTCCCAAGTCACATCAAGGACAATATGTATATACCTAATAACTTTAAATTATTATATATTTGCTGTACAGTGGTACCTCAGGTTAAGAACTTAATTCATTCTGGAGGTCCGTTCTTAACTTGAAATATTCTTAACATGAAGACCACTTTAGCTAATGGGGCCTCCCGCTGCTGCCGCTGCGTAATTTCTGTTCTCATCCTGAAGCAAAGTTCTTAACCTGAGGTACTATTTATGGGTTAGCAGAGTCTGTAACCTGAAGCGTCTGTAACCCGAGGTACCACTGTACATGTTTCAGATTATATAAATTGCCATATTCAAATAGTTCAAATTAGGGGTGGCTTGACCATGAAGTGGAATGAGGCATCTGCTTCGGGCAGCAGATCTGGACCCCCTGGGAAGAGTGCTGCTTCAGCCGCCGCCACCTGCTCCTCCTCTCCACCCTCCCCTTTCATTCCCAAGCTGATTTTCACTCCTCTGAACTGGTGGTGGTGCACTGCTATTTTGTAGTTTTCCTCAGGTGCCAGAATGTGTTGGGTGTTCCTTGTTTCAAATTTTAGATTCTGATTAACATAACGTTGATGTCAAATTAGGGGGAGTTGGGGTTTTTATAGTTAAAAAAAAATAATGGGTGTGGGCCCTGGAAAAGTTTGGCTCTCCAGCCCCAGGTGATCTTGTCATCACTGATATAAAGGTATTCTCTATTCAAAGCACTGTGTCACCCATGAATGTTAACATTGTAAGTCATTACAGCAATGTTCTCTGTTTCCTTCTTCATGTGAGCAGACTCCCACTGGATTCTACAAGCCAGTTACCAAATTATACAATTTATTTATTCTTGCAGGTGATTATATAGTCATGACTATATACTTCGATTTAAGTAGAAGAATGGGATACTTCACTATTCAAACATACATTCCCTGTATATTAACAGTTGTCTTATCCTGGGTATCGTTTTGGATTAAAAAGGATGCCACACCAGCAAGAACAGCCCTAGGTAAGTTCTCAGAATTTGTGTGTGTGTGTGTCACGGTGGATTTGAATCCTGCCTATGTTCTTTGTCAGTAGAGAAATTCAATCTAATTTCCAGTGAACAATTGCTTCATGGCAAATATATATGTCAGAGAGAGAGATTGAGAAGTGGGGCGGGGGGAGAAAGAGACAGCTTGCATCCTGCAAATTTGGACATTCTGTTCCTGCCTGAGTAGTTTAACCATCAATCCCTCTTCCTAGGGAACTCTGGGGATTGTAGCTTTGTGAGGGGAGTCTTCCTAAAAACTCTCAGCACCCTTAACAAACCACCGTTTCCAGGACTTTTTAAAGTGGTAAAATAGGGATTTAATAGTATAGTGCAGATTAGAACAGGGTTTCTTAGATTGCAAACTCTATCTTTCTCATTGTTTTTGAAGCACCCTAAGAATTCTCATACAACAATGAATGGGTATATGACTGGGAACCCTGGGTGATCGCTATACAATTTCTCTAGCACTGGTACTGCTTTCACTGCCCCACACCAGTTCCCTGGGCTATAGATACAATCAGTTGATATATTTCATACATCTATGGGCCAGGGCATTGCATTTTGGGTAACTTAAAATGGCAGGCAGCCACCACAGGTGGGAGCTGAGCTTCAAAAGTGGCACCACCACCTGCTGCTGCTGTAAAGCACCCAGACTCCTAGCAGATAGGCAATGAATGGCAGTGTGTCCAGGCTGGGTCAGTGAAGGGACCATTCAGGCACACAGGTACCTTGACCAGGGACCAGTCTGGCCCAGTGCTGGTGCCAGACCTAGTTCAAAGTACTGTGGGACGAGCAAAATGATGGTCACACTGACACAAACCCCAAACCCAAACCTTAGAAGAAAATGAAGTGCTGTCACTACTAATGGTGAGTTCAAACACACACACACACCCCTCAAGAAAAGGTTGGAGAATTTCTTCTCCCTCTAGGGAAATCCTCCATTGGAAAAACAGCCCCACAATTTCTTTGCCCACAGATAGGGCACACCTCTAGTTTGGATTTGTTGTGGTATGCAAATGTATAGGTGCAGTCTCCTCCTTATGATATGACATTGTCAAGGTTGTTAATCCAAGCTGCTAAGACTACCATCGCAAGATATCCTGAATGCAGTGTTCTAAGAACAAGTCCACACAGGCAGATGTGAATGAATGGGGCATGGTGGTAGATCCAACACGACAGGCAGAACTTTCAAATACTGCATCTCACCTCAAAGCACAATGAATGAGGTTTTTTCAATTCATCTATTCAGCTGTGAGTCATCAAACAATGAGAAATCAAAGTGAACCAACCCCAAGAGATTGGTCATGGTGAGGGAGATCAAGCAGACGGGAAAGGAATCCTGGTGCCCTTTATTACTTTGCTGAAGAGGTCGCGCTGTGAAAAGCACTACCATTGTTGCAGCGCGAAGTTATTAGGGGCAGTAGAAGGAGGACTCTGGACTGACTCAGAGCTCCTTTTCATGAACAGCGATGGCAGAGTACTTACTGCATTTGGGTAACTGTGAGAAACCGGAGCCACAAGCAGACACAATTTTGATTCTGGACAAATCCCAAACCAATTGGTCCCAAACCAATTGCCCTTTCACATGGCCAGAAATCACCACTATGCATACACAGAGTTCTGTGTATTATGCAACCACTCATGGCAGTTCACAAGTCCTGTAGCTGGCTTACCAAATCTTTCATCTGCTCTACCAATGTCTAAGGGTGGGTTAAACCACAGAGCCTAGGGCTTGCCGATCAGAAGGTCAGCAGTTTGAATCCCTGCGACGGGGTGAGCTTCCGTTGCTCGGTCCCTGCTCCTGCCAACCTAGCAGTTCAAAAGCACGTCAAAGTGCAAGTAGATAAATAAAGTAAACGGTGTTTCCGTGTGCTGCTCTGGTTCGCCAGAAGTGGCTTAGTCATGCTGGCCACATGACCCGGAAGCTGTACGCCGGCTCCCTCGGCCAATAAAGAGAGATGAGCGCCGCAACCCCAGAGTCGGCCACAACTGGACCTAACGGTCAGGGATCCCTTTACCTTTTACCAATGTCTAGCTCAACTGCAACCATCCAGTAAGCCCCCACAGTTCCCAGTTTCTCCTCCTGCTGCTCATGCTTGCCTGTCCTTCCTGCAGAAGGACCATTTGTTGTTGGGGGATGATTTCTTCCAGATAACACTAATATCCCACATGAACAATTTCCCCCACTTATTAGAAAAGCCAATATATGCAGATGGAGACTCTGCCTCCCTGTGGCTGCATCTTATCTGCAAAACAGTAAATCGGGGTGAATTCATATGTGATCTTCAGATGTCTACTGAGCTATAGTCAGGGGTGATGGGAGCTGTCATTCATAATATACAAAGGATCAAAGGGTAAAAAATAAATCACACAGGAGGAACAGATTTAAAAATGCAGCCATCGGATAGCATCAAAAGTATAACATCTGGAGTGTATGTCATGGGTTTTATTTCAAGGTGAAGAAGCAGAACTTGTGGCGTTCCAGATGATGCTAAACAATGATGCCCATCAGCCCCTGCCAGTATGACCAATGGGCAGGAGTGACGGGAACTGTAGTCCAACAATTTCTGGAGAAATTCTGGTTATCTACCCCCATCAAAGACACTGATTTTCCAAGGGCTGCTAGTGTAATACATATGCAGAAAATGCCACAAACACACAGTTCAGCATAGATATGCATGCCATACTGGCTTACTTCTGGGTAATTATGTACAGAATTGCATGCTTATGCTCCATATAAAGCATGTTTCACAGATAGAAAAAGGGGAAGAGTTGTGTAACACTATCGAGGGACAAATATTAAAGCTTTGCTATTGCCACTACTGTAGTATTGAAGAGAGGGGATGAGAAACAGGCATTGCCAGTGCTCCCCCCCCCCTTAAAAATGTTTAGGGGTACTCTCATTTTCCTACTCATATTGAAATACTGCCCCTCTATGAGGCCAAACTTAGATCCACAAAATGTTTAGGGGTATGCGTACCCCTGCATCCCCCCCCCGAAAAAACCCACTCGGCATTGCTAAATTTCTGCGTGTGCCCCCCCTACCCACTTTAGATTAGGCATAGTTGTGGAAATGAGAAATGATTGGGCACAGCTGTGAATAATATTTCTCTATCAAAAGTGTGATGAAATGATGACAGAGCATGCTCTTGAATTAGATTTTCACAATGCTCGACTTTCTATGGAAGAAAAAAGATCGCGTAAATGTCAAGTGGTTTTTAGCAGGCAGCAAAGCCCTCTGGCCCTGGCTTTCCACAAACAGCTTGCTTATCACTGCAAACCTCTGTTATCAGTCTGATCAAAGGGAGGCATGGGTTAGAAGTTTAATCAGAGGATACTATTATCTTTTAAACATTTGAATAGTCAAGGGGAAATGAGGAGGTTAGGAAATATTTGGCTGCAGAGGTGCAAATCAGAATTCAAGGCTGCCCCCGGGGAGATATCTGCAGCAGATTTGTGGGACAGGGTAACGTCCTGGTTATCAAGATCCCATCCTCATCCAACAGCAGATATGTTAGCCATTAGGTCTTGGGAATCTTTTTGTAAGGAAATGTGCGCCCTTCTTGTCCTGTTGACCTGAGTCAATAGATGAGATTTGAAACCTGGATTGAAATAGGGTCACCACATAATGAAATTGCAAACTTCAACACTGATCTATGAACCCTTCGTGCAAAAATCCAGACAGCATCTTGAGAACATTGCAGGCGAGGCTTGCATGCACACCCCTTCCCATCTCCTGTCTTTTGCGTGTTCAGGGGAATGTCTGAATCCAGCTTGAAGTGTTGAAGCCCTTGCTGTCTGCCTTCCCCCTGCCTCAAGACAGTAGGAAAGGGGAGGTTGCTAGGGTGGGTTGCAGGATCAGGGTGAACACAGTCCTGCTCACCCTACTGAGATCAGCTGTGGACAGGGTTGTGTTCACCCCAGTCCTGCTCTGAAGCATTTGATCAGGGGTCCTCACGCTGGCATGTGCCCTTAACTGATCACTTGAGGCATCCTTTCCTGCGTGTGACCTGAATCAAATCACTGTATCTTTATTCCGTATCATCTGTAAAACAAGAGTGAGAACAATATGGATCCTGGGATCTGTGAGATGGCACACTAACCAATTAGTTGTTGCTGTTATTTAGTCATTTAGTCGTGTCCGACTCTTCGTGACCCCATGGACCAGAGCACGCCAGGCACTCCTGTCTTCCACTGCCTCACGCAGTTTGGTCAGATTCATGTTTGTAGCTTTGAGAACACCGTCCAACCATCTCGTCCTCTGTCGTCCCCTTCTCCTTGTGCCCTCCATCTTTCCCAACATCAGGGTCTTTTCCAGGGAGTCTTCCCTTCTCATGAGGTGGCCAAAGTATTGGAATCTCAGCTTCAGGACCTGTCCTTCCAGTGAGCACTCAGGACTGACTTCCTTAAGAATGGATAGGTTTGATCTTCTTGCAGTCCATGGGACTCTCAAGAGTCTCCTCCAGCACTATAATTCAAAAGTATCAATTCTTCGGCGATCAGCCTTCTTTATGGTCCAGCTCTCACTTCCATATATCACTACTGGGAAAACCATGGCTTTAACTATATGGACCTTTGTTGACAAGGTGGTATCTCTGCTTTTTAAGATACTGTCTAGGTTTGCCATCGCCTTTCTCCCAATGAGCAGGTGCCCTTTAATTTCGTGACACCTGGAGCAGGAACCAGCAAGCCACTCCAGTATCCCTGCCAAGAAAACTCCATGGACAAAGGCAACCAATTAGTATCAGTAGCCAAAAACACATCTACATGAAACTGACAGATAGGCATGAATCAGATCTTTTATGTATGTATTGATTATTGCATTTATATCCCAACTTTTTTCCAAGCATGTCAAGATGGCACGCATGGTTCTCTTTCTTCCCATGTAATCCTCACAAGAACCATGTGAGGTAACCTAGGCTGAGAGACTGTTCTTGGCCCAAGGTCATGTGGTGAGTTCCACGACTGAATGGGGATTTGAACCTTCGTCTGCCTAGTTCTAGTCCTAGCACTAGTCCAGCAGTTCCCAATTTTTTTCAAGGCAGCACCCCCTTGGCTCCATAAACCCATCCCCAGTGCCCCCTAAGCTGCCTATAAAAAGCATTATTCAAAATGGCGAACGCAATGAACCACTAAGGAAGATAATAAAACAAGAACATTCAAAACAGTAGCAATTATTTGCACATTTGCTCAAAATCCAGTTGAAACTATTTTGTTTGATTAATTCCACAAAGCTGGTGAACTTGAACCAGTGATTCCAGCTTTTTGAAGTCTAATAGTCATCTCCTGTGCCCCACTGCCACCCCCTTGGCTTTCAGAGCTCCCCTAGGTAATCCCACCACCCCCAGGGGGCAGTACTGCTCACTTGGGGAGCTACTGTTCGAGTCCAATACTCTAAGCACAACACTATGTGGTGTAATCCTGTACATACCCACTCAAAAGTAAGTCCCATTAAGTTCAGTGGAGCTTATTCCTGGGCAAATAGGGATATAATGGCAGTCTAAAGGTCTTCTATTAAAGCACCCATCCACTACTCCACTGTGGTCAGTTTCAGGCGAGCTTTTTTTATAGGACAGCCATCAGTTCTGTTTGTTTCATAGTTGGGCATTTATTTAAGTCTGAAAGTGGAAACCCTCCCAGGCGAAATAGTAAAGAGTGCCTGATTCCAAAAATACATTTGTTTACAATACTGCCAAAGGCTACCTGCTGAAAACATCCTTATGCCTCTATATCATTAATGTTAATTAGACAGAATGAATAGAGAGTCTCAGTGGGCCAAAAGCTCCCTGGGTGTAACTCCTATTAACCTCAGTTGAGATACATCAGAGAGAAATTTCGCTCAGTGAAATTAATTAGTGAAAATACCAGTGCTCTTGGCAGCTGCTCTTGGTGGTATGAAGAGAGGGCTTTATCCCCTTCAGCAAAGGTCTTAGTATGTGGTACGTTTTATGATGAAATAATGAAGATAATCAGAAAGTGGATAGGGAGTGGGGGAGAGAAACGGAAAATAATTCATTTTATCTGGAGCTCTCAAATCATTTGATGAAGGTATAATTCTACAGTATATGATACCTTGAGATCTTCGACATATGCCAGAAGCAAGCAACATAAGACATGTAGGATGTACCTGATCTGCTGAGGCTTTCCACCAGAAAACCACCTGTTGCTCTTTTTCTGTTTTAGTAACAGTGTAGCACCCACCCATTGAAACAAACAGTTTTTCCAGTGGAACCACAAGAGCTCAGAAACCTGCTTTTTTCTGTGCCTCCCCCTCTTCTGTTGAATAGCACTGCTGTTGAGATATCTGCGGGGGCCACTATTTGTACTGTCTGGAAACAATTGAAGACACTTTCCCCAAGTTGACAGGCTTCCCAAGCTAAATAAACGAGCCTTTGCTATGAGCGTCCACTTGTTCTAGTTTTAGGCTTGTTTAAATATATTTGCTGTTTCATGATTTTTAACTGTTTCTAATTATCATATGTGCAAATCGCCTTGAGATGGTGGCTTAGGCAGCGACTGATAAATCAACAGTAATAGCAATCGATCGTTTGTAATCCAGCCGCACAATTTAGACTGTGCAGATTGATTGGAAAGCCAATCAAAAAATGACCTTTGCTTACAAGTGGCACTGATTGTTTAAATAAAAGGGGGCAAATCCCTCCATTCTGTTCTGTTTTGGCAGCACAGTGATCTGCTTTTCTTTTCTTTACACACACACACACACACACACACACACACACACAAGTCCTACCAAACTATATTGTGACTTGTGAAGCCATGAAGAATGAAGTCATCTTTCTTCAAAGAGAGAACGATAATTGAATCACAGTTTTGTTCTGCATCTGGGTGTGTTTTCCTTTCAAAAACATGAAAAGACATGCTTTCATTTGCAGGTATCACCACCGTATTAACCATGACCACTCTCAGCACCATTGCAAGAAACTCCTTACCCCGTGTTTCCTACGTCACTGCCATGGACCTCTTTGTGACTGTGTGCTTCTTATTTGTGTTTGCTGCTCTGATGGAATATGCCACCCTCAACTACTACTCGAGTTGCAGGAAGCCACACTGCACAAAGAAGAAAAAGTCGGTAAGATGAGGTGGGGGAAGTGGGGGACCAAAATTCTGAATTAACAGATGTTGAGTGGAATCCAACATTTTCACTCCTCTGTGACATGTGGGAAATATTCAGATGCAGGAAATACAATGCAATTTTCCAAATTATTGTGATAGTGCTTCTGTGCTGTTTTCTGATGTTCCTTTAACCTGTTGCATTATGGAAATGTGGCTTTTTGACTGATGTGCTAGCAGGTCACATCAAATTTTATTTGCACCAAGTGAGTGTGCTGTGACACAACCATGAGCATCACTGAACATTAGAAACCAGGGCAGAAGGTTGGCATGGAAGTGTTGCTCCACTTGTTGGTATAATAACTTGCGCAATTCCCAGAGTGGTTTAACAGTCAATACCTCTTTCTGGGGAACACTGGAGAAGTGTAGCTCTGTGAGGCAAATAGAGGTCTCCTAACAACTCTCAAGACCTTTAGGAAACTACAGTCCCCAAAATTCTTTGGGGGGAATCCATGTCTGCTTTAAGTGGCACCACAGCTCTTTAAAAGGTGTGGAAGTGGCCCAAGAGAAGAATTGGAATACGGATTGCAACACAGTAGAACAGACTTTCCCTCCAGATCTTTTGTTCTACAACTCCTATCCTCCCTTGGCCATGTTGACTGGTGTGGATGAGAAATGTAGTCCAGAACATCTGGCGGGCATAAAGTTGGTCAAATGCGGCAATTTTTCTATTCACAAGAGCATAGAAGCTCTCTCTTCTACTTTACACAGACCATATTGAAATTTTACAATTCCCACAGTTTTGTAGCCTTGGCTTTATATATATATTTTTACAAATAAAAAGGTATTGTGATTTTTTTCCCTCTAAGCCACAGGGGAAGGGATAATATGTGCCTTTGCCTCCAGGCACGACATTAATATGTAAAAGTTTCAAGTAGCTCAGTGATGTATTCATCCTTCTCTGAAGTAGTGATATATATATATTCTTTAATGTTTTAATGCCATGGATGAATCATGGGGAGCACCCCTATGTCATTAAACATAACAGCCTGATTCATGACCTGTCAATCCCATTGATTTTAAATTAAGCTCACATTTTATTGCTTCCCGTTGAAACCCATGGAAGTGAAAAGGGCTTAATTTGGGCTGGATCTTGCCCACAGACAGGATCTGGACAATTCAGTTTAGATACAGAATGCAATGATCTTAGACATCTTATGGGATGTTTAAGATCCTCACATTCTGTATCAAAACTCCCCTCCTCTTTAATATTTGAGAAACTGGCAAAAACGTATAAACGTTTACACCATATAATGTGTATTCTAGTCATGTCATTTCTTCTGAGTTTTTCTTCTTATTCTCTGATTTCTTTTACTTGAGCTACCTGATGTCAGTTTCGGGCACATGATGGTGAGTACGGTTTTTAAACCTCTTTTAAAAAAATTAATACAGCCTAAAATGTTGCTATGAATGGAAATACTTTCTTCTGCTTTCCCCTGAGCTTTATGAATGCAAATTGAAATAAAACTGAAGTAAATAAATGCTTCACCTTCATGCTTCTTTATACTTTGCCTTAATACAAAAACACAGGTTTTGATTCAACAAAAAGAATGTGTCTATTAACCTTAAGACTTTAGTTGTTAGTATTCGGCGCTAGCCCGCTGTGCAGCTTTTCACCATGCATAGTTTATCAATGAAAGCTATGGACATGGTACAGTTAAGCTGCACCATTCCTTCCTGAATGCTGAAGTGGTACAGTCCTAGGGGGATGTCTGCACTCCATGATTTCTCTGCTTGTCTAGACCAGACCAAAGTATCTGCATGCCAAAACTCTGATGTCCCTCTAGTAGCCAAGATACTATCTCTTCTGTCCTCTCTTTCCCCCCCTAGAACTATTCTGTGCTAGAGATGAGGCCTCCTCCTACAGTCATCGCATTGAATAATGCCATGTACTGGCAAGAATTTGAAGACAATTGTATCTATGAATGTCTGGATGGGAAGGACTGCCAGAGCTTTTTCTGCTGTTACGAAGAATGTAAATCCGGTTCATGGCGGAAAGGAAGGATACACATAGACATCTTAGAACTAGACTCTTATTCAAGGGTCTTCTTCCCGACATCATTCCTGCTGTTTAACTTGGTGTACTGGGTTGGATACCTCTATCTCTAGAAATGGTGAAGGAAACTGTGTTTTCACACTTCTTAGGGATGGAGAACATGTGGAAGATAAGGACCTGGCCAGTGTCATCGCACAAAGGTCACCTTACACTTTGTCATCAGAGAAGGAGAAGATTTTATTTACACCTTTGCCTGAAAAAACAACAACAAAATAAAATATTCATTTCAAGTATGAGATTATTATTATTATTATTTTGCTAAGTACACCAGACACTATTGTATAACAAATGTTTATTTATTGTTCCTACATAACAGAGGATTTGCTGGTGTGTTTTTTTCCTGGGTTACCAATTGCTATGTAGCGTTCAGGCAAGAAGGCTGAAGACAAGTACTCATTCATACATTATTCCCACCAACTTTTAAATACATTCTGGGAGCAAATGTTTATTGGTGTGGACTATCTATGATGTTCATTGAAAAGCCACTGGTATTCGTTTCATGGGATTTATAATATTTTTGTCTTGGTTTTAATTTGAGGTTTTTTTAAAAAAAATGTATGATTGAATTGAAACCTAAACATTTGCTTCTCATGAATATAGAGGTGTTGGTGTTACTAATGTAGCACCCCTTTAATACAAGTTGTGAAATTAATCTGACTGGTCGAACACTGCAGGAAATTATTTCTAGAATAACGTACTTGAATCTTGATAAGGCTTAGCTTGTTTATGGTAGTGTAGCAGATTGTAGCTGATTGGGTGTACGGTTCACTATATAATAGCACTAGGAGGATGTGATTAATTGCAGGCTACCATTAAGTTTCTTCCATACATTAGAGTTTCTTTTTCATGGATATTTAGGAGTGAGGGAAAGCTACTGATCCAGCCTGTTTTGTTTTATTCTGCCCGTGCAGAATAAAACTCATGTACCTCAGAGTGCAATTCTATACCTGAGTTATGCTAGCTGACTGGACTTAGGAAGTGGCAAAAACGCCACTCTGACAGTGGAGATGACGTCACACCAACAGATGACCAACATAAATGTGAGTATAGAATTGCTCTGCTTATCACCATTCCATGTGAGCTCACATGTTATCCCTCACACATTCAAGGGCCCCCATTCATTCCACTGGAAAGCCCTAATCTGTATGTGCTATCCTTTGAGGTCATGAATTGGATAAGAATGGGGGGAAGTGCTTGTTAGTGAGGGAATTCCACACACTTTGGAGTAGCGGCACTGGTAAGCATTCCTCTGTATTGGCACAACAGAAGCCTTATGTGTTCAAACAGGATTTTCTTGGGAAAGAAGTGAAATACTGCAGCTTCAGTTGTAATAAAGAGTGCATTTTGAAAAGTTATTATGGATGAAGAGATATTGGGATTTTTTAAAACTACTAATAGATTTTAAACTGGAAATGTGTTTTGTACTTTTGGTACACAGACATTAAATTGCTGAAAGTGTCACATTTTTTGTGTTGTGCAAACTGTTCATTATTGTGAAGCCCTTCATATCCCTTCCAAGAGTCCTGTATAAATGTGCCAAAATATCTACATTTTCTTTTTTTAAAAGTTTTAAGTATTACTTCTGTCAAAAAAATTCCACCAACTTTGAATAGAATGGCATTTTCAAAAGTGTACTCTCAATACCATCAAATGCCTTTTTCTGTCAATTTGTACCCTTAATTTTGCTTATTCCAAAATGGATATGATTGCCTGTGGTGCACAGTTCATATTGTTCTATTTATTTTCATTTTCTTCTGAAATTGGGAAGGCGATAATGAGTCTCAAGATCATGTTGGAAACAATAGTATGAGAAATATAGGAAATGGAATTTTCTTGATTTTTTTTTAAAGGAATGAATACTTAATTTGAAAACTGTAAAAAAAATTTTTACAAAATTAAGTGAAGTTCTGACATGGAAGCAGAGAAAATTAAGGGAAGGGCCACAGCTCAGTGGTAGAGCATTGTGGTAATTTTGCATACAAAAGGTCCCCAAGTTCAATGTGGCATCTTTTCAGGGTTTTACACAGGACCGACTCCCATGTGAAACCCTAGAGAACCATTACCAGTCATGGGAAATGATACTTACTATTGGTCTGACTTGGTAAAAAAGCAGCCTCCTATGTTTCTAATATGTTAAATGAATTCAGTGTTTGAGAGCAAAACTCCATCACAAGGATAGAGTGTAGTTTAACACGTACAATAGTCCTAATTATCTAGCTGGCTGGTTCAAGAATTTAGGAGTGCACTTCACTCTGTCCTAAGATACTCTGAAATATTTATCTTAGACCAAAATATTAATTTGTTTGGGTTATGCTGTTGTTTTGTTTTTTTTAAAAAAAGAACCTCAAAAGACTTCAGCCTTCTCTTCTTATGTAGGGTTGTGGATGGGGAGGTGTTTTTTAGTTCAGTTCATATTTTTCTAAAAGCTGTGAAATGTAGAAGAGCCTACACATATGTGTACTAAAAGTCATGGACCTCTGGTAAGAACAACGTGAGCTATCATTGCAAAAACAAAGAAATAACAAAACACACCCCTGAATTGCTAACATAAGTATGAAAACCAAGCTAGTTATGGCCTAGCAACAGATCCTGCAAACACTCTATCCAATGAAAATCTGTGCATTTCAGTGGACCACATTAGATTCTGATCATTGGTAACTGCACTGAGCCTTTCTTTGAAAAAGTACAAAAATGTAATCCAGCTCCATGACCTTCAACGGGAAGTTAGACATTCATTTCTATAGGAGGGTGGTAGTGAAGCTGCGGCACTTCAGATATTGCTGGACTATAAATCTCATCATCCCTGACCATAAGCTATGCTGGCTGGGGCTGATGGGAGTTGAAATCCAACAGCAAATGTAGGGCCAAAGGCTTCTCACCTCTGTTATAGAAGGGGGAAAGCCGCACTTTCCCCCCAATTACATAAAAATATGTAAACAGAAATCTCATTTTATAGGACAGTACTTTTATAGTCTAGCATTAGTTTTCTATGGGGATTCAGTCACAATACCGTGCCTTATCTGGACAATTAATTGTGTAATTAACAAACAACATCATTTGCGGCTTAAAATGCTCTTTTACCAAAGTACCTCATCTGATCAGAAGTGACTGATTTCCTAACTTGGCCAAAAAACAAAAACAAAAACAACACCTCACAGAAATCTTGGGCTGCCTGGGTGGTAAAAATCTTAACCCTGTGCCACACATTCATGCAAGACATTTATTCTATCTTGTTACAAAACAAGTATGTTATGAAAATAGTGCAGACAATGCATTCACAGGCCAACATTTCAGGGGTCTGAAAGTCTCTTAAACCAATTTTCTTAGGAAAATTGGCTTTAAATTTTCATCCTTCACCCTATGAATCATTGAGCATGGCAAATCTAAATTTGTACAGATATATAACCTAAGTGTTTAATATAACCAAATGTAGACAGGAATCCTCATCCTCAAAAATTCAACAATGCTTCCAAATACAGGTGGAAGCCAATGATAGTATCTGGAGAGAATTAAACCACAGTGGTACCTCGGGATGCGAATGGGATCTGTTCCGGAGCCCCATTTGCATCCTGAACGCAACGTAAGCCATGACGGCGCGTCTGCGCGTGCGCGGGTCGCATTTTGCCGCTTCCACGCATGTGTGTGATGTCATTTTGAGCGTCTGCGCATGCGTGAGTGGCGAAACCCAGAAGTAACACGCTCCATTACTTCTGGGTTGTCGTGGAGCACAACTCGAATGCGCTCAACTCGAAGCACATTCAACCCGAGGTATGACTGTACTATTTGCATTGAAATCAATGAAACTTAAAAATATTTATCTTTGGCAGGATCATGGTCATTCCCCCCCCCCCCGCCCAAAACAAAATCATGTAACTAAAAGTTCTATGGCTTCTGCCCTCTGAAAACAGTCATTGACTTGGTTTATGATATCATCCTGGCATTTGTGTGGTAGACTGCTTATGAGATATGTTGAGGTTTTCCTCCTTTCATAGGATCTATTGCTTCTTCATTGCCCTCGTTTTCACTTTGACCCATTGAATTTATTACTGATTCCTTTGCTTGCCTTCCAAATTCCTGTGCCTGTATTTCTGGAACCAGATAGCTATTACATGGCTTGAGTACAGCAAGACTTTGGTGATCCGCCACAGCTTAAAATAAACTGTTCGCTTTAAACAATAATGCACCTAGAGAAACTAGATTCAGGTAAGTGATCAGTGAGCAAAACCCCACTTCCAACAAAACAGAACTCATATAAACATTGCCTATTTTCCTTGTGTGTTATGAATTACCTCTGAAGAGGGTATCAAGCACAACAAAATCGGATGGAGACAAGCATGCAATTCACTTAATCTCATTGGGATCAGCATGAAGTAAAATGATTTGCAATTTGTGTATGCTGTGCCATAATTATAACAGCATGAGGATGCCCTTTTTAGGGAGTAATGGACAGTTCAAGGGCCTATGTAAGCTTCTCAGCTCTTCCCTACCATTTTTCATGACACTGCACTGTTGTGCTTGTGTTAGTTCTGGTAATTATTGTACACAAGAAGCCATGTCCAACCAACTCGTATTCAAAGCTGACCAATTGAAATCAATGGGCTTCAGCTACTCTGATGTTTGATGTCACCCTGTGCCCCTGATAGGAACTTCCTCCAGTGAATGAAGTTTAGCCAATTGATCACCAGTGCTGGAGGACATTGAAACAACCACTTTTCCAGCCTTTCTTCTTTCCTACGATGCATTCTTCAAGTACCTTATAGAAATGTGAAAAAGCATACGGACTTGAGCTAACTTTTGCCTTGATCTGCTTGTCCCAGAATTAAGCAAGGGCCACAGCTGACTTTGTGCCAGAACGTTGACTTTTGCCAGGGCTGAAACCATTTCTAGAATGGATCCAGGGGTTCTGTTGTTTTCCAGAGCATTAGTCCTGATCTAGAAATTGTAATGATGGAACTACAGCCAGTGGTTCAGGGGTCTGTTTGAATGATGCTGCAGCCAGAGATTATTGAGAGTGAGACGAAAAATGCCTCTGGAATGACATGGATGTAACATCATTTAAGCAGAGGCATAACAGGCTGCGATTATGGTAGGCTGTGAATTACAACACTGCTGCCATAAGCAGAGGTGCCCCCACCCCATTTCACTGTCTCGGCTGAAATGGGAAGGTGCTCCCCCCCCCCCCTGCACTACTGCCGCTCCAACACCAAAAGCCTCATTTACGAGGGTCACGTGGCAGCAGCACACTTGCCAGGGCAAGTGGAACATCCGTGGGGGCACTGCCCCATGGTATTCCATCGCTGCTTCAATGGGCCAATAACCTAAAGGAAGAGCCCTACGCAGACAAGCTGATGGCAGTGCCACCTACACTATTTATCATAGGAAGATCGCCTCCCACAATGAAGCAAGCTTTTTTTAAAAAAATACAAAAAAACGAGAATGGAGTCAAAAATGCTGCTCCACTTTCAGGGCTGACGTAGAGAAAATAGGGCTCAGCACTAAGAGCTCCAGCTTGTTGGATTCTACTGAAACGAAGATGCCTGTTTCAGCTTCCACAATCCATTCTAGTGGTTTGGCCGAGTAAGAATATAAGACGAGCTTGCTGGATCTGGCCAATGGTCCATCTAGTCCTGCCTCCTGTTTTCAAAGTGGTCAACTAGTCGGCTGGAGAAATTAATAATAATAATAATAATAATAATAATAATAATAATAATAATAAATTATTTATATCCTGCCTTCCCCAGCCGCAGCCAGGCTCAGTAATGCTACTCCCTTCCCTGAAAATATTCAGCGGAAAGAAATGTAGCAGTAATTTCACCCCATAACCCTATAAACATAACTGTGCAAGTCATTTATTTGGCTTATTCCCACTAATGACAAGGAGGTGCCATTTTAATCTGGAGCTGGCGGATCCAACTGTGATATTGGAACATCCCTGCTGCAGTTCTAACTGGTGTTGTGATATCTCTTCCAAGCAACTGTTAACGCATCCCTTGGCTTTTGAAAATAATGGAAGGAAAGAAACATAATTTGCAGGCATCGGTGACAACGCTTGTCCAAGTGTTTTATATTTTATTTTGCCACATAGAAGCAATTAAAAGTTTTAAAGGAAAGGGCAAGAGGAAATCGTAGGGATTGTTCTTTGACACTAAAAACCCTTGCTTTATCATTAATATATGCTGTAAAATAAGCAACAAAGATCCTCTGCTCTTTATTGCCAATTTTTGTCCAGTAGAAGTGAATGTTTCACATATCAAAACTCCCCCCATTGCAGAACCTTATGTCAACCGGCAACCAGCAATCATATTTCCCCATAATATTAAAAGCAGCATTTGTTGAGCATTTAGTGCCTTGTAGAAGCATTATTGGTTTTTATGGAATTCATCGCTCAATTATCCACCAAAGCCAAATTCATTCTTCTCCCACCCCCCATAAAAATTAAAAAATAAACCCCATCCGCACTCACAGGTAGATGAACATAACTGCCCTATACAATATTCTGTTGATCCAGCCCATTGGCTGTAATTTACAAGCCACTTACGCTGGACAAGAACTGCAGCTCCCCTTGCCCTTGGTTCTCAAATAAGCAGCACTAAGCTAAGTGGTCCTTGTACTAGAGCCTTAACCTATGAGCTAAAATGCTATACAGCATGTCTGAATTAATTGGCGTATTGATTTCTCATTTGTTTCCATTCCCAACTATTCTTTGTCATTTATTTCTCCCAAGGAAATGAAGCCTCCGTGATCCTTCAAAATGGGATTCACAGAAAAAAAATGTGTTCAAAGACAGAGAAGCCAACTCAAATAATTTTAGAATATTATTTTTTACGCTCTTAATACCATATATAGCATTTGGAACGAATCACACTACTATAAGTGAACATAGGCCAAAATACACCCTTCTCCAAAAGGGGGAGGATAGACAAAGGGCAGTTTTGCATGGCATGGTAAGCCAAAGTATAGCTTAGCCAGATAATGCAAATGTGCAGACTCCCTTAACTACAGCTTGGGGTTAGTGAGGCAAGAGCTTAACCAGGAACCCTAGTATGGAAGATGCTGAGCCAAAACATGAGGTCCTCTCTGGGAACCTGCATATTTATGCAGTCTCATTAAACAATGGTTTGGTTACCATGTCACGCAAATCAGATCAAACATTGTAAAAGGAGCAGCTTGTAGAATACAGTGCAACTCTGCTGAGTTGATCAGCCACAGCTTAATATAAATTGCTCACTTCTGAGTTGAACAGAATTCAAGAAGCTCACATCCTTACTATTATAGCTTCTTGTTGTTTAGTCGTTTAGTCGTGTCCGACTCTTCGTAACCCCATGGACCAGAGCACGCCAAGCACTCCTGTCTTCCACTGCCTCCCACAGTTCAGTCAAACTCATGTTGCTAGCTTCAAGAACACTGTCCAACCATCTCGTCCTCTGTCGTCCCCTTCTCCTTGTGCCCTCAATCTTTCCCAACACCAGAGTCTTTTCTCTTCTCATGAGGTAGCCAAAGTATTGGAGCCTCAGCTTCAGGATCTGCCCTTCCAGTGAGCACTCAGAACTGATTTCCTTAAGAATGGATAGGTTTGATCTTGCAGTCCATGGGACTCTCAAGACTCTCCTCCAGCACCATAATTCAAAAGCATCAAGTCTTTGGCGATCAGCCTTCTTTATGGTCCAGCTCTCACTTCCATACATCACTACTGAGGAAACCACAGCTTTAACTATACGGACCTTTGTTGGCAAGGTGATGTCTCTGCTTTTTAAGATGCTGTCTAGGTTTGTCATTGCTTTTCTCCCAAGAAGGCTTCTTTTAATTTTGTGACTGCTGTCACCATCTGCAGTGATCATGGAACCCAAGAAAGTATTATAGCTAGCTGACACAAATATGTATGGCCTTTGTAATATCAATGGACCAAAAAGGCATAGATGATGCAGCATGAGAGGCCTAGAGAGGGGATGCTGCCCCTTTCTGCCTTCTCTCTAGAACTGACAACACCTTACAACCGAACTAATGAGTGATAGAGCAGGGGCAGGAGGCAGGAGGCAGCTGTCAGTGCAGAAGTACTGATGGCTGCTGTGGTGGGGGGACTGGAGTCCAGTTCTACCGCCAACAGAAGGAAGCCAGTATCAGTGCTGTGATCTTAGTCCACAATTGTATGGGAAGTTTTCTTAGCACAGTGATGAATAGAATTGGTCCAAACTTTTTAAACTGTGCTTTAGGGGAAAATCATAATATTTGGACTACATATGAAACAACGACATTTTCTGCTGCTGTATTCTTGTGTAAAGTATATGCAGGTCAACTTCACTTATTGGTTGAGCAGCATCTAAAGCAAGGTTGGGGAACCTGTAGCCCTCCAGATGTTGTTGCACTACAACTCCCATCATCCCTGAACATTTGGCATACTAACTGGGGCTGATGGGAAGTTCGCCAGCCCTGCTTTAGATGTTATTCAAAGATAATCAGTGAAGTTCCTCTCGCAGAACATCTTCATTCAGTGAGGAAAGTTCAGATTATTCAGACATTTGATGACAACCATTATCCCAAAGTACAAAACTGAGATTTTCCTTCATTCTTTATTTTTTTTGAGGTGATAAAAAGTGCTACTTAATCGGACAGGGGTTATGCTTTCAAGAGAAGAAACATGAAAGTACTATAAAATATTTTTATATGCTGCCTACACACCTTACTTTGGATATGTGACTCATGTAGCTTGCAGAACTCACATTTCCCAGACCAAGATGTCTTTATGGACCATTGGAGGAAGAAGACAATCCAATTAGAACCACCCAGCAACCTTTTCTCTTCCTCTTATTTTCAAACTGAATGCGTTTCTCATCTCCCATAAGACATGTGCATATCCAAAAATGACCACAATGCCTCAAGACCTTATCATTAACCTTATCACTGCTAAGGTCCCAGGTGAATTAGAGATGAATGAGCCAGTAGAAAAGCATTTACAAAGAAAGGAGGTGAATGACTTTTCAGTTTTGTTTCAGAGTTCTATGGGTAGTCCTCTTTTTTTCCTTTATTCCAAATATTTTTGCATGACTCACGAAGCTCAGTCAAAGAGGTGGAAATGAGTGTTTGACATTTCATCGTCACATTGATAATCTACCAATTAGGAAGTGTTGCAAGACAGTTGTATAGACTGAAGATAGGTCTATCAAGAACTATCAGCCATGACAATGAAATGCAACCTTCACATTCAGTGGCAGTAGAGCACTGACTATCAGATGGAAGGAACAGAGAGTAAGACGATGGTCATTTGCATCATGGCTTGTTGTGTACTCCCAGAAGCATCACCTAGCTCTGTTGAAGGCATAACATTGGGAACTGTTGGGAACAGAATGTTGAACTAGACTGACCTTGCTTAAATCCAGAGAGACAAGTCTTTCTTATGCCCACCTCTGGGTCACTGAGCAATGTGTCATGTCTACCCAATTTAATCGTCTATACAAAAGTTGTGCCAACTCTCTGTAACTTGCTACAAATTATTCTCTAAATTATCCACACTCAAAAAATCCCCCTCCCCAAATTGCTTCAGTTGACTTGCAATATTACAAGGTTAAAGAAAATAATTTAACATCAGATCAGGAAGAAAAATCTGTCCACTCCCTTGTCAATTTTGACAAAGCCATAATGTGCCAATATACTTAGGTTTTTCAGTAAGTACCCCAAAATGAAATGAAATTCTTGTGGAGGTTCTACATACATATATTTAAAAATTAGTTATCAGGAAGAAGCCAAAAACACACTTCTGGATCTATCCATATTAAGGGATCCGACTCGGTTTTTAAATATATATGAAAGCCAAGGTATGCATCTTCTTTTTACTGTGACATTTCAAAAAGAACCAAATAATCAAAATTGTACACAAAAGGAACAAACAAGCTTGAAAATATTCTTGGATGGAGAATTTGCAGGATCAAACTCTTTAGTTGTGTTGTCATTCACTGCAAGATATTGTACCATAATAACACAACAATTATAGTTATATTAGTGAAAAGAAAGTAACACACCCAACTGTACTGTTTGTTTTGCAGCTCACCTTATGGTCATTTTGATTTGGAATACTGTTGAACTACAACACAATTTTTTCAAAAAGAAAAGAAAAAAGAATCACATACAAAAACTACAGAAGGTTCATTATTTTAAAACTGGTTTTCCCTTCTTCATTAGCAGTACAGCTTGTGATGTTTTAGTGAACTGAAAGTATACTTCTGTGCCCAAAATGTGCCTTGATTAATACAGGTAGCACTAGTGCCAGTATGCCATTTTAGCTTAGGTAGCAATTTTAGTAATGTTCACATAAAGACCCAGCCAGTCCAATAAAGCCAGCCATCTTTTATTCCCTACACAAGCATTTCCAAAAGAAAGCTGCCCTCTTAAAGACACATGCGTCCAATTTTTGTGTTAAAGAGGTAGGGCTGTGCATCTAGACCAATATTTATATTTGTATTTTGATTCTAACATTTGTATTTCTGAATACAAATAAAAGCGCATATTATCAGAACTTGGTAACGTGTAACGTGGTTATTGATTCCTATGTCAGGCACACCATTTCTTGAGAACCATGTCAGAGACGAAATTTGGACACACATGTGGGATGAGCCGTGAGCTGGGAGATCAGGCTCTGAATCAGTCACAATTCGGTGGGCAGGGAGGGAGGATTGGGAACCAAGCCAGAGGTCAGGGCCATGAATCAGGACTGAAGAGCAAACAAGGAGGAAGAAGCAAGAAGGAAGAGAGGAATACGACCACAAAACAAGTCAGAGCTAGAGGACAAACCAGGAGGCAGGAGCAAGGACCACAGAATGACCAAAGCTACAGGAATACACTGGAACAAGAAGCTTTCTTACATACCTTCCTGTCCAGAACTCTCAAATTGCCTGCCTGGTCCAGGACCTGAAAGTACATTACAAAGTAGCTGCCCCTTTGCTGTTCAATGGTTCACCATATGGAGAGCTGTACAGGGGTTTGGCTGCTCCTGCACTCTGTGAATTTGGCCCTTAAGATTAAGTTGCTAATGTGCTGTACCTCTGGCCTCTCCCTCTGCCTCTCACCCCCAGCTTGTAGCACATGTCTGTTTTCAGTGGGGCCTGCTTCCAGGTAAATGCACATAGAACCGCCCTCTAACTCTGCTGGCCCTAAATAGCAACAAAATCTGTCCCCAGAGACAGTAACCGCACCACTGACAATCTTATAGGTGTACTAACAGAAATACCTTTGTTGTGAATTCATACATACGTGAGATAGTTTATGAGAGAGCACAGTGGAAACCAGAACTTTAAGAAATGTTACTTAGGAGGACCTTATTCCTGCATTGCAGGGGATTGGACTAGATGTCCTCCAAGGTCCCTACAGTCCTATGATTCTGCGACCTTATCTTTGTTACCTAGCATTACAATGTCTGGAAATTGTTTTTCATATTTAGTCCAAGATTTCATTTAATGGCAATAGCGTCTGAGATAAAATGGATGTTCAGCTATTTTTATTTTATAAAGTCTTCTGTCAACATACAGGCAATGTTACTGAAAGGTGCACATTTCCCCATTCTTTCTCTGCCTGGGATATAGTCATACTTAGGCAAGAACATTCTGCTTGCTACTTCAAAAATGGTCAAATGAAAATTCTGTCAATGCCTTATGCAACAAGTGAGAAAGCAATGTGGTGACTGGTGAATAAAGGCCTGAAAAACTCATGCAATGCAACTCAGTTCAAGTATGTCACTTAAGGTAAAGGTAAAGGGACCCCTGACCATTGGGTCCAGTCACGGACAACTCTGGGGTTGCAGTGCTCATCTCACTTTATTGGCCGAGGGAGCCGGCGTACATGTGGCCAGCATGACTAAGCCGCATCTGGCAAACCAGAGCAGCGCATAGAAACGCCGTTTACCTTCCTGCTGGAGGGGTACCTATTTGTGTACTTGCACTTTGATGTGCTTTCAAACTGCTAGGTTGGCAGGAGCAGGGACCGAGCAATGGGAGCTCACCCCGTCGTGGGGATTCGAACCGCCAATCTTCTGATCAGCAAGACCTAGGCTCTGTGGTTTAACCCACAGCGCCACCCGCGCCACTTATAGACTGTCAAATAACCCAAATAACTGGACACCAGTGGTTCCATCTGCACTATACATTGAAAGCACTATGATACAACTTTAAATAGCCATGGCTTCCCCCAATGAATCCTGGGGATTGCAGTTTGTTAAGGGTGCTCAGAGGAGACCCCTATTCCTCCCTACAATTCCAGAGATCTCTGGGAAGATAGACCAACTGTTAAATCACTCTGCAAATTACAGCCCTTTAAGACAAACAGAAGAAACAGAAGAAATATAGATTGGTGTACTGGGCTGGATAAAGTTCTAAAATGGATTGTTCCTCTCATGGCCTTGGGAGAAAACCAAGATTGCACAAGCATAGTCTTCACAAACTGACCAACACAGAGTTAACTGGAACATTTCTCTGGCAATGGCAGGTTGGCAAAGGTAGGTCACAAGCATGGCAATTAATGATTATTACCATTCCCTGTATGTATCTATTAAGGATTGTCCATCTAAGTGTGCATCCATATTTATGATTATCTGTGGAGTTGTAGGGAAGAATAAGCACTATTTGTGTGAACCAACCCTTAGTTACAAAAAGGTTAGCTGTTAAAATGTGGTTAATCATCTACAGTGGTACCTCGGGTTACATACGCTTCAGGTTACATACGCTTCAGGTTACAGGCTCCACTAACCCAGAAATAGTACCTCAGGTTAAGAACTTTGCTTCAGGATGAGAACAGAAATCGTGCTCCGGCGGCACGGCAGCAGTGGGTGGCTCCATTAGCTAAAGTGGTGCTTCATGTTAAGAACAGTTTCAGGTTAAGAACGGACCTCCGGAACGAATTAAGTACTTAACCCAAGGTACCACTGTAGTCAGCTTTTGAGTGTCTGTTTTGGTTGAAAAATACACATATGTGACCAGATGACTATTATTAATAGCCCTGTTTGGTAAAATGCCTTTTAATACAGTCATACCTCGGAAGTCGAATAGACTCTGTTCCGGAAGTCCTTTTGACTCACGAAACATTCGGAAACCAAGGCATGACTTCCAATTGGTTTCCGATTGCACAGGCGCACCGGAAACAATAGCAGAAGCCATGCCAGGCATTCGGCTTCCAAAAAAAGAAAGAAAACCAGAACGCTCACTTCCAGTGTTTGATCGTTCGGGAACAGGAACATTCGACTCCCAAGGCGTTTGGGAGCTGAGGTACGACTGTAATTCTATTTACATATTTTCCCATTAGATTACAATATTTTTAACAACTGCATTTTTATTTGCAGGTATAGTTGCTTTTGACACACACACACACACACACTCACACGCACAGTTTGTTTTAAATTGTTTGCTGTTCTGTATATGCCAAATTGTGTGTGTGTGTGTGTGTGTGTGTGTGTGTGTGTGTAAAAACAGAGACTATAGGGTTGAAACGCATTTGATCATTATTCCATTTTGTTTTACTGAGTAGTTTTATATTCTATCTGTTTACAATCTCTCATTATTAGTTACATAAAACACTTGCATAACGCCAGCTCTATGCTAATTCAGTTGGCATTATTTGGAAGTTCAGTTCCCAACTTGTTCATAATCACCTCTCTTGGTTTGCTGGCACTTGCTTCCTCTTTATTTCACCTCATCATCTCCCAAAGTGGGGAAGATGTGATTTAAAAGATAGGCCCTGTTTAAAGGCTCAGAATCTAACAGGCAAATAAAACAAGGGGGGAGAGGGAAGGGAGGGCTATCAATATACAATACCAGTACATGAACAGGGCTTGCACAATATATTTTGCCACCAGAGGCAAAGGAGAAAATAGCAGCTTCTCCCATTTCTGCATACATAATACGACTGGATTGGCAGATGGATTAATACTCCACCACTATTCACTGGGTATCATCCTTCACCCCATCTGGGGCTGCAGGGCAGATCAAGGGGACTAGGAGTAGGATGAGGGAGAAGTTTGATTCAGTTTGCATTGTAAGGCAAAGTTACCTAATTCACATATTCCCAAACAATATTTGAACAATATTCAATCAGCTCACACTGATTTCAGTGGGAGAGTTAAGCAGGCACTCAAAATCTAACGCAATGAAACCAGGAGGAATGAAAAATCCTTATTTCTGATGGGTTGTGTCCTTATTGGCTAGCACTAGCATCAGTTCATTAGTTAAATACATGTTCGTGGCAATCTACATATAGTTATGCTCCTACAAGTGTAATATTTTAGTTAAATGAAGAGCAACAGAGTAGGTTAACACTGTTTCTATAAGAAGCGCTTTTTGCAGACCTGGCTGCTCATTCTGCAAGAACCCAGTGGTTAGCACAATTGTCTGGGTTTCTGATTGCCATAAAATATGCCTATTAATAACAGCAGGTTGGCTCTGTGAATAGAAGAAGCAACATGAAAACTGGTCCCCCATGATCATCTGCATATTTTTACAAGGAGTTGCCAAGTATATAATCTATCTCCTATGTGTTTTAAGTGGACAAATCGTCTTGAACCTGCTTTAAAAGAATCAAAGAATAACACTTTCCACTGAACTAGTGATTTATTTCAATTTCATCCTTTTTAAGCTGCTTTCTTCTGCCCCTTTTTTCTTCTGCCTCTGATTCCTTTTGCCATCAATCCCATTGAACTCATCGGGTGGTGCTCACTGCTGTGTTTGATTATTCTGGGGTTTGCAAAAATTACCTCCATTTTTGTCAGGCCAAATTCTTTGCCCTGGGTCTCAGCCATTGTCGAGTTTCTGCAACACATGGGATAATGTCAAAATGAAGGCGATTACCTGTCTATAGTGGTCCGTGCTTTGGTGACCTCCCAGTTGGATTACCATTATCCATTATATACCATTATATGCGTGGCTGCCCTTGAAGACGACGCAGAAGCTTCAATTGGTGCAGAATTTGGCTGCCAGAATTTTAACAGGTACATATAGACAGCCTCAGACATTTCGCTCCCTGAAGCAGAAGATAAGATAGCACCCCCTCCTATCCCATCTACAAAGGGTGATAGGATCGGCGGTTGAATCTTATGTCAACACTGGTGACAGGACCCCATACCTGGGGGCAGCAGGATGTCTTAGAAGGTGTAGGATGAGTTGTGCTGTACATACAGATTTGTCCTCAAGCCCCGCACTGCCACTCCAGTTCTTTAGCATCTGCCACCTAAGGCAGCTGCTTTACTTTGCCTAGTGGTAGGGCTGGCCTTGCTGGTGCCACCAGGTTTGCTCATAATGCTCAAATCATTGAAGAACTTCAGTGGTTGCCTACACTGTTGGGTCCAATTGAAGGTGCTGAGATTTACATTTAAAATCTGTAACTAAAAACCTGAGAGGGAGCACCACTTCCCATACCACCCTGCCTATGTCTTAAGATCCTCAACTCAGGCCTTGCCCTAAGTGTTGCTCTTCTCAAAAGTGCATGGTTTGAAGTACATATGAAGAAGAGGGTTTCTTCATTGGTGGTGCCTTTGCTTTACAATATTTTTGGTACCAGGTTAAGATGTTTCTATATATATTTAAAAATGGTTAAAATTATGATATATGTAATCTGCTAAAGGGGACGCGGATGGCACTGTGGGTTAAACCACAGAGCCTAGGACTTGCCGATCAGAAGGTCAGCAGTTCGAATCCCCACGACGGGGTGAGCTCCCGTTGCTCGGTCCCTGCTCCTGCCAACCTAGCAGTTCAAAAGCATGTCAAATTGCAAGTAGATAAATCGGTACCGCTTTGGCTCCCCCAATTATTCTGCCCACAAACAGGGCGGGCAATTTGGAAAAGCCAGCTGGACATAGCTAGGAACATAGGAAGCTGCCTAACAATGAGTTGGTCCATCTACCTGCTACTGTCAAATAACCCAAGCAGCTGGAGACCTGCACTATACATTGAAAGCACTATAGTCTATCTTCCTGCTACACTGACTGGTAGCAGCTGTCCAGAATTTCAGACAGAAGTCATTCCTGGTTCTCCTACCCGAGGATACTGAAGACTGAAACTAGGATTTTTTGCATGCTGTGGAACTGCTTTGTCACTAAGCTGTGGCCCATCCCTTAAGAAAATCCAACTATCCATCACCATTGGCAATCTATGAAGACTTGCGGTTTTATCATTTTAAGATACTGGAGAAAGCCTTCTTCTGGATTATTTAACAGTTCAATCCTATGTCTGCTGACTAAGCTCAATTGAGTTTGATGGGTCTCACTGTGCAAAGCATTGCCCCTGAGTCAGATAGTCAAAGCACCCAATTTTTGTCTGGTATTCAATCAAAACCAGGAATTTAATACATTAGGAAAGCATCTTGCATTGTTTAGGCTACAATCCTTTGACTACTAAGCCTGGAAGGTTTACTTCTGAGTAAATATACATCTATTTGTGCCATAAATCCTTGTGTAACTGAAACTGAAAGCAGAAAAAAATCCCAATCCTTGGGATCTGAAAATATTTTATGAAGAACAAAAAGACAGAAGGGAAAATGATATGACCACGATTTGTTTGTTTTTGTTTTTCACCTTTTGGGTGGGTTTTCGAAGGAAGCTTTGACAGCCAAATAACTTTTGGATTAGAGTAATATGAATTGTAGCTGTTTTGACAGCATGTTGCTTGAAGCTAATAAAAATATTGGAGCTGTGGTTGTCAGTAATATTGGGCTCTCTTCACCCTTCACCCCTTTCTCTCTCTCTCTGTCTCTCTAGCTATCTGTTACATAATACCATTCACTCTTAAAGCAAACTAGGATGATGGGGGGGGGGGATTGCATCCAGTTTACATTTAACAATGAACCTACCTAATCCACACATTCCAAAACAAGAATCAAAACAAAATCATCCTTTGAAATGCACACCTTTTTCTGAATCTTTCAGTGCAATTCTCCATCCAAGTAATGTGTGCAAAATGCACTGAGAAAGTGTGCATAAAGATGCACATGTATGTTAAATCACATACAAAATGCATTATATTGGGAAAAAATGTTTAGCAAAATTTTAGCCAAAATTGCTTAGAAGCATTTATATATACAGGGAAATTGAACTCATTCCTGGCTCTGAAGCACCCCCCTTTTCCTATTCTAGACTGGATGCAGCCCTGAACAGATGCACTCCTCTAGGGGGCTGAGGAAACCTTAAATCATCTTCTTGCCAGTCCCACTAGTATATATGAACATCAGAAATCTCAGGCTCACTGAAGATACTTTTAGCAGGGAATTTTTTTAAGCCAACTCTGTTTGTCTAACCAAATGAATGGTGGACTTCTCAGGTGTGTTATTCAAAGTCTGGCAACAGGTTCTGGATAGGGCATACAATGGCCCTCCTGCATTGTCAGAGAAGGGCAAACTCTGATAGACAACTGCGTCCCTACCACTTAAATATTATCAGTCCATATCAGAATTTGCAAATATAAAATTCCTCATGCATCCCTACTTCCAGTTGCAGGAACTAATGCAGGAACACACCTTGATGCCCTTCTGCTCTTCAAAAGAAGAACTTTGAAGCCTGAATAGATGCACTCCATTGTGGCTCACTAGCTACAGTACATCCTGTTTTCGCACTCTGGCTTTTTTTCTTCAAGACCTGGAGTCTCTGACCCTTGTCTGATTCATGTCTTGATTCTAACCTGCTCTTCAAGCAGTTTGACCCTAACACAGTAGGTCCAGTATGTCTCCCTGCTGCCTTTGTGCTCCACTGCATAGCAAGAGGGTACCAGTTTTGCCTCTCCTTTTCTTTTATATACATACACATTGAAGTAGATATATTGATTTTTCCAGAGCCAATTTTCCCCCGCCATCTCTCCCCTTCCTTCCCTCCCTCATTGCCATGGAAATTCTGCTGGGAGAGAAGAAGAAGAAGAAGAGTTTGGATTTGATATCCCGCTTTATCACTACCCAAAGGAGTCTCAAAGCGGCTAACATTCTCCTTTCCCTTCCTCCCCCACAACAAACACTCTGTGAGGTGAGTGGGGCTGAGAGACTTCAGAGAAGTGTGACTGGCCCAAGGTCACCCAGCAGCTGCATGTGGAGGAGCGGGGACGCGAACCCGGCTCCCCAGATTACGAGTCTACCACAAGCAGCGCATATCATATCACATACTCACAGCAAAATGCAGGGGCAGGAGAAAGGAGGAAGGAAAAGTGCCAGACATTTTCTCCCATCCTATAACAAGTTCCTTTTAAAGAGCATGTGCACGACACAAGTTGCTGCTAACTCCATGGGGTTGGGTGGGAGAAACTTCCTTGATCAAAACAGTAGTCTTACATGGGAACTTTGAAGGAAAACAACAGCGACGCCCTCAAAGCACAGTAAAATTTTGATCATGGATTGACCCAGGGCTGATTCCCAAGTAAGCAGGCATTCGACTGTAGCCCCAGGGCTGGCAGGGAATCACAGGTCTTAAACAGTTCTCACTTCACAGCTGTAATCAGCTTCATTGTTGTTCTGCTTTTGCATGAGGGGCTTGTTTGCTTTGCTATGCTCTCTTCGCTGCCAGAGTGCACAACTCTCATATTCCATTCATTTCAATTCTTTGCTGCAAAGCTGAGAGCACAAACAAAAATAAGCTCAAAGTTTCTCAGCATCTCATAGAATGAGAGCACTTTTTCAAGATTTGTGAACCAGAAACTGGGTGAAAAACCAAATGCATACCAGGAAAGAATTTATCTGGAGAAGCGTTTGTTGGAAAAGAAAGAGAACTTGCTGAATATCCACCAGGTATCTGCAATACTTCTGATAATCTCCTGAAAACAAATTTCAATGCAGGCTAAACCAAATAGCACCACAACTGGTAAGAGACCACACACATCTACATAAACGTATTAATAGTTCACTCACTTCCCTTCCCTGAGTGCCTGTTACTCAGTGTTTGATCAGTGTAGGGTGGTGTGTAACACACTGCCAAAAAAGGAGACCGAAAGATGACACCCATTTGCCTTAAATTTGCATATGGTAATTTATACTGCTAATCACAGCTTAAAGGCTTTGCATGGAAAGTGGATCTTCATGGGAATGACTTCTTTGCCCTTTGAGTCATTCTGAAGACTTGGTCAGTTTGGCTTACATAACCATAGATTGTCGTATTTGTTTTGTTTTAAAATATACATCCTACCTGAAAGCTGCCCTCAAAGCAGCATACAAGACAACCAGTGAAGCTAAAGCCACAATATATAAAGTTGGAATAGCATATTGGTGATGAGTGTAGTAAAGACATCTTGAAACTTTTTTAAAAAAATATTGGGACTGCTCATTCAAATGGTCTGCCTCATAGTGAACAAGGATTAAGGCTGCAAATCAATCTTGATTGTGCATGTTTTGTAGGATGTGATGGTCAACGACTATGCTACCACTCAGTCAACGACTATGCTACCACTCAGTGGATTTGTAACTGGCTGACTGACCGAACCCAAAGGGTGCTCATCAATGGTTCCTCTTCATCCTGGAGAAGAGTGACTAGTGGGATGCCACAGGGTTCTGTCTTGGGCCCGGTCTTATTCAACATCTTTATCAACGACTTGGATGATGGACTCAAGGGCATCCTGATCAAATTTGCAGATGACACCAAATTGGGAGGGGTGGCTAACACCCCAGAGGACAGGATCACACTTCAAAACGCCCTTGACAGATTAGAGAACTGGGCCAAAACAAGCAAGATGAATTTTAACAGGGAGAAATGTAAAGTATTGCACTTGGGCAAAAAAAATGAGAGGCACAAATACAAGATGGGTGACACCTGGCTTGAGAGCAGTACATGTGAAAAGGATCTAGCAGTCTTGGTTGACCACAAACTTGACATGAGCCAACAGTGTGACACGGCTGCTAAAAAAGCCAATGCAATTCTGGGCCTCATCAATAGGAGTATAGCATCTAGATCAAGGGAAGTAATAGTGCCACTGTATTCTGCTCTGGTCAGACCTCACCTGGAGTACTGTGTCCAGTTCTGGGCACCACAGTTCAAGAAGGACACTGACAAACTGGAACGTGTCCAGAGGAGGGCAACCAAAATGGTCAAAGGCCTGGAAACAATGCCTTATGAGGAACGGCTAAGGGAGCTGGGCATGTTTAGCCTGGAGAAGAGGAGGTTAAGGGGTGATATGATAGCCATGTTCAAATATATAAAAGGATGTCACATAGAGGAGGGAGAAAGGTTGTTTTCTGCTGCTCCAGAGAAGCGGACACGGAGCAATGGATCCAAACTACAAGAAAGAAGATTCCACCTAAACATTAGGAAGAACTTCCTGACAGTAAGAGCTGTTCGACAGTGGAATTTGCTGCCAAGGAGTGTGGTGGAGTCTCCTACTTTGGAGGTCTTTAAGCAGAGGCTTGACAACCATATGTCAGGAGTGCTCTGATGGTGTTTCCTGCTTGGCAGGGGGTTGGACTCGATGGCCCTTGTGGTCTCTTCCAACTCTATGATTCTATGATTCTATGAAAATTCGTCTGCAAGACAGTTCACTCTTTTATATATATAAAAAAAACCTTTGATCAGTGATTAAAAGTACTGTCAAGTTTAAGAAAAAATGCATTTCTACTAAAAGACTATGTAGAGTGACAGGAGACTATCATTTACTCTTATATTGAATCTTCTATAAGAATGAAAGCAATATTAATGTTGATTGGATATCCACAGAACTGAATTATTGAAATCTTTATGGAATATTACTGCTCCTGAGACATTGCTTCCCACTAAGTCAACAATGATAATTATAAATTACAGTGTCTGTTGTAAATAAATATCTAACTTCCCCAGAACAATTGAAACTCTTTCTCATTGATCTGGAGCCACTGCACACATGAAGCTCCTATTCACTTCAATAGATAGAACATCTTCACATGCAAGAATGGACATTCAAACACAGTTCTCTGCTTCACTGAAATAAACTGGACAGCACAGAGCACCTTCACCCACATCCGATCACTAGAATGGTGCACCCTGTGAGTAATTCATTGAAGGACCTTCTAAATGCATAAAATGCTTATGAAACAAGTAAGGAAAGTTTGGGTCAAAATTTTCTGTAGAATTTCAAATGAAACAGTGTGAAATGGATGGCTGACTAAACAGTCATCATAATATATCAAGCCGTCACTTCCTCAACAGGTCATGTTTCATTAGCATTTTCACTGCAACCAGAAAAATAATTAGCTTCTAATATACTGTAGAACAAAATTGCTGAAGTACAAAGGATCAATAAAAGAGTCATTAGCAAGACCTCTTTCTGTCCCATTTTATTAATGTTGCTTGAATAAGCTGGGCTAAATTCAAAGAAATTCAGAACAGTCATACCCTTGCACCAATCAATTTTCTCCCATTTTGCACATTTCATTGGTGTGACTTATGATCAAATCTCAGTGTAGATCATCTGGAAAAACTCACCTCATGTCTGACACCATTAGACAAAAAAATAGTATGCATTTACTGATCCAAAGACTGATTTCCTCCTTTTATTTGAATCTGTGTAGATTGATCAAACAGAAAATGGATGAAACTTATTCATCCATTTATTCGTTTAAACAAAACAAAGTATGTATGAGATACCTTATCAGGAATGCAGTCAACATGCTTGCCAAATCTGTAACAGCTACTTCACATTTCATATCTGTTAAGATTGTCGAGGTCAGATGAGATGGTGGTGCTTTCCCCCCTGCACTGATTAATAGTCTCTCTGACCATGGTTTTGAAGAAGAAAAATCACCTCCTTTGGAGTTATATAAAATATGAATATGAAAAGTTCCCCACTGCTCCTGCCAAAACAGAGGCAACAGCGTTCTTCTGGTAAACTTGGTTCTGTGAAGAGATGTTTGCTTCATTTTTAACTACAATACAGCTGTGGCAGCTCTAGAGATCCCAGTGTCAATTAAATACTATCCTTTAGTATCTTCAGCATTTGGAGAGGAGAGGGAGCAGTCATATTCCTTGTGTGGTAAATGACAATGAAATGTCAATGAAATGACAATGAAATGTCATTTACTGGTCTTTAATTACTTTGGCCCCCAAACATTTTGGAGTTTATACACCAGCATCGATACATCACATTGGGCTCAATAGCATACAGGCAAGCAGTTCACGAACTAAATGGTCCCATCTTGGGCCCCAAATAATGTCCCCTTGGCTTTCTGTAGCAGCTGTAACTTTCAGACCATCTTCAAGGGTAGCATGTAGAGCTACCCTTTGCAATAATCCAATAGGGAGATTATCAGAGCATGGATTACGGAAGCCAGGGTATCCCTATCCAGAAATCAATGCAACTGGTGAACCAGCTAGAGCTGGACATAGACATTCCTCCTCATCGAGACCACCTAGACCTCTAGTGTCATCCTAGAATCAAGGAGGACCTCAAAGCTACACACCTGCTCCTTCATGGAGAGTGCAACCCATCTACCTTCAGAAAATGCATTTTATAAGAATTCAGTCTCAGATTGCTGGCCTTAGTCACCCCATCTCTGCTGTAGGCATTGGTCCAGAACTTGCACACCTTGTCCTGATTCACATGAAATGGAGAGATAGTTGGGTATCACCAGCATACTGAATGACACCTCCCAGTGGTTTAGCACAGATATTAGTTGTAGCTAAACTATTTTTAAAGTACTTAGTGCCCCTCAATGCAGTCCCACAAGGCCAAAGCTCCAGGCCATTTATTCATGCTCTCTTTTTAACACACCTTGACTGAGCCCTTGCTCAAATGCGACACTGGTTGGTTGGTACAAAGGGATACTAAATTATTTTAGCTACAGAAAAGTTTGGTAAATCTACAGAGCATAGCTGCACATGGTTGTGGATGAATCAAATCATGCATTCAGCCTCATCCTCCTGTTCCACATTTCAGCTGAACGGTATAATATTTCACTTTGGTTTCCTAATGCAGCCACGCATCGTGGTAACCCTAGTGTGCTTTAAGACTGCATATTCTGCAAAGCCAAGCAATATATACTGGTGTGACAAAGAAACAATAAAACAATGAACAAAGTGGTGATACAATGACTATTGCAATCAACACCAGATTATATCACCAAGGCAACTATCTGTAAACAAACAATAAACATCCATGAAAATGGCAAAAGTAGTATCTTTCCAAAATAGGTTTTATCTTAAACAATTGCAAACACAGTAAATAAAGAGTTCACTTGTAATGTCAGTGGTTTCGTCATTCCGGTAATCAGATTTTTTGTATTAGTGGGACTGGAGATATTAACTATGTATGGGTGAATACACTAGTTATTGTCTCGCCTTTATTCTTTAGATATGCGTACCCCTGCTTTAAGAAATCCAATTTTTGAGAAATCCAACAGGGTCTGTCTGTCAGTGGGACAGAGTTCTGGTCATGCAATAGGACTGTCCCTTCCTCTCCTGACCCTGAAGCTCCCCACACACAACCAAAATACACAGGTTTAGGGAAACCTCTACAAAAGGAGCTCACAAGAGGGAAGTGTACTCATATGACCCAGTATTTGCTAACTAGTGTTTGACATTGATTCCATAACTAGTTTCAGTGGCTTACAATTCAAACCATAGCAACCTTTTGCCTGCCAATGGCATGGGTTCTGTCCTGGAAACAAGCAATGCTTCCCCAGGTAAAACAAAGGCCCATGCATGTTCAAACTGTCCATTTTGATGTTGTGTGCTTAGGGGCAATGGCAGACATGGGGAGCAGTAAGCAAATAACAAGATAAGGATCTGGGCTTACCAGGTTCCACACATACGTTTAGCTAACTGAGGTAACATGCTTGAATGTTCTCCTTCCTTGCTATCTAGATGGAATAGCCCAGAGAAAGCACCATCTTCTGAGAAGCTTGGCCTACATGAGTCAGTGTTATGGAAGGATGGAGTACTTGGCAGATATAGTGATTTTAAATAGAAAGAGGATGGGGAGCTTTGGCATGTCATTGCATTTGGTCAAATGGGTATCCTATCTAATCAGAGCAACCTCTTCAAGTTCTCTCAACCTGGGTTGGTTATTTAGATGCTTTTGAAGAGAAAACACATTTTCTTCTGAATGCAACAGCTGAATCATTCAATAAGCAGTTGACCAATTGAGTACATCCAAAAAACAAACCTTTGTTGTTGGCAAAAGAATACTCTATTTCCTCTCTGCCACTATGCCACTCAGGCTGCATGAGACAAGAATGAGTATCCTGAAAATTTTGAAACTGATCCAAGAATGAGTTTGCAATGTCTGCCAATAGATTTGGATTATAGCACTCTGTCCTAGTGGTGGAAATTTGCACAAAAAGGAAAAGGAAAATCTTTTGTTGTTGTTGTTGTCATCATAATACTTATGGTACCTCCCTCTCCTAGCTAACTAGACTCCTTTCAGCAATAGTGTTCCTCCTGTATTTAGTTTCCATTTGTTCTTTCTAAATATTATGATTGTGTATGGCAT
Organism: Podarcis bocagei; assembly: GCF_964188305.1. Taxonomy (NCBI): domain Eukaryota; kingdom Metazoa; phylum Chordata; class Lepidosauria; order Squamata; family Lacertidae; genus Podarcis; species Podarcis bocagei. The sequence goes on from NC_138130.1 coordinate 33,808,177, forward strand.
GAAACATGACTGTCAGTAATTACACAGTTTACGGGCATCCGTAATAATAACCAGGCAATTAGTACTTGATGATGCTAATTGAATTCCCTGGTTAATAACATTTCAGATGCTGTCCCAGATCTTCGTGCTGAACATGCCAATAAAATAATGTATCCTAGTTTTATTCTTCATGTTATCAGAGGGGCCACTGCTGCCACATTAAGCTATTCTTCACTACAGTATATAACTGCCAATATCCCACATGAATCTCCCCATTGAGGTTCACCTCTGAGGCCCTGCTATGTCTCCCTACAGGGCCTTCCCAGTTTAGCTCCCCATCTCTGGAATTCCCTCTTCAAAGAGGCTTACCTGGCATAGCACTTGCAGATTGGTAGGGAGGAACAACTTCAGATGGAACCAGGGCCAATGAGAGGCAAAGCCACCGCGCTGACTGGTTATAAATAAGACGGCAGGCAGGTGGGGGCTGACTGAAGGCAGACTAAAGTTGGTGAGGAAGTGCCACATTCACCCTAATGGACCAGCCTCCACTGAGTTCTGGTTTTCTTTTCAGCCCCAGGCAAAGACCATTTTGATGTTCTAGCCTTTTCTATTTTCCAGTCTGCATATGTTGTTTTTATGCTATTTTTAAAATCCAGTGTCCTTTGAGTTGCTTTGTCCAAGTGTCACTCCAGGGTGTTGTACTGTTTTACTTAATAAGCGACTCAGAGAGCTTTGGCTGAAAATCATCTCCATAAATCATTTCACGGACACACTTAATGTTTAAATAGTGCTATGGAGCTTATTCCTGGTCAGGAATGGAGAACCCGCCAGATTTTTCTGTACTACTGCAACTCCCTGAATCCCTGACCGTTCACCACAATGGCTGAGGCTGAAGGGACTTAGATTCAAAAAAATAAAAAATAGATACATATTTTTAAAGTCTGTTCCAGGCTACACTTCCAAGAGTGTATGGCAGTCCTTTGCTATCTGAATCAGGCTTCTTCAGGTAACAGGAGGAATGGGGTATGTTTAAATGCTAGGTGCTGACATAAGAGCAACAGCGGCGGAGCTGCAGGGTGCGGCCGCGATGGCGCCCCACCGGGATTGCACTGCCAGGGGCAGTGTGCTCCCCCCCCCCACTCCTCTTCCTCCACGAGTGAAGAACAATGGTGACTGTTCTCTTTAAAAGTCAGGACTTTTTCTGTTGCCATTACATTTATTTTCACTACTGAGGAAGCATTTGATTTGGATTTTCTGCTTTAGATGTCGTATATTTATTGGCCTGGTTCTTCAAAGTCAAGGGTGGTCAACATGGCACCCTCAAGGTCTTTGGCCACGCTGATGGGCGCTGGAGTCCAAAAACATCTATAGGGCACTAGGTTGGCTACCCCTATTATAAGGAGATGGCAATTTGGTGTGAACATTCATTAACTAGGAAAATGGCCCCCTCTGTTTCCTTTGAGGTTCTGGCTTCACTTACTCTTTTTACATTTCAGAAAAACATTTTCTTTTTCAGCTAAAACTTGGCAAAAGCTGAACATTTTCTTGGCAGCCCTGTGATCTATTTGTTAATAATGTTCTGCTGCCTAAAATTCAGGACGCTCATTCTCCTGCAAAGAGTTGACATTGGTTCAGTTTTTGGAGATCTGTGTGAAAATATTTGGGTCTCTAGCTAAAGCACAAAACCATGTAGCACATTGCCAGAAATGAGAAAAACGAAGGCATGAGTCCAATCTTGTGAAGGGCATTGCAACAGCCTAAGGCTAAGGAATGAGGCAGAACACTCCAACTTTCTGCCCACTAAGGCTTCCCTCCAATCTCTTATAAATACCCAACACTTTAACAAACACAAGTTTCATGGTATCTTATTGGGGGGGGGGTCCTATGGCTATGGTTCCCTCCATGCATTGACATCTTTCTTTCTTTCTTTCTTTCTTTCACTGTGTGTGCGTGTGCAGACTGGATGCAGATATGCACCTAAATGTGAAATGTGATCCTCATCGTAGAACGCACTACAAAGACGAAGGCTTATCTTCCCATTACTCTCGCAAATTGGATAGGGACATAGACATATATATATATATATATATATATATATATATATATATATATACTCATCTGAGCCAGAAATCACGAACATCTTGTGCGTAATCCACAGGACCAAGCACAATACAGAGAAAATTAAGTGCTGCAATCCTCTCTGCATTCTTACCTGGATGTAAGCTCTACTGAAAACAGTGCAACCTGCATAGGATTGTGGTGCATAACTGTTTTTAAAATTTAAATATAGCTGTGAAAAGAAAAGGGTCAACCTCCCTGCTTAAAGGACCGGCTAGCAACTATTCTCAAGACAAAAATCCCTACTTTCCTTTGTGGTTGACTCACTCCAGTGAACTTGCTAATGGGTGATGATGTCTGTTGAAACAGCAATGCTTTGATCAGGCTGGCTCCACTTACCAGCAGCTACCCTGCACCTAAAGCCTCTGGGTGCAGCACAGCACACAGACGAGCATCTTTCAGCCCCATTGAACAAGATTTACAGTTTTGTGTGCTGCTTCCTTCGTAGCCAGATTACGGGGAGAGAATGTAGACTGACATTTCTCACGCTGTTCATTAAACATGCCATTAATTTCCTGTTATTAACTGGCGAACCTCAGCTTCAGCTGAATTCCCACAGTATTCTTGCAATAAATGGTGCTGGTGTCACTTTTTACCAAAAAAAAAAGGGGGGGATCTCCAAGTCTGGTAATGGGAACTGAAATGTTGCTAAAGTAACAGGGTTGCTCAGGTGGCATTTCCTATACTCAACCTTGGGCTTCCTCTGAGGCAAGTAATGGACTAGTGGCAGGGCCTATGCAACTGGATCTCACTCAGACCTTGATGGAAGCAAATCTTTTCTTGCTGCCATTTAGCAGTTGCCAGGCAACAGCTCCCACTGAGGTCCTCTGAAGCAAGGGAGTGGGGCTTAACAATTGGAAGTCATGCGACCCGTGACAGAAGCATGCTTCCTTCACTAGCTGGTATTTGCACAGCAACAGCTCCAACTAAAGGGCAACGGTTGGCATTCAAGTAAGCCTTACTCAGAGCAGGCTCATTGAAACTAATGCACATAACCATGCTTGGTCCATTAATTTCAATAGTTCTGTTCTGAGTAAAATTTGAACGCCACCCAGTGCTTTCAACTCTCCCCATATGTTTCAGGCATTGCCCAATCTAGTCACATGAAGGCAATTCATTTTAAAATAATAATAATTATTGCACATATCAGCAAATGCTCTGCGGGTGGCTCATAGAAGTGAAGAGTAAAATAAAATAAAATAAAATATGATAATTAAAATACAATAAAAACGTGGCATACAATTTTCCTCCTGGAAGAGGAGAACAAAACCAAACATTTGCAGCTCAGAATATAACACCGAATCTCAGTCATTGAGAGGCCAGATTCCTACCTTCTCCCCTAGGTTTCCTTGAGCACATTGTTTAAAAGGCTTTTAAGACAAATATTGAAGTCCCTCAATTATTATGTTCCCTAGTGCATAAGAATGTCAGAGGAGGCCTGCAGGATTCGGAGCAGCCAGATGCCTATTGAAAACCAGGAAACAAGTCCTGAGCACAACAGCTCCATCACCATTCGTGATTCCTAACAGCTGTATTCAGAGGTACATTGCCTCTGATACATAGCCATCATGGCTTGTAGCCATCAATAGCTTCATCCTCCCTGAATTTAAGACTGTGTGAAAGAAATATAAGATGAATTTGAGCTGCAGCACAGACCGAACTCGCCACTGAAAATGGGACTCCCTAGGGTGAGCCATCTCTGCCGTTGCCTATAATGTTATCTACTCACTGCAACGACATCTGCTGTCATCTTGTGTCTCAGCGCTCCAGCAAATATCAGGAGCAACGTGAGAGACAGTATGGGCATCCTGCTCCACGGGAAGATCATTTTCTGTGTCATCCCTGGGTGATGAGAGAAACATGTAGCCCAGTTGTGGTTTTTTTGAGTGCCTTGCATGAGCCAACTGCAACAGCGATATTTTTCCTTCCCAGGAATGCATGATTCACATGGCGCATTCTGTCTGAGACTAGAAAAGGAACACCGCCGAACAGCTGGCAGAAGCCTAGACACAGCTTGAAGTAGCAGCAAAGCCCTCTATCCCCAAGTAATGTTGAAAGAATGTTCTTCTGTAGCAGCCAAGGGATTGGAGTGGACTTCTGGCCTTTGACGAATTTTAGGACCCCTGCTGAGTGTCTTCAGCCAGATCCATTATTCCAGTTTCTTGGGGTTCTGATTTTGCATCACAAAAGCTTTCTAGTCAGGGTGCATCTGCCTTCATCAATTTTAAGAGTAGAATTGAACATATATATCTGCCCATGCAAATTATTTTTTAACAGGCTTTCCTTGGGAAAGTGTTTTGGAAAGGCTAGCAGCCGAAATTTAATTATCCTTTGGGAGGTTGCAAGGTAAGCGTTGTGCTGTTTCTGTGTGTACCCTAAAGGGAACCTAATCATATTTAGTTATTAATGGATTTTTCATGACAACCTTACTTCAGTTCCATACTTGGGTTATGAGAAACTGCCTGTAACAACAACTTTAAAAATCAATCTGAAACAATTGAGGCTATCCTGAAAACCTTAGTCATGTGCTTTCAGTTTCCATCGACCCTACCGGCATCTATGGGAACTCTGCCTTAGGTATTTTATTGGCTGATTCTTGTCAGCTTTGCAAAATGATTCATACTGCAGGTCATCCCCCACCCGGGTTTCTGGTTCCTATTTATAAAATTACATCAACTGCAGGAGATTAAAAGGTAAATGTTATTTAATATTATAAATGCCCTAGGTATTTGCAGGACATTTCTCGGGTTATTTAAAACGCCTGCAGCAAAACCTGCGCAGCAATAGGAAATCAGAGATGCTTTAATGGGCACAGCTGGCCTTTGCTGAAATGGTTACAAACAATATTCCAAGCAGGCAGGGCGAAAGCATTAAAAGGTACAGTGGTACCTCGGGTTACATACGCTTCAGGTTACATACACTTCAGGTTACAGACTCCGCTAACCCAGAAATAGTACCTCGGGTTAAGAACTTTGCTTCGGGATGAGAACAGAAATCGTGCTTCGGCGGCAGGGCGGCAGCAGGAGGCCCCATTAGCTAAAGTGGTGCTTCAGGTTAAGAACAGACCTCCGGAACGAATTAAGTACTTAACCCGAGGTACCACGGTACAAGATTCCTTGCCTAGAGATTTAGGAGGACTGACAAGAGGGAGAAGAGCAGTCCTAACCACAGAGACAGCTGTGCTCAAGGTATTTAGGCCTACAAGGAGGTTGAGGGAAACTGAGGCTCTCCAGACACTGTTGGGTTAATCTCACATAATCCCCAATGATGATGATTTTATTCCCCACCCATCTGGTTGGGTTGATCACTGACAGGGGTGTGTTTCACTTGATAAATCTGTCAGTCTTGGGCATAGCTGTCAAGTGTCCCTTATTTGAAGGGACAGTCCCTTATTCCAGCATCATGTCCCGCTGCTGTCCCTTATTGATAGATGTCCCTTAAATCTCCCTTAAATGATGTCCCTTAAATTTCAAAGGAAGCAGCTCCTCTCCCTCCTTCCCTGCCGGCCAGGGAGGAGGGAGGCTCCAACTGTGTTGCTTGGCTGTGTTGCTCACCCAATAAGAAGTCTAAGAACGACTGGGGGGTGGAGCTTGCATGCCTTGTGTGTGGCTAGTTAATGCAAGCTGAGGAGGTTTTTGAATGCGGGATGCCATTTTGTTGCACGTGCTGCTGCAAACTTTGCAGTGCAAAGCCAGGCCGGGGAGCCATCTTAAGCTGAGGCTGCATAGGCCTTGTGATGCATGTGATTCAGATTCTATTCAGTTGAACCTCTGGTTACAAAGTTGGTTGGACAGTGTTCTCAAAGCAACCAGCATGAGTTTGACCAGACTGCAGGAGGACAGGAAGACTGGAGTGCCTGGAACAGGTGAGGCTGCAGGTTCCTTATTTTGGCTGCTGGTCCCTTATTTTCAAATCTGTAAGTTGACAGCTATGGTCTTGGGACAGATCTACACTCATGGTTTATAATGTTAAGGGTTAAGGAATGGTTTTCATAACATAGATGGATACACTACGTTTTGCTTTTAACGTTCATAAGGCAATATTAAAATGGGACACCAGAGGGTGATGCAGAGCAGCCGGGAACTAGCAGTAGGGAGACAGCTTTTCAACGGACAAAACAAGGTAAGAAGCAATTTAAATTACAAGTCTGCCCAGTGACATTTTGGAATGATCTCTCTAATATCATCCTAACAACATTAAACAGGTCTGTGTAGATCCATCCTTGGTTCCTCTCAGTTACTCATTTCTTCCAAACTTCATTTTGTTCTGTTTTCACATCACAGCTTATGGTTTTTTAAAATGAAAAGTCCACATGAAGATTTGTATGGTTTTATGTGCAGATGAATATATGCATTTATGAATGCAGCATTGCCTAATATGAACTGACCTGGACCCTGCGATAATCATCTTTGTGTGCCTCCTCCATGAGAATGGGCCTTTTCTGAGGTGGCTCCCCATTTTGTGAAATGCTTTTCCCAGCGAAGATTACCTGCTGCTTTCATTTAGGTGCCAGGCAAAATCATTCCTCTTTTTTTCCAGGCCTTTGGCTAATTAAAAAATTCTATGGCCTTTTAAAGGTGTTAATGGGAAGGAGATTATTAGTTTGTGGGTGGGGGGTTATTATGCATTTTGTGTTCTCATTTTGTATTTTTATGCTGTAGGCCACCCTGTGATCTTTGGGTGAAGGACTGTATATAAATTAATAATGTCTATATTGTTGCAAGCAATTTTCCCCTAATGCCATGCATTCTAGTGCAATGCATTTTTTTCACCAATATACACTCCTTGGGCACAGCCTCTGATCCCAGGAGTTGGACAGTTCTTATGCCTAGCCTTATCCACACACACCCCAATGATTATTATTATTTTTACAAGCCCTATAAGTTGGTGATCATCACTCCATCTTGTGGGGCAATCATGCTTTTTAGAGGAGGAGAGCTTGCTGCAGAGCACACTGCAGTCTTTTGGAGAAGTGGAAAGACATATTAATTTGGAAGCATAAATAATTCAGTCCTTTGGAAGACTTTGGCTAACTTCCAGCTGCTATTAGAGATAGTAGTAGCTGCTTCCGAAAAAAGAGGCTTAAATTGCTTATAAATGTCAAGTTTACATAATGAAGTTATCCTGGTCTGCGTTCTGCTTGTTTATGCTTTTTTATTTTGTAATGCCACCTGTTTTTCAGAGCACCCCATTTCCACCGTTTCAACCCTCCCACTCACCCACGCCCCCCAAATACCCCATAAAAGTCGAGTTCCTGCCGCCACAATTCTGCATGTAATCTTCTCACTGCACAGAAGGGATTTAGTCAATGTTCTTTTTGCCGCTTTAATTCAATTTAAAAGGGATAAACTGAGAAGGAATGAAAGGTCCATCTTTCTCAAGTCTGGCACAAAAAATGTCTTTCTCAAGACACAAAATAGGCATAATCTCCCTCTTTTATACTTGCCACTACTATTTCCCAATGAAATACTGCAGATCCTCTTTAAGAACTTCATGATAAAACAAACACCCTAATCTACTAAAATCTGATTTTAAGGAATATGCAAAACGCAAGTATGTAATTGTGATGTTGACCATCAGGGAGGAGAGAGAGAGAGAGAGACTGACTAAATTACTGGCTTTTCTAGTATATGAAACTGCACAAGCAGGCTGGGGGAGAGGGAGGGGATTTGTGAAACATTTATAGATTTGTAACCAGGATATAGTCTTAACAAACCAAGATTCAAAAGCATTGGATGGCCAGGGGCAACCAGATAAGCCACACACACCCCTTTTCAAACATATTTAGACAGAGAGGGGGGAGCTTTTCTATCCCAAAGGCCACATTCCATTTTGGGCAACTTTCTGAAGTGTTTGTAGCACCCTGCTTGTGGTTAACGCTTAGCTAGAATGAAATATTCAACGCAGCAATAGAGAAATTAAAATAATAATTTATTTGTCAGACAAATAAATGAGAGACACAGTGGTATATGGTTACCAAAGCTCTGCCCTTCCAGCCCTGATGGCCAGCACTTATATTCCCTCAGCCCAGCCCCCTTGCTCCTCCTTTGGCTGCCTCTGTCCAATCAGCCTGGTTGAAATTCCTATTGGCTGTTTGCTAGAACCAATCATAAAAGATACACCCATTTCCTATTACCTTTTTATGGGAGACAAAGAGCTATATTTCCTTCTATCCATAAATGGCAGACAAGTAGCCATATATCTTACATTTGCCTCGACCAGGCACCTTAATTACCAGATAACCTTTGGCCCCTGCTGCCCTATTACCCTATTCACTCCAAAGCAGATGGCTAATGGTTCTAATTTTATTTTAAACAGAGATCTTGGGTTCACCTTCTCACACACCATCAATGAAATAAGAATCTAACATAAGAATCTAACATTTCTTACTTTCTAAATCCTTTGCATAATTACATTTAAGCCAATATATTTCATACATAACATAGATAGATTTTTAGAAGGAAAGGTCTTTTCAAAGTAAAAAAGGAACTTTAATAAAAACAGTTTCCAGAAGCAACTTCAGAGAGAAGCCTCTTCGGTTTTCCCAGCCAGCTGCTGTTTCCATTAGCTCTTGCCCTTTAACCTTATGAAGATGTGGCTCAAGTTTAATGGGAGGCACAGGGTATTTCTGTTAAACAATAAATCTCACTATTTACCAACTCTTAATTGTGCCTTTGCAGCTTGATTGTATTCTGTAATTTGTATGGTCAGTGTGGCCTTTTGCTCCCAGCCTGTAATTTCCTTTTACAACCCTTGAAGCGCTGCTTATAGATCAGAGGGGCCCTGTTTAGGAAGATAAACATCTGCCAAAGCACCCAGGCAGCTGCTTTATGCCTGGCATGAGAGATACAAACATTTACAAATATACTTTTTTAAGCTCATTTTAAAAATGCAGGTCTTGATCAGTTGCCTCATGTTCAGAGTAATTACAATGGTACCTCAGGTTAAGTACTTAATTCGTTCCGGAGGTCCGTTCTTAACCTGAAACTGTTCTTAACCTGAAGCCCCACTTTAGCTAATGGGGCCTCCTGCTGCCGCCGCGCCGCCAGAGCACGATTTCTGTTCTCATCCTGAAGCAAAGTTCTTAACCTGAAGCACTATTTCTGGGTTAGCGGAGTCTGTAACCTCAAGCGTATGTAACCCGAGGTACCACTGCAATGTAAATTTTACCTTTGCATAATAGCACACAACTCTTTCTATCCTTCATCGAGATAAGCAGGGACAACGATGGGTGTGGCTTACAGAGCGGTGTGTGGTTTTGGACAAGTCCTGAGGACCAAGATAGAGAGACCTAGAGGGTGATATTTGAACCCTGGGGAGACCCCTGAGTGAGAGAATTGGGCTTGGAGGTGGGAAACCTCCATTCAGATCCCACTCATCTGTGTACCTCTCTAGGCTCCTTTCAGGAAAGTCATACAATAATTTTGTTACGCTTGTATCCCGATTAGGGTCCCATCCACACCATGCTTTTAAAGCAGTATCATCACACTTTAAATAGTCATGGCTTTCCCCACAGAATCCTGGGAAATGTGGTTCATTAAGGGTGCTGAGTTGTTAGGAGGCCCTTATTCCCTTCACAGAGGTGCATTTCCCAGAGTGGTTTAACAATCAGTCCCTCAGTGAACTCTGGGAATTGTAGTTCTGTGAGGAGCATATGGGTCTCAAAATTATTCTCAGGTTCTCAGGATTCTTTGTGGGAAGCCATGACTTGTTTAAAGTGGTATTATACTGCTATAAATGTATACTGCAGATGGAACCTGAAATCCACCCAATGCCTTTTAAATCTAGCTCTGAACTGGGAACAAAGTATTAGTGGTGGTGTTTTCCAGTCAGCTTTCTGCCCTTGTTGAGCCCAGTCATCTTCCCCTTCCTGTTCTGGCTGTGAAGCACTTTGTGTCCTTCTCCTATCAGTAGATGAGAGACTAGAAGAATCAACAGGTTACAGAACTAGGGTGTGCGAAGGGAATAAGGGACGACTACCTAGTCTCCCGATTCAGTGGTAAATTGAAAGGTACAGGAGAAATTTTCAGGTTCCAACCTAACACACCTAAGTAAGGCTGGAGCAAAACTGCGTTTTCTCCACATTTTAAAGCAAAGCAACCTATTTCACGGTATGCATACAAGGGATATAATTATCCTTTGAATCTCACACTTTTGCAATGCATTCTTGGCTTTAGAAATGGAACAAAAAAAAGTTTTAAAAATGTATATTTTAGGGATTTCTTTTTAGAAATGCCAACATGGAGATAAAATACATATTTTAAAATGTTGTGATAAACTTGTTGGCCTCCATCTGTCTTGGGAGGAGTGCGCCTTTGGAAGTGAAGTCAAACTGTTGGAAGATTCAGTGTCTGCTATGTCTGTAGAGACCAACACAAAAGAGACATGTTTTGGTGCAGCTGGGGCAGGTGAAGATAAACTCTATATATTTAAATGCATTTTTTTCTATGGATTTTCTAAAATAAAAAAAGAATCCCAGATTAATGCAGAAATGGAGCAGAAAGGATTTATGAATGAACACATGCAAAACTGGCATAGACTGGAAATATACTAAACTGTCCATCCCTATTTTATACCTGAGTGGAGCCTGATGAGCAGCTGCATCCATAGATAGATAGATAGATAGATGATAGATAGATAGATAGATAGATAGATAGATAGATAGATAGATAGATAGATACATGGATAGATATAGATATACAGTCATACCTTGGTTCTCAAATGGAATCCATTCCAGAAGTCTGTTCAACTTCTGAAAACGTTTGGAAACCAAGGTGCAGCTTCCGATTGGCTGCAGGAGTTTCCTGCACTCAAGCGGAAGCTGTGTCAGACATTCAGCTTCCAAAAAGCGTTCGCAAACCAGAACACTTACTTCCGGGTTTGTGGCATTCAGGAGCCAAAACGTTCGAGTCACAAGGCATTCAAGAACCAAGGTTCAACACTCTCTCTCTCTGTGTGTGTGTGTGTGTGTGTGATATATATATATATATATATATATATATATATATATATATATATATATATATGAGCGCATCCATACATATGGATGCTGCATCCCTCTAGATTCCATCTAATGGGGTGCTGATCCCTCCCCCTAATATTTGTGTCTGAGTCACTGTTGACAGCAACAGGGTTGCTTCGTCCTCATGCATATTTTGGATAATTATATTGTGCTCTCTTCTCAGATGACACCACCTTTTATAATTGTGTCCTACTCTCTCTAAAATAAACAAGCAAACAGATGGAACAAGACACCCTATTATGAAGAATATTTTTATTGTGTCATTGTTTTTGCATCCATCGCTGGCCCCAAACAGTTGCCAGCCGATGCACTTGGTGCTCCCACTTGTTTATTCGAGCATTAAAAAATTGTTAAGCTCGCCCCGCTATTTAATCCTTTTCTAAAATTACTGAAAACAGCTACACGAGCAAATAGATTGCAATGTGGAATTGCCAAACTTTTCACTGTCTTAATTAAACTTGCATTCACATCTTGTAAGTTATCTTCCAAAATGCATTGGTTTTAGGCCACGGTTGCTAGGAAATTGTGTATATCCTACCCTGCAGAGAGATGCACAAAGGATTGTCTGAGAGATCTAGTGCGTGGGAAATTAATCATGTTCTTTGTTGAGAGCCCAAGTGATCATCATTCAGCACATACCCCAATGGAACTGGTGGCTTGTGCCCATTGAGACTGGTAGGGTGGAGGCAGGGAGCCTCAGAGGGCATGGAGCCAGAGCCAGCCCAACAAATTCTAGCATTGTCCCCATCCTGCTCCCTTTGTGTTTTACAAGGGCAACTAAGGAGGATGAAGCTGACAAGAGTGTTGCTCTCTAGACTGGTTGTAAGTAAGACGTCATACAAATAGGGGCCAGCTGAAGGCAGACAAAGGTTGATGAGGCAGTGCCTCCCCTTCATCCTACTGGACCAGCTCCACTGTGCAATGGACAGTGAATGAATTCAATTGCTCTTCGGTCTTCTCAGTTTGACTCCATAGTGTTATATTCAAACATAGCTTGATAACTGAAAAAACAGTGGTACCTTGGTTTTTGAACGTAATCCGTTCCGGAAGAACATTTGAGTTCGAAAACATTCGAAAACCGGAAACTTAATAGCCAACAGCTAGGCCTCAGGATCTTGCACTCAGTAGAAGCCACGTGCCATGTTCAACTTACGAGGCGTGTTCAAAAACCAAAGCATTTACTTCCGGGTTTACAATGTTTGAAATCCGATATGTTCATCAATTGAGACGTTCAAAAACCGAGGTACCACTGTATGTAGATGTAGGAAGGAGGGGTAATTGCTAAAATAAACCCTGTTCCAGCTGGAATTTGGGTGCAGAATCCTGTTCTAAGGCCCCATTAAGATCAGAAATAGTTGATTAGCAAGCAGGTTCCTGCTCTCCCTGAGCTTAAATCTATTAATGCACCAAACTAAAAGCTCCAAAAGAAACAGATAGCAGACACCCAAAGACTACATGGGAGCTCTGCTCAAGAAGACTTGGATGCAAAGCTAAGATGTTGTTGTTGTCGTTGTTGTTATCATTGTTGTTTTGTTATCATTATTTGAATTTCTATACCGCCCTATACCTGGAGGTCTCCGGGCAGAATATAATCAAAATATAAAATATTTATCAATTAGTGACATTATTATATTCATATTATTAAATTTGTATACCGCAGTATATACCCACAGGTCTCAGGGAGGTTACAACACGAAATCACAATATAAAAACACAAAATACATAATCAAAATAAAAACAACCCAGTAAGACACACCACACCGCAACACTTTTTAAGAGGGCATTGGAAGGCAATCAGCCAAAAGCCTGGTTAAAGAAAAATGTTTTGGCCCAGCGCTTAAAGTTGTATAATGAAGGCGTCAGGTGAACCTCCCTGGGGAGAGCATTCCACAAACAGGGGGCCACTGCAGAAAAGGCCCATTCTCATGTTGTCACCCTCTGGACCTCTCGTAGTATGATATATTGTGGGAATATTTAGATATGTGGTGTTTTTTACAGAACCGATGTTTTTTGTGACCAGAATATCACAATCTGACATTCTCACTGTGTATGTTGTATTTCTATATCACAAGATCAAGTTCTATTGCAGCTATGGTTCAGTGGATTAGGTTCCCTTCCTCCAACAGAAAAAATATTTCAGTCGCAGAAGGAGTCCTGTTAGAGGTAGGAAAATAGGAAAGAAACTTGTTTTATTAATACTATGTTCGGATTATTAGCTTTTCCTCTGTATTTTGGTACTTGGAGATGGCATTTGTGATTATAATTGAAGATGCTTTTGGCAAGTGAGAATTATGCATTGCTGATGATAATTTGTCCTCTGTACTTTGGGTCCTCACCATGTCCCCAGTATCAGAATGCAAATACTCATTAGTGCTACAACACAATCCTGTGCAGAATTAGGCTGCAACCTTCACAACCAGGAGTAGCCAATATGGTGCCTTCCAGGTGTTTTGGACTACAACTCCCATCAGCCATCATGGTCAATGGTCATGGATGATAGGAGTTGTAGTTCAAAACCTCATGAAAATACCATGTTGGCTACCCGTGCCATACGCACTTACAGTCGTACTTTGGTTTTGGAACAGCTTAGTTCCCGAAGGTTTTGGCTCCCGAACGTGGCAAACCCAGAAGTGACTGCTCTGGTTTGTGAACTATTTTTGGAACCTGAACATCCATCGGGGCTTCCACGGCTTCCGATTGGCTGAAGGAGCTTCCTGCAGCTAATCAGAAGCCACGTTTTGGTTTCTGAACATTTTGGAAGTCGAAAGGACTTCCGGAACGGATTCTGTTCAACTTCCACGGTATGACTGTACTTGGGAATATGTCCCACTTATCTCTGTGGCGCTTACCTCTGAGTAGGCATTATTAAGAGTGTACTGTTGAGGACCTAGCACTAAAGAAATAGCCCTTTATAAAACCCAGCAGCACTAGGCAAGGGGGGGGGGAGACTAACGCTGCAACCACAGCATGAAGGAAGGTTTATTTATTTATCTGTGCAAAATTAATGGGTTGGGCATGGTAAAGTCCACAATTAAGAAAGCACACTCCCAGGGGGTGAGTGGGTTTCAAAGAGGTAAAGCTTTGGTGGTGGTCTTTATTCACCTTGCAGACTTGTCACTTTCCTAGCAGGTATTGGCAAGCTACTTCATTATCGTAATGAGTTGAATTTCCACCCTATTTCTGATCCACATGCCACTGACCAGCCTCTGTTAATACATGCATGGCACCAAGCAGTTTGCAAAGATCATTTGTCTTTGTTGCAAAGTAATTAATGTCAAGGCAGCAGTGTGTGAGAATTAATGTTGTTGTAAAAGCACCAAAAAAAATAAAAATCTAGCATAGTCAATCAGTTCAAAAGTGCTCCATGGAATTAAACTCAGTCCAGTTCTCTTCTGCTTGCAGCAATACACACAACACTCCTGTAGATTATTATTTGTCCTTTTAGACATTGCACCAGAATAGAAAGATAGATTTCAAAAGAAGATGGAACCAGTGTTGGTCAATGGTCGCAACAAAGTCGAATGAGAGGAAGGGCCATAACTCAGTGGTGGAGCACAGGCAAGTAGAAGATCCCAGGTTCATTTCTCAATGGCATCTCCAAGTGTGGCTGGGAGACAACCCTGCCTGGAGAGCTGCTGCCAATGTTGGACCAATGATCTGACTCACTCTAAGGCAGCTTCCTCCCACAATATTTGAGTAGATGTCCCTGAACGGCCCTGCATCAAAATCTACCCAACGAGTGATATTGGCTAGACTGTAGGCAGCTGTTTGAGATGAGTGAGGAGCCAGGAACCCAGGAGCTGGCAAGTTGAAATTGAAATTGAAATACTTTATTGTCACTTGTACAACTTGTATACAGTGAGATTACATGAGCAGCCCCCACTCAGCTCTCTTAGTGTTAATTCCCCTCATTTACTGACGCACGCACAACAAACCCGAAAGTCAGTTGCCCTTTTGTTATCTTTCATTTAGCAGCCTAATAGCCCACAGATAGAAGCTGTTCTTTACTTTGTTAGTGCGACTAATCATGCTTCTGTATCTTCTGCCTGAAGGCAGGAGATCAAGAAAGTGCCGGCCAGGGTGTGAATCATCCCTGAGAATTTTCCCCACGCTCCTGAGGCAACGTTTTTCCACTATTTCATCCAGTGGATTCATGGGACAACCCATAATATCTTGTGCTGTATTCAGCACCCTCTGTAGGCACTTCCTATCAGATGATGTCAAACCAGCGTACCACACCATGATGCAGTATGAAAGGACACTTTCTATTGTTGACAGGTAGAAGGAGATAATCAACGTTCTTCCGCAATACTCTGAGGAGATGGAGTTGAGGGAGCAGTCAGGAATGAAGAGCAAAGCCAAAGGCAGGACTGAGAAATAAGGAAGAAGTTAGGACGAAACAGGAAGCCAATATACCCACCTGAGCTCAGAAAGACCTCAGGGTAAGGTATAACTTGCACAAGTTTGGATCCCTTCACAGAGATTAATATTGGAGAAATGGTTTGGCGAGAAAAGGTTAAACACCTCCCTTCCCCCCAGCCTGCCAACGGAGTCCATTGAAAGTGCCTTAAAATGACAAAATAAAATAACATCTGATCTGATCATGGATCTTGTGCATTGGGTCTGTTTAGGCCATGAGATAGAAGTACAGTGGTACCTCGGGTTAAGTACTTAATTCGTTCCGGAGGTCCGTTTTTAATCTGAAACTGTTCTTAACCTGAAGCACTATTTCTGGGTTAGCGGAGTCTGTAACCTGAAGCGTATGTAACCTGAAGCGCATGTAACCCAAGGTACCACTGTATACAGATTATTAGATGATCATCATAGATGTGGTAAATACACATATAAAGAAATTACCATAAATTGAGTGAAAGGATCTATCCTTCTTCCTACATCTTACATTGAATGTTTTAGTAGTCATCTTGACATTCGTTGTCAAGATGAGCATTTCCCTGTTTTTTTCTAGTGAGATACAATCACAAAATGCCACCAGAGAAGAAGTACGTTTCAATGTAAGTTATGGGAGCTCCATTGCTGAGCACCGTTGAAACTTTATGGGGAAAATATCACTAATAGATTAATGATCAAAGGGAAACTGTGCTGCCCTAGCAAGCAAGATGAATTAGGTGTCAAAGAAAGTATTTTCCCTCTCTAGATTTTATGATTTTCATGTTAAGAAAACAAATTGCAAGTAACTTACTGGTCAATAAAGAAAAATCACAGGCTTCTTGATTGACAGATTAGTTCAATCTAGTATTCCTCATGGGGGGAATATCTGTGTGTAGCAATGCCAACATTCAAAGCTCATAAATTATAAAGCAAATCATAAAAGGCTCAGCTGCTTCAGAATGAAATATTTTTATTTTTTTATAGTATAATCCTATGAGACTATCAGCCAAAAAGCCTCGGGGGCTCTATTCATCCAGGATTTCTCTTCAGAGTGCCACTGTCCACCCCACCACTTCAGTCTGGCCTAGGATCGATTGATTTAAGTATGTTAGAGGGCACTCCTCTATTTGAAATATCTGCCCACTCCACATCTCGTCAAAGAAACGTAAAATGGAAGAGCAGAGACCTTGACATTGCCCCGCCACACTTAGCAGTGCCTGGGCAGCAGAACAAGCAGACATACAGGTCACCTGGACTGGATCTATACGCATCAAAGAAGCGTTTCAGTCAGTGGCGTAGCGTGGGGGGTGCAGGGGGGGCCGGCCGCACCGGGCGCAACATCTGGGGGTTAGGGTTAGGGGGCGCAAATCCACGGGTTAGGGGGCACAAATTACTTGCCTTGCCCCGGGTGCTGACAACCCACGCTACGCCACTGGTTTCAGTTAACTTTGTATGAGAAATCAGGTTGGCAAAAATGGAACTCCACAGCGCCATCTGGCATAACAGTGTTAGAATGCGTATAAAACGCTTTTTCTTTACCAATCAGGCTAGTTACAGCCTTCTTAACCACAGTGCCGCAGATCTGTTTAAATTACAGCAAATGTAAATCATTTCTAAATTTGTATAAATCAGCATATAATACAAATTATTTCTTTTAATGCAAATCTATCCTCTTTTGTCCTTGTTTTCAGCGTTTCCAGCTTTATTGTTGAACAGCTTATCCCAGGTTTGTGTGGAACCCTTTGGAGCCCCCTTATATTCTTATTGTCTTCCATTTATCCCTCTCTCATAAACCATTCCTCGTACCTGACCATCATACAGTACCTATATCTGAAAACTATTCCATTTCACTAGTCATCTGTCTTCCCCCTGCTTTCATATACCTTTTCTAAACCTATTATACTTTCCCGAGATGAGATCACCAGCCTTTTAAAGCACCTGTGTTAAACGTAGCAGAGTTATATTTCAGAGTATGGATGTTCTTTTACTAACCTTATCGTTTCATTGGACTTTATTTTTATGGTTATTTTGAAACTGAACAGCGGAAGGTTGAAAATTGCTTTTCACCATTTAGGAAAACGTATGTGCCAGCTCATAGGTACCTTTCCACTCTTGTTTATTTGCCATTTCCTTTCTCTTTATTTCTTGTTACAGAGAGGGTTGAAGCCAAATCAAGACCATCATTAGATTTCATCTGAAAAATAAATCTAGAGACAAACAAAACTTGTTTTTGTTTATCCAGGTAAAAGCTATCCAATAATGATGCCCAGTCATCAGTATCAACACAGCTTTCAAAAATTAAGATTGTTGGTGTAGACAAAAAAAAAAAAAAAAGATGAAGGAGGAAGGTTTATTCTATCACTTTCCTTAAGCTTAATAATGCAGTCGCACTTCATAAAGAAGCCTACATTTTTAAACTGAATCAGATTATAGATTCTAATTGAAACAGAACATCCTAAATCCTGAGGGGTTTAGTTGCCCACATCTAAGTCCAGGTACTTGCAACTGACTTAATTGTAACAAATGTTTTTAGGACTGGGGGGGGGGGGGAACCCAGCAGTCTGTCCTTAACTGGTCTTATTAGCTTCAAAATGATTTCAGTAACCTAATGAGGGGGTAATCTTAAGAAACTGTGCACCAGCAAAACTGTGTCACATCAATGTCCACATTTTGCCTTTATTGTTCTATGCCAGGTATAGCTAATGTCAGGCCTTCCAGCTGTTTTGGGACTACAACTCCCATGACCCCTAGCTAACAGGACCAGTGATCAGGGATGATGGGAATTGTAGTCCCAAAACAGCTGGAGGGCAGAGTTTGCCAATGCCTGGCTAATGTGGTTCTCTCCAGATGTTGCTGAACCACAGCTCCATCATCTTTGACTATTGGCCATCCTGACTGGGGCTGATAGGAGTTGGGAGTCCAACATCATATGGCATGATGTTGGCTATTGTAGCATCATCTCCAAGAACATTCATGCATCTTCTGCTTATGGCTTCCACATGTGTACCTACTTTCCTGATCTCTGTTTCGTACAGATTGTGGTACAAGAATCTCAACCTTGTGTTGCCAGCATGAGGCAGTCCTGCCAACATCTTGTACAAGCAACATTAAATCCAAGAACCCACCAATGGAACAGATTTGTGGTTTAAGTACAAAATCCTAAATTATAAATTTAGGATACAAGTAATATACAAAATTGTGGGGAAATTGCACACCTATTGCTTGACAGAGCATTTGTGTCTATTGAGGCAGCTTTCTGAATGCTTCAACACAAACCACTAACTACTGTCTCCTGCAATTCTTCAAGAAGTAGATTGTATCATAATGTACACCTGCACTGGCACATTCGTAGGACCAATTTTACAACTAGCCAAACCATAACAGGAAGTGATGGAAGCTGCAAGCCTTTGGAATAATGCGATATCAGCACAAAATTGTGCCTCTCCATATATGTGGAAAATGTCACAGGTTCTTAATTGTGTTATTTTCTTTAGTTTTAAAATGAGTCTTAGTTCTCCTATTCTTCCCTATGGCAATTCACTTGAGTCCCCACCAGGCAACCACTGTATTGAGCATTCATCCTGATCTGCTTGTACAAAGCTTTTGTGCAGGTGAGGCTATGTTCGCTCTAGATTGAGCATTTGTTCTGATTTGTTTGCAGGGAGGTTAATGATTTCAATTAATAATTGTATTATTTATACCCCGCCCATCTGGGTTTTACGACAACAAGCGTTCGTTATGATTTTGCTTCAGGGTGTGCACACGTCTTGTCATTACATTCATCCCACACTTTCCAGTGAATTTTCCGATCACTTTCTTAACAGCAAAAAGCCCATTTATTTTTAAAAAAATAAAGTGGATTTGTTGCACTAGGGCAACAGAGGACTTTAATCCGCTTCAGTTGTGCAAACCTCAATTTCCAGTATGTGCTTGCATCCCTCCTGCAAAATGCTGATGGACTGGGTTTGACCTTGTTTCCCATACTGCTGTCATGCTTGTCAAGGTTGTTGGTACAGCCATTTGTTCTTTAAGGATCTCCAATCTACTGGCCGATGAATCAGTGATAAATTATATAGGAGGGTGAAAACTGTGTTTTGAAACGTTCTCTCTGAAGAGGCTGCTGCATTCTGAATTCCATGGTTACCTGGGAGATGGCAGCACAAGGGACTTCATTTCAGAAACAACGTGCCCTTTTTAATGTCGCACCAGTAATTAAGCTTCTTGATCAATCTCCCTCTTTTCTATTATAGTTACTTGCAGTAGGGATTAATCCAAAGAACCAACTTCTTCCCCAGCCATCATCACAGATACAAATCAGCATGTGCAGCAACAGCATTTGAATAAATGTCTGCTTCCACTCTGGTGGCACAACTGCTCGCCATGTAGCTTAGCTGACACAGCTGGAACAACTATAAGTGACTTGAATAAATTAGATGGGAAATACGATATCCAACATCTTGTTTACCTGGTCCTCCTTATTCTCCTCAAACCACATCCCTCCCTCAAGCAATACCTCTCACCTCGCCATGTTTGGGCCTGCCTGGAAAGTGTTCTTGAAGTCTTGCTTGTCTGGATGGAGGTTAGAATAAAGGGTGTGTGCAGAAACCAGCCTAGGGTACAGAGGTAAAAAATGCTCTGCCACAGCATATGTTCTGGAACACCCTTTGTTCCATGTTCTGAGAGCCAGTGTGGTGTAGTGGTTAGGAGCGGTGGACTCGTAATCTGGTGAACCGGGTTTGATTCCCCGCTCCTCCACGTGCAGCTGCTGGGTGACCTTGGGCCAGTCACACTTCTCTGAAGTCTCTCAGCCCCACTCACCTCACAGAGTGTTTGTTGTGGGGGATGAAGGGAAAGGAGAATGTTAGCCACTTTGAGACTCCTTCAGGTAGTGATAAAGCGGGATATCAAATCCAAACTCCTCTTCTTCTTGCTTGCTTGCTTTGCCAGCAAGGCAGCGCTGCAGAGTTACAAACATTATTCCTTTCCCTGCTCTGTGCAGAGATGAGAGGCACTGAATGGGGAAGCTTTTGCATGAACAGCTGGAGCTCAGTCAGTAGAGCATGAGAATCTCAAGGTCGTGGGTTCGAGCCCCACATCGGGCAAAAGATTCTTGCAATGCAGTGGGTTAAACTAAATGACCCTCCAGCTCTACAATTCTGTGAGTCTATGAGACAGAAGAA
The DNA here is from genome assembly GCF_964188305.1 of Podarcis bocagei. Classification (NCBI taxonomy): domain Eukaryota; kingdom Metazoa; phylum Chordata; class Lepidosauria; order Squamata; family Lacertidae; genus Podarcis; species Podarcis bocagei. The sequence continues at coordinate 33,828,865 of NC_138130.1, forward strand.
AATCTATGAGTCTGTGAGGTTGTGGGAGCTGGAAGAACAAAGACCAGTTCTCTAGCCTGTCTAACCTCTGGTCCAGAAATGTCTGAGAATGTAGATAACTTGCGAAAATGCAAAGGTTCTAGATTCGATAGTGGTTAAAAAGCACACCCCGATAGCAGTTACGGGAAACCTGTCTACCAGATGCATTGGAGAGATGCTGCCCATAAGAGGAAAGAGGAATTAGATGGACTAATGGGCTGTCTCAATATAGTGCAACCTCTTATTGTAGTGAGTGCTTCGGTCCCAAGCAAACTCCACACTAAGGCACTTGCCTTCAGGCATTCTAGTTCCATATTAAGTAAGCATGGGGGTGGGGGGTGCTCTCAATCACATCACAGTCACCTTCCACAAATTGGAGATCCAACCTCTGAAGCATGGAGTACTCACAGATGTTCCCTGTGCAATTTAGTACCCTGGAAAATCAGGGTTCAAAAATGCACATGGAGCCTCCACCGTCTTGACCACTGACATCAGTAGGCATTGGTGACCTGGGAAGATGGATACCCCATGATTGTAAAGGTGTTCACTCTGAGTTGTAGCCAGACTAAGTTTGTGGAACTGAGTTCTCGCTGAAAGCAATGGGTCTTATGTGAATTTGTGACTATCTTGCCCAGTTGATTTCAATGGTACCTAAGATTGTGAAGCTCAAGATTTGGGCCAGGTCCTGTCTCTCCGTCCAATCTACATCATGTGATTGTTGTGAGGATAAAAAGAAGTGGAGAAGAATCAGGCATGGCGCTTTGAGTTCCTTGAAGGAAAGGTGCAGATATAAGTGTAAAAGTGGAATAGAAAGAGAACTGCGTCTGGATCCAACCCTGGCTCCAGCATTCAGTCACCTTCAGAATGGAAGACATTGTGCATAGCAAATTAATATAATCACAAATAAGGCAGATATTCAGCATACATGCACCTTCTACTAATTTCCCTTAGAAATGCAAAGGAAATTGTGGTTTTGCTCCTGGAATGAGAAAGCAGGAGAAACATCAAAAGAGGTTCCAAATTCATCAATTAAATGGTTGCTTTCTGATCTTAGCTTGGCTAGAGATACGAAGACTCTCTAAATAGAAACGAAACCTGCATGATTGCCAGCCAAATGGAAGATGACTTTTGTCCCCCTCAGCCATTGTTACTTAGGCAGTAAATTAGCACAGCACTATCACGGAGAGGCTTAGGTTCCTGCTACAATATGAGTTTATATAACAGATGTCGGCTGCCTAAAGTTGATCAAATTTATGTGCTGCTAGTTTGAGATATGAAAGGTCTCTGCACACTAATCACTTGAGCTGTCAGATGGAGATAGCATGATTAATTTTCCATGTACCGGGTCTCGTCTGCAACCCCGTGTGTACCACCATGCATAGGAGATTTAAAAGTTCATTCTTGCCGCCGAGTTGGAAGGACAGTTTTTAATCTCTTTCTTCCTCCTCTAAGTATTTTCCAGCAACAATTAGCCTTGTTGAAACTTAATTCTCTTAGAAATCCATAATGCACTTTCAAGAAAAAAGTTTTGAAAAGTTATAATTAAACACAAGAAGAAAAGGAACAGCCCACTCTTTCTGATCCTCTTCTGTACAGAGACAGTGGCAGGCAATTATGATTCAGTTTTATAATTCAGGAATGCTGTGGCAAACTAAGTCCTTGAAGTAACGGGTTACCCTAGAGCAGAAACTAATATCTATAGATATTGGTGAATTTTCATTCTTGCTTCCCATTCAGATCATTTCAATGAGTAATGATTGGGGGGGGGTCATTTTTTTTATACAGAATGTGAAATCTGCATGTAAATACAACTACCTAATGTACATAGACATCTCTTGATGATTTGATTTTGACAGACTTCTCACATGTAGTCTCATCAACAACCAGCCATCAATACCTTGTATTGCTTTTAACAGCCCCAAACAAGTTAGGTTCATGGGTACTTTAGAGAGCACCTGAACCCTTATATTTCAGTCTGTGAGATCGTCCGCAGGAGCATCACAGGTAATTCCTTGAATTGGAGAGGTTCATTTGACAAGAATCTGAACTGTTAGTGTCACTGTCCCAGTTTTGTGCAATATTCTGCCAGTAGAGATTCGGCAGGCACCTTCTGTTTCAACTTCTAAACACCTGGTGAAAAGTTTTCTACCTTGTCAGGCTTCTGCAGGCAATTAAGAATACAGTGGTACCTCGGGTTACATACGCTTCAGGTTACAGACACTTCAGGTTACAGACTCCGCTAACCCAGAAATAGTGCTTCAGTTTAAGAACTTTGCTTCAGGATAAGAACAGAAATCGTGCTCCAGCGGCGTGCTCCCCATTAGCTAAAGTGGTGCTTCAGGTTAAGAACAATTTCAGGTTAAGAATGGACCTCCGGAATGAATTAAGTACTTAACCCGAGGTACCACTGTATATATTTCCATGACAGATGGTTGATTATTTTAAATTTTTAATTCCTTTATGGGGTCAGCCATTTATGTACAAATGGCCTTTACAGCACAGTTGTCCGAAGCCAAGCATGGGGCAGGCGAGCCATAGGGCTTCCAACAGCGGCCTTAGGACGGCCACCTCAGTAGATTGACGTCTTGTGGATGCCATAATCCACAGCAAGACCCTGAAGCAGTTCCAGCCCTCTGGCAGGAGGCTGAAATAGATGTACACCCAATGTTTGAACCAAACTTCCACTGACACCTGTAATCAATAAAGTTGTGGCCATTTTTAATCCCGATTGTGCTCTGCCTGAGTTTCTCCTGTCATAGTGTTAGACCGGGGGAGATGGGGAGGCATTGCGACTGGGACCGCAATGAGAAATATCATGCAGTTGTTTGGCAGTGTGTTGCTGCCTTCCTTCTGTTCAATACAACCCCCAGAGGCACGATGAGAACACAGGCTCCAAAACATACCAAGGCCATTCATTTATTTAAAGTCTTGGGATGGACAGGGGAGATTTTTATTTAATTTATTTTTTAATTGTGAAGGAAGGTTGTAATTAGGGGCTCAAGTACAATTTTAACAGAGGGTTGTTTGAGCATCGCTAGCGGATGGTTCTTGATTAGAAGCTTTTGTCATGGAGGGAGAGCAGCTCATTTTGGGAGGCAGGGTGTGCACTGCAAATGTGGGCTTTGGTGGTGCAACTGAAGATGCATTCATTCCATAGAGAGTCAATGAGAGTTCCTTCCCTAGACATTCATTTGGAGTGATGGAATAAGGCAATGCATCCACCTTCCTGTGTCACTTTGTGCTTATTTTCCTCACTTAAAGCTGCAAATGTTCAAAATAGCATTTCAAATGCTTTCAATAGTGAGACAAAGCACCTGCTTCCAGTGGGAAATGTATTTAGATTAGTGTCTTTGAGGCTTCCTGTTTCCTGTGCGCCAGGGGATGGATGCCTCTCCCAACACCATGGAGAGAGACAGACTGAGATAATCAGAAAATGTTGGAATTGCATTTTCTGCATTCCTCTTAGGTTGGAAGAGGAACCTGGCCTTTACCTGCAGTTTGCCTGGCAGTCTGGCTCTCGCTTCTCCATGGAATGCGAGGGCAGGCAAAGGCACTGGGTGCATGGAATATTCCGGCTGCCGTGACACCCCCACCCCCATCCCATTCCTGGAAGCACCAGTTATCCTGCTAATTTGTTTGCTTTTTTAATTGGAGTAAACTACAGGCACGTGCTGGAGATGATGAGATAAGAAACTGCAAAAACGAACCCAGCTACAAGGATTTTAAAGGTTTGGATTGAGAGGGGATTTTAATCGCTAAAAGAGATGATGGGGGGAGAGGAGACCACAGTTTGCTTATATCAAAGTTTTTCTCTACATTTATGATACGGCAACCCTCCCTGGAATGCAAGTATATATATATATATATATATGTAGGTTTTGGTGTCTTCGGGTGTCTTCCCGTGTCTTCCCGACACCAAAACCTACATTCCTGTACCCGTGAAAATCTACGAAAGCATATATATATATATATATATATATATATATATATATATATATATGCGCGTGCGCAGTCTGGATTCAGACCGCTCTTCCTAGGCTGGAAAAAGGGTGGAGAGGGCTTGTTTGCTGGAAGCCCAAATCATGGGACAAAGTAATGCAGGGATTTTTGGAAAACTGAGGGTTTTTTGACTAAAAAATCATGTCAAAAACTGGGGTCGTCCAATACACAGATAGTTGCATGGGGGGAGAAGCAGCACACATGCCAGCCAGCCGGTTGGCTGGAGCACAACTTCCCCCGATGCCTCAGTGAGCAGGAAATGATCTAGGGAGTGTTTCCTGCTTGCAGCTGCATGGGGGGGGGCGCTGCACGCTGCCAGCCAGCTAGCAGGCGGGTGGGCAGAAGCGCAACTTCCCCCGATGGCGCTGTGCACGGGAAATGATCTAGTGTTTCCTGCCGACAACTGCATGGGGGAAGAAGCTCAACAACTTTGGGCCATCTCCCCTCATTTTCTTAAAACTTTCTTAAATCTGAGTCCCCAAAAAGGGGGCCTTATACATGGGGGCATTTTATAGACAGAAAAGTACGGCATTAAGATTTTGGAACCCAGAAAAAAATGTAGAAGAATGAAGCCATCAAATCTAGCACGTGGGGAGGCCAGTTTGATTAAATTGTATAATTTGACTTTGGAATAATTGGCAATAATTGTAATAACTGGATGAAATTGGTATTGTTATAATGATGCTGCTATTGGAACGATATTGGAAAATCAATAAAAACATACTTTAAAAAATAAGTTTGTGTCTTTGAAATAATAGCACAAAAAGGAGCTTGCCATTTTGAGTCGGGGGGGGGGGTAAGTTCACAGAGCTGCAGGGGAATGCTTTTAAATTATAATGAATGCTCCAGATCTAAATGGGAAAGTTCAGAGCATCCCTAATATATATTGAATGGCATGGAGTGATTTTAGCTTTGTTCCCTAATACAGATGTGATGTACAATGACATGCATGGAGAAAGTAATAAAACTTCTGTTCTGCCTGCTGTTGATATTCCATTACTCTGCCACTGAGGAAAAATCTGTTGCCCTTTTCTGGATAGAAAAACATTCATTTTCTTGCACACAGAAGGCTATTGATGTATGTATGTTTGCCTTACTTGTGGGACATCAGACGGTGTTGAGAACATAAAGGATAAGAGCACCTGTTATCCTTACAGTAATTAGCACAACACTTGTTAATTGACTGTGCTATGCATGTTTATGGAAACCACAAGCGAAAGCAGCATACTCAATCTCAATTTTTAAATGAAAAAAGCCCTGTAGCATGAAAAAAATGTATGGACAATGAAATGCATATATTGTCTGGTGAAATATATATGACATGTGGCTTCCATTTTCAAATATTACATACAATGGGTCAGCCTTCCGCAACATGTAAGTACCTTGCAGAAGTTATAATAATTTTATACCCCGCCCATCTGGCTGGGTTACCCCAGCCACTCTGGGCGGCTTCCAACACAATATTAAAATACAATAACCTATTAAACATTAAAAGCTTCCCTAAACAAGGCTGCCTTCAGATGTCTTCTAATAGTTTGGTAGTTGTTTTTCTCTTTGACATCTGGTGGGAGGGCGTTCCACAGGGCGGGTGCCACTACCGAGAAGGCCCTCTGCCTGGTTCCCTGTAACTTGGCTTCTCGCATCAAGGCAACTACCAGAAGGCCTTCGGCTCTGGACCTCAGTGTCTGGGAAGAACGATGGGGGTGAAGACGCTCCTTCAGGTATACTGAACTGAGGCCGTTTAGGGCTTTCAAGGTCAGCACCAACACTTTGAATTGTGCTCGGAAACATACTGGGAGCCAGTGTAGGTCTTTCAAGACTGGTGTTATATGGTCTCGACGGCTGCTCCCAGTCACCAGTCTAGCTGCCACCTTCTGGATTAGTTGTAGTTTCCAGATCACCTTCAAAGGTAGCCCCACATTGAGCAAACTGCAGTAGTCCAAGCGAGAGATAACTAGAGCATGCACCACTCTGGCGAGACAGTCTGCAGGCAGGTAGGGTCTTCCAGCGCATATAAAAACATAATCAAACATTAAAAACTACCCCAAACATAGCTGCCTTCAGATGTGTCTGCCCCGCCCCCAAGACTACACTTATTTTCATCTCCCCTCGTAACGTATAAATACAAAGGAAGAAGGAGTTTTATGGAAGTTCTGTAATTCTGTACAGTACACATAACAGCACAAACTACAGCATGAGACTCTTAATCTCAGGTTCTGGGTTCAAGCCCCACATTGGGCATAAAGTTCCTGCATTGCAGGGGGTTGGACTAGACGACCCTGGTGGTCCCTTCCACCTCTACAATTCCATGACTCTAGGACTCTAACTCCAATCATCATCAACCATTAGCCACACAGGTTGGAGTTGATCAGAGTAGTAGGACATAACATTTGGTGGGCACCTTGTTGAGGAAGCTTGCGACAGATTGCATCCAATAATGATTTTGTATCTGGGGAAAACATATCCGTTTACTCAAGGATGAGAACCCAATATGTGGCACTGTGTTTCTCATGCACTGCAGTCCCCCGAAGCAGCTTCTGGGGGTTGGGGGACACTTCTAAAAAGCAAGGAATATGGTGCAGACAGTTGCCTTTGACAAGGGAGATGGCTGAAAATCCAGTGTCACGTCTTGCACAAGAGGCAGTGCTTTCTACTAGAGGAAAGCCACTGTTGGATATGTTGTTGTTGTTGTTGTTTAGTCGTTTAGTCGTGTCCAACTCTTCATGACCCCATGGACCAGAGCACGCCAGGCACGCCAGGCACTCCTGTCTTCCACTGCCTCCTGCAGTTTGGTCAGACTCATGTTTGTAGCTTCGAGAACACTGTCCAACCATCTCGTCTTCTGTCGTCCCCTTCTCCTTGTGCCCTCAATCTTTACCAACATCAGGGTCTTTTCCAGAGAGTCTTCTCTTCTCATGAGGTGGCCAAAGTATTGGAGCCTCAGCTTCAGGATCTGTCCTTCCAGTGAGCACTCAGGGCTGATTTCCTTAGGAATGGAGAGATTTGATCTTCTTGCAGTCCATGGGACTCTCAAGAGTCTCCTCCAGCACCAGAATTCAAAAGCATCAATTCTTTGGCGATCAGCCTTCTTTATGGTCCAGCTCTCACTTCCATAAATCACGACTGGAAAGTTGGATATATAACCTAATCAAATAGTTACTCCTAACCTGTTCCAGGTACAGAAGCTTAAGTACACATTCAGCTCCCCCAATTTCCTCCCCCTTATGAACCAACCAGTATTTGCTCTGGGGGTTGGAAGGACAGCACGTTGGGGGAGAGGAGAGATTTTTCTGTCCGCAAGTTGAAATGCTTGCACAGATGGATTGACTGGAAGAGTGCAAAGTTGCATTCCACCCATGGAGATTTACTAGGTTTTACTTAGTGTAGACCCACTTAAATGAATGGACCTAATTGAGTCATGTCCATTTATGCCAATGGATCTATATCTGAGTAAAACTGAATATGACCTCTAGAAACATCTTCCTTGCGTAGTTCAGTGCAGGGAGTCAGTTTACAAATGGAAATTGCCTAACAGTTTCAATTTAGCTTTCTGCATTAAAATAAATGTAGAAGAGATGTATAATATGCACCTATGAGCACCTATGGATCTGGACTGATGGAGAGAAAGTGTCCCCAGACTGAAATGTCAATGAATATGCATAAATTTCAAGCACGGTAATTGGTTTTCAGTTACCAGGTTTATGTTAATATTTATTGACTTAATATTTTATAACCCTGGAAAGAAATGTGCCGTATAAGCAAAACAAAATAAGTTCAAAATTTACGTCATTTTGTTCCTTAAAAGTACCATAGCGGCTACTTTGACTCAAATGTTTCAGATGCTAAACTTGAGAGAGTTGTATCAGTGTGTTGCCAATTGGCTTATTGAAACCATTTTCAGCAGGGGAGCCATGTGAAAACAGCAAAGGGTTTGGTGACACCTTAAAGCAGAGCTTTCCAAACTGTGTGTCGCGACACATTAGTGTATTGGCTGCAGTGTGTAGGTGTGTAGGGAGCCGGCATTTGTCCGCAGACAGCTTCCAGGTCATGACAAACCCACTTCTGGAGAACCAGAGCAGCACACGGAAACGCCGTTTACCTTCCCGCTGGAGCAGTACTTATTTATCTGTTTGCACTCTGACGTGCTTTCGAACTGCTAGGTTGGCAGGAGCAGGGACCGAGCAACGGGAGCTCACCCTGTCACGGGGATTCGAACCGCTGACCTTCTGATCGGCAAGTCCTAGGCACTGTGGTTTAACCCACAGCGCCACCCACGTCCTGTGTTGCAAAATGATGCATGTACAAAAGTGTGTCACCAACAGGAAAAGTTTTGAAAGCTCTGCCTTAAAGACTAGCAAAATTATTATGGCATAAGAGGCTGTTGCCTACAGTCCACTTCATCAGGTTCATGAAGCGTTACCCTGAGATTCAGATACATAGGTTTGGTTGGGATGGGGATTGTAAACAGTGAGATCAGAAACAAAATGAAATGAAGAATACAGAACGTGACAATTACGCATTGAACAGTGACCATTCACACACACACACACACACACACAATTCCTAAAGGTGCTACAAGATTCCTTGTTGTTAACCAATTGTCTTAGTATGTGGTGCCGCAAGTCAGTCTGTTGTGGAAAAGGCAAACACATTTTCGCTGTATCCTAAGCTCTCAAGAACCAGAAGCCACTTCATTTGATGCCTGCTACAAGTAAGATTTTAATGCTTGTATATTATTGCCATCAATACAAAGTATTAGGAAGTAAACATGCTTAATTATATTCAGTTATTACATTTCCATATACTGATGATTCAGACTGTCTTGCTTGTTATTGGAAATGAAGTTATACCAAATTAAGACTTACATCTCTCTCTCTCTCTTTCTCTCTCTCTGTCCTCATCATAGTAATACCGGCAAGTCGCTCTTGACAGTCAATACATTTTACCTCTTCTGAGGAATAGTTGTGCCTGGTACATCCTTTTGAAAATGAGGTTTTAATGCAATTATGCCTTGTACATTTTTTTCCCCTGATAGTAAACGATGGACACATTACTAAGGAAAGGCACGAGCATCAGTGAAGCTCAGGATAATATAATTTGCTGTGGGTCACTTTCCTGAACAGGCCTCCATAAAAAATGTTGCACGAAAAAGTTGGATTGTAGAACAGACCCACAGTGTGTAAAATAACTTCAGAACATTTTGAGGTTTTACATTTTAACTACATTAAATGCAAAGGCTTGAATGTGTTTTTCCACAAGAACATAAGAACCACCATGCTGGATTGGGCCAAATCCTGTCCAGTATCCTGTTCTCACAATGGCCAACCAAATGATGGGAACCCTGCAAGTCGGATGCGAGTACAATAGCGCTCCCCTTGTAATTTCCAGAATACTGCTTTGAGAGTATGCACCCCCCCTTCCCCATTTATGTACTTTTTGCCACCAGATAAAGAGGGGAAATTATTTCTACAAGTCTGCACTTTATCAGCCCACCTGAAGACTTCCCTAGGGTCTCCCTTAAGTCAATCAAGGTAGTGCATTTTTAGCTTTATGGAGTAAGTAAAAGCTAAAAGTTTACTAAGGGGGGAAAACATGGAGTTTTAGGAGAAATATATTATAAGGGGAAGTTACAGGAATCTTGCCAATTCCCAAATGGAACAAAACAACAAAAATAAGTAGATTAAAACACCATCCACTTTCCCTGAACTCAAATAGTCACTCACTTTACCAGACTCTGGAAAAAATATATATTCTGAAGCAGAATTTTCTCTCTCCTTTCTTAGTATCTCTGATGCTTTTTCATATCACACCGAGTTCCACCCTGAACTGCTCACTTCCAGACTAACTACATTTTTAAAGCCTTTGACTATCTCCTCACTGCCAACCTCACACTCCAATAAGATGTCCCTGTTTTCATCGGAGAAACTTCGGAGGGTATGCACCCCTTGGATTACAAAAGCTCCAGGGAGTTTGGGGCTTTTCATTTTTCTGCCCTCAGACAAAACTAAAAGCAGGTCATAGACTTTTTTAAGAAAGAAAGAAAGCCGGAACAGAATTTTTAAAAATAAACAATGCCAAACCTATGTGAGTATAAAATAAAATAAAAAAGCACAACTGCGTACAAGGTGAGACTGTTACAACTTTTTGCAATACTCAGTATTGCCTACCTTCTCGTTTGCTCTCCATCAATTATGTCAAAAGGGATACAAAGATTATGCTTAATGGGTTGACTCCAGACTTAGTCATGTTTAGAGCAGACCTGTTGAAATCAGTGGGAGTTATGTTTGTCTTGACTAACTTCACAAACCTGACTGATTTCAGTGGACCTAGTCTAAATCTGGATTCCACCTACAGTGTCCTGGGGAAATGAAGACCTACTTTATTAGTAGCTTTCAAAAGACACCTTTCTGTATGGCACAGTGCGTGACAATAAAGGCATAAAGAAAATCCAGTGCATTCTTAGTGCATTATTACATATTATTTCCTGGATAAAAGGGGTTGTGATGGCATTAATACCTTTTCTTCTCCATTAAGAAGCCATAGTCTGAAATCTTCCTACCCTCTTATGAGATGTCTTTTATCCTCACCAACTACCCATAAGACCACTTGTGCTTATGTTGATTTTGTCCCATGCTTAACTCCTCTTAAGTAGCCTGTGCAATATTAACTTATTTCATCAGTTCTGATCCCACTATTCACCAGAGTCACAATGCAGTACAAAGTTAGGCACAAGTTACAATAGAATTTAGTATTGTGCATATGAATATGTAACTTTTCCTCCATCAATGACTTCCTATTAGAAACTGGTGCCAAGGAGTCACTTCATTATGAACCTGTGCAAAGGAGTCAGTAGTTTCTAGAGGCAATGGCATTTTCCTCCTTCCAGCCTCCATCTCTGTGTGTCATTAACAATGTGACATGGTGTGATATCATTTCAACTCTTTGCTTCCGGTAGAAAGCACTGCAAAGATTGGTGAGCATTCTTTTTAGAAGTATTGTGCTACATTAAGCTCTTTGCATCTATGAACAAGCTGCCATTGCTCTACATAAAGCCCATCTCCTCACTAGATAGTTCCATAGACAAAAGAAGATATCCTCTTATCTTAGCTGGATTTGCTTTGCTACCCACTTTCAGCCCACAATCTTTGCTCATGGAACTATAATAAATCCAGTTCTGTTCTTATTTCTCCCATTTGGCTCATCACCCTTGGCACCCATTGCAGCTGACAGGTTCAAGTCTGCAGGTGTGAATGATTCTTGCTTTGGCAAAGAACCTCTAAGCCACACATCATGGAGGCTGACAGCAGAACTGTGCACTTGGGGCTGATGAATTATATTCAGTTCCACAGGCTCACTTTTAGTTTGAAGCCTGGAAATTCCTGTGTGAGGCTTTCTAACAGGTCCAGGAGTAGGGATTGGGAACCTGCGGCCTTCCAGATGTTGTTGAACAGCAACTCCCATCATTGGGGCATCCCTGACTATTGGCCATGTGGATGGGAGTTGAGTCCAGCAATGTCTGTCAGGACAGAGGTTTCCCAATCCTGGATGAGAGTGTGGTGTCTGATGAAGGTCTCTGTCCGACTCAGCAAAGACCCATGTCCTTTCATATCAGGCGTGGGGAACCTTTGTCCCTCCAGATGTTGCTCATCTTCAACTCCCATCGTCCATAGTCATTGGCCATGCTTGCTGGGAAAGATGTTGAGTTGCAGTTCAGTAATATCTGGAGGGCCAAAGGCTCCCCACCACTGCAATAAAGGGTTGTTTTCAGAATGAAAGCCCTGCTTGAAACTGGAAACTTGGCATATGGACAAAACACTTACTAGTGTGTGGTTTCACCTGGCCACCATCATGTATAAACGCCAGTGCAGGACACACTGGTGCCACAGAGCCCTGTACTTGCAGACTGGGGTAGACTCCCACATGCTGTGGACAACAATTCCCATCATCCCTGGCAATTGGCCATGTTGGCTGGGGCTGATGGGAGTTGTAGTCCCGGACATCTGGAGGTCAATTTTGGGGCTTCCTCTGTACTTATATGTGACACCCAGCATTTAAAAAAAGGATGTACAGCCAAATCTGGACCAGTATGCATATGTAACTGGAACACAAGATTAATGGAGCATCCTTTAATAAGAGATGACCAAATGCCCATTTGATTTATATTTGGTATGGCAGTTTCCATGACATAATGATTAGCACACTATTAATTGCTATTAAAATTCTTTTTCTCCTTTTTGCATACATTTGACACCAGGGCATGAAGTGAAAAGTAAGGTTACCCCCATCAAGGGCCTATTATCAAGCATCATTAGTCTCCATTTAGGGTACTGTTTTTGACACTGCATATATTAATTCTCTGCACTAATTGCATGAATGAGGAAAGCGGTGTTGCTAACTCACACAATTGTTCCCAGAGCACAAACTGAAGCTGATGTGTTTTCCAAGACAGGCATTCATACAGTAATGGGCCAACTTCATAATTGCTAGATTCATTACAGCTTCGTTTCCCTAGTTTGTTAAATTCTCATCCAAATCTTCACTTTCTGTAGAATTAGGTGGGAAGCAACCAGCACTAATGCAAGAGGCAGAGATGTTATGGCGATGTTGCCTAGATGCAGGAAGCAACACAATGGCAGGAGCAAGCCTGAGGTCCAAAATAGGGGGCAACAATATAGGAAACACCAGAGCTTAGTCAGACCTGCTTGTTTGTGCAAAGCTAAACAGAACAGGAAGTCATCTTTTGCTCCTTCCTTTCCAGGCGGGTCCAATAGCCAGTCTGGGTGGGCAAGAGTTAGTCCAGAGGCTGGAAGTATTTCACTGAGAAGCTGCTACCTGCAGTCCAAAGGTTTATTTATGAATTGCTTCCTATAAAACATCCCAAAGCTCTGTGTGGGAATCACAAATATATAGAAAACCATTCAAGTCCAGTACAGACACAAACTGGGATGAAAATCTTGACTTGAAAGGCTTGTTAGAAAAAGGAAGGTCTTCAATAGGTGATGAGAGGATAATAGAGACTGTATCTGTGCAATATGTCACCATAAAGGTAAAGGTAAAGGGACCTCTGACCATAAGGTCCAGTCATGACTGACTCTGGGGTAGCGGCGCTCATCTCGCTTTATTGGCCAAGGGAGCCGGTGTACCGCTTCCGGGTCATGTGGCCAGCATGACTAAGCCGCTTCTGGCGAACCAGAGCAGCGCACGGAAATGCTGTTTACCTTCCCGCCAGAGCGGTACCTATTTATCTACTTGCACTTTGACGTGCTTTCGAACTGCTACGTGGGCAGGAGCTGGGATGGAGTAACGGGAGCTCACCCTGTTGTGGGGATTCGAACCGCCGACCTTCTGATCAGCAGGTCCTAGGCTCTGTGGTTTAACCCACAGCGCCACCCACGTCACCATATTAAAGGCCCAATTCCTGCACCATATCATACCCTCCAACAACCCTCTGAAGAAAATAGGAACATTTCTCACTCCCTCACCAACTGACTCTCCTCGACCCCCCATTTTTAGTCCCGGTCCCCACAGAGCATTTACTATTGGAAGAAGGGCAAGTGCCTATACCACCTCACAAATAGGGCACAGCACACACGTCCTGAGAAAACCCCTTAATCCCGGTTTTATTTTACTCTTTGGTAGATTTAAAAAAAGAAAAGCACACAACTTTTAGAGACAGCCTAGCTTAGACGCAGATGCACAAAGATTTTTATATTTTTTAAAATCAAGCCTCCTTGCGTTCTGTTACACTTCGACTTGCTTCCTGCCCAGCCGGTGCATCATATGCAGCTAGGCCTCAGTGGCCACAGCCTCTCTTCCTCCTCCTCACCCGCTCTCCAGCAGCCACTACAAGTTGCCCAAGGGACGATGGAGAGGCAATGGGATGCTCCTTCTTAGCCGCTGCAGCTGCTGTTGCTCGGGACAAGCTCATCCTCCTCCTCAAGCTCAGACATGGTGGCACTGGCGGGGGAAATATGTGCATTCCAACTTCAAATCAGAAACCAGGGTGGCTTTTGTAATTCCAGGACTGTCCCTGGAAAATCGGGACACCTAGAAGGTATGCCATATGGACCAGGAACCCTGTTGAGATGGTTTCTTCAGAAGGTCCTCTTCTGCAGAGTGCAGTGATTGGTTTGGTAAACAAAGAGTGAGGCCACCTTTTAGGGAGCTACCTGCACACAGAGCTGGCAGCTCCTGACAAATTAACCTCAGGTTGGTGACTGCTTGTTTATTTCCTATGTGGCAGCCTTTTTAATGGGTTTATTCCCTCAGCAAAAAAAATTGCAGGTGCTCCTCTGCATAGATCTCCCTTGATGAATCAGACCATCCATGTAGTACTCAAACTATGAAGCAGAACCAAATTGTACCTTCACGTTTTAATAAGGTTAAAAACTATCTTGAGTGATTACTACAAAGTTACTCAGCCTTTTTATTTATGGAGCTGGGCTTGCAAACTATAAAAAGTCCTTGTAACATATTTTCATTTGATTAGAAGTAAACTCTGTTCTAAAAATAGCAGCAGAAAATGTGATAGAGTCGCTCTTATTGATGGCTGGCATGCCAGCTTTTAAAATGCTGTTGGCAAACCAATTTGACTTTTATGATAATTCATGATAATATCCCATCAACATCAAAAAATAAGAGTATGTTGTGTATTATGCAGAGCGAGCAACTAAGCAATCAAGTTTTTTTGACAGTGGCTTGCCAATTTTTTGTCCCCAGCACGTTAACAGAATTATTCAAAGTGCTCACTATCCAGTAGCAGCCTCATTAGCATTTGCATTCCTCCAAAATTTATGACCTTATTTTCAATAAAAAGCCATTTTTTAAATTAAAAAAACATTCCTGCCTATTGTCTTTTATTTTTTGTTTGCTATGTGGGAGCTCATTATCCTTTGCCGATTTTACCCTTGGGAGAAGTTCAAGGGCCGTATTCACATTGGTCTGTGATGTTAGAGAATACAGAATTAATCACATCACACTGATACATTTTACTGCAAGTGACTGTCTGGGTGGGGCAGAGCTGCTATCCTAGCTTCCCGGCAGTTGAGTCACTGTTGCTTATCAAGAGGTGGTGGAGAGGTCCATATGGTATATGCAAACATGCCAGCAGGAGCATCAGATTGCCTCCACTGGTGCCTTTGTACCCAGTGACCCACCTGCTAACAAGGTAGCGAAGTGACTCTGCCCCACTCAGTGCAATGCTTCTGCCTTTTATTCCACATGTTGGATGAACTAGTTATAGCATACCCATCAACTGTCCAAGAGAAAAACAGGACATCCATTTTTTTTCTCATAGAAGGACAGCAGTCAAAATGTCTGCTGCAATTTCACATAATTTCAGGCCGCACTCGTGCTCATTTTGGGGCACTGTCCCTGGAAGAAGCACTTTTTGGGTAGGGGCCACACATTCTAAAATGAGTCACATGACTCACGCAAGAGTATGGTCCCAAAAGATGGCATCCCAGTTTGGGGCTGCTTCATATTGGAGGGTATGTTATAGAATATAATGGAGTTAGCCTGGCATACTTACTGAGTCCTTGACTGACTGACTGACGACTGACTGAATTTATTACCAGTCCTTCACCCAACAGCCCAAGGATGGGTGATGTCAGAAGATGAAACCAGAAAAACGTAATATCTAAAATTACAGTAAAAATTATCGCAGCGGCATTATACAGTGGAGAAGGCAGCAATACAGAAAAGGATGTAAAATGTCACCTCACCTCACTCCTCTTAAAGCCTGGACAAAGAAATGTGACTTGACCTGCCAATGAAAACCATACAATGTTGGAGCAAAGCGTTGGGCATTCCACAACCTGGGAGCTACCACTGAAAAGCTCCTTCCATGCACCATTGTCCCTCTTTTCACAGTGGCACCAGGAGCAAGGCTTCCTCAACGCTCAGGCAGGCTTCTCAGTAGAGTTTATGAGTGGCTGCATGGTATTCCTCTCTCTCATTTGTTATAGTAATAAACCTTCCCTTCTTGGATCCATTTCCAATTGACATAACATCCATTTGACACAGTCTGCGGAGTCTACAGCATTGTGTGTGCACTGGGAACTGGAAAGCCAAGCATCAGTGGATGCTGTTGGAAAACTTTATTGAACAAGAGTCAAAATTTGTTTGAGATTAGTAAAAGAAACCTAGATGTATGGAAAGAACAAACTTCTTATTGCAGAAAGTGGAACGGTACTTACAGAAGGGCAGGTACTAAAGTTCACATTTGCATTTGATTGTGAAAATCTGCCTGTGGGGTAATAGCTGTCTTTTAAAAATTCTTGTCTGACTTTATCTTGCTCTCTGTAATAAGCTGCCAAAATCCATGCACTGTCTTCAGCTTTTCACTTGTATTAAATTTCCACTACCTAAAAGGATACCAATTTTACTATATTTTCAGAACTACTCCTTAGGTAAAGGAGAAGTAGGAGGTAGGGACATTGGAAATTCAACCCTAAGTGGGTCTGAAAGCCTTCACTTCCTGGAGCCGATGAACTCATTGACCACACTGCAAGTTGCAACAGAAAGCATAATAGAAGATGCTTGCAACAGAAATTGTTGGAGAGTGCTTTGCAATCTCTGATGAAAGCTACAACACTCCCAAATGGCACCAATAATTTGGCTTAGCAGAGAAGCTTTACACAGAATTAAGGACTAGAAGGCTTATATCCTGCCAGATGTCAGACACTCATTTAATTAACAATATGCTAATTTAAACACCCAGAAAACAAATTACCAACAACTTTAAATACCTGTCCCTCAGTTCCATGCACACAAACACACAACACTCGCCATCAAATCCCTATGAAAATATAAAACAATTAAGCTTCTTCTAACTATGTCTAGTCAGAAGTTCCAAGATTTCCAGCAGAAAAAATTCAGCGTAGAAGAGCAGAGAGGAATACCTAGTTTCTCAAATGAAATGAAATAAAATAATGTCTGGGGGTTTTTTCCATTTTTGAACTTTAGGCAACTGAAACAGACTGAGGATCACCAGCTAACATGGTGTTATGTACTGAAGCAGTCTGATTGGTCCTAGAACAATAGGATCCAAATTGCAGCAGTCTGATTAGTCCTAGAACAATAGGATTCAGAATGCAGCAGTCTGATTGGTCCTAGAACAATGCAGCAGTATGATTGGTTGGCAGGAACCACCCAATCCTGCTCCAGATAGAAGTGAATCCACAACCTGATTGGCTTACAGTAGAATTCCGGAATTAGCCAATCATGTGCAGCCTATTGTGTAAATAATGTATATAAAGCAGATACTGTGAGGGGACATTCATTCATTCCTCCTCACCACTATGAGCTGAATAAAGAGCATGAAATCACTTTGCGACTCTGAGTATATTTCACTGGCGACGAAGGTGGGATCCCGCTGAGCTGACTGCCACACACAGCACCGCAGCACCGCCACCTGCCGCACCGCTGCCTCACACCGTGTATCCAGGCTTCAGCTCCGGGACACAAGGAACTCAGAATGGCAGCCAACAGCAGCTTCTCGCCATTCAACCCAGCATCTGGAGACTGGGAAGCGTACGCCTCCCGTTTCACCTTCCTCCTAGAAGCCAAAGGGGTCACCGACGAAGAAGACGCCAAGAAGAGGGCGATATTCTTCAGCGTCTGCGGAGAGGAGACGTTTGAAATCGCCCGGGCTCTCCTTGCGCCTGAAGACGTCGCTACTGTTCCATACAAAACAATAATGGAACAGCTGAAGGGGCACTTTTCGCCGCAGCCCTCAGTGGTGGCTCGTCGAAATGCCTTCTACGCAAAGCGACAAGCCCCTGGGGAAACCATAACAGGGTTTGTGACCTCTCTCCGCCAAGCCGCCCGGTTCTGCAACTTCTCAGAGCTGGAGAACATGCTTCGTGACCGCCTCGTCGGTGGCCTGAAGGATGAGAAGCTGCAACGACGCCTCTACGCTAAGAAGGACCTAACGTTCCAGGTTGCTCTGGAGGAGGCCCTGGCAACGGAAGCTGCCGAGAGGTCGACGCAAGAGGCACGGCCGAGCCTGCCATCCCAACCAAGGGTCCACCACGAAGACCTCACCGACGACTCAGGATCCGACAGGGAGGAGGTGCACCGAGTACAGCAGCGCACTCAAGCAGCGCACAGACCACAGCTGCCTCGACGAGAAGGAGGAAACTGCGCAAGCTGCGGGGAAAGTCACGAGAGGAGGACCTGCCGTTTCCGCAACGCAGAGTGCAGGCAGTGCAGAAAATCGGGACACATCGCCCGGGTGTGTCGGGCTCGGCCCACCCGACACCAGGCATCAGAGGACCAACCCAAGAGCCCCAGGTCCCGGGGCCCAACGCACCAAGGCAACTCGACGGAGCTCACGGACTGCCAGGTATACCAGTTGCCCCACCCCAACGTAGAGAAAATTTATGTAGAGGTACAGATAGAGGGGGCCCCATGCCGCATGGAGCTTGACACGGGTTCAACTCTATCCATAATCTCGGCAAAGACCTTAAGGAAACTGTGTCCTACTGGGGGTCCCAAACTCAGGCCGGCCCCATTCACCCTACGGGACTTCCAGAAACGTAAGGTCCCCACAATGGGGGTGGGGACCTTCAGGGTGCAATACTGAGGGCGGACGCAGCAACTGGACTTGCTTGTGGTCAAGGGCCCCTACATTAGCTTACTGGGATTGGCATGGTTTGGACCACTGGGGCTAGCTGTCACCGGGGTGAACCACACTAGCTTACAAGTGGACGTGGACGCCATATGCAAGGAATTTCCAGGGGTTTTCGACGGGAAATTGGGACAGTATACGGGGCCCCCCATTGCGCTACAGCTTGACCCCGCAGTACGACCGGTCAGGCTCAAGGCCCGCCGGGTCCCGTTCGCCTTGAAACCCCGTATAGACGAGGAATTGGACCGACTCGTGGAGCAAGGAGTGCTGGAGCCGGTGCCTAATGCCCCCTGGGAAACTCCAATCGTCACACCCGTCAAGCCTAATGGTTCGGTCCGCATCTGCGCAGACTACAAATGTACCATAAACAAGGCCCTCACGGCCCACGCATATCCAGTGCCAGTGGTCAGCCATGTCCTTGCCACCCTGGCTGGGTCGAAATTTTTTGGCAAGCTGGACTTGGCCCAAGCATATCAACAGCTGCCAGTAGATGAGGCCACAGCAGAGGCACAGATGATTGTGACGCACAGAGGAGCGTTCAGGGTAAAGCGGCTGCAATTCGGGGTCAGCGTGGCACCAGGCATATTCCAGAATCTAATGGACTCTCTCCTTAAAGGGATTCCTGGTGTCACCCCTTTCTTCGATGATGTGTTGATTGCCGGGCCCACACCAGAGGAGTTTGAGGACCGCCTCCGCACCGTTCTGCACCGTTTCCAGACGGCGGGTCTCAAGGTGAAGAGGGAAAAATGTCTACTAGGAGTGCCTCAGGTGGACTTTCTGGGATTTATGGTGGACACAGAAGGGGTCCACCCGACTGGGGACAAGGTACGGGCCATTTGTGATGCCCCAGCGCCCAAGAGCAAGACGGAACTTCAGGCCTTCTTGGGACTATTGAACTTTTACCATTCCTTCCTTCCCCACAAGGCGGCGGTAGCAGAGCCCCTACACAGACTCCTGGACAAGCGGGCCCCTTGGGTGTGGGGCCAGCGTCAGGAGGCCGCATTCCAGGCAGTCAAGGACTTGCTTGTCTCAAACTCTGTCTTGGCACACTTCGACGAGAGGCTGCCGGTGGTGCTAGCATGCGACGCCTCACCCTATGGCATTGGCGCTGTCCTGGGGCACCAACTCCCGGATGGAAGAGAGGTACCGGTGGCGTACTTTTCCCAGACACTCAACGCAACCGAGCGGAACTCCTCGCAAATTGACAAGGAAGGTCTGGCAATCGTGAAGGGAGTAAAAAAATTCCATGATTTCTTGTACGGGCGGCCCTTCACCGTGGTGACTGACCACAAGCCGTTGCTTGGCTTGTTTGCCCCCGAAAAGCAGACCCCCCAAGTGCTGTCTCCTCGCGTCCTCAGGTGGTCAATTTTCCTTGCCAGCTACCAGTATGCACTGATTCACCGACCTGGGAAGGCGATGGGCCATGCGGACGCCCTCAGCAGGCTACCACTACCGGAAACAGGCCCTGACCCAGCACCTGCACAAGAGGTTATGAGCCTGGAGCTGCTTCCCGACCGCCCCATTCAGGCACAAGAAGTTGCCCACCATTCCAAGAAAGATAGGGTCATCTCCCGGGTCCTGGACTGGGTGTGGAGGGGATGGCCCAGCAGCAGCCCCGGGCCAGAATTCGCCGGCTACACAACCCGCAAACATGAACTGTCGGCCCACAAGGGGTGCCTGTTATGGGGAAGCAGGGTCGTGGTTCCCCAGCCCCTCCGCAAAAGGGTCCCCACAGCCCTACACGAGACACACCCAGGGGTAGTAAGAATGAAGGCCCTTGCCAGGAGTTATGTGTGGTGGCCGGGGATCGATGGAGAGATAGAGGCCTGGGTCAAACACTGCCAGGCCTGCCAAGAATCCCGCCCAGATCCCCCAAGGGCCCCAGTCCAGTCCTGGGAGTCCGCCCGAGCACCATGGTCACGCCTGCATGTGGATTTCGCTGGCCCCTTTCAGGGGAAAACATTCTTCATAGTGGTGGACTCCTACACCAAATGGCTGGAAGTCGCACTGGTACCGTCCACTTCCACATCCGCAGCCATCCGGGTACTACGCAGGCTGTTTGCAACCCATGGGCTCCCTGACACTCTCGTCTCAGACAACGGGACTGCATTTACGTCAGGAGAATTCCAAACCTTCACAGCACAGAATGTCATCCGCCACATCCGTTCGGCGCCGTTCCACCCTGCCACCAATGGCCAAGCAGAACGCATGGTGCGGACCACCAAGGACACCCTTCGCCGCATGACGCAAGGGGACTGGGAGTACCGCCTTGCCACATTCCTTCTAGCACAGCACAGCACCCCCAGCTCAACGACTGGCCGGAGCCCCGCTGAACTACTAATGGGTCGGCGCCTTGCAATCAGATTGGACCGCCTTCACCCCGATAGAGCTCAGGATGAGGTAGTGGTGGGGGAAGGCAGGAACCCCCGGACCTTCGAGGCCCAGGACCCAGTGTACGCAAAGAATTTTGGGGCAGGCCCAGCATGGGTACCCGCCACAGTCACCAGGGTCACTGGCCCAGTGTCGTACGAGGTGCTAACGGATGGGGGGCAATGCTGGCGCCGTCACTGCGACCAGATACGGCGTCGATTCCCGGGAGAAACCGAGGAGGAGGACAGGTCAGAGGAGTCCCAAGGGAACAGCGGGGCAGTGAGGCCCATAGAGCAGGAGGGGCCAGCAGGAGAGGCAGAATCAGTAAATACAGAGAGGACCCGTGAGGCCGAAAGGACACCAGAACCAGAACCACGACTGAGCGAGCCGGTTGCACCAGACCAAACAACCCCATCACAGCCAGCATCCTTGGAACACGAGCCAGAACCTGGAGCCCGGACCAGGGAACACCCCAGGCCGCAACGCACACGTAGGCCGCCGGCATACCTTGAGGACTATGAATGCGACCTCCCGGGCAGGACTGGAACTTAGAGGGGAGGGGTGTTATGTACTGAAGCAGTCTGATTGGTCCTAGAACAATAGGATCCAAATTGCAGCAGTCTGATTAGTCCTAGAACAATAGGATTCAGAATGCAGCAGTCTGATTGGTCCTAGAACAATGCAGCAGTATGATTGGTTGGCAGGAACCACCCAATCCTGCTCCAGATAGAAGTGAATCCACAACCTGATTGGCTTACAGTAGAATTCCGGAATTAGCCAATCATGTGCAGCCTATTGTGTAAATAATGTATATAAAGCAGATACTGTGAGGGGACATTCATTCATTCCTCCTCACCACTATGAGCTGAATAAAGAGCATGAAATCACTTTGCGACTCTGAGTATATTTCAATAGGCAGCCTCAAAAATTTGCACAGTTCTAGGTATTCAGGACTGTATTGCAGGGAAGTGTGGCACCGCACCTATAGGCTGAATTGCAGCCACCTAGGGAAATAAGAAGGCAAGACACAAAGCTTAGGTGAACTTGACTTATTTAACTAACGCAAAAGATCTGCAGTGCAGAACCAAGGTGCACAAAGCAGACTGGGTGTGTCAACCCTGCCAAGGATAAGAGGCAATATTTCATCTACCCCTTCCCTTAAGTCCCACCCTTTCCAGTGAGTAAACAGACCTTCCAGGACACCACAACTCCAAGCAGGTGTTACAAAGCTGCTCCTTACCCTGCCAGCAAGTCCACTGAAGACAAGTCTCGGGATTGCTACTCTCGGGTGAACCTAAGGGTGCTCACCAAACCTTACCTACCTAATAACTTCCCACAACTTCCTGCCGATCTGGCCAACTAACCTGTTTAAGGGTGACTACCTGCCAACCTAGGGACGTGGGTGCCAATCAGAAGGTCGGTGGTTCGAATCCCCGCGATGGGGTGAGCTCCCGTTGCTTGGTCCCTGCTCCTGCCAACCTAGCAATTCGAAAGCACATCAAAGTGCAAGTAGATAAATAGGTACCGCTCCAGCAGGAAGGTAAATGGCGTTTCCATGCACTGCTCTGGCTTGCCAGAAGCGGCTTAGTCATGCTGGCCACATGACCCGAAAGCTGTATGCCGGCTCCCTCGCCAATAAAGCGAGATGAACGCCGCAACCCCAGAGTCGTCAGCGACTGGAGCTAATGGTCAGAGTCCCTTTACCTTACCTGCTAAAGGCACCAGTCACCAAACCAGTGCAAAGTAGACAAAAATCCAGCCAGCAAGAGCAATCAGCTGACAGCCCCCCCCCCCCAATCCTACCTGACTTCAAAAAGGCAACTACTGTAAGCATTACCTATGCACTGAATACAGGACTGGAGAGTGGGTGCCACAAAAATGCAGAAGGCAGAGGAAATTGAGCAATGGGCTTAAGTAGCCGAGTGTCCAGCTCTCCCCACCCCACCCCCCAGCTTGGCACTGCCACAGTGCATGCATGAGGCCAGATGCCAGGCTGCCTTTCCTATAAATGCTGCCTTGAGCCACAGCCATATTTGGAGCAGCAGAAGCAGCAGCTGGAGTCTTCTTTTTCCCCAGTCCTAGACAACCAGCTTCCATACGCAGTATCTGCTTGAACCAGGTTTTTCCCATTTCTGTTGCTATTGAACAAGTAGCTCTAACATCTGGAGCCCTCAACTAAATTCAGCTGCTCCCAACCATGCAAGTTGGAACCTACTAGAATCTGGTAGTCCTAGTCCAGAAATAATTCCTTTCCAGCAAGGATCCCTGAATCTGGCTTGGATTCTGACTGGGAAAGATATCCTTCCCAGTCTGTTCTTTTATTCCTATTCTTTCATATGCTTCCACACATTTTGTCGATTATAAATTTCACAAAATTGGCCACAGTAGAACGGTGGCTAGTAATAGTTACAAATGGTATCATCTGATCAGGATTTCAGAAACTCCATTTTATTTCTCATCCCTCTACTGTTTTCCACCACTGTGTACTTAGCATTCAGAGCCCACTGAGCATGCTCATTCCTCATTAAGTATTTTGTGTCTGTGTGGCTGGGGTTTCCCCGGGGATTTTTTTTAATAAAGATTTTTTCCCCTTGTCATCCAAAACACAGGCTGCTTCTGCAAAATATTAGGATTCCTCCTCCACCACACACACCTGTTAATACCTCCCTCTTGTGCATGCAAAATGCTGTTTTGTCTAGTAGCATACAGACAGCTTAGAGCACTATCAATATATATGTTTCTCCTACTTCAGCAGAGTGATCTAGAACGTTTTTGAAGGGATAAAGAAACACCATGAATTAACAATAATTCCTCACTTGGCATTTAAATATAATTTCACAAATTACATATGTGCTTACACACACATTCATCAATTACAGGGTTAAACGTCTAGTTATTTTTCTTTCCATCTATTTGTCCATAAACATAGCTTTAATCCTCCCAATGAAATACAGTGGTACCTCGGTTTTCAAACATAATCTGTTCTGAAAGACCGTTCAAGTTCCAAAATGTTCGAAAACCAAAAACTCAATACGGAAGCATCAATACAGAAAGCTCAGTACTGGTAAAAGGTGTAGTGCTTAAAGGAAGCCCATGATGTTAAAGAGAGAGTCCTATTGTTGTTGCTGCTGTTTTTCCTTTGCAGGCAACAGTATAGTCAACACTTTCCCCCAGGAGGTATTGAAGTAATTTTCAATTCTATTGTGGGCAAATGGCATTTGAATAACCATTTGAAAAGAACGGTTATACATTACCATTTGTTTGCTCGTGCCACCACTGCTTCCCCGCACCCCACAAATTAAATCTGCACCAAGTTAGAGGACAGCATGCATGTATCATCGAAACTAGACTGCATCCTCTATAATAAGCTGTTGTTAATGATCTCTGCTCTGCAAAGTTCTCATCAATTCTACTTAGGCTCCCATCTTCCAATATGCATACGGTATTAATCACTCGCACTGCCCTGAGTTATCTCATTCTAAATATTGTTGCACGAGACTCTCACCCTTTGGAATGAGGCACAGCAGAGACTGTGGTGTCTTTAAGATATATGGTTTATCTATACATATATATACACAACCTGAGCCCACAGTGGAGGGGTTCACAGCATTAACACCCCAAGAGGGCTTTGCTTCTCCATAGCCGCAGCCTTGGATTCCAACAGAAATCAGGCATAGCTCTGTCTCTCAGCTGCCCAGCCTTCAGCCTTGCCAGCTTGCAGCTCACATAACTCAACCCTCTGCCTTGGCCTTGGCCTTTCTAAGTACCAGCAAGTTGAGGGAGGGAACCCAACCTATTTGTCCCCTGGCACAGAGCTACTTCCTTTGTTACCTTAATGGCCCATACTTAAGAGTGCCATTACCTCACCAGGAAGATAGCTGGGCTCTTTTTGAATTGAATTGAATTGAATTGAATTGAATTCATGCTGGATACAGGAATTAGAAGAGCACCCAAGCATGCAGCCAGCCCTCCCCACCCAAACTCATAACAACACGTCTCTGGCTGAAAGAAAAGAGTAGTTCCAGCTACTCTACAGTTTCAGCAAGCCTTTAATGCAAGGTGGGGATGACAGGTTTCCAGGAGGCACTTCAGAAAATGTGCGTGGGGAGGGTGAATCAACAATTTCACAAAAGGTGCAGTCATCCGTTTCCACGCCTCCTGAAACATTCCTGGACAGAACAGGGAGGAGAGGTGGCGGTGAGGGTGAAGCTCACAACACGTGCCCACACCCCTCCCCTCCCATAGCAAGTCAGAATAGGGGAGAAATTTGGTCCAGGTCACATTTAAAGACAAACCTACCTAAGATTGCATTCAAACATGAGGTTTATTGCATTAGCTTTCCTGGTTGTATTACTAGACTTCTGTGCCGGTTTCTAACATTATCTTGAGGGTGTATTTAAATGTGCAGAACTAGTTAGTGTACCTGATTATAACGCTAAGGCTTCTGTCCCATTTTCCAACTGCAGTAACTGTTGCGTTATGGACTATGTTGTGCTA
Organism: Podarcis bocagei; assembly: GCF_964188305.1. Lineage (NCBI taxonomy): Eukaryota > Metazoa > Chordata > Lepidosauria > Squamata > Lacertidae > Podarcis > Podarcis bocagei. The sequence goes on from NC_138130.1 coordinate 33,854,381, forward strand.
ATTCTCATTCACACCAGTGGGTGTGGTGTGACACAACAACGGATGACCTTGCACAACATTGCTACTCTCCCACCCTTTCTGCATGTGTTTGCTTCTGTTCCACCATGAAAACAGCAGGAGAGAACTGTATGCTGCTATACCACCCCAGATTTTGTCACATTACTCCCACAATTTTTCGAATTAAGGGGGCTGGAAATTGTTGGGTTTTTTCCTGCAATCAAATAACATGGAAATGAGCTCTGAACTTGTGCCATATTCCATTAATTTTCCAGAAGTGGCTTGTACATTTGAAAGCTCAAATATAATGTGGAGGTTAACAGGGAAACGTAAGGGAAATAAAATAAACTGTCAAGGGAAAACAGTCTAACCCTGTTGCATTTTGGAACTGTGGCTTTTTGACCACCGAACCAGTTCCTAGACTGTCGCCTATCACTGCAACTTTCAGAAACATTATTGTTTAGCTTCGGCAGCACAAGAGCTTCACATGTCTCCAAAAATCAAATTTGTCCCATTTGATTTTGCTCAGTATGTCTAACTCGCTATTGAGTTGTAATCTTGCCATTAAATCTGTATTGGTTATGGGACAATGCAGTACAAAAAGAAAAAGGGAGCGCCAATGAAAAGCCAAATCATCATCAACAACAACAACAACAACAACAACAACAACAACAACAACAACAACAACAACAGAAGAGCTGTGAAAGAACATTCAGACTGCTTCTGGAATCTGAACAAAACACAGCAAGGAAAGACAAATGGACTTTATACAGTGTTCTTTTGCTAGATTAATCACTGTGAAGTACTACGGCAAAGGACAGGGATTGGCTTGGTTCTCACAACAAAGACAATTCATTTGGAGACAATCAATAACGTACTGTACCCACATCCATAAGTTACAGCTTCATTCACTGGAAAGAGACAGTTGTTTTTCATTCTTCGAAATGCTTCACCAAGCTGATGTCAATGCAAGGGCCTCCAGAGTTTGTTATTAAACTGACATTTGCAAATGTCAAAGCATTTGTTTCACATATGGGCAACCAAATGCAGAGCTTATCCATTCAGAGAGAGAGAGAGAGAGAGAGAGAGAACAAAATGAAGAATGGAAAGGAAGATATTTACAGACAGGGGCTCATGAAATCCACTGCCCAGCTTCCATCACTGGGTGTCTGCTCTGCTGGTCTTTGCAACGTTTCAAAGTAGAAATGTGTGCTTGGAACACCCCTACGCCTACAGATGGGATCCCTGCCCTCCCCGTCAATTAGCTATAGCTGAAGATTCTTTTCCGCATGCTATATTTGGTACCTGTCATGCACTAATTTAAAAGCTGTGTGTGTGTGTGTGTGTGTGTGTGTGTGTGTGTGTGTGCGCGCGCGCGCGCGCGCGCGCTTCTATGGGGGTGGGGGAGCCATAATCATCATGTTATTAGCATTTTACCGTATTCGCTCTATTAGACGCACCGGACGATTGGACGCACCTAGTTTTTAGGGGAGGAAAACAAGAAATAAGAAAGGAATGCAAAGCATCCTGAGCTAAGAGGGAGCGCTCCTCCATCTTCGCTCAGGAGGCTTTGCGGGGCTACCCCTGAAGCCAGGAGAGCAAGCGGGATTGGTGTGCGCTGATCCCTATTTCCCTCCTGGCTTCAGCAAAAGCAAGCCTACTGGCTTTCCTCCCGCAAGAGCCGTGCGCTCTTTAAAGGGAGCGCGGCTCTTGGGGGCTTTTTGGGGAGGTGGGGGAAGGGACAGAGCACGCACTCTGCCCTTCCCCCACCTCCCACAGAAGCCAGGGATAACCGCAGGAAGCCTTTGCAGGGCAGCAGGATGAAGGCTCCCCGCTCCCCTGCAGAGATTTCAACCCTTGGTTAAGCCAGAAGCTAGAACAGCCTGTGGGATCCCGCTCACTGTCTCTCTGGCTGGGAGAGGCTGCGCCGGCTATGGCAGAAGCCAAGACAGCCAGCGGGATCCATCCTGCTCACTGTCCTGGCTGCGCGCGGCTAAGGCTCCCCCAAGAGCCGCGCTCCCTTTAAAGAGCCGCGTGGAGCATGTGCGCGACTCTTGGGGGCTTTTCCCGAGGTGGGAGAAGGGCAGCCCTTCTCCCTCCTCGGGAAAAGCCCCCAGGAGCCGCACACATGCACCACGCGGCTCTTTAAAGGGAGCGCTGACAGAGCCTCCCGCCTGCATTCACTGCATAAGACGCATACACATTTCCCCTTACTTTTTAGGAGGGGGAACGTGCATCTTATAGAGCGAAAAATATGGTAAGCTGGGGACATGCCATGGCTCAGTGGCAGAGCATCCTCTTTGCATGAAGAAGATCTCAGGTTCAGTTGCCATTCTCCAGGTAAGGTTGGGGATGCCCCCGTCTGAAACCGGGCCGAGCTGCTGTCAGACAGTGTGTAGACAATACTGAGGTAACTGGACCAATGATCTGACTCGATATAATATAGCTTCCTATGTTCTTATGCAACCTCAGCAGCTGTGGTGTGCAAAATCAAATGGTTTACATATACCGGTATATATTTGCAACAAATTCAAGAGGCAGCCCTATCTGCACATACTTGGATATTTAATTCCTAAAGACATGGTGGACATGGAGTCGGGAGACATGATAGCTCAGATATAAAGTTCACCAGGGTTACATTCACATGGCAGTTTATTCCACTTTTGTGACATTTCCCCAACTTCTAATTTTCGCAATACGTTTGCGCTTTCACACAATGTAGATGTCACTTCCGAAACTATAGTGGAAACATTAACCCTGCTCTGTGAAAATCCCTCGCAGGAGACCGCAGTGTCTGTAGACAGACAGACAGACAGGTCGTGCAATCTATAGCAGTGATCACAGGATGAATGGGAAAGGCACAGAGAGAAAAAACGCCATGGTGCATCTGCAGCAGCACAACCGGATGCCTTCGTCTGCCCCAGCTGCAACAAAACATGTCTCTCCCATATTGGTCTCTACAGCCACAGCAAGCACTGCAACTTTATGACAGCTTGACTTCACCCCCAAAGGTGCACTCCTCCATTGTCCCCCAAGACAGATGGATGCCAGCAAAGATCAGCAATAGTGGAATATAGCACATGCTTAGCACTCGTTTCCATAATATAAAATTATTTATTATTATTATTATTATTATTATTATTATTATTATTATTATTATTATTATTTATTACTTATACCCCACCCATCTGGCTGGGTTTTCCCAGCCACTCTGGGTGGCTTCCAACTGAATATTAAAACAATACAGTGTCAGACATTAAAAACTTCCCTAAACAGTTGTCTGTTAAAAGTAAAATAATTGTTTATTGCCTAGACATCTGCAGGGAGGGCGTTCCACAGGGCAGGCGCCACTACCGAGAAGGCCCTCTGCCTGGTTCCCTGTAAGTTGCTTTCTCGCAGCGAGGGAACTGCCAGAAGGCCCTCGGCACTGGACTTCAGTGTCCGGGCTGGATGATGGGGGTGGAGACGCTCCTTCATGTATACAGGACCGAAGACATATTATTTGCATGTAGATTTCTCCCTCCCCTCCTGCCACTATAGTCCCAGAAGTGGGTTTATTTTGTGTGAATACTTAAATATAATGTAGACCTTAACAGTTGGAGAAGAGTAATGAAAACAGAATAAACCGCCATGTGAATACAGCCCAGGTGACCTTTGGCTGCCATTTTCTTTCTCTCAGTCTCTCTTAGCCTATTTTACCATAGAAGGCTGTGGAAAGGAGGAGGAGATGAAGGAGATGGATCCCATTTGAGCAACCATGGGCTGATTTGAGTGGATTTTGGGGGTAGGGTAGGGGGACACATAATAAAACATTAGGAATGGGACACAGGAGGCTGCCTTATACTTGGACAGACCAATAGCCCATCTAGCTCAGTACTGTTGACTAGCAGTGGCTCTCAAGGATTTCAGGCAGGGTACCCCCTCAGTCCTACCTATCGACACCAAAGTTTGAACTTCCTGCCTTGTACATGAAAAGAGGATTCTCTACCACCAAGCTACAGCCTTCAGCTATGGAACCATTGGAGGTTATTATATCCGCAACTGACTCAGGACCTGGCGATAGCATTTCAGCAAATACTCTTGGTCACTGGCTCAGCACCACATCTTCTGTGTGACGCTTGTTCCTTCCGTTGTCGATGTGTTGTATTCCTTAGGGCCTACTTTATGTTCACATTATGGCTGTGAGGTTGCGTTGCTTAGCAACGCTACAGTTATGAGCTCTTGGAGCACGCCTCTTCAGAGAGGCTTGTATACAAATATCTATTTATTACTAAGTAGAGCTATCAGATTTTCTCCCAAGCCATTTAACAATGTGAACATGCTTTTTCTTTTTCCCAGGACTAATTGAGCAAGCTTTGATCCCTCGTTCTGATGTTAGCTTCTGGAACATTTGTTCTAGAACCTACTAAAGGAAACAAAATTTAGAAAACCACACCTCCTTGTAGGCCCCCAAAGCTTGGCTATTAACAGAAAGAGCACGACCCCTGAGACAGCTTCAATTAAGAACATGTGCTTGCTTTCCTGTGATTAGCACTCTGTTTTAGTACTCCAACACTATCCAGCACTTCAGTAATTTTCCTAAAGAAGAGAGAATTATTTAAATCTTCTGCTCCTAGCCATGGTAAGTCAGTTTTCTGACTGCTTGGTGAGACATTTTCTGGAATTCATGAGGTACTTGAAACATAACATCTTATTTAACGCAAACGTAATTACAATAAATTATGTAGATTATTAGAAAGCAATGGGATGTGACTTCTCAGATCTTCCATTGACAATTCTCTGGAGGATGAGACCAGCACAGCCAGCAATGTGAAGATATTCTGCAGAGATCAGAATAGGTATGTATCCCACACTGGGTATTGTGGTTAGACTTGTAATCCTGAAGCAAAAATCCTGCGCTGTAGGTTAATATTCCCCATGCTGCAGAAAGAGCAGAAGAGCTGAGAGAAAGAAAGAATGCCTTATTTTTAATTACTTTTCAAGTTTATGCCAAAAGCTTTAGGTTACTGAATGATTCTCTCTCAGCCCTCCTTATAACTATATGCATATTTAACTCAAATGTAAAGGAAAAGTAAAAGGACCCCTGGACGGTTAAGTCCAGTCGAAGGTGACTCATTGCGGCGCTCATCTTGCTTTCAGGCAGAGGGAGCCAGCGTTTGTCCACAGGCAGCTTTCTGGGTCATGTGGCCAGCATGACTAAACCGCTTCTGGCGCAATGGAACACTGTGATGGAAACTAGAGTGCATGGAAATGCTGTTTAGCTTCCCGCCACAGCAGTACCTATTTACCTACTTGCACTGGTATGCTTTCCGTCTGCTAGGTTGGCAGGAGCTGGGACAGAGCAACAGGAGCTCACCCCGTTGTGCAGATTCGAACTGCTGACCTTCTGATCGGCAAGCCCAAGAGGCTCAGTAGTTTAGACCACAGCACCACCTGCGTCCTCAAACGTTACTCAAATGTAAGCCATATGTGAGCACTGGGGTTAGGAAAGAGTAGCTCTCCATAATATTGCAGTGGTAGTTCCTGCCATTGGGATGTCAGTCTTGATTTAAGGTAATGTATATAAAGGACTCTGAACAACTGCATGTATCTTATACAAGGATTTCTCTTCCTAAATTCTCACAATGCTTATCTCCATCCTAATATCAGCTGAAATGGGGAAGAAAAAGAAGGGGAGGGGGGAAATACTAGAAATGAAACAGCAACACACCAGAATTATTTTTCTATTCTTAAATGGTATATCTGCTCTTAAAATAATAAAGACAGTTTTAGGGGTAAGAACCTTGTTAAGTAAAGTGCACTATCTGATCTGATAACCTACTCCATAGAGTATCCTGGTGACTCATTTGGAAAGAAACTCCACTCTGCACATGTTCAGACAGCTGAAATAACCTTTCTGCATGCCATAATCAGACATTCCTGTTAAGAGTTGTTCAGTGGAATCCTGATCTGGACCTTGTGTAGAAACAAATTATCTCCACTGCAACAAAAATGTGCTTCCAAGCTTTATGGCAGAATGTGCATCAAAGCCTTCAGACAACTTAAATACAATAAGACATGTTACAGAACAACAAAGTAGCACATTGCACACAAGCAATGAGGTCCAGTCTTTTATGCAGTTCAGCGGGAGATCCTAAGCTTGCACATCATTGAAAAATTGCTGCAACAAGCAAACAAAGGTTCCTCAAGTTTCAGCTTCCTGCTGTGAAAGCTCTGCAAACTCATGTTTCTGGAGATGAGTCACCAGGTAGCTTATCTCACTCTAATGGGGAAAAAATACCAACCTTCTCTGACGCTTTTGCCAGAATGCAACTGTCAGGGGTTCAGGGACAGAGGCACAGGTGAGGGGGGAGACGGAGAGCGATGGGGAAGGATCCCAGGACTGTGAGGAAGAGGATGACAATGACTTGAGGTCTTCCATGAGTCTCTCAAGTGAATCGGAGGATTCCCAGAAGGGGGCGCCCCTAGTCAGGCCAAGGGGGGTCACAGGGGGGACCTGCCAGGAGCAGGGAAGCAGCAGGGAAACCCCGAGTGGGAGTGGGAGATCGGGGCCGGTTTCCCAGCAGGAACGAAGTGAAGAGAGTGGAGTTCCCAGTGTGACACACGGAGCGGAGCAGGCAGGAGACAGGGGAAGGAGATCGGGGCAGGACGTCCTGCCGGAAGAGGCGGAGAGTAGTACAGGGAGTAGTGTAAGTGTCAAGAGGAAGGTCAGGGGTAGCGAACGCGCGCCAAGTTCAAATGTGGAGGCGCGCGGAAATGGAGAGAGCTCGGAGGAGGAGCCTGGCCCCAAAGTACGAAGGAGGGGGGAACAGGCATCTGAGGAATCCGCTTCGGGAGAGAGCAGGAGGGAAGGAACCCAGGGGGGCAGAAAGACCCTGCGGAAAAGGAAAGACAGGAAGAGGTGGACTAGCACAAGCCTCTTAAGCTGGTGTAGGGGCGGGACCGATTCAGAGGGGACTTAAAACGTCTAGGCTAAGAGACGCGGGGCTGCGCGCCTCGGTTGTGGAAGCAATAATGAACTGCAATAAACATCCTTGTATATAAGAAGAACCTGGCGTTGGTCTTTTGTGAGCTGAGACCTGAGGCAGCCCTGACAGCAACCTTTCCGCCCAAGGTAAACTTCCTATCATAGAATCTTAAATACAGTGCATTCAAACACAAATTTTTATGTACTTTAAACTTCTGATTTTAACACTTCCCAGTTTCATTAAGGAATTCCAAACTCAGAACTGGCAAGATGAACTTTAATGACAGCCAGTTTAGAAGTCTATCCAAAGTGAATAGAGATTCTGCTTACAATGCAATCCCAACTTGGCAACTTTCCTTGCACATAAATTCCAGTAAGGTGGCCACTGGTTCAACCATCAGTTTCCCCCCTTTATGCTAGTTTCCTTTTGGTGGTGGTGGGAGGAATTATAATGCTATGTGTGTGGTCATTTTTCACCTAGGGACATGGGCGCAGCCAAGGGGAAGAAGGGAGGCAGTTGCCCCCCCCCTTAATCAATAACAATCAATACAAATCTGAGGTTCTGCCCCCAAAAAACAAAAATCCTGGCTATGTCCATGCCTGGGGAGGAGGGCATTTGAAAAACAATTGCAAAGCTGTTCTAGATATCCAAAACTGTGCCATTGATGATGTCATGGGAATTATCTAATGAGCACCTTGCCCAGACAGCTTTTTGCCTGTTAAATCTGAGCCACGCTGGGAAACTGCATACATGCATAGCTGCAGAAATCTACTCTGATGAGTGCCTTTACTGCTACACCTTTCTTTAAGACTGGGATGAAAGACCGCAATGCAATTTCCTTCCAAATTATTTAATGGGGCATCTAGTCAAACATGGTTCATTAATGTCTAGTGCTCATCTCTAAAGGCATTAGAAAAATCCAGGTGCATTGAAGACCATTTCTTTCTCATCTATTTCTCACAGCAGAAATGTGTCAAGATGATGTATTACAGTTCCAAAAAATGGCATGAGACAAATAGATCTATCAATCCCATAATTCCCCTTTTATCCCCCCTTGTCATCTTCAAAAGTGACCGAGTATCAAGTCAAAATCAGCCTGCAGTACGGTTAAAGAATGGCTTTGGCCCAATGTATTTTCCAGGTTCCCTTGGGAGATCACAAAGATGAAAGGAAGTTGTCTTCCCTAAACACTAGCTTTTGAGGGTTTAGTCAGGTATAAAACCTCTAAGTACTATAGGCCGATATGTCAGCGCCTTGTACTTGAATACAGTGCTATATACTTGCAGTGAAAATTGTTTAGTTTTGAATCACTCCTCAGTTCTGTACAGGTCTCAGCTTACATGAGTTTCAAGGCTGGAGAAAACACATTATTAGTTTTAACAAGGATTATTCTTTTGCACCCTATACCACAGAACAGAAACTAGGATGCCCTCAAATCTGCAGCCAGTCCTGGTGCATGATTGAGGATTTTTGTTTTGTTTTACAGTTTTCTCTACCTGCTGGGAGGGAAACTATCAGATTTCCCCATAGGCAGAACCAGGCTTTTCTAAGAAGTTAAAAAAAACTCCTTATTTATGAAGCTGAAAACCCCAGAGCAAGCAAAACTAGCTCTATCTTTACCAAAAAGAAGAAAAAGTGTGTATTGGGGTCCGTCCCCCCCGCAGCATATGAATTTAGTTTCCTTTTATCTTTGACACATACACAAAAAAATCTTTAAACTTATTACAAATGATGCTTTAAACTTTATGACGAGAGCAATCCAAGCAAATTAGGTGCTGCTTTTAAAAATAACCAGGAGCAATGGAACAATCAAAGTCAACTGTCAGCAGTTCTTTTCCCGGTCATGATAATATATTACACAACTCATACCTCATTCAGAGGTGCTCAGAAAATCTCAAAGCCAATAGGACTGTAGACTGAACAAGCTGGAACTCACAATAGGCTCTACAGCCAAACCAGTCTATCTATTCCCCTCCCACTCTCAGAAATGATCGGCAAGGAGGCACCACAATTTCTGGAGGGACAGAGATGCAATTTATGATGATGCAATTATGCAGCAAGATTAGCTCCACTGTTATTGCCAGATTCGTCCTTTAAAAAACAACAGGCTTATGGTTTGACAAGAGCTGTGCCAGCAAATAAATGCTTAGGGGGAGGTATCCCAACTGCTGTTATGTCAGCAGCACTGAAGGCAGAAACAACAGTTTTGGGAAAGGATATAAAAGACTTTTCTGGACAAATTTGTTAAGGAAACCGAAAGCTTCAGAGGTTGTCAGGCAAAAATGGGCATGCTCATCAGCTGTCAAAGCTTTTATGGTGACTGGGAAGTGATCTGCATGAAAACATGCCCATTCACTGATCAGCATTCAACATTTCAAAGGTCTTCACTTTTCCCACAAGAAACAATTCAAAACAACTTCTCTTTAAAAGTATATAATAATCTCTCTCTCTCTCTCTCTCTCTCTCTCTCTCTCTCTCTGTGTGTGTGTGTGTGTGTGTGTGTGTTTAAATACTGGATTGCAGGGATTTATGAACAGCAAGCACAAAAGTCATGTTGATATTTGGTAGCAAATGATACCTTAAGGTGGTTGCAGGACAGTGCACCGCTGTTTAATTTTAGAACACTGCATGGATGGAATGCATTTTTAATTCCTCCGGTATTATATTCCTCCTGTCTTCCCGTGCTCCAGCATGTTTTTACTTCTCTAGCCTTTCAAAGTGAATATGAAAGGCTAATTGAGTTTGACTTAACATTAAAAGTCTCTGGGTGGTTCATCAGCTACAGTCTTTCCTAGACCAGGAGCCCCTAGTCACAGTCACCCATGCTAGTAATCTTCCAGTTAGACTACTATTTAAGGTTAAGGGACCCCTGACCATTAGGTCCAGTCGTGGCCGACTCTGGGGTTGCGGCGCTCATCTCGCTTTATTGGCCGAGGGAGCCGGCATACAGCTTCTGGGTCATGTGGCCAGCATGACTAAGCCGCTTCTGGCGAACCAGAGCAGCGCACGGAAACGCCGTTTACCTTCCCGCCGGAGTGGTACCTATTTATCTACTTGCACTTTGACGTGCTTTCGAACTGCTAGGTTGGCAGGAGCAGGGACCGAGCAATGGGAGCTCACCCCGTCGTGGGGATTCAAACCGCCAACCTTCTGATTGGCAAGTCCTAGGCTCTGTGGTTTAACCCACCGCGCCACCCGTGTCCCTAGACTATAGCATGCTCTATATGGGGCATGACAACAGCAAGCAGGTAGTGCAGACCCGGGTATTGTGGAACAGCAGCATGCACTCAGCTTCTTCAAAATCTCAACTATTTCTCATTACAACTTGGGGGCAGGGGCAGAGCAGAAACACTAGGACTGGTGGGAAAGGAACAAGGGTAAATTTATTGAGAATTATCCCTGGTTGCTGGCCCATCCAAGCCCAGGATTGGCCTGAGGAGAATATACAGTCCCATGCACTTATTCAGATTTCTGTTGCAAAAGTGTTTCTTCCATAATCATTCCTGTTTGTCTCTGAGATCCTCCGTGGGAGGCCGGCCCTTAGCTGGTATTATATATGAATTCAGAAATAATCTCCAAATATGTCCCAGGAAGAGACACTTCTATGTCCCCTGGTGATGGGGGAGAGGGAGAGAGAGAGAGATTAGGCTTTTAGTGTGCTAAAAAGGGTTTAGCCGAGAGATTCCCATTAACAATAGTGGGAGGCACATGGCAGAGTTCTTATTACTAAATAGAAATAGAATCGGGACACATTCTCTGCTAGAAAAGTAGTATCTTAGCCCTTCAGGGGCACGAAGATTCAGCAGCAGAAAGTAAGCACTGACCGAAGGACTTGTTTATACATGCAGCTGTGGGAAAGCTCCCTTTTAATGATGAGCGTGTTCTTATTCCACTGCACAGAAATAAACTTTTTCTTCTCTGCCTCTCTACAGACCTGACCTTTGCTATTATGCAGGAATGAGGAAGAAACATGAATTTTCCACCATCTCTCTTCCTGCAACTGATAGGAGGAGCACTGTGGCAAGGTTATCTATGCCTAGATGTGTAATACAGTGCTGTTTATTTATTTTAATAAAATTAAGGGTATTGCATCACCAGGCACACCATTTTTTTTCTTGTTTGTGGTGCCACACTCTCTCTCTCACACACACACAAACAAACAAACACACACACACAGCCCCTGAACAGCACTAGCACATGCTCCAACATTTTCCGTCCCAAATCTGGGGCACACACCCCCATCATGCTGCCACTACCTCCAACCCTCACCAGCCCAGGCCACCTTAACCTCCTGTCACCCACAAGCGTGCCCAGGCTGCCTTAGCCTGCCACACCCCAACCCACCCAGGTCAACTCAGCTTGCCACTGCTACCCAGCACCCTCCCATGCCTGCTGCCCACTACCTTACCTTTACTGGCTCACCACTACCATGAAGCCAAGGCTACCTTGAATGGCTGGGGAAACCCAGCCAGATGGGTGGGGTAGAAATAATAAATTATTATTATTTGGCATAATAATTTGGTATAGTAAAAGCTATGGTTTTCCCAGTAGTGATGTATGGAAGTGAGAGCTGGACCATAAAGAAGGCTGATCGCCGAAGAATTGATGCTTTTGAATTATGGTGCTGGAGGAGACTCTTGAGAGTCCCATGGACTGCAAGAAGATCAAACCTATCCATTCTTAAGGAAATCAGCTCTGAGTGCTCACTGGAAGGACAGATTGTGAAGCTGAGGCTCCAATACTTTGGCCACCTCATGAGAAGAGAAGACTCCCTGGAAAAGACCCTGATGTTGGGAAAGATGGAGGGCACAAGGAGAAGGGGACGACAGAGGACGAGATGGTTGGACAGTGTTCTCGAAGCTACCAGCATGAGTGTGACCAAACTGTGGGAGGCAGTGGAAGACAGAAGTGCCTGGCGTGCTCTGGTCCATGGGGTCACGAAGAGTCGGACACGACTAAACGACTAAACAACAACAACAATTATTTGGCATGTCCCTTTTGGATCACCAATGCACCTTCCCAGAAGGTGCCTTGGCAATCATCAAAGGGCACCCTGGCACATTCCTACCAATGCCAAAGCAATCCCAGAAGGCACTCTGGAGCTCATCAGCAGGGTCAGGCACTGATGCTGACTGATGCCAAGGTGCCAGTCTTAAACAGGACATTCCATGATCCAAACAGAAGCCGGGATTAGCTTCTGTGATCCGGGATGTCCCAGTTAAAATGGGACAGTTGGGAGGGCATGCATCAGGCCCTAGACATTGTGAAAGCTTTAAAATGGCAGCAAGGTCCCCAACACAATGTCTGCTTCTGCCCCTTTCAACAGAAAAAACAAACAAACCTTAGGGGTGGGGGACAAAGGAGCTGTGCTACTGCCACTACTAAGTTTTTCACACCTGAAAAACTATTGGAGAATTCTGCCCCTAGGGAAATGGTCCTTCTAATTTCTCTGTCCACAAATAGGTTGGAGAATTTCGCGAGGCTATTTGCACACAAGTCTATAAAACAAGTACCACAACTTGACCACCGCCGACCAGACTCACATGTGTGCTAAAGTTTTCCCATTGTGTGGGTGGGTAATGCCAATTGCCTGCTTTCCAAGGGGTTACATGCATGCGAGGGCTAAGTGACCAAGGGGTAAGTGGCTGTGTGTTGTCTCCTGTTACTCCTAACAGTAAATATCAGTGTAAACTATGGCAACAAAACAGAAACCTTTTTCAGCTATCCTTGATGTCCTTATCTGGTTTAAGCCAGAAAACACTTTTCAGTCTGACTAGGCCAGGATGTTCCAGCAAATATTGAAGCTCAAAGAGGATGAGCTAGGAATCTTAAGGCTTTGTTATATGAAACCCATATACTACATAATCCTTCCTGGCAGACAAAATCTGGTCACCTTATGAAATATGGCTCTCTGTCAACAGAAGAGACCTGTTTGGAAAAGTTTCATGCACTCCACAGTACAAAACCTTTGAGAGCACTGAAGCACTTTCTGTTGCCACAGCAATCTTCCCCCGTTGAGACATCTATCAAAAGATACCTACTAATGTTGTTGTTGTTGTTTTGTAGTCTGAGAACCTATGCTATTGGATACAGATAGGGGAAAAGCTGTTTCTGGCCAACAAAGCTTCCTGCATAAACCAAAGCTGCCCGCCAACAATATATAATATAAAAAATAATATATAAAATATACAAAATGTAGAATTGGAAGGGACCCTGAGGATCATCTAATCCAACCCCTTGCAATGCAGAAATATGCAGCTGTTCCATTTGGGAATCGAACCCGTGACCTTGGTGTTATCAGAAACCTTGCTCTAGCCAACTGAGCTATCCAGTTGCCCATTCACATAGGCCACATCAGATGTGCCTAGATGGGTTGCCTGTTTGAAAACACCATTATGGTGTTGGTAATTCCTATTTGTACAAAACTGCACATCAGCTAAGGGAATGCTTCTAGGTTTTGTAAGTGACGTTTATTTTATTTACATGTTTTATTTTTAAAAAAATTATATATCACCTGATGGGCAATTATTTGCCCACACTTTTTCATGGACACCAGTTCTGTGTAACCAGCCAACCAGACAACAATGGACATCATACCTGAGGGAGGACCTCCATGGTGTTTGACCTTTATAATACCTTATTTTGGCTTAAGACATTGGTCCTTGAAAAGTATTGCTACTACAAGCGATTAGTAGTAGATGACAATGTGCAGCCAATGGACCTCCAATTTCAGTTATAACTTCATTGCAAAGCAGATGCATGTTTACAATTAAATCTACATCCATGTCTGCAGATCACTCTTACTTGGGGTGAATCTACCCTCATTGTTTTTAACTTTAAGGAAGGGTTTTGATAATATAGATGGACACATGATGTCCTGCTTTTTAAATTCATGATGTGTTATTACCATGTCTTTTTATTGCTTAATTTTTAATCATTTTCTATCTGTGAAACACAGCTCCCTATGTAATGTTTTCGCTTTTTGCTTTTTTCTTTTTACTGCATTCAAACTCTGGGCTCCCTCCAATAGTTTTCAAAGGGTGGTATTCAGGGAGGGAGGGAGGGAGAATTAAAATGTGAAACCAAAGGGCAGAGCAACTACCTACCAGCAGGGAAAGAAACAGTGTTTTGGGAAATGGTGTGACCAGGTATTACTTACCGTATTTTGCGCCCCATAGGACGCTCCGGCCCATAGGACGCACCTAGTTTTTTGGGGGGGAAATAAAGAAAAAAAATTATTTCCCCCCCAAGTGCGGGGCTGGAAGAACCAGGTCGGGGAACAGTGGGAAGGCACGCTCTGCCTCCCCGCTCTCCCCCGAGCTTGTGGGGCTGGCGATGGGGAGAAGTGCGCTGAGCCGGGGACTGCAGGCAGCTCTGCGCAACCCTCGGAGCCGGTCTCCCGAGGGTTGCGCAGAGCTTCCTGAAGCCTGGAGAGCGAGAGGGGTCGGTGCGCACCGACCCCTCTCGCTCTCCAGGCTTCAGCGAAAGCCTGCATTCGCCCCATAGGACGCACACACATTTCCCCTTCATTTTTGGACGGGGAAAGGTGCGTCCTATAGGGCGAAAAATGCGGAACATTTGGCGGTGGGGGGGGAGAACAAAGATAAAAAATGTTTTAAGTAACAAGTGTGCCCTGTGACATTTTAGAATGACATATCTCATATCGCTCTTATAGGGGGAAATAACATTAAACAGGTCAGTGTAGATCCAGCCTCAATTAGAGAAATTGTAATGGGGGGTGGTGCTCTTTTCCTGTTATTGACCACGCTGTTTTTACTACAATATTTTTCCTGTGGACTAAGATGCTACTATAACATCAGGCCTGATCTAATATACATATGCCTCCCGCCTTGTGTAAGAGTGTGTTTTAAGAGAATAATTATCAAATAGTCTGCAAATATTTACTGGGGTTATGCTTTGCTACTGCATTTGTATCAACAAAGCCTTCTGTTCCTGTCCATGTCCTTTTCTAAAAAGAAGACTTTTAATTCTCTGATGTGAATCAGCTTAATGAGTCAATCGATCGCCAGCAAGAGCTGTCGTCTTCCAAAAGTGCTGCGGCATGTTCATAAGATAAACAAGGGCTTATTGTCGCAACTGGGAAGCAGAAGATTCTCTGTGGAGCAATGAGTTCTGCAAAATCTGAGCTGATGGTTTCAGAGCAGCAGCAAAACCTCCAATGTTTGCTAGAGGGAATTTGGTGTGCTACGGATGCAATATATTGTGATATAATTATTCATGGCTTCTAGTTAGATTGTGATCGCCCACTTCCTATCCATGTTTAAAACCTTTACTGGATTTCCTGTACTGCCTTAGCTGGTTCACCATATTGTAAATAGTCTTGTTGCAAATACAAAGAAGCTAGTTGTCTTCTAATGCCGAGGTGTCGGGAGGCCATCCTGAACAAATTGTCCTCAATACAAAAATAAATAAATAAAAATGAACATCCCAGCACATGAGATATAGACCTCCTATATTATGTGTGTGCATTTTAACCTCTTTGTAACAGAGGCTTTGGAAGTACTTAGGTGTGAACAATAATTTTTTTGTATAGTACGTTCTCTTTATATGAACATATATTCAGGCACACAATGCAACCTTTTGCATCTTTACTCAGATGTAAGTCCCTATATTTTTAACCGTGTTTACTTGAGAGTAACTGTCTTACATTCGCAGCTTTATCAAAGGAGTTATCGTCCTAGAGAATGTTTGTGCTATTCCAAGATGCTTTGTGTTGTTATCAGCGCTGCTTTGTGAATGGTGACTAATTATTTTCATATATATTTAAGCTTTAATACAATTA
This sequence comes from Podarcis bocagei, assembly GCF_964188305.1. NCBI lineage: Eukaryota > Metazoa > Chordata > Lepidosauria > Squamata > Lacertidae > Podarcis > Podarcis bocagei. The sequence continues at coordinate 33,870,149 of NC_138130.1, forward strand.
TCATTGCTAACATTTTATTCCTCACTCTGTTTCGCTAAATCTGTAGTGTGTGTGTGTGTGTGTGTGTGTGTGTGTGTGTCAACTCAAGGTAGCATTATAACATTTCCTGAATCTGACAATGGGAAGGACCAGCTAAGGGGGTTGTTAGAGTGCTGCAAAGTGCTCAGTGGTAGAGTACATGCTTTGCATGCTCAAATCCTGGTAACGAGGTAGCGTTGGAAAGATTCCTGCCTGAAACCCTGGAGAGCTGTAGACAGTCACTGCCAACACTACTGAGGTAGATGGAGCAATGGTGTGACTCACTGAAAGGCAGCTTCTGGTGAAGTCCACAAAAAGCTGTGCTATAATAAATGTCTTACAGCCCAATCCTAGCCAAGACTATTCAGATGTAAGTTCCACTGAATTCATGTTAAGTGGAGCTAGGATTGCAGCTTAAGTCTTTTAGGCTCTGTATGGGTCTTTGATGTTGTTTTTCCTAGAGGAAGATACGGTAATGCAAGAGCAGAAAGGTATCGTAGGTGCCAAGACACTATTGGCCCAATCCTGACATCATACAGAATGGACCTCCTGATGATCAAGGCATCTAAAGGCAGCCCTCACCTGTAGAGCACAGTGAACAGTGGGGTATATAAGAGACAAGGCAATTTTTCAGGTGTCCAGATCCCAAGTTATATAGGGCATTAGACACCAAAACCAGCACTGGGAACTAAGCCCGGTTGTTCATTCATAGCCAGTGCAATTATTTCAGCTTGCTCTACGCTGCCATGTTGGCCTTTATCAAAACTTATCCAGAGATCTCAATGTTGCCTGAGGGGTGCTCAGAGATATGTTTCTTGTCTGCCACTCCAGTTCTCTGCCAATTTTATTCTGTTTGCTTTATTACATTTATATCCTGCCTGCCTGCCTTCCTATGAGCTAAAGGTATCATCTATGGTTTTCTTCTTCCCCATTGCAGATTAGCTGAGAAACAGGGACTGGTTCAAGGTGATCCAGTGGACATTGTGGCTGAATGGGAATCTGAACCCTGATCTCCCAGGTCCTAGTCTAACACTCTAACCACTGTACCACACTGTCTAGCTGCAGTGAATTAAGGACTAAATATAATTTCATTCTATAGCATGCACTGATGCCAAGATTACATGAGGAGAAGCTCAATTTCCACATCTAAGTTCTGCCTACAAAACTTGCTTTTGGCCACCAAAACCCCAAGTTTGCTTCCTTGTATCCTATTGCTGGATTCAGTTGCTGATCAGAGGAGGGGGCCAAATCTACACAATATACCAATATTTCTCAATTATAGGGCATATTTGACTTATAAGGCTGTGAATTTGGAAGCCTGAATCAAATGATATGATAGATATTTAACCTAAGAACAGATTTCTCCCATTAAAAGTCGGTGTACAGATCTGCTCAGTGCCTGGATTAGTTTTAAAGCACATGTGGGTTCATTAACAAACAAACCCTTTCCTAATATGTCTCCTTGCTTTGCAGTACCAATTATGAAGCGTTAGCTACAATCTGCCACTGCCAGATGTAAAAGGTAAAGGTTTGGATACTATTACTTAAGCTATACACACTGCCAGTGTTTTGATAATTCTGACGTTATCCAAAGAGGATTATGAGACAAGCCCAAGTGTAAAGCCTCTGTTCTCCAACGCACAGCGTTGAAGGTGATGTATATTTGTAGGGGGCCGGCTGTCACTGAACTAATTTGGCCTGAATTTTTGTTTCAGCATATGCGACTTCTCAAAGGAAGCGCCTTGTCTTTTGAGATGAAAGCAATTCAGCACCTCTGATCTCTGGGTTGTTGTTTCCAAAGGAGCTCCACCTTGCTTCCTGCTTTCTTTTTCTGTAGCACCTCCAGCGATGATCTCCACACACACCCCCGCCGCCCACCACACACAACCATGTTCTATTTTTGTAGCCTGACAAAGATTTGGCAACCTATTATTCGATTACTTCACCCTGCAGTGCTTTTCAAGATGATCTCTTAGCTTGTTATTTTCAGGCTAATGTATTTTCCCTGAGTTGTGCACAAATAAGTGCTCCTTAATGGGGGGGGATAAGGATTGACATTATTACAAATAGCAGCTTCCTGTTTCCAAGGATCAACTAGAAATACCAACAGAAGCTTTTGTACTGGACAGAGTGTGGAATTGCTCATCACTTTAGAATCACAGCAGAAGCTAAAAAAAACATGAAGCATTTTGACCATCCTGTGTGGTTAATAATAATAATATTTTATTTATATCCCGCCCTCCCCAACTGAAGCCAGGCTCAGAGCGGTTAACAACAATAAAAATAACACAGCATTCTAAAATCAATTCAAAATCAAATTAATGGCAACCATTGGGCTAGAGTTCTGTGAGGATTACTAAAGGAGGGGGTCAGACTGTGCCTTAAGAGCATAAGATAAGTCCTTCCAGATCAAACAAAAGACCCATCCTGTTTCCACAGAGGCCAACCATAAATCTATGGGTAGCCAACAAGCAGGACATCAGGACATGAGCACAATAGTACTCTCGCACATGTGATCTCCAATAGTTTGTGTTCAGAGGAGTCCTGCCTCTGGAGTAACACTGATAGCCTTATCCTTCATGAATTTGTCTAATGCTCTTTTAAAGTCGCCCAAGTTGAGGGCCATCAATAGATCTTGGAGTAGCAAATTCCATAACTGAACTGTGCTTTGTGTGAAGAAGTACTTTGTTATGTCTGTCCTCAATCTCCTAATGTTCAGTCTCATTGAATGACACCTTTGTTGCTGGATCTGCCTGGTTACATGCAGGCCTGTTCACAAAACTATAACTTTACTGCATATCATTGTCGGGAACACTGTTCCTTTAGAAAGGACGATACTATCTTTCTTAACTTTGGGAAAACTAATTATAGTGCACTGTGTGGCTCTTGCTACAGTAACAAGATACTTGCCTCTTGCTATCAAGAAACAACCAGAAAAAGGGTTTGCAAGGTGATGGGGTGGCCAAAGGTAAGCTAGCCAACCATCATAGGTCACCCTTGAGTGAAATCTGGTCACTACCCTGGGCTGCTGAGAACCCTCCTAATGATTTCAAAAGTACAAAAAGCTTCATTTTGGGGTGGCACTAGCTTGTGTTTCTGGCAAAGGCCATGACTTATCTGAGAGGGAAAACAAACATGGCTGAGAAACAAGAAGGTGAGGAGAGACCACAAAGGTCTTCATCTTGTTATGATGAAGTCTGGTTCTTGCAGGCATTCATAAGGTCAGAGCAGACCTGAAGAATAATGTGGAGCAGTCCAGCAAGCAGAATAGCCAAAGGATGTAACCAGAGCAACATGACACTGTGTCCCAGGCAGAAGACTGAGCAAAGGGGAACTGAGAGATGCCCAATTATAGCAAAGAAGGTTCCAGAGAGGTGTTAACTTTAACACACAGGGTGATGTTGTTAAGGTCAGGGCTGGGCAGAAAAGGCACTAAATGACAAAGAGTAGCAGGCTGTCAGCAGACATCACAATATAATTTTCCCACTGTGGAGTGGGAAAATGGCCACAAGGGGTCTCTGGCCAATCAGAACTCACAGCCATATGACCGAGATGTTTCTCATGGCAAAAGTTGGAAACCTATCAAGGAAATCTATATTTAGACAATTCAATGACTGATGACAGAGATTGCTGCAAACCTTGGGTGCTATTCAACTAAGGTTTGCTCAGAGTAGACCAATTAAGATTAATAGGCTGGGTTGATTTATTTCAATAGGTCTATTCTAAGTAAAACATAGTTGACTACCATGCCTTATTGTTATTTTTCTAGAGTTAAATGAGGACATCTACTTGCATTAGACATTATCAACATTTTGAGGACTTACAGAGCTATCCAGAAAACCCTTAGGCTAGATTGGGGGGGGGGAGAGTCTGGAGACATTAGACATGTCTCTCTACTCAGCTCTCCTAGCCAAACTGGCCTCCTGATTGCTGCTGAACATGTGAGTCCTGCTTTCAAAGCCTCATTATGCACACCTGTTATGGTGGGGAAATTACCTGTAAGGTAGCTACTGTGGAGGAATGTATTGGTGGGAATCCCAAGGACTTCCCTTGCTTGGAAGTATCAAGGCAACTCAGGTATTTCAAACCCACAGTTACCACCAATTCATCACAGAGGTTCCTGTTGTGGTTTGCTTATACCACCTTGTATTCGAGAATCCTACTATGTAAAGGTAAAGGTAAAGGGACCCCTGACCATTAGGTCCAGTCGTGGCCGACTCTGGGGTTGCAGCGCTCATCTCGCTTTATTGGCCGAGGGAGCCGGCATACAGCTTCTGGGTCATGTGGCCAGCATGACTAAGCCGCTTCTGGCAAACCAGAGCAGCGCACAGAAACGACGTTTACCTTCCCGCCGGAGCGGTACCTATTTATCTACTTGCACTTTTGACGTGCTTTCGAACTGCTAGGTGGGCAGGAGCAGGGACTGAGCAACGGGAGCTCGCCCCATCGTGGGGATTCGAACTGCCGACCTTCTGATCAGTAAGCCCTAGGCTCTGTGGTTTAACCCACAGCGCCACCCGCGTCCCTCACCCTACTATGTGCAACAGATTAAAAGTACCTACTTGTGTTCTGTCTGTTATGTTCCCATCCCATCACCACTATTTCAACTAAATAATCTTTGTACTCCTTTTAGCACATACAGTTGGATGGATCTAGGCATGGGGTGGGGGTGGGGGTGGGGTTTCCAAGGAGCTACAGAACGTACAGTTATGGAATCTGACAGATATCCTTGTGCACATCTATTCTGCTGGATGAGAATAGATCTTGAGGATACTCTAAATCAGTGTTGGCCAAACTTGGCCCTCCAGCTGTTTTGGGACTACAATTCCCATTATCCCTAGCTGACAGGACCAGTGGTCAGGGATGATGGGAATTGTAGTCCCAAAACAGCTGGAGGGCCTGCTTAGAAGTCCTTGGACAAATACCCCCCGCCAAAACAACGTACAATAATGGAATCAGGTCTTGGCATGGGACAAACATACCAGGAGACTGAGCATTCAAAGTCAAAACAAATACATTATAATTTATTAAAGTTCACTGTAATATAAAGTAATATGCTTATTTGTTCTACCAAAGGACTGTTGCTGACATTCCTTTGTCCCCTTGTGGACCTTCTGCCTTTCATGAATTATGCTATTTAATAAGCTTCTGGCTACCACAAGAATCCCTCAGCACTCTTTCTCTGGATTGTAGCTAATCCCCCAACAACAGCAGCTGATCTCAACCCCAGATTCCTTCCAGATTTGCATGTCACCTCTTCTTAAGTCACTTCCTAAGCTCCCCACTGATCCTTTTCATAAGGCTGACTCCCTAAACACCTTTATTTTCTCCAGTCAGAACCCTCCAAACAATCACTAGATTGTTATTGGAATTTTGCAACCTCGTTGGCCTATAGCTATGGACCAATACGTTTGAAAGGAATCTCTTCAAAAGAACCTATTCTGGCTTTTCTGTATTCCGCTCCATCATATAAAAACTATGTTTTCCAGTCAACAGTCACAACTGAAACACCACAAGTTGCATAATCATCTATTCAACAACAGAACTAGTTTGACTATGACTTGATAATAAACCCCAATTCACCATATTTTGGGCTCCAGATAGAAGATAAATATTTTCATTTCACACAGGGAAAGGAAAATCCAACACTGTTTACAATCCAACAGTGTTTCTTACATTTAAATTTCTCCTCATACTCATATTGTTTCTTCGCATTACTAATAAATGCTTTTTTGGATGGTAAGAAGTAATGAGTAAACTTATTGAGCACAGAAGGCTAATTTAATCAGGCAATAAATCAGTATTTGTTTTTACCTCCTAGGGGTTTTTATTCCTGCAACCACCTCTGTGTCAATTATTGCCATGCAGCATTTTAGTACATAATAAAATATGCTCTGTGTTAATAAAAATGGTTTTTAAAAGGCAGTTTGGTGAAAGTCCTTCAGTATTGTGTTAATTTTTATCCAGAAAGAGAAAATGGTAAATTATACTTACAAAATGAAACTTTTGAAGTAAACACGCTCCAATAATTGTCCAACAAAACTGATTTATGTTTAAAATCCAATTTGGATAATTAGGGGTAATACTGTGAATATTAAATATGTATCACAGAGACTCTGCTAAACCAGAAATGATTTATATGTCTAGATTTAATTTTTCTTCCTTTCTTTTAGCCTGAGGATACTTTTTTTGGGAAATCAAAGAGCTCCTTGAACTTCTGCATTGTGAAGAAAAATGTCACTATATCTTGGTTTACCTTGAACACAGCTGACAAAATCAACCCAAATGTACAGTGGGAATTTCAATGAAATAGCTCCAGCTACAAAGCCACCAGAACATCCTGAGTGAATTGGTTAGTTATATATGCAAGTTATCCTTCCTCCAAGGAGATCAGGGCATTGTTTGAGCCCCCAGACAATTCTTTTGCATAGTTGCTTAAGCATTTGGTCCTTCATGGATTTCAGTACAAACTGACCTGATCCTTTTCTTAGACAAATGTGCAGGTTGGAACTTAACTATACACCAACTTTCACACTTCCTGAACATTTAAATACAGTTATTGATGCAATAAAGTATAAAATATATATTTTAAAACATGTATTCTGAGAGAAAATACATTTATAAATAGGTATGTTGAGAGAAAGTGCCTTATAAACATTTTCTTAAAAAAAATAATCCCAGATAAATGGCACAGAATGGGCTAAGAGTGAACATAAATTACAACATGGGCCAGAATTATAATGATTCATCCATCACTATGACTTAGTGACATCTCCAATGAACTTCAACTTAGGGGATCTGAACTTCTATTTCTGACACCAAAACCCAGCGCTTTGGCCACTGAAGCATACAGGGTGCCCCCCCCTAAAAATCACAACTTTCCTGCTCTCTGCCCCTATCCTGTTGCAAGGGTTCAGCCCTGCCTGAACTGTGAACCTGAGGTCTCCTCAAATGAAGTTCAAAGGAAGCTGAACCCTCCAACAGATCTCCACACTGCCAATGAACCCGAGCATCCCTGCTCCAAGATTAGAGGTCCCCAAACCAGCTGCATGGGTTTCTGGTTGCCTCTCAGACTACCTCAAACTCTCTCTCCCACTGCTACAGGAGCAGAAGAGACCATGAGCCAGCCAAGGATCTCAGAACCACCACCAAAGTGCCCATGAGGCTACTCAGGAACAGACAAAAGCTCTTGGAAACACCTACATAAATTAGGGCCTGACTGGGAGTCAGGAAAGAGTAACGCCTCCAGCTGCTATCCAAGCTCCTAGCCTGAACTGCTTCCTTGCTAAAGTGATGGTTCCCATCATAGTTCCAGTCAGTCTCTCTTGGGGAAACTGGGAATGAACACTGGACTCACGGGAGGGATGTGTCTAGGACTAAGGTGAAACTATGATGCTCCCTTGTTGCTTTAACAATTGGATGTTAATATCATAGTCCCGTTGCTGAGCAACAACATGCAGTGCAATAGGAAGCCAGCCAAGCATAAGAGTCTCTGAGGTGTACTGACCTGGAGGCAGAGTCAGGTCCAGTCCTAGGATCAGGCAAACAGCAATCCACGTGGTCAGATGGTTCAGGGATCAGGGAATCCGATGATCATGGGGCTAAGGGTCAAGATGAGCAGGAAGCAGCAAGGTAGGGCCAAGAACTACAAGCTTTGTTACCAGCACCCGACTGCTGTTGGAAGCTCTGCTTTAGAAGGCTGAAGCCAGCTGGTTCTCATCAGCACTTTGTGTCCTTGAAGGCTTATCAGCCACAGGTGGAGTCACTCTGCCTTCTCCCCCTTCAGGCTGCTGTTCAGCAAAAAACGGACTCCTGACCCATGACAGCTGCATGTTTAAGTAATCTTACTATATTTATAGTATGAAATGTAGTTGATTTGTTTTTTGTATGTTAGTATTTTTGCACATTTTTTGGTATGTTACAAAATGGCTAATATGTGATTGTTTTGCTGTATTATGAAACTCACTATGTTATTATGAAATTGTTCTTGTAGTGTTTGTTTGACATTGTATTCGTTGTTGCTGTTGTAGGCCACTTTGAGCATGATTCTTTTTGTGGAAAAGAATGAATAAAACAAATGAATAAAATGAATGAAATACATTAGTGACATGGATGAAAAATATAGATAAGAAACCTGGTTTGGGATGCATGAGTATAACAGAGGTATAGTTAGGAGGTTGTATTTCAACTGAGTTTCCTACTAGGTAAATGTGTATAGGATTGCAGCCCCAGGTATAGATACACATAGATACAAAACAAAGTTCCACTTTGTTTTGAATACGTATACTAGCTTGCCTTCCTCATGCTCAAAAGGTAATGAGCTGACATTTTCCGTTTGCTCACCACAATATAACCCCACAATTTCCTCCAACCATTACAGACCATTCCAAAGCAATTACTTTCTTAGTTAGTCTGGTTTGCTTACTATCACTCAGTTTCATGCAACATTTTCAACCTAGTAACACATTTCAGAGATCTCTGTTAAAACTTTTCAGTCTCCTTTAGGCTCGATTGTCTAGAATCCTTCATTGACATCCACAAACTTGATGTACCGCCATTCTCTCGTGTCCTTTTTTAACTCCTCTTGTGAATAGTTCTGGAAATGAACAATTTTCTCCCTTTTCTGAAGCATTCTTTTGACGTTGGGAAACGGCTGTCTCATCCCAACTTCACTTTTCTGCAGAGCATCTGGAACCTTTATCCTACTTTATTGCAGCTATTTTATGGGTTGCCTTAGAAAGCAAGTCTTTAAAAAATATAATAATTTCCCCCAAAACTCACATTTGTTGGAAGCATTAAAGGAAGGGGAAAGAATAAGCTATTTTAGTTTGTGTGTGTGTGCACAGGTGTACCCTTTAAAATGTATTTTAAAAGGATCCTGATTCTTTTTAACGGAAAGTAGTTCATTTTTGCCCCATTTTTAATACTTGTTTCATTACCATGTTCCATCCTAAAGTATAAAAATGTTATTTGACAGCAGCACCAAAAACTCTGAAATCAGAACATTCCAAAGAGTTAAGTGTATAAATCTGTCTTTGTGCAAGGTGAAAACTACATGACATTTTCCTTTCTGGTGACCTTTGCTTTATGTTCCACAGCAGACCTCCAGTAACCTCTCCCAGCCCTTCCGCTACCAGCCTCTGAGTTTCCATGTTCCTTGACTTCCTATTCGAAAAGCTGTCTTGGCAAGGAACTAGTCTCTTTTCCCTCCAGTTTTAATAAATCTGCTTCCTAGCAAATGATTTTGATATATAGATTGTCTGCCCTTCTCCTGCCTTTTATTACGAGGGTTCGGAGGCAGGCTGCTGGAAGGGAGGTATCAGCTGAGTCACACTGTTAAGGGCATATCTGCCCTACCTTGAGCTCCTTGTCATAAACTCTGCTCCTCTTTTCACTGATTAGAAATTCTTCCTTTGTTATGTCATTGCTGCATGACACACTAGTACTACTACGGTTATTGCTAATCAATACACATTGAAGCGGCAGAAATAAGTTTGCTTAAACAATAGTGCAAAGTGTGCAGGGTCAGGTCAACTGTAACAGATGGCACAGGAGTGATCCCATGATTATTAAAGAAGGCCATTGGTTTTTCTCTGTTTCTCATTTTTCCTTTTTTTAAAAACAATTTGTTAATTTTCCAAAAACAAGAACAACAAAGAAAAAAGAAAAACATCAACAAATCTTTTAAACCATAATTTTGCTTGACTTCCCTTCACTCCCCCTCTTGGTTCCATTGTTTAGAACTCATCCACGCGCATCCTTAAAACTTTATATTCTTAATAATCCAATTTTAAACCTTCATCTTATTGCAAGTGACTTTTAAATGTTATACTAATGTAGAAATCTATACACAAAGCTTAAAAGATATGCATTAAACTACCTTTTTCTGTTTCTTGTGTTTCTCGTTTTTCCAACCTAAAGTTCAGTTTGCTCCATTTCTGCATCAGACTGGGATCATGTTTAAAACAAAACAAAACTCTACAAACAAATTCATATGCACACCCCCTCTAATTTGTGTGTTTCTGTATGCATTTTTGCACAATTTTGAAAATTATGTCACTAACGTATGTACTTTTCTCCGCACTTCTGTGCGTGTGTGTATGTTGAAGAACTGCATCACAAAATGCAGAGAAGTGTGAACTTTGAGGGACAATTGTGTTTCAGTTCAGTGATGAGAATCAGGTAAATTCACTTTAAAATACAAACTGTAGGGTTGGTGATGCGCAGCAGGAGGGTGACTAAAGCCATCAGGACTGGAGAAATGACATCTCCACATAATCCACACACACCCTAGCCTGCAACTATTCCTCCTGTAGTATACTGTGGTGTCCACAATATAAGACAGGTAAGTACTTTTCATCTATGTTATTTGTGGCAGGGATCCTGCATACAGCAATATATAGGTGGGGAAAGAAAGCCATAGCAGGCTCTTCATGACAAATGGGCGGTAGCTACAGGACTGTAAATAGCCAAGAGCCTCTACAGATTGACTGTGGTGGGATTGTAGACCAGCACTCTGCAATTTGGTGCAAATTGTGGCAAATTAAATCATCATCATCCTCTTTGCTAAGGCTCTGCCACTATGTAGTGTCTGGCCGGTAGTCGTTAACATCTTCTGGGTTCAGTTAAGGTTTGTTCGTGAGTTACGGCCTCTTGTAAAGAAGCTGGGATGGCTCCCTGTCTAAAGGAAGCAATTACAATATCACCTAAGAAACCCACATCTAGAGATTGTCTTGATGCATGAGTTGGACTGATGTTGTGTTGGAACAGCCCCATGCTCATCATGGCAGCCATGAAATCCTGAGCTTCCTCAAATAAGGCAGTCCCAGCATAGATACTGAAGTGCCCCAGAAAAACTTTCCCCTACCAGATCTGAGACTCTCTCCATTGGCTCAGTCAGGGAAACCGCATGCCCGAAGTTCCTATCTGTCTTAGGTTTGTCTTAGTGTGTAGTGCAAACTGGGACTTGTGGTTAAACTCCGTTCTCTATAACCCTGAGCTGTGAGGGAAAAGAACCCTTGAATGCAGACTCGATAGTAGAGAAGAAGGAGCTTAACCAATACAGTGGTACCTTGGGTTACATATGCTTCAGGTTACATACGCTTCAGGTTACATACGCTTCAGGTTACATATGCTTCAGGTTACAGACTCCGCTAACCCAGAAATAGTACCTCATGTTAAGAACTTTGCTTCAGGTTGAGAACAGAAATTGTGCTCCAGCGGTGTGGCGGCAGCGGGAGGCCCCATTAGCTAAAGTGGTGCTTCAGGTTAAGAACACTTTCAGGTTAAGAACGGACCTCTGGGATGAATTAAGTTCTTAATCTGAGGTACCACTGTACTCACAATTCGGAAAGCATCCTTAGTCAAACCTTGGCTTAGCTCAGTGAGAGGCACCAGTATAAAGGACCAGGGAGGACCAAGGCAGCTAAGCCATAGTTTGGCCTACCTGTCATGCAAATATCTCTCCCTGCTTTCTGGGTTTTAGTCATTCATTTCATAAAATTTATGCACCCCTTGATTGTAAAAAACAACAACCCTCAAAGCAGTTTACAGAACTGGACCAATTGCAATAAATGGGATTTTTATTTCTTTGGAAATAATGAGCAATTGCAAGCTAAATCAGCTGGGGAGATGTCAAGAAATGTTTACATCACGAAACAGCAGCAAACTCTGTTCGCTATTAAATCTGTCAATCAAGCATACATCAATCCAAGGACTAATTTCAGAGACCATGTGTGAGTCAGATGCTTTGCATTATATAGAGAGATAGAAACAGACAAAGAGACAGATGGATGGATTCTCTTACTGTTTGCCAGTGTTGCTACCAGTCACAATGCTCTTGAAGTTGCAATCCATTCTAACAGTATCAAACCTTGCACAGCTTCAACTGAGAACTTTTGACTTGAGCATCCCCCAAGCTCATGTAAATGGCTGGAAGCCTTAATGGATTCCAAATCTTATTGAGGGAACTATTAACCATCTTTAAAATAGCTTTTTATGCCAGGTCTTCTTTGCAACTCAGTTTAGAAGCAGGTTGTTTTGTGTGCTAATAGGGGCAGCTCTCAGAAATCTGCTGCAGGCTTTTCCTGAGCAGAATGCAAGAGGACGTGGAACAAATAATAAACTCTGAATCCCAGCTATTCTGTACACTCACACGCAAATATCATAATTGTTTTCAACTAAAATAAAATAGAGGAATTCATGCCTGAAATGCTTCTCCTATTGTAAAACCTTAGCCTGGATTGCAGCACCTTTAGAGCACTATAATGTGAGTTTAGAAAACATTATATAATTGTCCTTCCTCCTGTCTCCAAATGCTTCTGTTTTCTATCATAAATTAGGCTATCTTCTCACTTAGCATGGTAAACTAAAAACATTAGCATGTTCACGTTTACCGATCATTTGTACAAAGCAGCCATTTATCTGGAATGCTCCCTACCACCACCATTTGACTAAAAACCCATTTTGCAGAACTCTTAAAAGGTAAGCTTTTTGTAGGAGAAGGCCAAGTCTAAACTGCACAGCATCAAAGTAAAGGTAAAGGGACCCCTGACCATTAGGCCCAGTCGTGGCCGACTTTGGGGTTGAGGTGCTCATCTTGCTTTACTGGCCAAGGGAGCCGGCGTACAGCTTCCGTGTCCTGTGGCCAGCATGACTGAGCCACTTCTGGCGAACCAGAGCAGCCCACGGAAACGCCGTTTACCTTCCCGCCAGAGTGGTACCTATTTATCTACTTGCACTTTGACATGCTTCCGAACTGCTAGGTTGGCAGGAGCTGGGACCGAGCAACGGGAGCTCACCCCGTCACGGGGATTTGAACCGCCAACCTTCTGATCAGCAAGTCCTAGGCTCTGCGGTTTAACCCACAGCACCACCCACGTCCCTAATAAATGCCCACTGCACCAAATTTATGGGCAAAAGTCATCTCATGGCCAGGGTAGCAAGCAGGAAGAGATAGTATCTGATCAATGACAGCCTTCTAGCCACATCCATATCAGGGTGGGAATAGGAAGCAATAGGGAGATATTATAAGGGAGAGAAGAGGAAAATACATGTCAGCTAGGGACACAAACTCAGGCATCAATCTGCCAACACCATAAAACATGGACCTAAGAGACTTGTCTACATCTGAGTATTATTTAGCTGTTAATCCACTTCCCTGCCTCCATTCAAATAAGAACAGAGTAGTTTTTACATACACACATCTTCTAAGCACTGCAAACTAGCAAGTCTCAAGTGCCATAATTTTTACTGCAAGACCAAACTTGGCGATTGACCCAAGGCTACTGTCTCACAATGGACAATCATATATTTCCCTTCTCTTCCTATACTGTAAACAAAAACAAGTTATTTGCACAGAGATTTCAGCATTTCAAACCATGTCAACGTCTGAATAAACAGTTCTGAATGTAGAAGAAAGTTGTGGATCTCAAACAAGTTAAAACCCATTTGTTATAGGGATCTAACTATAGTGAAAGTGAAGATCCACAAACTCCCCCTTTTGGATTACGGTAGATTTCAGAGATTTGAACTTTCTTGATACCCTGTTTGGTTTTGACAAACTTTGAATGTCTGATCTCAAACAAGGCATGGTTTCTCAAACGCTAAAAGATAAGATGAATAGCAAAAGAGCAACCTCCCTCTCATATGAGCAACATTGAAAGGGTTAATCAGGCGCTGATGAGGATGCCCTTGGCGCTTTTAAGTATTCTGTGAATGTTAATGAGTCAACAATGGTAAATTCAGGAAATGTCCAAGGCTGTAAAAATCTGAAAGTATAATTTGTATTGGGGATCATATGAATGCATTTAGGCAACAGGGCAATGCTCTAAAAAGAGACTGTGATGCCAATTTAAATCTCAAGGTACAACAATTGAGCTAGCAATTGCTGTGAAGTAGGTACACTGAGATGAACAAAGCTGACAAGATAAACACACCTCATCAGACCACAAATATTCATAAATCTCATTCTCATCTAAGTTTACTTACCCGTTAGAGATTCCATTTTGAGCACTATTTAAGGGAAAGGAAGAAAAAGGAAGAAAAATAATCATCCTACTCCTAGAGTTAATTTTTGTTTCCTCTCAATTACTGAATATTTGTATGCAAATACTATGCTCCAGAAACGTGTTCTACATTTTTAATGGCCCAAATCCCAGAATACAGTGAATTGACTTTAGATCCAAATGCATCAATAGATTGAAATTCCAAATTCAGTTGGCTTACAGTGCAATCCTGAACGTGTCTGCTCAGAAGAAAATCCCACTGAGTTAATGAGACTTATGACCAGGTTGGTGTGTACATTAGGGGTAGGGAACCGTTCTCAGAAATTGGGCTGCATTCCCTCATGCTCAACTTTCCAGGGGACTCCATACCTGTGGTGGATGTGGCCAATGGCAAAAGCGAGTGGAGCACCAAATAGGACGGGAGGGCAGAAAGAGGGACCTGAGGTTCCCCTCCCCTAGATACAGGTGATATTTAAATATCAGGTCAAGCGTGGTTGATCTGAGTGGTAGCCGAGAGGAGTGGCTTGTTTTATTCATTTGTTTATGCATGCACCAATTCCCAGTTGTAAATTATATTTCCGAAAACATTGATGTGCCAATTTCCATAAATCATCAGTCACTCTAAAATATATACATATGCATTTGCCCAGGTGAATTATGTTGTCAGAAGAAGAAATGAATATTATAAGTTTTCACTTCTAGTGTGATGCAAGTTCATATTGATGGATTTACTCTCTTAAGTACAGTTATTTCTAGTACTTGGGCAAACTTCCTAAAATGCTGCTTGTGTAAAGGGAAGAAATCTTTGGGATACATTGGAGTATGTTTCACAGGCCCGCATCAATACATATGCAGTCTTTTACTACATCATTCTGCACACTGACATTCTGATGGCTTTGATTTGCAATGTAAATTGATCTTCATCCATGCTCCATGGTTTTATAGAAGAGTAGGCAGCTAGCCGCAGAACCAGCCACTGAAATTCTGGAGCAATTTCTCAAATTGTCCTAATGATAAAAGTCAAAAGAGCTGAAGGAGAGCCCTGTGGGATTGGACTAAGGGTCCATCATAGTCCAACATCTTACTGCAATTGGCCTGCTGGATAAAGGGAGTCCCAGCTAAGCTAAAAAGCTCTATGTGTCTTTGTCTTTCTTTGTGTGTAAGATGCTCCAGTCTTGAACTGTGAGAGCATGGGCTACCTTTTTCTGTATCTTTTCCTATGCTATTATCTGGACTATTTTATGGATGGTGTATTAGATGTGCCTTTGATCTGATCCTACAGAAGCCTCCTTAAGGCCTTATACCACTACCAAAAAGGCCCTGCTTCTCATGGATGTCTACCCTACATTAACCAGGAGGCGGGACAGAGTAGAGTATGGATAAATTGCTCGACAGGGAACATACACTTGCAGCTTTGAGCATACATTTTAGATATTCCTCAGATCACAGCCTTGGCATGGATTAAAACACATCATATCTATTTGGCAAATACCTTAGTAGAATCTGTAGCAGCCTATCTAGATTGGAATAGGAGCTGCTTTTCTTAGTTCAGGCTTCAGGCTTGAGCCTTTGGTTTTTCTGCAGGAATATTTGCTATCAGACTTATTAAATTCTGCATGGGCATATCTATCAGTACCACATTGGTGGGGAGGGGAGTCTCCAGGTGCACAGAAACACTTTCATTGAGACTAGCATGTTCTGTATAGCAATCTTTCTCTATGAGTACTCTTAATCCTTAAGCTAACTGGAACCTTTGGGTTTCAAATCTGTTGCAAAAGACAGATATTGGTTGTGCTTGAGAGTGCCCCAGAAGAGGAATTGCTGATCAACATGGCTTAATAAACATAACTCTCTGTATCCCTTCTTTTTTATCTATTTAACTCTCTTTATCCCCTTTCCTATATTTGGGGCCATCCTGTTTTTCATTTTTACAGCACAGCCTTCAACTGTTTTAATAGTCATACTTGCTCTCCAGGAAAATTAGAGAATTGCGCATTCATCATCTAACAATTCCCAGGATTCTTTGATGGAAACCATGACAGTGAATCTGCTATAAAAGCCAATATAAATTGATAGTGCAGTTGTGCCCAATGACTTGGTCACTTAGGTCTCATATAACCCAAGAATGTTCAAATCAAATTTCACAGAACAGGGAGAGACTTGATGAAATACGTTCCCTTGTTTGTCTCCCAAACCACTTTCTGCTCAAGATAAGGTACTATATGTGGGATAAGAACAGCACTGGGCTTTTAAATGCATCCATCTCACAAGCAGTAATCAAATCACATAAGTTTTCATTTTATAAAAATCAGAAGGAAGAAAAATTGCAGTCCACTGCTTGCCCACTTGAAAGCTTCTCGTCGCAGAGGAAATTCAATCTGGTGCCTGTAGCTCTTAGCGCTCTTTGCTCAATTGTCAACACTACAAGAAACATCCCAGAGCATTAGCGCTCCCGAATCTAGTCCATGAGAAACTTTTGCATTTAATTTTCACTTCCAAGCAACTCGGTTCCAGACTTGCTGTGGTTTGGAATCTTTGCATGTGTAGCTTTGTAGCTTTGCACTTTTCAGAATGAACGATAGAACTGGCAGACAGAGAAAACAATGCCAAGTTTTGCTATGAAGTTCCTGGCACTAGCTGCTGGTCTTCAGAGCCTGCCCGGCTTTTGTTGCTGACAAGCCTACTGTATATTTTCTGCTCTCGAAAGCTGCTAAAAAAATCTTCCAAGTGGATGAGAGAATGGACCGTTTTTGTTTCAAAGAAAGCAAAAGATGTTAAAGGGCACCATGCTCCCATTAGAAAGCAATTATAGGGGAAAGTTGTGCGGTTGGTGGGGGGAAGGTAGATTGAAAACAAATGGAACAACAAGTGGAAATTATTCCAGTGATGGGAAGCTTATTTAGCACTATGTTGTATACAACCAATGAGTTATATTGCTTATCTTACAGATCTGCTTGATCTGTAAGAACAATGGTGATGCTCAGCTTCAGCTAAGAGGTATGGGGAAGTTCTTCTGCAATATTTTGTTATGGGAATAGGATTGGCCAGTGTTCTAGAAAAGAACACAGTGCTGCCATTTTCTTGAGAAACTAGCAATAGGTCTGCCACTCTGACTGCAAAAGGGGGGGGTGTCAGCTGGATGGCCAGGAACAAGCACTGAAAATAATTCCTTTTGATTACTGATTCATCAGGAAAGGAGTTGATTGAAAATCCTACAGCAAAACAGCTGATGCCTGTCATAGCAACAATAATGGCAGACCATAGGATGACTGTAATCAAGCTTGTACAACACAAGTGCTTTTCATGTCTACAATGAATGACTGCCAAATATTTCTCTCACTCTGTGGTATAAAAGTATACTCCATCTTCTGATAAATAGCAGACCCTCCTACCATAAGTGACCCTTAGGCTGTTCCTGTACAGTGGTACCTCGGGCTATAGACCCTTCAGGTTACATACGCTTCAGCTTACAGACTCCGCTAACCCAGAAATAGTACCTCGGGTTAAGAACTTTGCTTCAGGATGAGAACAGAAATCGCGTGGCAGCGGCGGGAGGCCCCATTAGCTAAAGTGGTCCCTCAGGTTAATAACAGTTTCAGGTTAAGAACAGACCTCCGGAATGAATTAAGTTCTTAACCTGAGGTACCACTGTATAGCTTCTGTTTGTGGCATTCCAGCATGCAAGGAGAGTTTTTGAGGTACTTACACCTTGAAAAGGGCAAATGATATCAGTGATATCACTCTGGGATGGCTCTGAACTGCAGAACAGGATTGCCCTTTTTCTCCACTACAGCAGGGCCAAAATCACAAGATAATTGTAAGTCCACATGATGTCTCTGAAGCCCCACCTGCCACCAAGAGGCCCCATTGTAGCAACAGTCTGCTTTCATTCAAGACAGGTAGGACCACAGTTATCACATACTGTGGGAGGATTTTTTATATATATATTGTAAATGCCTTTCAGAAATATTAATTTACTGCCTCAGTACTTCCATTATCTTCCAAACATTATCTCTTTGCTTTACTATTTGAATACCAATTGTCATTCATGTTAGAGAATTTTCATTTTTATAAGAGAGTTTTTGTCACAGTTCTTCCTTTACACTGAGAATAAAGCCAGAACAAGAGACAACCACTGGATTTGCATGCTATATATATAACCACAATGCAGGGCAACGTGCTGCTATATTTGCATTGGTAAACTAGTGTGTCATAGAATCATAGAACTGTGGGGCTAGAAGGGACCCCATGGGTCATAAAGTCCAATCTCTTATAATGCAGGAATCTCAACTAAAGCATTTCTGACAGATGGCCATCCAACCTCTGCTTAAAAATCTCCAGCGCGGGACAGCTAAGTAATAGTCTTTGCAGCTAAACAGAATTTCTGCAGAAATTTGTGATTAAAAAAATAATAATCCTCCTGAAAATTCTTCAGAATTTTAGTGCAAATTTATCCTAACAAACATATTTTAATGCAGTTTTGACTAACTTACACAGTCAGTTTCTCCTGTGCACATTTCCCCCTAACATGCAGATTTTTGTAAGCATTGTTTGGTCAGAGAACTGCATTACAAAACTCAGATTTGTTACAGGCAGATTTTGGTAGACGGTTGTGTTTCGGTTCTCTCATTGTTTCAGAAAGGGCACATTTGAAAACTTCAGCCTTAAATGCAAACAGAATCACATCCCAACTGCGGAGTAATAGGTGTTCTATCAATAGCTTTTTAAAAAATAATAATAAGAGGGGTCGGGGGAGAGAATCTGAGAGTCCAATATAAAGAGCAAGCCTAGGTTGCCAAAACAATTTTCTCTTGGTTGGCTGTTTTTCAATACAGGAGCTATATTAAAGCATTTTGCTTTCTTTGGGCAGCGGTTGCTGCAAAATACTTGTTTTTAAGCCTTTAATCATTTTGAATGATCTCACAGAGAACAGGCTTCAAAAATGGCTCAGTTCAGACTGTTATGCCTTATATGCCACAAGGTAATTAATGTAATGACCGGGCCTCATAAATCCTTTTATCATGATTTGCCCACTCTGCTTGTTATGGCCACGTTCCAATGTACTTTTGAAGTCACTTGGTCTGCAGTGTGCTGTTCTCACCTAGAGACTGTGCTCAGAGACCCTGAGCCAGAGATGCATGGATACAGCAGCAACAGCAGCAGCAGACTGCATAACCACAGCTGGCGTGAAGTGTATCTACTGTTGCCTGGCCATCAAATGATCAAATCTGATAGCTCTGATCAGCTGTTGGGTCAGAGATGGGGAACCTCAGGTTCAGGGGGCAAATGTGGCCCTCTATATGTCTTTGTCTGGCCCTCAGAAGTCTCCTCAGGTCACACACCTCTTCAGCCCTGCTTTTGTCTCATCTTGAATAATTTGTGTACATTCTTTAACCATGGTTAGTAGCCACTGGCAGCCTTGTTGTTGTTGTTGTTGTTTAGTTATGTCTGACTCTTCATGACTCCATGGACCAGAGCACGCCAGGCACTTCTGTCTTCCACTGCCTCCCGCAGTTTAGTCAAACTCATGTTTGTAGCTTCGAGAAGACTGTCTAACCATCTCGTCCTCTGTCGTCCCCTTCTCCTTGTGCCCTCAATCTTTCCCAACATAAGGGTCTTTTCCAGGGAGTCTTCTCTTCTCATGAGGTGGCCAAGGTATTGGAGCCTCAGCTTCAGGATCTGTCCTTCCAGTGAGCACTCAGGGCTGATTTCCTTCAGAATGGCTAGGTTTGATCTTCTTGCAGTCCATGGGACTCTCAAGAGTTTCCTCCAGCGCCATAATTCAAAAGCATCAATTCTTCAGTGATCACTGGCAGCCTTATCCTCCCCAAAATTGGTGTAATCTTCTTTGTTACATGTTACCAATATCGAGTTAATAGAATCATAGGGTTGTAAAGTTGGAAGGAACTATGAGGGTTATATAGTTCAACCCCCTGCAATGCAGACGTTTCTTGCCCAATGTGGACCTCGAACCCACAGCCCTGAGATTAAGTGTCTCATGCTCTGCTGACTGAGCTATCGATGGATAATAACTAATTTCTTTCTCCCTCTATCTCTTTGGCTTATTTGATCCAAGTACAGTATTATATAATCTTCACTTACATTCCTTTCCTTTGAATTCCCCAGATCAGAATTTTGATTGCAACAGTTGATCTGACCTTTTTTAAAACATGAGACATTTATTGCAACATGTTATACTGCTGACAGCAGAAAACGGAACTTAAACTTTGCTTTTTAAAAAATTACCTCCCACAAGAAACTACCCCCTGCACAGTCTAATCTACTATTAAATGTAATTTATACATGAAACTATTCAAGTGTCTGATGTTCATAAGAAATATTATCCTTGATGCTTAAAAATCTGTAGGTCAAGTGTAGTGAGACCTCACAGATGTCAGTCTTTTCTGTCTGACTTAAAATGCCAACGCAAATCATGTAATAATTATAATAAAATTCTTCTTGACACACTAAGCTGGAATTTTAAGCTTTCATTATTTTTTTAATTTTAAAATGAACTTCAGACAAAGCTTTAAAATGGATGGCCATTCTTGAGCTGATATGCTTGCAAACTCAAAGTTAGAATTTGGTAAGGTAGGCGAGGAACCCTCCAGAGGAATTTGATGTGTTTTAACAAAAATATTTTTATAGCCCTTGGAATTCCTCAAATTTTCATCTAAACAGAACCGCCAAATCCACCTCTGGTACCAATTAACTTCTGGGTGATCTCCTCACAGAATTGTTTTCATTTGGGCACCTCAGAGGGAGAGAGAGGATGTTGTGCTGTGTGAAGTTGCACTGCCAAGAAATATATCCTCAATGAATATTGTTCTCTCATACAAGATGATTTCTCTGCCTTATCATCTGTTGCAGCAGAGATTTGGATTTAGTTAAACCTGTTGTGTGATTGAATCTTTCTAGAACAGGAACAGGGAACTTGTGGCCCTCCAGACATTGTTGAAGTCCAAGTCCCATCTGGAATGGAAGTTGTAGTCCAAAAACATATAGACAGCTCCATCCCTTTTCTAGAAATGCTGGCCAAGGTGGCAGAGTTCAGGTTCAGATATGTGCTTCAGAGATTTGTAAAGATCGTATCAAAGAAGGGGAGAGCTTTACAAACCCTCAAATTATTATTTGGCTCAGATTAACATCATTGATAAATCTGTGAATTTCATTTTCTCTGTTTCTTCTTTTTCTGCTCTGAAGTTCAGTTCACTGCATCTTCACATCGGTTTGTGAATTATTATTATTTTAATCATGAGAATTCATAAGCATTTTAGTGCAAATTTCTCCGAACACCCCCCTCCCATTTTCACTAATATGTACATTTCCAGTCACACTTTAGTTGTTGTTTTTTTACGTATTACTTGGCTAGAAAACTGCGCTGCAAAATTCAGATAAGTATGCATTTCAAAGGATTGCTGTTGTTTTGGAGATTACAGTGGTACCTCTGCTTAAGAACTTAGTTTGTTCTGGAGGTCCGTTCTTAACCCAAAACTGTTCTTAACCTGAGGTACCACTTTAGCTAATGGGTCCTCGCACCGCTGGCAGGCAATTTCTGTTCTCATCCTGAGGTAAAGTTCTTAACCCGAGGTACTACTTCCAAGTTAGCGGAGTCTGTAACCCGAAGTGTTTGTAACCCGAGGTACCACTGTACACATTACATATGGCCACCTCTTAAATACAAATTGAATCGAATTTCTTACCTATCACTGTTCTTAGTTTACCACCCCCCCTCCCTGCTACTCCACTAGAAAGCTTTCCCTACCAACCAGCCACTCCCCAAACTGTCTCCCTCTTCACTATGAATACTTACTGGCCAGCAGCAATGGTGGGAAGGGAAAGGGAAAGACCTCACTCGCTCTCTTATTGGCCTCCCTCATTTCCAATCCAAACTGATGTGAGTGGCAACAGGAGGGAAGTTTTCCCATCTCTGATACTGTCTTTCCCCCCACCCCCATGTTTGAGGCTGTTGACATACTTAACAACTGGCATTTATTTTCAGATTTGCTTTCTGTTACCTAACTAAAAAGTAAAGCTGGCATCCAATTAATGTGCCCTGTTAGTTGCAAGGGCTTTCCTATTGCATACTGTTACTTTCCAACCCCACATCCTCCCCAAATCTGCTTGGGATGTGAGTGTGTTGAAGAATCCCCCAAAACAAATATAAAGAGTGGGGGGAGAGGGGGGAGTCCCATTGTGCAAATGGAATTCTTGTGCGGGAGAAAAGCTTATTTAGCGCTATGTTGGATGCAACTAATGATTTATATTGCTTAATTCATGATCTGTAAGAATTATAGCACAGAACACTGGGGATGCTCAGCTTCAGCTAATAGGCATATTACCATTACAATGGAATTTGCAGTTACATTCAGTTTGCAAACTGCATTTTGCTGCATTATCTTGAATTGTTTGAAGCACATTGTATCTTTGTTTTGGTGTACTTCAAGAACCAAGCATCACAGATAAGGAGGGTTGTGGGGTACATGTTCATATATCCTTCTCCAGGCTTCTTTCAGTCACTGAAAGTTAGATTATAATTGGAGCGGGGGAAGATCCTATGCAAACAAACAGCTTCATCTTATGCATCTATTTGTCTTGACACAGAGGCTTCGAATAAGCCTATTTTCACCATTATGAAACAGCAAGGATGCTTCAGGAAACACACTAGTTTACATTCAAGGGAAATAGCAGGAGGAAAAACAGTTATTTGGAAAATGGACCAAATTTATTTCCAAGAGCTTGCCTCCAAAACAAGGGCCCCTTCTGTAACTTTCAGTCATTATGCCCGCTGCTTCAGACATTTTCTTGCTGAATAAATGGAGATTTTCAAGCAGCTATGTCCTTAGTTAAATATCATTTGATTATCCAGTCAAATTAAACAGAGTATCTCCAACTGAAGGCACACACAACAGCCATGGCAGTAACGGCAGCTGTACATTTCAGCCTGAGGCAATTTAGGACTATAAGAATTTCCTGGCTTGATCAGGTCTAGCATTCTGCCTCTAGAATTGCGGTGGGGAACTTCTGGTCGTGGCTCCCAGGACTCTTCTCAGGTCCCATTCCTCTATGGTCCTCCTTGGCTATCTCCTCAAGAGCTTCTTTGTGACTGGAATTATTTGGGTTTTAAAAAAATTCGTGAGAGACAAACTGAAACTGACATTCACCTTACTCCAGGGTGCCCCTGTAATTTACAAGACAGTTGTCTACATTTGGTGGATGTTGGAGAGAGACTAGAAGTGTTTAGCTACTTCTTCTTCCTTTTAACTCTTTTGAGTTTTAAGTGCCAGCTGAAAACACTGCTCTTTGCTCAGGCATTTGATAGACATTAATGCCTAAGCCTTACTGCTAATTATTATGGATTGACATGTTTTTATTTCATTAGATGTACAGTAATTAAACTTTTATGCACACTGTTTTGAGATTGCTGCTGCAATGAAGAGTAATGACTTTTTTAAATTAAAGAAAATATATAAAAGATCGAATCAAAATAGCACCCACCTCTCACATCAATGGGAACATTATAAGGAGCGCCATTAATGACCATTTAAATAATCGTGCTTGGTCAGAGTAGGAATATTAATTGCTAAACCTCTTTGGTTTATCAATGAATCATTTCCTCTTGCAGCTTCCTTTCTTGTGAAGCCCCTGCAGAGGAACAGAACCCCAGAATTCTAAAAGGCTATAAAAGAGGGAAATAGTGATTTTGGAAGACATGGTATGAGGAACATATATTGGAATCCTGATTAGCCCTTCACAGGGGAATGTTAAGCTTTTGAATGGTAAGTGTGCTGGATTCTGATACATGGAGATAAAACTGCTGGAATTATATGCAGAAAGGCTGGTTCAACTGAAGTCACATTCTGCAAATGTGATAATGGTTGCTTTATCTGTTGTGTGTTGTGTGTGTTGAACTAGTGTCAGATCTCATCAAAGGCCAGGCTCCAGGACCAAGTGGAGGTGGCTGTCCATCTAAGTGGACCAGAAGCAGGTGTGTGGTCCAAAGCTGGCAAGTTCCAAAGCATCAAACAAGCATCAGAGGGGCAGGAGGTGAATGTGTAGTCAAAGCCAGGCAAGATCCTGATCCAAGGCAACCATCACAAAAAGGGGAAAGGAACATAGATTGTCCCCTTGCACCGAGTACAAGTTGCTTGGACCAAGGTGCAAGCTTTGGGGCTGTAGATTTATGGTGGGCAGGTATGGAGCCTTAGGGTCAGCTGACAATGCTCAGTCAGGCTGGTAATGCTGTCTAGATCCGGGTTGTGAAATGTGCAGCCCTCCAGATGCTGGCAATTCTGGTTGGGGCTGATGGCAGCCACAGTTTCCCCATCTATGGTCCAGATGATATCCCCCACAAACTGCAAACTTTGGCCTGTCAGGCTTGTAGTGAAACCAGAGCTCTAGTAGCACAGGAAGCAACATACCAACACCTGATTAATGGAAGTCCCATTTGACTCTCTCTCTCACACACACACACAGACACCAGCACTACTTCAAACTACTTACAGTTTCATGTTTGCTTTCACGGCTACCATTTCCAGGCAACTTGCTGAGAATATGTTTTCATTGTTTTTGGTGTTATTTAGCACCCTTTCGTTCACTTTGTTCTTGTTGCTTCTCGGCACCATTTTCTTTTTTCTTTGCTGTCACTGCAAAGAAGAACTCTCAGTTGTTCTTACTGCCATTTGACTTCTGAACCATATGATTTTGTTAACGGCCTCACAACGCTACATTTGCTACGATGTCACAGGTGCCCATAAAAAAAATCTGTGCTATGGCCATTAAACAGATGATGTCAATGGCGATCACTTAATAAAGGGGTTAGAAAGAGCAGGCCTCCAGTCAGTAACATCCACGCTTCTTCCCTTCTCAAAACCAAAGTGATCATTCTGTTCTGACCACACCAAATATTTGTTAGACATAGGTGGGCAAATGCCTGCCCGAATCTCACTCAAAACCCACTGCCATTACTTGGGCTGTGCACTCTTCCATCATGGATCTCTGTATGTGTAGCTTCGGTTGTGGTGAGGGAGACCCCTGACCATTAGGTCCAGTCGTGGACGACTCTGGGGTTGTAGCGCTCATCTCGCTTTACTGGCCGAAGGAGCCGGCGTACAGCTTCCGGGTCATGTGGCCAGCATGACTAAGCCACTTCTGGCGAACCAGAGCAGAGCACAGAAATACCGTTTACCTTCCTGCTGGAGCGGTACCTATTTATCTACTTGCACTTTGACGTGCTTTCGAACTGCTAGGTTGGCAGGAGCAGGGACTGAGCAACAGGAGCTCATCCAACCGCAGGGATTTGAACCGCCGACCTTCTGATCGGCAAGCCCTAGGCTCTGTGGTTTAACCCACAGCGCCACCTGTATTAGCCCTCACCAACCCAGACAAAATGCATGCATAAATTTGTACCCATGTGCATATTGTGCTCTATGGATTTTTTGCATGAGCTACATAAAACAAAGGAGTCCTTGTAAATCAATAAGCTACTTCAAACTTTGCTATTTTCATCAAGTGAATGTTGGCAGAGTTAATGCTGTTAAAATGAGTTTCAGATATATTACATACACAGATATCGATAGACCATACAAATTGCCAGTAACCATTTAGAAGGATCCATATGATTTATAAAGCAGATATATATATGTATATATATATATACATATATATATATACACATATATATATATATGTATATGTATATATATATATATATATGCTTTCGTAGATTTTCACGGGTACAGGAATGCAGGTTTTGGTGTCTTCGGGTATCTTCCCGTGTAAGAGTTGGGGTGTCTAGGCGACGTTTCGACGAGGTCTCACTCGTCATCTTCAGGCTGGTGCTTTCGGCTTCTTGTTACTAGAACAGAGCAGGATCTCAGTGTTTGAGTTCCTATAAATACTGTTGAGGGGTGTGGTGTATAGCCTCCAACGTTCTGGGCAGAGAGGAAGTTCCCAGGTTATTGTGCCTTTTCTTCTTTTGTTCATTAATTACTTGAGGGATATCTTGAGTGATTACTTGAGTGATATTCTGAGTACCACTTAGGAGGGTCATTAGGTGTGGATTAGTTGCTAAAGCTTTCGTGTCTTGACCTCTTGAGCTAGTGAAGAGTTTTTCTGAGAAGATGGCTGTACTGCACTTAGTTGTGCTCTGGCTTGGCTTCGTGTATAGGGGCGAGCTGTGGTTTTGTGCCCTGTGCCAGCCAGATCTGTGTAGGGATTGCAGGGGGGTGCAGCATCCGGAGGTGCCACTATGGTTTGGCTACTGGATGGTGTCTGTAATTTATCTGTGGAGAGGGTCTGGGTTTGGGTCTGGTGTGGTTGATTGGAGATGGCGTTCTGTGTGCCTCTGGTTCTGGTGTCGGTTTTTGTGGGGAGGGCTAATTTCCAGATGTCTGGCAGGCGGGACGTGTCGTCACGCTTGTTCATGTTGTGAGGGTGTTTCTCTATCTCGATGGCTTCCATGATTATTCTCTTGTGGTGATGTTCCATGTTAAAGAGCAATTTGGAATCTGCAAAATTAATTTCGTGTCCTGTTTCTTTCATGTGTTGGTAAAGAGAGGAAGTTTTTTCTTCTTTTTTGACGGCATTCTTGTGTTCTGCGATACGTGCATTTATTCGTCTGTTTGTTTGTCCAATGTACGTGGCTGGGCAGACTTTGCAGGGTATTTCATAGACCCCTTGGTTTTCTAACTGGATTTTATCTTTTGGGTTTCTGAGGATATTGGCTATTTTTTGGTTGGTGCAAAAGGCTGTTTTGATATTGTGTTTATGGAGGATTTTGCTAATTTTATCTGTAGTGCCCTTGATATAAGGAAGGAGGGCCATGCCATTGTTTTCTTCTGTGTCTTGTTTTTTGTGGGGTGTTTCTTTTTGGATTAGCTTCGTAACCCTGTTTTGCTGGTATCCGTTGGCGATTAACACATTTGAGAGATTCTGTAACTCAGTTGTCAAGTGGTCTTTGTCAGCCAGGCGTTTGGTTCTGGAGATGAGAGTCTTGGCTACGGAGTTTATTTGTGCAGGGTGGTGGTGTGATTGTGCATGTAAGTAGCGGTTGGTGTGTGTTTTTTTCCGGTAGATAGTGTGTCCTAGGGAGCCATCAGGTTTTTTGTAGATTAGGACGTCAAGGAAGGGAAGTTGGTTGTTGGCTTCTATTTCCATAGTGAATTGTATTTTGGGGTGTAGGCTGTTGAGATGTGTGAGGAAGCTATCTAGTTTTTCCTTCCCGTGTGGCCAAATTACAAAGGTGTCGTCAACATATCTGAGCCAAAGTTTGGGTTTGTGTTCTGACTTGTCTAAAGCATTGGTTTCAAAGTGTTCCATGTACAGATTTGCGATGACCGGTGAGAGGGGTGATCCCATAGGTGCTCCTTCTATCTGTTTGTATCTTTGTCCATTGTGGATGAAGTACGTGTTGGTTAGGCAGTGGTTGGTCAGGTCCAGGATGTATTCGGGGGGATTGTATTTGTTTTGAATGGCTGTCAAGGCTTCATTAATGGGCACTTGTGTGAAGAGAGATACAACATCGAAGCTCACAAGTAGGTCATCGGGATGTAGGTTTTGCTTCTTTATTGTTTCTATGAACTGGAAGGAGTTTGTAACGTGTGAAGCGATAGATTCTGCATAGGGCTGAAGTTGCTTAGCGAGAAATTTAGCGAGATTTTGTAGAGGTGAGCCTATGGAGCTGACTATTGGTCTGAGTGGTGTTCCTTCTTTGTGTATCTTGGGGAGACCGTAGAGTTTGGGGCATCTGGATGATTTTTCTCTGGGGATGATTCTTAGCTGGATTTCTTCACTGATGATTTCCACACCTAATGACCCTCCTAAGTGGTACTCAGAATATCACTCAAGTAATCACTCAAGATATCCCTCAAGTAATTAATGAACAAAAGAAGAAAAGGCACAATAACCTGGGAACTTCCTCTCTGCCCAGAACGTTGGAGGCTATACACCACACCCCTCAACAGTATTTATAGGAACTCAAACACTGAGATCCTGCTCTGTTCTAGTAACAAGAAGCCGAAAGCACCAGCCTGAAGATGACGAGTGAGACCTCGTCGAAACGTCGCCTAGACACCCCAACTCTTACACGGGAAGATACCCGAAGACACCAAAACCTGCATATATATATATATATATATATATATATATATATATATATATATGTGTGTGTGTGTGTGTGTGTGTGTGTGTGTGTGTGTGTGTATACACACACACATATACACATACACACACACACACACACACACACACACACGCTGTTAATTCCACTCCCATGGCAAGTAGGAAAATTTGTTAACTGTTAAAAATGCTGGAATCCATCACATGCCAATCAGCCAGGCATATTAGTATGTGTCTTCCCACCATAATGAAGTTCTTTGGGTGTCTTATTTGACAGCTGCTTTGTCCTGATGAGTTCCAGGGGGAAATCTGAGTAACTGTCAAGTAAAGTGCATTTTCCCTGAGTTTAACTGAAGTAGGATGACACAAATTGAGTTTTAACATTGTGGAATATAATAAGGCAACACAGAAGCCATGCTTGGAATGATCATCATGCCTGCTTTCAAAAATTATGTTTATTGAATGACACACATTTGAATGAGAAATTAATTTTCCAGTTGACTTGTTTCTTTCTCATCTTTTGAGCAAAAACAAAACAAAACCCAACAATCCCCAATATATTTGGTGTGGTGGTAAGACAGAAATAAAAAGTCACACACATTTTGGGATATGTACCATGTATATTGTTATGCCAGACTATTTCATCTATAGTGATGAGGGAGGACATTTCTAGGATAACTACAAGGGATGTCAAAGGGAAATAGCTTCCATTTTCGTGAAAAGTATGTTGGTAGATGACTTACGTAGGTTACAATGAGAAACTAATGCATGTATTCAGCATGCCTCTTGAACTTGTCAGACTAGCGTTTACCAGACTATTAAGCCCTCAGTAAAAAAAGAAAATATTCAGCACTTGTTTTATATAACTGTCTGTGTCTCATCCAGAAATCAATGTGGGGTTTGTTTTTAAAAAAGGAAATGAACTAATAGTGATCTTATGGCCAGTAAGTATCAATGGGTTGGATTTGCTTTCCACAACCAAAAGAGTTCCTTTCATCTGCAAAAGGCTTCTACAGTAAAGGAACCCCACTGGCAGAACTGGGGAGTAGGCTAGTTCCATTTATTCCCCTGCCCCTTGCGGCCCTCTATTACCTCACTGAAATAAATCTGCTTCTGAAGGCTGAGGGACACTCCAGAACAATGGGAGGTGGTGCTGGGGGGCAGGAGTGGCATACGGAAATAAAAATCAGTGAAAATGCTTCTTGTCTCTCTATCCACCAGCATCCCAAGCAGAACTCCATTCAAATGATGCTGCAAACCAGTAAGTTTTGGTTCTTACATGGAACAAGTAAAACCTCCCACATTTAAAAAATAACATATTATGGAGGTTGTCAGTTCCAGCAAGCTATTTTTAATGGACAGGAAGAGGTGATAACTTGCTATCTCAACCAATCAGAGAAAGAAATGCAAGGAACAAGTTCAAAAACTGAATGGAGACCCAAGCCAGCATGGTGTCTTGCAGATATTTCAGACTACAACTTCCATCACCCATGAGAACTGGTGGCTGGAGCTGATGGAGGGTGTAAACCAAAACATCTGGTCAGCACCATGCCGGCTACCCCTCCCATAATCAAGGGACTTAACAGACAGTAATCTACTTGATTTCTTCGAGCAGCCATTGTGTGTGTGTTTGTCACAGCATGATAGTAAAAGATACCAAAGCATAGACAATTCATAATTTCTCTGTTGAGGTAGTATCTCTTTTATAAAATGATTTAATAACCAACAGATTGCAGTAGAATCCTTATTAAAAGAAATTACGTTTGCTAGTTCTTTACTCTTCATACACAGAGCTTTTCATCTCAGGGTGCCACATGTTGTGTACTTTGGATTTCTCCCTAGGTAAAGGTAAATGGCCCCTGGATGGTTAAGTCCTGTCAAAGGTGACTGTGGGTTTCCACCGCTCATCTCGCTTTCAGGTCGAGGGAGCCGGCATTTGTCCGCAGACAGCTTTCTGGGTCATGTGGCCAGCATGACTAAACTGCTTCTGGTGCAACAGAACACTGTGATGGAAACCAGAGCGCACGGAAACGCCATTTACCTTCCCACCGCAGTGGTAGCTATTTATCTGCTTGCACTGGCATGCTTTCGAACTGCTATGTTGGCAGGAGCTGGGACAGAGCTCACCTCGTCATGCAGATTCGAAGTTCCGACCTTGCGATTGGCAAGCCCAAGAGGCTCAGCGGTTTGGACCACAGCGCCACCTGCGTTCCCTCAATTTCTCCTTATCATACAGCTGTTAAAAGCCTCTGGGCACAGTCCAAAGGAGGACTAGGTGTATGTAGGACAAAACTACACATGATGGATACTATTTTATTGTAGTATTACAAAAAAGAACAGCAGCTTATCTCAGGATTGGCAGCTTACTCCTTCTTTGAATTGTGGCAGTTAGAAAAGGAGATGGCAAGCTTTTCCAAATATTGGGAAGTACCGTATTTTTTGCTCCATAAGACTCACTTTTTCCTTCCTAAAAAGTAAGGAGAAATGTGTGTGCGTCTTATGGAGCGAATGCAGGCTGCGCAGCTATCCCAGAAGCCAGAACAGCAAGAGGGATTGCTGCTTTCACTGTGCAGTGATCCCTCTTGCTGTTCTGGCTTATGAGATTTAGATTTATTTTTTCTTGTTTTCTTCCTCCAAAAACTTGGTGCGTCTTGTGGTCTGGTGCATCTTATAGAGCGAAAAATACGGTATTTACAAGAAGATGTTTTTTTATTCCAGGTGCACTCATTCTCTCTATAGCTGCCCTGGTTCTATATTTGCAATCACATTACCCATAAGATTGCACTCAGATAGTGGGAAATGATTCTGCCCTACTGCTGTTCTTCAACAGCACTGATTAGCAACACCAAAAGCAAGTATGTACATATCCTTGACTACTACCAAAAATACTGAAATCACTGTATCCCCCACATAGGTAAACAGTTCTGAAATTTACCTAACAGACTAATTTATCCTCATTTAATTTATATAAACCCGTCTAAGTGTTGAATGATAATTCCCATGAAAATACTTAGTTGCAGATAACCATGAGCCAGATTAAAAGGGATTATTGTTTCCACTCCAAATCTTCCTTTGGATGTGTTTATTTTAAAACACAGACAATGATGTATCATTCATTATGCAGTTTGCCTATTTACTTATCTACTAAAGCAAACACTGGCAGAATATCAGGTGCTTTCATACAATTAGAGAATATATCAACAGGCAAATTGACAACCAAAAGAAAAACTACTGAACATAGCAAGTGGGGTTTTCATCTGTGAGTACATGCAGACCATAGCAAACATAATTTTAGGATAAAAATATAGTCCCTTGTGAATACTCATATCTCAAAAAGCATTTATTTGGATATTAATTAGGGCTGAGCTAAAAAGGGACACCACTTTCACAAGGATCATTATCGGAATTGAAAGAAGTCTCCCTCTTTCTGCAGTTTCTGGTGAATCATTGCTAAGGGGCTATAAAAGTGTTCATTTTCAAAGAATCACAGAGTTGGACAGGACAGCAAAGGTCCAACCATCTGCTGATGCAGGACGTATGTTCAAATTTCATTGTTAAAACCACTGCTTAAAAACTTACAATGGAGCCAAGTGTACCATTTTCTGAGGAAGTCTGTTCCAGTATCCAAACAACTCATACTAACAGAGACTCTGGTTTTTGTTTTTGTTTTTAAAAAAATGTTTAGTAACAATATCCTCTCTTCATTTGAACCTACTGGTTTGGGGTTCTACATTCTTGGGCAATAATTGTCTTTATTTAACAGTCTTTATTTAATACTATTATTTGTTACAACAAATAGTCAAATCTGATTAACTACCTGGTATTCTGATGTCATTGTGCCCATTGTGTGGTCTCAAGTAAGAATGAAACTGGGGGGAACTCAAGTGGTTTATGTGCATGGAGAATAAGATCCACTCATGCAATGGCACTTTCCCCCTTCTACTCCTCCTGTTCACCCCTTAAAACTGTTCTGGGGGGTTCCCCTAACTCTCCAGAACAGATTTAGAAGGCATGGGAGGAAGGAGGGGTTGGAATCTCATTGCATGAGCTGACATTGTTCTTCACATGAAACAACTCTGTTGAATCCTACCAGGAGTTGTTTCCTTAAAATGTCCACTGAAGTGGGAGCAAAGCAAAGGACCTCTGAGGAGTATCAGGCAAGCTTCTCATAATAATAATAATAATAATAATAATAATAATAATAATAATAATAATAGGGTTAAAGATCTGGGAGGACTCATCCTCAGCAAAATCACTACTTTCGAGCTGAAAAATGAACCTAAAGAAATTTGGTTCCACCATAAGACCATTTGTGCATCTTAAATCACAATATTCTGCTCTATAAGCTGGTCAAAGAACATAAGCCCACAGTGACGTCAATTAAGGATGGAAGCACATTATCTAAAGGGTCATATGGTGAATTTTTTCCTCTGCTATACAATTTTAGACTGCAGGGGGGTTCACATCTGAATGCTTCTTCATATATAAAACTAATAAGTAAGGATCTAACTCTTCACTTTTTCTCTTGACACACTAGCTTCTATTCTGTATGGCATTCACACAATTCTTCCACCTTTAATCTAAAATGGTATAGCCCATCAAAATGTGCATTATGAGATGTTTTTGATTTTGTGTCTCAGCTGTTTAGCTGCCAGTTATTAAATACAGCTGTGGCCCAGAGCATCCTGTGCATTAGATATGAGCACATATCTCTCTTGCATTCACAATGGTCCCTGTCAATATTTCAGCAGAGGTAGGCAATTCACACACACACACACACACACACAAAAATAATGTGCACAGAAATTGGTTCTCTCAACTGAAATGAATGTGGGCATCATTTCCAAGTGGAGAAATTCTATATAGGCATCAGATGAATTCCCATGTTCATAACAGAAAGCTGGGCAGGAGTAGCAGCATGAATGACTCCACTCCCCCCGCCCCCCAAATAAAAGCTTTTTGTTTTCATACAGCCTTGTAAAAATGCAACAGAGGTTGGAAAAGAACTAAAAATGTCTTTTGGTCTTCAGTATATATAATCAATATATACACCCTTAGGTCCAACCCAATACAACGTGAGCAACAAGGAGATAGCACATTCCAATGATGCAGCTCATAATCATCATGGGAAAACCCAACCTGAAACAACAAGAAAAGATAATTGAAGAAACATCACTTTCTTGCTGAAATTCTAAATTAATTAATCAGCCACAAATACACATAGTAACTTTCAGACCCAAAGTATTATTAATCACATAATATCCATTGTTAACCAGAGTAAACTCATTGAAATCAATGTAGTAGCTAAAATCCATTGGTTTCAACTGGTTTACTCTGGGTTTGACTCGATGAGGTATCACCTATATTTTCCGAAAATGCTGAATAAGAAGGCAATGCACATTTCACATTAAATCTAAAGAGGAGGAGGATACATGACTTCTTCACAGAGTTTTACAGATGCAAAAGTCATTCATACATCTACAGTCCATCAAATCTCTCTCAAAACTACAAGTGAGCAAAATGTAGCCATTGAAAACAATGTCCTGGGAATCAGACTCATCTAAAGTACCACTGATTTCAAGGGGCTTAGCCTTAGCAAACTTGTGCTGGATTGTGGCAGTAATTTGGAACGCAGTAACTCGGGGATTTCATTTAGATGTCACCAAGGCATGTACTAGGTTTACCAGTGTTCCTCAACAGAAGGATTCTAGAACTGCCAAACTGTCTCTTTGGTTTTGCCAGTTTATGCAGAAAAGGCAAAAAAACCTAAAAAAATGGAATTAGCCATCAGCATTATAGTACACAAATTATTATACATTCTTGAAATTTGTAGGTCTCTACAATGTCAAGCAGACATAAAGCACTCATTTCCATTAAAAGAGCTGTGAAAAATTGTGGGGAAGACCTAGACTCAAGGAATAGTACATAAATTTAATCACTTTAGTTTTCCAAGCTATCATCATCAGTTTCTGTTTCTTCTGCTGCACCACATTTATCCAAGACCTCTGAAAGATTTGCCTGGATTGAAATATGTTTCTCCACCCTAGCTGTGGGGAACCTCTGGTCCTCCAAAGGCCTACAGATCCTGTCATCCTTGGTCATTGACCATTCTTGCTGGAGCTGACGCAAAGTCATAGTTCAGCAACATCTGGAGCGCCAAAGTTTCCCCAGCTCTGATCTACCCTTCCACATGTCAGATTATTTCTTGATTTGGTGTCTTCCCAAACATAGACTAGTTTCTTTCACATGCTGCAGAAGATGGAGGAATCTGAAAGCAAGGGGAGTTAAAGGGTGTGTTGCATACCCTCCAACATTTCTCCAGTGAAAATAGGGATGTCCCATTCCATAATGATAATGTTACTGTTTATACCCCACACATCTTTTTCGGTTGCCCCAGCCACTCTGGGCAGCTTCCAACATATATAAAAAACATAATAAAACATTAAACATTTAAAAAAACCTCTGTACAGGGCTGCCTTCAGATGGCTCGGGGGTCAGATAACTCCATACCCTCCAATATTTCTCCAATGAAAATAGGGACATCCTAAGGAAAAGTGGGACATT
The DNA here is from genome assembly GCF_964188305.1 of Podarcis bocagei. Lineage (NCBI taxonomy): Eukaryota > Metazoa > Chordata > Lepidosauria > Squamata > Lacertidae > Podarcis > Podarcis bocagei. The sequence continues at coordinate 33,904,855 of NC_138130.1, forward strand.
CCAGGATCAAATCAGAAACTGGGACGGCTTCTCTAAATCAGGGATGTCCCTGGAAAATAGAGACACTTGGAGGGTCTGGTGTTGTACAAAGGCCTCGTCACCATGTTGCAAGAGAGATATGTTTTTAAAATTTGTACAGGGCTTATGAGGAGTGACTGGACCAAACAGATAAAGTCTGGAAAGATGATCATATTGAATCCTGCTGCCTTTTGTTTCATTGATTATATTCCACTCTGAGAGACCTTTATGTATTTTTAGACCATAAAGTGATCCTAGGATATTTGCCTTTCATGACAAAGAATAAAAATTTATAGCCTTCAGGCCTCTGAGGTTTGAATAATTTAGTTTTAAGAGGAAAGCTATATAAAAATGGCATGCATCATTTTAACTATAGAAAATGTATTTTAATTATGTGTGTGTGGGTATTGGCATCTAAGTAGTGTATAAGTCAAATTATAATAATGTGACACTAATTTGTTTCTCATAATTTGAATTAATTACACAAACGTCAAGTAATTTTAATGAGAATAAAGTTGCTCATCACCTGATTTAATCATTAAGCAGCTTCATCTTTTTATGCCTTTTTATTGCTAAGTACAGTTTTTGTGCTTTTTTATTCAGTTGAAACATGTAGTGATTTTTAAGTAGAAAGTCCTTACATTTCCTTATCTCACAGGTCACTTCCTGGCTTCCAAATGGTAATCTGCTTTATCTTTTCACAAAATTATGACTAAAATAATGCAATTATTAAACACCATTTTCAAATGTGAGAGAGGTGGCTGTATGGAGCTAAAGATTAATTAAATGGTTACATCTGACTACTTTTCACACAAGAAAAATTACTGCCGTCTATCTCATAACCTACATTTTTTTCTAAAGCATGCTTTCTTCTTTTTAACCAAATGAGACGAGAGGAAAATCGAACAAAAAGGCAAACCATAGCCATTTAAAGACATTCAAATAAAGCAGTGTACATGGAGGGATAGGATGTAAATGTATTGGTGGTTGTGGCACGAATTCTTTTTCTCATGATGCCTTGCCTTGATATACAAGCAGTTGTATCATTTGAGGATGGGACAAATATATATATATTTGGATCTGCAAGCACATGCACCTAGATCAGGGATGCAGAAGCTGCGGACCTTCAGATGTTGTTGGAAGGTCCAATTCCCAAGGAACCCCAGTCAGCAGGGATGATGTGAGCTGTATCCCAACAACAAATGGCAGGGTGAAGGGTTCGCCATCCTCACTGTCTGCTTGTTCTCCATCCTCCGACATCCACTTGCTATCCCGTGGTGCTTTAACCATTGATACTGGTCTCTGAATTTATGCTGCCACAGAGTTGGGACCTCAGACCTGTATATGTGTCCTTCTACCAAACCCAAACGTACCTGGCAACCTGAGGATCTCCAGGGTAGTGTTTAGACACGTGTGCATCCTCAGCGGCTTCTGCTGAGCCTTACCACTGGTACATCTAATCCAGGGGCAACCAACATGGTACCCTCTTGATGTTGCTAGATTAACAGCTCCCATCATCCCTAACCATTGGCCATGCTAGCTGAAGCTAATTGAAGATGTAGAGTAGACCAACAGTATCTAGATGACACCACTCCACTACAGTGGTGCCTCGCAAGACGAAATTAATTCGTTCCGCAAGTCTCTTCGTCTTGCGGTTTTTTCGTCTTGTGATGCACGGTTTCCCATAGGAATGCATTGAAAATCAATTAATGCGTTCCTAGGGAAACCGCCTTCAGACCAGGTCCGGGGACAGTCTGTCCCCGGACCTCTTCTGAAAGCTGGGGGGGGACAAGGGCTTTTCTTCCCACCCCTAGCATTTTAAAAAACCCTGGGACAGCGGAGGACTTCTCCGCTGTCCGGGGCGATCTTAAAATGCTGGCGGGCGGCATTTTAAAATCGCCCCGGACAGCGGAGGACTTCTCCGCTGTCCGGGGCGATTTAAAAGCCCCTGGGAAGGCAGGCAGGGGGGACAAAGACTTTCGCCCCCTGCCCGCCTTCAGAAGGTGTTCCCGCCCCCCGCCCCACTTCGGAACAGCTTTCCGAAGTGGGGCGGCTGGGCCAGGTGTCCCCGCCCCCCGCCCCACTTCGGAACAGCTTTCCGAAGTGGGGCGGCTGGGCCAGGTGTCCCCGCCCCCCCTCCCCACTTCGGAACAGCTTTCCGAAGTGGGGCGGCTGGGCCAGGTGTCCCCACCCCCCCTCCCCACTTCGAAACAGCTTTCCGAAGTGGGGCGGCTGGGCCAGGTGTCCCCGCCCCCCCTCCCTGCTTCGGAACAGCGTTCCGAAGTGGGGCGGATGGGGCAGCTGTTCCCGCCCCCCTCCCCGCTTCGGAACAGCGTTCCGAAGTGGGGCGGATGGGGCAGCTGTTCCCGCCCCCCTCCCCGCTTCGGAACAGCGTTCCGAAGTGGGGCGGATGGGGCAGCTGTTCCCGCCCCCCCTCCCCACTTCGGAACAGCGTTCCGAAGTGGGGCGGATGGGGCAGCTGTTCCCGCCCCCCCTCCCCGCTTCGGAACAGCGTTCCGAAGTGGGGCGGATGGGGCAGCTGTTCCCGCCCCCCTCCCCGCTTCGGAACAGCGTTCCGAAGTGGGGCGGATGGGGCAGCTGTTCCCGCCCCCCCCCTCCCCGCTTCGGAACAGCGTTCCGAAGTGGGGCGGCTGGGGCAGATGTTCCCGCCCCCCGCTTCGGAACAGCGTTTTAAAATGCTGGGGGTCGGCAGCGAACGCTCCCAACCCCCAGCATTTTAAAATCTCCCCGGGACAGGGGGAGATTTTAAAATGCTGGAGGTCGGCAGCGCTTCGCTCCCGACCCCCAGCATTTTAAGATCTCCCCGGGACACGGGGAGATTTTAAAATGCTGTGGGTCGGCAGCGAACGCTTCGCTCCCGCCCGCCAGCATTTTAAGATCGCCCGGGGCAGGCGGGGGGAAGGCAGGCGGGGGGGGGAGCAAAGACTTTTGCCCCCCACCGGCCTTCAGAAGAGGTCCTCTTCTGAAGGCCGGCTGTGGGCGAAAGTCTTTGCTCCCGACCGCCAGCATTTCCCTATGGGCTTTCGTCTTGCGATGCAAGCCCATAGGGAAATTCGTCTTGCGAAGCGCCTCCAAAACAGAAAACCCTTTCGTCTTGCGGGTTTTCCGTCTTGCGAGGCATTCGTCTTGCGGGGTACCACTGTATTCTTAATTCATGTCAGCTTTCCAAGGAATCAGGCAGAGACCTTCTCTTGGGATGCACTACTTGGAAAATATTTTTAGTTAAAGGCGAAAGATCTATACGATCTGAGGAGAAACCAGAGTATTGCTACTTGGAAAATATCACAGGGATTGAATCTAGGCTTTTACCCTGAGCCATGGGCCCTCTGACATACAATATATGCCCGCAGCCCAATAGCAACAAACAAGTGCTGCTGTAGTTTGAGGATAAGACTTTATGCTACATATATCATTCCTTGAAGTCCAACCAATTTCCTGGACAGAGACTGAAACAGCACAGAATTCTTCAGATTACTTTTTAATGTGTGCCATAACTCACCTAAAAGTTGGGCAGGGGGGAAAGAGACAGAGTCCGTTCATTGTATATCACTGTTTTGTTCATAGTTTATGTTTTCTCTCTCTCTCTCTCTCTCTCTCTCTCACACACACACACACACACACACACACACACACAATGTCTGGTGCGAGAGATTCTTCAAGAAATTTTATTAGGTAGCTATCTGCAAAAAGCAGCTATATACATGTTGAATACTCCTAAAATCTACATTATCTACTAAAATTTAAATGATTCTGTATCTACTTGTTTCTAGCACGTTATACAGTGGACTATACTTTACAACCTATGGTCTGGATCCTAAGATAAATTAACTTAAGCAAATTCATAGAAGGAAAGTTTCCAGTTCTTCCTCTCCCTCTCTGCAAGTCACCTATGGCTGCTGAAAAGAACTAGCTTGGGGTTTCAGGGCCCCTTGCAATGAACATGAGATGGGCCTCAGAGGTTGTTGTGAAAGAGGAAGAAACAGGGAGCTTTCTTTTTTGTGCAGCATAAAATTAAGTTTACCCACAACATAAACAAGCAAGCATTATACATATATGCAATGTAAATGACCAAGATAGCCTATGTGCATGTGCTTTCAGATCCAAATTTCAAGCCATTGTGGCGCCATTGCCTTGACAACAATGGCAACCACAAACAGGAAAAGCAAACATAGGCTTGGATCCTCAGGCAGAGGTTTTCCATCCCATCCTCCTCCTTGTTCTGCTGGAATTCTCCTCTCTGGAGAAGCAAGTCCTCGACAATGTGGATAAGGCTACCAAGCATGGAAGGAATGATCCCAAATGAGACTTGGAATATGTAGTGTTGGCCACCCACAGCTTTAAAGGGTGATTTGACAAATTAACGAAGGATAAGGCTATCAAGGGACTCCTAGTCATGATGGCTATGTTACCTCCAGAATCAGATGCAGTATGCCTCTGATTACCAGTTGTTAGGGATCTGCTAATAGGGAGACTGCTTTGGTGCTTATGGCCTTCCCATGGGCATCTATGGGATGGGGGCATCTATGGGATGGGGGCATCTATGATCTGAGAGCAGGATGCTGGACTGAATTGGCTTCTGATCTGATTCAGAAGGGCTCTTTGTATGTTCTAATTTTCTCATATATCAAATTGTAGTACAATTCATAGACATATCTCGTAAAACACCTATTTCCAACAACATACAGACAGACCATCCCCCCCCCTACATTTTAGAGATGTCCAGAACATCCACTAAATTTTGGGTACCTGTTTTGCCAGACACAGCAGGTGGCTAAATTTGCTTTGTGATCCTTAATGCCACGTCAAAATTGCTGTGGATTCCAGATAGCCTAGATTTGCATGAGAATTACTGCGTGCTTACCTACCAGTAATCATACATGGCAGTCACCAAGGATCTGAAAACACTGAATAAAACCTATAATCCTATTTTGCTCTGATTGCTAAAATTGCAAGAATTACTTCTGGATTTCTGTCTCTTGAGTCTGTGCCCAGATTTTTACATTTAGCTGCTGTTAGCAATAACCCACACATCAGGGGTGGGGGTGGAAAAATAGATCTCAAGAAAGACAAATTAAAAGCTAGGTTTTGCTCTTCAAATTTGGAAAATCCTGCCGGATTTATTTTGTTGAAATCTGCACTCAGTTTTCAAACAAAATATGTGCTAAACATTATACTGACCTTCTAGAGAAAGTACAGCTGCCAGATGCTTCCTATTAAGACAGTAAACTTTTGGGCCTCATAACATCATGCACACATTTTCTTACCCAGAAAGCATTATCTCTTCCACTATCCTTTTCAACAGATAGCTTTCTGATTCCTCATGAAAGCATTTCCCATTGCATGCTGTCAAGTATCTAGTCTTGAACTTTGGTTCCTATCAAATTGCCACCAGTTTCCTACCAGAAGTGGTAAGGAAGAACTTTTTTCACCTGCTTCATCTAATTTGTAGATTAGCCTTCTCCAACCTGATGGTAGCATCATCATCATTATCATATAGAAGCGGTCACCAACATGGTGCCCAGGTGATGCCCTTCAGCTCTTCCCTTAGAAGGGGTGCCCAAACTTTTTTCAAAGAGGGCCAGATTTGATGAAGTAAACATGTGTGAATCCTTTTGGGGGGATTTTACCCCAGGAAATAAACTGCCACAGGGGCAGGATTAAACCAGCCGGTGAACTTTGGACATGCCTGCCTTAGAGCAAAGCAAGGCTTCTGAGACAAACATACCCTCACCATCCCATTGGTCATGAGATGGTCAGCATGATTATTTTCTCTCTTAAGAAGTACATAGAGCTAAAGGAGGAAGTTGGAAGGACGACTTACTCTTTCAGCTCTAGGCCTATGTGCTTTCAGAGGATCAGATTAACTCTCCTGGATCTGACTTTTACTCAGATTGCTTGGAAAAGCTGTGTGTGTGTGTGTGTGTGTGTGTGTGTGTGTGTGTGTGTGTGTACGCCAGGGGCCCAGTCCAGTACTGAGCCGTAGTCAATGCTATTTTTAAAAAAAATATTCACATTAAATTCCAGTGTAGTGTCATGGTTAGAGGTTTATGAACACTCATAACCCTCTTGAGCCCAGCCCAATTATTTTTCTTCTCCTCCGCTGCCCCCCACCACTAAGTCCTGGCGATGGAGGTTAATTGGGAAAGGGGAGAAGGAAATGGACAAGGAAATACCCTCTGGAAAGGGTTCGTCCACACTTCACTTGTCCCATGCCTGAAAAGCATGGGTCCGACAGGCTTTCTGCTTCTCCTAGGCATACTATCAATCAATAGATTTTAATTGTTTATAGCCAATGGCCATCACAATTCAATATCAGCACACATCACACAACTATAGAATGAAAGACATTACATGCATTGCATGTGCTTACTAGGCATGGGTCTGATCTGAGCAGTTTTCCATTTTCTCCCCTGCTTTCCCCAGGAAAACCCACTCTGTACCCCTGAATCCGTGCAGAAAACCCAATTAACGTTTGCTCCAATTCAGTGATAAAGAGTGGGTTTTCCCAAAGCAGTGTGATAAGCTGTGGATGAGCCCACAATCTATGCTTGCAAGCTGTGTGCACAGTAGTAGTAGTAGTAGTAGTAGTAGTAGTAGTAGTAGTAATAATAATAATAATAATAATAATAATAATAATAATAATAATAATAATTCTAAGGCACTCTTGGCCACCTGGAGATTCAAGGCTTTCCCTTGCCACATGCAGGGGTCCAGGCAAACACCTGGTAACACTATTCACAATGATTTGAAAGCTCTTAAAAGATTCACAAAGAATTTTTTAAAAATGTAGTTCATGCGATTCAGAAATCAAACATAGTACAAGAGCACCAAGTTAAAGCATGAAGAAACTCACAGTATGTTCAACTTCAAAAGCAAGCAAGCAAAATAAGAGAAGACGATGATGAAATGGCAACTGCAGCTGGGGAATCAAATGACCTTAGTGTGAAATTAAAATCTGCAGTCCCCATACAAAATGAATGAATCCAGCTGATAACGATGAAGTTAAAAATTAAGGCGCAGCAAATTGTGATTCAAACATGTGCACAAAGCAACAAGAATTTGACAGCACAGAATGTAATTCAACGGAATGCTATTGGTCATCCGAATTAATTTATTATACGTTTTCAGAGAAGTGTAGATAATTCACCAAATAAAAACCCAACGCTGTGATGGATAATGATTTCATACTGCAAGTTTGAATGTTATAGAACAGTTTTAGAAGAGTGTTGAATGTGGTATCAAGTAAACCAATTGCTTAGAGGTTTTCCAAAGGGCATTGCTCAACTTATTAACTGGCTTATTTACACCAGATGGCGCACACTAATACATTTTGACCACTACACCATCTTGGCACTACTGTTATTTATTTTACTCTCAGTATGTTTGATTAGGAGAGTCACTGGCAGTTATTGTGGGCAATGCTGAGCATGTGTGGTCTGATTTGGTAAAGGGCATCTTCCCACATCCCTATGTAACAGAACGGCCAGAAATGGGGGTCCTTACAGCATGCAGTGGGCCCTCCTTAGCATACATCTCCTCTCCTGGTATGTCTCACAGAGGAACTTATGGTCTTCAAACAAAAACATCTTGAAGGTCCCAGGCTGGAGAGAGATTAGGCTGGCCTCAACCAGAGCCAGGGCTTTTTCGGCTGGGGCTCCAATCTGGTGGAACGCTCTGTCACAAGAGACTAGGGCCTTGCGGGACTTGACATCTTTCCGCAGGGCCTGCAAGACAGAGCTGTTCCACCAGGCCTTTGGCCAGGGCACAGCCTGACTCCCTCCTTTGGCAATCCTCACAGAACTCTAGCCCAATGGTTGCCATCAATTTGATTTGAATTAATTTTATAATGAAATGAATATGAAAATGATAATGAAATGATTGTAGAATGTTGTATTATTTTATTGTTGTTAGCCACCCTGAGCCCAGCTTTGGCTGGGGAGGGCAGGATAGAAATAAAAATTTATTATTATTATTATTATTACACAGGCCTAATAAGCTCACAGCTGCTGCATTTTGAGGGTACTAATTCATGTTATGTCATATATCACACTTCAGCATCCCACCAATCTCCTAGACACAGTCTGAAACAGTGCAGAATTTTTCAGATTATCTTAAATGTGATGTCGTAGCTCACCTGAAAGCTATGGTGAAGAAAACCCAAGCTGTTGCAGCCACTGGTTATATTTTCCATCACACACGGCTTTAGGGATTCTTCAAGCAATTTTACCAGGCAGCTATCTGCTATAAGTAGCTTTTCCCGAGTTTCAATATTGCGGAAATCTACTGAGTCCTCTAAAACTAAGATTGCTCTACATCTACTTGTTTCCAGTACTTCATTCAGCTGAGTGCACTTAAAAGACTATATTTTTCTTGCTCCAGAGGAAAAGAAAAAAACCCAAGAAGGGAGCAATACTACTGGAACATGTTGCGGCTCAAAAATGAACTGCCAGAAGCCTAGAAATGCATAGTCAAGACAGATATTTAATACTTAAGCAGTTAATTGTGCATGCCTACCTATACTTGCAAGTGCCTAGAGGCAATTTTATATACCATATGCTGGTGTATCAGAGCAGGTCAAGGACTTTTTTTAGTTAGTGGATTTTCCAGCTGTTCCTTTTGATGCCGCACATTACTCAATAAGTCTGCGGCAACTTTCTCAGGATACACACAAACTTGAAATAACACATTTAAATCCCCATCCGTACAGCAAGGACTTCTTCATGTGTGCTGCAACTCTGCTGCAGTGCAGAAATGGCCTAAAATGTGCCCCCAAAAGCAGCAACAACCTATACACCAGAAACACAAACACAGGGACCAAACCTTGCAACAAACCCACATGCCAACTCTGTCCCCATATCCACTCAGGCATCAGCAGGACCTAACAGTATCAGCCAGAATATCAAGGGTTTCATTTCCTGTTTTGGTTACTAAGAATACCGTAGTATATCTGAGCCATCAAATACCTGGGTGTTTTTAAATTCCTCGTGGAAGTTCATGATGAGGGAGACAGATGCAACAGCATTCCACAAACAGGGAACTGCTCCCAAGAAGACTCTCTCATTGCTCAGTGCCAACCAGGCATCACCTAGTGGTGGCCTCCCTCACTGATCACAGGAAGCTGAGATGGTTGATACTGGGGAGAAGTGTTCTTCAGATTATTTTGGTCCCAACCTGTTTTGGCTTTGTACGCTAGTACTGGTGGTCTACGCTAGTGTCTCCATGATTCACTTTCAGGAAGAAAATGTTCTTGTTTACGCAAACACCTGGTGGCTGAAGATTATCATTCTTGGCAACCTCAAGATCATTGGATGGTGTTTTTAAGTGTAACAGTTTTTAGATGTTTTTAGGAAGTTTTGACTGTTTAGAATGCTTTTGTTTTGCTTTTTTGTTTTTAAAGTGTGGATCACTTTAAGGAGGTTGGACAGAGTATAAATCAGATAGATAGATAGATAGATAGATAGATAGATAGATAGATAGATAGATAGATGATAGATAGATAGATAGATGATAGACAGACAGATAGACAGATAGGCAGACGGAACGCCTTGAATTGGGCCCACAAACTCACTGGCAGCCAACGTAGCATTTTCAGGACTCACCCACCTAGCAACCTCATTCTGTGCTAACACCAGCTTCCAGGTTGTATCTTGTTTTTCTTTAACTAATTTAATAAGGATTTCTTTTCTGGGGCCAGAACATAGATTTTGATTTATTGGCTGAAATAAACTGTTTTGATTTTCTAAGGGGATTATTACTAGGAAGGGTTTTTAACTTATTTGGATGCTACTAAATCTTAGGACTAAATCTGTCCTTGAGTTTTACATCATTTTCAAGTATCAATTACAAAATATCATGAATAATATAACTTTAAGATACACCAGAGGGAAATAGTCTCTAGTATGATTCAGGGGAAAGGCATGTTTTTCTTGCTGCTCAAGATTTCATCATTATGTTTTACAAGATGATCTCTTAAAAGTACCTTTGCAGGCCTCCCCCAAGCTATTTTCCCTCTCTCTTTTCATGCAAGCTGATTTGTTTTTTCACAGCAAGCTAAGGCAACTTTGGCTTTCACAAAAACATAAACTGACAGGGCTTCCAACATTTCCCTTGTTTATTAGGCATGGTTGTGTGCTTCTAATGCTTTCCTAATAACAACATAACCCTATACAAACTCAAGTGTGATTTATGTAATTATTATTTTGACACATGACAGCTATTATACGTATGGGTGAAGCTTTGTCTGTGGAAGGAATTTCTAAATCCGAACTGCAAAGGTATGAAAAGAATGTTTGAATTAAGATGTTATCACATAAGCGCTCCGTGTCTTTAAAGCTTTGCAGATTAATATAGTATCTGTGTGAACACTGAAAGAAAAGAACTTAAGATTTCATGTACATCCTGGGAGGGCACTTTAACAGCAGTTGATATGACTTGCTTTGTGAGGGCTGGAAAATGCTTTGTGGGGGCTGGAGAATACACAAGTTCACCTCGGTCAAAATCCTACCTGGTACATCTCAACCCAAAAAGGCCCAAATTTCAAAGACATGGGAGTTTAGTCTCACCTTGTAATGTTTTGCAATTAAGTAGACAATGGACCAAGAATTAAACTAAGAGTGAAAGGAAAGAGACTAAAACCTCAGCAAAAGCAGCCAAAGATTACCTGGATCCCAGCCATCTTTCCGATGCAGCTGCTCAATATACAAGTCCTCTTTTTAACAAGGCAGGCAATTCTGTATCTATTCACTGAAGTGCAAGTTCCACAGCTGACAGCAGGACACTCCCCATGATTATTTTAGTAGTTTGGTGGAAACAGGGAAAGTGTTGTTGTTGTTTTTAAGTGTTTCATGGGATTAAATAATACAGGGAAACCATGATGAACAATAACTAAAGGCTGTCTTAGGAGAGGAAACCTTATATAGAGTGGCAGCAATTTTTTGGCTAGTAAAATGAGGGCTGTTAAGAAATAGCAGGTGCCAACTGACCGACTGGAAGTTCTCGTGACTTTGTGATTTGCCATGGAATGAGACCATAAACTACGCAGACCAAGTCCTGGCCTGCAATTTTTAATAGAGCAGATGCTGTCAAGGATGCATCCTGGTTATGAAGAAAATCCTAAGAATATTCCCTGTGGTTGAGCCAAACCCAGAGTAGCTAATGCAGAGCTTCCCAGATACTGTTGGGACTACAACACTGAGCATGGCCAATGCACAGGGTTGATGGGAGTTGTAGTCCACAACTTCTGGGGGGCTCCACATTGACCACACTTTCTCTAGATGCTAAGAACTGCCTACATCATAGCAATAATATGTTTATGCTAAGGGCAGAGCAACAGAGACAACACAATAATGTAGGGATGGTTTTTGACAGTAGAAGTGGATATATATTGTTTAGTAACTTTAGTTATTATCCTTCATTGCTCACATTAGTGAGATCAGGAGAGTACCATCCTTTGCAGGTTAAACTAGGAAGCTAAGAAAAAGGTTGATTTAACCTTCTAGGAACAATAATCCAGGATGCTTTAAAGTACTGTAGACGGGATTTTCCTGGTATTACCCTTTTTCTTTCCCCCCTCCCCCCACAAAAATACAGTGATGCACAAATTGTTTTGTGAAGAAATAAAAGTAGTATTTACTTACATAATCTAGGCATGGAAGCAGCAATTACAGTAGCAAAATGAAGGCAGGTTTATAATTTCTATCTAAGTTACTAATTACAAAATGCAACTTCAGAAATGGTGTCTGAGCTTCAGAGCTCAGACATTCCCATGTGGTCGGCTGGAAAGCATGATAAAGAAAGAGGAGAGTGCCCAGGCAGGAAGGGTTACAGCTTCCTGCCAAGACAGACAAAGGAAGTGATTTCACAGAATTCTCTCCAGCAAATTTACAGGAAAGCTCTGTGACCCTCAGCTTCTTCGTGTGCCTATCTGGAAAACACGAATTGTTGGTTTTACTGCAATATTGTTGGTTTTACTGCAATAATGTCCCACAAATTTCAACAAATAACCTCTGGATGTTTCAAATCAAAGTGCTTTGTGTGACATTTGAAAACTTGTCTGCCTAGTTCCTCTGTTCCCAAGTACATATCAGCCCCTTACATCATGGGCCCCTTGTACAGAAGCCCTTGACATTACAAAATCTAAAACTGTGTGAATGAAAAGGCAGGAATTGAATTTAACATCAAACCAGCAGCGCAGAAGCGGCTGTACTGAGATATTGATTTTATATTTAATTTATTTTAAACTTCTGTGGATTTTATTTCTAAATTGAATTCCTCCTACAGAATAGTTGCAGCACTTAGCTCTAAGGTACAGTTGCCAGATCAAATGGTTTTTTTAGTGGGGGGGGAGAGGAAAAGACACAGTGTGATTATTCTCTTTCTTCTGTTGAGAACTGTAGAGTTGGGACATTCTGAAGTGACTACAATTTATCACACCGTAGAAAGTCATGCTGTTTGAAAAGAGGCAAGTCTTCCTTAGGATGGTATGTGTAATATATTTACACACACACAACACAACACAACACAACACAACACAACACAACAAGTTTCACAAACCAAATTTCTGAGGTGACCCCTCTAAAACACCGTGTTGTTCGAGACCCCCCCGGAGGGCAGCCTCGCGCTCCTTCCCGAGGCCGCAGCGTCCCGGAAGTCCGCCCACAGTGAAGGAACTCTTAAGTGTACCTCTAAAACCAATGGTTGTTTAGGAAACAGTTAATCCCATACACGGCTGGAAATAGAGACACATCTCATAGCCAGCGGTGGCGGTACTCAAGAGAATGGGTAAGAGTGAGGCAGGGAGACCAAATCAGAGCCAAAAACAGGCAGAACCAACTAATTCTAGTTTTGTCCCCATTCTCCCCACTCCCACCCCAACACAAGGGCAATACTGAGACTAAGTTAAAGGAAAGGAAAAGGACCCCTGGACGGTTAAGTCCAGTCAAAGGTGACTATGGGGTATGGCATTCATCTCATTTTTCAGGCCGAGGGAACCAGTGTTTGTCCACAAGCAGCTTTCTAGGTCATGTGGACAGCATGGCTTAACTGCTTCTGGCGCAATGGAACACTGTGATGAGTGCCAGAGCACACAGAAACGCCATTTACCTTCCCACCACAGTGATACCTATTTATCTACTTGCACTGGCATGCTTTCAAACTGCTAGGTTGGCAGAATCTGGGACAGAGCAACAGGAACTCACCCTGTTGCAAGGATTTGAACCGCCGACCCTCCGATCAGCAAGCGCAAGAAGCTCAGTGGTTTAGACCACAGCACCACCCACATCCCTGGGACTAAGGAGGAAGAAGCTGACAGCCATTGCCACTCCCTGAACTGATTGCAGGTATGAAAGGCAGCAAGTGAGGGCTGGCTGAAGGTAGAGGTTAGTGGGGCAGCACCCCATTTGCCCACATGGATAAGCTTTCACTGCTCATAACAGCCCTATTCCTATTACTCTGCTGCTGCCACACCACTATTATTACTTGTTGCAGCATTACAACTGGAGGCAAGTCTTCCCTCTGTAGAAGTTCAGTCCTGGCAAAGAACTCTTAATTATTGGCTCCGTCTAAATCTAAATCCACCCGGTCTACTGCTCTTAGTGACACAAGACCCCCACAAAAGTGTGTGGTCTAAAATTGTGCACCAAAAATTGCTCTCCTGCGGACTCCACCCAAATCAGCTTCTCACGATGGGCTCTATTAAAGCAAAAAGGCTAATTGGACAGCGTCTGAAGGACTTAGAGCAACAGAACTATCTGGCCATTATAAAGAAACTCTGTCCTTGGTATGCCTTTTTTCCCCCCTTCTCAGTTTGATTCGCTGGCACCATATTTGTATAAATTAACTACCCCAAAATACAGACGTGCCTTCACACTGGCCAGATTGGATGTCATGCCCTCTGCCGTACTTGAGGGCAGATACCAAAAGATTCCAAGTGAGAAACGACTCTGCCAGTGTGGAGATGGCAATCTGCAAACAGTGGCTCATGTTCTCCTGTCCTGTCCCCTTTATAAAGGTCTGAGGAATGAGATCATCACCCCACTCTTACTTACCATCCCAGGCCACCCATCTGCAGCCACATTGTTCTTTTATCAGATCAAAATGATCAGACAACAGCAAAGGTTGCTAGGTTTATCAAGGGTGCAATGAGATTAAGGGCCATTATCTGAACGATAATCTTGGTCATTTGATTGTCCTTTTTACCCATTGTTGTCTTTTTAATTGTATATATTGCTTGTTTTATGTTCCTATGGCCGTTGGCTAATGCAAATAAAGTTTATCTATCTATCTACAGTAGATAGGTAGCCGTGTTGGTCTGCCATAGTCAAAATAAAAAAATTCCTTCCAGTAGCACCTTAAAGACCAACTAAGTTAGTTCTTGGTATGAGCTTTCGTGTGCATGCACACTTCTTCAGATACACTGTATCTGAGTGTATCTGAGTGTATCTGAAGAAGTGTGCATGCACACGAAAGCTCATACCAAGAACTAACTTAGTTGGTCTTTAAGGTGCTACTGGAAGGAATTTTTTTATTTTATCTATCTACATGTTGCTAGAGTCTCTAGACTGCCTGCTGCATCCCCATAACCTGCAATAGCTGGAATGTGTCCTTGAACTCGGATAAATGCCTTCTGCTTGCCTGGACAGATGATGGAAATGTAGGTGCACGTGTAGAAAAACCTTTGACATTTTGGAACTGTACAAAAGTAAGACCCACCTCCATTGGTCCTCCCACTTTTGATTCCAGCCCTGCCAGCCCCTGGCATGTCACCTTCAGAAAATTGCTGATAAGGAAATGCACATTCCTTTAGTTAGCTCGCGGGTGGCGCTGTGGGTTAAACCACAGAGCCTAGGACTTGCCGATCAGAAGGTTGGCGGTTCAAATCCCCGTGACAAGATGAGCTCCTGTTGCTCGGTCCCTGCTCTGCCCACCTAGCAGTTCGAAAGCACGTCAAAGTGCAAGTAGATAAATAGGTACCGCTCCGGCAGGAAGGTAAATGGTGTTTCCGTGCACTGCTCTGGTTCGCCAAAAGCGACTTAGTCATGCTGGTCACATGACCCGGAAGCTGTACGCCGGCTCCCTCAGCCAATAAAGCGAGATGAGCGCCGCAACCCCAGAGTCGGCCACGACTGGACCTAATGGTCAGGGGTTCCTTTACCTTTACCTAAGGATCTAAGCCATAGACTGTTGTTCATATTATCATAGCCCCACAGTATATTTTAAAGTCAGCGTCGTACACAAAGAGTCATTACCTCTCTCATGGACCACTACCTGTTTATGTCTGAAACTTCACACACATGAGGGGAGAGCGGAAAGTGTGACTAACCCATGAGAACAGCAGACAAGCAAAAACATTTGCCTGACAAGTCAAGCCCATACTGCCAATGTCTAGAACACACATTTTGGCAGAGAATAGGGGCAAACAGGAAGTCAGATACAACTGGGGCAGATGCAAAGGTCTACAGATAAATATAGGGACGTTCAAACTGTGGTATGCTACAGTGAGGACCACCCACTTAAAAGCACAGATTATCTTCCTAAAGAAAGATTTGGCAGGAGACAGCAACAAGCGAAGGGATGTTAATACCAACACTACTGTATGCTGAGCTAGACAACAATTCCAGGCAACTGCCTGGAAGAACTGTGTGTTGAATTATAAACAGCTCAGCCAATTTGCCACTAATCAAGTTCTGCTTCTACTGGCAACAGCAAGGGGGGGGGGGAGTATTCTCTTACTGTTATTGTTTCACTTCCTGGGTTATATCATTCCACTAAGCCAGGGGTTGTCAACCTGGTCTCTACCACCCACTAGTGGGCGTTTCAGGATTCTAGGTGGGCGGTAGGGGGTTCTATGGCACAAGCTGAATCCTCCTTCTATCGAGCACTGGTGGGCGGTAAGGAAATTTTACCATCAAGAAAGATGCATTAGTGGGCGATAGGTATGAAATGGTTGACTACCCCTGCGCTAAGCCAACACAGAGTCGCTCTTTGCAAACCTTCAGTAATTGAAGAGGAAGAACCACAAGGATCAGCAACAAAAAGGAAAATGGGAAAAGAAATAAGTGGCAGCTTATCACGTCGCCAGAAAAGGAGGAAACACACCTGAGGAAACAGGACAAAAGGAGGCATATCTATATCTTTCTATCTATATATGAAATTTATAAAAACTTTCTGTAATTTAAATGCAAATATATTTCATCTCAACATACTGGAGAAGAGTGTGGCTTGTGGGCCTACTCTGCATCTGTTGCCCAAGTGTCACCGGGCAACTTGACGGCCTCTCCTGCTCTACTTTCTTATGCTTTAAACTGGATTTGGGATGGACAGCTGTGTGTATCTTCCCCTCCCCCATTGTTTCTGCTATGGTTCTGCTCACTGAGCTTGAATATTTGCAAAATTTAGCATACCTTATGCATGCAAATCTCAAAACACTTTTGTTTAGGCAAGCCTATCCAGATATGCAAAAGTTACACGTGTCTTACTTATTTGTTTTAGTGACTGTTGATTTTAATAATCTTTTGAATATTTTTAATATCCATTTTTAATACCCTTTCCCTATGATTTCATTTTATATTGTAAGCTGCTTGGAGGCATGGGCTGTTGTTTCTTTACAATCAAGTGCTATATGAATTTTGTTAAAGAAATAAATGGAAGTACAGAAAGGTACGGCACAACAGAAGCACCCATGGTCAAATATTTTAGTCCAGTTGGCAGACAAGGGCCAACTATAAAAATATATTAAACTAAAGCAGCTTTCCCCATTATTCTGTAACTGAGGACATGGGAGTGGGGAGATAGATCAGGAAATGGTGGGGCTAGAGGAGAGGGCTATCTAGTTCGCTACTAAATCCACTTTTGTCCGTCTCTTTAAATGTTCTAATGTCCATTTGTGAACAATGGATGCCCTACCTGTGCTCAGAGAAACATTTGGGGACTGTATACAAGGGTAGTTCTTCCCAGAGCAGACCCACCAAAATGAATGAATAGGTTCATTTATTTCAGTGGGTCTTCTCTGAGTAAGGCTAACATTTGATGCGACCCATTTCGGGCAGGGGCTGCTCTTTGTTCCATCAGGAAAGAAATGGTACAGTACTTAACACTCAATGGCAAAAATATTTAAATCAACAGATAACAACTCTATTAGCTTCTATCTTTTCTGTGGGTGATATGCCCAGATCAAGGCCAGTAGGTTGCCAGCAAAGGAAGAGGAAACAGATAGAGGCTGAACAGAAACAGGTAAGCTTTAATCAGCCTTGTTTCCCCTGAAGACTAGAATGTCTCTTGAGTGGCCTGGATGTCAAATTAATGCCAGCTGGAAACAATATATATTAAGATACAGGATGGCAAGTTAAAGTAAGCAAAGCACATTTGATTTGCAGAAACATTAATCACTCCATTAGGTCCTCTAGAGTGCACTTTCTTTCAAAGCCAGCCTCACAAACAAGATAAATTATGGCTGTCAACGAATTCAGAAATAAGACCTCTTCCTCTCACCACCTATTTTTAAAAGATATATTAGATAATTTGAAATCCCAATATCTAATAAGCAAAAAACCCATTTTGAAACTTGCTCTTCCTACACACCAATCTTATTAAGTGTTTCCAAGCAGAGGAGGCATTTACAGAGGTAGGCTGCAGAAAGCCATGTTATCTGACCTGTCATACTGACTACATCTGGTCCCCATTTTCAAGGGCAGCTTTTGTCACAAGCTCTTCACTGAATTCTAGAAAATATTGGGGTTACTGTGTTAAAGAGAAGAAATATTAAATTTATTTTTTTGTTCTTTTAATAGTACAGTATTTAACACAGGAGTGGAGAAACATTAACCTCTGGGCCAAATTAGGCTTGCAGAGCCTTTTCATCCAGCTCATCGATTTATATGCACCTCTACATTGACACAGACCTCGTCAACCAAACAACAGGTGTATCTGGTGGACATTGAGTCCCCATGTATATATGTCAGCTAAGAGTACCATTCTATACATGTCTACTTGGAAGCAAATCCCATTGAGTTGAACTGAATATTTCAAGTTTTGGGTTTACAGCACAAAACTAGAACTCAACATTCCAACCAGTCACACTTCAGGCAACACCTGCAGTTTAGTTTCTAGCACTGCCATTTCCATTAAGGGGATCAATAACTTTGTCCTCTCTAGAAACAGGAACTATTTGGCCCAGAAGAACTTCCTATGTACAATTTTCACTCAGCCCAGTACTAAGTACCTTGCAGAATATGGTTTTCCTGACTGAAGTTGAAAAATCCAGTTTTGTTGGCAACCCTACTCTCACTCTTAATTGATCTGATCTTACAACAGCCATTATTATTATTATTATTATTATTATTATTATTATTATTATTACTAGTAGTAGTCATCGTCGTCGTAGTAAAGGTAAAGGTACCCCTGACCATTAGGTCCAGTCGCAGATGACTCTGGGGTTGCGGCGCTCATCTCGCTTTATTGGCCTAGGGAGCCGGCATACAGCTTCTGGGATATGTGGCCAGCATGACTAAGCCGCTTCTGTCGAACCAGAGCAGCGCACAGAAACACCGTTTACCTTCCCACCAGAGTGGTACCTATTTATCTACTTGCACTTTGACGTGCTTTCGAACTACTAGGATGGCAGGAGCAGGGACCGAGCAATGGGAGCTCACCCCGTTGCGTGGATTTGAACTGCTGACCTTCTGATTGGCAAGCCCAAGAGATTCAGTGGTTTATACCACAGAGCCACCCGATCCTCTTGTGTACATATTTGTGTACATATTGTCAGGAGACAAAATTCAGAAAGAGCAAATTTCAAAGGATGGTGGTGTTTTAGTTTATATATTGTTTTGGAAAGTGCATATTATGTGATTTATCATTTAAATGTGAACTGAATCAATTTTCTCTCCATCCCTATTTTAGGTGACATATCTGGCCTGTGGCAACTTCATTATGAAAATACTTTTCTCTGTTTCCCATCTTCTTTCTATAGCAAGTTCTTTCTTATTCCCCCTCCCCTTTGGTATGTGATTGTGTTGAGATTCGTCTGTGACCATTTTTCTTTTGTTGTTATGAACTCCAAACCGCCCCCACCCCCCGATCTCAGGTAGATTCATCCCATCTTATAAAAGCAAGCAGCTAACCCAACCATCGAAATGGATCTTTCATTTTCTTGGCTTTCAGTATGATAAAAGCTAGTTTCTCCTTTGATCTCAATTTAAGCTCCTAGAATTTTCTTTTGAAACACTTGTACCAAATGTAGGAAATGGCACAGCTAAAAGAATAAACCTGCAGGAGGGCCTTTTAACAAAAACTCTGAAGCATTATTCCTGAGCACAAGAGGGTTTCTGACATCTCTAATATTACATGGGCATGCGATTAATCAGTCCTGTGACAGATTTGCAATACATACACACAGCTGGATGTGTGTAAAGACAGTTATTCTTTGTACAGGCTTTAATGTGCCATGTTCTTTCAGACAGGTATTGGCATATTTGCCGTAAAAATCTTGTCCATAAAAAGCTTTTATTTCTATTTAGAAGCATCTGATTTCTGCCACATAAAGCCCTCGACTATTCGCTGTAAAATCTTTAATATTTAAAAAATAAAATTAAGCACCCAAGAACACAGCCCTGAAAAGTCTTCCAGCTTGGCAAAGCAGTGGTCCTCATTTTCCACCATAATAGAGTGAGGAGACAGGAAGCAGTCAAAGCCCACAAAGATCTACATAGTACAGGATTCTATTTAGGGTTCCATATGTTAGTTGAGGCCTTGATGGGAATAGCATCTTAAAGAAGAACTTGATCTGCCAGATCAATATGGCCCTATTTATTTTACATAATATGATGTTGCCAATTATCTTCAAATAGTTTATAACCTTAGCTTCATTTATAATTTATTTTTTAAAACTTGGATGTCCCGGAAATATTTTAAGTAGGAATGGACTGGGGTGGCATATTTTGAAAATATAAAAACTCCATTTTTAATGGAATACAGCATTATAATTTATGACATTCCCTTAATCCAGATGAGACAGAAGTGTTCTTAGCTAGGAAGACCAAGTAGATTCAGCCTCTCTTGGATGAGGCAGCACTGCCCTTGAAAATCAGGTTAACAACAGTACTGCACCAATTGCAAGGAAAGATGGACTTGGCTGTGGTTACACATTGCCTTGATTACATCACATGCCTTGTAGGTAAATTGCAGACCAGGACCAGATTTTAGGATCATGTAACTCGATTAACAGTTGCACTGGTTGCTGGGGTTTACTTTAAGAGCTCAGGATGCCTACAGGACTGCCTCCTCCTATTTGATCCTAAATTTGTCCACTAAGGTCATCAGGAGAGTCTGAGATGCACTTAGCACAAGCACTTTTAAGGGCTGTCTTCATTGTAGTGTCTACTCTCAGGAGAGCTGTTTTGACCATCTATGATGTAAACACAATAAGCCCTTTTTGGTTGGTTTCTTTTTTAAGCTTTTTTCTTCAGTCTTGGCTAACTTTCTTTGGCTGGTTCATCCACTTTTTGCTACAGATCTTGTGGTTTCCTGTATTTTTATCTGATGCTTATTCCTTGTGTTTTTGTGTTGTAGTATTAGCAGTTTTGAACAAGAAAGGGATTTTCCTCAAGATGAAAGCAGGGCTCTGATCCCATTAATTATCAGTCCCACCACCCCCAGTTGATATAATTTGAATTAAAATAATAATAATAATTGCATGTTAGATGCAAAAACATAGTTTGGGAGTAAGTGGTGGGTGGTGCTGTGGTCTAAACCACAGAGCCTAGGGCTTGCCGATTGGAAGTTCAGTGGTTCGAATCTCCACAATGGGGTGAGCTCCCGTTGCTCGGTCCCTGCTCCTGACAACCTAGCAGTTCGAAAGCACATCAAAGTGCAAGTAGATAAATAGGTACCGCTCTGGCGGGAAGGTAAACAGCGTTTCCGTGGGCTGCTCTGGTTCGCCAGAAGCAGCTTAGTCATGCTGGCCACATGACCTGGAAGCTGTACACCGGCCAATAAAGCGAAATGAGCGCCACAACCCCAGAGTCATCCGCGACTGGACCTAACGGTCAGGAGTCCCTTTACCTTTACCTAATTTCTTAAAAGAGTTGACCTCCTTTTGACTAAAAGCAAAAACCTTTCTTCTCTTTCAACAGACTTTTCTTTTTCCTTATGATCATAAATGATAGTAATGACAAGCACATTGGTGTAATGATCCACATGACCTTTACTGTTTGGCTATGCATCATTTAACACAAAAAAAACATGTTTACTCCAAATGCAGAATCACAGGGGGAGAATCACCTTTTCGACATGATGGGATTTTTTGTCCATGGAAGTGCTTATGAAAGTATTCTCATGGAAGCATACATGTGGAAAAGGTTATATCTGAACCGACCGTCTGCATAGCTATTTCAGAAAGGATTCTAAAGCAGAGGCTAGCAGCAATTTGATATTCTACACCTTTTGTGAGAAATGCAAATGGAGGACCAATCATAGTGCTACAGTTTCTGTGCAAATGTCTCTTACGTTAACTGGGTAAAAGAAAATGCACTTCGCAATGGCAGGAGGCAGAACTAGGTGACCATGAGATCCCTTCCAACACTATCCTTCTCAGCAGATAGTACTGCTTACCAGTAGGGTGCTTGTGACCCAGAATGGTAGCTTCAGTTGCATGGACTTCATTCCAGTAAATGGACAAAACTGGGACATGGGTCTGTCACTGACAGCCAGCCACCTCCCAGGAAGTGATGAAACAGAAGCTAACCATAAGATTTGACACCACATCTTTAACACCTTGAAAGTAGGGATCCAACGGTGGTCCTATAATATTATGGTATGCTATCATCCGATAAACACTGCGATTCCAACATAACATATTGAAACTGATGACAATGGGGAAACAAGTGCCCAAACGTAACTCTCTAAAGAAAAGTGTTTACGGTGGCCGTCATCCAAAATTAAATCAAAATATTATTAGACGTCTATTTCCCTGGTGGGGTATATTTAGAAAGGATGGTTGAGAACATGCTTCGTTGAACGCATCAATAATCTTCTCATACTTTACGACAACTGTGCACTGATTTATTTATTTTTAGAGTCGGAATGCATAAATGAATGCAATTGGGTTTTTTTAAGCAAACAAACGCAAATATGGTAAAAAGCTCATATCTCACCATGTGCCTTTAATCCTATACCAAATGTTATCTGGCACAACCTGGCATACATCAACAGCTAAGTGCAGCTGATGGTTGTTTTTTCAGAGACTTCATCGTGGTAAGATATACTAGCATTATTTGAGCAAAATCTCTGGCACACATGCTCATTGGTCCACAGTTAAACAGTTTCCGTAAGTTCTTGAAGCACTACAAGGGAGCTACTGGGAAAGGGGACTGTAAACTGTGGGTAATGATCCCTCTATCATATTGCCCTGGCCTCAGAAAAGCTATCTTCTGTATACAGCTAAGCAAATCTAATTTTGCAGTGGTTAGCACCTAATAGTCTACCATCTTGAACAGCCATATCTATGTCTGCAGAACAAACTTAAACTAATTTGCTTTGTTGTTTTTTGTTTTTGTTTTTTGATTGTGTGGCATAGTTAAGGCATTCATTGATCATAAGGCAGAAGTAGCGATGCAAGCCAGTGATAAACATAATTATCTTGGAGGACTGCTGCATTAAACTAAATCAGGTATTCTGTGCCAAACACCACCGAAATCTTTTAAGTTATGCCGAAATCAGTTTAGATTGTAAATAATTCAGCCCTCATTATGATCTCACAAATTTGCTATCCCACCCCTCCATGTTTATAATTGAAAATATTTTTAAAATATTAGAATATATATTTTATAGATTTTTTTAACGTTAGCAATGAGAATCCTGTGTTATAACAACTCATGCGGGGGAAAACAATTACATGAAAAGGGTTCACCCCCTCCATTTATTGTTATTCTCATTAGAGAGATGAAGGTGTTTCAATTGTCAAACACAATCCCTGCAATAAATACCATTTGTGTCACCAAAATGGATTTATATGTCATTGGCTTCCACCAGCAGCAGCCCCCCCCCTTTTTTTTTCTTAAATACTATATCAGAGCTAGGGAATCTGTGGCCCACCTGTTAATACTGACCTACAACTTTCATCATCGTGATAGTTGGGGCTTAAGGAAGTCAAAGTCAAATATAATCCAAAAGGCTACAGATTTCCCACCCCTGTGCCATATGGACTATTCTGCCTGACTCATTTTGGTTTGTAGAGCAAATCCCCACTTTTTTAGAGGCAAATTTAAACACAGATTCGTTTCGAGTCTAAAATGGTACCTGAAAAATTCCATGAAAGAGAAGCCATAGCCATGTTGCTCTGCAATTCCTGCACAAACAACATTTGCAGATGCTCCGATCAATGTCCCATTACCTGTAATTCAAAACAAAAACAAATTCGAGCTGATATCGAGGCTCTTTATCTTTTGGCTTTGCCACTCAATTAGATCAGCTAGCAGACTTAGATGCAAAGGAGGGGGAAATCAATCATTTCACATGCACCTGAAAGGATATCACCTGAACAATAACCTCCCTGTCTATAAATAGCTGAAGGTTTTCAGAGGCAGACCTGTCTTTGTCCTCAATGAAGGCGGAGAGAGGGAGTGTGTGAGAGAGCTGTGTTGCCAAAACGACATCTTCTGCAAATATTCTGAGAAACTTGCTGATTATTTGTTTCAAACACAAAAATGTATGAGTAAGATAAAATGAAAGTGAGATTAGGAAGCAGGGTGGGGAGGGATACAGATCTCTGCTGATAGCAAGTTGGGCTATTGATTGGAGGAATAATGAAAAATGATGGGTTGTTCCTTCCCTCTCCCTCCCCCCACAAAAAATGCATGCAAGAACAATAGAATGAAGTGCTTATTTTCAAAATGTGTCCTTTACACTGGAGCACAATTAGTTGCCTAAAATGACAAGAGTTCTGAGGCCCAACGCAGAGAAATAGGGGTCCAAGCCTTTCTGGTCTACCCCCAACACACACAGCCTTGCTGCACATGCAGATGTACTTTGTGCTAGACAGCATTGTGCAGTATGACCCTGAGTCCCCTCTAACTGCAACTGAATTGTTTTAACTCTGTTGTAAGTTTGCTTCCTTGACTTTCCGCGTGAAAATGTGTATTGGCTGCTGATGTGAGTTGTAGATCTAAGTGTCTGGTGTTTCTTTGTCTACTTGAAGAAGAATAAGGTTGCAGCAGCACAAGCTTTCTCCCCTTCTTAGTTTCTTTTTTTCTTCTTTCAGTTTCTTTTTTTATTAAATCCGATTTAATACAATGTCCACGGGGGGGGGGGGGGACATAGCATTAAGAGTCTAGTGTAATTTTACGTAATCTTAGGGCATTAATGGTCAACCTAGGCTGTCCATAGACATGTTTGCGAAACTAGTGGAAGAAATTTTCTATGGTGTCTCTCTTTATAACAACTTTTGCTACCCAGCTAGTCATTCTGAAATAGCCCTGTCCCAGATTTTTTTTTTTTAAAAACCCACGTATTTTTAATTAAAGATGTATTTAAAAGTATATGCAATGTCTTTTTTTTCAAGTTACATTTTCCACAGATCAGTTTCATTTGTTGAGACATTAGTGTTACCTTAGGAAGAAAAGGGGGAAAGAGGTGGAGGGGGGCATGGTGAGTGGGGCTGGGGTTGGGTGGCAATGCTTCTATTCTACTTAATGTATGTGTGGGGTTTTGTGTCAGCATCACTTGTGCGGGTTCTCTTTACTATTCACTTGTGTTCCTTTGATGGCAAGAGAGGTTGGGGTTGGCCTAGGGTGTGTTTGCTTGTTTGTGATTGGCTGTGGTGAACTTTGTTTTCCTGTGTGTGTGAATGGGGTGGGTGGGGGTTTTTGTATCAGGCTGTCCAGATCGATTTGTATGCGGTTGGCGGATTTTTGCCATCCCAGATATTGTTGAACCGTACCTCAAGGGGTAGCTCAGCCTGGGATTTAAAAAAATAAAAAAATAAAAAAGTCTATCACCAAATATGTTGTTGTTGTTTAGCCATTTAGTCGTATCCGCGTCTTCGTGACCCCATGGACCAGAGCATGCCAGATGTGTAGCCGTCAGTGAAAAGAAAGTTAGATATTTATGTTGAATAGTAAAATCAGAATCTAGGTTAAATGAGAGCAGGGCTAAAGCTGGATTTGGTGAGAGAGGTTGTTTAACAATTTTGGAACTGATATTGAAGACCCTTGTGCAGAATGTGTGGACAAATTTACCGTATTTTTTGCACCATAACACTCACTTTTTTCCTCCTAGAAAGTAAGGGGAAATGTCTGTGCGTGTTATGGAGGGAATGCCTACAGGTGGCATGCCTACGGATTTTCCTCCTCTAAAAACTACGTGCGTGTTATGGTCGGGTGCGTGTTATAGAGCGAAAAATACGGTACATTCCCACCATGCATGAAAAACAATATGTTCCTATATTACCACATCCCCTCAAACTTCTTAGTTTCAACACATCTGATTCTACTGTGAAGGTGATTATTATTAATTATTAATTATTATTTCTAAAAGCTACTTTGGGGAGAAATGCAAATAAACAGAAACCCTGACTTTTTCCTTAAATGAAAAGCTGCTGTAAGGAGTAACTTTAAGGAGTTAACAACAAAGGATAGGAATACTTTCTCCCACAGGTTCCCACACACACGCCATTCAAACCTACCACATTGCTGCTTGGGCATTTTAGAAGACCAAACACCACAAAAATCATGAAGATTGTGCCAGTGCCTCCATCATTTCCAAATTGGTGGAAGACTATAGTCATCCACCTCTGAACTTCCAGATGAGCTGTGTCATTCGTTCATTGCTGTCTGAAGAGGCTGCTTTTGATTTAGATTAAGGGAGCACTGGAACGAAATCTGAAATAAGGGCCTTTGCCATGATCTTGACAAGAGCAGGGAAGGCTTGGACCAGAAACTAGCAATTTGTGACATGAAATGAAGGGCAGCTACAGCATCTCATCTTGCAAAGAAATTGTGACTGGAGCACTGAGATCAGCAAGAGGTTAGCGCCATGGCAGCTGTGCTTGTGAAAAGTCTGTGACAGTTTGAGAATAGCACTAATCCCAGCAGTAATTGAAAATCTATTACATCCAATTTGGTTTCCCTACTCTGTAGCCTCTGGACAGAATTTGAACATTATTCTCTTGCAAGCTGGAAAAAGCTGAAGTTGGCGGACCTCTTGATAGGCCTCTGCAATGGGGAGGAAAATAAAGTAGGATGGGGTAAACTTGTTCAGCTTCCCCTACTTTTCCCTGTGGCTAGCATCTCTGAGCTACAGCTGAATAAGACTGAAAAGGAGAATGAAAGCATGCAGGAGCTGGAGGTAAGGTTAAAATGAGGTAGCAGCAAGAAATGAGGGTCCCAAAGTTGAGATGGACATGATGTGAAAGTTGGGCCAAAACCAAATGAGAAAGGAAATTGGAATGGACAAACATTCATCTACACAACTTTAAGACCATCTTCATGCTCAGATTTACATATGAATTATAGCAATTTGACAGGGAATTTGCTTACAGGAAATATTTTCCTAATGCTTCACGGTGACAGTACACTTGACAAGTTTCATTTGCGGTCTCACTATTATTCTATCTTCATCTGGTTTCCGGTTGCTATCCATTGTGATATCTACCAGTCCATTATGGATGGATGCTTTTCCATCATCTTTCCTGCTCTCATTTTTAAAATCTGCAAATCTGTGTTATATAAATGACAGCACATTCTGGCATCTTACCACTATCAGGATTTAGTGATGCCAAGTATCACTTGGCTTTGACTGGACACAAATTCCATTTCTGCTCTCTTACAGTCTTCCTCTTTTAGTAATGCAAAGCACCTTAATGTATCAGAAGATAGCCGTGAATTGCTATGTACCGTATTTTTCGCTCTATAAGATGCACCAGACCACAAGACGCACCTAGTTTTTGGAGGAGGAAAACAAGAAGAAAAAAAATTCTGAATCTCAGAAGCCAGAACAGCATGAGGAATTGCTGCTTTCACTGCGCAGCAACCCCTCTTGCTGTTCTGGCTTCTGGGATAGCTGTGCAGCCTGCATTCGCTCCATAAGACGCACACATATTTCCACTTACTTTTTAGGAGGGAAAAAGTGAGTCTTATAGAGCAAAAAATACGGTACATACTAACAGCAGCAACACTTTCTCATCATTGCATCAATAACTGGCAATACTTCGTGCAATAGGCCAAAGCCATGGGTAGTCAAGCTTGAATTCAGACCTGATGTGCACAGTGCTATTTTTCTAGAAAAAGAGGTGCTGGAACTCACTATGAATGCCTCCCTTGTTCTCTTAGAATGGCAATGGCACCACCTGAGAGGTACCAGAACTGAGTTTCAGTGAGTTCCATCTGAAAAAAAAAGTCCTGGATGTGCATATTCTCTGACCCAGGGCCCCATAAGTCAATTAGGAGAGTTGCAGATGGGGAGGACAGAGCTTCCCCTGTAGACTGAATAATGGCTGTAGACTGTGTTGTAATATACAGTTACTGACCCACACTTGCGTACATGAAAGTGTTAACCAGAGTGGGGATGGAGCTTAGAAGGTTCCCTTCTCTCTGTGCTTCCAGGAACAAGCAAGGAGCTATGTGGCCTTTGGCTTCCAGCTACAATAGAAACCAAGCAAACAAAAACTCTCCAAAAGAGAAATTGTACAGCCTGCATCTTTACAAACCTAAAGATTGCATGATCCTTTTGGTAAGGAAACCAAGTTATTTTCCTTTTAAAGTCATTTGGCAGTAAAATAAAGAGGGGGGAAATGCTCCAGATAGGTTCTAAAATATATATCTCAAGTGTCAATGGCCAGAGTAAAAACATGCATCTTCAGCATACACTGAAAATTACATAATGAAGTTACTAGACACATCAGAAAAATTCAACAACTCTAGGAGCTGACACAGAGGAATCTAGATACAGTGGTACCTCGCAAGGCGAGTGCCTCGCAAGACAAAAAACTCGCTAGACGAAAGGGTTTTTGGTTTTTTGAGTTGCTTCGCAAGACGATTTTCCCTATGGGCTTGCTTCGCAAGACGGAAACGTCTTGCAAGTTTGTTTTCTTTTTCTTAACACCGTTAATACAGTTGCGACTTGACTTCGAGGAGCAACTCATAGAACGCGGTGTGGTAGCCTTTTTTGAGGTTTTTAAAGACTTTGGTGATTTTTGAAGCTTTTCCAAAACTTTCCCAACACCGTGCTTCGCAAGACGAAAAAAATCGCAAGACGACAAAACTCGCAGAACGAATTAATTTCGTCTTGTGAGGCACCACTGTAGTTCTAGATAGAATCCCAGCCACTAATCTGGTTGTTGCCAGTTTATGGGCCAGTAGTTTCCAAGAAGTCTTAAAGGGCAACCCCACATTCTGTTCTAGAAAGAAAACAATACGGCAGAGCAAAATACTGAAGCTTGTTCAAAGCACAGCTGGCTCAGTATTACAGAAATTCAAAGCTTGGAGACTAGATCCCAGATGCACTAAGGCCTTCAAAGCAGATAACAGGTTGGCCAAACTGGAAGCAAATTATTGTTGAGATGATGAGTGGCTTCTTGAGGTAGAGAGGCAAGAACAAGGTTATACCTCGAACTGAAAGAATAACTGATAGGTAAAAAGGATGGACATTAAATAAGGACCAAATTAAATTTTAAAACATGGGCAGAACACCATTAGGTAAATGGGAGTACCTTGAAAAATGGATGAGAAAGCACAGATGCAAACAAGGAATCCTTATATTCAGATGGTAGGGGAGTGTTAAAAGACAGAAGCAGCAAACATGTAAGAGAGGTTTGAAGAGTTCTACTGAATAGGCACCAGCCAAGCACTGGACCATAAAGTTTCATTTTTAGGCAAAAATTGAGAATAAAGGAAGAGCAAGATAGGTTACAAAAGGAGACTTGTGATGTTAGCTTAAGTACCACTACAGAAACAGGGAGAGAGACATTCAGTGCAAACACAGATCCTTTGATGGATGTTTTATTGGCAGGATTTAAGCAGGCACAGAGAATCTAGAAAGAAAGTCAGATTTTTCAAATATATATATTTGAAAAAACCAAGACAAACTGGTTGATATGAAACTGGGAACAGAGTGTATTGCTGCCATCAACAAAATTCTTTCCTTATTCTGTGAATAAATATGCAAAATATGTATTATATCTCTGTAGCTGTGAAGTATAGCAAAATTCGTAAAAGCAATTGCCAACTCTGCCACAAGTATTTCATTCTCACTTTCCTGAGGGATGGAAAATCCAGGACAGACTTTTCAGCAACCTTTCAAATGCACTGGAAACTTAATGGCTTTGGGAAAAACATAGGGGGATTTTTGCAAGAACGTTTATTTTGTAAAAGGTGAGATGCAATAGATGGGATGGTGGTTCTTCCGAAGCTTTATTACGCCCCATAAACAACTAGAAGATCAGGCACAAGATAGCTGTCACTCCCCCCTGCTGCAGGCCAAATGTGACAGGTGGGAGTGGTCACCTACTTGCCACTCACTTGATGCTATTATAACATCAGGTGACACCTGATGCTGAGTGGCACTGAGGGTCATAGCTGTCAACCGTCCCTTATTTGGCGGGAAAGTCCCTTATCCCAGCACCGTGTCCCGCTGCTGTCCCTTATTGATTATGTCCCTTAAATTTCCCAGGTTTCAAAGGAAGCAGCTCCTCTCCCTCCCTTCCTGCCGGCAGGGAGGCTCCAACTGTGTTGCTTGGCTGCGTTGCTCACCCAATATGGAGTCTAAGAATGACTGGGGGGTGGAGCTTGCATGCCTTGTGCCGATCAAATTGGCCGCGTTGCCTGGGGACTCGCCTTTGCTCAGCACTTCCCAGCGGAGAGGTGACAGTGGTTTTCCTTGCTGCATCTCCTTTGCCGGGTTGCTGTGCTATGGGAACTACCACTTGAGGCTTTGTTTAGCTGCTGGCTGGGCTTTCTGCCTTTGGCTCAGAGGGGCTCAGAAGTCAAACATACCTGTGCTCTGAAAATCCCTTATTTTGGCTGCTGATCCCTTATTTCCGAGGCTGCTGGTACCTTATTTTCAAATCTGTAAGTTGACAGCTATGCTGAGGGTGAGCCTCATTGGCTGCAGTAAAAGGTTGCTGATAAGCATTACATATGACTTCAGGTGGGTTTGGCTTGGGGAAAACAGCCTTGTGAGATTAATTCAGCCCATGGACCAGAAGTTCCCCACTGTTGCATGTGATGATGGCCTTACCAGCCTTTCTCCTTACCAGGCACAGCCCAGCAGACAAAATGTGGCTTAATCTTTCCTTACCTACTAGGAATAGCCTGCTTTTAAAATGAAACTACTCACCCTAAACCATAGCAGCTATAAATTTGAGTAAATGTAAATTTTAATATGTACAAACACATATAATCAGTGGGAAGGGGCTAAAAAGAAGGAATTTATACACTAGCAACTCCAGAGGAGCTAGGAAACAGGAATATAGAAGAAAAAGGCATTAACTGGTCCAGATATTTATTCCATGGATGAGGCCACATTGTTGACCACTTTATTAATGGAGGGACATTTTGTTTATGAAGGGAACTATTTCACATTTAGCGCCCAGCACATTTAATGCATGACTCCCTGAGGAGTAAACTCACTTCTGGAATGCAGCTACCTGTTTGGCACAAATGCTAGAAAAATGAGCCCAGAGAGAATCTGTTTTTCCATCAACATTTCCACAAAGTAGGACTAGGCATGGAGGATAATAATAATAATAATAATAATAATATACGCAAGTGCCCAACCTCCTGATGTGATAATGCACAGGCACTGACTGAGGTGTCAGGAGAAGGAAGCTGTGAGGAAAACAGTTAGCAGAGACTGACTGAGCAGAGCTGAGAGGAAGGGAATCTTTAAAATGGCTGCTCAGATCTGCTTGCTTACCTACAACAGTGTAGGCAAAAAAGGTACAGGAGAAAAGAACACATAGTACATACATACTTATACCACTAAACTAATATCACCAGATAACAATTTAAAATATACTGTATATTTTATGGTATGCTGCCACCATATAATATCTCTGCTCAGAAATTTTCACTGGTCTGGCAGCCAGTTTGTTTTCAGGACAAGTTCAATGTGGTTATTATTAATTGGGACCAGTTTACTTGTGAGATCACCTTACCCCAACCACACTGATCTGCAGAACGTATTCCACTGTTGTAAGAAATCAATATTTTACTGTTGCATCAGTTAAACTTTGTAACGCCTTGCCTATTGACATTAGACAGGCACCTTAGCTCAAAACATTTTTGTTTAGGCAAGCCTAAACTGACATGTAGAATGCTGGCATGTGTTTTTGCTTACTGTTTATTTTAATTATCTTTTGAATGTTTTTTTAAATGCCCATTTTCAGCTGTTTTAGTTGACTGTTTTAATGTTTATTTTGTAATCTGCTTGGAGGTTTTATTACAATCAGGTGGCATGTAAATGTAAAATAAATAAATCTACTTTCAACAGATTCTTCCAACATCCCTACACTGAACTCTGAAGAAAGAATATTTCAGTGAAAATGGGTGGTCCTATTTGATTTCAAATGAATGAATGGTGAATGAAACATTGAGTGAGATGTTGCTCTTTTGTATTGGGGGGGGAGGGACAAAATAATTCAAAAACATTTCAGAATGTTTCATTAAACTCACTCAACGTAATAGTAATTATTCTTTCTTCTAAAAGCAGCAGTTAGCTCACTGTTTTACTTCTTACTTGGAGAGCGGCAGGGGGGAAAGCTTCTTAGTGTTTTGTCCTTGCAAGTTTTTCTGTTCTAACTTATTCATAGCCAATATTCATGGAATATGAAAGGGAATAATCAGCACGAAGATGAATTAAAAAGCAACCAGATGGCTCTTCTATATTGTTCTTCTAAATTGCAAATGAACTCAAGCCCACAACGCTCCTTTTTTGGGATTGCTCAAATAACAAAATCAGGCAGGATGTAAATCCACTTACTCTAAAGCTGTGGCCCAGCAAGCAGTGAGATCCTACAAACCAAACAGGTCAAAAGCTTTTCGCAGGTTTAAGTTTAATTCAAAAAATTACACCCTTCCTTGTTCAGGGTTTATTCAATTGGCCTCTGGGGATAAGTCACAGCTTCATAGGGAAAAGCTTGTTGGAAATGGCTGCTTAACGGGGTGGGTGGCTGTTGCGGCCCAGTGCAGCGGTTTCCAGTTCACCCAGGAGCAATGCTAGGGTCAGGAGGGAAGCAGTTGGGGAATCTATGTGCTGGCTGCTCTGATTGGCAGGCTTTTCTGCTGGCTCACTTTTGAATTATGGGCCAATCCAGGCCAAGGTGAGTGGGTGGGGCTTCGGAGCAGACTGGAGAAGAGCAGGCCTCACTCTGGTTAACCCCTGGCAGATAAAGGTCGGCTGCGCCCAACCTCAGAAATCACAGTCAGCCGAAGTACACCTGCCCCATACCACAGTCCCAATCTGGCTCATGCAGCTCCTCTTTTGTTTTGTTTTGTCAAAGAAAGAAACATTCAACTGGAGGTGGCATTTTCCAAATAACTCTGTGTCCATCATATCCACACAGGGTGGTATCCAACTAATGTGCTCTTTCAGTGCAAGGATTTACACTTGTGCAATGGAACTCAACTCCCCCCTTCCACATGTTCCCTAAATCTGTTCTAAGAGTTCACCGAACCCTCTGGAGCAAATCTGAGGAGGACACAGGCTGTGTGCAGGGGGAAATTTCCGTTGTGCAGTGGGAATAGCTTTAGACACGTTTCTGAGCATGGCCACGTTTCTCCCACCTCTTTGTCTCCCATTGTTTTGAATGTGAGGGGAAATGTAAACAAACAAGGAAACAAACAAACCAGGAAACATACAAACACACAATCATCTTTCCACCCCTCCTTCTCCCAGGCTATCTCAAGTCTATCAGGATGTGGGATAAGACAGTAGAATCACCTCTGTACTGGATCACAGCCTGACATCAAAGCTTACCTCCAAGACAGGCACCCATAGCCAGTGAAAAGATTAGGGGCTTCACAGGTAGGTTCACGTCAGGATCCTGACTGAGGTTGAGAAGTACAGGAATCTGTAGGCAATAAGTGGTAAATATTGATTAAAATATTCCATACTAATGTAGTATTTTACAAATGACTTACTACTCCACTCTATATAGTTATATTTTACTTGTTTTGTCCTTATTGGTATTGTATTTTAAATTGTTATGATTTGCCCTGAGATCACATGATGATGGCAAGGGATTTAAATTATATACATTAAATAAACAAAATTATTATACATTGATCACACCTGATGGCCAGTTACAGCACAATCAAGTAGAGGCGGGTTGTACCAGAATGAGCTTGGTGTCTAACTTTTTGTTCCTTTTTTTAAAAAAAAAAGTGATGGTGTTTCTGTTTGCATTGGGTCAAACATTCAGGGAAAAATCATGGTAGGCTTCTTTTATGGAAATTCTGGGAGGATCCCAAATGCAAATGAATTTTCTCCCTGGTCCAAATGCTAACAAAACACCATAACTTTAAGAAAGGCTATGTTTGAATCCTTGATCCTGACAGGAAAGTGGGGAACATTTTATCCTATGGTTAGTATTTTTTCATGGACTGAGCATTTAAGCGGTGGAGCAAGCCGATTGGGCGCCTGGGGCGGCATGCGTGCCCTGCGCCCAGGGGTGGGGCCAGCCATCTGTGGGGCAGGGTGAGTCTGGGCAGGACGCTCCGCAGGGCCTCCAAGGAGTCTGCCTGCCTCCTTCCACTCAGCCATCCTACAGCTGGGGGGAGGCAGTGAGCAGACCGTTTGGGGCAGTGCGGAGCCTGTGGGTGCCCAAGCCACAGCGTCACTGCCAGGAGAGACTCGTTGCTCAGGTGCGCTGCAGGCCCCACAGTGAGTGCCGCCGGGCATTTTGTCACCCCCCTCACTGGTGACACCCGGGGTGGCCCATCCCCACCACACTCCCCTTCCTCCGCCCCTGAGACCAATAGTCCCTCAGCAAATACTAGCACAAAAGAGATTGCACTAAAAAGAAGGGCTCCTCGTGTAGACTCAGGTTTAACATTTGAGTAGAAAGCAAACAGGACATCCTATCATGGGTAAGGTATATAAAGAAGACAGTCCAAATTAGGGTCTGCACTGGAGGTTAAAGCTGTTGGAAGTACAACAGTGGGGATCATGGATGCTTCCTGTCACAGGAAATGCCCTAGGAATGCCTCCTGCTCATTGATGATAGGGTATATACAATAACTGGGCCTACACAATGGGGAGGAGGAAGAAAACTAATATACAATGGCCATTCTGTTTTCAAATGTGTTTTTTTTCTCCTCTCTCTCTCTCTCTCTCTCTCTCTCTCTCTCCATGTGTCTTATTGTTTATAGCTTGCTCTTGGAAGACTTTCGGTATCAGTTGATCAATCTCTGTTTAGCTGAAAAAATTGATTTTCTCTGAGGCACTAGGCTTAGGGTCCTTAAGGCTGGCTTCTCTAACTACGTATCCAACACTGCAATTAGGTGTCTGACTTCTGAATGCAATGCTAGTCGCTGTTAGCCTTTAATCCCCCTCCTTCTGCAAGCAACGGAAACAGCACTGTTCAAATTCTGCATTATGAAGTTATAGCTGCCCTATAACGCAGTTTCCTACATTTAAAAGCAATACAAAATCCACAGCGATACTGTCTCCATGCCACAATTTCGTCTGTGTCACTAACTGAAATAGAGCTGTAATCGGCATCAGGAAGGTAGCCTTGACTTGAATGTGATTTAGTACTAAACTGGAAATGCACAAAGGGGTGCCGCACATGCAAACACAGGAATATGAAAAGAGGTTGCATAGTCCAAAGAAGTGTTGGTCTTCTATGATTCTATGACTCCTTGTACTCTGCCGCACATGGCAAAGATTTCAAGCATGCTATATCACTTGCCCATCAATCTATCCTCATACACCAGCAATGGGAATGGGATCCAGTTGCCAGGCCAGATTCTTATCTCCACCATCCCTGTGGGTCAGCTTTGTCAGGTGGGCAAGTCCACCCACACTTGTAAACCACCAGTTGCCTGCTGTGATAGGTGGGTGAATCCTAGCAGTCAACCACCATTCCTGCAGCCCTAAAGTTCTGAGCCGAACAAAACTTTTTAACTGTAATTGCTTTTTGGGTTGTCAGCTAACATTTTAGAGCTTGCACCTATTTGGCATACATTTTTAAAACAACAACCACCCACATTAATGAGAACAACAAACACCCCATTGTATCAATCGCCCTTTTACCCAAACCCAGTTTTTGCAGAAAACACATTGGGCATGGCTAAATTGGTACAATGGTTCAATACATTGCATTAGGAGGAAAGACCTAAACAGTGATTTAATATAAATGAATTTATGGACCCTAGTAATAAAATGTAAACAGGTGTTTCAATATATGCAGCCTAGTTTAATAATGCTTTATTAAAATGCAGACAATGTTGAAAATAAAGTGTTGTCATGTAATATTCTGAGGGCAGAACTTCCCAACTATTAAGTTAATCAAGCTAAGAAAATCATATTTCCTTTATATTTTAAATGAATAATTTAGATGTTGGAACCTGGTTTAGAGCCTTTCCAGTTAAAAAAAATACAGTGGAAAATATCAGAAAACATTCATTAAATTGAAAGCACATATTGTGGGATTTATCATGTTTATCCTAGTTTAAAATGCCAACTGTAAACCTGTAAACAGAAAAGGCAGCTTTATCAAGAAGAGTTGAATGTGGCTATGTTCATATTAGAACATAATCTGATTAATCATATAAGAACCACACTAGTTCTGATCTGGTGCTGAAGGAATCACTAGATAGATCTTTCCACTGCAAAAGCTCTTAATTCACTACTGGTACTGGATACTAAAACCAATTGGGTTACCAATAAAAGATCCAACAATTGCTTCAACTATATCCATGGAAATGTTTAAAAGAGGCAGTGAGCATAATCCAAAAATATTTGGCTTATGATTTCCACTGTAGCCATGACCCTCAAATGCAGCAGCACCCTTCATTCCCTACACACTGGAAGGCATCATATGTTAGCCGTATCTGGAATAGCAACCCCATTCCTTTAAGTGGCAATATCGGAATAATCTCATGTTTCTTTTGTTTGACTTTTGTCTCCCACCTGCCATGTTTACCATCTCCAACACTAGATTCTCCCTTTGTGGCATAGGCATGTCTTAAATAAATCTTGAATTCTTGTAGCCATCGATTTCCTCGTTTGACTTTATACTGCTTTTCCTTTGTATTTACAACAATCTTTATGCTTTGCTTATCTGTCATTCCCTGACTGATGCAGTGTTTCAGGTAGTTAATTTTAGACTCTGAACTTCATGGTCCTGGGGACTTCATGGTCTTATGGGACCCTCTGTGTTAGAAGGCTGTGTGTATTACTTCATATACTTCAAAACGTGGCAGCCACCCTGGTTGCATCTGGGGGTGCTACTGCTCGCCCTGCAAAATGAGGTCCTGGACTTTTGCGCCCCCAAATCCTTCCATAACAGCACCACTGCTTTGATGTGCTCTGAAAAACTGGTGATGATCGGAGTGATGGTTCTCCTAATTCTAATTCACCATGTTGTTGTTTTAACCAAACTAGCATTGCAATGGACATTGACCCTGAAAGAGTTTTTGCTCCATTTCCACCATGTTTTTAATCAATCTTTCAAAAAAACACTTGAGCTGTATCCAGCCACATTGCTCAGCTGACAATAAGGTTTCCACCAACAGAATGGGGAAGGAAGCAATTTCCAGCAATTCATGTTGCCCTCCACTTTGTCTGAAATCTGTTCTGAAACAGATTTAGGGTATGGGGAGGTTGCAAGGGGAAGGAAGATTCATTGAAAATTGCTCCCTTCCCTGTTCTTCTGAAGGGAGCCTTACCAGCTGAGGTAAACCATTGGATGCAACACCTTATTTCTTCATTTTCTTCATTACATTTCAGATTTGGAATATCTGTTTCTTGTTATTGTTGAATAACTGTGTCGCACTAACACTGGAATTTCTGACCTTTAGCCCAAGGTTAAAAGAGTATAATTAAAAGTACTGGAAGTCTGCAGGTGAAATTGCATGGTGTGGGATACAGTTTTTCAAGGTAGTCAAGAAAAGAAAGACACCAAAGCTTGAATCTCAAACACTTTTCTTTTTATTGTACCATAACTTTTAAATCTGGCATCCCAACGCATTATCAAAAGGGACCCCTTGATAACAAAGAGGCTTTTGTAAACTCATATTTGTGAGGACTGGAAGGAAACCTTCACTGGCCCAGGTATACACTAATGTTTTTGTACTTTTCTCCCCTTCAGCCCCTTAACAGAAGAAAATGCAACTTACCATTGTAGCAGTGAATGGAATATTATCAATGAGGGATGATGCCAGGGCAGAGACCCAGAGCACTAAAATGATTGCAACTGTCAAGCGTTGGTCTTCAGGGACCACCTGGTATAGAAAGAAAGAAAGAAAGAAAGAAAGAAAGAAAGAAAGAAAGAAAGAAAGAAAGAAAATTTAGAGTCCCCTTTGCCCTGAAAGCTATTATTTTGTGGCCAAAATTGCCACATTGGTTTCTCTTTTTTAACTAAAGCCAAAATTGTACAGATTTCCCACATAAATCAACCCCAATGCTTTAAAAACAGATGTGACCTCCAAGTGCATAAAAAAGTAAAAACAGTATAATAATTGTCTGACTAAACTACCTCCTCTGGAGAGAGGGGGAAATTCCAGCTTATAAATGGAGATTTCTTCTTCTTCTGTTGCCAGGGGTAGTGACTTAGATTTAAAGGGCTCAAGGAAGGACTTTGAATTCAAGTGACATCTTCCAGTCCCTTCAGCTGCACTAGGAAGTTCCTGGTGGACCCAGACAATTCCTATTGATTATCAAGGCTGGTCTCCGAAGCCCCAACAGGCAAGTGATGATGGATGTGTTGGGCTCACTTCAAGCATCAACAATCAGCTCATCCTCAGTGCTTGCACAGAGCCCTGCACTGCACTTTGAAGACCCAACAATAGCTGGGTAGTTAGGCCTTCAAAGCACCTTAACAAGGGGAGTTGCAGGTGCTACCGCAACTTTAACAGCCCCACACCTGAAGGCAGTTGGGTAAGGTGTGGCCATAATGGCCTCGTGGGCCATACAGGGAGACATAGCAGGCCTAATGAAGCCTGTAGGTCCTAAGTTCCCCACCTCTGATCAAGGTCTTAACAGCTCTCCCTAAGTGAATCTAAAGTCAATGTGAGCTCCTGTTTCAGGGAAGGGGGAGCAGCCCCAAGTCTTCCACCTTGCTGTTGTGCAGACATTTCCTTCTGGGTTCCATCTACAGCACCAACAAGATGGAGAAGAAAAGGTCTGGTTAAGGTTGATGCTTCTCCTTGCTCTCTCACCCTCTCTTGAAGAGGGCAGGTTATCTGACAGCAAAGCAAGGAGCAGAAGGGGTGTGTTTGGGTTTTCAAAGGACAGGTGCCCTCTGAGTTGTGACACAGGATGCATTGGATTCCCAACAGTGCAGACTCCTGACATTGGCTCTCTGCACAGTCTCCTAGTGCTAAATACTGCTAATGTCATCTGTGATAGGAAACAGTCTGTATCTCTTTGTAATGAGCTTGCTTTACACCACATATCCAAAAGGGGGGAATCCATTATTTCACTGCTGAAGGTCTTCATAATTTTGTTGCATCCAGGGTCAGATAGAAGAAATGACCGCTTCCCACATCAAATGGGGGGCACCTTTTGCGTGGTCATGCGCAGCCCCCCGGATCCCAGTGTGACTCCTGGTAGTTTGGGCTGGCTTCATCCTCCCCAGGCTGGATACCTGGAGGTCTCTGCCTACCTCAGCCAATCACCCAATCCCACCTGGGGAGGCATTGCCAGAGGATTGGCCAGGTAAGGGGAGGGACTGTCCTGCCCACACGACAGAAGGTGAATCTTACCTGCAAAGCGGCAGTCAGCTCCAGAGCTTCTCCCACCCTCCCCTCCCTCAGTTAAGTCTTCTTTTGCAGGTAAACCTCTTCTCCACAGGTACGCAGGCACTGCTACGTCAGGGTCGCTGTTGAAGGGCCGGAAAGGAATTTTCCTACATTGGCAGGTTTTCCCTTCCCCGTAGCAAAACGTCACAACTTTGGTGGTTTCAGGCCTTGGGTGAAATCCTTTAATCTATCTTCCTAAATGGGGGGGGCGTGAAGCGGTGACCCCCCCCCTTGCGACGGTGATCCCAGGGTTCCCTGTTAAAGGCGTCTTGAGGGGAGGCATTGGCCATACGCCGAGAGGTTGTCATTGCTCTCCCGTTGCGGCAAAATGGGGGGCGGGTTCTCTGCTTGAACATACAGTGGTGCCCCGCAAGACGAATGCCTCGCAAGACGAAAAACTCGCTAGACGAAAGGGTTTTGCGGTTTTGCGTTGCTTCGCTAGACAAATTTCCCTATGGGCTTGCTTCGCAAGACGAAAACATCTTGCGCTTTTTTCTTAAAGCCACTTGAAGAGGCGCAGTTGCGACGGACCATGCTTCGCAAGACGAAAAACACCGCAAGACGAAAAGACTCGCGGAACGAATTATTTTCGTCTTGCGAGGCACCACTGTATGTTCTCCAGAGCCAGCCCAATCCCCACACATTCTGGATAACCCTGAAGTCTCCCAGATCCCCGGCTGGGGACTGGGAAGGATAAACGCCCAATGCCTGAGCCAAGGTCTCCCTACATTTGAAACTTAATAAAGTTGTGGCCAATTTTAATCCCATAGCATGTTGTCTTGAGTCATTGTTCCACTTGGGCGCTGCCTGCGGTTGGGAGGAATCTGCCTGTCCACGCAATGTAACACATAAAAAAGCCCAAGGCATCCTCTTTGTATCCCTGACATCAGAATGTACACTGTAGTTTAATAATATAATACTTTGTATATATGCAACAAAGACGTTTCTCCATTTCTGCACTGTAAGATGTTATTATAAATGGTACCTTTATTAATAAAGCTGTCTGTTCTCCAATGTATTCTATTAAATGAAGGTGAGCCAAAGCCTAGATGTGGGGAGGAAAAATCAACATTTATAAAATAAACACTTTAAATGTTTATGTAAAATAGCCCTTAGTACAGAGTTGTATTGCCGTTTTGGTGGCCCTTCAAAACAGATATTCTACCAATAAACAAGGCAATATTTGATCCACTAACTTTTATTACAGTTCTTACCAAGAGAAGTTGGTTCAATTAAACTTTCATCGAACAAACTTCTCATGGTAAGAATTATACTAAAAGTTGGTTACTTAATTATTAAGTTCACTATCAATTATTAATGTAATTATTAAAGCTATAACTTTGCCTATTTTGTCCCTCACAAAATAACTGTGATGGTCCACATTTACTTTGTCCCTTAACTGAGCCAGAAAGCAACCAATAAGCTTTTCAGTTTAGCCAAAATAGGGTCCTATTCTGGCCAGCTTAAGAGGAATCCATGAGGCACTATACCACACCTTATAGGCACTGACCTTCAGTTGCACTCAACCAGTAGCACTTGGCAGGTGCTGGCAATAGGCAAATGTTATGGGTAATGGACTCAGGTTCTGCAGGACCAGGGAGAGCTCCTCAGAGAGACTGAAAGTTCTGGGGTTCTCCTCCCAGCTTCAGAGTCAGTTATCTCGTCAACAACTTCAGAGAAGTTTTCAGAGTTCTGGCTCAGTTTCCAGATCCAGTAAACAGAAAGGCCATAGAGCCTTCAGGACAAATAGCCCTGGCTTGGGGTCATCAGCATATGAAGTTTCACTAACAAAAGGATGGGCTTGGTCATATTAAGTCAAGTTAAACGTGCACTTAAGAGTCCCTGAATAACGGGGGGCTCCTGTCTTTCTTTTGTTTTCATCTCTTTGGGCAGGTCCACCTCAGTGTGGGCAAAATTCACAGCAAGAACTTGGAAGCTGCAGCTATGATTATGTGATGAAGTTGTTGATTTGGCATAACCCAGGAATTTAGAAACTCTAGAACAGCAAAAAACAAATTGTTACCTACATTGCTATATATCAGCCTAAAATGTAGCATAACTAGCAGCATTGAAAAGATTAGTACTCCTAGCAGAAAATACACTGATTTGTACTTGTTGCTCTGGAAACCACGTTTAATCAAAAGGCAATAATGCAGACATTCTATTCCCATTTGAAGCAATACTTCAAAGTTTAAAAATCACATCTCTTCTTCTAGGAAGGACTGTTTGAAATCTAATCACTGGGGAGTCGCGTAAAGTTCCACCTTTGAAAATAATCCAGACAGTCCCACCTGACCAAATCCATTCATATACCAGGAAGAACCATGAGCAAATTTGTATTCCTACCCAAGGACTCTGGGAGATTATGTTCTTTCTTATTTTTTTATTTATTAGTTGGCTTTTAGGGGGCTTTCCCCCATTTCTTGTTAATATAGTTTGGTGGGAGGGTTCCCACTCCTTGCTAAAACTAATAAGAGCATGGATTTCCAGGATAGAGATCGTTATAATGTCTTCATGTGGTCTGTAGTTTTTAGGAGATACTCCTAAAGATGACCTGCATTCTAAAGTAAATTTCTGGGA
The DNA here is from genome assembly GCF_964188305.1 of Podarcis bocagei. Taxonomy (NCBI): domain Eukaryota; kingdom Metazoa; phylum Chordata; class Lepidosauria; order Squamata; family Lacertidae; genus Podarcis; species Podarcis bocagei. The sequence continues at coordinate 33,946,428 of NC_138130.1, forward strand.
CCTCTACATAGCCCTTTCTGTTCCAGTTTTTTCGTTATGCACAAGTGGTTTCAGACATCATAGTTGTTTCAAGTAATCCCAGTTGTGTAGCTCAGCAGTTGTGCAAAAGCCTTAGGTTCAAAGCTTTCACATCTGTAAAGGTAGCTAGTGGTCTGTAGCAAAAAAGTATATAACCAGTTACTTTCTTGGAATTAGTATTTGAAATGCAGACCCTCACAAATCTCAAATATCATTCTCTTCTAAACAAAAGAACTTTCCGCATCCCTCAAGACAGCTCCATCAACTTGAAACATTCTATTACTGACTCTTCTTTCATCCTCAGTCAGAATGTTCTTTACCATTATTTGATATCTCAGGCACCCAAACAATGGTGTTTTGAATGTTTGCTTGTTTTTTAAGGGGGTTGTCCATTTTGAATACACTGCTGTGAATCTGCTGCAATAACATGCACCCAGTGTTTCCAGGCAGCCCTGTATCGGGAAGTTTTTAACACTTGATGTTTTTAGATATGCTGTAAGCCACCCAGAGTAGCTAAAGAAACCCAGCCAGATGGGTGGGTCACCATCATCATTGGGTATTCAATGGGAATTAACATGGATGCTCCTTCCAGCTGTTGCCTATGTTGGAAATAACAGTGGAATCACACTTTAGATTTTATATGGCAGACTGGGTTCACAGATGTTTCTATGACACATGTCCACCAAGTCTATGGTGATACGCATCTCCTGTTTATCATGGCTCCATGTTTACTGCAGCAAATACAGGCGGAACAGTAGCACACCCAAGCCACCACCCACAGTAAATGTGAATCAGAAAGTGCATCTTCCTCAAGTTTCCAAGACACGGTACACATTCAACTGTCTGCTTGTTTCAAGCATTAACTGCTCTAGCGGGTAAACCAAAATCACATAGAATAAAGAGCAAACATCATGTTTGCAGTGACATAAAGAAGGAGTATATAGTACACATGCCTCTGACAGAGCCATCAAAATAACCTCAATTCCCAGTGGCTCAAACCTGTTGAACTTTCATTCTCTGTTTCACTGTTACGTCAAGGGCTGAATACTCAGTGAGGAATGGCATTGAAAACACCGCCACAAGCCACAACTGAGTGCCTTAAGCAGTCAGACCTACAGAGAATGCCTGCCAAAAAAAAGCAAAACCCCAGCTAAAAGGTATTAGTGTGGCTTAGCTGGTAATATAGACTCTCAAGGTTCCATCTTCAAAATTCCTAGATAAGAATTAGGATTGAAGGTCATATCCACATTAAGGATGATTCAAGAACAATGGGTGAAAGCACTCTGAATTGGCTTTCTCATGCTGTCACCCCCCTGCAAGAATAAGATGCAGTAGCATCTCTCTAGTCTTTTATCTTTGGATGGGGTGGGGTGCAGCTGAATTTGTTTTTATATATCTCTCTCTTACTTGTCAAATTTAGGTTGTTTTATACTTGTCTTTATACTAATTTTTCGAGTTCGTTTTTGTAAGTCACTTTGAGTTTCATTTCATGGATTGGGTCCTGAATAAGATTTCTGGGGGAAGCACACAGCCCTAATACACTCAGCTGGAGTTGTACAGACACACATACTGATTCCGTCTTCTTGAACCAGCTTGTTTCTCAAGGATAGATCAGGACACTGCAAGGAAAATACTGAATTCACAGCCCTGTGCTGCTCTCCTAATGCCAGTCTAGGTATGTACTCAATGACTCTTAAAGGTGAGAATCAGCAGAGTGGTTAACTGCTCCCCCTGAAAAATGCTTCCCCCTTGCCGTTTTTAATTATTTTTTCCCCCATTAGAGACATAGGAATGGAACAATGGCAAGCACAGGAAAAATTTCTATTTCTACTAAACATCTATAGCCAATGTCCTGCGTTGTCTCTGAGCTCTGTTTCTCAAGCTGGCTATATGATTGTGCAAATAATATTTACTGAAACTGGTAAATCTACTGTGAAGAAATTGTTCTTTCAAGCCTGAACAGACATTATGATCGTCCTGCAGTCTTTCTAACTTAGGTTGATGACACTAAAGAGTACAGACTCCTTTTAAGGGTCACCATGCTTTTATCAGGAGACAGTGATATGCTGCAAACTCCTTTATGCCGCAACTGGATGTGTGGTCTTCAGAATGACATATGCAGCTGCGGCCAATTCAGACTTCTCTAGTCACTTCGGTGGAGATGACAGTTCCACATGCACAACAAATATGGAGTTAGCCCTTCTGTTTCAACAAGGAATCTTGCATATGTTTTGTGTGTACATCAGAGCTACTATACTTGCTAAGGTCACACATACACATGGTATGCACTGAGCACAGTTCTATTCAGGCCCCGTTTCCGCATTTGGGGAAACAAAATGATCCCTTGGTCCATGTATCCATACAGTAGAAACATGAGTGAACATGACACATAGGCCCTGGATAACAAACAGCTGAGGTCACTTGGAAAAGATATAGCCTCTGTCTCAGTTCTGTCCTAACTATCCTCCTCTACTTTCTCCATGAAAACAGTGCACAAACGTGTTGCAGTAAAGCACATGCTGGCACTCAGTGACAAAGATTCTGGTGTTTGTACAATGTATCCCTCCATACATCTTCCTCCCTTCCTGAAAGGTATTCACAACATGATTTCTCTCTTTCTATTGGGTTATTAAAACCGAGATTCTATGGCACCAAAAAAGAGAGCAAAGATAAATATGCAGGTGAAGGCTTCCTTATTTCTCAGTGGCTTCCACTGAATTCAAAGTCAATGGGATACAATCTGGCACACAGGTGGCAGAGGGAGAAAACCTATCCCAGACGATTTACCAGAAGCAAAGAAAGCCTTAGCCCTACCTTTGTGGATCCCTGACCAGGGGCGGAGGAAGGGGGTGCGGTGGGGAAGCCGCCCAGTGTCACCACTGGGGGGGTGACAATATGGTGGTTGGCACTCATCGCGGGGCCTGCAGCGTGCCTGAGCCATGTGTCTCTCCTGGGAGTGACGCAGTGGCTTGGGCGCCCGCAGGCTCTGCGCTGCCCGAAACCGTCTGCCCACAGCCTCCCCCTCAGCTGTAGGGCGGCTGAGTGGGAGGAGGCAAGCAGACTCCTTGGAGGCCCCACGGAACGTCCCACCCTGCCCCGTGGGCATCTGGCCCCACCCCTGGGCGCAGGGCGCATACGCCACCCCAGGCTCCAATCAGCTTGCTCTGCCACTGTCCCTGACCGAACCCATTTACTCTCTACAGTATAAATAAATGGCTGGTGAAGAATGAGGCACCGGCGCATTGTAATCTGCGATATACAAACCCTCTGCCCACACATGTTCCACTTGTGATAACAATGGGCATTTAAGTAGCATATACAATGGAATCTAGAAACTCATGTTAACAAAAGAGACCTGCAGCATTCATGACTCTGTTATTTCAAAGCAATGGATTTATCAGAAGCAGCAAAAGCAAAGCCTTGGCCTTTCTTTACCATGTCACTGACTTCATCCGATTACTTTCTGCAATGCAAAGAAATGTTTGCCATTCCCTTCTAAGGAAAAGTAAGGGTAACATAGCGAGGGTGGTCAAAGCTTTCTTTTTCACTCCTGGGCTAAAAGGTAACAGTAAAGGCTACACTGACTGGGACCCAATGGATGGGTACACAAGACTTCCTTCCATACATATTCCGCTTGTCATAATAATAGGCAATGAAGTTGCATATACAATGAAATCTAGAATCTCATATTAACAAGAGTGCTGTAGCATACACACCTCTTCAATTTCAAAGGAATGGCCTATTGCAATCTCCTCTCCTGTGTGAGCGTGCAAAGATCTCCTAACACTCTATTATTCTACCATCGACTTCAAGGCATCAAAACTTACAGGGATTGGGTTGGGGGGCTTAAATCTTCTTCTTACCTCCATTAAAACAAAGAGTGCTGCAAAGAAAAGGAGCGTTGCCCATTCCACTCTACTCAGAATCATCTCAAAATCCTGAATGTTGGCTAACACGAGAAGCCATATTGCTCCCAGCATAGCAATCCACCCTGCATAAAAGGAGGGAAAAAACAGCATGAATACAGCCTTATCGACTTTCAACCATTTACCTGAATTTCTTCAAGACAGGCAGTTCTTAATTTTCTTTGGTGTATTAAAGCATGTTTATGTTGTGCAGTAACACATACTCAGAAGTAGTTTGCTACAATTTTTGAGGTTAATTGTCAGGGCTCTTTCACATTTAGCAATAATTCAACAAACGGAACTTCTCCCGTCTCTGCATCTCCATACTAATTAGGTTGAATATCTGCCTATTGGAGGCAAAGGAGGAAAGTGGCCACAATCTTGCCCTAGTCTTGTATTTAACCCAATATCCAATGTCTCTGGCTGTGAACCAAAAGCGAACACCTATGAAGGGTGCACTTGAATAAAGAGGTTCATATTTGACCATAACTATGATTCTCCAGCTGGCAGAGCCAACAGATTGACTTGGTGTATTCTGCATCTACAAAGAAGGCACAGGGATGTATTCAACAGTGTCAGTCAACAGTAAGACTTCCATCAACAGAACAGGGGAGCAGAAGCTGTTGTCAGTAATTCCTCCTCCCACCTCCAGCCTCCTATGCTCCCCTAAATCTGTTCTGGAGACCCTCCAGGGCAGATATATAGGGGTGGAGCTACAGGCGGGATGGGAAATGGATGAAAATGGCTTTCCTCCCCAATTCACGGGCAGAAGCCTTACCATCCGCTAAGCAACACCATTCGATCCAATCCCTTATCTTTCAGAAATCTTTCACAAATATAGTTTCCAGCTGCTCTGAAGCCCCTGGAGGAAGCTCTACAATAAGACAGCTGTCTTTAATATACAGCACTAACTTCATTTGATAATTGCAAGTTTACACCCAGCTGGATATAAAAGCGAAAGGCAATATATATACATCGAACAATTTGTGTTGCCCATTTAAAACTGTGCTGTCTTCAGTTTCTGGGGAAAACACAACATTTCCTTATCATAAATACCCCATCCTGAGGAGAGTAAGGGGGGCATTCACAGTCATTTGGGATTGCTCCCACACAGACCAGTTACCAAGCGGATTCCACCACATGCTGGAAAATATTGTGGTAGTGCATGCCACTCTGTGGCTGTTGCCAGTATTCATTTTTATGGAACTGGTATATAAGTTTCTGTGACAGTTTCCAATGAGTGTCAAGAAAAGAAGAATTCTAACAACATTTATTATGTTGTGCTTTATGTGGAATTCTGAAATACCTCCAACACAGGGAGTTTACATATACTGTGCAGTCTCAGAGGAAATAAATAGGTAACAGAAATAGCAAGTGTGCTTTTGAGACTTTTGTATTTTTAATATGTTGTGGTTTTCTTACCCAGAAAAAAAAGGTTTCTGAAGATATCAATGTCAATGCTGAATTTATGAAGGAAAATGTCTAAACAAGGACTGTGCAAGCAAGAAACAACAAAATTCATATAAAGGGTAAACAAAAGATTGTGGGAACAGCTGCAGTCTTTCAAGACGACTAATAATAAAAGGCTGCCTCCTTTAATATGGTGGCTCTTGCTTGGCTCATATGAAAAGCTTGGGGGGGTCTGAAATAGTTAGAAAGCTTTACAACTTGAAATGAATTATTTTTTGTGGAAACTATCAAATATGTGTTCATGGTGCCACCTGTTAAAATCCTAAATGACATTTGTAGCAAAGTAAAGCTTGTAAAATGTACTTCGTATACCACTAAGCACACATAGTGGGAAAATAATGAGATTATTAGGAGGGATAATCTGAATGCAAAAAATAGCGCAACTGGACACTTGGGGCAGCGATATTTTAGAAGTGCCAGTGAACTGGTATTCAAATTAAGAGATGCACTCCAGAATCCTCTGCAATGTCACAGAGCAGGCATCCCCAAACTCGGCCCTCCAGCTGTTCTGGGACTACAACTCCCATCATCCCTAGCAAACAGGACCAGTGGTCAGGGATGGTGGGAATTGTAGTCCCAAAACAGCTGGAGGGCTGAGTTTGGGGATGCCTGTCACAGAGGATGCTAGAAAAAATTATTCATTCAAGCACACCAGAAGGAGAACAGTTGAAACCTGAATGTAATGGTGCTATCAGAATTGGTCCTGGTTGTCAGTAGGGCACCAACTGACAAGATGGATATTTTTTCCATTTAATGCAACCTGGCAATGTGGACAAGCTTATTGGAACTGCCTCCTCTCCAGAATACTCTCTTAAAACATTTTTGTTTCGGACAAGCCTATCCAGAAACATAGGTGTCGACGATTTTTTATTTTTTTTATAGTTCCTTTTAATTATCTTTTAAATGTTTTAATTGGGTTTTTTATTGTTTTGTTGGTGGTCTTAATATTTATTGTAAACTGCATAGAGGTTTTATTACAATCGAGTGGTATATAAATTTTGTTAAAACAAATACATCTTTCCTGGATATTAAAAAGAAAGAAAGAAAATTGGGCACATAGGTCCACCTGCATTGTGATGTTCTTGATTTCAGCATTCTATACATGTCAGCAGTGGATAGTTGACTTACTTAATATTAATTTTATTTAGAATTTTCATTTTATTTAAAAGTACTGTATTCATAAACTGCTTTGTAAAAAAAAAAAAACCTAAGCGATGTACATAAGATTGTGTACAGCAATCCTGTTCTGTTGAAGAGGGTACATAAGACACCCAGGGGAAGAGGTACAGAATCCATTATCACCCCCCCACCCCACACCACACCCCCGCATCTCCTCCAATCAAAATATGAAGTGTGTCCTCAGTTTACAGTGGTACCTCTGGTTACATAATTAATTCGTTCCGGAGGTCCGTTCTTAACCTGAAACTGTTCTTAACCTGAAGCATCACTTTAGCTAATGGGGCCTCCCGCTGCCACCGCACCGCCACGATTTCTGTTCTCATCCTGAAGCAAAGTTCTTAGCCCGAGGTACTATTTCTGGGTTAGCGGAGTCTGTAACCTGAAGCGTCTGTAACCTGAAGCATATGTAACCCGAGGTACCACTGTATTTATACTCTGCTCTTCCTCTGAGGAGCTCAGAACAGTTTTACATGCAGTTCCCAGGCAGTCTCCCACCCCACTTCCATGGTCCAGATTTACTCTGCTTCATCAGTAGAAACGCTGTGCGTGGCTTCAGACCCTTCCTCTGAGTTGCACATGCCATTAACCCAAGGGCAGGTTTCCTTCAACGTTGTACAGGGCTCAATGGGAAAACATTCAGTGTATAGGTTCAGTGCACTGAAATCACTTTCGCTCCTAGGTCAGACTGAATAGTGACTTGATTTGGGATGTTTATTTGGCGTGCTTCTTTTTTCCCCCTTCAAGTCTTCTCATACAGCGTGTGACCTGGGTGCTCTCTGTCAGGGTTGAGACAGAAGTTTCACTGGGATATCAGACCTGAGCAATGAAGACAAAAATTGGGACTGGAGGCACAATACGCACACCACCAGTGCCGGATTTACGTATAAGCTAAACAAGCTATAGCTTAGGGCCCCACTCTCTTGGGAGCCCCAATAAAAATTAAAGAGGGGGGGACGACTGAATTTACATTTCCAGAATACAGTGGTACCTCTGGTTGCAAACGGGATCTGTTCCGGAGCCCCGTTCACAACATGAGCAGAACACAACCCGTGTCTGCGCATGCGCGGGTTGCGATTTGCCGCACCTGCGCATGCGCAAGCGGCGAAACCTGGAAGTAACCCTTTCCAGTACTTCCAGGTCACCACAGGATGCAACCTGAAAATGCTCAACCTGAAGCAAACGCAACACGAGGTATGACTGTATAAGATAAAAAACTAAAATAAAACCTACATACAGCAACAGTGTTTTGTGTTGTGTAAGCTTCTATGATGTAAGTAATGGGCCCCACCTGCTAACCTGCTCCCTAAAATATCACTGGTTTGCTCATTTCCATATATAGGGTGCCTACATTCTGCTAGTTGCATGACAACATGTGCAAATGGCTTTTGATACCTATTAGGTCCATAAATTACCATATAGCAGATATTCAACACAAAAAGCAGTGACAATTTGTTGTTGACAAAGGACAGCTGGACGTATAAAGGGCCCCACTACCTTCAGTTGCTTAGGGCCTCATCAAACCTAAATCTGGCCCTGCACATACACCACACCACACCTCCTGCTCTTACAACGGGGCACAAACTCACTGCCTGCTTTATATGTGACTAGGGTAGACTCCCACTCAGAGAAGACACAGAGCCATCTTTGGTGAGATGGGACCCAGCATCTTCAGTGCACTCTGTCTTCGATAGCTCAGCTTCTCAGACAGATGCATGGAAGTAAACTACCCATCCTAGTGATTACTGACAACTACTAGAGCTGGTTTATGACTGTCTCTTTCTGTCCAGAATATTCATCCATGATACTCAATAACAAACATGGGCGCATTGCTTATAAAATATTTGGGCCTTCATGCATTTCTTTAAACTCCCCTTTTTAATGATGCCAGAAACTTTCTGTTTAAACCAAGCATGCCTGCATCTTCAGAAACCACTGCAGTTTTAAACACAAATGTTCTGTCCAAGGTGATTTTTTTAAAAAAAGCTGCTTAGGTAATGGATCGATAATAAAAAGGAGGATTGTGCCAGCCTGTATTCTGCCGCCCCCTCCAAAATGTTTGGCAAGTGGTTTGAAATAAATTATTTAAAGTTGGGGAAGCTACTATAGGGGAAATCTTCATCAAATATTCTGTAAAAGCTTGTAGCAATTCTGCCTGTTTGACATGGGTTAAAGAAGGTTAGAGCTTTTTTGCCAAAGAGAAAAAAATCCCCCAGGTTCATTCAGTATTCATATCCTATTTCCATATACAGCATTATGTAAAAAGTGATATAGTCTCTTTAATCTTTTACAGAGTATAAGGCTTTCTTCCATGCTATCCAGGGGTATAATAATAGTCATCACCTCCAACAGAAGCAAATGTATAGGCTTTGTCTGTGAAATAACTTTTCACAAGGCACTAAACTCTCGATGGTACGTGAATTAATTGCTGCTAATACTCCTTTCGGAATCATCCTTCTTGCTCATGCCTCCCCATGGAACTTGGGGCCAATTAGAGGGCTGGTCACAAACTTATTTAGTAAATATATTTAGACTGGTTTTCGGAGGCGCCAGTGAGGTGTAGAACACAGTGTAATGATAGTTAACCCTGCTCCATCGTGACTGCCATTTTTGCCTCATTGTGCTTGCAATAATGAGCACTTCACTGTAAATGGTAATTGCTTCTGCTTGCGAGCACAGTGATGGTATTAAGTGCACGGGGCTTAATACGGTTCTAAAGCTCATATTGGTACACAGCAGATCTTTTGAGCAAACTCATGAAGAGTTCCAGTAAGAACAAAAACTTAGGGCAGAACTACGGTACTCGTTACAAGAAGCAGAGGCCTGTCACTGTAAACAGCCTCACAATGACTTCTCTCCTTCACCTTTGTGATGTGTATTTGATGGATCTCATGTCCTGGCATCATTAACTGAGCTTTTCCTCAGCCCCACCATTGGCTGCCACATTGTGGGAATGCTTCAAGTCAGCAGGATATAAGGTTAAGTGACTGCTGGACTAGATGTTCCAAGGATACTGGGACAGCATGATTTCCCCTTACATTTGTCCTATGATTCAGACTGAGGTCCTGATTTGTGTGTTATTTGTGTGATGTGGCAGCTACTGTTCTAAAGCTTCTTTCCTTGCTATACTCTGGCCAAGTCTAAAGGGAAACAACCAGATGGGTTGGCCAGCTGCCACAATTAGTCCCCATGCCGCCATTGATCACCCAAAGATTCGGTAGGCCTCAGCACAGTGACCTAATGATCTGGAAATGCCCAGTGTTGCATCTGCATCCTTCGTTTGCCAGCTCAAGCACACAGAGATTGTTCGAAGTCTCAAAATCATTCATATAGCTGGGCAGTTACTTTGTGGCTCACTCGAGCAACATTTTGTACTTTCCCCTGAATGAAAACAAATCCTGTTTTCATGCCATGTGATAAGAGAAAGCTGCTCTTTTGAGCACTGGGGAATTTCTTTGTTTACTTTCTAAAATCAATTATTTCACGTAATTTCATTTTTACAGTCTCAACACTTCTCAATCAACTTATCGCATGAAAAAGGTAATGAGAAAACCAGTTATAATGTAGAACATAAAAGATTAAAAAGCAAAAAGAGAGAGAGAGAAGAATATCTACCTCAACAGATTGCCTGGTAGGTCTGTTCCCATTTCACCAGTATGGTGCCTTTTTCTTATATTTTTATACAGTACATAGATGGTCTTGTTCTTTGAAGATTCTTGCTAGGGAATTTTGTTGTTGTTGTTGTTGACTGGGGAGGAGAGGGTTAAAGCTCCCCTTTCTATGTGGTGTGTCCCCAATGAAAATTGCCAATGAAATATGTCTTATTAATTTTATGTACATATAAAAACTGAGATGGTTGCCAATGACACATTTAGCATCATGTCCAGTTTGAGCCTAATTCATGACAGATTGGATTTCTGCACTCAGCTGAGGCTGAACATGTTAGAGCAAGTGCAACAAAATCTGATCTAGCCAGAGTTTGTCATGTGGAGACAGCAGTCACAACATTGGCTCCGCCTGTGGCAGTACAACAAAACCTCACATAGCTCAGGGAGTAAGAGGGTAACATGAATGCTCTGGCTCTCTCTCGCTCCCACCCACACAACCCCGCCACCTTCCTCTTAGACCAGATGGTAATGACCAGATCAGCTGCCACACTAACTCTACTGTATATTTAGCAATATGGTTCATCTAGACTTAATGGCTCCCATCCCAGTTCCAGAGAACACAATTCTGCTACACAAAGCTCTAAACCAGAGGCCTGGTTTATATCAAAGAATCATGTAGCATGCAGGTTCAAATCACAACCTTAATGGTCTTATCGTGTTTGTGTGCGTGTGTGCGCATACACACAATTAAATCATCAAAGTTGTTGTTTGAATCTGCCAGAAGGCAGAAAATGAGAATGATGGCAATATTTTTACTCTGCACAGGTGCTTTAAAAGAGAAAGATGCTCCCTCATTTCCATGATCTGTTTCAGTCTTACAATCTAGGCAAGGGAAGCAGATCAGCTTTATTTATTTTTACAACTGAAGAGCTGAACAGCAGTGGAGCTGTCCAGCAGCACCAACTAGATTATCAAGAGTCAGAAGCCTACAGGGCCAAGGCCCAAACAGAAGGGATGCTGTCCAGGAGGTTATTAGAACTAGAAACCAGGACCTGATTATAGCACCAGCAGCTTCCAAGTCACAATGGCCAGATTTTGCCACACCATACTTGTGCCTTAGTGAGATCTTGATTCTCACCAAACTTAAGATGACAACAACAACAACAACTGCACCCCGCCCATCTGGCTGGGTTTCTCCAGCCTCCTTCCAAGAAGGACTCTGAAATAGGGTGGATGCTGCTGTGAAGTTATCATGCCACCAATCTTCAGCTCAGACTTGTTTCCATTTGAGGCTGGGCCATAGTTCAGCAGTGGAGGATCTACTCTGCATGTAGAAGGTCCCAAGTCCAGGTTTTATTTAGTAGAAGGCAGTTCCCTATATTCCTATTTCTACTATTGAGCTGTAAGGGGTAGCAAAACTAGGGAGAAGAGTTTAGTCAGGAGGCATCAGGCGCCCTCGTTCTGCAAGTCTCCTGAGTGGGGTCATCATGGATTGTGGACTCAGGTTTTCCACCAGGGTGCCCTGACTCTACCTGTTCCCATCCATGATAGGGCTTGCAGTGAGGTCCTACGTCCTCCATTTGATTTTTGTTCTGTTCCTGACACCCTGTGATATGCAGGGGGAGGGGAGGCACCAATCCTGATTCTTCCACCTTTTTCAGGGAACCTGGAAAAAAATGTGGAAAGTGCTGCAGGATTTCTCCCCACAGCAGGGAGAGGAGATGGTGAGCAGTTGTCCCCAATCACCTATGTGCTGCTTCTGGTGAGAATTCACAGCCACAAGCATATTTTTTTTTATTATAATAATAATAAAAAGTATACGCCTACTCTATCTTACAAGCAACTCAATGCAGGGAACAAACAGTATCACAAAATGTGGATTCCAGCAAGGAGCTAATTTTAAGCAAGACAAGCACTGCTACAGCTCTCGCTACACCACATTTTAAAACTTCAGAAGTAATTTCAGTTTGAGCGTATGAGACACCCCAGAGTAATGTAAACATTTTATCACTGCTAGACAGTACTCCAGGCAAGGGTCACACATGGCTACTCAGCTACCAGCCTGTTATGTTCATTCATTTAACCATGGAAGTCACTGCTAAAGCCAGCAATCCTGCATGACTACCTAAACATCAAGGGACAGAGAAATAAAGAGGAATTACATGTGCAAATCCTGCCACTTCCTCAGGTGTCATTTGTTTGTGTTTTAAGATGCAATTTCCCTGGCAATTTACATAATGCATTTCAATGTCATTTGTTTAAGGAACTGGGAGTGCTGCCTGAGGGGGTTCTGTTGCTGCCCTTTGCAATTAGGGTGGTTAATTTCTCTGATGTATTCCCCTCCCCAAAATTCTTATATATTATGCAAATTAGTCGATAAATATACCAATCAGTTTACAGAAAGGAATAACAATAAAACAGGGGGCCTTCTAATCAGAGTGGTACAATGCAATTCTAGTTGAATGCTGTGGCAATAATACATTTTGCTGAATAATTGGATGTCAGATTAAGTAAAATAAAGACATATTGCAGTGCTGAAGGCACATATTTAAAATGCAACCCAAATAAGAAAGGTTCCAATGGCAGTTTATAAACACGTGCTTATGTACATCAGTGGTAGTCAACATGTTACCTTCAGAATTCACAAAGAGCAAATTCCTCAATAATTCCTACTTTTCCACCATCATTCATGTCACTCTACCACCTTAATGTCAAGTCCACAATTCTGAGACTGTAATTTTTTTAAGAGTAAACCCTATATAACACAGTGGGGCTTACTTCTGAGTAAACACGCCTAGAGTTGCATTGACACTGTCTTCCAGCACAACCCATATAATAGGTTAAAAACGCCTTTCTCTTTCCACTGTCAATAAGTTTAGATGTGCATGCCCATCACTTAATTTCTGTACACTACACAATTATTTGCATGTGCAAAACCTCCAGCTCAAACCACCACAGATCAAACACTATAGAAAAAACTTTCTTATCACTACAAGTTATATCAGACAAAATGCTTTTAAACCGTGAAGACCACACATTCAGTTGTATGCCATCTGAGATGAAGAGATTTCTAATGATGTGTATGAGTTATGGTTCAGACCTAAAATTACACTTCAAATGCCAAAGATAAAATGACTGTAGGTGGTTTGCAAGCTGGAAGGGATATGTGTTAACATGTCACTTTCAGTAACCCAGCACCAGCCAAATAAAATGAGAAACTGGGACAATCCATATGATCTAGATTCGGTCTGCACAACGCAGCAAGACAGGCAGAAATCTCAGCAGGTCTTATCAAGCCCCAGTGGACTGCATTTAGCATGATGGGTGACAAATTGTGCTGACCAGATCTAGTGGCACCAGAAGCAATACTCTCATGTCACTGCACAGCTGGTTCAGACTTAATACCAGATAGCCATTAATGAATAACCAAAATTGCCCAGAACACCCAGAATGCTGTGAGATATTTTTACAGGGAATACTCACCATGTTAATCAACCATTTGGGAGGGAGATGCACCTTAACTAAGGTATTGTAGCCTCCCATCCAGTTCTCTGCTACATCAACATCCATCAGTACTATGAGAGACTTCTATGATGAGCCTACCCAATAGTGATCTTTGTATCTGTGGCTTCCATTTTCAAAATACAAAGCTCCATTTTAGGAGACAACCTAACAGGAAAGATCAATGAGGATTTTGGTTCTTCTCTGGTTTGGATTTCAGGGCCGTGACATTTGATTTTATATTTGAAGCAAACATTTATAAACAGCTGAGATTCAGATTTCCGAGTTAGGAAATGTGAAATTCAGCAGCTGAAATAGCCCAACTTAGCACACAGAAACCAGAAATCTGTATGGATTTCAAAAAGGAATGTCATGAACCTTAGGGTATGTGTCCCCCCCCCCCCGGCAAGCTGTGCTTGTTTAAGAATGTCCAGGGCACCTGCCAAAATAGTGAGAAATAGGCCTTTCTAACAGATCAAACTGCAGAACATGCTCAGACTGTTTTACCCTGTTTTAGTGGTTTAACAAGAGCATTGGGTGAGGCAACTCAAAGGCCTACAACATTCTCACAGGCTTGATTACCTACTTGACAGAGCAAAAATTAGCATTCTGTTAGAGCAGGGGTGCGGAACCTTCTTCAGCCTGAATATCACATTCCCTTCTGGGCTATCTGCCAAGGGGCACGTGGCAGCGGTGGGTAGGTTCTACAGACCAAATTGGGTGGAGCAACAAATGTATGTTTTACCTTTATACAGTACAGTAGTACACATTCACACAAAAAAAACCTTCTATACTCCTTCCAGGCACAAGCAAGAGGCATTATTGGAGTTCAGTGGCACATTTCAGTCAGCCAGGGAGGGCTCTGGCCTGGGGAGAGGTGTTGCCTAGGGTGATTTCCAGACAGAGAGGCCTTGAGCTCCACATTTGTTGCCTGGCCTGAGATTTCCCACCCATGCAAAACAAACAAACGAAAAAACGCCCCGTAGGTATTTCTAAGTGCACAGAACTTCTTTTGGAGGAAGGCACAAATCCTGAACAAGATTATGATTCTTTTCCAGGCTCCTCCATTTCACTGTTTCCCCAGGCACCCATGTACTTCTCAGGCCATTAAACCGCTTCTTCTGAAATTCAAATGATTTGTTGTATTGGCTGTACTAAAAGAAAATATTTGATCAAAGTTTGATTATCCCCCCAGTTCCTGTAAGCAATAAAAAAAATTACAGTCCGAGCCATGTAAAAGCAAGATAACGAAGGCACTGTGTAGAAAGTTGGTATTAAATGAAGGTCTTTACTCAAAGTGCCTATCGCTATAGATAAGAGAATTAGAGAAATACACAGCTAGACAGCATATCAGGATATTTGTTTTCCATTAGTTTCATATACTTTTGTATATGCTGCTGTATAATAAGAATCAGTTCACACATAGGCTGTGTTGTTCCATGGGGCATGATGGCCACAATCTTTTCCATTGGAAAGATTTCCAGGAAAAACAGACCAAAGACTTGTGTCTCCCAATATAATGTTCTTCTCCTAAAAGCAGTGGCAGAAGCTCCCTTGGATCCCTTGTATAGGGAGATGAGTCTAAGCCCATCCATCCACCCTGTGCCATGGCCCTGATCCAAATCCTTCTCCCTAAGCTACTATTAGCTACAGAGAGGAAAACATACAAACAACTATTCAATCTGCTTGTTTTCCACATTTCAGCTAATAGCAGCCTGGATTTGGCTCTGCAGCATATAGGGAAAGGATAGGGTATTCACTCCCCTGCCATTTTTAGAAGACAGAAATTACACTGGGCAATGCATATGAAGCATCTAGTACATGAAGCACTTTAAACCTTCTAAAATTCTATATACCGGTAAATGCCTGAAACCCAGTGCTATTGCATGTTGCTGTGGAAGTCACACTAATTAATGGGGTTTACATTCAGGTTAAGCATTCATAGAACTGCAGATTCTACCAATTTTCCCAATGCCCCTCTCTTTTTTGGGGGGGGGGTCTCTTTTAAAGGAGCAACATGGCAGTGTTGGGAAGGGGTTTGCATTTCACGAGCAATCTCCAGTTGCGTGCTTTCTGAGTTCCCAGCAGCAAAAGCGGCGGTATCTGGAGGGAAGCCATCATGAGTGCAGAGTTACAAATATGCCATTGTTGTTCAAAAAAATGAAATATCTGTACAGGCCTTTAGACTGCATGGTAAAGATAGACCTCTGCAAAAAGCTGCATGAAACACTCCATGTTCAAATGCAGCTTTTTCTATTCCCAACAATGAAAGAAGAGGAGCTGAGCTTACCAAGGTCCAGGTGAATCCCTGGAACAAACGAATTGAGAAAGAACATGAGGATAACAACTCCCAAAACAGTCAGGCATTTGATGAGAAGCACCTTGTCTGTTATTCTGTGCTGTAGGAAAGCAGAAAATACAGAAACCGTATCAACAAGAAGAAGCACCCTTCAGATATATCAGCATGCTTTAAATATATATTATTTGAAATACAGTGTTTAACAACAATACGGTCTAATCCATTAAAGTGAGATAGGAAATGCCTGAGGTGTGAAACAATATCTTAAATTTAGAAAGGAACTGTGTCTTGTTTCCACAAATGTTAACATGTTTTTCAGAACAACTCTGTTTACAGTCTAAGGAACAGTATAGAGGCAGATGCAGCGACCCTAAGGTGCAGTTTCATCTTAGTTACACAAATAAAAGGAAGCTTTATGTCTTATCAGTTACAGGGCCTGGAAGTAAACGTGTTTATTAAATTTCTTTCTCCTTATAACGGGAGCAGTAAGGCTGGAATGCAATTTCCAACATAAATACTTGATACCTTGATAGGTTCGGATTGTGTGCCCCAGCGGGCTCTGTTCCTAGCATCAGTCTTTTCCTGTTTCTTTATAGCCCTTACTATTTCATCCCATTCTCAGGATCACTTCACTCATTACAGTTTCCAACTTCTTGTCTAGGAAACAGTGTGAAACTCACAAACTCACATATGGCTATCCTACACCTGAGCAGTGTACAGTGTAGACTTGGGCTGCGTACATGCCATATGATGTCCACTCTTCATTGAACATTTCTTCTGATTAGTTTGTGGAGACAACAATCAGCAAACTAATATTGCAAACTAATATCAGTGTACTAGATGAAGCAAAGATCACCAGTCTTGAAGCAATGATTCTTCAACATCAACTTCGTTGGACTGGTCATGTTGTGCGGATGCCTGATTATCGTCTTCAAAGCAACTACTCTATTCCGAACTTAAAAATGGAAAGTGTAATGCTGGTGGTCAACAAAAGAGGTTTAAAGACTGACTCAAGGCAAATCTTTAAAAATGTGGTATAAACACTGACAACTGGGAAACACTGGCCTGAGAGCGCTCCAGTTGAAGAACAGCTTTTACCAAAGGTGTCATGGGCTTTGAAGACACTCAAACTCAGGACACAAGGGAGAAACGTGCTAAGAGGAAGGCACACTTGGCAAATCCACACAGTGATCAACTCCCATCCAGGAATCAATGTCCCCACTGTGGAAGGATGTGTGGGTCCAGAATTGGCCTCCACAGTCACTTACGGACTCATTGTTAAAACTGGGTTTATGGAAGGCAATCTTACTCGGCTACAAGTGATCGCAGAAGAAGGAGGAGGAGGAGGAGGAGAACCTGGACAGGCAGTTGCAGCCTGTCACAGGGCTTCCCCTAATCCCCCCCTGGTGGGTGAAAGACTATACTTGCAGCCAGCTATTATATCCATCCCTGGTCAACTGCTGTGCATGGCAAGATAGCCAGCCTAAATCAAATATCTGAACTTCCCGATCAGGGGCAGGTGGGTGGGTGGAGCTGGAGCAGCAGACCAGAGTGCTGAAGTCTTCACTCCAGTCCATCACTTGCAGATATAAGCCGGCTGCGTTTGCCTCTTGCATTACTTTCCAAACCATAAAAAGTCAGTTTCCTTTTTTTATAGTGGATTTGTTTCACCCAGGCACATCAATCAACCTAGGTAGGCACTTGCATCCCTCCAGTAAAATACTGGTAGTCTGGAGGATCCCTTTATCAAACCAAGGTAGTTTAAGTACTGTTCCAAGTCATCTTTGTTCTGTGACATTTGTTTTTTCTGTAAGGAGCAAGTCAAAAGTTCACATTTTTATTTCTACATGGCCATACTTCTAAACCCTGAAAGCGGAGGATCATGGTAGATTTCCGAACAGAAGATTTATGTTCCTATCTGGCTTCATACATGAAGTCCAACCTAAACTACATAAAACCAGTTGTTTGGAAGTTATGGACTGTAGCAATTTGTGCACTGAAAGGCACACAGTGTTATAGTAAAATGAATGTAATAGAATATGGTGGGCAATGTTTTGCAATGGTATGAAAGCAATACATTACCTTTTTTTGGAGCTCCTGGATATTTGTTTCCCAGTTTTTATCTTCTTGTGAGATTTGTCTGAAATAAAAATCCACAGAGAGATTCATATGGATGGGAGAGCTCTTGTAGAACTGCCGTTGCAATTCTGTACCCACTTATGCTTAGCAAAATCATATCAAAATTAATCTGAGTCTCTTTATTAGTGCTCAGCCCTAGATCATTTAGTTACAAAGGGTGTTGTAATGTGAAGTTTCCAGGGTCTGTTAACTGCATCTGTTTTCTTCCAAAGAGGGAGATGGAGCCCTTAATGGAGACTTAAGCTGGTCTTGGAAAATCTGTGTATTCATAAGTTATACATGTAAAGCATAAGAGAAATGAGATTTGCTTAAAAGTGGTAATGTTGCCAATTTGCAGCCAATTATAAAAAAATAATCAAAGCATGGTAATGATTTTTATCACCACCATTATCACTAAATAATGATGCTTTATGTGTTTAGTGCCATCAATGTGCATGGCACTTCACAAAGTGCAAGGGAACAGGTCTCCTCCCCAGGGGAAATTACAATCTAATTTCTGGCAAAGGAGAAAACAGAGGAAGGGGAGATTGTGACAACAGCCTTACTTTTTCTTATATGCAAGATATTGCATGTCTAAACCAGCTTGCTACGCATGACCTCCCATGAGCTCAGTGACCTTTTGTAAAATGTCACGTTAAGTGTCATGGACCCTACCTGTGGAATGTTTTCAGCTTTTTCCTCAGCAAAATCTCCAGAGTAAGAACTTTTTGCATTAGGAGGCACTTTACAGCTGTTTCTTCTCTGCTCGCAGGGTTAATCCTCTGTGCTGTCAGTCTCCAAACGTGGATTTCATGTTTCAGCTCTAAGGGGGTGGGGGGCAAGAATATAATTATTTAGCTGAAAGTGAAGACACGACATATTAAATCACAGCAAAATAGCTGATGGCACACACACACGGTATCCTGGGTCAAAAAGTGAAGCTTCTAAAGCAAAATTGTATAGTGGCTAACATCGTTCATTGAAAGATTTATGCATCAGGGGTCAGATCCAGAGTTGCACTCAGCAGAGAAGGAGTGAAGCAGTAAGACCTTCCTACTCACCTGAAAGGGTGGGTCTTAGAGGAAGTGGTAGATGACACATTGCCTCTTTCCCTTGATAGGGTTAGCTCGCCCAGTTTGTTATGTGCAATTTACCATCCTGCACCTGAGTTCCCTTCTGCAGACCTTATGTTAAGTTTTTAAAATGTGGCTGAATTCACCCAGCCCTTGTGTCTTGCCTTCTTACTTCCCCGTGTGAACGCAAATTGTTATATCAATAATATACAGTGGTATCTCGGGTTACATATGCTTCAGGTTACAGACGCTGCAGGTTACAGACTCCGCTAACCCAGAAATAGTACCTCGGGTTAAGAACTTTGCTTCAGGATGAGAACAGAAATCGTGCTCCGGCGGCGTGGCTAAAGAGGTGCTTCAGGTTAAGAACAGTTTCAGGTTAAGAACGGACCTCAGGAACGAATTAAGTTCTTAACCCGAGGTACCACTGTATGTCAGTAAGGCCACGGTAAAGCGGTTTGGCTCTCTCTCACTTTCTATACACAACCAAGGCTTTGGAGTTATATATCAAGTGGTAGGGCAGAGAGCAGTTCATCCAGTACAGACTAGTTGATTGCCTAGAGGTTCACAGCACCTTTCAGACAAAGGAGAAATACAGGCTGCCGTTCCCCACTGTGTCTATAAACCATTTTATAAGGGTGTTCTGCACTCAGTTGCCAAACACTGGGGTCCATTTCAAGGGATCACATGTACAGATATTCAAATGTACATCTAGGAAAATTTTGAAGCTGGTTTAGAGCATTTTCAGCACTAATATGCTCTGACAGGCATTTTGCTCATAGGTATACTTAATTCATAATCTCAGATAGGTTAAATATTCATGGAACCATTATTCTTAGCTATGTCAACTTGTGTAATTACTTTACCAAGAGAGCACTGAGACTCCGAAATCTTATTCAACATTTAAATCCCCGTCTTTCTCCCAGCACCTGATCATTCCAATGTATAAAAGATTAATGTGCAGTTTAGTCTAACACAGATCTATCCTTGGTTAATCAAATATAATGCCATTGTCAATATAATAAGGTCGCATATAAGCATTAGACTTGGGTTGTGTGTATTTTTTTAAAAAAAATTGCCTCAGCTACGACTTTTAAGATGCTGTCCTATTATCTGAAAGTAAGTCCCACTGAACTCAGTGAAGCTAACTTCTGTGTTTTTTAAAAAATAATATTTATTAGAGTTTCAAATAATACAAAAAGCAAGAATAAAAAAAGAAGAATAAAAAGAAAAAAAGAAAAAATTCAACCTTTACCCTCCAAATTTTCAATAACTTTTTTCCAGAACTTCCCCTCGCCTCCCCTTCTTGTATTCCATGCCGAAATATTTGTTCAACAAGTTCTTATCCCTAAACTTTTACCTTACTTTGTTATTATATTTAATTCAATTTACATAACAGCTTTAACTTATATAAATCAATCAATTATACTTAAAAAACTTTTTCTAAGGTCGACCCAGTTCCCCTTCCACGAATTCCCCATTTTTATAGTGATAACAACACAAAAATAAAAAAGGATAAAAAAGTCTGACGCCCTTTGGATTTCCAAACCCCATCCTCCCTTCCCCGGATTCGATCCCCAGATCTTAGTCCATTAGTGCTACTATCAGCCTGGCAACCTCACGTCTGAGGCCCTTAAATCTCTCTCAGTCCCTCTCTGCCAGTTTCTTTGAAAGTCCTTTATATTTAACACCAAGTCTCGGAGGGGCACTATCCCTATAATGCCCATGTTCCTTCCAGCCGGGCCTCCATATTTAAAGTTGGAGCTCAAATCCTGTTTCTTAATCTTTTTAGGTCCAGATAGTCCAAAAGCTCCAACTTCCACCTTGATCAAATTTGTAGTCCATAAATCTTCAGATCCCCACAAAAGGAGATCTTTCCGTTCCTCATTTTTAAGTTCATACCAAATTTTCCTCATCCAGTCCTTGTCTTCTTTTATATCCATGTTGACCAGCCTCCGGCTCTCCTTTACTTTCTGCAACATTGCAGCCCCTCCTTTCTGATCCTCCTGTTCAACAGATATCTCTTTCTCCACTTCCTCAATTTTCTCAAGTTTCTTTTCTTGTTCAGCTGCCTGGGTTTTAAACCTCAAGTCCTTTTCCAACTCCGTAGATACATTTGCTGTTGACTTCAAAGTTATAGCAGCTGTAGACAAAACATGACCTTGCTCATACAGCTTTCGCAACTTTCCCAAGAGAACGGCAACCTCATCCAGGTCAGCTAGTATTTTCCGACCTATTTCCATTCTTGTAATGTCCCTGAACCCCCTCTAGAGGGATTCTGGTTGTTCGATATTCCTTTCACTTTCAACCCAAAAGTCCAGTTAATTTGTTTCAGATCTTCTTTATTTTCAACAACTTGTAACTATATTGTGTCTAATGTAACCGGCAAGAACATCAAAAACAAAGTTCTCTATTTTTCCCGACTTTGATAGCTGATTTGACAGCTGTCTAAATCTTCTGTGTCTCCTCCACAGGCTCCTCTCGTGGATCGCTCCCGGTCCCGGGAGGGATGGCACCTTAACTCAAAAAATTAACTCCCATCCTCCAGCACAATTACTTATACTGTCAATCCGTGCAATTAATAACTTTTATCCAATAAGGAAAAGGCTCTTCTCTCGACCTTAGTTGTCAACTCCTTGCTTTAAATTGTTTACAGTGGGGGGGAGACGGACTTCCTCTTTGCACCTCCCCCGCTCGTATCAAATCCAAGAAAATTTTTAGTCCAATTTCCAAATTTACTCACGGGTTGTTGCTTTTAGTTTTTAATCCAAATTTTCAGAAGAAAAAGTCAGCGCTCTCCGACGAATGGCATGCGGCTTCGCTCGGCAGGGGAAGCAGAAGACTCACAGCACCGCGCCGCTCCCCGTCCCCCGCTCCGCAGCCTTTAAAAAGGCTCCTTCGCGGGTCGGGGGGCGCAAACGGTGCCCGCTGAGTCACCAGGTCCACGGGCTTCTGCACCCGTGGTTTTTGAGGGTCCCCGCATCACCGGCGCGGCAGGACCCAACCCCCACCGAGCAGATTCCCTCTGGAGCTCGGAGAGAATCCGCCATTCGGCGATGGCGCCAACCCGGAAGCTGAGTGAAGCTAACTTCTGAATAGACATGTATAGTATTGCACTGTTAGAATCAGCAAAACTACCCAATACATAAATGGATCCTTTTTTATTTTTTAAAAAATGTGGCTAATTATCTTTATGTTAGAAGCTGTGATAGATAAGGTCTTTTATAAATAGTCTGTATATATTCTGCCAGTGATTTTTCAAGCTTTCTGCCTTCTGCCTATGACCCTTGTCATATTAACTTGTCTGGCATGAAGCCCTTCAATGTGTTTTCCACATATTGCAGAGAATTTCTAGATATGTTCTAAAACATGAATGGAATTTTTAAAAATAAAATCCTCAATATGATGGAATTATTACTAAATAGCTGGTAAAAAATGGAGTTGCAGCTTGTCTCCTGAATCAATAGACCCACTATTACTAAGCAAGCAGTGCTGGTTTCCTGTTGGGCACAATTCAAGACACTGGTTTTGACCTGTAAAAATGGTTTAGCACACGCATGCAGCTCTTCCCATATAAATCTGCCTGCTGAAAAGGAAACACCTGTTTCAAAATCCCACCCCTTCAATGTCTAGGCATGGACCTTCTGAGGTACAATTCCAGTATTCTAAGCTAAGCTGCAGGATTTCAGCAGGAAGGTATGGGATAAACACTGATTGGGAATCAACAGATGTGACTGCTTCAAAACTTCTCCTGCACAAACAGCATTTGGAAGCAAGATCACATATAACCGTTCCAATAGCATCATCATGAAAGCACAATAAAAAGGATGCCTGTGGGGACTGGATTTACCATGGCCAAATATAGGAATATGTCACATTTCTAGACTTTATGGGATTAAATGTTTCTAATGAGAAAAGGGGGGACATTACAAAGAATTGTAACTGCTGCCAGCCTTTCCCCATAGTCTCCCATATAGCTGAGGGCAGCACTTTCATTCAGGACTGAGGATGTTGTGGGACTCGAACTCTCATCTGCCTCAGCTAACATGGTCTATAGTCAGGGATAATGTGAGCTGGACTTTGACAACATATGGCAGGTTCCCCATCCCTAACTTAATGCACTACAGCGGAACCTCAGTCGTCGAACGCTTCAGAAGTTGAATGCCAACAACCCGGAAGTGAATGCTTCCGTTTTCAAACGCGCCTCAGAAATTGAACGGCTTCCAAGGCACGTTTCTCCATTTTCTCCATTGCAATTGCCGGCCAGCAATTGCGCCTTGTTAGTCTAACATTTCAGAAGTCGAACGGTCTTCCGAAATGGATTACATTCAGCAACCGAGGTTCCACTGTATACATAATTTTCCATTGTTTGGTTTATAAAACTCTAATATAGTATCAGTAATACAATATCCGTTGTCCATTCATGTTTGAAGGCATGCCTATTATGTACCTAATCCCTACTGCCACTGAATATTTAACTCAGCCAGGAAATATCTGTGGATAAAAGAAAAAGCAGACTGCTTCACCACCTATTTACCTACCAATCACTTCTATTCACAATAGTATTGTATATTTAATGTCCTTTTACATCGTCAGAAGAGCAAGTTCAAAATCACAAATTACTGCTCTTCACTCAACTAAAGTCCTGACAATGTAATTTGTTGCTGAGAAAATTGCATCAGCTTTGAAATCTATCAAAACAATTTCCATTTACTCCCTACGAAGACACCGTAACTCAGAGTGTCAGGCTTCTAGGTCAACAACATTTCCAAAATCAAGTTAGCCAACATTTTTCATTAAAGGATAAGCTTACACTTTGCCAACTGTCCAGAGAAAAAGAAATCTCTCCGCAATTCATTATACTCCGCAATTCATTATACTTCAGAAGCACATATACATTTTTCACCCTGCTTTCTTTCTTTCTTTCTTTCTTTCTTTCTTTCTTTCTTTCTTTCTTTCTTTCTTTCTTTTTAAAAAATCACAATTAAAACTGATGGGGTCAGGTATAGAATGATTGATGCAACCAGCTGTCTGCACTTGATATACATAATAGCCAATAGCCTATTATGAAGTGTGGAATTGCTCTCAGAAGGAGTTCGAAAATCATTTCAGTAATATCTTGAGAAAATGATATTTCACTTAATGCTTTTAGTGTAACTATATCTTGTTAATATTGACATTTCCTTGGGATATAAATAACACTAATGAAATTAATTATAGTGGAAACACAAATACAGGGATGTATGTGTTGAACAGAATCAGGATGATCGACTTGGAAGGAACCTGGGATCCTCTAGACCAGAGGTTCCCAAACTTATTTGGCCTTCCGCCCACTTTTCAGGGGGGGAAATTAATCAGCGCTCCCCTGGAAATCTACTTTCTTTAAGCAAACAAACAGAAAGATGCAGTGACAAACTTCCGTTATTTTATGTTTCTATATTTCTACGTACATCCTACAATGTAGTGAAGAAAGATGTTGTTGTAAAGAAGACACCTTGAAGCTTGAAATTCTAAAATAGACAAGGAGGTGGACTAGGGACTGGGATTAAAAACCTGCCGGATCAGTCTGATCTGCCCCGGGGGTGGGGCCAGCACCACAGCTCACCTGCCATTGGCCAAGTGGACAAGCTGTGATCCACTTCCCAGTCCTAGGTGAAGCTAAAAGGGGTTCACTCAAGCCCAGAAAAAGCCCTTTCCTCCAGCACGACTGCCGGGTCCAGGGGAGGTGTTGCCATCCCAAAATGGTGCCCAACCTGCCAGTAAATGCCATTACACAACAGATGATACATGTACATATGGGTGTAGCCAGGATTTTTGTTAGGGGGGCAGAACCTCAGTTAGCTAAGTATTTTTACTGATCGGGAGGGGGGCAGCTGCACCCATGCATGTACAAATGGTTTTTCAAAATTTTCTTCTCTTCTTTATGCTTCCACCCCCACCCCCTTATTATTATTCAATGCATCCGAGGCTACTACTGCTCCCTGGATCATCCCAGTGCCCCCGGGGGGGTTGGCCACTTTGGGAAAGACTGTTCTAGTCCAACTCTCTTTTCAAAATCTACAATCCAGAACACAATCACAACGTCCCTGTCTAATGCCTATCTTGAACTTCATCTCCCATCAACCCTAGCCCAGCATGACTAAGTTTCAGGGATAATAGGAGCTGGAACCCAGTGACATTGGAAGGGGCACATCTTCCTCATCCCTGGATTAGTGTCACAGACCCCCATTCTTCACAGTGTCTGAAGAAAGAAAGTTAACATCATCCTGGCATGCTGATGTGTATGACCTTTCTCTGTATCTAGAAGGAGGAGGAGGAGGAGGAGGAGGAGGAGGAGGAGGAGTTTGGATTTGATATCCTGTTTTATCACTACCCAAAGGAGTCTCAAAGCAGCTAACATTCTCCTTTCCCTTCCTCCCCCACAACAAACACTCTGTGAGGTGAGTGGGGCTGAGAGACTTCAGAGAAGTGTGACTAGCCCAAGGTCACCCAGCAGCTGCATGTGGCGGAGCGGAGACGCGAACCTGGTTCACCAGATTACGAGTCCACCGCTCTTAACCACTACACCACGCTGGCTCTCTAATTTAAATTCCTCCTGCAAAAGTTTACACCAGAAACACAAGGAATAGATTCACAACTTATATTTCTACTCTCTCCACTATGCTGGTCAGGAGAAGGGTCATTTTGCAGGTTAAGGGGGCAGCTTCTACATCACTGGAAGAATCTGAGAGAACCTAGAAGCACAGGGCAGGCTTCGCGTAAAGCCAGTTCCCTCTCATTATCCAGTGAATTTCCCCGTACCCCACCATGTCAAATTATTTTTCATCCATGACAGAATTAGGATGAAATCTGAAGGATCTCTATAGCTGCTCAGTTGTCCTCTTGCAAAAGAGAAGTTGTTATTTTTTTTTTCAAAAGGCGGCTATGTATCCCTGGCGGAATTTGGAAACATCACAGGAAAAGAGATGTACCCATCATTATCAGCTCACTAAAGCAGCTGAAGGATGGGGGGGGGGAGTTAAAAGAGACTGTGAACTGCAGTAGTGCCAGATCCTCAGATTTCGAGATGATTGCAAAGCTGCAGCCTTCAGCTGAGCAAACAAGAACGTTCAGTGGGGAAATCAGAGCATTTATTTGAAGCTCATTAATTTCAACCGAGTTGCCATATGTTCTGCAGCACAAACAGTGCCCAATCATCATCTCTCAGGGGCCAATACAAACTTGTAACAATACAAACCCTTCTCACCACCACCACCAATCACTTGTCTGTTTTGAAATATTAGAGGTCCCTTTAGTTTCTTTTAGTTCCACCTGTTTCAGCTCCCAAAATACCTCGATGCCTGATCTGTATTTATAGCCAGACATGCCTGCATGTATATTAAGTATATGCTAGCACCCTTTAAACACTGATCCCTGGCACTGGAACCAGGGTTGGCACAAGACCTGGCATTGCACAAGGTGGCAGGTTGCTGCCATTGCTGCCACCTCCCTCTCCTCCTACTGCTGCGGAACCCGCTTCCCCTTTTAGCTGTTTTGCTACATCTAATGCAGAAGCAGCACCGCCGCTCTGTCTGAGACTCAGTTCTTGAGGGAGCATGTCCCATTAGGTACTATATATTCTTACTCTCTGCTTTAAACTGTATTTTTGGTGCTGTGTTAAGTATTGGTTTCATTCAATTCTAAATTGCATCGTCGTTCCCCATGGGGAACTTGATTTATGCATCAGATCTACTGAACAAAGCAGGCTTGAATTCACCGCCAGTCATCTGACAGGTAGTGATTTCAACCCTGCTGATCAGCGACGCTTCAAAGCAATGCTCAGAGCTCTTGGCATGTCTTGGGTGGTGCTTTGAAGTCCTGGTGTCATTGTTACATCAGATGGTTGACAGGTGGGCCTCTCGATGCACAAGGGGTAGCAGGGGTAAGGATCTGGCCCACTGGCCAAATGATGTTCCCCACCCTGATCTATATTGACTGGTGGTGGGTCTTCAGCCCTATCTGAAGATGCCAGGAACTGAACCAGTGACCATCTGCATGCAGGTGGCCTACCAGGTACAAAACCCTATAAATAAAATTGTTGGATTAGGACAAGAGGGGAAAGGCAGCTGTGGAAATGCAGCCAATTTGCTGCAAAGGTGGGGCAAGCATGGAGTACTGGGGGGTCTTAGGGGCCACAAGCTTAACACGAGTCAACAATGTGATGCAGAAGCAGCAGCAAAAAAACAAAAAGCTAATGCTATTCTGGGCTGCATCAACAGAAGCCTTGTGCCCAGATCAAGGGAAGCAATTGTACCATTCTATTCTGCCTTGGTCAGACCACACTTGGAATACTGTGTCCAATTCTGGGCACCGCAATTTAAGAAGGATGTTGACAAGCTGGAACGTGTGCAGAGGGTAACCAAGATGATCAAGGGTCTGGAAACCAAGCCTTATGAAGAATGGTTGAAGGAGCTGGATATGCTTAGCTGGAAAAGAGGAGACTGAGAGGAGATATTGATAGCTATCTTCAGATATCTCAAGGGCTGTCACATGGAAGCTTGCTTTCTCCTGCTCTGGAGGGTAGGACTCAAACCAATGGCTTCAAATTACAAGAAAGGAGATTCCAACTAAACATCAGGAAGAACTTTCTGACAGTAAGAGCTGTTTGACGGTGGAACGGTCTCCCTTGGGAAGTTGTGGACTCTCCTTCCTTGGAGGTTTTTAAGCAGAGGTTCGGAGGCAATCTGATGTGTTAGTTAAGCTTCCTGCATTGCAGGGGGTTGTACTAGAAGAAGAGTTTGGATTTGGTATCCCGCTTTATCACTACCCGAAGGAGTCTCAAAGCGGCTAACATTCTCCTTTCCCTTCCTCCCCCACAACAAACACTCAGTGAGGTGAGTGGGGCTGAGAGACTTCAGAGAAGTATGACTAGCCCAAGGTCACCCAGCAGCTGCATGTGGAGGAGCAGAGACACGAACCCAGTTCACCAGATTACAAGTCTACCACTACACCACACTAACACAGTTTGTACTGAAAGGCAAGCCTTTCAAATTTGCACTTTCTGAAACAATACACAAACAATAACACAGGCATCTTTTGAAATTCGCACTGTTAATGCCAAATTGCAAGTCAAGTGTACAAAAGACGCTTGGTGTCCCTTCCAACTCTACGATTCTGATTCTATACTCTGTCAAAACTTGAAAAGCCTTCAATAAACAGTTAATTAAAAAAGAAAAGTCTGCAATACATATGAACATCCCTACAGAGTGCAAGTAGTCTCATTACAGTGGGAAAGATCAGTCTTGTGAATCCTTTCTAATTTAAGCAGCTGAATAGCAACACGCAGTACTCAAAAGGATATGACAAGGAAGGAAATCAAAGCAGCAGAGAACAGTAAACTGGTTCTTTATATATACCATTCAGTGCTTGTTTGATTGGTAATCAGAGGGCAACATAGCAGACACCAAGCTGATTGAAACAGCTGCTTCAAACAATCTATTGAAGGTTATCGCAAAACCACAGCAATTAGAGATCGAAAAGACCCATTAAAACATCTTGCAGACATTCTGTTACTTCTCTGAAGCCAAATTGCCCCAGCTCCCTTTTAATGAAATGTTCTTTGATCACCTCTCCCATCCCATTTTACAGAAAATGTTAATAGAACTAGTACTTTAGTATTTGCTTTTATTGAGCAGGTACTGATTGGCTCCATCATGATGTAGCTTGTTGCTGATTATAGGGGGAAAAGAAGATCGCTTGCTAATTACGAGAACTGCTGAATCTGACTGTAGTAGGCGGCAGAGTACCACAGATGACAAGTCTAATTTGAGCCTGAATATGCTTCTTTCTTCAAGGGCAGCAGAATTTTGGCTAGTTAAATATACCATTTTTGTATGGATGATTATGCTATTTTTACACAACAGCATGTCCTTCCATTTCTTTTCTGTTTTTCAATAAATAACCCAAGCTTGAGGAAGAGTTCAACCCTCCCTTTGTTTCCAGGGGGACTTGCTTCCAAGTAAATGCCTTGGGATTTTAGCCTTGTGTCTCATTACCAATTAAATGAATGTCGTTTCTTACAATGCCTTGTACTCGGGTACAGATCCCCAGTGCAAAATTTGCATATGGAAAATCAGATATGAAGGCTGCACGTGTGTCAAAATCTATGCTAGCCACTGGAGACGGAATTAACTTCAGTTTGCATTGAAAGGCAAGCCTGTCAAATTTGCGCTTTCTGAAACAATACACAAACAATAACACAGGCATCTTTTGAAATTCACACTGCTAATTCCAAATTTCAAGTCAGGTGTACGAAAATGTGTATACCAAAGTATGCATATATTAATAAATCTAACATGCAAATATGAACTCTATTAGGGAAATTTGCTTTGCAAAAATGTGCATATTGTAATATATCACATACAAAAATGTGTATATTCAGAGAAATTCACACTAAAATGATGAGGAGTTTTCTATTAAAAATGCATACTGATGTGGAAATGCGGAGGACTGAATTTAATGTTGGGGAAAAACAAGAAACTGAGAGAAACCAAAATTGGCAGATTTGCTCATCCTTAAACCACAGAGCCTAGGACTTGCTGATCAGAAGGTCGGCAGTTAGAATCCCCGCGACGGGGTGAGCTCCTGTTGCTTGGTCCCTGCTCCTGCCAACCTAGCAGTTCGAAAGCACATCAAAGTGCAAGTAGATAAATAGGTACCGCTCTGGCGGGAAGGTAAACAGTGTTTCCATGCACTGCTCTGGTTCGCCAGAAGCAGCTTAGTCATTCTGGCCACATGACCTGGAAGCTGTACGCTGGCTCCCCCTGCCAATAAAGCGAGATGAGCGCCGCAACCCCAGAGTCGGCCACGACTGGACCTAATGGTCAGGGGTCCCTTTACCTTTACCAGTCATTTTACAATACCATTTATTCAAAAAAAAATTGTTTGTTTCATAAAATTGTAAACAAACAAACCTTAAAGCAGTGAAAAACCTCTAAGAAGAAAACCTCAAAACCTATAATCAAATAAGAGTGGCCCCCAATCGCGTTAAGGCACTAAAATCCTGTGCATATTACATACCCATCAATGGGTATGTACAACTAATTCCCACAATCCTTATGAAAGGTTTACGAGGATCACAGAAATCTATTATTTTTTGCCGGATGTATGCACATATAACTACATTACATATTCCATCCTCATATGTGGGGGAGGGGCATCATTAGCCCCTTGTTCCACTCAATGTACAGTACAGTATTTAAAGATCTGCAATTGTGTGAACTGGGCTCTAGGGATTTGCCAGCTTTTAAAGTTTGCCGTACTTTTCCGTCTATAAGATACCCCCGTGTATAAGACGCCCCCTATTTTGCGGGACTCAGATTTAAGAAAATGAGGGGAGATGGCCCCATGTATACGATGCCCCCTAATTTTTGACATTATTTTTTAGGGGAAAACCCTGGTCTTATACACGGGGGGAAATGGTATTTACCGTATTTTTCGCTCTATAACACGCACCCGACCATAACACGCACGTAGTTTTTAGAGGAGGAAAATCCGTAGGCATGCCACCCATAGGCATTCCCTCCATAACACACACAGACATTTCCCCTTACTTTTTAGGAGGAAAAAAGTGAGTGTTATGGTGCAAAAAATACGGTACTATTAAATGCATTTTTTAAAACTTGCAGTGAAATAGCCATAATTTTTAAGTTAGAAAAGATCTGAAGGTATTGACTGGAAAAGATGTTTTCTACAACCTAGAGTTGGAATTATTATTATTATTATTATTATTATTATTATTATTATTATTATTATTAGCCAGCCACTCTGTTGTGTTGGAAAGGAGCCCAAAAGTCATCTAGTCTCAACTCCCTGCAATGAAAGAATCTCAGCTAGGGATTCTCAGCCTTATATTAAAAAGGCTTAATGGCCTTTCATGAAGTCTTTCTTCAATCTGGTTGTTGTTGAAGAGACTCACAGCCTATGACAGAAAGAATTCTACGTGGGATTAATTCTGAATGTTCATATTTTAATGTTCGTATAACTAGCTTTGTACTTTATAAACTGCTTAGAACTCTATTAAGCATCACATAAATTTAACAAAATAGACTGGAACAGGTCCAATTCCAAAGACCCTGATTCATTATATCTGATACACTTTGCACCATGTGCTCTCTGCAGCAAATCTCTGGTGTAAGAAGGGGAAATAATGGCTTGAGGGCTAAAGAAAACAAGCGATGGTCCATTAGTACAGTGGTGCCTCGCAAGACGAAAATAATCCGTTCCGCGAGTCTCTTCGCCTAGCAGATTTTTCGTCTTGCGAAGCAACCCTATTAGCGGCTTAGCGGATTAGCGCTATTACCGGTTTAACGGTTTAGCGGCTATTAAAGGCTTAGCGACTTAGTGGCTAAAAGGCTATTAGCGGCTTAGCGGCTTAGAAAAGGGGGGGAGCGGAAAAAATCGCAAGACTTGCAAGACGTTTTCATCTTGCGAAGCAAGCCCATAGGGAAATTCGTCTTGCGAAGCACATCGAAAAACGGAAAACCCTTTCATCTAGCGGGTTTTTCGTCTTCCGAGGCATTCGTCTTGCGGGGCACCACTGTATAACAAAGAGGGAAAGGGACTTGGCAGCAGCCATTTTCATACAATTAAAAACACAAGGGTGTTATGAGTTCGTTTGGTTATTGCATCTATTCCCCTTCCCCAATATATAATCTGAAGCTCAAACTCACCAACAATTTCACTTGGCTCTTTGTTGTATAGCTTTTTGTTCCAGTAGAGAAGTCTTAGGAAAGGAATGGAGACAAGAAGCACGAGGCAAATCCCAACAAACATGTGCCCTGTAAATCCTGCAAAGTCCACTCCCTGGGAATAAAAGATATATAATTGAAGTAGAATCAATTACAGCAACTCTCAGTGCGATACATAAAACGGCACTGAATATTATTGTAGTGTCTTCTTAGCAGAACAGTGCAGGTCTCCTTCTGTACTTGGCAATACAATTCAGCAAAAATATAGCACTACGTTTAGCACCTTGATTTCAGTTGAGAAGTTAGGTGTATGCTCAGCAAATTTCCACTGACATAAACCCCATACATTTGAAGTACGTTTATACCACTTAAAACATTCATGGCGTCCTCCAAAGAATTTTGGGCACTGTAGTCTAACCCTCACAGAGCTACAATACCTAGGAGCCTTAACAAACTACAGCTCCCAGCATTCTTTGGGGGAAAGCCATGTACATTAAACATGCTTTATATGTATGGTGTGGATGTGACCAGAAAGGATGTTGGAATTTATTTTATTTTATTTTATTTTATTGCAATAATCAAACATGGTATTCCAGTGAACTCTGTTTTATTGAGGTGATGGTGGTAGCAATTAACATTTATTATTATGTTTCTTATCCTGTTTTCTGACCTAAATAGCTCTTCATTGCATGGCGAGGGGGTGAAGGTAGTAATGATTAATCACAGAATCATAGAATTGTAGAGTTGTAGAGTTGGAAAGGACCCCAAGGGTCATCTAGTCCAACCCCCTGCAATGCAGGAATCTCAGCTAAATAATTTTTTGACAGGTGGTTTCTGGCCCACGCCTACGAGTCAAAGGTGGATGTTCTGATTGTAACACTTATTTTTGACTGAAATGACTAACTTCAAATAAATATATAATTTATAATTAATTCATTTCCCTCCTTTTTGTGTTTTCGATCAGCTTTCAGAAAGTGTGAGTTTGTTGCATTCATCTTTAAATGCATGCTGAACTGAATTTCTTTTCCATCCCTAGAAGCAGAAGCTTCTGATCATCTTGAGGCTGCACCAGCAGAAGGGAAGACTCACCCAGCAAAGTCTCATTCATGTAGCACTAAATTAAACTTTTGAACTCTTGCTGGCATGTGAATCTCTTGCTGATTAAGATGTGTTACACGATTTCAAGCATCCAGCATTCTCTGAAGTCAGTGCTTCCCTTTACATCACCTAAGAAAGGAGTATCTACCAAGATTTCGTAACACACTCTTCCCACAATTACTTCAAGAGCCATATACTACATACATAAGATAAGTAAGATAATCCCATCTTGTGTGTGACAGTCCTTCGGCTATATAGAGGTGGCTGCTAATATTAGGAAAACGTTCTTGCTTCCATGTGGAACAGAACTGGAAATGTTCCAGAAATATGCTTAATTTGAAAAGGAAACGTATTGAAATGAGCTAAAAATCATAGTCGTTGCTTTTTGTGAAAATGGAAATCATGACAAGCAAGACAAGACTACTCAAGACAAGAACATTTAAAAAAAGAAATAACAGAGCTTAAGCTTTAAAAGGTTTCAGAAAACTTTATGGAGTTATCGGGGGGGTGCTCTGAAACTTTAGGCAACATTTTTACTTTATGGTCTACTAGTTTATGACCTCTCAGGCTGTGTAAAGCTAAGATAGGAAATTGTTATAATCTCTGAAGCCTCAAAGTCACAAATGTTGAAAATTTATGGGTACAAAGGAAGTCAATCCTGCACCACAAAAATAAAAACATTTGGTTGTGTGTGTTTTTTTAAAAAATAATTAAACCGGGCAACTTTTTACCTAAGATTCCTGGGGAAATGTTTTAAAGTGTTACAGAAATAAACTGTGCAGCATTCCAATACTACATTGAAAAATGTAGTACATCACCTTGAGCTCCTTTGAGAAGATGTTGAAATAAATAAATAATAGACTTGTGGTTTTCCAAGACATATGCAGCCCAGAGCCATATACAGAGGACTACTACCAGGTACTCGATGTCACCATTTAATTTTTTTTTATTTTTGGGGGGTTGAGGGACCCACGACGGGCCACAATAGCTGCCCACCTCTGTGACTGGGTAAGCCGCCATTGCTGACTCTAGAAAATCAAGCTGATAGACTTATTGTTAATGCATATTCTCCATCTAAGCAATGAAGAAATAAAGAGAACAAGAAATACACCTCTTCTGTTATGTAAATATGGGACCAATAATTTTTATTCCTTTGCAGAGTGGGAGTGAAGGGCTATTAATCACTGCTGGGAAATATTTCCCATTTTAGTTCACTTGCATTTTTCTACAAAGTACATCCTTATCTCTGTGTTTTTAATGAACAAATTGTGGCAAGTCTAAATGCATTCAAACAGTCTTTGAGCAGAGCAAGAGATGAAGTCTGTAAAGGAGAGAAAGAGATCTATCAAGCACAGTAAACCGATGCCTAACATAAAATACAGCTTTTGTATTATTTTATTTCTGTTTGAGGCAATAAGCTGCTTTTCAGATTTCCATTTCCAATGTTTAAAAATCTAGACCTGAAGACTGTATTTCATCTGTCTGAGGAAAACATTTTTAAAAACACACACAGAGCGAGAACCCAATGTATTTCTGGAAAGTATCACCTTGGAGCAATCAGGATCTCCAGGAGAAGTATATACAGTGGTACCTCAGGTTACATACGCTTCAGGTTACAGACTCCGCTAACCCAGAAATAGTGCTTCAGGTTAAGAACTTTGCTTCAGGATGAGAACAGAAATTGTGCTCCGGCGGCACGGCGGCAACGGGAGGCCCCATTAGCTAAAGTGCTGCTTCAGGTTAAGAACAGTTTCAGGTTAAGAACGGACCTCCGAAACGAATTAAGTACTTAACCCAAGGTACCACTGTATATATATTCATGTGCCACACATACATAGAGAAGTGACTCCCCTCAAAACCAGTTGGGGTTGTATTAAATTAATGCACTGTGTCACTGGGGGTCAGTGCAGCCAGCCTTTATCGGGTCCCAAGCCCCACCCACATAGCCCAGCCAGATTGGCCAGGATTCAAATAACAGATGGCGGGAAAGCCTGCCAATCTCCAGTGGCTGGCCTGGGAATTCCCTAACCGCTGACTGCCTAGCCCTGGCATTGCTCCTAAGAGGAAGGAATTTGATATGATGGACCACATCTGCTGCCCACCCTGTGACCGGGTAAGCAGCCATTATCCACCATGTTGTTCACACAGTGTCAGTGCAAGCTGAGGATAACACTGGAAGATGCTTCAGTAGCCAATAAAAATGTCCACGACCATGATAGACCTTTTTCAAGTATAAATGACATCAAGTTGAGATATTTTGGGGAGTCACTAGTCTTCAAAAGTCATGTTTTAAATGTTAAAAGAAGGTGATATCCTCAAGCAAATGAGACGAGTCTTAACATTTCACAAGTCGTACAAAGCTCAACTGTGGGAAAGAAAGAGAAGGGGAAATCCCAGGACAGCAACAAATCCCTCTATCCGTGTTCATGACATGGCAATAAAAGTGCATCTCTATGCAAATGCAACAAACCAGAAGTTATTATACTGGTGATATATTAAAGCTACTGTTATGTTTATAAAAACCAGAAGATGCATATGGAATGCATACAAACAAACCCAGCTGCAAATCCCATAATTTCCATCACTTACAGTGCAAGCCTATGTGTATCTACTCAGAAGTAAGTTCCAGTGAATTCAATAGAACTTACTTCCAGGTAAGTGTGTATATGGAACTGCAGCCTTTATACTAAAGTAGAATTTGTATTAATCAGAGATGAGATGCATATGTATTATGTAATTAGTGTGGGGTGTTTTTCTTTCTTTCCTCGGGTTTGCATTATCCCTTACAGCATCAGTCTGGGGGGGGGGGATAACAACTGGTTCTGTGCCAGAACAGGTGCAGTCTTTTATCTTTCAGCACAGTGGGAAGCACAGATAAGCACTGCTGAATAGAGCATCTGTATTTATTTTCCATTTGCACAATAGGCAGCAATACATACCTCGTTCCTGAGTTCCTGCTTTGAAACAATAATCACATTGGGTGGGTCCCCAATAGCTGTAGAGGCCCCTCCAATGTTTGTGAAGATTACTTCGGCAATCAGGACATGCCTGGGATCTAGGTTAAGCACCTCACATAACCTGCAAAGACACAGATCAAAAATACAATCTGATCCTTTTCATATGATTTCTAAAATCGCTGGTTTATGTTTCCAAAGCTAGCTCAAACTATGCGCCAGAAAGAGAGCCCATTAGTATTTGTGATAGATAAAAATAAATATCGTGTCCCACACCCCAATGAGCAGATCATTTTTCGCTCTTATCATAAGAAGAGCATTCACATAATAGCCTCTCACTTTGCTGAATATTAGATTGCAGCTTTCTTGTACAGACCTGATTTGCAAAGCACAGACAAACAGTTCAAACAGTGGAATCTAGCGGAAATTATAATAGATGCAGATCCGCTTGCAGTTTGCTTGGGTTGCTCCTCCACTTCCTCTCCTTAAATCCCTTTTCCTATTGACAAAAGCAAGACGACTAGTATTCACAAGCGGGCTCTGCGACAAAATGTTGTGAAGTGGAGCGCTCCTGTTCCAGGGTTCCAGCCAGCCATGACTTTTCCGAGGCAGTCCATTCCATTTTCTCCCAAACCTGCCCCATGTTTTCCTCTCAACAGTCAAGTCAGTATTCCATGCTCAGGCCTAACTGGACTGGTTTGGTGTTTGTACTTCTGCAAACCAGCTTGCCTTGTGCATGGATGGTGCTGTTCTAGCTATATGGAGGACCCCCCCCTTAGAGAATGGGTTGGTATATAACAGGGGTGAGGACCCTTTTTCAGCAGAGAGGCCACAAGCCAGTGGTAGGCGAGGCCAGAGGCAAATGTGATGGGGTCAAATGCAAAAGTAAACAGAGTGTGTTAAGTTGTGGGTGAACATATCAGACGACACAGCGATTCTTCAGACAGCTCTTGTTTATTCACAGGCCAGAACAGAACTGGGCTGAAGGGTTCAGCCAATCTGCTTATATAGAGCTCAACTACAAAGCAACAGTAACAACTTTCTGTAACTATCCAATCACTGAACGTCACTTTCAATTTCTTATTTGCATATGCGGACCTGAGTGCCCCATGATATTCTTGTAAAGAAGCTGGTAAAATGCGGTCTTGACTATGCTACCACTCAGTGGATTTGTAACTGGCTGACTGACCAAACCCAAAGGGTGCTCATCAATGGTTTCTCTTCATCCTGGAGAAGAGTGACTAGTGGGGTGCCACAGGGTTCTGTCTTGGGCCCGGTCTTATTCAACATCTTTATCAATGACTTGGATGATGGACTCAAGGGCATCCTGATCAAATTTGCAGATGACACCAAACTGGGAGGGGTGGCTAACACCCCAGAGGACAGGATCACACTTCAAAACGACCTTGACAGATTAGAAAACTGGGCCAAAACAAACAAGATGAATTTTAACAGGGAGAAATGTAAAGTATTGCACTTGGGCAAAAAAAATGAGAGGCACAAATACAAGATGGGTGACACCTGGCTTGAGAGCAGTACATGTGAAAAGGATCTAGGAGTCTTGGTTGACCACAAACTTGACATGACCCAACAGTGTGATGCGGCAGCTAAAAAAGCCAATGCAATTCTGGGCCTCATCAATAGGAGTATAGCATCTAGATCAAGGGACGTAATAGTGCCACTGTATTCTGCTCTGGTCAGACCTCACCTGGAGTACTGTGTCCAGTTCTGGGCACCACAGTTCAAGAAGGACACTGACAAACTGGAACGTGTCCAGAGGAGGGCAACCAAAATGGTCAAAGGCCTGGAAACGATGCCTTATGAGGAACGGCTAAGGGAGCTGGGCATGTTTAGCCTGGAGAAGAGGAGGTTAAGGGGTGATATGATAGCCATGTTCAAATATATAAAAGGATGTCACATAGAGGAGGGAGAAAGGTTGTTTTCTGCTGCTCCAGAGAAGCGGACACGGAGCAATGGAGCCAAACTACAAGAAGGAAGATTCCACCTAAACATTAGGAAGAACTTCCTGACAGTAAGAGCTGTTCGACAGTGGAATTTGCTGCCAAGGAGTGTGGTGGAGTCTCCTTCTTTGGAGGTCTTTAAGCAGAGGCTTGACAACCATATGTCAGGAGTGCTCTGATGGTGTTTCCTGCTTGGCAGGGGGTTGGACTCGATGGCCCTTGTGGTCTCTTCCAACTCTATGATTCTATGATTCTATGATTCTATGATTCTGTACCTACAGTATCCCCCTGCTGGCCCAGGGTGAGAACTTCAGTACATAACAGAGCAACTGATGGGAGCTACATTCCAGCCACAGAAAAAGTTAAAGGTTTCTACTCTACACATCCATCCAGGCAAACAGGACGCAGTCACATAGTTTAAGGACACTTAGCCCTGCCAAGTGCATAAAAGCACTTGAGAAGGGTGTAGAGCAGGAATGGTGACTGGTGTGGCCCAGGAAAGGGACACTGGCTGGGGACAAACCCAGGGGCCAGACAGA
Source organism: Podarcis bocagei (assembly GCF_964188305.1). Taxonomy (NCBI): domain Eukaryota; kingdom Metazoa; phylum Chordata; class Lepidosauria; order Squamata; family Lacertidae; genus Podarcis; species Podarcis bocagei. The sequence goes on from NC_138130.1 coordinate 33,984,876, forward strand.
AATGCCTAAAGGGCCACATCTGACTCCTGGGCCTGAGGTTGTCCACCCCTAGTATATAGGATTGGGATTCATCTTGGTAACTCCTGCAAAGTACTGAGTTTGCCACAAAATGTGACAAGAAAATAAGATCATATTTCATGCACCGCTGGTAAAGGGCTAAAGCCTTATTGTCAAGGAATCAGGAGAATTTTCTACTAAGCTGCATCACCATGGTAATAGCAGCTTAGAATACCATTTTAAAATTGGACTGAAGAAGTCTGAGGAAGACAGCAACAAAATAAAGTGAATGACTAACACAGCAGTGAGAGAGGGGAGAGGAGGAAACAGAGCTTGTTTAAAAACAGTGTGTGTGTGTGTGAGAGAGAGAGAGAGAGAGAGAGAGAGAGAGAGAGAGGTTCCAGATAAGGAAATTAAAAAGTCATGTCGCCGTGACATCTGCATATGAAAAATATATGCGCACATAAATTATTACCAGTTAAGTCAACTTCCACATTTTGCAGCATATCTGAAACAACCAATACCTTGGCAATATTTATTTTACTCAGGGACAATTCTACCATTATGGGCTGAAAGGTGGAGCTCTGCCTAATAAAATATCAGAGAGAGGGGAAAGTACAATTACGGTACTTTTGTTTGGGCTTCAAGACTAATTTCCAGCTGAAAACTCACAAGCCAGCAGGCAGGAGAAAGGAGTGTCAGTATATTGAGGGTGTGGATCTATATGTGATGGGAACAGTCCTCAAATAAAGCTAGGGGTGGAAGTCAAGTTTTTATTACGCAGTGGTGAGGACAACTGAAAACTCATCATTGCAGGCACTTTGCTTCAGTTTTGAAGTGGGCTGCACTTCAGAACTGAAGCAAGAATAAAGCAGAACTGTCTGAAAGAATAAAGCATGGAGAGATAAGGTTGGGTTCAGCTGCCATCACACATACAAATGCCTGGTAGTCTAAGGTCAAGCCTCCACCTCCACCTTTATGCATGAATGGGGCAAGCACATGAGTCAATAAAAGTAGCTGCCCACACCATGCTCTGAGTCACATGATGACTCATCTCTCTCTGGAAGGTCTCCAGGTAAATCCCTCCCTGGGTCTGTTTTCTCCCAACCATTGCTTTGTTGCAAAAATCCTGGTGACCCACAGGCTGCCTGTTAGGTCTATCTTCCTCCTTCCTTCCTCCAGTAAAGACAAACACAATCCCAGCCTCTTGGGACTGTAGGAAAACAGCCCACATTGGAGCTGACCATAGGCGCCGACTCCATGGGGCCTGAGGGGGCCCGAGACCCCTCAAAAATTCGTTGGGGGGGCTCTGCCCCCCCCAATAATCTCCGGCGCCCCTCCAGCAGAGCGCCATCGCCGCCCCTCCCCCAGCCCAAAATGCACAGGGGCGGGCTGCATGCCTCCTGCCCTCCCTCCCAAGCAAAAGCTCCACCCAATTTCCTTCGGAGCTGATTAATAGGTGCAGCACGCTCTCCCCTATTTGCTCACGAGGAGGCGGCGCCACTTTATTTGCATATTCATGAGCTTATTTATTATTCATGAGCTTTCCCGGCCCCGGCCCCAATATTTTTTATAAGTCCGCGTCCCTGGAGCTGACCATATGGGGGAGGGGGACTTGTTTGAGGTGACCTGAGTGAACACATTGTCAGGGTGACCTCCCACCTGCCTGTGTTCAGACGGCATATTAGGACACTCAAAATGGTTTGAATCCCCTGCCCATTCCACCTTTATGAGGTTTTGTTTATTTGTTTGCTTGCTTGCTTGTTTTTTGAAGAACTACCTTATGGTGACTGGGGTAAAAAGGAGCATTGTAGTAACGTTGTCCAAGAAGGCTGAGAGAATCGCAGCAATAAGACAGAGAATGATAATCATGGCCCACACTTTGCCTCGAGAGAGTCTGTAAGCCTAATAAAAACAGACACAGAGGAAATATGATGGAATTGATTAGCACGATGGACAACATCACAGTTCTTGCTAAGCAACTAGATGTGGAGCTGTCGTTCAGCATCACCTCATACCAAGAGGTACAGTGTTTATTAAGCTGTGGTAACTGGGTAAAGTGATTTTTGCCAGTTTTTCAAAACGGGAAAGGGGGAGGGGGGACCTTACGAATCTAAGTATTTCAGAAGACAAAAGCCAGTGTTATCATACATTCCCTAAGATACAATGAAGCCAAAGCGAATTGTGCCTAACATTAAAATTTATGAGTACATGTAAAGTGCTGCAAAGGTGTGTTTTATTGTCATTTCTTAAAAATGAAATGCATATTCCGCTCTTCCTCCCATGGAGTCCATTTTATATTATAGCAATGCACGTTCACTGAAACTGATGGTACATGCTGCGGCAGGCATTCACCATTTGCCACTACTTAATGTGAGAAGTGGTCCTCTTTGCCTTATTGATACTAATGGCATTTAAGTACCATTAATTTAAACAGGGTTTAAGAGAGTTGAGCACTGTGCCTACAGCCCTTACCCATCACTTCTAAGATAATTTTGCCAAAAGTGTCATCCATCTGCTAAAACCTTTAGAAAATTACAGGATGAATGTTGCTGCTTTTTTTGCAAGGTCTGCCAATAATGATCAAAGCACGAATAGGCTAGAAATAAGTAATTGACCTGAGAGGGGAAGGGAGACAGTCAAATGGACTCAAGCATGCTTTTTTTTTTTTTTTTTTTTTTTTGTTCTGTATAGCACAGATAGCAAAGTATTATTAAATTCTAGTGCTAAATAGTATATAAATGCTTTCCACTAAAAAGAAGGGAGGAACAGACCTACCTTTACTGCGCAATAATCAAAAAACCCAGTTTCAGAAAAGATGGCAACTAAAAGCATCTATGGAGGTTAAAGGAAAAGAAAATATTTTACTGTTTATACAGTTAATTTTTATCAATAAAGAATGCTTTAATGCACCCATTTTTGGAGAATCCTTCTGTTCAAATTTGCACACATATTTTCCCTTACTAAACTTAAAAGGGAATGCACAGGTTTTCATTTGGAATAGAGGGATTCACCAGGGCACCCTCCACACTGAGGCCTTTTTATGGGTGTATCCTGCAGCGTGCCACAGATGCAATAATAGCGCAGGTCAATTTATACTGGACCATCCAAACATTTTTCCATTTTAGTAGTTGTTCTGATATGCTTCCCCAGTGTCACTGCATTACTTGAACTCTGAAACTACCGTACAACAAAAATAAAAATAAACCATGATGTTTGTGGTATAAAAAGCTACAGAATGTAACCAGGAAATTACAGGACATGCACTCGTCGGAAATGAAGCAGTATATCCAGTCCAAATATTTTGCAAGTGCACAAGTAATCATGGATGCACAATATATATATATATTTTTTAAAAAAACACACATCTGGAGGGGCCCCAAAACTTAATCTTTACTAGATCAGAGATTCAGTGCAAACTGCTTCCCAGTTTTTTAAGGATCTATTTGTTGCTTGTCACTTGATAGTCAGTACCAGAGCTTTTTTTCCTAGAAAAAGAGGTGCTAGAACTTGTTGAGGTTTTTTTTAAAGGGGGGAGCCTTATGCTGCCTTCTGCAATACCACCCGCAGCCTCTGTCACGCAACACAGAGTACCATGCCACCCGCAGCTTCTGTCGCACAGCCCCCAGCGATGTGCTGATGTGCCAACATGCTGCCACGCTACAGAGGTGCTGGAACACACACCAAAGAGATGCCAGAACTCAGTTTCGGTGAGTTCTGGCTGGAAAAAAGCCCTGGTCAGTATTAACAAAGCAAAAATTTGACGTCATATCTGTTGGAATGCATGCTCCCCCGCATTATGAAATTATTTCTCCTACCACAAAAGCCAATGGAGGATACCAAAATGATTTCAAAATCTGCCAACCCTAAATTTGCCCAGAAGCTTCCAGTCACATTAAGAGGCATTAAATTTCCAAATTCCTACACTGGAAAAGCTTCAAAGGGAACTAATATGACTGTAGCTGCTCTCAAATGTAGCATATTTTTTAACGTTTAGCAACAATTAAGTTTGATATAATTCCAGAACACTTAAGGCATAAGGTGTATATATAGAAGTTTTTAATTACCATTCCGAACAAAAGCGCCAGAGTTTCATAATCAATCCATGCCACTACTTTGACCAGGCTCGGCTTCTGCAATTAGAGAGTGCAATTATCATTTAATCCCATAGATCTCCTACCTAGCGATTAGCTCTGCAAACGCAAACTCTTTTTAAAAAACCCTATTAAAATGCACTTTGACGGAAATTAGTTAGATTTTTTGCAAGAATTTCTCTGTTGGCACTGTAAAACGCAGACAACCTGAAGGGCTCATTTACAAGGTGCCTACATTAAGCATTTTCGATTGTCTTATTATTTTTGTTTTTCTACACCTTACTGCGCCTTTATAGACATAAATGAAAACTGAAATACTGGGCTCCTTCAGTTGCTGTTTTGCTAACAAGATAATATCGTGCAGATTTTTTCTGTGGACAGTTCAAAAGGAGTTCAGGGAGAAACAACTTTCAAGTTTAAGAACCAAGAGACAAAACTGAACAGTTTTTCTTAAAAACAATGTTGATTTGGCAAGGATTTGTCTGCTGTGCTAAGAATGTTTATAATAATTTAAAGAACTGAACAGATAGTGAAGAGGAAGAAGAAAATCACAACCAAAAGGGTATTGTTAAGAACATAAGAGCACTCCTGCTGGATCAGACCAAAGGCTTTTCTAGTTTAGCATCCTCTTTCCTACAGTGACCCGACAGAAGGTTGTGGACTTCCAGTTTTGTCTAATCCCATTTTAAAGAAATCTAAATTAGTTATCCACTGTCACATGGCTATCAGGACCTTAACAGCTTGTGGCCAGCACATCTCAGATGCTTTCCTCCTATGTCCCATCATTATGCATAGTACATCAAATGAAGATTGACTTTAGGAAGCCGTCTTAAGTGTGTCATCTATATGAGGCAATCATATATATATAGATGGCACACTTAAGAACTATATAACTATAAGTGTGTGTGTGTGTGTGTGTGTGTGTGTGTGTGGTTCTTACACCTGCAAAGAACTCTCAGGGTCCCTGTCCTGATTCACACATGCAAACACACAACACAAGCCATTTTGTGCCTACGCTAAATAGTGTGGATGACTATAGACACTTTCACTGAAATGTTTTCTTCCCTCCAAAGACGGCTGCTGACCGTGGCAAGGTTGTAAGTGGATTTAGGAATTGGGAGTTTGTAAAAGGAACATATGAGATTTTGCTACTTACATCACCAATCACAGCAAGGGCAGCTAAGGCGGCCAGGGAGCCCAGCATTGCCGCTAATGTCCTATGAACAATCTGCAACAACAAGAGGGACCAACCCTATTAGTCCAGTTGTTGTCCTTTTAAGTCTTATTCCATATGATGTAAAGATCTAGTGACATCTTCCCTTCTTGGTCCTTTGAACACACTGCTTAGAGACGTCTTCAAAGCAAATACTGGCACGTCAACATCAGAAGTGACTGGTCCATAAGTCCATCTGGAAGGGTTCTACTGCCTGCTTTTACACTTTGGCCACACCTGTTTTAATGCTTTGGCCACACCCACTTCAACATGCAGCCCCACCCTGAGGACCCTGAATCACCTGTTTGGTAGCTTAGGGTTCATGTTTACAATTTAATTTACTAACTAGTAACCAATTGAGTTCAAACAAAGTTGTGAGAGAGGAAGCTTAATTTAGGTGTGCCGTGCTTCAGGGTTTCATCCTTAGATCTACAAGGACATGCACATTTTGTCCCCACATTGGAAGAATGTCAAATCCCCCTACTTTTGACAAAACCTTGAATTGTGGGGAGACACAATTTCCTCTCTCACAACCACATTCTAGTGGCTGGAGTGTTGTAATTGCAACAATCGCATCACTTTTACATAGATGTTCCCCCTGTGGAAACCAAGATAAAGCATTTCATTCAGTTTTCATTACTTTGCCGCCTGTTTGCAAATATTTAAGAGGGAAGTGGCAAGATGGAATATCTCAATAAATGTTTAAGGCCTCCATGTCAACTTGATTAAGGATGTCCACAAGATTGGTTCTACAAACAATCTTCTTCTTCTTCTTTAGCCATCAAGTGGGTAATTTCATTAAACGAAATGCAATTGCAAAAGGTTTAATATAATTGAAAGAATTTACAGTTATCACCGAATCACCTTCAAATGAGTTAGCAATACTTAAAATATTACTCAGATTTATTTTCTGATGAAAGCATCATTCCACAAAAGCTCATTCACTGCTAATTTCATTAGAATGTCTGTGGCTGAACGGAAAGTAATAAAGTAACCCCTGTGACTCTTTTTTTTGTTTCTGTCACAATAGGGTGAAAACTTGATAGAAAAGGTTTAGCTTCTGTTGCTCGTTTTATCTGAATTCAGATTTCAGCAGTATTCCACTTTAATCTTGGACAGAGACCCATCACAGAATGAGCAGCTGAACTCAACACAGACTCCCTAAACTCATCACACACACAAGCATGGGTACAAAAAGCATTGTAGGGGTTATCTCTGCCCCCCGAACACCAATACACATAATGGCCATGGCTCTTTGCACTTGTATATGCATGCATAGCACCAGTCTGTTGTGCACCACAAGCCCCTCCATGGGCTCATGAACCCTGTCAATTCAAGTTAGTATTGCTCCCTGGCCCCAAATACAGCGAACGAAAGTTCCATAGCAAGGTCATACCAAAGGCAACACCCTCAATAGTGAGTGGTGTGAGCCATATAGCCAAGGAGGGTGGCTGGGAGATCCAAAGATGACTGTGGTGCCGGGTCCAGGAGGTGGTCCTTATTTAAGCCCATGGAATGCACCTGAGTGAAGGCTCCACAGCAGGAGTCCAAATTCAAATGTCCATGGCCAGAGGGAGAGGTTGGGACATCTCCCACTGGGCATTGAGAACTGGCTCAAGGATCCCGGCAATGGCAGCAGGGCAGTGCTGTGCTGCAACTGCCATCTCACAGGGGAGGCTGAGCAAACTTACACACAATACCAAACTAGATGAACCAAGGGTTTGACTTAGTATGGCAGTAACATAATGATCAAGATATGGTGTAAGACATCTTACGTCATCCACAGCATTTCCTTTGCTATTTCAGAATTCACTGGTATTTGGATTGTCTAGGATAACCATCGGGACGCGGGTGGCACTGTGGGTTAAATCACAGAGCCTAGGACTTGCCGATCAGAAGGTTGGCGGTTCGAATCCCTGCGACGGGGTGAGTCCCTGTTGCTCAGTCCCTGCTCCTGCCAACCTAGCAGTTCGAAAGCATGTCAAAGTGCAAGTAGATAAATAGGTACCACTCCGGTGGGAAGGTAAACGGCGTTTCCATGCGCTGCTCTGGTTTGCCAGAAGCGGCTTCGTCATGCTGGCCACATGACCCAGAAGCTGTACGCCGGCTCCCTCGGCCACTAAAGCGAGATGAGCGCCGCAACCCCAGAGTTGGCCACGACTGGACCTAATGGTCAGGGGTCCCTTTACCTTTACCTAGGAAACCATCAACAGCTCGTTCTTTCATTGTAAAAAAAACACTGTAAAGATCTACTTTTAAACCTCTCCTCAAGCGAAATTCCCTGAGATGAAGAAACATCTTCTCACAAGGCCTTCTGAGGAACAGAACAGGGATTTGAAATGGATATTTAACATGCCACAAATCACTTGCAGTAAGGTAAGATTTCACATATCTGAAAGCTACTGTGCGGTTGTTGTTTTGTCTGCTCTATGTAAAGTTTATCAGTGTTTTGTTATCAGCAGCTAATTTATTCTTTTCTGGTGACTTCTGCCAGACAGTGTGGGATTACATAGTTTCTTAAAAAAATAGGACAGACTGAAGCAGAAATTCAGATATCGAGAATCAGCTTCCTACTGCTTTGGAGAAAGAGCTTGAGTGGATTTTGTTAGACAATTCCATACAATGTTGGGGATGTTTCATTCTAAAATTCATAGTGCTAAGGCTGTGGCACTGGGGAGTCCCAGGTGATAAAGGGCTGTTTAAGAACAAAACCAAAAATAGTCTCATAATTTAAAACAATGAATGCCTTCCCAACCCAAATCCAGAAAATATATGTTTTTGATAGTCCACTCAGTTTTTTATTCAAAGACTAACAACTATAAGGAAGTTGATTGCTGATTTCGAATTTATGCTTTAAGTCTGCACTATGTTGAAGAAGTATGCTATACTGTGCCATCTGGCAGAGGACACCAGAAGGGGTCAAAACAGTTGTTGATAGCAACAAAACTGAAAAAATGTTACACATTGTGGCATATAGTGTACTTGAACATGGATTGTTCCATTTTGACTACATAAGCACCAGTACTCTGAGATATATGAGATAATCCAGAAGGCGATTTAAAAAAGAACATTTCCCCTTCATTTATGATTGCATTTGCCATTACTAAAGAGAAAGTAATGCAAGAGGTTCAATGGATTTTTGACAATTAGTATTTAAGGAAAGTTCTCCTGTTTGCTCTTTTTCAATCTTCTACCCTATATCCATTTACAGTGGTACCTCGGGTTAAGAATTTAATTCGTTCTGGAGGTCCGTTCTTAACCGGAAACTGTTCTTAACCTGAGGTACCACTTATAGCTAATGGGGCATCTCGCTGCCGCCGCGCCACCGGCGAGTGAGTTCTGTTCTCATCCTGAAGCAAAGTTCTTAACCCAAGGTACTATTTCTGGGTTAGCTGGTAACCTGAAGTATCTGTAACCCGAAGTACCACTGTACTTAAGGAGGAAATGAACAGCGCCAGCCCTACTGTTAAACAGAGTGCAGCAGCTTCAGGCAGCAAATACTAGGGGGCAGGGAGCAACACCAGGATGTTAGCAGAAAGGAACTGTGTGTACCACCAGACCCACTAAGCTAGACTAGTTTCTTCAGTCATGGTGGAGCACTCTGTCCAATCGCCAGTTGAAGTAAAAGTCAACTGCTAGCCTAGTTGCCTTGCTGTCCTTTGCCTCAGGCAGATATAGATAAGGTTGCCATACATCCAGGTTTCCCCGGACACATCTGGGAATCGAGCTGAAAAATGGTGTCCAGGCGGAAAACCTGGACATTTGACAAACAGGGCAATTAAGAAATCTCCCAAAAGCCCCAAAACTTACTTTTTTGTGAGATGTTCCTAAAAAATAAAAGCTGAACAACTTTGTCCAGATTTTCACTTTGGGGAATATGGCAAGCCTATTCATAGAGAACATTTTCTAATGAACGTCGTATTAGGCTTCTTTTGATAGAGTATGAATAAATAACATACTATGTTTTATTCATTTTGTTTCTCTATTACAAGCAGTGGAGCATGGTATATAAAAGTACCTTAAGACATGTCCCAGGAAATAAATAAATAAAACAACCTAAGTGGATGACCCCAAACACAAAAGAGGTACTCTTGAGAAAGTAGTCATAGAAACAAAACCTGAGACGATCCTGTTGTTTTGCTCTGACAAGGGTTTCATGTACAGTACTCATATAAATACAGAGCCCTTTTCAAACAAAAAATTGAGATCCCACACAAACAAACAAAAACAATTGTCTAGGCAGTAATAACATCTATGCAGTATTTATATTAACTGAAGATCACTGCAGTATACCTACAAGGCTGAGTTGAAGTATTACCAAGCTGACACTTTGGGCTGAATTTTGAGCAAATGTTGGGAAGCCCTTGAGCTCACTCGGAAACATATTTTGTTTACTTCTTCTGTTACTTTTTACAAATACTGCAGCCACAGAAAACAAAGGGGGGGTGGATTTCCATATGTTCTAGCACTGTATTCACCACACAGCATAAAAGACAATGTTATCACTCATTTAGATAATAGTGTGAGTCTCCCTAACGTCCTGTGCTGTACTGCAAAGTACAGTTAGTATTATTCAGTTGCCCAGACAATATATTTTCTTGTGTTGTGACCGTGTCCCATGACCCATATTATGGATGTTCCACAATCGTATTATAAAGTAGTTGTGTTCTGTGATATAAACGAGCACTGCTAGTTGTTTCTTTTTTTCTTTTCCAATGTATTTCTTATCAATAAAAAAAATATGGTGTGGTGCAAGCAAATTTTTATTCTGAAACTGTGGCTCAGAGGGAAAAAGTTTGAGAACCACTGCTGTATATTAAAAAAAATAAAATTACCCCTCTCACAAATACACTCACATAAAGCCCTTTCTGTGAGAACAAGCCTACAAAAGGCCAAAGCAGAACTGGTCTCTGGTAGGTGTGTAATGATTAAAAAAAAAACTGGAAAAAAATTATAGAGGACTAAGCAAACAGGACAGAAATATCTAAACCAACAATGTCAGCTTACATTCTATACATTTTATGTTGTTTGTTCAATGCTCTTTCACCGTAGAGAAAAAAGCAGCTGATCCCTCAAGGTTTATTCTTTATAACTTAATTTATTCAGGAAATCTAATGACTGAAGCTCTGATAGAAATTTATCTTTCTAACAGAATTCACAGAAAACATATTTTCTCGGGAATAAGCCCCATTGAGCCCATTGGGACTGACTAACAAGTAAGAATGGAGGCGAGTGGCGCTGTGGGTTAAACCACAGAGCCTAGGACTTGCCAATCAGAAGGTCGCGGTTCGAATCCCCGCAACGGAGTGAGCTCCCGTTGCTCGGTCCCTGCTCCTGCCAACCTAGCAGTTCAAAAGCACGTCAAAGTGCAAGTAGATAAATAGGTACCGCTCCGGCGGGAAGGTAAACGGCGTTTCCGTGCGCTGCTCTGGTTCGCCAGAAGCGGCTTAGTCATGCTGGCCACATGACCCGGAAGCTGTATGCCGGCTCCCTCAGCCGATAAAGTGAGATGAGCACCGCAACCCCAGAGTCGTCAGCAACTGGACCTAATGGTCGGGGTCCCTTTTAACAAGTAAGAATGCATTCAATTGATTGTTGGGGGGGGGCACAAAAAAAAGCAAGACTTGAGCAATTCTTAAACAAAGAACCATAGATGTATTACATCTAGAGAATTTAAATTCCTGCTCAGAATTCATACCAAGTTACTCACACTCAATATCAGTCAAACCTCTGCCTGAAGAAAAATGCAGAGACGGCAAAGGTTTGTCACATTCCGATTGCAATGTATGTGCTAAAAAGAAGTTTAATGGAACAAAAAGTGAAGGTTAATAATGTCAATTTGTGCCCCAAAGAGCCAAAGTTCTTATAGCTCACATATACGAAGCAGAAACATGTCCTGACCAGCCTATGGAACTATCCTGTGAATGTTGCTTTGGAAATACCACTGAAGGAAATGAGACTTGTGAGCAATGATAATGTGGCCAATGAATTTAGTGTGACTTACGGGTGGATCTACACACAGGGGGGGAAACAGCTAGAAATTAAATTGTTATAACGAAAGGGGGGAAGCGCCATGTAAAATCGCATGGAGTTTTCTGCTCTACAGCGCCATCTGGTGTTGCATGTTTATAACACATTCAAAACACTTTTTTGACTAAGGTAGCTGAGTCCCTGCTTCCTAGAAGCCTTGCTTAAAACTGCAGCAATAATTTATGGGTCCTACAAATCCCTGGTTGGCCTTGACCCATGGCAGGGTCTTTTCAGTGGCAGTTCCCCATTTGTAGAATGCCCTCCCTGATGAGGGACATCCGTCTCCATCATTATTGACTTTCAGGAGCAATTAAAAAATCATTCCTGTTCACTCTGACACTTGAAGGCTGAAAGATACTGTCCCCAACAACAACAACAGTCAAATAATGTGAATGACCAGTTTACCAGTTGCCACACAGAAACCACAAACTGAACATATTTTGATTATACTCTGCAACAATCTAAAGCAACTTGGTAAAAATTCTTCCAGAGAATCTTCATCACCTCATTGCACTGTTCAATGGACTGTCATATTATATCCCAGGGGTTGTGAACCTTTTTGGACCAGTAGGCACATTTTGAGTTTTGAGAAAGTGCTGTAAATGCCACTCATAGGGTTGGTGATCCCTCTTAAGAGTGATCATAATCCCAGATCTAAAACATTACGAGGTTACTATGCAATAGTGAAAAAGATTAATTGCAAGAATGCAAAACCCTTCCAAATCCATAAGGGAGCTTTACTTCATTTACAACAGATTGTAAAAGCACTAGTTCAACGGAGGAACTGACAATTATGTTCAACTCATCTCCATAAAGCAGGCTCAACCCACCAAATTCCACATAAAAAGAACACTACTTCATGATATAGTCAATATTGCAGCTTCAGATTGCTTTGGACAAAGGAGGCAAACCTTAGGGGGCAAGAGAAGCAAGTCTCACTAGCCAAATATATCTTGAGGAAAAACCGATTTTCAGACTCATTCAGAGCTATCATCAGACATTCAGAACACAAAGTTTCATTTGCTTGCAACAGGAGCACAAACAAAACCTGTTAAAGGAGAATTTCATCGTGAACATTTGAGCAACATCCAGTTGAAAAAACAGCTAGGCAGCCCTGCTTGTGATCAGTAACAGTTCTGCTGGAGAGACTTGGTTCATGGGATTTACTCCAAAGTTTGACTGATGAAGTTTCTCTTCACCAAGAGAAGCTCATCCAGTGGGGCAGCAGACTCTGGCAGCTGCACTGCTGTCACTTACCAGGAGGAGCAAGGATGTTAGAATTCCTGCTCCATTATTGCAGTCATGGGATTTTTGTCTATCACATGACGGTGTATGTTTTGACTCCACAAAGTGGGAAGTGACAGAGACAAGATGTTTATGTTACTGTGTTCTGTGAAGTGGGACTATTGTCCTTTGTTCTTTCTCTTTGCTGTCTGATGCTAGAGAGAGAGGAAGCCATGTTGCAGTGCTCCATGTGTGTTTATATGTAAATAAAATAGATTAGCCAAAATGCTGAGTTGCTGAGGTCTGTTACGCAAACTGCACAGACTCTGCAGATCCCTAAGTGTGCCGATGTCTGTTGGCATCAGTCGCTGTGATGTTCAGGCAAAAGAAAGCTTTTGAAGCTCCCAAACGAAAGACCAGGAGGGAGAGAACATGCCAGTCGGGCATGTGTCTCTGCCAGGGTCCTACTCAAAAGTAGGACAAGCTCCTGACAAAAGGTTGGGGGGGGTTGAACAAGTGCCCCTGAACAAGCGCCAGATTGGCTCTGCTGGTGTGCTCACACAGTCCCAAACTCAGCAACACTCCTGCTGGGAGGCTATTGCTGCAGCTCCATCCAACTAGGCCAGGCTTCCTCAACCTCGGCCCTTCCAATGTTTTTGACCTACAACTCCCATGATCCCTAGCTAGCAGGACCAGTGGTCAGGGATAATGGGAATTGTAGTCCCAAAACATCTGGAAGGCCAAGATTGAGGAAGCCTGAACTAGGCTGCCAATCCTCATTCTACCAATCATCAGTGCTTTTCTTCTACAAAAGTTTAGGGGTAATTTCATTTTCCTACTCATATTGAAATACTGCCCCTCAATGAGGCCAAACTTAGATTCACAAATGTTTGGGGTATGTGTACCCTTGCGCCCCCCAGAAAAAAAGCACTGTCAATCACCATATTTCTGGTTTATATAACAGGCAATCTACTTCCCACATGTGGCAGCTGATGAAAGGCCTAGGGTTGGGGGGGGAGAGAAAGAGGAATGTGCCTTTGTTGTTGTTTAGTCATTTAGTCGTGTCCGACTCTTCGTGACCCCATGGACCAGAGCACGCCAGGCACTCCTGTCTTCCACTGCCTCCTGCAGTTTGGTCAAACTCATGCTGGTAGCTTCGAGAACACTGTCCAACCATCTTGTCCTCTGTCGTCCCCTTCTCCTTGTGCCCTCAATCTTTCCCAACATCAGGGTCTTTTCCAGGGAGTCTTCTCTTCTCATGAGGTAGCCAATGTATTGGAGCCTCAGCTTACTGACTCTTATACTGAGTCAATTGGACCAGGTCCACCCAAATCAATACCTTCTGCACTGACAGTGACTCTCCTGGGTTTCAGGCAAGGGACATTCCCATTTCTACCTGGAACTGTCAGGGATTGAACCTGGGACCTTCTGCATGCAAAGCAGCTGCCCCACCACTGAGCTGCAGCCCTCCCCTGAATTGTCAATCACCTGGTGAGCCAAAATCCTTGGCTGGTGGGCTGCAGTTGGGTTGGTAAAACAAGTTGTTCAGGTCTACCATATTTGGTGGTGGGGGGAACCTTTGTTCTGTCAGAGCCACTTCAATAAAAGCACAACTGTTTGTGACAAACAGGCCAGTATATAAAGCTGAACTGGCACCTCAGTTTTGTTTGTTTTGTTTTGTGTTTTTCTGCTATGGGTAGTCTAAGCTACTGAAACACTTCTGGGTCAAAACTCAGCTGGCTGCACTTGTAAGCAAGAGTGGACAGAAAAATACAAGCTGGCCAAGATCCAAGCTACAAGGAAGGGTATTCGAAGAAATTGCTAAATAAAACTGCTTCTAATAAATGAAAATAGAGGACCTAAATTTAAAAAAGCAACCCCAACCTCACTCCCCCCCCCAAAAAAAATGTTTTAAAATACATCAAGCATGGCTACATACCAAGTATGCATCTTTGGCAAAAAACAACAACAGCAGGATTTCAAAAAGCTAAACATCTGTATTTAATTAATCTGTATCATCAAGGCACACAATTTTAGTAGTTCCTTTGGAATGCTGTGTGTCCTACTGAGCTACAACAGATGCAACGTTGTTCTCTCTTATATTCAGCTTTACATGAAATGCCTGCTCTCTGTTTTTTAATGTATTGCCTTTCTTCAATTCAACCAGTTTGCCTATGTACCTTTTAGCTTTATTGTTAAGTCCTTTATCATCTCATTTCCTCCGCAGCTATTCATTTTACTACCGTTTATTCTTCTACCCCAGAAAACCTATGCTGCCAAATAAACAAGTTCTGAAAGTTTGGGTGCATGGGAATGAATACCACACAAGCATGGATACATATGCATATGCACATGCAAGCGCATGGGCCGAAGAGTATTCTTGCGCTTTGTTACGTTTTTAAGACTTTGCAGCTCCCTTTCCCCTAGGCAGCCTTGGGCAGGCTGGAAGCAGTACAGTAGCATTCAATTAACCCAGCCTAATATTCCACAGCTGCCTCCATCAGAACAAGAAAACGCAAATATGATGCAAGACGGGTCACGTTTTGATACGAGCACAGCTCATATTGAAACGTGGCCCTTTTCAATATTTTATAAGGCAGGAGAAGATATAAAAATGGGACACTCTTGAAAGTTGGTTTTCAGCTTCCCAGCACAAAGAAATGGCACCTCGCTGATTATTGCCAGAAAACAACAGCCTCTGTGTGAGAAAGCCCGGCTAAAGCTTACAGTGAGATCTGAAAGCAGCATCCAAGATTTAAGAACAGCAAGCAGCGCCACCCAGTGGTTAAATGCATTCTGAATTTTCAGCCCAAGTCAGGGCTGCCATCCTAATTATAGAGCAGGAAAATCTTGCATCTACTTATAGAGTCAGGAGGATGGGCTGCTGAAAAAGTTGTGAAGTGCCCAAACAAAGAATAACACAACCGGGGCAGGGAGAGGGAATGTAAAACTTAAGGGGCAGTAGGTAGGTAGGAAGGAAGGTAGGTATAAGTGAAACAGCATCAACTAATTTAACATTCCCATCCCCTGCTGCCCCTGTAATCCAAATACCTCTCAGAGTACAGGGACCAGATTCTGTGTTTTCCAAAGTCTCTTCAGCCAAAAAGGAGAATTCCTTGATACAGTGGTACCTCGGGTTAAGAACTTAATTCATTCCGGAGGTCTGTTCTTAACCTGAAACTGTTCTTAACCTGAAGCACCACTTTAGCTAATGGGGCCTCCCGCTGCCGCCACTTCACCACTGCCGCACGATTTCTGTTCTCATCCTGAAGCAAAGTTCTTAACCCGAGGCACTATTTCTGGGTTAGCAGAGTCTGTAACCTGAAACATCTGTAACCTGAAGCATATGTTACCCGAGGTACCACTGTCCTGTACAGAGTTGAAGGAGGAGATTCTAATTTTGAAACCAAAAAAGAAACCTGGCCCTGCTTTACTACTGTTCAGGGGGCCAATTTTGGCAGATTCTGGCCAGCTACCCATTTATTTCATTTCGGCCCGTAGGTGCATTTAGCAGAAGATCTACCCTTATTGTGGTAATGAAACAAAATGGCAGCCCCAGCATCCTATACTCCACAGCAGATATTCAAACACCCACAGCAGGGATAGGGAACCTGCATCTCTCCAGACGTTGTTGGACTCCACTTCCCATCAGCCTTGAACAGCATGGCCAATGATCAACAATGATGGGAGGTGTATTCCAACAATACAGGGAGAGCCAGAGGTTCCTCAGTCCTAGGAGAAGCCCACAAGCAAGACAAAGAAACAAGCCTTCTCCCACAGTGGGTACTTCATCTTCACACAGCTTCCTAAAAGCCTAGTCAAGCCTTGCAGTATCCTCCCGCTTATGCTGTACTGCAGGGCTGGCCAACATGGTGCCCTCCATATCATCAAATTGTGGCACTGGAAGAGACCCCAAGGGTCATCTGGTTCAAACCCCTCCAATGGAGGAATACACAGGTGGCCCGTATGGGAACCAAACTCACGGCCTTGGCGTTATCAGCACCACACTCTAACCAACTGAGCTAGCTGAGTTATGGGACTACAATTCCCATAATCCACAGTGGTTAAATGGTGTCTGTTTTTACCCTCTTTTTTTGTATGGTTTTTATGCATGCTTTATGTATTACTGCTGTGAACTGCTTCGATTTCTTTCTTTTTTTTTATAAAATTTTTATTGGTTTTACAACATTTTTAAGAAAAACAAACAAACACAAAAAGTGACAGACATACATGAATAGTTTCAAACATATTTTCATAAACCTCTTTTCTTAAACTTCCCCATACCCCCCCTCTCTGCATCCCAATGTCCATAATTCAACTAGCAACTCCCAGTTGTTACTTTCTAATCTCTGTCATCTTAGTCCTCTTTTATAGTCTAGCCTTGTATCCCTGTACCCTTTTGCTTCTGAAAACCACAACACTTTAGCATTCATTAAGTTTGTAGTAGTCCTTAAGATAGCTTTTAAATTTTCTCCATTCTTCTTCCACCGTCTCTTTTCGTTGATCACGGATTCTGCCTGTCATCTCGGCCAGTGTCATATAGTCCATCACTTTCATCTGCCATTCTTCCAAAGTGGGTAAATCTTGTGTCTTCCAATACTTTGCGATGAGTATTCTTGCTGCTGTTGTAGCATACATGAAGAAAGTTCTATCTTTCTTTGTCACCAATTGGCCGACAATGCCCAAGAGGAAGGCCTCTGGTTTTTTAGAAAAGGTACATTTAAGTACCTTTTTCATTTCATTATAGATCATTTCCCAGAAGGCCTTTATCTTCGGGCATGTCCACCAAAGGTGATAGAAAGTACCTTCAGTCTCTTTACACTTCCAACATTTATTGTCGGGCAAATGATAGATTTTTGCCAGTTTGACTGGGGTCATGTACCACCTGTAAACCATTTTCATAATGTTTTCCTTTAAGGCATTACATGCCGTAAATTTAATACCGGTGTTCCATAACCATTCCCAGTCAGCTGACATAATGTTATGTCCAACATCCTGAGCCCACTTAATCATAGCCGATTTAACTGTTTCATCCTGTGTGTTCCATTTCAACAACAAGTTATACATTCTAGATAAATTCTTAGTATCGGGTTCTAACAATTCGGTCTCTAGTTTTGATTTTTCCACCTGGAAACCAATTTTCCTATCCTGTTTAAAAAATTCCATTATTTGGCGATATTGGAACCAATTTTCTACTTTATGCTTCAATTTCTCCTGACTTTGTAGTTTGAATTTATCTCCATCCTGTTCTAAGATTTCCCAATACTTCGGCCATCCGACCTCCATATTGAGTTTCTTCACTGCTTTAGCCTCCACTGGTGACACCCATCTAGGGGTTTTATTTTCCAATAGATCTTTATATCTTATCCAAACATTAAATAATGCTTTTCTAACAATGTGATTTTTAAAGGCACTGTTAACTTTATCATACCAAAGATATGCATGCCAACCGAAAGCATTATTAAAACCTTCCAGATCCAAGATGTCCGTGTTCTCGAGGAGCATCCATTCTTTCAGCCAGCAAAAAGCTGCTGCCTCATAATACAATTTTAGGTCCGGCAGGGCAAAACCCCCTCTTTCTTTAGCGTCAGTCAATATTTTAAATTTAATTCGGGGCTTTTTGCCCTGCCAGACAAATTTCGAAATGTCTTTGTGCCACCTCTTAAAACATTCCATCTTGTCAAGAATCTGCAAGGTCTGAAACAAAAACAACATTCTAGGCAATACATTCATTTTAATTACTGCAATTCGGCCTAACATTGAACTGCTTCGATTTCTTCTCCTTATGTTATAGCAGTATTTAAATCATTAAATAGTATCTGTGCATTGGCCATGCTAGTTGGGATGATGGGATGTGTAGTCCCACAATTTCTGGAGGTCACCATGTTGGCTATCCCTGATCTACTTGTCCTGCCTTGATGGAGAAGTGTTCAAAATGGAAATCTGTGCTCTGGATACCTCAGCTTCAAGCCTCATGCAGGTACCAGAGGAAAGCCATAGCTCCCTACATCAAGTAGATTATGACATACTATGAGCAGAGAGGGAAGGCACAAGCAACATGGTTTCTTGAGGCAGGTATCTTCACTTACTCTCCTCACGGACTTGCAATACAACTTTGACACCCTTCTGATCCATAAAAGGTAAAGGTAAAGGGACCCCTGACCGTTAGGTCCAGTTGTGGACGACTCTGGGGTTGCGGCGCTCATCTCGCTCTATAGGCCGAGGGATCCGGCGTACAGCTACCAGGTCATGTGGCCAGCATGACTAAGCCACTTCTGGCAAACCAGAGCAGCACATGGAAACACCATTTACCTTCCTGCCGGAGCAGTACCTATTTATCTACTTGCACTTAGACATGCTTTTGAACTGCTAGGTTGGCAGGAGCTGGGACTGAGCAACGGGAGCTCACCCCGGCATGGGGATTCGAACTGCCGACCTTCTGATCAGCATGTCCAAGAGGCTCAGTGGTTTAGACCACAGAACTAAAAACCAAAACAGATTCCAGCATGACTATAAGCAGGCAGAGGTGTTTAAGCAAATTCTTATTTAGTCACTGTGTTCCTGTCAAAGATGTGTGGGACTCAATCAATGCTTTTTAAGTTGAGCATAATTTGTCATGGAATTGAGACCTGATATTACATTCAAGTTTCAAATCCCATAGAAATGGCGGATTTAAAAACTGAATGGTTACTGGAATTGAATTGGAGCTACGATGAAAATTGACTGAGCCCGATATAACGCAGTAGATGTGCTTAGTAGCAATGAACTGACAGGCGACTTTTCTTCTTGGTATTTCTGAAATGCATTAACTATTCAAAACAATTCTATTCCTATTTCTCATCCCGACTATTTGGAGTTTTTTTTATATTAAAAAAATCTTCTTACCTCAAATATGATGAGCACATAAACACCTGCTAAAATGACTGAAGCAATTGTGACTTGAGCCTCTACATTTGCATGAAGATATTGATGAGTCATGGAAAGAGGAACGGTTTCCAATTCCTGGAGAAAAGCTTGAATACTTATGGATGTTTCTATACTGCTGAAAGATATTTTAAAAAACAACAACACTAATTTTTTTACCCTTTATTTTCAGATAGCTTTCTCGAAGCTATTACAGGCAACATCACGACTTAAACTGAGATCATAAAATATTAAGAATTTGATTTAGTTCACTTTCACAAACGATGCAAACACCTCTTAGTCCAGAACACAAAACTTCTGAAAGTCACAAATGTGGGATAGAAGTCATATGGAAAATGCAAACACATGCATACACTTTAAGCATCAGTCACGAAGATAGATTCTTTTCTTTTTCTCTTACCTGAAGCATTTGCTATTATTGGGTTAGGGAAATAGAAGAAGGTGCCTGGGTGGCAAATCATCTTCCCAAGAGGAAGAACAGTGGAGGAAAGGTCCCATAAGATAGGGTTCTGCTACAACTGGTTACCTGGACTGAATTCCCTCTGAAGCAGGCTTCCTCAACCTGGGCCCTCCAGATGTTTGTGACCTACAACTCCCATGATCCCTAGCTAGCAGGACCAGTGGTCAGGGATGGTGGGAATTGTAGTCTCAAAACATCTGGAGGGCCGAGGTTGAGGAAGCCTGCTCTGAAAAGTTGCTGTACATATGATTGGATGGGATATTATGGCTGTGCAGTAGTATTATGCAAAAGTGAAAGGCAAGACCCATGGGTGAAATCCAATGTCACTCTGTGAGATGCAATGAGATTCCCCTTCCGTACCTCTCTTCCTCAACCTCTCACACTTCTTACAATCTACTCTGGATGATGATCCCCCAACTCTCCAGAACAGATTTTGGGGGTGCAGAACAGATTGCCACACAAGGAAGTCCATTGTGCAAGCAGGGATCCACAACTGAATATCCCCCACTGTTTCCATGATTTGGGCACCTAGTAAATTAACATTAAAAAAAAAATCAAGTGTTTTTTTCCTGGATTCACAAACCAACCTGCTTAACATCTCAAAAGTTCGTGACACAATAACTTGTTCATTTTTTCTCAGATTTAAAGGCAGGGTCCAATTGTATAAGATCTGTAAAAAAAGAAAAGACGTAGCATGAATAAGTTAGAGATTAATGCTGTTGCTTGATTTCCACTGCCACAATGTATTTTTACGAGTTGCTAATTTGATGGGGGAGATTCTTTATAAATGGACACTTTCGGAGAACTTTTCAACCACTTTTCAGCTTTTTGTGCTATCACAAGGATTATTGTTAGCACAAAGGGAGATATAAGGTACAGTATGTCAAAGGGCCAAACACTTATGCACATTCATTAAACATCTGTTTTCTTGCTGCTCTATAAAACATGGGTGAGGTCTACCTTTTATAACAAAAGCAGCAGGCAGGGGAGAGGAATGAACCCTGACCTCCTCTGTTTTAACTTGACACCATGTAAGTAACTTTTTCCCAAGCCTGGAAGTGAACTAGGCTGGAGAACAACATCTTAACAAAGCCAAATATGGTGATGAGGTACAGTGATGGTGATGAGGTACAGTCCCCAGGATCTGTTGGAGGAAGCCATGGCTGGCAAATGGCCATAGGAGAGCTTTAGGCATATAGTGTGCAGATGTGACCATAGTTAATGGCTTGTTGCAAATGTGCTACGTTGCTCTTCCCAGTGACATAGCGTGGGTTGCTAATGTCCAGGGGCACACAGAGGGTGGGAGGGGGGGAAATGGACAGGGTGTGCATGCACATTCAACTACCTAACAACATCCACATCACCCAGGAGATTGCAGCCACAGAGATAAAGGAAGAAGAGTTGTTCTGTTGTCTGGAGAAGCTACTTCCTGGTCTGCACGGAGAAGCCATTTTCGACAGAAGCGCACAGAGGCAGCGCTGGGTGTTGAAATTTTGCGCCCCCTAACAATCTTGCACCTGGGGCAACTACCTCTGTGCACCCCCTGCTATGTCACTGACTCCTCCTCGCTAGTGTGTGGGAGAAACAAAAGCATGACCCCTGGCTTAGAATTCTCTCCAAAGCAGGAATCATTGTTTGTTTCGTGCAAGCAGTCCATGATTAGTGAGCAAAAAACAAACAAACCTTGGATACAGAACACATAAACCTTCCTCTGAAATAGATATAGATGTCAACCAGTCCTGCACTGTCTTGCAAAGGGAGTTTAAACATAATAGTGAAATAAGAATGATTTCCTTTTGTCTTATGACCAAAAATGAAAGCAGTCCAGGGTATTTGAACTTTACCTGCTGCTGACGTCTCCTTCTTGGACCAGAGTCTTCTACCTGTCCAATCTGAACTACAACGTAATCCTCTGGTTGCCGACCAGCCACATCTGCCACAAAGGGCCCTGCCAGTTCTACCTTTAGAAGGGCAGAATCGCGACTATTGCTGAAGTTCATAGCTGTTGGCAAGACAGTTAAGGACTGCAATTTTGTCTCTGAAGGGAAGAGCCTTTGGGGGATTATCTCATCCATGATGCCACAATTAAAAACAACAGCAGTGCCAGCATTCTACAGTAATGCCAACTAATTCAATATGGCTTGAATATCTATGTAGCTAAGAGGTTGAAAAACCAAAGAGCTCTCATTTCAAAGGATTCAAAATAAGAACATCCTAAAAGGCCTATATAAAAACATGCTATGCCAAACCTTATTGACCAGTCCTTGATGAATGGATATAAACATTTAAAGCATGTGTTTGCAACCTGGTTCTCGTGTTATTGGAATCCAACTAGAGATCATTTGGAGGGATCATTTTCAGTTTTGTCCAATGTTTGTTACTTGCAGCACTGCTTTCATTCTGCTGCAATTCATCTTCCTTCAAAAACTACACTATTTGTCTTGCTGTCTGCTGCGGTAAAATTACATACCTTATGTAATTTCCATAACTGATTCAGTAAATTATGTAATTGCATAGTCATTACATTGTTCCACCCCATCCATTTCAATGCAAATGAAAAGCAATGCAGATTAGGGGGTGGGAATATAATTATGTATCATTTGCAGATTATAAGCAATGACAGTGAACACATACCCTCCAACATTTCTCCAATGAAAATAGGGACGTCCCATGCCATAATGATAATTTTACTATTTATACCCCACACATCTTACTGGGTTGCCCCAGCCACTGCGGGCAGCTTCCAACATATATAAAAACATAATAAAACATTAAACTTTTTTTTTTACAATCCCTATACAGTGGTACCTCTGGTTACGTACTTAATTTGTTCTGGAGGTCCGTTCTTAACCTGAAACTGTTCTTAACATGAAGCACCACTGTAATGCTAATGGGGCCTCCCACTGCTGCCACTTCACCACTGCCGCACGATTTCTGTTCTCATCCTGAAGCAAAGTTCTTAACCCGAGGTACTATTTCTGGGTTAGTGGAGTCTGTAACCTGAAGCGTCTGTAACCTGAAGCATATGTAACCCGAGGTACCACTGTACAGGATTGCCTTTAGGTGGCTTGGGGGTTGGATAACTCCATACCCTCCAACATATCTCCAATGAAAATAGGGACATGCTACGGAAAAGTGGGACATTCCAGGATCAAATCAGAAACTGGGACAGCTTCTCTAAATCAGGGACATCCCTGGAAAATAGGGACACTTGGAGGGTTTGTGAACAGCACTTGTATTCTCCAGATTCATTTCTATCCTATACATGAGACAAGTAGGTGAACACTGGCAATTTCCACTCCCATTTCCATTTTTGTCAGAATTCTCCAACATCCCAAACTCCAGCTCCCACCAGTCCCAGTCAACATGGCCTTAAGCTCCTGAGAGTGAAATGCGGGATATAAATGTCAAAAATAAAACCACCAGCTGTGTGGAGTGGAGTCTGATGATGCATGTCCCAAGGTTGCCTAAATGAGACAAAACGCAATTTAAAACAGTCTCTTCCTTATTGAGCTATATTGCTGGTAAGCGATGCTTTTTAAAGTTTTCAAGCTATTTATTTTGCTTCTTCAAGCCAAAAAAGATCAAAACAATATCCACTATGAAAAACCATGATGTTAGCCTGGGTGAGAAAATTAGTAAAGCAATAAATTCTAAACAGTCCTGTCTGAATTTCACTGAGTCCTTATTTGGACAATAATATGGTGGGAAATCATCCTGTTATTATCATTTTTTTTGTCACCTCTTTTCCATTATATTCAATAAAATCTGTTTAAAAGTACCACCAGAAGAGTGTAGAGCACAGAATTAGACTGTATATTTAAAGCATATATAATGCACACACATTTTATATAAAGCTATGCACTTTAAATGTATGATGTGGATGTAGTCATGTATTTTCATTTTGAAAAATTGAATTGCTATATAAAACAAAGATGAAGAATACAGCCAGGCAGTAATAATTATACCCAGTTTGAAAAACTGTCCACTATAAAAGTTTAATCTTGCAATATTTAAGAGGGGTAGGAATAATTGCTATATTTTCCAGGGCCAGATGAGTTGGAGACTACACGGTTCAAATCCTATCTCAACTTTGAATTGTGCTTCAGAATGGTTCACTGGCCTATATTAATTAACCTAATGGCCTGGGACACTTTGACAGCCTGTAGCCAGTTTTATGAGTACAGCCAATAATTTGTATCTGCAAAAAGCTTCAGGTGCACATAATTACAGCCGCTTCCTTTTTCACAATATGACTAAAATATACCCTGTAATTACACAAATAGCACGTTCAGAAACCATAACAAAGGAAACTTAAAATTACAGAAGGAAAAGCAAACTTCATTTTCACAATGTCCTACACATATAAAACAAAGTGGTCAATACAGAGTGAGCTGAAAGCTCTTACCTTGTAACACATATAAAATGGTCTGTCCTTTGCAGACCTACTTTGAAATGCTTAACCAGTAGGCCCATTGGTTAAGTGTTAAATGAGACAAGCTTAGGGTTGACATAGTTCAAAAAGTTAAATTCCTGTTACCTGCAAAGTTGTTGAGCTTTTCCATAATCCGGGTTTTCCCTGGCATTTTGCCACTTCAGCAAAATTCCGCCTGGCACCATTTTTACACCCGGAAACCAGGACATGTCAGGAAAATTCCTGACATATGGCAAGCCTAGACAAGCTTAACTAGCTTCCACATGCAAGTGGCTCGTGCAAAAACATCAATCTCTCTGTGTGTAAATGCATATGCAAATTCTTCCGCACCTCTAATTATTTCTTTTCAGTACATTGTAATTCTGCACAATTATTCAGGCAGGGTTTGCACAAAGAAAGGTGAACGATGTATTGTTTTGCATTCATGACACTATGAGACATAACCTTTGCATTCCCCATTGTCCTGCTTCCTTATAACCCCAAGATATTTAAGCTCCTCTCAGACCTTCACACATGGAGGGAGGGAACAGGATCCTACATGGTGTCCCTGCACCTTTACTTTGACATATTCAGCTGAGGGGATGGATACAACCTATGCATGCATCACTGTGTATGGTGATTGTGTACAAGAGGGCTTTTCAGACAATCAAGGTAGGTTCACTAAGTGCATATAGAAGTGGAACAAACAGCCCCATCCCTGAAGGCTAGCATTTATTTGCTTAACATACAGACTGCAAAAAGCAGAATCCCTAACCCTGCAAACAAGCCTGTAAGTCTGCACATACAGTCAGGCCTTATGAACAAACAAGAATCCTTATTACCTTCTCTTTTCAGAGAGTCTATTTCTAATATGGCAATTTGGCTTGTTCCAGCCCTGGGTCCTCCATTTGCCTGCATAAAATATTATAATTTAGCATAGATTAGAGCAGAAGTTATTAGGGACACAGCATGAAAGGAAGTGCGGTAATGGATAGGAAAGTAGACCAAGTAATTCCGAACAAGCCAATAAAACTAAAAATTGCTTTCATTATGGCAGAAAGCAGACATATTTTACAGTCTCCTCTAATTCATTTGCCCAAAGCATTTGAGGCACTGGTGGTGATTTTAAATCTACCAGCCCTGAGATCACTGAGGATTATCAGGTGATTATATCCTGGTGGCCCTATGTGAGGGAAAATCTGCTCTTGTCTAAAGGGGAGAATTGGGATCTCCTTCCAATTCTCAGAGATGCTTCCTTTCTCAGTTACTGGTGCTTCATGTTCATCATAGATACTTGGATTGATCTGTCCAAAAATACTTTACAAATAACACTCCTAGCGCAAGCTCTCTGTCCAGTAAAAGCGTTTTCTTGCAATTGTGCCCACTGGAACCAAACACTTCCCATCATAAAGTCTTTGAGCTTTTAAGCCAATAAGTCACAGATGAAAAGAGGAACAACAGCAACCTCGCCATTTCAGAAAATTACACTAAAGCTATTTAATTTGAATCACTGCCAAGGTGGAACTCAAATGCATTTGCGATCAAAATAGATTCAGAGCAAAATCTTAATAGACATGGAAAATCCCCATCGGTTCAAGGTAGCATTTGTAGGCCAGAGTCAGAGGAGGCATGGCTGGCTGGCTTCACATTGGAGAGCAGCAGCCAAGCCACCTAAGCACAGAGGACCAAGCATGCATTAAAGGGATGGCAAGTCAATGAAGATTGATAATAGTGGGGGGAGGGAGGAGAAGAAGGGAACAAGGTGATTTGATGCCGTGCCAGATTAATCATGGCACAAATGGACCATCTCCCACAGTGATGCTGGCTGAAGGGAAATGTTCCAGACGATCACTCTCGGTTAAAAACAGAACAGTGATTAGCAAACATTTTTTAAAAAATAAATGTTCAGCCAACACGTTTCTCTGTATGTAACCATTTCGAGAGCGGTAGCGATGTTGGTCAGTTGCAGCTAAAGCAATGAAGTGATTTGTTGACACCACTAACAAACTTTATTACAGAAGTCCCTGGATGCTTATGCCATAATAACATGTCTTAGAGCATCCATATAAGAACATAAAAAGAGCCTGCTGGATCAGGTCAACGGCCTACCGGACCCAGGATCCTGTTCTCACAGTGGCCAATCAGATGCCTGTGGGAAGCCCACAAGCCATGTTAGTCTTTAAGGTGTCATAAGACTCTTTGACGGTTCCACCTCTCTGAATTATTCTCACCATTCCTTTATGTAAAGGTAAAGGTAAAGGGACCCCTGACCATTAGGTCCAGTTGTGGCCAACTCTGGGGCTGCGGCGCTGATCTCGCTTTACTGGCCGTGGGAGCCGGCGTACAGCTTCCAGGTCATGTGGCCAGCATGACTAAGCCGCTTCTGGCGAAACCAGAGCAGCGCACGGAAACGCCATTTACCTTCCTGCTGGAGCAGTACCTCTTTATCTACTTGCACTTTGACGTGTTTTCGAACTGCAAGGTTAGCAGGAGCAGGGACCGAGCAACGGGAGCTCACCCCATCGTGGGGGATCAAACCGCCAACCTTCTGATCGGCAAGTCCTAGGCTCTGTGGTTTAACCCACAGCGCCATCCGAGTCCCTTATTCCTTTATGTAGCACAGGGATATTGGCTTCCTCAATTCAACTACCCAACCACACTAATTCACAAAACAGAAGACGAGGGAGAAACAATAACATTAAAAGTATGTATGGGGAGGATTACCGGTAGTTATGAGTGAAAGAAACTGTTGGTTTAGCATAGAGGAATGCTGGGATGCCAACATGAATATTGGGGGTGGGGCAGGTAAGCCCCACATCACATAATCAATCACAAAAGCATGGCACATGAACACCATTTGAATGGCAAAGCCCATTAGTGGGGGTTGGACCTCAAATATTTCATGAGAGGGTGAAGGGACCTTGACCCCTAGGAGTTGGCTCCGATGGAGGGATGCGTCAGATCCTCAAACTTTATGGGGAACACAAGGTAGGGTGGAAGACAGCAAAACTCAGTATAGAACACTGTATCGAGAGGAAGCCTGTCCCCTGTGGGCCTAACTTTGCAAAACACTTTTGTTCAAAATGAAGACATTCAGTATGCTTATGAACTTGCCCTCTCACATGTCAAAACTGGATTTGGGTCCTGCACCAGCTCCACCACAGCCTGCTCAGGTTCCTATCAGACTGGCAGGTTGCCATTGCTAATTAGTGAGTGAAGGGGCAAGGAGGAAGAGGGATAAACTTTACAGTGCCATGTTGACCACACATCCAAGTCACTGGATCCAGCAGCCAAGGGGGGGGGAAGCCAGTATTCCAAACAAATCATTAGAAGGCACTACACAGATTCAACACATGTGTTTCATGGCTTGGCTGTCCCAGTTCCCCATTACTGTTCAGCCTCCGGGATGTGCACAAGCTCTCTTCTTTTTCCCCATCATCCACCACGACTTAGCAATGGCAGCCCTGCTACCAGTAGTCAACCCATATGCAGAGACTGTATCCATGTAGATCCTGTGCCTGATGTGAGAATAGCCTATTCAGGAGCATCATTCATAGGATTCTGGTTAGCTTAACATCTGTCCCAAGAAAACTAGTAGAAAGCATTGTTCAAGATAAAATAACCAGTGTTATATAAAGCACAGACAAAAACTGCATGCTGTTCCCATTTGCTTTGTTGCTCTCACCCACACTTACAAACAACCTCACAAAATTTACACTTCTGGAATTTCACTTCAGTTTTCACCCACTTTACTTTCCCACAGAGATGCAGGAGGCATCTAAAGGAGATATAACAGAAAAACAGACCTTTGCAGTCTTCATTATCACTTGGATAGCAAACTTGGGAAACAGATTTGCAAATGAATTAATTTGCTGGTTTAGAAGCGGTCCCACGAGGCAGCGACAGGGCCTCACAAGAAATAAATCACTGTCAGGATTTAATTTAGCAAGCAACGAGTCAGCCATTTCGTATCAACCATCTTGAAATCAGCCTACTGTCAGTGATTCGTTACTAAGCTGCTGCACCGTTTTGTTTTAAAAACAACAACAAAAGTAATTGGTAAAGGATACTGTAGACGTCCATAGGTGACACAGCCAGCATCTGCCAAGGTGCTCCATTTTCAGGGTGAATGCTAAATAAAATCTGAGGGCACATTAAAAGGTTATGTGGGAAACTGCCGAACTGTTAAACAAACTGCCTCTAAAAATGTTAAGACCTGCAAAATGGAGTTGTTGCTTTTAATATAAGCTCCTAAAGTCAGGGTCCTGTTGCTTAGCCTTACATCCCAAACTTACAAGATTGTATCCAATACTCAGAGAAGACCTATTGAAATAAATAGATAGAACTAACTGGGGCCTGTTAATTTCACTGGGTCTATTCTGAATAGAAGTACAACCCATACATACCAAATTGGCATATGAATGAAGAAAGATTCCACACATTATTTACTTTTATCATCATCATTAGTTAACTTTCTATATAACATCAAGAACACCTTTGAGCCTCTTGCATACACACTCTTGAGTTCACACATGAGTCTTACGAACAAGGGATTAAAAGCAGAGGAGAGTCATTTTTATATATTCTAGCCAATAAAGTTTTTATGTTCAAATGACAGAATCCGGAAAAGCAAAGTGGATTTCAGTGTCGTGCATGAAAACACTCCTAGGTTCCTCACCCAGATCTCATTTTCTCCCTTCCTTTGTAATCCCTTAGTAACATTAAAGTACAGGAAGTTAGAAAAGACATTTTGATATTATCCATATAAAGTTCCTAATGCTATGTTTAAAGGAAAAGGAGAGGGAACTATATATTGCATTTTATATACAGATTTATTTGTTTTTGTATTTGTAATTCTCATCTGAACTGACTTGCAACTAATCTCTTGTGTCACTTGAAAATTTATCTTAACTTACACATCTAATAAAGTATCAGTTGAATCTAGCAGTTCAGTCTTTTGAAATGCATTTTAAATTAATCAGTTGTACTGTCCTGTACCAGGGATTCAGCTATACAGCTGCAGATAAAACGTTTTAAGTGTGTTGTAAAGCTCAATATACAAATGTGACACTAGATGGCGAAGTGAGCTACGGCAAATTCAATGTATTTTTAAAAACTTTTTTAAAAAAACAATTTTCGCAACAGGTTTTTTTATATGTGTGTGTATATTCAACCCAAGTCACCATAGGTTTACCCTTGCTGGATGTTTCAGCCTAATTTAGCTTGTCATCCCTATCCCCTAGTCCAAACCAGATGTTTGGAAAGATATAAATTAGGGGGAAAGAGCTAAAAGGATGTTTCAGACCAGGGTTAACCAACACAGTGCCCTCCAGATGATGTTGGACTACAATTCCTATGATCCCTCATTGTTGGTCATCTTGGCTGGGGGGGAGGGGAATTGGAGTTCAACAACATCTGGAGGGCATCACATTTGGTACCTCCATTTTAGCTTGTCTGCCTTTAGGGGAATTGAGACATCCAATTCTTCTGTGTGGTTAATCTTAACTTGCATCGGTTCAGAGAGATCTGAAAGCCAAGGGGAAAGGGCACTGCATTGGTAAAGGAACACTTATCCAGCATCAGCTGGGAGTGTGAAGAACAGATGGGCATGCTCCTAGGTTTCATATGACATGGTATATCCTATTTAAAATCATGGTCCTACTTCCAATGTTCAGGATGAGTGCAGATGCCTTTGAATAGCCAAAACAGCCCCAACCATGCACAAAAGAGAACATTTACAGGCTTGGGGAAACCCCAAGTTTTGCAGATGTGGGGGGGGGGGAGAACCCTAAGGAGAAACCCAAGCACAGACCAATGAGAACTGAGCATGCCCAGTCTCCATGGAATGATGGAATGTTGACTGACTAGGGCAGGGAAGAATGGAAGAGTGGGTGGAAAGGGGGAATTGAATGGAATATCACAGAGATGGGCACTGCTGGCTGACTATAGCAAGAGCACACTGCAATGTTTTTGCTGTATGTCCCATTGTATTATCAGATTCAACTTTGGTAAGTACTACCAATTTACTCTGAAACTTTGAAAACCCAGTACTTACAGAGCATACAACTACAAAGATGAAAAGCCCAGAAACTTTTAGGAATCTTAAACAGCATCTGAAAAAAGAAGAGAAGAAACAATAGAGAAGAGTTTCACAGACACAGAATACGAGATGTGGGTATTATTCTATTAATCACAAACTTGTAAGGCCAGCAGACAGAGTTTAGGCCATACAAAGGATTCTTTGGGGAAAGCAATGTGTTTTAAATGTGCAGCCATATATTAAAATTACATGCAGCAGTTCTTTTGGTTATAGAGTTGCTTGCCTTCACTTTATGTCAAGGTTCCCTCTCATATATTTAAGCATCTGCTTTTATTATAATTGTATGGGGTTTGTTTCCACATTTAAAGTATTCATTTTACAAATTTCATTATGTGAACTACAACTGCATGCAGTATATTAAATACAAGGCTGACTTAATCTTTTCAAAATAAGATTAAAATTATGGTTACTAAAAGAGGCACCCAAAATGACAATAAAAGCTAGGAACCATTACATTAATCCTTTAAAAGTCCAGAAGCACTTGTCCTTAAACAACTAAGTCATCTTGGCAAATTGACACAATGCCATGCAGAGCTCACACTGGGAGAGGGGAATGCAATTTTATTAATAAACTGTAGCACTTAGAGCATTTTTCCCCCAACAACAACCACCACCCTTTGGTGCTTAGACTTCGGTGCTTTTAACAGCTTAGCAAACTAGCCATGGTCAGACCTTGACTTGAACACAGTTGCTGTCCCCATGACCTTCACAGCAATTCTAATCTGACATAGCATTGCAACCCTGTGACAAAAGCTAGGGAAATTTTAAAAGCCAATGGAGCATCTGCAATTTAAGTAAGATGCGGCAAAAAGGGGTTGCGCATCCACATTTTTTTTATTTCCAAGTTAAGTGCAAGTTGGGAACTTGCATGGGTCTCCACAACAGGACGTCCAACTGCAGAAAGTGTCGCTTCTTCAGGCCTCCACAGGGAAATGTGGAGGCAAGCAGGCAGGGTTCTCGTCTGTTATAAATAAACTTGGCCAGCTTTATTCAAAGTATTCCACTGCAGAATGAAGTCAATATACCGTTTTCCATATTTCTAGCACCAACTTGCGTCCTGCTTTGGAATACGCTAGTCAGCTTTTCTATTGAAACTGCATATATGCCCCTGCAAAAAAAACCAAATAATAAGCTGAAAGAACAGTACAGTGGTACTTCGGGTTAAGAACTTAATTTGTTCTGGGGGTCCGTTCTTAACTTGAAACTGTTCTTAACCTGAGGTACCACTTTAGCTAATGGGGCCTCCCACTGCCGCCACACGATTTCTGTTCTCATCCTGAAGCAAAGTTCTTAACCTGAGGTACTATTTCTGGATTAGCAGAGTCTGTAACCTGAAGCGTCTGTAACCCGAGGTACCACTGTAATCTGTAAGTAAGAACTGTGTTCTCGAGCAAGAAGTCTGAATAATGTTTTCTGCTGAGCAGCATATTTGTATATGAATTTAAGAATGTAGTGGGGGAAGCCCTCAACTTCTAAATTGACTTTGTTTGCCTTTGGTAGCATTACCATGTAGCCAGCTCTGATCATCTGTGCAGTATTGTGATACCATCACATTCATCATGTGATCCCTGATTGGCTGGGATTGCTTTAGGAAGGATTGGAAAAAACCCTAACCTAAAAGTCTTGCCTAAAGAAAGAAAAGGGAAGGAGAAGAAGAAGAGTTTGGATTTGATATCCCGCTTTATCACTGCCTGAAGGAGTCTCAAAGCGGCTAACATTCTCCTTTCCCTTCCTCCCCCACAACAAACACTCTGTGAGGTGAGTGGGGCTGAGAGACTTCAAAGAAGTGTGACCAGCCCACGGTCACCCAGCAGCTGCATGTGGAGGAGCGGAGACGCGAACCCAGTTCACCAGATTACGAGACTACCACTCTTAACCACTACACCACACTGGCTTCACACTGGCACACCACCACAGAAGCCAAGATGATTGGAGGGGGGGGGCGCTAAGGTGTCAATGGTTTCCTCAATTTTTGTCTGAACTGACTCTAAATTTTATAACCTTGAAATTATATGATATAGATAAGCCAGAATCTCATTTTTTAAAAAATAAAATGTATTGGATCATCATGCATAACACACCATGTAAAGTTCCATTTATCACATACATGCCAGTATTTTCTAAAGAATTAGTTTAGAAACAAGGTTCAAAACACAATGCTTCACTTTATGTCAGGAATGAGTTTCTTATGCTTACCACGGCCTTGAAGATACAAAATTATTGTCGTTATGCGATCATGCTAGCAAGCGGTATTATTGACAATACTTAAGCTCCTTAAAAGTCTTCCCTTACTCTTCCAGGGATAGACATAAAACAAGTGAATTGAAGATAAATAAATATCTATGTTGACTAGGCAGGTTGTTTAAGCAGCAAAGAATGTTCCAAGGTTCATTATAACAAAATGGAATGATGCATTAAGCATGAGCAGAGAGACTTCTGGGATCATAATAGCAAATCTACTTTTCTCTAATATCCATGGCAGCACTTTTAAGAGGTTTGGGGCTGACATTTCTTTCCTCTCCTAAAAGTACTACTTTAGACCTCAAAATCTGAGCCAGCAAGATATTAAACTTGCAGGAGAGATATGAACAGATGTCTAAGTCACCCTTATCCTTGCACACCAACCAATACATGTTTCCCCATCTTTTCTTTTCCCATTTGTACGGGTGTAGTTCTCCTGAGCCTGCTATAACAGGTAGGAATCGTTCCCTTGCCCTTCCCATTGAACTGTTCTCTGCAGAAAAGCACATGGCTGCTCATCTGAGGTGTTTGGACTCAGGCATTCACTCTGCTTGCTCTGCCCCTTCAAGGCCTCTGATCTCTAGCTAATATTCTTGTTCTTTAGGCCTTCAGCATGCATGGCTCAGAGCACTCAATCGAGCTTTGCAGATTTAGGCCATCTCAGCAACTGGCAGCCCGAGTATGTTTATTCAATAATACGGGATCGAAAATATTTTGGGGAGCAATTTGTCAGGAGCACCTTTCTGCTGCAGCATAAAGGAAACAATGCCGGTGTAGCTGCCAACTGCTCTATGTAACTAGGGCAATTGCATCTCACTGTGCTTACACAGCAATGATACAGAACAAGGAAATAGCCTGCTGCTTCCAATGCATTCATATATCCATAATGAAAATAGAAAAGCGAAGCTTAAGAAGGAAAGGTACCAACACACACAAATATTGGGCACAATACATATCATTAGCAGATACTAAGGGTTTTAATCTTCCTTCTTGATAACTGGGCTAGTGTGTGTCAGCAATTAACTAAATTAAATATTAGCTGCTGCATTTATTATATCTGAATGGAGTATGGACTGTATTCCGGTTAGTTCATCAGATGTGGTAGAGTGGCTCTGTGGGTTAAACCACAGAACCTAGGACTTGCCGATCAGAAGGTCGGCAGTTCGAACCCCATGACGGGGTGAGCTCCCATTGCTCGGTCCCTGCTCCTGCCAACCTAGCAGTTTGAAAGCACATCAAAGTAGATAAATAGGTACCGCTCTGAAGGGAAGGTAAACAGCGTTTCCGTGCACTACTCTGGTTCGCCAGAAGTGGCTTAGTCATCCTGGCCACATGACCCGGAAGCTGTACACCGGCTCCCTCGGCCAATAAAGCGAGATGAGCGCCGCAACTCCAGAGTCGGTCACGGCTGGACCTAGTGGTCAGGGGTCCCTTTACCCTTACCTTTACCACTCTTACTGCTCAGATTAAAAATGAGGGGGTGTATTGTTTGGAACCATCCCACTATATCAAGGATGTGAAGTCTGTGGCTTTCTGAAGTGCAGGTGGGTTCTCATGCGGCAAGACATGGGGGTTCTCACGTGGGTTCTCACGCGGCAAGATAACAGGAAGAACCTTTATTGAACTACATAACTGGGAAACAGGGGCAAAGCAACTGCTTATATACATTCCTGAAAGCCTGGGTCACTCCCACTCCCAACGTGATTGGCTGTGAATCACGACTCAAGAGTTCAAGGGCCAACGGCAGAGGCCCAAATCCTGAAATGTTCTGTGATTAGATATCATGTATCGAATCAGGACACAGGAGCTCAGAATCTTTAGTCCAAACTCAAGCTCAGGCAAACACAGACCACTGAATGCACTTTCCAAATGCTGTTGGACTCCATGGATTGTATGTATCCAATAGGGAGTGAGCAGCATTCCACCTCCCCTTGTCTCCATGCACAACCACCACTACCCAAATCTGCTCCAAAGGGCCCCCCAACCACCTGGAGCAGATTTTTAGTGGGGGCAGCAGGGAAGAGGAGAGCAGGACAAAGTTCTGTTGAGAGAACAGGAGCCTGTTATGCAAGCAGAAAGCCAGCATTGGACACAACCCCATCTCTCACCAGACTCAGCCATCATGGCCAATGGTCAAGGATGATGGAAGCTCCAATTACATCTGGAAGACCACAGCCCCCCCCCCCGCCCCCATCTCTGAACTAGATGCTCGAAAACTTCCTACTTCAAATGGCTGTTCACTTTGTCTGACACATGTATCTCCTCCCTTCACGTTATAGATGCTTTTGTGCAAGAAAGCTAAGAAGCTGAGTTTTAAACAGAAGCATAAAGTGACAGATCACAAGATGAAATATAGACAGCACTACTTCCAAACATGAAAATCTGCAGGGAACCAGGTTTTCTAGTCACATAAACTATCATGGCTTAGAAGTGATTGCCTGCTTAGCCTCTACTGTTGCATGGACCTATAAATCTGAGCAGATTTTATCATCAGTTTCATTGGTGCAATATCCTTGAAATCAATGGCAAGATGTGACACAAAAATATGGAGTGTTATTTTACTCATTTGTTGAAACGGGGGGGGGAGAGAATCCATTTCTTGGCAATTTCCCTTAGCCCTCAATACTGGCAAAACAAAACAAAAGGTTTGGCTCATACCTCATCTTGGTTAAATTGAATTTGACATGGAAGTTGTCCAACATTTCACATTTCTCTGAGGAGGAAGCAGATCTGGACAAGCTGGGCATTTCACTTCCCAGATGGGACCTTTGCTCAAACTCAGCAGAGCTGTTTTCCCAAGAGTCATCATCTGTGGTGAAATCTGTGTTATGAACAGCCATGCATCTTAACCTGAAAAAAGCCATTGACAAATATCAACACACATCATAGGCTCTACTGTTCCAAGATTCCAAGCCATTGGTAGGATGCAAATCCTGAGACATCAAGGAACAGCAAAAAGCTGGTCTCCTACCCACCCATTTTCTTCTGGGGAAACTTTCAGCAGAGGCGTCCTCTCCGTAAAGCAATTATCTTTGGATCTTGTGCTGAAGAATTTGGGCAAAGAGAAGTGATACCTAAAAAAAAACACAAGTAGTTAATTTCAATTGTAATCACCTCCACATAGCTGTACAAATGGTTTGGTTTTTTTAACCATTGCTTGTGGTTAGTGAACAGAGAACTTAACCATGAGTCCTGGTTTAGATGACACATAAGAATAGGGAAAACATTTGGTTCACAGTGAAAGCTAAACCTATAATTTTACTGTCTGAAACAATGCATGAAACCGAAACACAGGCATCATTCAAAATGCACAGTTCTCTTAATCTTGCAGTGCAAGTTCTCCAGGCAAGCAATGTGTACAAAAATGTATACAGTAGAATAATGTGTGCCTAGAAATGAATACACATGGGGAAATTGCTTTTCACCAAAATGCTGATAAATTTTCCAGAGAACCATTTTTAAAAAAATAATAATGGCAAACTGATGTGAAAATGTAGAGGGCTGAACTTATGTTTGGAAAAAATGAGGAACTAGAATTCTCAGATTTTGCCACACCTAAAAGCATACGAACCCAAATCTTAGCCCAACTCATTGCAGAGCAGCAGCCAAAAGGACTGGGGAAAAGTAGTGAGCCCGTACATTTCTGCAGTCCCAGTAAGCCATAGCTTGGTTTACTAAATTGTGCAAACCAGGCCGTTGACCAATTAGATGCTAGACGAACTTAATGAATTCACCTAAGGTGTGTGTTACAGCAGGCAAGCAAAATCATCTCCATTGTTCACTTTGGAACTTCTCCGGATGTTAAGTCACTTAAAGAGCACATCCCCAGACGATTATTGTCCTCAGATACAAGGAGGATGACTCGGATGAAATCAGAGGTCAGTGTCATAAGAGCTTCCCAGCAGATCAAGGTTCAAAATATTTGGACGCAGAAACACATTAACTATGCAGAGCCCAGCTCATTATTGGACCTAACTGAATTCTTATTATACGTGAAACTAATCTTTCTTGCAGGCATTCAGATGCTACAAAAAGCCACCCACTGAGATATTCTCATAAAATTACCAGACATAGTTTTAAATATCTGCTTGTTCATTTCTGTTGAAATGAGGGAGCTATTGGTGGAGACACAACACTAGAGTTGTCCAGTCACACACTGGAGAACAAGGGCGTAGCTTTTAATTTCCCAGTACAGTGAAAAGACAAGGCAGTAGCAGCTTATTCTGTCCCCAGACTTCTCCCTTACCTGCTGTGTTGCACACCTGGAATCCTGTTCACTGACAGGAGAAGAGACAATGCACAAAAGAATCACAAAAGGGAGCAGCATTTGCCTTTGTATCCTACTGCATCAGGGAATTTCAAGGAATGCGTGCTAGGGGTGTGAATTGATCAGAAAATACAGCATAGGTGCCAACTCCCCTGGGGCCAAAGCACCCACAAATTTTGGTGCCAGGGCCATGCACGCTGCATGGCACCCACAGCCCCAGGCACTCACTGTTGTGGGGCCAGGTTGGCACTCCTGTACGAACCCAAATTTGGCACTTTGCAAAGCAGCTTGCCTAGGTCAAAGGTGCTACAAAGGCTATCTGATTTGACTCACCCACCTCTTCATTTCCCCTCCACACATTCACTACTGGGAAATTTTAGCATTTAGGGTTACAGCTTTTCCCGCTTTAGATAGAAGTATGCAGAGGGGAGGGATAGTGGCTGAAAAGAAGTGGCGAAAGAAAGAGATGGAGGAGAAGGGAGGAAAGAGGGATAATTGAAGGGTAAGTGTGAGATGGAGGGAACAAGGAATTACCGTATTTTTCGCTCCATAGGACGCACCTGACCAAAAGACGCACCAAGTTTTTAGAGCAGGAAAACAAGGGGGGGGGGAATCTGACTCAAATGTTGTACTAAACTATTTAAAACAGCAAAGTGGGTGGCTCCTGTCCACTTTGCTGCTTTAAAGCGAGCCACGGTATATAATGAAGAGAAAGGAAAAAGGACAGACATTCCATTACAATGTAGCTGTTTTCATTATCACTGGGAAGTCAGTATTGGCAGCGGTCACATAAAATAAAATTTGAGCATTTTACTGTTATTAATCAAGAATGTTAATAATCAGGGAGAGAAACCAGGGCTGTGCAAATGAGAAGTGCTTGGAGTATGGAGGAACAGCAAATATATCAAATGATGGCGCTCCAGTTCCTAAATCTGTGAAGTTTTCTCAAAACAGGCATGGTTGTTTTAAAAGGAAAATTCAAAATGGAGTGACTGAGCAAAGAACAGAGTAGGAAAAGAGGGCCGATAAATAGCTTCCATTCAATAACAAGAGAACACAATGTTTTTGTTTGGTATAGGTGGACTGTACTTGTAAGAATTTGTATAATGAATTATAGATTTGGAGTGGAATATCAGTGCCTCCTTTCAGCAATAAAGATTAGCTGCTAGGAACATGGTCCACACACAAACACACAGGATGTCTGGTTATAGTTGTGCAGTTTAAACTGTTACCGAGCGAGATGCTTGCTCGGTTTTAGCTGAGCTCACTATTACTGGTTTGTGGAGATGCTTTGCATGTACCCGGTATTTATAATGGCAGTTTGTTATCAGCCGTGACTCCCGCTAATTGATTTACGAACCTCGATTAGCGATTTATGGCCGCCCGGCACACTTCCGCTCCCAGCTCTTCTTCACGGCTCAGCAGAGTTTCGCACAGCGGTGTAAACTGTCACGTGGCTTGATTCAGCTTCCAGACAAACACACAGAGAGTCCAGTTTGTCTATTTACAGCTTTTATTCCGATATTTCTCAGGAATTTCCAGGACTATTTGCAGCCATGCCAAAACTGCATCTGTTCCCCACAGAACACAAAGTGGGACTGGCAAACTTTGCCCAAGCTCCTCCCGAGCTTCCAAAATTGACGTCAGAATGGTGTGGCATCATGGGAAGAACTTAACCTGTTAAGTTCCAACTCCAACATTTATGACTATTTCTGCAAAACTGCTACTTGAAGAAATCCCCAAACTTAATATTTTTAAACTTCAAATGGAGCTCAGAATCCAGTTAGGCAATCAAGCCTTTGCAGTTGAGTTAGGAGGCACTGAGAGACAGCAATTTGCTGCTCCCCACCCCCACTGAGCATCCCAGGAGCGCGGGGCAAAGGCGCACAGCCTTCCCATTGCTTGCAAATCTTGTCAGGGGAAAGCAGAGGCTGTAGGCAGAGCAGCGTGACTCCTCCCTCACCCCAAAGAGCACCCCAGGAGCGCACAGCCTTCCCACTGCTTGCAAACCTTGTCGGGGCTTCAGGGAAAAGTGGAGGCTGCTGGCAGAGCAGCGTGGCTCCTCCTCAAAGAGCACCCCAGGAGCGTGGGGCAACAGCGATTTGGCTCCATAGACCACACATTCGCTCCATAAGACACACAGACATTTTCCCTTACTTTTTAGGAGGGAAAAAGTGCGTCTTATGGAGCGAAAAATACGGTAAATGGAGCTAAGGGAAGCTGAGGAAGAGAAAAGAGAGGATACAGGAAAGGTAACGAGGGGGACGGCAGTAGGAGGATGCTGTGCCCCCTGGCAACCCTAGAAATAGACCCCCTCCTACTTGGTCCACTGCTGCTGCAGGACCTGCAGAAGTAACACTAATAATGATCATTATTAGCATTAATATAGAGTTAATGAATACAAGCAAAAGATAAATGTCTACCTAGGGATAAACTGCCCCCTTACTTTTTTGGTACACCCCCACACTTTTACTGAAGGTGGGCTTTATTTATACATTTTTAGAATGACAAAAAATGGAGATAATATCTCACCCGGTGCTTCCTATCCGTTGCTTTAAACTAAGCTGAAAACCCATTTCATTCAGCTGGTAAAGGTAAAGGACCCCTGGACAGTTAAGTCCAGTCAGAGGCGACTATGGGGTTGTGGTTTCAGGCTGAGGGACCTATTCAGCTGGACAAACATGCAAAACATATGAATTCAATTCTATATGCTTTACTGAATTTGTAATATATTTACCATAAAATATATTTTTAAATAATATATATATATATATTTAAAAAACACCAGAAAATGTGTTCAAAACTTGGTTTCAAAATATTGATCCATCTGAAGACAATTTTGATCATTGGCTTGCTGAAATTAAGTAATCACCATCAGCCCTTGGTCTTGGAGAGCAGTGAGGAAGAGACTTTCCAGACTCTGCAGGGTGGGATAATGCTTTTCTTGCTTCTCCGTGTTAACATTAGCTACATGAAGCAATCTATTATTCCCCTTGGAAGAGGGGGCAAGTAGATGACTTGGTTGTTTTGTTGCTCATCCAGTTGCGCCAGGTGTGTTTTCAAGCCCTCCTCCTCCAAATGAATCATTTGAAAAGACCTTAATGGAGCTTGCATTACAACTCCTAATATATGAAAACCATCTGATCATGAGCTGGTCATTTGCAGGCCTTATAAATTAATCCAGCATTCTTCACATGTCAGAACTCAGAAACTGCCTGAGCGTAAACAAAAACCCTAAACACAACCTCAGCACAGAGTCTGCTCCTCGGCTTTATAACATTACCTTTTAAAATGCTTATTCAACAAACTGGTTCAAGGATTCTGACAGAACATTAATCATATTCAGAGCCTTTGTTCCCTGGGAGATGGAGCCAGAGACCTTTCGCTACACTCAGAATCGCTAGGGCTGTTGTTTGGACTGAGGGGATGGGGTAAGATTCAAGTGCCTAGGAAACACAAGCCTTGATAAAGCTCACTGACAATGTGCACAGTGTTCTGTTGACTTGAAGGGCAGCTGGATGAAACTAGAAAGCAGAGAGGAAATTCAAGAGGACTAGAAATCTTCAAAACTTTCCCACTCCATTTTAGATGAATCCTGCAGGCAGCTTGAGAACCTTATCCTACATCGGGGGTCGTGTTAAAGCTACGCAGACCAAATGGGAGACCAGGAACTTTGTCTCTCAGTCTTGGGAGTAGGGAGGGTTCCCAGCCTCTGGCAGGACCCGAAACTTTGTGTGAAGACAACTATGTATTGTCTTATGCTTCGGCTTCTTTGGGAAGTTGCTGCTGTGATCATCTTTCCAGTTCTCTGGGCAGAGAGGAGGGAGGGGAGGTCTTATCTTCTGTAGGAACTCAAACCAGCAATCTCGGGAGCATGTTTCTGGGTTGCATGTGTGCATCCACAATGCTGTGGGGGGCAGTGAAATCAGGAATAACTTTCCGACAGTAAGAGCTGTTTGGCAGTGGAATGGACTCCTTTGAGAGGTTGTTGACTCTCCTTCAGTGGAGATTTTAAAGCAGAGGTTGGATGGCCATCAGTCTTGGGTGCTTTAGTTGAGATTCCTGCATAGCAGGGAGTTGTAGTAGATGACCCTGGAAGTCTCCTCCAACTCTATGATTCTATGAAATCACAGTCATGTCCCTGCACAGACCCTCTTGGAGCATGATGCTGGGGACCCCTCCATCGGAGGCTCAAGTTGTATATATGTGTAAATAAACCATTTATTATAAAGATACTACAGTCTCTGCTGTGCCAAAAGGAAACACAGACCCTGGGTGAACCACTTCTGGAGCTCTCAGGAATCATGTACCGCTCAGAGATTGGGAGTGGCAAATAACAATAGAATTTGGTGACCATTGCACCAGCGAGTGCATCTCCTCAGTGTAACTGATGTGTAGGGTTGTTCAGTAAATATTACACTGTTCGGATTACAAGTTCATCAGAGATAGGTGATTCTTTCCCTACAACTTTGTAGCAGATAAGGGGTGGGGGGGTGGGAGAACATATGACAAGAAACAACCGTTAATTATAATTGTAGCTGTCACATTTAAAAGTGAGAGTATTGCCTTGTGGCATAAAATCAATCCATACTTCCTCCAGGGCAAAACACAAGGCTAAACTAGAGTTCTTTATTGTGGCTGTAACACTTGCCACTTGGGCTAAACAGACAAAGGCAAAAATCAATTCCTAATGTGAGCACGGGAAATTGCCTCATATTGAGTCAGATCACTAGTTCCATCTAGTTGTCTACACTGACCGGCAGAAGTTTTTCAGTGCTTCTGACAGGAGACATTCCCCAGCCCCAGCTGAAGGATAGATTCTGGGACATTCTGCATACAAGGCTACAGACCTTCCCCTTAAAAAACTTAACAGGGACCCATTCCGAGCCCAGTTTTATACAAACAGATATATATCCATTATCCACATGACTTTTACATGACTATATAGAACCTCCAAAGGTCTTCTGGCTGTTCCCTCACTGCAAGAAGTGAAGCTACAGGGAACCAGGCAGTGGTTCCCAGCCTGTGAAACAGCCTCCCATCAGATGTCAAGGAGATAAATGCGATACGATAATCTTTATTGTCATTGTCCCATACAGAACAACGAAACTGAAAAATCTACGTAAGACATTCAAAAACCAACAAGCCTGCTATCCCAGCCATCCCAACCTGGTTATAAATAACTACACAACTTTTAGAAGACATCTGAAGGCAGCCCTGTATTGGGAAGTTTTTAATGTTTGATGTTTTATTATGTTTTTATAAGTGCTGGAAGCCACACAGAGTTGCTGGGGAAAGCCAGCCAGATGGAAGGGGTATAAATAATAATAATAATAATAATAATAATAATAATAATAATAATAATAATTATTATTATTATTATTATTATTATTATTATTATTATTATTATTATTATTATTGTTATTATTGTTATTATTGTTATTATTATTATTAGATAGGGGAAAGGTGCACAGCTAACCTGTACTGTTTCTGTACCAAAGCAAACAAGCCCATTTCATGTATGGTTTTTCTGCTTCTGTGTGACAGCAAAAATGGGGCTAACCAAGCACTTAGCTGCCCAATGTGGATGGCTTGGTGGGTCACACATGCACTTTCAAGCCAAGTTTACAGTTGAATATCAGCCGTTGCGCTGAGGTGCATAAGGAAACTCAACAACCTCTTAAAAGATGATTTAAAAGTTGAGCCCGAGATACGCTGTTGTTGCTGTTAATAATTTGGTGCCAAGCAAAAGTTATATGCTCCTCTCAGATGAGGCACAAGATGTTGATCTAAATCACAGGTCATTGCTTTAATGTCACCTCTGCAGTATCAGTGACACAAATCTAATTAATGTCTCTGGAAGTCATTGAAGAGTGAGCTAAAGAGGTCAGGTGGGAAGGAGACTAAGCAGCAAACTGGCTCAACACAATATTGGGAATTTATTTATAGAGTAAATGGAGAGTTGGCAAAGCAGGTGTTCAATATTACAAGATGTGCCAGCTCTAAAATATTCATAATTCACAGTCCTCTGTTCCCAATTTCACCTACCATTCACCAAAATAGCTGCCGGCATTTGTAGATGGGATATGTGCAGTGCCACCAGCTTTCCAACCATGCAGTTTCCATGTTTGTTCCCCCACCCTGCCATTTTGGCTGAATTGTTCGAAAACATCCCATGTACCATTCCTCACATCTGGAATGATGTGAAAGCAATGGAGCACTAAATGAAGAAATCAGATCCAAAGCAGCATTTTGATTAACTAGGCTAGGGTTTCCCAAACTTGGGTCTCCAGCTGGTTTTGGACTACAACTCCCATCATCCATAGCTAACAGGACCAGTGGTCAGGGATGATGGAAATTGTAGTCCAAAAACAGCTAGAGACCCAAGTTTGGGAAACACTGCTTTAGAGAGAGGCACAGTTCATCCAACAAACCCTCATGTTTTTTCCTTATTAGTTGTTGGTGGTTTATAAGTACCATTATAAATAAAATTAAATGATGCAATGGTAATGCCATTTTACAGAGAGCATTGTCTCAAACTGGGGCAACTGTAAACAAAATCAGAGTTAGGTCCGAGGGAGGCCAACAACACTGGCACTCAAATCCCGCCAAAGTCCCTAAACACAGCAGATGATCCTGGGTGAGTCACCAGCTTCTGCATTATAGCCAATAAGTAGTTAAGCAAGCCAGGATTATACGTAACACAGCACAGTCGTCAATTCTAAAATGAGAAGTTGCAAAGATCAAGCTGCACTGGAAGCCACAGCCTGCCCAGGAAGCCTTTGCAATTAGATGAATTGGAACTAGCTGTAATAATAATGCAAATGAAAAGAAATGCACTCTGCACATACTCATGTGCAGCTCTGGATCCAGAGTCTTTCCCATGACTTCACACAACTCAATTAGGTTTACATATATTTGGAAGGTGATGCTCCAAAACAAATGCAAGAATGACTGCCTAATGCAACCTATGTGTGATGCAGGGCAGGGGAGAGGTGTTGTCTATAGATTAAACATGTAAAATGTATAAAAATTGGCCATATTTCTTGTAATGTGAGATATTCTGATTTCTAACTAAATAGACTAGAGAAAATATTTCTGGCTCTATAATCCTCTTTAAAACTGTTATACAACTATGAACAGATTTGGAATAGCAACCTTCTGGATAGACATTGCTATTCAACCTGTGGTAAAAGAAACAGAAGCTCCTTAAAAGGTTTCTCTAAAGATTTGCCATTTAAAAAATTCTTTTCTTTTTTCCCTGTAAGTTTACCTAACATGTTTGGGGTATAGGTACTGCAGTTTCCAATGCACTTCATAATCCATTAAAGAAAAAAGAGTAATTAAAAAAGCAGAAACCAACCTGGGGCTAATAATAATAATAATAATAAATAATTGGGCTGCTATGTTGACTCCAGACAAGAGTCGTGAAAAGAGGGGAAAGGATTCTCGTTTTAATTTAATCCAACTTCTCTGGATGAAAGAGGACAAGCTTTCAAAATCACACTCCGATTTGGCCAGCCTTAGTAGCATCCATTCTGCATTTTCTCTTGAAAATAGAAGCGAATGTAGCTATCCTGTATCATGAGGGGAAATGCCCTAGCAATGTGTAAAACTCAGAGAGAGAATGAGGA
Source organism: Podarcis bocagei (assembly GCF_964188305.1). Lineage (NCBI taxonomy): Eukaryota > Metazoa > Chordata > Lepidosauria > Squamata > Lacertidae > Podarcis > Podarcis bocagei. The sequence continues at coordinate 34,029,474 of NC_138130.1, forward strand.
GAGAGAGAGAGAGAGAGAGAGAGAGAGAGAGAGAGAGAGAGAGAGAGAGAGAGAGAGATCTCCTCTGGATCTTTGCTGATCCCAATCTGCATATTCCTTGCAGCGCTGATCATTTAAAAAACCCAACATAAATACAACTAATAATTCAAAGGGAAACTGCTTTTCAAACTCTCCTCCCCCCACCCCACCTTGGCTTTACTATTCCTTTTATCAGACATATTCATTAAAATCACGTTCATGGTTTTCACTCTAAGAGGTTTACATGATGAAACAGCTGTCAATAAAACCCTAAAGAGGATTGGTGCTCACATGTCGGTGGCATGAGTGAAGCGGGTGAAGTTGCTCCTATAAAGATTAATGTCTGGATCTATCTGAGGCTGCTGGTATTATTATTATTATTATTATTATTATTATTATTATTATTATTATTATTATTATTATTTCTTTAGAACCTTGGGAAATGCACATTACGTAAATCAACAATAGCGGCTGAAGTACTCATCCTAAGAATATAGAAAAGATGAATCAATTCAGGCTTGCAGATCCTTTGCTGGAGTTTTCTACTACATAGAACATTCTTTACAAGGGACAAGAGTAATGGCTCACCTCACATGCAAGCAAAAAACAAAAAACCCCATTGGGGAAATGTCTCTTTGGTGATGCTACTGGCATCTGTTGCTGTGAGGGTTTGATTAGCTGCTTGTGCGTGAAAACGTGCTCCCTCAGAGTTTGTGCGCCCCCACAAACCTCCGTGTGTGACGGAGCTCCTCAGACATGTCTGCTCTAGTCACTAGTAGAGTCCGACAGTGGCTGTCTGCGGAAGCGTTTCCAGCAAAGAAGTTCCTTAACGGAAACGCGTCTCCTGGACTCACGGCGTGACAGTTTCCTGCGAGGTATGGGTCTCCCTATGGGAGACTCCGATACCTCCCCACTGTTCTCGCTGGAAGCCTCCCTGAGCCCTCCCTCCTGCTCGCATTCCCTCAGAGACCCACTCCTCCCCCTGCTGGTCCCTGCTTCAGCAGTTGAGTCTCTTTCATCCTGCCTGAGTCCCTCCACCACCTGATGCTCTGATGGCAGTTCCCTGACATCCACCTCCCCTCCAGGGCCCCCCTCACCCCCTCCCAATTCCTCCCCCCTGGGAGGTGAAGGGCTAAAACCCCGAAACGAATCTTCCTCATCTTCTGACGTCTCGAACAATTCTCTCCATCGATCGTCGTCCTGGCCAGCTGAATCCTCCTCCTCTTCAGAATCTGGGAACCCCTCCAACTCCTCTTCCTCGTCGGTGGTGGCAAAGTATTCCCTTCGGAACCTCGCTACAGGCTGAGGTTTACGTGGGAACCTCTGATGAAAAGTCTCTATTAAAACCTCGTCATTGACATCCTCTGCCCTAACCCAGGTGTTTTCCGACTCCGGTTCCCCTTCCCACATTACCAAATACTCTACTTGATCTCCCTTCCACCTGGAATCGAGGATCTCCGCTACATGGTAGCTGTGTTCCTTCTCCTCCATTGCTGGTCCCCTAGTGACCCTCCCCTCACTGTCTCCTCTATACGGTGACAGCAACGACCTGTGAAAAACTGGGTGCAGCTTCATGTGGTTCGGTAACCGGAGCCTGAAAGCCACTGGATTGACCTGCTGTATGACTTCAAACGGACCCAGCCTTTTGGGTCTTAATTTCTTACAACCTCCTTTGAATGGCAACCCTTGGGTTGACAGCCACACCTGGTCCCCCACCCTGATGCTTTCACCTTCCCTTCTGTTTTTGTCTGCTTGCCTCTTATATTCCTCCTTAGCCCTGTTTAAGTTGAGTTGGAGCTGGCGATGGATCGCTTCCATTTCTTCCACGAACTGTTCTGCAGCTGGAACGCTCCAGTTCTCCCCCTCCCCCCCTGGGAAGGCTCTGGGATGGCACCCGTGATTAGCCAAAAAGGGGCTCATCCCCGTGGACACGTTCTCTGCATTGTTGTAGGCAAATTCTGCCAACGCCAGCTTCTCCACCCAATCATTCTCTCTGTCATTAACATAACACCTCAAATATTGTTGGAGAACCCCATTTGCTCTTTCCGCCTGCCCGTTGGTTTCAGGATGACGGGCCGTCGAGAAATTAACCTCTACATGCAGTAAGCTCATGAGCTTCCTCCAGAACCTGGAAGTAAATTGTTTCCCTCGGTCTGAAACCACCCTCAAGGGGGCGCCATGCAACCTAAACACATTCTCTACAAACAATTTGGCGGTTTCTTCTGCTGTAACCGCATGTGAGCAGGCTATGAAGTGGGCCATTTTAGTTAACAGGTCTACTACAACCATGATGGCTGTTTTCCCTCTAGACCTTGGCAGATCAGTCATGAAATCTATTGCCACTGCTTCCCACGGTCTCTCAGGTGTGGGCAGTGGTTCTAATAAACCAGCCGGCGCCTGCCTCTCCCCCTTGGCTCTTTGGCATTGTTCACACCCTCTCACATACTCCCGCACATCTTCCCTGACCTTGGGCCACCAAAATTCCCTGGTAACCAGCCACATGGTTTTGTGTTGCCCAAAGTGCCCTGCTGTGGGGCTATCGTGCAGCTGCTTGAGTACTTTCTCCCTCAATTCCCCTTCAGGTACATATAACGCTCCCTTATAATACAATGCCCCATTTCTCTCCTCAAAACCACCGGGTTTGTCTTCCTCCCCTCTGAGATCCCTGAGTTTCCCCTGGGCGTATGCATCCTGCACCGTACCCTCTACCAATTCCCTTTGCCCCACCAAAGTCGCCCCACACACCCAGCGGTCCTCTGGAATGATATGGGTTTCTTCGGGTGCTCCCTCCCCCTCCAAATATTCAGGTTTGCGTGAGAGAGCGTCCGCCCTAACATTCTCTGGGCCTGGCACATAACAAATCTCAAAGTTAAATTTGGAGAACTCTTGGGCCCATCTCAACTGCCTTTGGTTGAGCACTCGCGCCGTTCTCCAGTACTCTAGATTTTTATGGTCCGTGCACACTTGCACTTTATGTTGTGCACCAACTAGCAGATGCCTCCATCTCCGGAACGCCTCATGAATAGCAAGCAGTTCTCGGTCGTACACCGTGTAGTTCCTCTCGGATTTGTTCAGCTTCCGCGAGAAGAAGGCACACGGACGCCACTCCGACTCCTCCTTCCCCGGCTGCAGAAGAAGCACCGCCCCTATGGCTCTGTCAGATGCGTCTGTTTCAACCCTTAGCTTCTTTCGTAAATCCACATGCAGAAGTTGTTCTTCAGAGGCGAAGGCCCTTTTCAGTTCCTCAAACGCTCGCTCCGCCTCCGCCGTCCATACAAACTTCTTCTTACTGCTGAGACAGTCAGTGATGGGCGCCGTCAGATGGGCGAAGTTGCGGATGAACTTACGATAAAAGTTTCCAAACCCTAGGAACCTCTGCACATCCTTCTTGGTTTTGGGTGTTTTCCATTCCAGCACTGCCTGTACCTTGCCGGGATCCATGGCCAATCCCTTGTCTGACAGGCGGTACCCCAGGAATTCCACCTCCTTGGTATGGAACCGACACTTCTCCAGTTTGACCCACAGCCTGTTGGCTTGCAGTCTGCTCAACACTTCTCTGACGTCTCTCACATGTTGCTCCTCATTCTCAGAATACACCAACACATCATCTAGAAAGGCAACGCAATTCTTGTAGAGCAAAGGGCCCAGCACGTGGTTCATAAAAGATTGAAAACACGCGGAGCCTGCTTGTAATCCAAATGGCATAACGAGGTATTCAAACGCCCCCAAAGGGGTAAACATGGTGGTTTTCCATTCATCCCCTTTCCTTATGCGTATCAGGTTGTACGCCCCCCTTAGATCCAGCTTTGTGAAAATCTTTCCCTTCCTCACCATGGTCAAAATATCATCAATTCTGGGCATAGGGAACGCCACCGGTTCAGTCACTGCATTCAGCCGCCTAAAATCACATACAAGTCTCGGCTTGTCCGCATTTTTTTTGTCCACAAAGAACACTGGGCTCCCCCCTGCTGCTTTGGACTCTCTGATGAAGCCTCTCTTCAGGTTCTTGTCAATGAACCCTCGCAACTCCTGCATTTCCCTGTCTGACATGGCATACAACTTGCCCACGGGAAGCTGTGCTCCAGGGAGTAAATTGATCTGACAATCAAAGGGTCTATGAGGTGGTAGTTGGTCAGCTTCCTTCTCGCTGAACACGTCGCTGAGATCTGCATACTGTGGTGGTACCTTCACCTTCCCCATTACTTCAGTCCCTGCTAGGGTGGCTTGGGCCCCTACTGAACCCTTCTCCCCTTTGCAGTGTTCTAGGCAATGTGCTGAACCAAAGGACACCACTCTTTGATGCCAGCCAACCAGCGGATCATGTAGAGCTAGCCAGCTCATTCCCAAAATAATGGGAGCGCCTCCCAGGGTGGCCACATTAAACGCTATCAGTTCTGTGTGCCTTGCCACCCTCATTATCATTGGGACAGTCTGCAAGCGGACTCCTCCTCCCAACAACTCCCTGCCATCAATCGTGGTCACCTGCAGGGGGTTGCTTAAAGGGATGGTCTGTATCTGGTGTTCAGCAGCAAACTCCTTGCTCATAAAATTGCAGGAGCTGCCTGAGTCCAATAGCGCCTTTATTTTTAGGGGGTGCCCATTCTGCAGCTCTAGCGACACTTCAATCACTAGAGCAGGTCGAGGAGCTTCTGGCACGGGCACTTTCACTGCTCTTTGGCCTGGCTGCAGTGCCCCAATTGTGGCAACCAGGCGTTGGCTTTTACCTGCTCCGCTCCCCCTTCTTCTCCCCCCTCAACAGCTCCCACCATCCCTTGCCATTCCTTCCTCTGGGGGCAGACTCTGGCAAAGTGGCCTGGCTGTTGGCAGAGATAGCATTTCCGGGGGCCCTTTCCCTCCTTCTTAGCTCCCTCGCTGGTTTTTGAAAATGCGCGCGCGCGCGCTGTTCCGATTTCCATCGGCTCTGCCGGCGGGAAAGCTGGCTCAGGAATGTCTGGAATGCGGAACTCCTTCCAACGTTCCCCTCTCCCTTCCCGCCTCTCCAAGGCTCTTGCCTCCTGCCGCGCTCCTATGGTCAGCGCAGATTTGGTCAGCTGATCCATAGACTCCGCCCTGGGGCTCCGTGCCAGCTCGTCTTTCACCCCCGAAGAAAGACCTTCTTCAAATAGCATTTGAACGGGTGCCGCCGATAAATCCCAACTCAGTCTGTGAATCAGCATGGTAAACTCAGTCCAATATTCACGGACAGATCGACTCCCCTGCTTACAAGCCATTAGCTGTCTGCGCACCACCCCTTCCTCAATATCGCTGGAAAACATGATATCCATTGCACGAAAGAACTTCATTGTGTCCTTTAGTATGTCATTGTGCGTTGCCATTAGGGGTCGAACCCAGTCTCTAGCCCCTTTCTCAAGATGCCCAATTACAAAAGCAACTCGCGATTCCTCATCAGGGAACTCATCGAACTGCACATTAAGGGCATATTGCATCTCTGTCCTAAAAGCATGGTAGTCCTTGGGGTCCCCCCCAAATTTCTGCACCAATCCTGGTACCTTTCTGGGGAATTGAGTGGCTCTCCCCTTCTTGTCTGCATCCTGAGCCCTTCTCTCCTCCAGCCTCGCCGTCTGCAGGGCCAGTTGAACCTCCAACGCTCGGTATCTATCTTCCAAGCTTGGACCAGCTCCAGCCCCTGCTCCTCCGGTTCCGGTTGGTTCGCTCATGATGCCTTCTCTTGCACAGGCAGCGTACAAAGACTGTCGGACTGCTGTGAGGGTTTGATTAGCTGCTTGTGCGTGAAAACGTGCTCCCTCAGAGTTTGTGCGCCCCCACAAACCTCCGTGTGTGACGGAGCTCCTCAGACATGTCTGCTCTAGTCACTAGTAGAGTCCGACAGTGGCTGTCTGCGGAAGCGTTTCCAGCAAAGAAGTTCCTTAACGGAAACGCGTCTCCTGGACTCACGGCGTGACAGTTTCCTGCGAGGTATGGGTCTCCCTATGGGAGACTCCGATACCTCCCCACTGTTCTCGCTGGAAGCCTCCCTGAGCCCTCCCTCCTGCTCGCATTCCCTCAGAGACCCACTCCTCCCCCTGCTGGTCCCTGCTTCAGCAGTTGAGTCTCTTTCATCCTGCCTGAGTCCCTCCACCACCTGATGCTCTGATGGCAGTTCCCTGACAGTTGCATAAGAACTGCCATGCAAGACCATCTAGGCATGCAGTCAGTCTCCCAACATGAGCAGCCAGATATCTTTAGGGAGGCTTGGGGGGGGGCACACAGCCGCAGTGAAATGCTGGAGAATACAGCTTTGCATTTCTGTTGTCGTCACAGAGAGAGAAACATAAATAGTCAAATTTTCTTCACAGAAATGAATCAAGGTTAGCAAACCTATTTGTTAGATACGTATTTATTTGAGCGCAAAGAAGAAAAGTTGCACGCAGGAAACATATTAGGGTTGGCAAACCGATGAATTAAAGCAACTGGCATTTTATTCTCTCATATATCCTCCTGAATGCCTCTCAAATGCTCACAAAGCAAATAAATCGTCTCTGCAGAAGATTTTGCTCCATTTCTCCACTTGCCAGCCCAGGTGCTACTGCCCCCAAATTCCATTGTCCCAGAGTGGCTAGCATTGTCACTGGTCACCCTCCTCCTCCCTGGCCAGTGTGGTGATCCACTGATGTTTTTGTCACCTCGTCCCAAGAAGTCAATTAGGAAGGTGACTAGAAACAGTGGGCACTGCTACCACATCCCAAACAGCACACATAACTCAACAGCATGCATGGAAAGGGAGCGTGTCTCAGGAGTGGCACCTCTGCCTGAAGGGACACCCCCAAAGTCCCTAGGCCACACTTCAGCCCCTCCACAGCCTGTTGCTGACTGACTGCTGAGACCCAAAGTGGGCACAGGAAAGTCATGCCTCTTCCTCACCACCATTGCATGTTGGCCAACTTCTCATCCAACCCTTCTGCTGCCAAGTCTAAGGGGAGTAGGTCTAAAGGAAGCTGGTGAGGTCAGTAAGTGGGTGGGGGCTTTGATGAGGTCTAAGGGAAGCTGGAAAAGGTCTACGGGGAATGGAGGGGGTTGTTGAGCCGGTGTGAATAGCAGGGGGTGGCAAGGGAAGAAATCAGGGGCACAGCCCCTGGTATATGGCATGTTTGAGAGAGAGTTAGTTCTGAGCACTGCTAGGAGAATGTGTCTCTCCAGGCACTTGACTGTGACATCTCCTTAGCAATGTCACTTTCCCACTCCTTACATTGCAGGAAAATATGAAACAAAACATTCATTTATTGCTGAACCCAACAAAACACTTTTTGCTCTTGGTTTTGCCTCCCTTGAATGGCAAGGCAATGGCTCAAAATCTAGTTGTAATCCCCTTTTAAGTCCGTGTAAATCTTTTGTCAATACCACATCTTGTGGCAGTAAATTCTGTAAGTTCATTATGTGTTGTGGATCCTTCTTACTAACGCAAGAAGCTGCCGTATATCAAACCAAAATGTTTGTCCATCCAGTCCAGTATTGTCTATTCTGGCTTTCCAGGCTGTGTGCCAGAGAGAGGCCTTTTCAGTCTCTTGCACCCAATCCTTTAATCTGGAGCTGCCAGAGATCAAACATGGACAGAGGCAGTCAGTAGAGAGGGGCAGCGTTGGACACCAAAATGGTGTCAGAAGTTCAAGAGGCTGATAATGATGATAGCAGCACCATTCGGTTGCCTTGTCTAAAACTGAAAAAAGGCTCAAGGGACTTAATTTTTTCTCATAAGGAAGGTGAACATTTTGTGTTCCCCCTTTTTCACATCTTTCACCTCAGGCAACAAAATGTTTGAACTCTACAGTATCATCCTTTGTGAGATGGAAGGCACTCTACATGGTTTCAGATACAGGCACATCAATGTTTACTAACCCAAGTTTTCGATCCAAGTTCAAAATGCCAGCCTTCAGCAACCTGGTGTCTTTCAGCTGTTTTGAACTACAACTCCCAGCAGTCTGGTGGAAGTTCACAACTCCAAAATATCTGGAGGGTACCAGGTTTGTAAAGGCTGTAGTAAATAATAAAATAGGCAAGACTTACTAGGGAGTGGGGAAAGATGTGTGCAGTTTCCCACACACATACACAGATCCTCAGATTTTCAGATGTACTTGGCCAATTTATGAATTTCTGAGCTATCGCTCCAAGAGAATAGATGATCTCAAAGAAGATGGTTGCTAGATCAGACAGATACTAGTACTTCACATAGCAAGGCTTTCTCACTTTAAGACTGCATCCCACCATACATTTAAGGCACATTTCTAGCACATGGCTTCTCCCCCAGAGAATTCTGGGAATTCTAGTTTGTTAAGGGTGCTGGGATTTTTAGGACTGAGTGGGTGCATCCTTAGACAGTGGTGGAGAGCCAGTGTGGTGTAGTGGTTAAGAGCAGTAGACTCGTAATCTGGGGAACCGGGTTCAATTCCCTGCTCCTCCACATGCAGCTGCTGGGTGACCTTGGGCTAGTCACACTTCTCTAAAGTGTCTCAGCCCCACTCACCTCACAGAGTGTTTGTTGTGGGGGAGGAAGGGAAAGGAGAATGTTAGCCGCTTTGAGACTCCTTCGGGTAGTGATAAGGTGGGATATCAAATCCAAACTACTCTTCTTCTTCTTCTTCTTCTTCTTCTTCTTCTTCTTCTTCTTCTTCTTCTTCTTCTTCTTCTTCTTCTTCTGACTGTCACTGTCCATGCGGTTCCTGTCCCTTGGTAGAAGACCCAAGAGAAGCTAGGAGAGCAAAAATGTTTAGCATCCTCTCCAAGTCCTCAGGTGTTCAAACTGCCATCCTCCTCCTGAATTGCAGGGCTACACGAAGGAAAGAACCCCATCCCAGAAAAGCCTGTGAGACTAGCCAGTGGGACACCCTTGCCAGGGCTGCTGCTGCTCCTGGTGACAGAGGCAAGAGAGCTTGGAGGAAGCAGTGGCATTTACAAGCCTGCCTCCTTAAGCAGTGGCAGTGGCATTTACAAGCCTGCACAATCAGATTCTCTGATTGTGACTCTGTGCCTCAGATTTCTTTCAAGGTACTACGTATTTAATAATAAAATAATAATAATAAATTTATTATTTATACCCCGCCCACCTGGCTGGGTTTCCCCAGCCACTCTGGGTGGCTTCCAACAAAATATTAAAATACTGCGGTCTGTTAAACATTAAAAGCTTCACTAAACAGGGCTGCCTTCAGATGTCTTCTAAAGATCTGTTACTTGTTCTTCTCTTTGACATCTGGTGGGAGGGCATTTCACAGGGCGGGTACCACTACCGAGTAGGCCCTCTGCCTGGTTCCCTGTAACTTGGTTTCTCACAGTGAGGGAAGTACCAGAAGGCCCTCGGAGCTGGACCTCAGTGTCCGGGCAGAACAATGGGGGTGGAGACGCTCCTTCAGGTATACTGGACCGAGGCCGTTTAGGGCTTTAAAGGTCAGCGCCAACACTTTGAATTGTGCTAAGAAATGTACTGGAGCCAATGTAGATCTTTCAAGACTGGTGTTATGTGGTCTTGGCAGCCGCTCCCAGTCACCAGTCTAGCTGCCGCATTCTGGATTAGTTGTAGTTTCTGGGTCAGCTTCAAAGGTAGCCCCACATAAAGCGCATTGCAGTAATCCAAGTGAGAGATAACTAGAGCATGCACCACTCTGGCAAGACAGTCTGCGGGCAGATAGGGTCTCAGCCTGCGTACCAGATGGAGCCGATAAACAGCTGCCCTGGACACAGAATTGACCTGCACCTCCATAGACAGCTGTGAGTCCAAAATGACTCCCAGGCTGCGCACCTAGTCCTTCAGGGGAACAGTTACCCCATTCAGGACCAGGGAGTCCTCCACACCAGCCCGCCCCCTGTCCCCCAAAAACAGTACTTCTGTCTTGTCAGGATTCAACCTCAATCTGTTAGCCGCCATCCATCCTCCAACAGCCTCCAGACACTCACACAGGACCTTCACCACCTTCACTGGTTTAGCATTCCACTCCCTTTGCTAATAGCAAATTGCCCTCTTTCTGTTCGCTGGTAGACGTGGAGTTGCTGCTTATATTTAGTTATGACAACCATATGTCAGGAGTGCTCTGATGGTGTTTCCTGCTTGGCAGGGGGTTGGACTCGATGGCCCTTGTGGTCTCTTCCAACTCTATGATTCTATGATTCTATGATTCTATGATCCCACATGACACCAGTATCTTTTTCCTTTTAGTATCTTTTTTTCCCTTTTCATATCCCACTCATCTATTTGTGAAGTTACGGTTTCCTACTTTGTTTGCCCCACTATGTATTGCTTGGCATTGACATACACTGGGCATCACTTGCCAGGGGGAATGAGACCCACCTGCTCTCCCACCTTCCACTGGTTGACTTTACCTGGAGGCTCTTCCACTTCTGCGTCAGAGACCAGTTAAGTGGCAAGAGCCGGGTGGCAGCAGAATATATTTGGTGCTGATATGTACGGTATTATGCAGCAACTCTATAACCAGGCTTTTTATTATGATATGCATTTTGTAGTTTTAGTTTGAATTTTTATGCTGTAAGTCACCCTGTGACCTTTGGTTGAAGCGTGGTATATAAATTTAATTAATTAATTAATTAGTAAATAAATAAATAGAAATATTTATTCATCCAGTTGGGAGAGATCCTTTGGAGTACCATTGGATTTTCATCAATCTGACTAATTTGGTGTCATTGACGAACTTGGCTACTACACCAATCAGCCCCACGGGGAGGCACCATAGATGCACTTTGCCCCATGTAATCAAACTCTGAAAGAATGGCTGTTGTTCAAACTTTTGTAACAGGAGTACAATGCATCATGTTTACAGTCAACCATAATTAGAGAGTTAATTGCTTTACTTTGGCCATTTATGTTTCAACCTTAAGCAGTACAAAGACATCCTTTTTGTGAGCATTTGGTTCAAATAAAACATCAGTAAGGAAAACAAGATATCGGAAAACATTGCTCCCTCCCCCCAAAATGCATGCAACACAGCTGCTATAAAAGCAGATATTAGTTCTGAAACCTGCTGAGAGAATATCCTTTCCCAGCAATTGGCCACTCCAGCCTCCTAACTAAGCCTCTTTCCCATTAATTATATTGCAGGAAGACATTAAATAAAACATTTATCGACTGAGTCAGAGAATAAAAACATCCACACCAATATGCTATCAGATGAAGCAGAATCTGTTGACTCTGGTTTTCCTTACCTTCCCTGCATGGAGAGTGGGCTGAAATCTTTCCCCAGGGTAATGCAACATTCCTGTTCCGGAGCGCTGCTTGGGTAGGGCTTGTGTGGTTCTCCCTGAACAGCCATCATCTCCTTCAACAGCTCCAGCTCACTGAAATTGTTGGGAATCGGTTCTGCTGCTACACCTCCGAGCAAGTCCACGTGGTGTGGGATAGGGGCCTGGGTCAGCTCCATATCTACTTTTCTAGACATGGCACTGTCATCTTTGTTGTCCAAGTACATAGCTCTGTTGCCTGATGAATTCTGTGTTCTTGCCTGAAAAGCAACAAAAATAAAACAATCAGGAGTCAATAAATACAGAAGTCTGTTGCAAGTACAGAAATCTAAAGTGTTGTGCCTGCATGAGACTGTGCAGTTCTTAAAATGATCCATCACCTTCCTGAAGCCAAGTGCAGAGTACCTTTGCATATACCCTAGTCAAGAGAAAGTCATGGTATCATCAGTTTGCTACCTGCTTGTCAGCTTTGGTCCATTTTCACTAAAATCAGTGGCTGTGTAGAACTCCTACAGGCTTCAAAAACTCCAAGGCTTCCCTGAGATCTGAAGTCTAAAACAGAAGAAGCATTTGCACATAGATGAGCCATTTATCTACATTTAACCTAATAATATTCCTTTGGATATTCCTTTGCATATCCATTTGTACCAAAATGTACAAGTGCTGCGTGTGAATTAAGGCTGCACTGCCTTTGTAGACATAAATTGTGATGTGCATTGGTAAACCATAAATAAAGTGTTGCACTGCAATTATAGAACATCAAAAAAGATATTTGGGCCATCATCAGGTGGGAGTTGACCAGTTCCAGGATGTTTAGTATTGCTCTAGTATGAGAGCCAGTGTGGTGTAGTGGTTAAGAGCGATAGACTCGTAATCTGGGGAACCGGGTTCGCGTCTCCGCTCCTCCACATGCAGCTGCTGGGTGACCTTGGGCTAGTTACACTTCTTTGAAGTCTCTCAGCCCCACTCACCTCACAGAGTGTTTGTTGTGGGGGAGGAAGGGAAAGGAGAATGTTAGCCACTTTGAGACTCCTTTGGGTAGTGATAAAGCGGGATATCAAATCCAAACTTCTTCTTCTTCTTCTTCTTCTTCTTCTTCTTCTTCTTCTTCTTCTTCTTCTTCTTCCTCCTCCTCTTCTTCTAGAACTGAAATCTCACATTGGACTTGAATGTGCTTCTTGCCAGTCAGTATGTATCATGCAATCACCTCTTTCCTCAGCTAAGCCTGTTCAACTGGATAATGTTAGTTGCATGTCACACATCTTGCATGTATGACCATTCTCATGGAAGGCAACAGATACTTACTACATGCTATGAGTGCAGAGCTGGAGTTAAATGCTTGGACTACGACCATCACTTAGAGGAAGATCATCTGCTTGCATACAGAAGTTCCCAAGTTCATCCTGTGGCATCTCCAGTAGACAGAACTTAGAGAAATCCCTGAAATCCTGGAGATGCACCACCAACCCATGCAGACAATACTGAACTAGACCAATGGCCTGACTCAATATAAGGCAGTCCTATGTTCCTATGCTTTGGTTCTGGCCAGGTCTGGATTCCTTGGTAGAGAAGCAATGCACAGTGGATGCTTTGGCAAGTACATCATGAGGACAACGATGTCGGTGCATTTGCAAGTAATCCGATTTTAGCATAGGCTATAGACATGAAAGGGTTTCCTTCCACTATCATCTCCAAGCAAATAGATTTTGCAAGATTTGACAATGCATGGAAACCTTCAAAGCCTGTTTGGTCTGAGATTATAGCTGAACAAAACAAATGGATGTGCAAGTCCTGGACAACGATGGCTTTTTCATACCACCTACAACTTTGAGGGGAAAAGCACAAGATAACTGCCTGGCACGATTTCATAGCCTAACCCTTATGTATCAGGAACAGGCCAGGGCCCTCTAGAACTGTAAGTCCCATCAGCACCAGCCAGCATGGCCAACAACATCAAGAAAGTGCCATGTTGGTTCCCCCTTCTATTTATGTCCCCTTGGGGTCAAAGGAAACTTTATGGGGAATGTGTCGCTTCTGTCAGTCCCTCTCACCCCCATGGTAGCATGTAGTAGCAAGAAAGACAGAATCACATACAGCATTTCCTTGATCCAACTCCAGTTTCTTGGCTGTTGTAAACGCTACCCAATCCTTGTAATAGAGGCCACAAGCTCAATGGGACTTATTCCCTCCCAGGAAAGCACGGGTGGTTACAAAGTGTTAAGATCACATCTGAAAATGACTTAAGGAAGCTCCCAGTTCACACATAATCTGGCAGTATTCCTGTATTCATTATTCACAGGGAAAATGAAAAGGAATGAAGTTGCCCAGGAGAGTGAGGGAAGCTGGCCATATGGATCGTATAGTCAATGCTGGCCCTGTGTGCCGTGCCTTGATAGCTATCAGGACTGACTCATTCTTGTAGATCTTAGCTGAATCAATGTCCCCGCTCCCTAAAACCAGAAGTAGTTGGATCTATGTATGCATATGCTGATGAAATGCTCACTTTCTTTTCTCTCTTTCACACATGCACACACACAATGTTGGGAATGGATTGCTTAAGAAGGAGTTGTGTTGTATGAGAAGTGTATGCGTGTGTGTGCCTGTCAGTATATCTGAGGGCACATACAATGCTTAACAGATGTGCCTGTGTGGGCGAGTAAACTGATTGCCACAGCTAAGTAGTATTTTATTAAGCTTGTCCATTTTACAAGGCAGCATTAAATACACATTTAAGCAATGATTCACAGAAAGGGCTTCCAGGCGCAGTGGCATTCTGAAAGGCAGGAAATGCTATAAATTTGGAACTGTGATGTTTTTCACCCACCTCGCAGTGTGTGTCGTTCATTAATGTCATCATACACTGTAGCAATGTGATTTTTAAATAAACACACACACACACAAGCACACACTGACCTCTTGTGGCAAATAAGCAGAGGTTTCTTTAACTCCCCACTCCCGGTAAGGGGCATGTGTAAAATGTTTCTCTGCGAAATGGGTTCAATAATAACATTTACATACACATGTTTAATCAAAAAAAAAAATCCACAGTGTTCAGTGGGGTTTACTCCAAGGTAAGCATGCATTAAAATTATAGCTTGATGTTTATAGTGCTTTTCCACAATAACAACAGCAAAGGGCAGGTGCCTACCCTGACAAGCTGACAATTTTAGATGGGATGGGGGAAGGCGAAAAGATGTCCCTGTGTTTGGCTTAGCAGAAGACTTTTGCCCAGCCCCTCTACTGATCCAGATCTGCAGGGCACTTTTTGAATTCATTTTGGACTTTAAATTACTGGGTTGAGAGATCTTACATTGCGCAGAGGTATAAATCTTAGAAAGAAACTCGTGGAAGAGATCATATTTTGGTGGAGGGAACCATACTTTGCATGCAGAGAAATAATTACAGTGGTACCTCGGGTTGAGAACTTAATTCGTTCTGGAGGACCATTCTTAACCTAAAACTGTTCTTAACCTGAGGTACCACTTTAGATAATGGGGCCTCCCACTGCCACCGCACCATTTCTGTTCTCATCCTGAAGCAAAGTTCTTAACCCGAGGTACTATTTGTGGGTTAGCGGAGTCTATAACCTGAAGTGTCTGTAACCTGAAGTGTCTGTAACCTGAGGTACCACCGTACTTGGGAGAACATGAACACAGTATATACTTTGGGCTTTTAAAAATAATAATATAGAGAGATATAACATAAGACAGGATTTGAAAACAAAAAATCAAATGGGAATAGATATTGCACCCGCCTCTGGTTTGCCCATAGTAAAACATGGTAACTGTTCAGATAAGGCTGGCGGTATTTACTTTTGGAAATTTCTCCTCCAAATGGGGCATGCAGCAATCAGTGGAAACAAGTGCCTTGTGTTTGGCATTGGAGACTTCTGGAGGAAGAAGAAGAAGAAGAAGAAGAAGAAGAAGAAGAAGAAGAAGAAGAAGAAGAAGAAGAAGAAGAAGAAGAAGAAGAAGAAGGGGAGGAGGAGGAGGAGGAGGAGGAGGAGGAGGAGGAGGAGGAGTTTGGATTTGATGTCCCGCTTTATCACTACCCGAAGGAGTCTCAAAGCACCTAACATTCTCCTTTCCCTTCCTCCCCCACAACAAACACTCTGTGAAGTGAGTGGGGCTGAGAGACTTCAAAGAAGTGTGACTGGCCCAAGGTCACCCAGCAGCTGTATGTGGAGGAGCGAACCCGGTTCCCCAGATTACGAGTCTATCACTCTTAACCACTACACCACACTGGCTCTCTGGAAAGAAAGCAGCTATGTTGTGCTCAGGTGAGGAGCAAATAGAAGTAGGGCTGTGGCATTAGAGATCCGCCACATGACAAATGACCATCCAAACAGCATTGCACTATGTAGCTTCCTCACCAGCAGTGACTGACGGCAGACATTTCACAGTTACTTTGACTTTTCAGATTTTCTACTGTAAAGTGAAATCTGGATTAAACTTCTTTTTTAAAAAAGTGTCGGCTGTGGGGTTTTTTGGCATCACGGACATGAGCAGCACTGTTTCCTGGAATCATCCCCAGGCCCAAGAACAAATAAAAATAAGTCCTAAAAAGTAGCACCATAAAAACACAACATTGAAACAAGATAAAGTTTGCCTTGTTTATTGGGCGGACAGGACTCTGGCCTTGCCCATGTCAGCTATGAAATTTCAAATAAATAGCTATGAAATACCGTCTCTAGTATCTGTAAACCTTACTGTAGCCCAGACATTGCTAGAACTGGGAAAATGCATTTCCCTGCTCCCTGTTCCTGTGGGAAATTGCAGTCAAGCATAACTGTGTGTAAATGCTAGATAGTGCATCAAGGGGTTAAGACCAGAGAGGTCTGTTCCTAGACTCAGCTAGGTCACACAACCTTACCTCCATGAAGGAGGAAACGAAGCTGCTTCTCTTACTGTTCCTCACTCTTTTCCAGCCATGTAATCCACCAGGATGGACATGTCTGAACTTGATACAGTCTCGTGTTTGAAACTACATGCTGTATTTTGCAACCAACAGTAATCTACCTGTGTTCTCCTTGCTGCTACATGGAATAACACATGAACCAGACCTTTGGATTTAGTAAGTCACTTACTTAACAGTGTGTGGCCTGTTCATTGCAAGGGGGTAAAGAGACGGGACAAGAGCTTTAAAGCAGACTAAATGGGATATGTGAAAGGGTTTAACAACCTATGTTCCATGCTATAAGGTAAAGGGACCCCTGACCGTTGGGTCCAGTCGTGGATGAGTCTGGTGTTGTGGCGCTTATCTCGCTTTATTGGCCGAGGGAGCCAGTGTACAGATTCCAGGTCATGTGGCCAGCATGACTAAGCCGCTTCTGGTGAAACCAGAGCAGCGCATGGAAACGCTGTTTACCTTTCTGCCAGAGCAGTACCTATTTATCTACTTGCACTTTAATGTGCTTTTGAACTGCTAGGTTGGCAGGAGCCGGGACTGAGCAACGGGAGCTCACCCTGTCGCGGGGATTCGAACCACGGACCTTCTGATCGGCAAGTCCTAGGCTCTGTGGTTTAACCCACAGCGCCACCCATGTCTTGTTCCACACTATACTGCTACATAATTCTGAGAGTGTTTTTAACTCTGCTGGCGGCACAAAGCCCTGCATTTTGAATCTAGGGACCCAGCTAATTCTTTTGTTAACTACCAACATGTGGGTCAGATCTACTTCCACCACTACATACCATATTTTTCTGTGTATAACACGCCCCTGTGTATAAGATGACCCCTATTTTGGGGGGACTCCAAATTGAGGAAATGGGGGGAGATTGCCCAGACTTTGTTGAGCTTTCTTCGGAGGGAATTGATGACAATTGCTCACCTGCCTGACCGCCACTGTCAATCACACACATCGACAAACCCACCAATCATCTGCCCGCTAGCTGCCAGCAGCCACCAATCAACTGCCCAATTGCCGCAGCAGCAATGCGGCCAGCTGCTACTGCTGCTCCCATGGTTTGTTGGGAAGTTGTACAAAATACCAAAATGGTGTGATCTCTCTGCTTGTGGGTATATTAATGTGAACAGCCACTTTGCCAACTAAGTTCAGTTTTGCACAACCATCACAAAGCACTGGTCTTCAACTGGTGGGTCACCCTCACAAGCTACAACTAAGTGGCAATCTTAGCAGAGATGGGTCACATTGTCTGTCCCATAATCATCTTTTTGGTGAGAAAAAACCCTTGAGCAAGCAGGTGGGCTAAACAGATAGACACAGCAAAGGTAAAAATAATATACAAAATTAACAAATAAAAGTGGTTCATATCTTGTCAGTAGATGTTAAAATTGGATCTTGAATCTAGAAATCAGTAAGGTTAGCTTCTTCTCTTCCCCACACCCCACCCTCTCCTTGTAACTTTGTGTTAGAGATGTTTGTTTGTTTCTCTGATTTCTGTTCTGCCATGTAGTCTGCATGGACTCCCTGGACTGCCTGCATAGTTAAAGAGCTAAAACTGGTTGAGAAAAGTATGGATTTCAATAAGATCTCAATCCGTGGTTTAAATTACACCTCATAAAACAAGATAACGCAACACAGCAGAAGAAGCAGTAAGACTTATGAAGAGAACATCCACCTCGCCTTGTGAACACTAGCTAAAATAAAATACATTAAACACCCTGACCCAATGTATTTTTACAATGCTATGTAATTTGTATTTTGTGAACTGCTTAGAGCCTTCTTGCTATTAAGATAGATACATGCAAAGCAGCAGTCTGGGCTACAGATGAAGGGAGCTTAATAATAATAAACTAAAGCCCTAAGAAGTATCTCTCAGCATGGAAAGAGGAAGCAGCAGGGGCTGATGCCAACCCTTCATTCTCCTCCTGTGCATCCAACAGTTAAGTCTTTATCACTTTTATAAGCAGCCCTGGCAGAGAGAACTGTGTTTGCAATTTCTATGTGCACACAGACTTCTACATCCTGCCAAGGATACTCGCGTTGGGAACCCAGTGTGCCAGAGCAGCTAGAGCATAGATGGAGAAGTTGTGGCCTTCTGGATACTGCTGGACCACAACTCTCCATCAACCCTGACCATTGGCCAGGCTGGCTGGGAACAATGGAAGTTGAAATCCAACATCATCTGGACAGGTTTCCCATCCCAGGGCTAGAACACCAGACTTAGTCTAGGGAGATCTTAGTGTGAACCGCTCATCAGCTACAAAACTCACTGGGTGGCTTAAAGCCACTCCTGTAAGTGGTAATGTGTATTACTTCACACACAAATCTAGTGAACCCACAGACCCCAACTGCTCATTCTACTGAATGAGGCCATGAACCTCTTCCCAAAAGTCCTACCCAGAGTGCACCATTGAGGTCCCTCAACATCAGGGAGTAGAGAAAACGACTTCCAGGTCAGGGGGGGTTTAACTTATTGCCAGGCAGGCTTGAGCCTTGCCATTCTCTTCTTCTAGAAGTTAAGCCCCGCAGAAATATAAAATCAGTGTCAGTTCCCTCCCACCCATTTTGTTTTTAATGCTTTAGGCTTCCATGAGAACAATGGCTTTAAAACCTGTCTAGAAGCTACCCAGCAGCCTTTCAAGCTGAGAACCAAGCTTTCTAAAACACATCTCAGAAAAATGTGTTATTGTACCCAGAGTGACATCTCCAGATTATTGTTATTCAGTGATGTCAATCTTTCTTATGTCTAAGTTGATAAAAGGCAGGTGCTTCAAGTTTGCAGCTACACAGCAGCATACTAATGAATAGCAACGGTTCACATTGCACATCCCCTGCCTGATAGAGGCTATGTTTCCTTTTCAGGATTGTAGGAACACAGGATCTGTCTTTGGCTGCACACGCACTATACCTTTAAAGCACACTCAAAACACATTCCCCACCTCAAAGAACTCTGGGTACTGTAGTTTGCTAAGGGTTGCTTGGAACTGTAACTCCGTGAGAAGCAAACGACAGTGCCCAGAATTCTTTGAGGAGGGGAAATGTGCTTCAGATATGTTTTAAAGGTATAGTGTGTTTGCAGTTTTGTACAGAGTCAGACCATTGGTCCACCTAGCTTCGTATACTGACTGGCAACAGCTCTCAGGGTTTCAGGCAGGTGTCACTCCTAGTAATAGCTGGAGATACCAAGAACTATACTTGGGATTTTCTGACCACAGCTAGAGCTCTTCCCTTTTCACAGAAGTGATGTTGGGAGACAAACTCTTTATCCCCAAAAGATTCAATTCACAGTGTGATTTTTCATGGGCCATCTCATCATATGCTGATGGAACCAGTTATGTTGTTCTGCTGTTAATACCGTGTTTCCATAGTCAATCTTTAAGGGGCTATTATAATTGATGGGGGGGGGGACCAGCACATTGTTTTTCTTGTTGTTCAGGAGGCAGCCCAAGATTGCTGTTTGCAAAAGGCTTTCCTCGAACTTCTGGTTTTCTTTGAACTACTGTTCTTCGAACCTCCAGACTGAAGGTTCAATTCCACTGGCAAAGCAGCCCCCAGCAGCACTGAAGCTTCTGCTCATCAGCTGGTGAGTGAAGAGTGCAAATCTGCTGACTGCAGGGTCTGCTTTGCCAGTGCACTCCCCACAGGGAATGTTCTGGTGAAGCAGATCCCAGAAGGATTGAAACTTCTGCTCTCCAGCTGATGACCAGAGGGTTCAATCCTGAGGGCTACAGGGGTCATCGCAAGTGTATTCAACGGTTTTGTCTTCTATCTTTGTTACAGATGCTATAGGCCAGGCATAGGCAAATTCGGCCCTCCAGATGCTTTGGGACTACAACTCCCATCATCCCTAGCTAACAGGACCGGTGGTCAGGGTTTGCCTATGCCTGCTATAAGCAATGTACAGTGGTACCTCAGGTTAAGTACTTAATTCGTTCCGGAAGTCCGTACTTAACCTGAAACTGTTCTTAACCTGAAGCACCACTTTAGCTAATGGGGCCTCCTGCTGCTGCCACGCCGCCGGAGCACAATTTCTGTTCTCATCCTGAAGCAAAGTTCTTAACCTGAAGCACTATTTCTGGGTTAGCAGAGTCTGTAACCTGAAGCGTATGTAACCTGAAACGTATGTGTTATGTACTGAGTTGAATAGGATCCAAACTGCAGCAGTCTGATTGGTCCTAGAACAATAGGATCCAAAATGCAGCAGTCTGATTGGTCCTAGAACAATAGGATTCAGAATGCAGCAGTCTGATTGGTCCTAGAACAATGCAGCAGTATGATTGGTTGGCAGGATCCACCCAATCATGCTCCAGATAGAAGTGAATCCACAACCTGATTGGCTTACAGTAGAATCCCGGAATTAGCCAATCAGGTGCAGCCCATTGTGTAAATAATGTATATAAAGCAGATACTTTGAGGGGACTTTCATTCATTCCTCCTCACCACTATGAGCTGAATAAAGAGCATGAAATCACTTTGCGACTCTAAGTATATTTCAGTATGTAACCCAAGGTACCACTGTACAGGGTGCTATAAATGTGCTTTAATTATCCCATACTGTTAATCCAACATTAACTATTTAACTTTGTCCACTGTACCAATTCTTCCTATTCTTTCTTGGACACCTATAGAAGGTCTGAGATGCTTGTCCATAATAGCCTTCTAAGTAGAGGATATCCAGTCCATAGCTCCCACAATTCTCTCTCCCTACAGATGTAGCCAGCCATGCTTTCTTCCCTTGACAATATATCTGTTTATTATTCTTGTAAAGCAGAGCTTTTCAAACTTTTCAAGTTGGTGACACACTTTTTAGACATGCGTCATTTTGCAACAGGGTAATTCAGTTTTACTGGCAAACCAGAGGTTTAACTAACCCCTTTCCAGCCCCAGAAAGAGCACAGGGAGTGTCCGCACAACACTCCTACACACTGCAGCCGACACACTAATGCATCGTGACACACAGTTTGGAAAGGTCTGTTGTAAAGTCTTGGTTGTCAAGTCTTGCTTGGTTCGCTCTTTGCAATGGAAAGCAATTATATAATTCTGGTACTGTCACTTTCTTTCTTTTTTTCTTCATCCAGATGTCATTATCATGCCTCACCTACTGGAACAAGATTTCACTTTCTGTTAGCTTAAATTTAAGTCATGCCACTTGTCTACAGTTCCTTTAGACTTTTCTCAAGTTTCATTGCTGACTTCTTACTATCTTATAGGAAAATCTGCTTTCATGACATACACTTCACCATATACATGTATATATATGTAAATGTACATATACATTATGTCTTACGTGCAAATGGTTAGTGATGTGGGTGAGCAGAAGGAATCAGATCACTTTGTTCTGCACACCTGGACTAATGGAGGGGGTCAGCCACAGAGAGTAAAAACCTCTCTTCTGGAAGAGCCAGTCCATGCTTAGGTTCATTTCAGTTTACCATGGGGTAAGCAGAAGAACACAAGAACATTGCATTATGCTGGTGTAAGAGCTGCTGGTACAGCAGAACTATGAAAATGGTCAGCCTGATGGACCAAGTAAAAACACCAGGTGGTTGGGGTTTATATTCCTGTGTTTTCCGTCTTCATTTTTAGGTGTGTTTCTTTTTAAATTCATGAATGGGGGTGGGTGTGACATAGCCCTAACTTCTCTTGAGGAGGAATTTCATTCTGGCATTGTTTATTAAACTCACTCCCCACCACAACTTTGAAATAGTCATTTTAACGTAAGTAAGGAATCCTTTCTGCACCGATTCTCTACCAGAGGAAATGAATAATAAGCTGGAAGAGGTTCTGGGGCAAAGTTGCTCGGTTGAGCAGAACCGCACGACTGCTGAACTTCCTTTCCAAACAGCAGGAATGAGTAGTGATGGGCAGGAAAATGATCTTGCTACAGAATTGGAATGCAAGACTAATCACCTCCATCAGCATGTGATCCTAAATTGCAGGGATGCTCCGCATTAAAGAGAACTCAGGAATATTCCATGACTGTGTTGCAGTTGAGTTCAGTTCAGTTCAGATTGCACTTTGAAAACTGGAGCAAATATTGCCCATTTGATACAAATATAATCATAAGAAATGCCTTGCTGTTTCATATCAAGATCCATTTAGTCCAGCATTATATTATTTGAATTGCCACCTTTCCTCTAAGGACCTCAAAGAGCTCAAAACGTACATGCTGAGAGGAAGTAACTGGCCCAAGGTCACACAATGAGCTTCACAACTCAGTGAGAATTTGAATGCTGGTCTCCCAATTCCCAGTCCAACACTCTACTGCACTACAATGGCTTCCTTCTGAGGATCTAGGAGTCTTGGTTGACCATAAACTTGACATGAGCCAACAGTGTGACGCGGCAGCTAAAAAAAGCCAATGCAATTCTGGGCTGCATCAATAGGAGTATAGCATCTAGATCAAGGGAAGTAATAGTGCCACTGTATTCTGCTCTGGTCAGACCTCACCTGGAGTACTGTGTCCAGTTCAAATATATAAAAGGATGTCACATAGAGGAGGGAGAAAGGTTGTTTTCTGCTGCTCCAGAGAAGCGGACATGGAGCAATGGATCCAAACTACAAAAAAGAAGATTCCACCTAGACATTAGGAAGAACTTCCTGACAGTAAGAGCTGTTCGACAGTGGAATTTGCTGCCAAGGAGTGTGGTGGAGTCTCCTTCTTTGGAGGTCTTTAAACAGAGGCTTGACAACCATATGTCAGGAGTGCTCTGATGGTGTTTCCTGCTTGGCAGGGGGTTGGACTCGATGGCCCTTGTGGTCTCTTCCAACTCTATGATTCTATTCTATGATTCTATTGGAAGTTGGTTTCACTTCTGTGTGTGTCGCAGTTCTGTACTGGTGTTCAGAGAGCACAGATATACTGATCGAATCTCTGTATATAAGACTGTAAATAAAGTAGTTTTAGAACTACGATTGAGTCTTTCTTCTGCTATGATATGCCAGAAGACTGGCATGCTCTTTTCAGGAGAGAAGAGTCGCTTATTACTGGCTGCTCTGGACTGAAGATGATTTACAGCCAGAGAGAGCCACCAGGGGATGCTCCGGAGACTTGGGGAAGTTTGCAGCCTTTCCAGGGCATTTTTCCAACACCCTCCCCACACACACACACACCAATCCTTTGTCATGGCTAATTGCCATTGGTACACACATACTTCATGAATTTGCTTTTTTTCTCTTCTTCCTTCTGCTTCTTTTAAATAAGAAAACAACACTAAAAGTGGGCCCTGCAACAAAATGTGGCCATTTGGAGTGTTTTTGTTCAGCTTACCAACCAGCCAGCTACCTAGCTATGTTGCCCTCCTTCCAGGATAGAAACCAAGGAAGCTGCCCCGTGCAGGGTTCTATCCAGCTCAGTAATGCTTACACGGACTGGCAGCATCTCTCAAAGGTTTCAGACAGGTCACATTCCCAGCCCTACCTTAAGATTCCTGGGGTTGGACCTGGGACATTCTGTGTGTAGTGCAGAGGATCTACCAAGCCACAGCTCTTTCTGCTCCACCCAGGTTCCCATTCCACCACCGACCCAAACCAGTCACCATCCCAAGCCCTGTCCTGTTTTGGTAGGGTCTGTAGGGTCTCCCACCCTGCACACCTCAAGTTCCAAACAAGCCTGCTGACATCTCCCCTCTTGCACACGGGTGGTGACATTTTAGCTCTGGCCTGGAGAACGAGAAGACCTATTAATTACATGTTCATCCTGATTTTGCAGGGAGATGCCATGATGTTGGCTGTCTAATGAGCACCCTGTCTGATTTGTTTGTGGGGAGGCTCGGCAATGTTGCATCAAAGCAAGTCTTTTCCCAAACTTTTGGCTACATTTTCCTTATCATAAATAATAATAAAAAACAATCTTTGCACGGAAATGGCTTTGTTGTGCAAGACCTGCCAGTAAGCTGCAATTTGCAGGTGTGTGATTGAAATCCCACCCCAAAATAGCAGCAACCTGAAAGTGCCCTGAGTTTGCTGTTAGTGTTATAGGATAATATGACATAAACCAGTCTGGCCCTTCAAGGTGCTCCTGAACTACAGTGAGTGATGGGCAAATCTTTCCATTTTGGTTTCTCCAGTATCACATTCTGGTGATTCCCACATTTCTACTTGATTTGTTTCTTAAAAGTCCTCCTGAAAATTCATCAGCATTTTAGTGCTATTTTTTCATAATATACACATTTGTATTCAATTTTGCTTAATAAGCTTGCTTTTTTTTTTTAGTAAAGCAATTTCCCCTGGTAGAATGCTTCTTACATGTTATTTTCACCAATATATGTATTTCTACGCACACTTTCCCACAGTCTATGAATTTGTGTGCACATTACTTGGCTGGCGAACTTCATTGCAAAATTCAGAGTTGTGCAAATTTTGGAAGATCGCTGTGTTTCAGTTTTCCCAAAAAAAGAGTGAATTAGGTAGATTTCCCATTAAATGTAAACTGGATTTAATTTCTACCCCATCTCCAGCTCCCATCATCCCTGTCATCTGGAGAGATACAGTTTCCACATCCTTCTAATAGAGGGTTAAAAAAAGAAAGAAAGAAATCATGGGTTGGGAGGTAATCTGCTGGGGCCCTATTTAGAGTACAAAATGTGTCTAGAAGACTGATATCAAAGCACACTAAAAGAGAAAGATTTATCCAGAGCTTTGATAGTAGTGTAGATACCACATTTTTTGGCTTCCCGTGTCTCTCAGCTGACTGACTTGGGGCTTAAATAAAGTTGCCAGAGATTTTAATTAGAATTCCCAGACAGACAAGGGAGTGCTCTGAATAATAGCTGGCTATTCATACTGTTTCATGAGAGGGTTAGCTAGCCTGCCTTGCATCTACGTTTCCCCAAAACTGAAAACCAGTTGCTGTCTTCCACTAGCATAGTTGTAAAAATTTGTCACATGAAGAGTCATCCAAAAAACAGGAAGACCTGCCAGCTATCAGTTCAGAGAAGGCAGATTGTTCATCTCCACATTCAATTCAGATGTAATTGTGTGTGTGTTTTGTACCACTTCACTTCTTAGTTTTAATTTGCCGTGGAAAAATAATTTGCAGCAGAAAATTGTATTTGCCGTGTTAAACATACATTAGCTGACTGAGCGTGGCATTGCAAAACAAACTAACTGGGATAAAACAAAAATCCAAAAAAATGGATTGTTCTTTAATTATCCCAGTGAGTTGTTTAAGCCCCTTGAAACCAGCTTTCCAAGTATTCACTTAAATGCGCCAGTTAAAAATAGTGAATGTCAAATTTATTAATTTAACCGAGGCTGATAATCTAAAAGTACAAATATAGTGAAACCCATTTTGGGTGATCACTCTTTAGAACGTGATTGTTTGCATATGGATTAAGGGAAGGGCTAGAGCTCAGTAGGGCATGCTCTGTCTGGTTTGCATGCAAAAGACTCTGGATTGCATCCCAAGTAGAGTTGTGAAAGTCTCTTGCCTGAAATCCTGGAGAGGTGTTGCCAGTGAGTGTAGATCAGGGTTTCCCAATCTTGGATCTCTAGCTGTTGTTGGACTACAACTCCCATCATCCCTCGCCACTGGTCCTGCTAGCTAGGGATAATGGGAGTTGTAGTCCAAAAAACCAATGGAGACCCAAGTTTGGGAAACCCTGGTGTAGGCAATTCTGAGCCAGTATTGCCAGCGTTCCTAAAAACAATTCTATTTCCAATGTTTCCAGCGTTCCTAAACTAAACTGAAGTTTCCATTAAAGTTTTCTATTAAAATTAATTGTGATCATATAAGCATTCTTATCTGGCAAGTGTGTTCTATTAACATTACTAAAACATTATTCCCTGTGGTTTAAGCTGGGTGTGTAAGGGCCACTTTTCAAGTAGGACGTTCAGTATGAATGTAGCAAGCTAAAATGCAAAGCGTGATGTGAGTTTACAAGCGTGTGCATAGGAACATGTGGAGCTGACTACTACTAGATTGGGCAGGTTGTCTTATCTATCCTAATATTCCCACACTTTGATTGCCTCACAGCAAAAGGTCTCTCACATCAGCCATTCCTTTTAACTGGAGATGTCAAGGGTTGGACCAGATACCTTTTGCACACAACATTTGCCCTCTTTTTGCTATGAAGGAACATTGATCATGATGCAGCCAGTCCTTGATGACATTGTTGTCATAGGTGGAAGCTGAGTTGCTGCTGTCTCCAATTACTTTGAGTTTATTTCATTCCATGTAAAAAAAGGTAAAGTTAAAGGACCCCTGGACTGTTAAGTGCAGTCAATGGCGACTATGGGATTGTGGCGCTCATCTCGCTTTCAGGCCAAGGGAGCAGGCGTTTGTCCACAGACAGCTTTCTGGGTCATGTGGCCAGCATGACTAAACTGCTTCTGGTGCAACAGAACACCATGACATAAGCCAGAGCACACAGAAACACCGTTTACCTTCCCACCACAGTGGTACCTATTTATCTACTTGCACTAGCATGCTTTCGAACTGCTAGGTTGGCAGGAGCAGGGACCGAGCAACAGGAGCTCACTCCATTGCGGGGATTCGAACCGCCGACCTTCCGATTGGCAAATCCAAGAGACTCAGTGGTTTAGACCACAGCATCACCCGCATCCCTATAATTCCTACATTCCATGTAGCCCATGGAGACACAGCTGAGCAAGGAGGGCAAAATCTATACTCAAACCCTTGTGCTGGTAACCCCACAGGGCACAAAGGCATATTGAACTCCTCTAATGCATTCCCTACAGCTCATAGCAATGGGGGGATGCCTTCACTATACATGCTGCAATTCATTGCTCTCTGTCCTGTTCTTAAGAGTTATACAACTATTTTCTATAGGTTACAACCCAAACTTAATTTCTAGCCAAGAATGAACGGAATTTTTATTTTAAAAAATCACACAACAGAAATTTCATGGCTATCAATGGAAGTTTTGTACACAAAACAAAGGAAAACATATGCCCTTGAATGAATTAAGACCATGCTTTGATCACAAGATTCCTGTTTCAAGTGAGTTAGCTCTAACTCTCCATAAAGTATCTGTCCACATTAATAAAGCTAAATAAGCATAATCTAAATAAAAAGAGGGAAAGTAATCAGAGCAGAAAAACTCAGGAGGCCTGATGTCATGGACTGGTTGGACGCAGAGGAATGGTGGAAGGAAACAGTTGGGTAACCTCCGAAAGAAGAAGGCTCAGAGCCCCCAGAGTAGTGGTGGGACAACAATGAGTGGTCAGAGTGAAAAGAGGAAGACGACTGAGGAGATGAGGTGTCAAAAACTAAACTGGCAAAGTGAGCTTGGAGAGTATGTGCAAAGAGCAGGCCAGAATCAGAGGCAGAAGCTGGCAAGTGAGATGAGGGAGGCCAAGAGGCAGAGATGGGTTACGCTGGTGAAGAGTCACTGATGTCTCCCCCTCCTGCTGTGACAATCTCCCCTCCCCCACTTGTCTCCCAAAACCAGAAGAGGCATGAAAAGAGCAAAGGAGAGGTTGGCTGCATGCAGGCATAGTCTCCGATTGCTCAGGGAAAGCCCTGAGGAGATGGGAGTCTCAGCAACTGATTTTTATGGAGGAAGACCACCGGGAATGAGCTGCTCTGCTCATTAGGCAGTCATGGAGTGTGGAGATTGTGCTTTTGCTAATAAGAGTTAACTCCATCTTTAAACTGTGTGATTACTGACCAGCTCCTGTGACACCTATATATGCAAATATTATATTGGCTTTTATACTATTGTT
Source organism: Podarcis bocagei (assembly GCF_964188305.1). NCBI lineage: Eukaryota > Metazoa > Chordata > Lepidosauria > Squamata > Lacertidae > Podarcis > Podarcis bocagei. The sequence goes on from NC_138130.1 coordinate 34,057,285, forward strand.
TCATTGAAAGACTAGTGGGGAGCTCCTGGCACTGCCCAGGAATTTTAATAAACAAATAATATAATTAAAAAAAAACCACAGAATTAAATCCCAGGTTAATAATGCAAGTGTGAACAGAAGCTAATATCACAATCACATATAAACAGGGCGGGGAGTGATGCTGACATGAGTAGATGCAGTTGGAAGCATTGGTTTATAGTTCATTATCTAGTGGTTGGGAAAGCAAAATGTGTCTTAAGGAGTGCTAAGGAGAAGACAAAAATAAGCTGGTAAGGCCATTGTTTCGGCTTTGACTTTGCAAATGTTGCTGCTTGAAAATTTTCTCAAGGCATGTTAGGGTTGCATGGATTTGAAATAATACTGAGAAAGAAGCAATGTGATTAGCAAATGGGCTGTACAGTGTATATTTTGGGTTTTTTAGCTACGCTTTTTTACTTCTTTCGGTTTGAAACAGCAGCTAGGTGCCTGCAAGCACTCTGCTCACATTTCACCATACAGTCCAATTTGCAGTGCAGAAGCTATGCAGCAACCTTGGGTCAAAATATTACAGATTAAAAAAAAAAACACCTCTGCTATGTGAAACAGATGTTTTTAAATCTTCAGGATTAATCCCTAACCACTTTCTGCCGTTAATGAGATTTAGCACTAACTTTTAATTGGTGGTTCAGAGTTAATCACCTGAGTTAAAAGGGAAGGGGAAAACGTATCCTTGCCACTCCTACTTGCTCTTCTTTCTGTACACTTGATGCATGCACTAAAAAAGTGTTAAAATATTTGCTGTACTGTCCTAAAATACCACAACTTTTCATAAGCAGTAGCTCATAAACTTCTTCCTAAGGGGTCTGCCTAGTGGACTTTTCTCCCTGCCTCTTCAGGATCCATGTAATGATCCCATCTACCAGGCCTTGTCTCCACCTACAGCAAGTAACAAAGTGATAGAATGCTTCAGAGTGTAGGTGGTTGGAAGATAGAATGCTTCAGAGATCACAGGCGTTAGAAGAATCTCACATACAGCCAACTTCCTCCCCCACCCCCAAACTCATAACACTATACAGTCGTACATTGGATCCCAAACACCTTGCGAGTTGAATGTTTTGGCTCCCAAATGCCATAAATCTGGAAATGAGTGTTCCAGTTTGTGAATGTTCTTTGGAACCTGAACATCCGAGGCAGCTTCCATGGCTTCTGATTGGCTGCAGGAGCTTCCTGCAGTCAAGCGGAAGCCGTGCCTTGGTTTCCAATCCCTTGGGGTGAGGGAAATCTTAGCCATTTCAATAGACCCAATTTGGGCCCTTGATCCGGGCTCCAAAAATGATGCAACAGCAAGAAGAATTACACATCCAAACCTGGTGGCTAGATCTCAATCCAGACCAGCAATCATGTTTTCCACCACCAGTGCTTCAGTCTGTCATGGCTATACATCATACACAGGTGTTTTATAAGCTTACTAGTGTATTTGGTCACTTCCCTGATCTTCTGCCAAGGAAAGCATACATCGCTGTCATGGAAACCAGGTATCCTAGCAAAGTAATTACTCGACTCCTGTTCAAGCGCACCACAGGGATGTTTCTTTAAAAACCAGATTAGAAAGGCAACTGACACAAAACCCAGAGTAATACGCTAACACTAGCTTCCCGTTTTGCGCTCAGGCTAATAGCTACCTGGAAACAATCAAATAGGGGTAATTTGGGACTGACACAAGTTCCAAGCACTGCTTCCCATTTAAACAGCGGGGTGCTGTTGTTTTTTCCTTATCTCACCAACTGCAGTCCTTTAGAGTGTAAAATTAATGCTCTGTGGCCTTTACCCACCTAAATGGTAAAGGAAAATATAGGAGGTGGCAAATTTCTTCCACAATACGCCTGGAGCACAAAAGTTTGACCAAAAAAAAAGGCATAATTTTTAGAAACACAAGCACAATGTAGTCAAACATTTCTGTGAAAAGAAACTCTTTCCATTCATATACATTGGACCCACCCATTATTGTTAATATTGTTTCACACCACTCCAATCTCTGAGTGGTATGAGATTCCTGGGGTTCGAAGTGATTACCTAGGGTTCGTGTTTCCTTTTGGAAATGAGGCAGAGCAGAGACTGTGGCGTCTTTCTGATATATGGTTTATTTACACCTATCTGCAACCTGAGCCTGAGATGTTCAAGCCATCAATGCACCAAAAGGATCTTGTTCCTCCCTTAGCCACAGCCTTGGATTCAAACACAAATCTCAAATACTGTTCCGACTCTCTTTCTCCGCTAGTTCACATCACTGCAAACTCCCAACTCTAAACTCGTGTTTTGTCCTTCTCACTATTTCTAAATTGAGAGAGGGGCTCCACCCATTTGCCGCCTCACAAAGAGCCTCCATTCCTCTGCTTCCCTTAATGACCCAAGCACTCAGCTCAACTCAGGAAGCTAGTCTGGCTTATATTTTAAAGCTCATCATAACACTATATTTTTAACTGCTGTGGAAATTGTTAATCAAAAGACCAGTTCTAAATATTTTAAACTGACAAACATAGGACATGGCATGCAGGCTGAGGCTGCAGTCCTTGCCCCATTTACCTGTGTGTAAGCCCCACTGAACTGAAAGGCAGGGTGGTGTAGTGGTTAGAGTGTCAGACTAACTCCCAGTCTCTCGGCCTAACCTACCTCACAGGGTCGTGGCAAGGACAAAACAGAGAGGGAAGATAATTATGTATGCCAACTTTGAGCTCCTTGGAGAAAAAGTTGGGATATAAATGCAACAAAAGAAATAAATAACTCCAAGTCAATAGGACTTCCTTCTAAGTGGAAACAAGTTAGGACTTTTCTGTTAGCTAGGTGGCATTTTTCAAACCCAATTGTGATACAAGGGATGCTTTCTATGCCAAAAAATATCTCCTACATAATCATTTATCTGCAGCTCAGTCTCTGCAGTGCAAACACAATCCTATACAAGTCTACTCTGAAGTATGTCATATTGGTTTCAATGAGCCACACACACCGTCAGATTTGAGTCATTGACTTTGAAAACCTAAAAAGAAAGCGCTAACGTCCCCAACGCTCCATTGACCTCTACTATACAGCATTTCAATAAAAAAGTCTAAAGATGATTGTTCCAATCCAGCTATTTCAGAGTAACTCCAAATAGTTATCATAACCATGTATTTCAAGGAAGGAACATTGCTGCCTAATTTTTCTCAAATTAAGTTTGAGTTGCCTTGGGGATGAAAAAATTAATTCCTTTCATTTCAGTCAAAGAAGTGGAACATATTTATAAGTACATTCCAACTATCAAACAGTAAACATAGCATGCACTTTCAATAGTTTGTATCAGGGCAACCTTTGCCAGTGAGTAGTTGTCTCAGAATATTTAACAGTGCATTTTAAAGAATATGCTATCAGTGACATAACAAAACAAAAAAAAGGTGTTTTACCTGTAACCTGTAGATTTCTTGCTGTCTTCTCAAAAAATGCCACAAAAAAATGGAGGTCGTAAGTTCATTATCAGATTTTGTCACTTAAAAGAGCAATAAGCAGCACAAAACTTTCCATTCGTGTAAAGGCTGTGTCTAAATGAAATGGCTCGCAGAAGAACTGGGTTCAGCATCTGTGATTCTACAAGTGTCCATTCCATGCACTGCACACAGGAATGAAACAAAAATTCCTAGGTTCACCATCATGTGACACCAAACATAGACGCTGGCGCTTGCTTTGACTGCTATTAGCAATTTTCACTGCATTAACAAGGCTCTTTTTAATCCTCCCTCAGTTGCTACAAAGGGCAAGGGGGGGAAAGAGCAAATGGACTGACGCTAGTTCTGTCAGGAGGTGGAGAAACCCCACACCCAACTTAGGTTCATGATATGATTGTACTTTAGGAGAAAGTACTGAATAGCACACAATAGTACCTTCAGAGCATCCATCTTAACTGAAGTTCTGAGCAAATATTCTTTTGACAGCAACTGTTTGAGTAAGAACAAAAACCTGAGGTAAATTAAGGGAGCCAGTATGAGTGTACTTAATTCTCCTGTAATTTTTTTCACCTGGGACAGTTCTAAGGTCTGTGCTTGGTTCTTAAATCAGGACAAACTGTGAGGATAATTTCCCAAAGAAGAATGTATTATTTGGTCTTGAGGGATGGTTGATAAAACTTCCTGGGCTAGATCAGCAGAGAATGACTGAGCCCTGTCAGAAATGGTGAAATGTAAGAGGAGGGAACAGGGAGCGAGGCTCACTGTGAACTGGTCCCAATTGTACCTTATGGCAAACATGCCAGGGGGTGGATTGAAAACACTTTGTCTGCATTCCTAAGAGACTTTTGAGTTCTGTGCCTTGAAGCAGAAAGGATAAGAAGGGAGGAGAGAAGCAGAGAAACCTACAGGCCCCATCATGTTTACATCCTTCCAGAAAAGTAATAATTATTATTACTGAATATGCACATGTACAAGAGCAACTTCATAGGACAGTCTCATCAAAGCACACATCAATGGTTGGCAGTCGGATTAAAGTATTTTCATGGCTGGGGGTGTGAGTTTGTCATTTTTCTGATGAGTGGCAGGCATGGAAATTAAACGGTCTAGGCTAGTTAGAGGTCAGGGGTGCCCACCTGAATAAAATATTGTGGGGGCCCAGGTAAGCCCTGCCCCACATAATCAATCACATGATGCATGAACACACACCATTTGAATGGGAATACCCTTTAACTTGGGGGGGGGGGAAACAGCCGCCTCAAATATTTTATTGTGGGGGGTCAAAGCCCCCATGTCCCCTAGGCAGTTATGTTAGAGGCAGTAGCTGGTCCCTATAACTACCAGGAAAAATTTCTGTGCATAAGGCTTCTTTATATGCAGGAAGTCATCGTCGTCAATTTGTTACAGTCAACAGACTAGAAATAAGACCAAAGTGGCAGAAAGTGAATAATGCAGTTGCTAAGCCCTGAAAGTTTCCCATGGGAGTGACCTTGGGGAAACCATGGGCCCACATTGCATCTGCCAACCCTAAAGAAAATCTCATACAAAATGGAATTATTTGGACATGTAACAAAATTTGGATAGAAAGGTGATACATCTTCCTACACATCAGTATTCTCAAATATAGAAGGAATAGGGCTTAGCTTATAACTTGCTCCAGTTAGTTATGGATAGACTTTATGAGAGCTGCCTATGAATGTGTGTACTTAGGTATCTTCAGGAACAGAATAGGGGCATGCCATTTCAGGTGTAGCCAGATCAGGTATAAAAAATATTCAGAGTCTGGTCTCTCACTACCCTTGCTAGTATTTTCTGCCTGAAACATTTCACACTTAAGCTATAGCCTGCAACTAAAGCCCAGGCCTGTCTCTTCCAACTTGCAAACTCCCTCCTCTACTCCACTAGGTGGTCACCAGAAACTCTGGGGTGGAAAAACACCTACCTGAACTCTGCATGCAGATGGGATGCATTCGCCTAGTTCAAACATTACAACAAGAAGATGGCTACATGGTCCTGTTTCAGTTCTCTGTCTAACTGAACTCCATTAACCACCAGTGTTGTGTAGTGGTTAAAAGTGTCAGACTAGGACCTGGAAGACTAGGGCTCAAATCCCCACTCAGCCTTGAAGCTCACTTGGTGACTTTGGGCCAGTAACCTACTTCACAGCATTATTTTGGGAATTAAATGAGGAGACGAAGAACCATGTATGCCGCCTTGAGCTCTCTGGCGAAAAAGCAGGCATATAAATGCAATAAATAAGTAAATAGCAATATTAAAAGGTACCTCCTTTCATGGATCAATGTGCCATATACAAAAACAGTAATAATCACAATAATAATACAGCATCAGAGGCGATATAAAGAAGCCAGAAGAAGGAAGGAGGGAAGTCAGCTCCTAGGAGCAAGTATAAATGTAAAATGTAATATAATATGTAGGTGTAGTATGAAATTTGCAAAACTAATAAAGATTATCTTGCAATAATAATACAGTGGTACCTCGGGTTAAGAACTTGATTCGTTCTGGAGGTCCGTTCTTAACCTCAAACTGTTCTTAACCTGAGGTACCACTTTAGCTAATGGGGCCTCCCGCTGCCGCCGCACGATTTCTGTTCTCATCCTGAGGTAAAGTTCTTAACCTGAGGTACTATTTCTGGGTTAGCGGAGTCTGTAACCTGAAGCGTCTGTAACCCAAGGTACCACTGTAATAATAATAATAATAATAATAATAATAATAATAATAATAATAATAATAATACAGCATTCAAAGGTCTCCTCATGAAGTGACAGGAAATTCAAGACAAGATAAAGGAAGCACATTACAACACACATTGAGTTCACGGAATTCGTACAATTCTATGATCACTCTGAAATGAGGTTTGGGAAGGGGTGGTTGCTAGATTACAACTCCCATCATCTCCAACCATTGATCATGCTATCTGGGCCTGATGGGAGTTGTGAGTCCAGCATCTAGAGCCACAGGCTCCCCAGCCCTGCTTAAGTGAGGTTTACTCACTTAAATAGCTTTAAAGAAGAAATGAGACAAATAATGAAAAGTAGGCCTACAAATAGCTACTAGTCATGCTATCTAAAAGTTGTCTCCTGCTTTCATTGGGATTACATTTCCATTACCAGACGTTGCAGACACACAGGGTAGCTTTGCCCACAATGCCCAGTTTACGAGCTTCCCAGCCAGACACTCTTCAAAGCCTTTGGACTAATCTGCCAGGAAGTGGTATTATGACTGATATTAGCAACACTTCTTCCAATAGCTATGTCTGCAGCAGATCCAGGTGCTACCAAAATGGTCATCTCTTTCCCTTCTGTGCCACTTTGAATTTTCAACTAAGTCTTCCACAATTTAAGACCCGGAAGTTTCCTTTGCAAGGCTGAAACTGAACAGGCATTGTTTTGTTTTTTGTTTTAAGTTAATGCATTTGACAAGCCAGAGGAATTTGCCCTTATAGTGAATGCAGGGGCCTCAAATTGCTTGGCCCAATATCAAAATGTGTGTGTGTGTGTGTGTGTGTGTGTGTGTGTGTGTGTGTGTGTGAGAGAGAGAGAGAGAGAGAGAGAGAGAGAGAGAGAGAGAGAGAGAGAGAGAGAGAGAGAAGTATGTGATAATCTTACTGCATGGCTTCCAGTTTTGCCTCAGAATAATGGCACCCCTTCTTGCAAAATAATCCAACACAGTGACAAGTCAAATGATAGGCACTGATTAGCAAGCTTTAAAGGAGCTCTTAGGAAGCTCATTGCAATGTACCAGAAGTGAACAAGGCAAGAATTATTAAAGCAGAACTTTGTCAATGAACCCTAATTAAGGATTAGCCTTCTGTGATACGATAAGGCTGTTTGTTTTCAGATAAGGCAAATTTTAACAATAAAAAAGAACTCTCACCAAGATTAAAACGCTGTTCCACTTTTCAAATAATCAAGGGATCCTTTTTATTTTCCAACAATGCTGAGTTCTAACTGACCTGACAGCATATTTCTTTGAGGTTGTCTTTGATATAAAAAAAAAAAAATTACAAATCACGACTTTGACAGATGGCAGATGCACTGCTTTGTGTATATATAATTTTTTGAAGCCGTGGGAGTCAGTTTTTAAAAAAATTCTTTTATCTTTAGCACATGCTACAATTGCAACACATTTTAGGGTACATTCACAAGAATTCGCTTTGACTAAATGTCTTACTGCATTTCATTGTTTTCAGGTGGTTTTAAACGTTTTAAAAGTTTTGATTATGTTTTTATTACATGTGTGCTTGCCACCCGGGCTTCCTCTGGAAGGACAAGATATAATAAATTTTATAAATAATACCCTTTTGTCAACACTTTCAGAGTTAATTGGAAAAAAATATGCAAGACTACCATGGGTTGTATCCAACTAAGTTATACTCAGCGTAGGCCAATTCAAATGAATGGACCAGTGGGTCTACTCTGAGTATGAAAACATAGTAACCTACATTCCGCAAACCTACCATTCCCATAATACTATAGAGTACAATAGAATACATTCTACTATAGAGATCAGACTCCTGACCAACAATCACAGCTTGTTTATCCAAAGAGTCTAAAAAGAAAAATTGTTTAGTTCATCAGAACAGCAGTCCAATATTCCTGTGCCTGAACTACAGAAAATTAAGAGAAATTGTTAATGAAAGCACGGGTTCAGAAACAATTGAGATGATGAAGCCAGAACAGTGTGATTTATATACCAGCTAAGTGTCCATTTGACAGCTCTAGGCAAATCACTGATAATGGCCAAATTACAGTTCCTTAAAAAACCAAAAAGAAAAACTTAAAGCATGGAGTAAGTAAAAGATTTGATTTTGCCATGTGACTGATGTGCAAGACTTAAAAAGAAACACGCAAAATCATAGCTTAGGAGCACAATCACCTCAAATTTAGATGAATAAACCTTGGTGAAAGATTAATCTAGACACCTGTACAAAGTAGTAGCCGTAGGGATAAGAAATTTTAATAGCAATTTTCCCCAAACAGTACTCCCTTAAAAACTCTGTTTTAGAAGCAGTAAAAGCAATGGGGGAGTGGGAACTCACCAGTTCACAGCTAAGTCTACCACAACCTTTTAGTCTGCGAGCTAACCTCAAGAATAAGCTTGGATTTGTCCCATTCTTTTAAGTTTTAGCTGAGCAATCTGACTTGTCTCATGTAGGCACCTAGTGATTCTTTAGAAGCCATCTTTAGGTACCTCAAAATCCCGTGGAAGGTTTCTCACATTAAAAAGCCCTACTAAACTGTTTGTGACAGATGTTTTATTCAGCGGGAAATTATAATTTTTGCATATACATTGCAGAATTATGTACAGTAAATTTCCCATGTTAAGAATTCTGGAGTGCACAGAAAGTTATCAGTCCAAGATACATTATATATATATTTATGTATATATTTAGAAGTTAAAATATAGACACTGAAAAGTGGAGTGAGGTTAATGAGGCGTTGAGTTTGTGAACGTAAGGAATACTGATAACGGAGTGTTCCAAAAAGTTTCTTTTAATAAACAAAACAACTAGTAAAGTTAATTGAAATATTTATAATACTATTCAGTCATTGCACAGTAGTTCCAATATACAGTCAAGAAGATGCAGAGAACACAACACTTAATTTGGAAGAAAAAAAACCTATTGCACCCACAATTTAAATTTTTTCAATTTTTTTGGAATTCTACTCTAGTAATATTTTATAAACATTTACAACACATCAGTAAACACAAAGTTCTACCTGCAGTGCAGCATAAAGGGGGGGGAGAGAAGGGGACCCTTCAGCTATCAAAATAGACAGTTCAGTGCCCGTTCACGGCACCCATTTACTCTAAAAGGAAGTTACTTCATTTATCAGCCATCATTCCTACAATGAGTAACGCAAGCTCCCTGTGTTCAGATAATAATTAGTAGTTCTCTGGTTATTATATGCCTCTCTGCTCTCTTCACTACGACGGCCCGCCGCTCAATGCTACGTGTTGTGGCGCTTTGGCCTCAGTGCTCGTAACATCAAGCTCCGGCAAGGAGCATTCCCCCTGCTCAGTGGCCTGTCAGGTAGTCCTGTGTTGAATCCGAAGCAAAAGAGTCTGCATCCTCGTTGTCCGAGTCATCGCTACTATCGTCAGCGGTCGGCTCTCCCGTCAGCGCTATTCGGGCATAGTCGTCAGTGTCTATAGATTTACAGAAATGGATGGCGTATTTCAGTTTCTCTTCCAGCACCTGTTTGCAAGAATACCTAGGCAGCTTCAGCAGAAAGAAGCACGTATAAGACTCTGGGAGGAAGTGGTCTGGAGGATTGTATTTATCGAGAACCTGTCAGGTCAAAAGAGAAATGGAAATGTCAGTTTTGCTGAATCAGCCACCGCAAACAGCACCTTTGTAGCAAATCATATGAACACACTTGGGTGTTTTTTCCCTCTCCCTCTCGCCAAGAAAAGCAACCCCCTTACAATTAATGTTTTCACTTCCTTATTACAGTGGTACCTCGGGTTAAATACGCTTCAGGTTACAGACTCCGCTAACCCAGAAATGGTACCTCGGGTTAAGAACTTTGCTTCAGGATGAGAACAGAAATCGTGCTCCGGTGGCGCGGCAGCAGCAGGAGGCCCTTTTCGGCCTACGCTATCTTGCCATCCTTCTCTCTCTCTCTCTCTCTCTCTCTCTCTCTCTCTCTCTCTCTCTCTCTCTCTGTCATTGGCTGACTTAAGCCATTAATATGAAAAAATAATAATCCTTTACGAAAAATATTTAACTTTTTAAGTTCACCTCAAAGTAGGCAACTGTTGCCAGTGGAAACACAAGTCACCTATTCAGTAGAAAAATCATAAGATCAAGAAATGTCTGTTAATGCTGTAATCACAAACAATGCATTGTACAGTAAGTTTGGAGCCAGCTAGTGCATTCAGGCTAAATTTAAAAAGCAGTTATAGAGGAAAGGGCAAACTGCAACTGTAGCAAGAAAATCTCTACAAGTACAAATTTTCCAGGCAATTTTGGAGGGTAAGAGTTTCCTGCTCTCTTCTTGTAGAGCACCATGCACACACAAGGATTTCATACAGTACATGCAGAATCCAAGAGAAAAAGGAGCAATGGTAATCAAAAAAATAAATAAAAATGGTACAGGCTGGAATTTCATTAGCGCTCATTGCAGTCCACAATCCATCTGGAACTCTCCATGTCGTACCTGGATGACAAAGTCCCTGCCTCTGAAATCTGCAATTGTTCGAGGTAGCCTGGTCCTGCCCCACACAAAGCGCAGAAAGAGAGAGCGTTCTGTGTTGGAAAAGGACTCCATCACCTCCCAGAACCACTGTATAAGAGAAGCGGTGGGCTCGATCCCTTTATATGTGGCCACAGATTTCAGAAGATGAAGAGGGATATCTGGACTTCCACAGACCTGCGGGGGGAAAGCAGAGAACAGAATAATGCCAAGGGAATCTATCATAAATGAGTGTGTGCTCATGTTGGTTTTTTCCCAGTGAGAACATTACTGCTTACTATTATGCATCATCACAACTGTGTTTTAAAGCACATTAGAAATGGAGAGCTTTTAGCAACTGATAACAATGATTAGTCTGCAGTGATGCATTAAGATCAGGTGAGTATGAGTGATAATGTTGTGTATATGAAATTCCCCCCGTCCCCAAAATTTGGAGCCATGTCTACAAACCCTCAGTAGAGGAAGAATTCTTTTTCAACGAATGCATTAAATAACCAATGCATTTATATTGTATTTTTTTAATGTGTCTAAGCATTCAAATTGTGTACGCACATTTACACATGTGCGCAAACACACACCACACTGAACCCACAAGCGTCCAGGAAACATCACAAAAAGGGGTGGAATGGAGCAGGGACAGAACAAGGTGTTTGCAGGCTTTTCCAATGGTGGCTCAAATGTACACGATTTCACTGACACCCCTGTGTGAATTGGGGGTTGTCTGTATTTGTGATTTTTTTAAAAAAAAGTTTCTTAATTTGTAATCGCTCAAAATATAGCAAAAACAAGAGAGTCTTCTATTTTAAAAAAGTGCACCACTATTTCCTGAAATCCTGTAATGTTAAAGGTAAACATGGATTTTTAAGACCACTGAACAGAGAATGCATATTCTTAATACTGCATGTGAAAATATGAGGGATCAGATTTCAAAGTAGCATCTAGCCTAACTCAATTTTACTCTTCACATTTTGCATTTTTTCCTGAAGCTGGAATGTAATATTCCATTTTTAGAGCCCAGGAATTGAAAAACGTGGAGTGGTTTGCTGCCGTTAGTCCTACCAGGTCCTCAGTTTTAGTTCCTCACCTCACCTGTGTGCAAGTATGTTCAAGCTAGTGCATATTTAGAGCTGTATGTTGTTGCCATTTTTAAACGTATCTGCAAAGCTGTATTACACAGTAGCCATACTAGCACTGCACAGGAGAGCCTGGCTTTACAGCCATAAGCATACCCCACCTTTGAGGATGGCCTACAAACCGAAAGGAGCAAAAAGGAATTCACTGTTCCCAACAGAAGTAACAGATGACTTGGGCCAATTCTCCCCCACTCTTTATTATATAGCAGCCGCTAAGACTGCAAGCCAATGACTTGGCCCAAAGTTTAATCCATGCTTTTTTTAAAAAAAAAAGTACACAAAGCAACCCTTGTAGCACATGCCGATGGGGCAATTGTGTAAGTCAGAGTAATCTTAACCTTTGGCCAATAACAAGGCATAACCTACTGCAACTCTTTTGCTACATAACAAGTTCAAGGAAATGTCCCGATTCACATACTTTGGGTTCTCAAATTTCATTGGCACCCTGTGCACCGTTAAATTCTGCCCCCCCTCCCCCGTCTCTCACGCTCTGCTCCGCCAGCGCTGTTGTGCCGCCCCCTGCAGCTGAACTAGTCGTGCAGCCCTAAAACCGCCTCTGCACATATAGGCAGCCCCGCCGCCAATTTACGTGCGCTCAAGTCATGTGCTGCACCAGAAGGCTGGAAGTGCGGAGGGGAGACTTGAAAGCCTCAACAAAGCCCCGCTACGCCTCCAGTCCATAAGGAGACCTTCCTCAGAGCCCAAAGTCGATGTCCCGTTTGGCCTCTGAGGAAGAACTCTACGTGAGAGGTACAGAAGGTGCTCCCCATTTACACAGATTTCACTTTTGTACGACTAGTACTAGGCCGGAATGTAAACCCCATGTAAACAGGGAGTCTCCTGTACTAATATTTGGCCTGGGCTTTTGCCTTTCGCTTTTTTACTAAATTGCCCCGAAGTAGTGATGGCTGCACATACATACCATTGTTTCCAGCTCATATCCTGTGAAAAGGGAAAGAAGAGGAACAGGAACAACACGGGCCATCCCTTCCCGAACTGCCGCAACTTGCTCATCGAATTCATGAAGTCTGCCAAAATACACACATTTTATGAGTGAAAGGGATAGTCACTGATATGCTTGTTAATTATATGGATCTATAGGAGGAATGAAAAGAGGCTTAAAAGAATTCTGGCGCAAGTACTCATAATAAACTGGTCCATGATCCCAAGAGCTTTTAGGAACGTAAGAAGGTGCCTTATATATCAAGTCAGGTCAGGGTTTCCCAAACTTGGGTCTCCAGCTGTTTTGGGACTACAACTCCCAATATCCCTAGCTAGCAGGACCAGTGGTCAGGGATGTTGGGAACTGTAGCTGGAGACCCATGTTTGAGAAACTCTGGGTGGGATCAATGGTCCACCTAGGTGAGCGTTATTTACACAGATTGACAGTAGTTCTCCATTATTCCAGGCAGGAAGAAGAAGAAGAAGAAGAGTTTGGATTTGATATCCCGCCTTTCACTCCCCTTCAGGAGTCTCAAAGCGGCTAACAGTGTCTCAAAGCGGCAGGAGTGTCTCAGCACCACAGGGAGATGGCAGGGACTGAATCTCTGTCTCTTCGCATGCAAGACACGAGGCTTTGCCACTGAGCTACAGACTTCCCCCATGATAACCCATGATCAGGGCTCTAGGGGAAATGCAAATGATCGCGGGAGGAAAGCAGGAGAATAGTGGTGTTCCACAAACCTATAGTTTATCGCCAGCCTCACATACTCCGCACGATTATCCAGTGTAATATGGGCGTATTTGGAACTAAGCTGAATGTCTTGACCGCTCGCATTTGGCACTGTGAAAGGCAGGCTCATGGCTTCAAATTCTTCGGAAGTAGCTTCATTGTCTCGGATGTACATAAGCCCAGGAATGAAATCCTTATCAACCTTTCAAACGAAAAAAAACAAACCCACGTAAAGCCTTTCCCACAAAATACTTCTAAATCCAACATGGGCTCTTCATGGTTCTGTAAGCAAGCCTGCACGCTTGCAGAATCGCAGGAGATAGTGGAAAATTATTTCTAAAAACCAGCCAGAGATGTTATAAAGCCCTGTTTTTGCGAGTCACCTGAAGATTCCTACGCGGTAAGTGTTGGCACACAGACAGTCACTGAAGTACAGAAGATTATAGGAGAGCTATTCTGGGCTCTAGCAATTGTTAAGTATAACAGGAGAATGAAAATACACATAGGAGAGAGATGAGCAAAATAGAAAATCGTAAGGAACTTATTTTCTAAATGATATCCAGAAGACACAGTGGGTGGGTGTTCAGCAAGGGTTGCCAAGCACCACATACTGCCCCTGGAAGGGCGCCCCAGATTCTGAATTTTATTTTCTTCAAACAAACAAAAAAAAAGCTAACCTTTAGTCCTCCTAGAAAGCAAGCTATGGGACAAGATGTGCAGGTCCTTTTTAAGCAACATCTGTGAAATGGGAGTGGCATGGACGCCTTGTATATATTTCCCGTTACTAAGGAATGCTTCCTGTTGTCGTTAAGACGGCAGCAGCAGCAACAGGAAGGGGTGTGTGTGTGAGAGAGAGAGAGATATCTCCATAATCAGAACAACAGAGAATAACTGACTTCCCACGGTAAGCATAAAATTGTTGGGGTGGTTCTGTCCAATTTTATGCAATCCTACATTCTCCATGGCAGCCATTTTGTGTTACACAAGTTGGTGTGCAGGTACCATCTTCTCTACCCAGAAAGCCACCAGTGGCAGAACCACCAGCAGAAACATTCAAGTCTGGATTAAGTTAAATTCAGTTTAACTGAGGGCTGACCTGTGGCAGAGCAGAAATTTATTCACACACACCCACACACCACTCAGCTGTATTAGGTTACAGACTAAGGGTAACCAAGATCCACAAATGTGAACTGCAATTACACACTAGTCAGACATTAACTTGTCAACATGATTTAAGGTGGGGTGTGCCAGTGGCTCACACTCACTCACCTGTCGCTCCCTCCCTCTTTTCCTACCCCATCTCTTATTACAGCTGGAAAGCAGGATCTTACCCATTCAAATACAGAGTAGGCTTCTGGCAATAAATATGGCCCCCTAGCTGTAGTAATAACCAGACCAAGCAAAGGTCTTACATTTCACTAATATTTACACGGATGAACATAAGCTTATGCTTGCCTCACTGAGATCAGCGATGGTTAAGTTCATTCCTGCCAACTGTTTCCACACAGGTTCTGCAAGGTTGAGGCTCAGAGGACTCCCGGTCCGAATGGCAATCCCCAGCAAAACCCCTATTTTTTTTAAGACAAAGAGAGAAGTTTGTATGTGTTATTCAACGAAAGCTTTGCACAGACTTTAAAGATGCGGCAATGTCGATGTGGCAATTACCCAGGAAACGAAACATGTTCATGTGCAACAAAGACTTTGCTGCAGGGTTTAAGAGAAAGCAATCTCTGTTTGCTCCCGATTCATCCCGTCCGTTGGGAGTCACAATCAGAAGTGGCGTCAGCCCGTTCTGAAGTTCCTCGCACATTTCTGCTATTGATTCGCTGTAGCCTCCACCGCAATCATCTACAGATTCACCTAAGGCAAAAAAAAAAAAGAGGCATAAACTTCAGTGTTAAGGATAAATTAATTTGAGAGCCACTTACAGCTATGTCAGGTTGCAGGTGGGGATTACATGCAGTGCAAATGAATAATTCCCAAATGTGTTGTTTTTTTGTTTGTTGTGGCCTCACTTCCAATCTCCAGGGACAGAACAGGTCGTATATTTCAAAGAATTTATTGGCCATAGGAATGCATTAGTCCTACCAGGACTCATATGTTGCAGAAGTATTTGTTTTTTGTTATTTTATTTATTTATTTTATTTTATTTATACCCCGCCCTCCCCGGCCAAGACCAGGCTCAGGGTGGCTAACATCAGGTATAAAAACAATTGGTTAAAATACAACTTAAAAACAAGATTAAAATACTACTTAAAATGCAGCCTCATTTCATTGGAAGCCCAGATCAAAAACTGCTTGGGGGGAGAAAATGTCAAATCTTCCCCAAAGCCAACTATCCAGACTGGTCCTACGTGGGCCAGAAAAGCCAGGGAAGTCCCCAAATAGCTTCCCATAAAACAAAACAACAACAACAAGCTGTAACTATGAACAAGCCTTGGGTATAGCCCACAGTTAATGAGGAAAAGGCTTATCCACGATGGTTGGGACAACATGCTAAGCCAAACCTTGGTTTAGCTAAACATAGGGTTGCAGAAAGAAGGGCAGGTTAGGGGGATTGGGAGCAAAGCAGCTGCAAGCTCCTCTCCAAGAGTTTGCACTTTCATGCAGCTTTCTGCATTGCATGAACCAGATCAACATATTAAATAAAATACCAAAGGAAAACTTTCCAATATGAATAATTGATTTCACCATGGCTATAAGAATCCAAGTTCAGCCCTAAATTACCGTATTTTTTGCTCTATAAGACTCACTTTTTCCCTCCTAAAAAGTAAGGGGAAATGTGTGTGCGTCTTATGGAGTGAATGCAGGCTGCGCAGCTATCCCAGAAGCCAGAACAGCAAGAGGGATCGCTGCTTTCACTGCGCAGCGATCCCTCTTGTTGTTCTGGCTTCTGAGATTCAGAATATTTTTTTCTTGTTTTCCTCCTCCAAAAACTAGGTGCGTCTTATGGTTTGGTGCATCTTATGGAGTGAAAAACACGGTAAATTGAATTCAGATTTAATCTGAAATTCATTTTTCCCACTGTTAGCGAAAAGTAAAATACAATTCATAAGGCACTGTACATTTGCGCTGTGAGTCTGATTTCTACAACTATTGTTTAGCTGGAATGGCTTTCTATTTGAATATGACAAGTATGGAATCATTTTGATTGATAACTAGTTTACAAAATTTTAGTACAATTGCCAGGGGTGGCTTGTTCATGCATTTCTTATGTTTCTACTTTTCTCTTCTACTGCAAAACACACTGTTGAAGAAAAGCGGGGGGGGGGGGATGCTGGACAAGTTAAGACATATTGGGGGGGAATACTTACCCACAAATTTGACTTTCCAAACACGATGAGGTAGGAGAAGACTGTCTGGGCTGAAGGAGCTCATTTTAGCACACATCTGTCCAAAAACAGATTTTGTGCCATCTGGGCCAGCCAATCCTCCTTTACTTCTGGAACGCTTTACCTGAAAGTAAAAAGAAAGAAAGCACACCTTAATCACAGAATTCAAATTTCACAGACCAAACACTTAATGCTTAATGAACATTACTGGGATACTTGTAGTAATGTGGAAACTCTGTGTGTGTGCGTGCATCTCAAAGGAGTGACTTTATTTCAGAAGGAATTTTTGAAAGCATACATGTTATGAAAAAAAATTAAAAAGAGCTCAGCACCTACATAGAGGAAATTGTGACCAAAAAGAGGTAGTGAAATGATGGAGTGACGACCCCTAGAACTTCTTTTAGGAGAGCACAAGAGTTGCTTTTTAATCCTGCAACTTCCCCTGAACTGTTTTTCCGTAATAAATGTT
Organism: Podarcis bocagei; assembly: GCF_964188305.1. Lineage (NCBI taxonomy): Eukaryota > Metazoa > Chordata > Lepidosauria > Squamata > Lacertidae > Podarcis > Podarcis bocagei. The sequence continues at coordinate 34,074,563 of NC_138130.1, forward strand.
CCACAGTTATTTGGGCCCCAGATTCAGCATTCCCAGTTAAGAAAGATGACTCCAGAGATGGATTGAACACTCTGCCTGAGATTCAGGAATATCACTTCTGAATAGAGTCAACAATACTTATACAGTGGTACCTTGGAAGTCGAACGGAATCCGTTCCGGAAGTCCGTTCAACTTCCAAAATGTTCAAAAACCAAAGCGTGACTTCTGATTAGCTCCTGCAGCCAATCGGAAGTCGCAGAAGCCCCGTCGGACGTTCGGCTTCCAGAAATCGTTCGCAAACCGGAACAGTCACTTTCAGGTTTGTGGCATTAAGGAGTCAAAATGTTCGAGAACTAAGCTGTTCAAAAACCAAGGTACGGCTGTAGAGGGATACAGACAGAGGTAGAGATCTTTAGTGTTCTGCAGTTCCTTAGAACATTCACGTTTTCCTATGGCAAAAAGCTTTTTCCATCTCGTATCTTAGACCTCTCTTTGAAAACCACAGTAAGGCTATTGCAATGTTTAAACTTTGTGACAGACCAAATCCCAACGCAGTGTTGGTGTTAAAATATTCCTCCACACTTAACAGCATACACAAAATTTATAGCATTTCCCACCATACCCTTGCCATAAATTCAGTCCTCCCACCCCTCCCTATGCCACACAGGCAGGCAGGCAGTCTGACTACTCTGTCATTCAGGTAGACCTGGCAATATGCTCCACACTATCACAAAAGCAAGCCAAGCTTCCTTTCTATGTTTTAGTCAGTGTAGTAAAACAATACTTCATATTCAGCCTTTGAAGAAATTTCTTTTGAAAAGGCACATTTGGCCTGAGGCTTGGCATTCAGCTTTCCCGCGTCACTGGAAGTTCTTCTCCTAACCCACATCCTCCTCAATGTGACCCCATGTGATGCCCAAATGTTTGTTTCCTGGGCCTTAAGAGTACTCAAGGCAATTTGAAGTTCTCCCGAGCTATGTAAGCAAAGGCAGCCCAAGATCATGTGGGAATAAAAGGTACAAAGATGAGAGAAGGCACACTTTTTAGATCATATCCGACTCCAGGGCTTTAACAAAAAAAAGCTACACACAGAGTACAGGAGTGGCCATTTGATGGCTTCCCTAGTTCTTTTCAGGTTAGCTTTCCTTTCTTTCAAAAAAAAAAGAACAAGCACACTAAAAACCAACACGACAAATGAACTTCACAAATAAGTAAAGAATATTACACGGACAGTAGAAAATTCATGGAAGAAAAGTTTGTCCATTTGCTCCTCCCTGCTGTGAGATTTTAGAGGTTGCTGACAGAGGGAGGAACCATTTAAAATTGGGAGGAGCCCCATGAGATTTTGGGGCAACTCACTCTTGATCTACCTCATCACATGTTGTGAACATATTCTGTAAGCCGCCCCTAGAGTGGCTGGAGAAACCCAGCCAGATGGGTGGGGTATGAATAATAAAATTATGATTATTATTGTCTACCCAACTGCATATTTTTCAGGATACCCCTCATCCCCTGCACCTCTAGAAGTTAATTCAGGGAGCTAAATGGCTGCATGGGAGAGGAAGGAATGGCAAGCTTTTGTTACATCGACTTGCCCTTGTTCACTTATATTTTAAGATCCAAGCCATTCACTGGATATTGGTTAAGAAGCACTCTCTTCAGAATGTTAACTCAAAGTGTTAAGTACTTTATAAGTCAGGGTTGGGACCCTTCCCCACTCCCACCCCCACAAAAAAGGCTGCATTCCCTCGGAAGAAATCTGTTGTGGGGGCAGCATGCCAATGGTGGTAGGGGACACAGCCATCCCACCCCTCTCTTACAACCCCATCAATCCATTCCATTCTCTATCACTTTTCCTCACATTCACCTCTCCCAGTATAACAAATAAGAAAAAGAGAAGCGTTTGGATTTGATATCTCGCTTTATCTAAACCCTAAGGAGTCTCAAAGTCTCAAAGTGGTTAACATTCTCTGTGAGGTGAGTGGGGCTGAGAGACTTCAGAGAAGTGTGACTAGCCCAAGGTCACCCAGCAGCTGCATGTGGAGGAGCGGAGACGCGAACCTGGTTCCCCAGATTACGAGTCTACCGCTCTTAACCACTACACCACACTGGCTCTCTTTGGGGGAGCACATAGTTTTCCTCCAAACAAATCTAATTGATGCATTGGGGAGGGATAACCTTCCCCAGCTGTAACACACACACACACACACACACACACACACACACACACACACACACTAACACCTATACAACCATTAGTCATTGAAAAAATTCCTATTGGCACTATGGAAGTTTTTCTTAAAAGCCTAATAGTCATGCAGGGGGGACATTTTCAAAGGTCATAATTAGGCTTGGAAGAAAAGGTTCCATCTCACAAACACTGAAATATATTTGGTGAAAGATCAGGTCTGCATTCACCTGCCACAGCCTGCTTGGTGCCGCATGTCTGTTGAACATCACTTCTGAGAAAATACCCAGGCACACAGCCTAACTTTAGAAAGCCTGATCTGTACAATCTTTACCATTCACAAGCATTGAGGTGCATCACTGATAAAGATGGGCTTCACTTTTCTCAGTTTCACCAGCTGACAAAGCCCTTGTTGACCCAGCCATTTACCGGCTGGTTAAGGCTGAGAATATATTTGTTGGGATTTTACGATAGGTGTTTTATTTCATAATGCTTTGTGTACCCTGCTCTGGGCCTGTTGTACAATGAACAGCAGATGAGAATATTTTTACAAAATGAATTAAGTTCAGGCCGTATACGTACATAAAACCCTATTTATGGGGCATCAGGTAGCCACAATTTCAGTCCTTTATCACGCATAAATGGAGCTGGAATCACATCTGCGTAGGTATCTTATTGCCTCCAAAACATTTTTTAATATACAACTTGGAGCTTTTCCAAAGGACCATAACGTGGCTGCTGTCATCATAATTTGTTAGAAAAGAGCAGCACACAAAGCTATTAGCATTACAAGTGCTCACCCCCCCCCCCAAACTGAGCACTTGTAATGCTAATAACTTCTTGGGCCGTCTTTTTTCTAACCAGTTATGATGACAACTACCATGCCTTTTGCCTGAGCATAAAGCCCTGGAAAGCTGGGCAAAGTTTTCACGCAACAACAGATTCCTATTCAAGGCACTCAGAGAGCACAGCATTCTGACCTGAATTCTGTTGAGTTCTACCACAGGCCCATGTTGGCGATCTCTCACCATAGTTGCTTGCACAACCTTTCTGAAAGCCGCCTCCTAGAAAAAGGAGAAAATAAGGTGTTGAGAATGCAATCCTATTATTGAGTTATGTTTACCAGGTGGGATTGGCATTGCTACTGAAACCTCCTTGCGCTGGGATCGGTCCACAGCCATTATCAAGCACCTTAAACATTATGTTGGCAAAAGAGGTAGCAACGTGTTTGTTTGTTTGTTTTTTAAAAAACTCCCATTGTTCAATTGGAAGCTCCATACAACTGCCCTCATCCCAAACTGTGCAGCCACAAATGACTGTCCCAATGTCCTTGTCCCCATGTGTCAGGAAAAAACAAGGAGCAAGCAGATAGGAACTCAGTGACAAAAGATATAACGACAAGGGTTCCCTCTCTAAACAGCCAACGTGTGAGAGTGGAAAACAAAACAAAAAGGAGCAGCATGTGAACAACACTTCATTTCTCAGAATCCTTACAGGCACCCTGTCTCAGGACTCCGGACACGAACACCCACAAGATACCTCAACCATTACAATTTTGATTTCATGTACCATAAGTAAGTAAGCAAAGCAATGGCAATCACATTTTGAAGATGTAAGTTTCCCCTTAGCGTCTGACTCGCTCAGGAGGAAAAGATGCAGCCTGCTTTCTGGTAAAAATGTGAAATGCTGTTAAGCAGATATGGACAGAAACGCAACAGGGAAAAACTTCGTCATTAGATTCCCTGCGTCTGCACCTGTGAAGTTCATACAGAAGATAACTGGGTCTGTACAGAAGACCTGAAGAGAACTTAGGGCACCGTTTGCATGTCATTACTGTGACATATTTTTCTTGGAAGGTCATTTTTAGTGGAGAAGCTGACGTTGGGATAGATACCTTTCCTTGAGAGATCAAAATTCCACGTAACGTATCAAAGCCCACAGAAGGACCCTGGCCGGTTTCATCAAGGCGTCCCTCGAGATCAAACATGGGAATGCAAGGACAAAAGAGTTCGGAGATGTGGTGAAGCAGCAACAATCTGTTTCTTAAAGCAATTATAGGAATTTCCTGTAGATGGTTGTACTCCATAGGAACCTGGAACAAGCACATTGTTAGGGTTTAATGAGCACTGAATAAGTCATACGCTAAATGAGATAGTATCAGGCACAGTCCATTTTGCTAGCCTATCCACTGAATATCCAGATACTGCCTTTGCTTGAGATTTGTTATCTCCAAAGGTTTATACATGGCATAGCCAAGAAGAAATTTTTGAATACTGTTACGGGCCAGAAAAGGTATCCTATAATGTTGGCGAAATTACGACTACACTGCATAATACACAGCATGTTTTAAAAAACCAAAAAACAATCCTTCTGCTCTCCCTCACAATATCCATCCCATATTTCATCGATATCATGGCTCTTGTAGTAAAACTTAAACATCCTTCTGGCACCTTTCTAATTTCTTGCTATCCAAGGGCATGGATGTTGCTCCTCCCATCATATTAGTCATTGCAAAGCAGTTTAGATTGACAAAAGCTCACATTTGATTAATGCAAGTTTTCAGGAAGTTTCCATGGCTTTACAGCGTGAACAGGTATAAAAGTCACAAGAGGGGCCACAGAAAAGACACAGCAGAGCCCAAGCTATTCACTGTACCTATTATTGCAATGTAAAAAAACCACAACCCATGCACAGCCTTTCAGTGGTTTTTCACCAATGTCTCCAAAATTATTAACTAGTTCATTTACCCTCAGCTTCGCTTGCCCCTCAGTGAAGTCACCACAAAGCCAGATATGATTGACTACTGGAGCACTGCAATTGTATTCTGCTAGGCATGTGCCTCCTGACTGGGAACAACGATGCGCTGCTCTTATTTTCAAATGGCTTTGTCCTCAGTGGTGTAAGAAAACCACATCTCATACCGATGTAACAACATGGTGCCACCTCACTCCTAGGCTTTTCAACCACTTAAAAAGAAAATCTACTTTTGACCAAAAAAGCTGAAACATGAAAATACTCAGCGTAGCCTTAACCATCATGCTAGGCAACCGCTAAGAAGATGTTACCAATGGGTAAGTGGGGGTGGGGGTGGGAACCAATAATTATTAACATAGAGCCATTGAGTGCTAACAGTTTATAGAGTTTCCCAAGAGTTTGAACCAGATGTGGGGAATATTTGGTCGCCCAGATGTTGCTGAACCCACCCCATCCCTGGCCATTAGGCCATGCTTGCTGGGACTGATGGGAATTGCAGTGCAGCAACAAATGTACAGTGGTGCCCCGCAAGACGAATGCCTCGCAAGATGGAAAACTCACTAGACGAAAGAGTTTTCCGTTTTGGAGGTGCTTCGCAAAACGAATCTCCTATGGGCTTGCTTTGCAAGACGACAATGTCTTGCGAGTTCCTGTGGGTTTTTTTCTCCCCCCCCTTTTTTCTAAGCTGCTAAGCCGCTTATCAGCTGATCCGATCAGCAGATAAGCCGTTAAAAGCCGCTAATAGCACTAATCCGCTAATCCATCAATGGACTTGCTTCGCAAGACAAAAAAACCGCTAGACGAAGAGAATCACAGAACGGATTCTTTTCGTCTTGCGAGGCACCACTGTATAGTCAAAGGGTCCCCACACCTGGCTTAAATATACGGTTTAAAAGGCATAATTTTACCTGGGTAGGGAGCTTGCCTGCATTAGCAGGCTTGCTGGTGGACCAGGCTAAGGTGTGCGCTGAGCCACAGGCCACTCTATTGATTTTTTTGCCCTGAAGTGCTGCAACCAGGCGTGGCCTTTGGATAGCATTAGTTGTTCCATCTCCAAGCTGCCCTTCATCATTATCTCCCCAAGTATATACTTCACCTAAGACAATCAAGATCGTTATTTCGCCACCAAATCACGACCAGTATAAAAAGTCACAAGAATAGGCAACGTAGATCAGTTCAACATACCAATATCAACATTTAAACGTGTAGTAGATAGGTAGCCGTGTTGGTCTGCCATAGTCAAAATAAAAAAATTCCTTCCAGTAGCACCTTAAAGACCAACTAAGTTAGTTCTTGGTATGAGCTTTCGTGTGCATGCACACGAAAGCTCATACCAAGAACTAACTTAGTTGGTCTTTAAGGTGCTACTGGAAGGAATTTTTTTATTTAAACGTGTGTTTTTTTATTATTTTAAAAAGCACAATCTTTTAAAAGGTAATTCGGAGCTACTTAGTGCTAATATAGTCCTATGTGGAAAACAAACTGAAATAAATAGTTGAATGCAGAGAAAGGATTTGCAGAGCAATGCTAACTACAGGAAGCTGGTGTAACTTAGGCTTTTGCCCTTAACTCAAAACTCCATGCAAGAGCCTCAAGGAGGAGCTACCATCAGCAGGTGAATGTGGGTCCAAATTTTGATGATAAGGCCACAGGTTGCATGACTGAACTGAACCACATTTGGAATAGCTGTACGTCTCTCTTTGCCATGTCCCAGAGCACTTCATTTGGGGGACTTAAATTGGTGTAAAGTTCCTGCAGCTTCCGTTCTAGTGGCTAAGCCCCTGTTGAACTGGGGGGAGGGACATAGCCCAGTGTAGCTCTGGCTCGGTTGGGGTGAGGGACATATAACAGCTCAGCCAAGGAAGCACAAGAACTGCTGACTCCAAACTCCCCCATGGATCCCAGGTTTGGATTGTGCTGGGAGGGTGCTAATCGAGGGGGAATAATGTAATGGAGTTTGCATACAAAGTCATTGAGAGATCATCTGGGCATGAAATGTTCAAATGGGCCACAGCTGCCTTACTTATTTATTTGTGCTTGTGAGTATGTACATTTATTTGTGGAAGAGCCTCCATTCAATCGCAGAGCACCTGCTTTGCATGCAAAAGGTCCTAGACTCAACCCCTGGCGTCTCCAGGTAAATTTGGGAGGGATTCCTGCACAAAAGCCATGGACAGGTCCTGCCAGTTCGTGTGGGCAATACTGAGCTACATGGACAGTTGGATCAGTATAAAACAGCATCCCATGTACGCTTGTTAAATAGCTGTCCTCCTCTTTCCTGTCATAGCCTAATGCTGCTTTTAATTTAAAAAGCCAACCCCAACCCATTAAGATGTACATACAAAACTTGCCATGTAATGTCTGCTTTGGTCCCCCTTGAGAGCTTAGGGAACCTACTGGATCAGAGCAAGGAATATCTCAGTTGAATCTGGCATGCTGCTGGGAAGCCAACAAAGCAAGACTTGGAGGCTTCCTTCCTTCCTTCCTCAACACTGTTCTCTTATATCACAATTATATATTTGCAACAATAATGCTTCATTATTCGTAATTGGAACATATTTCCCTTTCTCCCTTCCACGTTCAAAATAAAAGCAGTCATGGGGGGACCGGGACAGAAGAGGGTGGGGTTTGTTTGTTTTTTTACATACCATCTTCAGTGCAACAAACACAGTGTAAAGAGCCAGTTGCAATAGCAATGACTTTCTTTCCTTGCAAGCCCTGGACCTGTCGAGGTCTCCGGACGTGATCATCTGATCCATGCCCTAATCGATGGTAATCTCCTTTGCCCCTGTAATCGCAACACAGGTTTCAATCAGTGCAAATTTTTTTCTCTTCAATCAATTGGCAATTCTTAGACTAGCCTGACTTGGGTGAATTAGGGCACTCGGATCTTAAAGTTTCCTCTCCTAGAATTAACCAGCAAAATGCTAGATAGGTTGTTCACAAAACCCTCTTAGTTTTCGTATTAAATAAATGTGGCTTTGCAATGCAGTATCTGTTGGGAACAAATTTAAGATAAAGTACCACATGTTTTTTTTTTCCAAAATAACATTTTTAAAATTAAAGTTAAGTGAAATCAAAACCAGTATAACCTGATGGTGCTTTTGCAGAAAGAAAACCAAGAACCACAAAGAACTATTTTTACATTTCTCATATGAATTCATCTGCAATCACTGGCTCACTTACCAGGTATAGACTGCTCCAGACTTAGTAAGGGCTACAGAAAACTGTGAGCCACATTCTACTTTGACTACTCCAACTCCTGTGAGAGAATCGATCTAGGGAAGAAAAGTTTGAACGTAACTCAAAGGATAGGACAACTTCATAGCCCACAGCATATAGACACAGCTTAAAAATAAACTGGCATTCTTAGTCAGATAATGATTTTAATGTTGACTAAAATAAGTTTTTATTATAGTAACTTAAGAGAAATAATTTTAAATGATCTGATTCTCACCACTCTAACTATTTTCTCCCGAGGGCTTGCTTTAAAGAGGTACTATTCAATCACCCACAGAAAAAATAAACTAAGGAAATGAAATCAACATCTGGAGACAACTGCCAATGTTGTTCTCCCAAAGTGATCTCCAAGCAGGTTGGTGATAGCATATGGTAAAATCTCACAAAGAAACTTGACAAGAAGCGCATTAGAGATTTAGAAAGAGAAGGATACGCTTGACTTTACTGAAGTAGTGGGAATATAACAAGCAAAATATACCAAAAACAAGGAAAATTTTCTGATTCCTTTAACTAGACGCTATGGTGGATTTTGAAATTTTGATTTAAACATTTTGGAGAGGGATGTACAGGCCCAAAGGGACAAAATATTTTAATAACAAAAAAAGGGGGATGAAACCCTCAAGAGACTTCTGCATGCTCTTATAAATCACATTTTGAGAATCAATCTGTCAAAGTCTTAGAATTTGTTGAAATGGTAACAGATTGGTGTACAGATGTTTTTTGTGATGGAAATGACATTGCGCCTCTCTTAAGACTTCCTCTTATGTGCATTGTTTAAGAAATGGAAGGAAATATCTTGGTAACTATGCTGGTGGAACAATAAATCCCCACTGGATGTCAGTATGTCAAAATTCATGCTGTTAAGACACTTGCCTAACTTTTGATTTGTAACAGCTAATGGATCATTCTAACCTAAAAAGTAATATATAACAGAATGATTCTTAACCATGGTGCAAAAGTTATGGTACCTTTTATCAAGGGCATGGCAATTTCATACTCAAACACTAATAGGAAATTTTGAAATGTCAGCAAAGCATCTCAAAAAAAAATAAAAAAATTCATGGAATACTTTTAACTCAACAGCACATATAAAAGTCATAGCATTCTTTATAATTCCATAACTCAGCTAGCTTATGCTAAACGTAAAATAAAATCTGTTCTATTTACAGGTTGTCGAATTCTGTCTCTCTTATTTCAGAAGTTTGAAACTCAAAATACCTTCATTGGTACTTTGCAGCCATCACTGCCCCCTCTCCCAAGTTTCCCATAGTCTCCATCTCCCCATGACCAAACAGTATCATCATCCGTCAAGCAGAGTGTCTGTGCATCTCCACTGCCACAGGCTATGTCAATCACACGGTAGCCCTGGAGTGCTTCCACCTAGAAGACAGGCAAGGAGTTTTTTTAGTAAAGAAATCTCAATAACCTTAGCTTTAGGCAGCAAAAAAATAACACAAGATGTACACTAACTTATGTAGGTCCCCTCATCCTTATGTAGGCCAACACCGAGGGCCTTCTGGCGGTTCCCTCATTGCGAGAAGTGAGGTTACAGGGAACCAGGCAGAGGGCCTTCTTGGTAGTGGCACCCGCCCTGTGGAACGCCCTCCCACCAGATGTCAAAGAGAAGAACAACTACCAGACTTTTAGAAGACATCTGAAGGCAGCCTTGTTTAGGGAAGCTTTTAATGTTTAATAGGTTACTGTATTTTAATATTGTGTTGGAAGCCGCCCAGAGTGGCTGGGGTAACCCAGTTAGATGGGCGGGGTATAAATAATAAATTATTATTATTATTATTATTATTATTATTATTATTATTATTATATCATTAAGTATTTCTTGTAAGGCAAGTTTATACTAGGAATAATGAATAATCCAGAATACTTGTATCAAGCAAACTAAATGTGTAAAGCAGGGGTCAGCAAACGTTTTCAGCAGGGGGCCAGTCCACTGTCCCTCAGACCTTGTAGGGGGCTTGAACTATATTTTTTTTTGGGGGGGGAATAAATTCCTATGCTCCACAAATAACCCAGAGATGCATTTTAAATAAAAGGGCACATTCTACTCATGTAAAAACACGCTGATTCCCTGACCGTCTGTGGGCCGGATTTAGAAGGCGTTTGTGCCGGATCCGGCCCCCGGGCCTTAGTTTGCCTACCCATGGTGTAAAGTATAGATCTTGGGGGTATGCAGCAGGTTCAGATGAATCTCAAATCTCCGAATGAAGCGGAGTGCCTTAGAGAGATTCTTTCTTTCTCTGAGACAAAGCAAGAACTGTACAAAATGTCATGGATCAAAGTAAGGATCCCCTCCCCCCAAATATGCCTCATGCCACCTCAGGGACTTGGGCACTGAACAAACTCTGCTGTCTATGAAAAGGGAAACTTTCCATAGACCCTACAGGAAACCTGAAAGACACAGGGGAGTTAAGTCTCATTGTCTGCAATAGGCCAGGGCTGTGGAAGCTTCACCTGCCAAGGGGTCTAAATTTGGCCTGTGAGGCCATTTCCCCACCAAACCACGCACACCTGCCAATCAGCTGGTGTCACTTATGTCAGCTGGTGGGTGGGTGGGAGGCCAGGATTCAATTCTGCATTGGCTGCAGCTGCCTGTTCCCAGCAAGGGGCAGGTGCCTGCAGCCTAAGCAGCAGGATTTAACCACCACTTGACAGCTATGTGCAGGAGTTAATATCCTGCTCGGCTTGGCCGTGTGTGCATATTCCCAACAGCGAAAGGTGCATGCAGCCAAAGGGAGACTAGAAGATGCATTATTCCTGAGCACAGGGCTGTGGTTCCCACACACCCAAAAGCCAGCAGCCTTTTTTGTTAAAGTAAATGGTTGTTTAAATGCCAAAGGGGCGGTGGGCAGCAAAGGAGGAGAAGGAACGAAGAAAAAATAAAAGAAATTGTAATGGGACTGAAATAAGTAAGAAACGAGAGGAAATCAATGAACCCAGGACAGTGAAAGACATACAGTAGGGAGGAAAGGTTTGTTGCTGTTGTTTAATTTTACAGCAGTGGTGGACAAATGTAAGGAAAGACAGATAAGGGAACCAAAATACAGGCAAAGTAACAGAGAGATAAATAAATAAATAAATAAATAAAGAGGAATATCAGAAAAGGAGAAGACTGATCAGAAAACAGTAAAACAGTGAGAGCCGGGAGTGTCAAACTGCTCCGTCCAGGCAGGAGGAAAAAACTGAGGAGAAGCAGTCTATCTCCCACAATTCTTTGCTCCTGCCTGAGTCTTGCACAAGAGGAATAGCCCAATCTGAAAACTTCATCATCCACCGTAATAAATAGGAGGCTTTTGTAACCATTTTTTAAAAAAATGACTGAAGCATATGACACCATCTCACCAATTTTGGTTTCAGCTGATCCTCACTATCCCCATGGCCAAGTCGTCCGTATCTTCCCTTGCCCCACGTGTAAAGATCCCCTGCGGCAGTAATGCATGCACTGTGCGCTCCGCCCGCTGCAATGTCAACAACTTCTATGCCCCGCAGGGATTCAATGACTCGAGGACGATCGCAAGGACTAAAAGAGAAAACAAAATGAAAATGAGTACCCAGCTTATTTATATAGTGTAAATATAGCAAAGTAACTGACGGCGATGGGAATCATTAAATCATAGCTTGAAAAAATCTCACAGCATAAACCACCCCCCTAAACAAGCGTTTTGTCTGCAAATAGAGGATCGTAACACAGAGGTCAAATGTTTCATTCCATTCCCATCCAGTGAAATGGCATGAGAGACTGCGTGGAGCAGGAGTCCATTCAGCCAAAGTTCCACACAGACACACACGTTACCCTCTGTTTTAAGATTCTGCAATGCCTCCCATGTGCTTATAATATATTCTCCGGTTAAAAATTTACTGTGTTTACCTTCGGTTGCCATGACCCAGCTTGCCATCCTCTGCCTCTCCCCAGGAATAGACTTCTCCTTCAGAAGACAGCGCCAGACAGTGCTTTCCTCCAGAATTCACAGCAACTTTCTTTATAAACACGTGCTGAATGGACTCTAGTAACGTTGGAGTAGAAACAGACTCTGTCCCCCCAATTCCAAGCCTTCCACCTGCCCCGTATCCTGTGGCATATAACTAAAAAGAAGGAAGAATCTGTCAATCATATGAGTTTGTTGTATCATTCATTCTGTTTCTGCTATTCATGCTTTGAGTGCCGTTGTTTATGCAGCAAAATCAGCACAACCTATGCACAAGAAGAGGGGATCAAGAGGCTTAAGGTGGGGTTGAGGAAACCCTACTTGCATGAATACAGTTCTATGGAGACCTGCATTGTTAGTCACATGGAAAAGATGAGCTTTGTAGCTATTTGTTTGCAAAATCTGTTGTGCAGACTCTCTCAGCCTTCTTACACTACATATTTTGGGCTGATTCTCTGTGGAGCACACTCAACTCTTCTGTCTGGTCAAGTTTCAGACAGAAACCGTAAGGAATAGATGGAGTATTTCGTTCTTCCCCACAACACTGCTACAGGGGGGATTTCAAGAAAATAACTTTGCCATTCAGCTGATTGCTTTTTTAAAAATATGAATTGATACAGCAAGGGAATTAAATCACACAGAATGTGCAATCACACCGCACAGGCAACAATAAGAATTTGTTCTTATGTTCTATGAACCAGCTTTCCTCTTTTTGTAGTTCTCATGAAACCGCTTTTATAGTGCATTTGTTTATTTATATCCCACCTTTCTCCCAGTACAGAACTCAAGGCAGCTCCCTTGAATTAAAGCACATACATCTAAAAACACACTAATCAATATAAATATTTTTAAACCAAATAAGTAAGTTACCCTGTTAAAACAGCACTGAATTTGAACACTTAAAACCATTTTAAAAACATAAAAAGAAGATAAAATGCATTACATCCACCCTCATAAGACCCTGCCACAACAACCAGTTAGTGGCTTGTGGCCTGTCTAAACAAAACAAAACAAACTATGACTATAGTTCTAGCAGATTAGAGTTTTCAATATACAATCTGCATATTCATGATACAACGAAAGCTCTAAACGAATTGTGCGGTGATTTGTGCATCATGCTTAATTGCCAATATTGCTGCAGAGCTTGGAACCTAGAGGGGTTTCCTGTGATTGTCACTGGCTTTGTAGCTCTGATCTCAGATAACAAATTTTGCCCAAATAAGGCAACATCTTTCTTTACAAGTTTGCAAATCTTTTTTTTTTATTCACTGAGCATGTTCCCTCTTCACAGAAAATTTCAATGTCAACGGCTCAGCTTGACATTAACATCATCTTACCTTCCCATCAGCAGTCACTGCAAAAAGTGTCTGCTCTCCGCCAATCAACTGCACTGGCCGAAGCGTGGCAAGGGCTTCACAGGGAGTAGGAACTTTGACCTTAGCACCTTCTATGCCTCCAAGCTGTCCTCTGTGATTATGGCCCCAGCCATAAATAGTCCCGCTGCCTCCAGCAGAAAGTGTCCAATCATCCGGTCGCCTGTTGAAAAGAGAAGTCCTGTGAATGGCCTGAAACTCCATGATCCCTCAAACTTTTCATATATTCCAAAGAAGAAATGCAGTACAAACACTTTAACACCCTACCCCACCTTAAACCCCCCCTCCAAAAAAACTATAACGTTTTCAGCTTACCTGTTCATCCACTGTACAAGCTGTTCATCTTGCTCTCGCTTAAAAACATCATGGCTCTCGTGCAGAACATCCATATTTTCATTATCTGCCATTAGTTCTCGGATTTTCTTGGCCACCTGCAATATAAACCGCACAATTTAGCGACTGGTTAAAGAAAGTGCAATTTTCTTCATGGTTTGAATTTTCCTTGACGGTAACAGCAGCCAATCAGGCACTGGAATCTCCACTGAAAGAGTGAAGGAGCTGTTAACTAGGCCAAATATTGGAAGTTCTCAAACTATATATCCTGGTGGTCTTATTTGGCATATGTACTTAAATGTCTGCATGCTTGTGCCATTGTCCATGATAATACATTTTTTATGTGTGTATACACACACACTCTTAGGGACACGGGTGGCGCTGTGGGTTAAACCACAGAGCCTAGGACTTGCCGATCAGAAGGTTGGCGGTTCGAATCCCCACAATGGGGTGAGCTCCCGTTGCTCGGTCCCTGCTCCTGCCAACCTAGCAGTTCGAAAGCATGTCAAAATGCAAGTAGATAAATAGGTACCGCTCCAGCGGGAAGGTAAACGGTGTTTCCATGCGATGCTCTTGTTCGCCAGAAGCAGCTTAGTCATGCTGGCCACATGACCTGGAAGCTGTCTGTGGACAAACACTGGCTCCCTCGGCCTATAGAGCGAGATGAGAGCGCAACCCCAGAGTCGGTCACGAGTGGACCTAATGGTCAGGGGTCCCTTTACCTTTACACACACACTCTTAAGCATGAAGTTGAACCAGTTCTCCAAGTACCTCATCAAGGAAGAGGCGAGGCAATGGTGTCCTCTTATCAAGGGCTACAGCAACTCTCGAAGCCATGCAGTATCTCCTAAACCAAGCCCATTTGTGTGTCTCTGCACAGCAGGGAAGGGTATCCAGTTCCAGGTCACAAGCAAGAGCTACAAGCACCTACAAATAAAAACAACATAGTTCGAAAGCACAAGGCTTCAGCAAGACCAGGCAGTAATATGCTGGCCGTTCGTCAAGTTAAAACATTTTAAAAGTTCTCTTTAAAAGATATGGCTTTCTTCTTTTCTTGTAGGAACACCTCCCCCCGCCCTCTCCCTTTATCCACATAGCATAGTTAGGATTGTAATAACAAATTTCCCCTTAAGTAACGCTAAGGAGACCCCGCTCTGGGCTTCTACAGTTTGTACCCCATGCCATCCTACCTTAAAGAAAGGACTGTGGAGAAGTTGTTTGCCACCTCTGACAATGGGGTCTTCGTAATCAAACTGCCGCTGCAATGCTTCAGGAAGGCCTTTAACAAGAGCAGCTAAGGCACTGCCTGTGAAACTCTAGGGTGGGGGGAGAAGCAGAATAAAGTAGTATTAGTTTCTAAGTGGCACTTGACAATGGTTGCACTTTTGTAATGAAGAAGTTGTAAACCTATACTGCCAAACATCACTAGATTGGGGGTGGGGAATGAACTCATGTGCATAACGATAAAAGATTTGCTGGTACTGCCTAATCAACTCTAATGCAGTTTTGTTTCCTGTTTAAAGTGTTTTTACGCCCTCTAGAAAAAAAGGCTCCCAGAGCAGCTTATAAATATCAGTAGTATAATAAAACATCAATAATAGTATCCCCCCCTGTTATGTGGCTGCTATCACAGAATTCATCATGATTTGTACAAGAGGAAGGAAATTCTCCTGACTGCTACTTGCTAAATGGTGTGAAAACCATCTGTCAAGTATCCAAAAGACAAGCGAAACATTACTCCCAGGTGGTGTGGTATTACATGTCTGATTAATGACAGGAAGGTTGATGTGATCTATTCGTGTCTTACAATTTATGCCAGCATTAGAGCAATCTCAAGAACTCACGTTGCCACTGGAAATCTGAGCTTCTTACCATAGCTCGTGCTTCGCCATCGTTGTCTCCCAGTATTCGGTTGATGTTAATTGATTGGCCAAATTCAGTAGTTAGCAACTTCCGCAGTCTCTGTAAGGCCCACATTCTGTGACCAGCAGCTAAAAATGGGTAAGATACATATATATAAGCAGATCGGCTTAGCAATCCATTAAACATACAGATCAGAAACTTTTCCAAAACTGCACCTACCCAGAGCACTCAGCTGAGCACATGCTGCCAGCGAGGCTGCCAAGCGAGGAACTATGCTCCTGTTGGAAGCAAAATTCAAACGGAAATCCAGCAAACATGTTACCAAATCCATTGATGGGCAAGAAAGGATGCAGCGATCTGAAAGAAGGTCTTTGGGACCTACGGGCAGAAACAGGATTAATATTAGCCATTCCTCTGTCTAACACTTGGGCTTGTACTATTTATTTGAGACCTGGCCTTCTGATGTAAATAAATCTCCCTCAGGCACCTTACAACTTAAAAAATAGACAATTATCAGCTCAACCTGGAGTCCAGGCTTTCTTTCTTAGCTTGCTAGCACAACTATCCCTGATCCCTGTGAAAAACAAAGGGACAAATATACTAGTGCAATTAAGCAATTAAAACATTCACCGGCCGCCGGCATGATGGGATAAACTGTGAAGCGCCAGCCCCATCCATTCACAGAACCGTCGCTGATGAATTTCCATTTTAATTCATCGCCTGGAATGCGCAGTTCACTAGACCAGTCAGACCATTCGCGACCTACAAGTTTGGATGAGACAAAGAGTTAACAAACGGCTGCAGAGTTTGCTATATGTCACTCACTAAAGCGCCACACACAATGATGGTACCTGCTGCCAATAAAATTCAATTTCACTGGGGACTACTAATAACTACTACTATCTACTACTACTAAAACATAATGTGGCTGTTGAACAAAGTGCCACTGTGGCTCTATCAGTAAGAATTAATATTAACCCAGAATCTGTTATTACTGGTTCTGTCACCAGAGATGCAAAGGAAACAGCCTTACAAAGCCTGAAAGAGCATAAAGAATGAAACTAGAAACTAAAAGCTAATACGAATTGCCCCAAAATATTAATAAAAACAGTAAGGTAAAAGGTAAAACACCCCTGGAAGGTTAAATCCAGTCAAAGGTGACTATGGGGTGTGGCGCTCATAAGGGTTTCAGGCTGAGGGAGCCGGCATTTGTCCACAGACAGCTTTCTGGGTCATGTGGCCAGCATGACTAAACTGCTTCTGGTGCAAAAGAACACCATGACGGAAACCAGAGCGCACACAAATGCTGTTTACCTTCCCGCCGCAGTGGTTTATTTATCTACTTGCACTGGTGTGCTTTTGAACTGCTAGGTTGGCAGAAGCTGGGACAGAGCAACAGGAGCTCACCACCGCCACGTGGATTCGAACCGCCAACCTTATGATCGACAAGCCCAAGAGGCTCAGTGGTTTAGACCACAGCACCATCTGCACATGCCAGAAGGATTGGGTGGAAATATTCAACTCCAGTGCTCACAATCTATCAAATTGATTGTGGATTAATGATTATTATCATCCTTCTGTAACACCATTTATGTTGTTAGTTTCCCAGGCTATTGTTCCCCCCAAAAAATCAACCTATCATCTAGTAGTGAGGAATGTGAAGCTCAAGTGATGAATGTGGCCAACAGCCAAATCCTATGTGATCTGCTGCATCCAGTCCACATAGCCACCCTATTCAATGGAACACATGAGAGAGGTCAGCAAAAGCCCAAATGCAGTCTGTGCAGCTTTGGGATCTAGGACTAACAAAGACGTCGTCCCTACACCCAGTCTTTCCCTCTGGGTGCAGTGCAAGCATTGGGTGTTGTTGCCTAAAGGCACTCTCCCAGCTCCTTGGGAAACAGCGGCCAACAATGTGTGCTTCCAGTTGCCCAACTTTTCCCCTGGGAGCTGCAAACTACGCAGCAGGCACAAAGACAAGCTCTCATGCCTTCCTATCTGCAGAGGAAGGATAGAGGTGTATCCCTGTTGGGTAGCTAGAGCGCTAACTGCCTGGAAGTCGGAAAAGCAGCAACGAAGAAAGAGAAAGGGGTGTCAGAAAGAACAGAATGGGGGGGAGAAGAGGTGCGTCTGCTCATTTTTGGTTCTTGGCTTTGCCTACCATTAGCTGTAGTCCCCAATTTAGCTTTCCCATAGACCTACCACCCTCCTTATATAAATGTTTCTCACCCCCGTTAAGAGACCAATCTGTAATACATTTTTTTTCCTGATAAAACACAAAGAACAATAAAGTGTTTGGCACAACGCTAAATCTGATATATTGTCTCATTACCTGATCGGACAGAAACTATCCGGTTGACTCCATCCATGACAGTGAGTGGGTCATGGCGTCGTTCTGTGGAACACTGACGGTCAAATTCTACTCGAAGCCCTTCAGCACCTAAAGGGTGAAAGCCACAGATGTAAAGCCCCTTCTTTTCTTTTCTTTCTTAAAAAAGAGAATCATCTTTCTGACAGGTTAATTTAAAACCCCGCAGGAGAAGCATTTGAAGTACAAAGCATTCCTAGGCTTGTGTGTACCTTTTACAACACCAAACCTGAACTTCAGCTGTTTAGCTGAGCATACTAGCACTTGCAACAAAAATTATTATTTTACTGAAGAAATATGCTATGATTTCAATGGAAAATATGGACACAGCTACTTCTGAATGAATCTAAAATATCCACCAAACAGTTATGTCCTAATAGATATAAAAGCCATTGTGTTGCAAAAACATTAGTGAAACGATGACGGAAGTATTGCCCTCTATCATTACATCTGTGTGCCCAGGGATAATCAAGCAATCTTTGCACAATCTTAAGGACAAACTGCGCTGCTTTTTTTGTTGCTGTTTATATACATTAGAGAAATTTAAGCCCCGTCAGCAGCTACAAACATGCATGATTTACTACCTTAACAAAACTTGATGAAACCACACACTTTCAGTAGCCCCTATTCATTTGGTGTATAAATTTTAGTGAAGGCGTAGAATCCATTTCCACCTTTGAGTGTACACCTTATGAGAATTTAGTACCTGGTATTTTAACAGTGCCACTGGTAGAAGTATCGTCTGTATACGGATGACTACTTTCCACCACGACCGGCTGTGAAGACAGGCGACCACTTTGCGAATCCGTTGCCACATCTTCCAGCTCCGTAACGCACAGCTCCAGCAGCATATCAGCAACCTGAAAATACAAATCTTGCGAGATTTATTTTTTGCATACATAGATGCTCCTCATTCTTTTTGCAGGTCAATCGATGTTCCAACAATAGCATGCTAAAACCAAACATTAAGGTTGCTATCAGAAGTGGCATGTAAATTTTAAAAATTTGCAATGGTTGTTGCAAGCAAAATCTATAGTAGAAAACAAGGTGAAACAGTCCCTAGATGCAGGGGCATAGCGCTGTCTGCCAGTGCCTGGGGCAGGAGCGCACTAACCCAACCCTTGCTGCTGATAGCTAGGTGCTAGCCACCCCCCAAGCTTCTGGGTCCAGGGCCGCAGTCCCCCTGCCCCCCCCACGCTACGCCAGTGCCTAAATGTCAAGGAGGCGTTGGGTAGGAGGCAAGCTGATCCTTCAGTCCAGGAGTGAAGCTGCCTCTGAGAGGTAATTTGCTGGCAACAAGAAAAAGGTGCAGAATAAAGGAAATGCTAAATAAATAAATCACATTGAAGAGAGATGGGGGTAGCCAGCAAATCCACCTGGACATCATTACCCAGCAGCCCTTACTGACTTTCAGGCCTTTATTTTGTTAAATTGGAAATACTAATTTATGCTGTTGCAATTTTGCTTGTTTACCTTATGGTAGAACTGTTTCATTGTTTATTGGCCCTGTTTATGGGATTTTGTATATTCTTTTTCAGTTTATTTGTATTACTGTGTTCCCTTGCTCTAGGACTGAAAACGTCCAGTGAAGAGTGGGCTACAAATAATGTAAACAAATAAATTTTAAATAAAACAGAGGAAACAAGGACCAGGTTTCCCCACCGACTTGCTATGCATGTATGCACCTGCCCTACAAAATTTCAACCTTGCCAGCTCGTTCAATAAATTAACTTTTTTCCAGTTCTAAAGTTTCATCTCAATTCAGTTACAGATTGCAAGGGCTGCTGAAGAATACTCTGTAAACATCTTTAGCCATCTCAGGTGTGTGCATGTGTGTACACAAATGTTCACTCATATTCCTAGATATCTGCAGCAGTCTTTGACTTCTCAGCTGTGTATTAACCACATTAGGAATGTCAGTATACTTAAGAAGCATTACAAGTACAGAGCAACTGATGAAGCAAAACCCAAGGTCACCTGAGGGTAAGCAGTGCCCATGCCGGACAGCACAGCTGAAAGGACATCCTTGCCCTTCTCTCCAGCGCGGCTGGACACGGCCAGCTTCAAGAGGTCCACCATGACTCGGGTGTCATCTGGCACCAGAAGACCAGTGAACTCATCCAAGTACTGGGGCTCCGGACCAGAGACTTTGCTTTGGCTTTCTGCATCCTTCAAAACAAAATGGAAGAAAAGGCAGGTGAAGAGAATACACAGAAGCCTAAAGCAGGTGCCCGAAGACAGAAGCACACGCTGGACAAGCCCATCAAGAAAGCAAATCTCTGGGCCTGGATTCTGTGGTCTCACAGGCTTATTTTCAGCCTACCTGCTAAATCTGTATTTTTAGCACTTCAAAAATGACAGACATGGCAAAGGTTTCAGAGGGGACAAGTTCAGAGATCCAAAACAGATAATACTGTTAGATTGTGGTGTATTGCATTATTGTCCCAACAATTCTAAGTTGCATTTACCTCTAGGGAAGGCATAGGCAAACTTGGCCCTCCAGATGTTCTGGGACTACAACTCCCATCATCCCTAGTTACAGGACCAGTGGTCAGGGATGGTGGGAACTGTAGTCTCAAAACATCTGGAGGGCCGAGTTTGCCTATGCCTGCTCTAGGGTCTACGGAATGCCATTAACTAAAAATTGGTATTTTGCATAAAGACTAGTGCATAAAGACATAGATTAATGTGATGATCATAGGAGCATCTACCCAACAACCCAGCCTGCACATGGTGCATCCTACGGCACATTCTGCATAAACTCTCTCAAGCACCACCCACGTTCAGTTACTTTCAGGGAAATGCAATATATCAGTGGGAAAAACAGAAACGGTACCTCTTTGGTTTTGGTCATGGTCTCTGCTATTATACTGGCTGCTCCGGGATCATCGGTAACAGGAATAAAAGGACGAGATGAGGCTGCAGAAGCCGAAGGAGTTACAGCTGAAGGAGTCACAGCATCGTCTGTAGAAGCCACCTAGCCAAGCAGAGTTGCATGACAGTAAGAAAGCTTGTTGAATCAGATACAGCAGGACTTTGCAAAGCATTTGCATCCTGTTTAAGCAGTATAAAAAACAAGTCAATAACCACAACAGTACCGTACACGACTACCCTAAATTAACATTTTTCAGAAGTTCACCTTTGCCCAATTATTTTCATTGCTCCCAAAGGAGCGTTGCCATGGCAAGAGCTTACCAAGTAAAATGCAAGCCAAACATGCACAGCTGGGCTTGCCAGCTTCTGCAGTGGCCTTTCTTCCACTAAAAAATCTCTTCTGGAGTCCTTCCATAAGATAAATGCTCAAGATGGCCATTTTCAAACAATTATGTAAGATGTGGAAATTTAAATTTGTATCCTTAGTATCTACTATGTGAGCTAACTCTTAGTGTCTTAAAAATCTTGCTAATTTACTTTTCCGGGTGTAGTGCGATTCAGCCCGCAAGTGACTACAGTGGTACCTTGGTTCTCGAACGGCTTGGCTCCCGAACATGGCAAACCCAGAAGTGTTCCTGTTTGTGAATGTTTTTTGGAAGCTGAACATCCGACGCGGCTTCTGCTGGAATGCAGGAAGCTCCTGCAGCCAATCGGAAGCCGCACCTTGGTTTTCAAATGGTTTCAGGAGTCCAACGGACTCCCGGAACGGATTAATTTCAAAAACCAAGCTACCACTGTATTTTTAAATCTTGCAAGCTGGATTGCAAACAATAGAAAACCTTCTATGCTGAAATGTATAAATGCAAGCAAACAAATCTAGACAATCAATTGAAAGTTTTCTACTACCTATCTTTCTAATAATTCAGTCGAGGGGGTGGGGAGTTCAGGGGGGGGGGAATTACCTCCACTCTCCTGTCTTGCCATGGAGTTGGGCTCAGTCTCTCTTCTACATCTACCACTAGCATACTATCTTCCCCATTGGGTGCATTGCCTGTAGAAGAAAGGTCTGGAGGAGCAGGCGAGGAAGACAAACACTCCACTGGCGCAATCATACTTGCAGGCATTAGTGCTCCAACCACAGCATCCCTAAAATAAAAAAGGAAAGCATTCAGAATAGTATTTTGTTACATTACACTTGCCTCACTGGGCAGAAAAGACATCAGATTCATTATTAGCCTTTTTTAAAATTACACTGTGATAAAGTCGCACAGAATCATGGCACCTGATCCAGCAGTAGCGCAAATAAAGAACCCTCTTAGTTCAAGCATCCCTAACAGGAGAAGCCACAAAACAGAATATAGCCTACCATTCTTTTTAAAAATTAAAAATAAAATACATGATAAGCAGGAAAGACGAAGTCAAAAGAGACTGAGGACAAGTAAAACATTTCAAAACTTGTAACAAAGATACCCTAAGTAAGTTAGCAATATCTTTGCTAGGTCTGCTTTGGCTATGAAAAATTACACATACATGTGTTGATTTCCCCCCCACCCCAACCCATGAAAAACTGACCTGTTAACAAGTTTATTTAACACCCAACAGAAAACTCATATTATATGAACTGTCCAATCCGCATGGTCATCTGCATGACACCCACACCCACACCAAAAAAACCAACTATACTCTAGATGAAAAGTGACCAACAAACTTCTGAACCAAATGGTGTACTTATACGATTTGTGAAATGAGAAATTTCCTTTCACAGCATCCAACAGGCATCAGAAAACCTGAGTGTAAGAGCCAAGCCCAATTAGATACTAAAAGAAAATGTACTTAACCATGTATCCTTATGCCCAAGCTTACCTGGCATACATGATCTGTAATGCTGTCAGTATATGAGACAATGCCTGCTGTTTGGCAAGGTTGCCATCTAGTGACAAAAGGATCTTGGCAAGTGAAGGCCGGTTAGGTTTAGAGCTGTTTGCACCACTGATTTTGTTACTAGCAGCAGAAGAATCGGCATCTGATGGGACACCTACAGGAAATAAAAAGATTTCCAGGTTTCCCATTAGGACAAATTTACACACAGACTTCTCAGCCACAGAAGAGCAAGCAGGGAAGCCCAAAGCTAGTTTGGGACCAAATATAAACTAGGAAAGATATTTGGCTCCTTCCTTCATTATTTATAGATTTCCATTCCCTGTCTCCCTGTCCCCTCATACACATACAATCTCCTTCTCCCTTCCTTTCTCACACACACACCTTTGTGTTTTGCTACGTTCAGTATTTTTAAGATGACACTGTGGAGAAAACTTATATTTTACCATTAGAATGACTCTTCAATTAATTCAGTCCTGTTTTGCATGTCAAATTTCAGTTCGACTAGTACCAGAAGGCCTGGGGGGGGGGGGAGACTACACAAAAATATTTACATCAAATGCATCCTTAAGTGTGTGTGTGTGTGTGTGTGTGTGTGTGTGTGTGCGTGCACGACTCACACCTACACACCCACCCACACTATGTTGGCACTGGCACTCCTTTCTTTCTCTATGGCCCTGGTTAGCAACCCTCTTCTAGCAGAGGCCTTATTTGAAACTGAACAAGAACTTGAGAGTCAGAAACCTTGCAGACACACACACCCCTTCCTCCCCCCCCCAAATAATTATATGGTTTAAATGAAGAAAGTAGGGAGGAATTAAAACCAGATAACTAGGAGTGGATTTTTGTGTGGAAGGCGGGTGAACACCGTTCACAGTTCGGCTCCTCAAAACTAATTCCTGGGCTCAGAATTCTTCAACCCCAAGTGTCTGTCTTTTGTTCTTGGGTCCAGTAGATCCCACAAGGCCGAGGTCTGCCCAGCTGTCTGACCACTAGCTTTCTCTCTATGGAGATACTATTTTGCTAAACACACACAGCAGCAATGATGCCACTACACCGCTTTCCTCTCTTACAAATTTTTGTAAAGCAAAGATATGCTATTATTACATTACCCAAATAGGATGCTCCTAAAGGGTCTCTAGCTGTTTGAAAGAGAACGGGTTCGTGCACAGAGGGTGTAGCTACGTCCATGGTTGTCCAAGCCACGCTATGGGAAGACCCACAAGCAACACGGGTGATTTTCTGGCCTTCCAAACCTTGCACCAGAGTGGGCTTTCTGTTGACCGTAGTTGTCCCATTGCCTTGCTGTCCGTGATCATTATCTCCCCAAGCATAAACCTGCCAATAAATCAAATCATTCTGTGCATCACTCTTTTTCAGTGAAAATTTCACATACAGCACACGCAAAGTAATATAGATAAATGATTGAGCCACGGAATATCTAACAGATGCAGAATCTTGCTCTGAACTCAGTTGTGTAGAGGCAATCCTCGTTTTGTGTGTGGTTACATTCTGGACCCCCACACACGTCAGAAGAGCAAACGAATGCCCGTTCCACCCCATTTTGTGATGTCTTTATGATATTTTGGGGCTATTTTCAGGTTCTGCACTGTGCGCACATCCGCGGTCACACGTCATTCAGACCCGCCCAAAAAAGCTGCTGCTTGTATCCATACGCCCCATTATCTTTGCTGAAATTCAACCCAATGGAGGTTAAGTTTCGGTCTCAATGGAACTGGAGCAAACTGCTTGAATAATGATTCCAGAAAGGCACAGTTCATAGCACCTGCTGCTACACTAAAAAGAAATACAGCGTAGTAAAAATTAACACAGTGGATCAAGTTATAGCATGGCTAAGAGTGAACAAGGAGTGCATTTTTGTTTCTGGAACTATTATGCTCCTCCTCCCCTCCTCCTGCTGGTGCTGCTGCCTTGCTATCAAGAGCTACATCACAGTTTGGCTTACTATTACCTCCAAACCCGGGCTACTGGGATGTCTCACTTCAAAGCAAGGTTTGGTTTTGGCTTACTGCTTATAGCTTGTTGGGGGGAACGTGGCCAAGTCCAGATGTAACTCTTGGCATTGCAGCAGCAGGGGAAGAGTGAAGCAGCCACAATTCTTTCCTAATGTGCAGTGCGCATGTTTAATCATTCATGCTAAGCCACAGACTAGCTTAGTGTACATGTGAACTGGACCAATGATCACTAGCCGCTATGAAGTCCCAATACAGGCCAAACAATTGTGAAAGTAATTTTAGGAACAAAAAAAGCAGGTGATCCACGTTAGCATCTACCTCCCTGACTGCTTCACCAGCAATGTTGATATATTTATTCTAGTGTTTCCAAATGCAATTAAAATTCTTGGCAAAATAATGTCATAAAGTGTAGCTTCCTGGTGGCTATTTCTGAAGCAGAGTGGCAATGAGGAATAGGGACTTCACAGCACATGCCTCTGGAAAATCATTCCTATTCCTTCATTAGGCACCCTCGTTGCTGACTTTTTAAGGCACCCGAATATATTACTCTTCTAAGATGATTTGATGCTTCTACTATATTTGGTTTCTGTTGCCAAATGTCACCTTTGTGGAAGTTTTCTGTAGTTTTGTATTTGCCAAGTGCCTCATAAATTCCACTGATTAAGAGGGCGGCATAAATATTCTAAGCAAACAAAGATAATCATTTTACAATAGCCGCATTTGCTAAATGAAGACTGTAAACAAAACACACTGTTTGTTCTTTCTTACTGGCTTAAGGGAAGGGGAAGAGGAAGAGGACAAACATTATTCCATTTGCTGAGATAGAACCACTTAATATAATGAACAATGTGGCAAAAACTGTGAAATGTAAATTGCACTGGAAAACATCCTACAGCACTGTTGAAAAGAGGCACAACCAAAGAAGAGCCAATAATGGCAATGGTCTTAAGTGATTCATCACACAATTCCATTGCTGCATTCTGTGCTCCAGCGCTTACTTATTCATTGCCAGGAGCTCAAAATTCAGTCCAGAACAAGTTATGGCAAGTAGATCCCATGGAACTTACTGCCACGTAATGGTCTTGTGATGGATTGACAAATGGTTCTTACCTGCCCTGTGTCGGTGACTGCTAGGCAATGGAGTGCACCTACGGCCACATGCACGATTTTCTTCGCCCTCAGCCCTTCTACCACTTGGGGTTTTCGTACATGGACATCAGTTCCGTGTCCTAGTCTGAAGTAGTCGCCTTTGCCCCTGAAGATGAAACAATTACATTGTTAGGATGATTATGTGTTTCTCTGATGACTGATCAGGATGCAACCCTACGATTCCATTCTTCCTATCAGTTTGGCTGGTTTTATGACAATTGTGTGTGGGGAATGCAATTTGTTAAACGCGACATACCATGTCCAAACCACCCCGGACTTGGTTAGAGCCAAAGAGAACTGAGCTCCGCACTCTATCTGGCAGACTCCCTGGCCATTCAGCCTTTCAATGTTCTGAGGAATGTTACATCCTTCACTTCCTCCTCGACCGAGTTTTCCAAAGTCTCCATCTCCCCAGGAAAATACGAGCCCTAAGGAAAACAGGCTTGTGTTAATTGCTGCAACGGCCATACGGTACTAAAGCGGCCATAAGGAGGAGAGGTTTCTTACCCTCATCGGTCAAGGCCAGCGTCTGAGCATCTCTGCTCCCACAAGCAACCTGAATGACCCTATGACCAAGGAGCACTTTGACCTACAAGGCAGAAAACACAGGAGGTTCATTCGTTTTGAACTGCGTGCAATTTGCTCACAATTTAAGAGATACAGTTGATCTACGGATACCAGTTTAGGCCAGAAATTCAATTAGGCACAGTGAACTTAAGAGAAAAAAGTTGATTTAAGCCCCACCCCGCCCACACCCAAAAAGAAGGTCCGCACGCTCCCATTCCAGATCTCAAGAACGGAAGACTAAGAGAGGAAGAAGGAAGAGTGGCCGAGCGCTTTGATATCTGTGATTGCTGCTAACCAACAATAAAACAATCCAAAAACTTGGGTCTGTGTAAGCTGCAATTAATTAAAGAAAGCAACAACACTGACAGTCATCTCCTGATCCAATGAAGAAGAAAGAAGCTTACCATTTTATTTATTCATTATCTCAGGGTGGATTTCAAAATAACACATAGGTAAGAGATCTGAAGTTTAATAGCCAATATGATAAAAAATTCCTTACCCAACATATTCATGCAGCAGGCAATGCATCCATCAGCAGCTGTACTTGTTAAATTAACCCCCTCCCCCAAAGGGCAATGTGACAGAAAGGGAAACAGCGTTGGCACCAGCCAGATCTCAGAGGGGAGGGCATTCCATAAATGGGGGTGTACAGTTAACACACCTCATTAGATAGGCCCATCTCTGATCCAGATACCCAGAGCATTATTTTAAAATGTCACCTCTACTATATACTAAGTGAGGGCATTTGGGCTGTTTCCCTACTTTTGCTGTATTTCAGCAAGCCTATGCGCTGAAGTGACCTAAGGTGGGAAAACATATTCTGATTTTACCATCTTTGGCTTAAGCTGCGTAGTGTTGTCTCCGTGTCCCAGCCGACCATATTCCCCGAGGCCCCATGTATACAATTCACCACTAGAGGTAATGGCAGCACTGTGAGAACTTCCACAGGCAATATCTCGGATACGCTTTGTTTTCAGTGCTTCTATCAGCCTTGGTTTATCACAGTTCCTGAAAACAAAAACAAAACCCAAAATGCATTGTGTTTGTTTAGTCGGGTTATTTAATTAAACTTTAAATTAGGTATCACAAGCTAAATGAACTAAGTGTCCAATATCCAGCAAGCTCAGAGCAGCAGCAAAAATGGCATCCTTACATTCTACTGAAGTGTCCAAGTTTCCCATCATCTCCTTCGCCCCAAGAGAATACCTTCCCATCAACAGTTAAAGCCATAGCATGGCGGCCACCTGGAATGAATAAGAATACGGGAAGGTTGACAAGGTAACACACCAAGATTAGAGGGTGGGAAAGGGAGAATCAAACAGTAGAAAGAAACCTTCAGAAAAGTTGGTAGCAACAGTGGCTTCCCTGCACTTCCTTCCGTGACAAAATGCCTTGTGTATATCTCTAATATTAAATTATCTAACCAAAACTGATTGAAACCTGCATTGCATTTTGCTTTTACACAAAAACAGAACACACTCTCAACAGCTCATTTGAAATTCATGGTTGAACCCAAAGCAGAACAGAACGATCATGTTCAGATCAGAGGGTTAGCTGTAAAAAAATGAAACTGGGTTTATTGATTCCAACCAGAAAACATAGTGGCTCCAATCGTGAACGTTGTTTTAAAGTATGGTTTAATGCGACTGTGGAACAGACGGACCACTGTAAGAGATGCTATTGATAAAAACTCAGCAGTTAGTTTCGCAATATTCATCCCAGTATTAGCACAGAGAAAGTGCCCCGCTAACACAAGTTTCTAAGACTAGATACGGCACTTGCCCTTTCACACGTAACACTTCCCTATGCAGAGTACTGTGCAGAGAGAAAGCATGAAGAATACTGACATGCAAAGTAATTTTGACTTCCAAAGTAGTTTGGATAAGAAGCCTATTTCAATTTGACATAATAATCTTACTGATTCCCACAGATAGGAAAGGACAGATTTGGTACCTGAGTGAACAGCAACTTTCTTGACTACATAATTACTGAGAGCAGTAATCTGCCGGGGAATGGGAACAGTTCCACTCGATAAACCTAATCCCAGTCTTCCATTGGTGGCCTCTCCGCAGGCATACACTTTACCCTCCACAGTCACTAAAAGAAAGGAGAAACTCAGAGTTCCATTACGGAGAAATTAGGACAGCCGAAAGCAGCTTCGTTTTTTAAAACAAATACAACACCTTACAGATCAGTAGATTTAAAAAAGCTGTGTGACAGAGAGCTCCCCTACCTGCAAAAAGGCTTTTGGATCCCCCAGCTACCTGCACCACATTCAAGGCAGAGAGGGTCTCGGAAAATGAAGGAACCTTTATCTGTAAAACACAAATTATACAGAAAATAAACAAGCGTAAGGCGTTTCAAAAGCACTGATTTGCCTATGGCATACCTAAAACTGTTCTCTCAATCTTAGCAGTCATCTTCTGATCATCGAGTGAATGCTTACCGCACATTCAAAGAATACTCTTCTTATTCAAAAGGTTTTAAAGTTATGAATCAAGTGTCCCTGCATCTCATTTAGCACCAGCATTCACATCTCCCTTTTGGCCAAAGGCTTATTTCCTGGCTGTCAGGAAATATGCACAGTTGCCAGCTTGACACGATATATGCTAATCTTGTTTACATTACTAGGACCCTGTAAGCCACTCCACACAATGTATTGACTAGCTATTGAACAGCTGTTCCTTAATCAAGGTAGAAATAAGTTGCTAGTTGAAATACCTTTCAAGTTTGGGTCATATGCTTTCAAGTAATGGAAGCCAATGCTTTCTGAAAGAAGCCCAAGAATAAAACCGCAACAACCCATCTTTGCAAGTCTGTTAAGAACAGAAGTCCTGCCAGATGAGACCAAAGTATATCTATGTTCAGCATCCCGTACTCATATTGGCCAAGCCCACGAGCAGTGAGTGGATACAACAAGTGCTCTCCCTGCTTGTCCTTCCCAGCAGCTGAGATTCAGAGCCATACTGCTTCTGACAGTAGACAACGTTCTACTATGTCATATTGTTTATAGGATTTTAGGTGTTCGGGTCCTGACCACTGCATAGAACCAAGCTTTTTTTTTAACAAGGATGTCCTCCTCTGTAACACAGCTGAAGCTGCTGCATGGATGTTAAATCCGCAGCAACCGGCAGCTGTTAAAAAGAGGCCTAATCCTTGGCTGAAGGGCTGTATGTAAATTTAATAAATAAGCAAATGATCCAGAAAAAAAGAGGCATGACAAGACGTTTAAGGTGATATTCCCTTGCAACATGCAGAGACACACATAGAAGTAAGGAAACACAACATTGTTTTCATGTATTTCAATTTTAAAAAAACAAAACACTCAATACCTTAGAACCTTTTAATCCTCCTAGTTGGTCTTTGTCATTCAGGCCCCAAACAAAAACTTTGGTCCTTATTGTCGCTGCTGATTCCAGGCCTGTCGTCTTCTTTCTAACAAGGCTAAGCAAGCAAGCAAGCAATGATTTAACTTTCCAATTTATATATTGGGATTGTCCCTAGGATTTTATTTGTCACCCAGCTATTCACAATTTATTTGCAACAACTGCATCACAACTATTTTTGTGAAAATAATGAATTGAAATTGAGACAGATGTAGTAGCTTTGTACTAATGTAACATATTAATACGTAACACTGTATTTTTTAAAATTTAAGTTTCTGGTTGTTGCATCAGTTTTTGGTACACCGCTTAGAGATATTTTTAAA
This sequence comes from Podarcis bocagei, assembly GCF_964188305.1. NCBI lineage: Eukaryota > Metazoa > Chordata > Lepidosauria > Squamata > Lacertidae > Podarcis > Podarcis bocagei. The sequence continues at coordinate 34,104,755 of NC_138130.1, forward strand.
TATATTAAGCAGTATAGAAATTAATCAATAAATCAATAATCTGTTAAAGAAAATAAAATTGAGGAACGTTTGGGACAAAGTATTCCTAATCCTGAACTTGAAAGTCCCAACAAGTTCGGCAGTATGCAGTTACATGTGGTGTTTTATAAGAGATCTTTGCTCTAATATTCCATACCTCCCAGTGTTAGCTTTATCATCTTCATCTTCTTCGTTATCTGAAGCAAGAAAGGGGACTGCAGCCAAGTCTTCATCCTCTGCCCGAATACGCCCCAGTATGCTGAGACCGTGTATTTTGCAATCAATGCCAGAGCTCCTGCACTGCTTTATAGCCACTTCAATATACCTATGATACTGAAATTAAAAAGGATTAAGTATAGTAAGAACCAACACATAATGCCACAAATTTAAGAAAATACGTGACAAAAGGATAGAAGACTCTAGAGAACTGCCTACCTGCCTGCCTGCTTTAATATTATGATTGAGACTATGAAAAGGGAAATGAATTAATTATATATGTATGGACTTGTATCCATTTTTACCTACTTCTGACCTTTCTGCTCCTCCTGTTTTATTAATATAAAAGGGAATCTTTTTAATAATAAAAAGCCTGAATAAATGAAAGAACCACTCCTGTTCTTAATTCTGCTCAGGTGTGCTCTGTAATGAGCCATCCTAACTTGGTAACACCTTTATTGCTTTGGGAAAACCTGAGGCACTCTTACTTTTCAGAGAGAGACCCTCACCCACCTAGGAGGTCTAACCTCTGACAGACCCCTGGGATTCTGACAAGCGTCTTCCTGCATTCCAATGGATTTTTACTTTTTCTTTAGACGTGGCATCTGCCTTGTGTGCATATGCAACTATACCCAACAAAAGGAGGGGATGGGGCTCACAAAAACATTAATTTTCTTCATTAATGTCAAGATTTAAACAACAGACACATAAACGCCAGCCAGTGTCCTCATTAAGCAACATGGCTGTGGAGATATCACAGCATGGTTTCTTGGGAAACCAAAAAAAAATTCCTCATGTGCCCAGAAAAGTAAGTGACAAAGGAACTCTTCACAATAACAGCGGACATTTAAATCTGACACCTTGTAGCTGAAATCCATGGGGGAAACATAAAGAATATACATCTTACATTAGTTCAACGCACAACTTTCATAATTAGTCTTCCCTATAACCAGCAATTGGTGCTGGAGGAGACTCTTGAGAGTCCCATGGACTGCAAGAAGATCAAACATGTCCATTCTTAAGGAAATCAGCCCTGAGTGCTCACTGGAAGGACAGATCATCCTGAAGCTGAGGCTCCAATACTTTGGCCACCTCATGAGAAGAGAAGACTCCCTGCGAAAGACCCTGATGTTGGGAAAGATGGAGGGCACAAGGAGAAGGGGACGACAGAGGACGAGATGGCTGGATAGTGTTCTCGAAGCTACCAGCATGAGTTTGACTAAACTGCGGGAGGCAGTGGAAGACAGGAGTGCCTGGCGTGCTCTGGTCCATGGGGTCACGAAGAGTCGGACACGACTAAACGACTAAACAACAACAACAACATGGCCAGCAATAACCTACCTCTGTGCAATCACCGAGAAGAGGAACTGTGGTGTCTGTAGGATTAATGTTGATTGTCTTCAGCTCTATGAGGTTGTTTAAAGAACTTCCACCTACAGCATAAGGAAAGAGGCGCATGCTGGATTATTTTTATATTAAGGAGTTGTTGTTTTTCAGTACAGGCAACTCCCAATTTATGCAGGGTTTATGTTCCAAGGCACCGCATGTTAAGTGAAATAATGTATATTTGAAACCATTGTAAAAGCCTGCAAACGGCCTAGGACCCTCGTACCTAAGCCACCACCTCTCCTGGTATGTCCCACAGAGGAACTTACGGTCTTCAAACAAAAACATCTTGAAGGTCCCAGGCTGGAGAGAGATTAGGCTGGCCTCAACCAGATCCAGGGCTTTTTCGGCTGTGGCTCCGATCTGGTGGAACGCTCTGTCACAAGAGACTAGGGCCTTGCGGGACTTGACATCTTTCCACAGGGCCTGCAAGACAGAGCTGTTCCACCAGGCCTTTGGCCAAGGCACAGCCTGACTCCCTCCTTTGGCAATCCTCACAGAACTCTAGCCCAATGGTTGCCATTGATCTGATTTGAATTAATTTTATAATGAAATGATTTTAGAATGTTGTATTATTTGACTGTTGTTAGCCGTTCTGAGCCCAGCTTTGGCTGGGGAGGGTGGGATATAAATAAATAAATAATAATAATAATAATAATAATTATTATTATTATTATTATTATTATTATTATTATTATTATTATTATTATTATTATTATTATTATTTTAAACACCCTGATCTGCCCAAGCCCTTCTCAACCCCTTTTTGTGATATTTTCAGGTCACTTCCGGGTTTGGAATGTACATATCGGATGCACCTAAAACAGACACTGCCTGTATTACCATACTGCAAGTAAACAAAATAAGTTGCTCAATAATGAAACCAATTCCCTGTAGTCAACGCTGACAGTTCCATACCTGAAACCACAACCAACGAGGGCATGTAGCTGCTGTCTGCAGGATCCACAATCATTTTCAGTCTGTGTACAAGGACGTCAGGGAAAATCTCCAAACGGATCCAGTGCTGGGGGGGGGAAATGACTGCAATTATCTAAAATTCTCTGGAGGCACGGTGGACTACAGTTACATGTGAACATGACTACTACTTCTTAGAATACTTGCAAGTAGTTTCAGATAATAAAAACAGTATTGCTTTTAAAAAAATATATATCTGCAGGTATAGTTCTACTTTTATCAAATGATGGTGACAGCAATGAGAAGATTACACTGAAATGTGAGGGAAGCTCGCGAACGACTTCTTTAAAACTCACCTTTCCTTGGGAGCCAGAAGACTGCCAGCACTGGTCCCCACCATCAATCAAACGTGAGGCCTGATTCACGGAAGATGAGACATTCAAATTTTTAACGATTCTTGACCAATCATCCAGTAGCATCCCTCTCTGGCTACTGTGACGCCTCTTCAGTTGCTTTCCGGAGCGGCCACAAAATACTGGAGATTGACCTATTGTAAATAGTTAGTGTTGTAGATTTGAAGACAACTATTTAATTCAGGGGCATGCTATCCTAAAGGCTGGAGCATTATACTGAACTGTATTTGTAGAGTTAATAATAATAATAATAATTTATTATTTATACCCCGCCAATCTGGCTGGGTTTCCCCAGCCACTCTGGGCGGCTTCCAACAAAACACTAAAATACAATAAAAAACACTAAAACACAGCAAAAAGCTCTTCCTACAAGCTTTGTTCACAATAAATAATTCTGCTGAGTTTATTAGAAAGAGGAGGTCCAATGAAAGTTAATCAGAAGCAGTTTTAGAAAACAGGATTTCCAAAAACTTTACCCACAACAAGGAGTTATGCAGAAATGTCTCAGACTTCATTAAGCTATAACGTATAATACCTGGCTCGTTTATTCTTCCGAATGTGTGTCGTGTGTTATGTTTCCTGGTTTTGAAACAGGTTTCGCAGAAATCAAAGTCATCACAGTTTCTGCATTTAAATCTGGGTCCATTGATGGGAAACATCTGACAGCCATCACACCTAATTGAAACAAAAAATCAATTATCACATTAGCTTTTCTATTCCGTTCACATAATTTAATCCAAACAATTCTCATTCTATACCGTCTACTACAAAAATGCCTACTCTTTCAGGGTTTTTTTACCTGTTGCACCGGGGAGGGGGGGAATCAGGCCATGTTTTATGTTATAGAAACACTACAAGAAAAAAGATGCAACTTAAAGAAAAAGCCACAATAAAATGGTTAAAGGGCTTTTTATTATTTAAAAAAAAAACACTCACGTAACCCCTGGATGAATACTGGGAACAAGTTCCATTTCTGACAGTAATCCAGTCCAATGAGACTGCTGAGGAAAGTCAACAATGACATCTTTACCATTGGCACTAAAAGCTGTGACAAGAGAAGAAAGGGAAAATATAAAAAGTACTTGTGAGATATACACATACTTCAGTGACTGTTGTACTGCTATTTCCTACTTATGAAACTTCTGGTATAAAATATTTAGTGGTGTACTCAATTCCTTGCTTTAAAACAACGAGCTTTCTGTGAACCTGAAAAACAGTATTTAATCCAGATTTTTAGACCGCAAACCAGCACTTCTAACTCAAGAACAAGTGTAATAGCTATTGCTTTATCCTGAAAATAAATCAAATCCAAAATGTGAAGCAGGCATATATGACACTCTGCCTCTATTTGAAAGCTCGTGTCAAAAACACAACAAACTGCCCTCTCTTTCCTGATGCAATCTGAACTGTCAGGTGGAGGACAATACAACATGACTGTCAGAATGACCAAGTACCGTATTTTTCGCCCTATAGGACGCACCGGCCCATAGGACGCACCTAGATTTGGGGGGGGGGGGGAATCAAGGGGGAAAAAATTATTTCCCCCCCCGGTTTTCGCAGCCATCCCCAAGCTAGAAGAGGGAGACAGGGCGCTCCGTCTCCCTCTTCTGCCTTCAGGGACAGCCTCTCTAGCCTCCGTGGGGCAGCAGCTTGCCCCGCTGTCCCCCGAGCTTATGGGGCTGGTGATGGGGAGAAGCAAGCTTGCTTCTCCCCCCCGCCAGCCTCCAGATCAGGTCCGGGAATAGCGGGGTGGCGGCGCTCCGCCTCCCCGCTATCCCCCGAGCTTGTGGGGCTGGCAGGGGGGGGAGAAGTAAGCTTGCCTCCCCCCCCGCCAGCCTTCAGATCAGGTCGGGGAATAGCGGGGTGGCAGCGCTCCGCCTCCCCACTATCCCCCGAGCTTGTGGGGCTGGCGGTGGGGGGAGAAGTAAGCTTGCTTCTCCCCCCCCCCCGGCCAGCCTTCAGATCAGGTCGGGGAATAGCGGGGTGACGGCGCTGCGCCTCCCTGCTGTCCCCCGAGCTTGTGGGCTGCAGGCTGCTGCCCACAAGCCTTGCGAGCCCGCGGGACCTCCCGCCGGGCTTGCAAGGCTTGCGGAGAGCTTCCTGAAGCCTGGAGAGCGAGAGGGGTCGGTGCACACCGACCCCCCTCGCTCTCCAGGCTTCAGGGAAAGCCTGCATTCGCCCCATAGGACGCACACACATTTCCCCTTCATTTGTGGAGGGGAAAACGTGCGTCCTATAGGGCGAAAAATACGGTAACTTTTAAAGCTGTGGTGTTCCTTTTTAACAGCTACTTCAGAATAACTGGAATATCAAATTATGGAAATATCAAGCTCCATACCATTACATCCCCCCCCCCAACCCGCCAAACAGGTATGTCTTACGTCAAGTTTGCTTACCAAAAAACTTTGACCCTAAATTCTGTGACTGAAGCATTGCTCACAAAACAGGGCTTTCCAACCTCCCCGCTTCCTGCTGCTGGTCCCTATTCCCCATCCCCAAAAAATACCCTGTTCCTGAGGATTCAGAGACACAGTGGCCTAGGCATACTATGACTTAGCATGAGCAGACAGGCTCCTGGGGAAGTTTGCTCTTGGTTATGCAGAGAGCTCAACCAGGAGCCCTAATTCAGTCCACACGCTACATTAAGCTATGGCTTAGCTCACAATAGCGAGGCAGCAAATTGATAAGGGAGGAGCAAAGTTTCTAGGACCTCTTTCCTGGGAACGCACGCATTCACACTAAGCCATAGTTTGGCTTAGAGCGACATGCGAACCAGGTCTTTGGGACAGTGCAAGGGATAACGACATACTTAGAGCCAAGCCAATACAGTCGTACCTTGGTTGTCGAAAACCTTGGCACTCGTCCATTTTGGCTCCCAAACGCCGCAAACCCAGAAATGAGTGTTCTGGTTTGTGAACGTTCTTTGGAAGCTGAATGGCCAACGCGGCTTCCGCAACTTCCAATTGAGTGCAGGAAGCTCCTGCAGCCAATTGGAGGCCACGCCTTGGTTTCTGAATGTTTCCAGGATTCGAACAGACTTCCAGAACGGATTTCATTCAACAACCAAGGTACGCCTGTACTTCCTGTTCATCAGAATTTGCTATAAAAAGGCAAAGCATTCCAACAGTTCAATATTAATCTTGAAGGGAACACTACGTTTCTACAAACAACGAAGTCCGTAATTCTGTGCAGCCAATCCAACAAACTTTTTCTTTTAAAGAATACACATTACCTTTCACAACTCCCACGCTCCTGTGGGTAACAGATCCCCACTTGTACTTGGGTGTAGTCACGGAGGTTTTCACTCGCACTTTGTCGCCAATCTTTATGTGTGATGGAGAGCTCTGTGGGGGGAATCCTATTTAAAAAATGCAAAAGCAATGAAATTAATGTCTTTGGATTTTGAGCGTGTAAAAGACAGCATTAGAATAATGAATGAATGAAGTAACTGACTTGCCTATAAGTTCAACGTGGATATATCTGACCCAGTAAGTGCCACCTTTCTGTTGCCAATCGCATTGCACATTGAGATCATGCAGTCCATCGCGGTCCAATTTGATAACTTTGCCCACGTCGCCCTCACAAACCTCCTCATATGTCCTGCAGCATCTAACCATCATTCCCACCTAGGAGGAGGAAAAAATGGATCAATATTTACCAACTGAAGCTTCAACAGAAATGCAGTATCAAAGTAACTACCCTGAACAAGACAGACTACCCTGTGATTTAGGAGAATTTACTATCACTGGCCCAGTTAACGGCTTGCCGTGAATACGCAAAAAGTGAAGTTACAGGGAACCAGGCAGAGGGCCTTCTCAGTAGTAGCACCTGCCCTGTGGAACATCCTCTCATCAGATGTTAAACAGATAAACAACCACAAAACGTTCTAAAGACATCTGAAGGCTGTCTGTAATTTTGCCTTCTGTACTCCTCCCTGCTATCGGGACGCGGGTGACGCTGTGGGTTAAACCACAGAGCCTAGGAGTTGCCGATCAGAAGGCTAGCGGTTCGAATCCCCGCAACGGGGTGAGCTCCCATTGCTCGGTCCCTGCTCCTGCCAACCTAGCAGTTCAAAAGCACGTCAAAGTGCAAGTAGATAAATAGGTACCACTCCGGCGGGAAGGCAAATGGCATTTCCGTGCACTGCTCTGGTTTGCCAGAAGCGGCTTAGTCATGCTGGCCATATGACCCAGAAGCTGTACACCGGCTCCCTCGGCCAATAAAGCAAAATGAGCGCTGCAACCCCAGAGTCAGTCACAACTGGACCTAATGGTCAGGGGTCCCTTTACCTTTACTCCTCCCTGCTAGTGCATTGGGGGGAGAGCACACAATTCCTAGCTTATACAAGCAAACTGGGGGCATGGTTTGCTTCTATTATTTTGAACCAGGCCTGCACAAGTAAAATGCAATGATCCACACAATCACTGCCCTCAAAAAAAAACAAAAAACTGGAGAAGAAATAGGGGACGATCATGTATTGAATCATAGTTCACACGTACAACAATGCATCCAATGTCTCCAAGTCAGACATGCCCTCTCTGCACAAGCAAAAGCCTTCGGAGCATTGTGTGAATCATCCCAATGTGGCTTCAGTGTATAAACCACACCACATGCTGGAGGGCAAAAAGGAAGACTCCAGATTTGAGTTTGGGTTGAAGATTTAATCCAAATTCCAAAGGTGGAGAGCCAAATGGGATCAGTTCAGGCCTATACTTGGTGCCTAGCGAGAGCACCTCACACAATACTATGATGACCGTAAGCTAATGGCTTTCTAATCCAATGAAAATGTTAGGAACACGGGAAGCTTATTCAGAGTCAGAGGCCGCTGGTATTAGTACTTTTTATACTGATTGGTAGTGGCGCTCAGGATTACAGGCATGAGTCTTTTCCAGCTCTGCCAGGAGATGTCCGTGATTGAAACGGGAACCTTTTGCATGTAAAACAGACGCTGTACAAGTCGGTTACATCCCTGAAAACACACTGTGGAAGGAGGAAGTAGCCCCTTGACATTACCATGAAACAAAGAACATCAATGCCTTCTATGAATAGAGCAAAGCAACAACAGATTGCAGCAGCTGGGAGATTAAATAAAGCAGCTTTTTGCAGTTATCAAAGCAATTTGCAGCTTCCGTGTTTATCTCCTCCTCCCACGTGCATCCACGTCAGCATTTCAGCTGCATCAATATCATCCTTCTCAAATAGAGAACATTACAGTTCAAATGCAGGCTTCATAGTCAAGCTTACCTGAATGTTCTCTCGCACATACACAGCATAATCATCATTACTTAAGAAATCAGCTCGTTTCTTGTAAGTCTGGCTTTCTGTTACAACGGCACCAGTAGACTGCAATAAAATAAAATAAAAAATCCATAACTCTGACGCACGTTATAAATGCTAAGTGCTCTGCAATGTAGACTCCCCAAATGATTGCAAAGAATGTTCATTTTGGTTTCCTGGCCCAAAGTTGTGACTGACGTATCAGGAACACTGGCCTCTCTACACATTGTTTCAGAATCCTAAGATCCCATTCCTAACGCTTACCACAGGATATGCAGCTTCTGCTTCTTCTACATCCTCTACCACTTCTTCATCTGAATACTCATCAGATACAGTGTCACCATCTGAGAGGTCAGTAATTTGGACATCTGGATGGTCCAAAAGCCAGCCCACCAAGGCTTCTACTCCTACAGCAAGACGTAAGAAATACAGACGACATTTATTATTATTATTATTATCATTATTATTATTATTATTAACAACAGTATTATTCACTTGACCTGAAGTTCAAGAAAAAATAACTTTTCTCCTTGTGCTTCACTGACCCTACAATCAACTTTGGCTGCACCAAATTATTCCCCCAGATTTAAAAAACAAAATATTCCATTCTTGTTTTTCAGGCGATTTTTCACAACCTCTCTTCAATTTCATCTCTTAAAACCATTTGGCAATCATTCAAAAACACAAATGTGGGGAAAGTGTAGCCCTGTGCATTTTCTGTGATATCCTCCTATCCCTTTTCAGTTGTTTAACCCTTATAGTTCAGTTTCTCAGGTATGCAACCTTGGGGGTCATCTGTTTTTCTTTCCTTCCTTCTGGCTACCTGCAATTTAGTCCTTTTTGCTGCCTTTTCCTTTTCCCTTTCTCACATTCTCTTTTCCTCATATTACCCTATTTCCACAATATCTCATTCGCTGAATGTCAAAGCACTTTCCAGCTTCTCAAAATCTTAATGCAACGTGTTCTTCCTTGAACCTCAAACAAACAAAAGCAAAGTACCTGGTAACCCAGAAGCACTTCCAGAGGTCCCCGAAAGTGATTTCAGTGCAAACTCAATATTCTTCCTGGGGAAACCCATTTCCATAAGCTGCACCACAATTGGAAGCGGTGGAATAGGGGACACTTTGCGTTTTTTCACTTTTGCAGGTCTGATGTGCTGGACTGTAACAGGCGTTGTGGCTTCACTAGAGCTGCAGTCTTCAAAGACTGGAGTTGAGGGATGTGCAGACTCGACTGCCAGGTACTGACACACAGCCAGTGCAGCAGCCTATAAGAAGATATACGTAAATATTTTTGGAACTGTAATACATTTACAAAGTCCAGTTCGTATCTTGGATCCCGAACGCCTTGCGAGTCGAACATTTTGGCTCCCAAACGCCGCAAACCCAGAAGTGAGTGTTTCGGTTTGTGAACGTTCTTTGAATGAATGAATTTTATTATTACACTCACAGACCAGTTCCGGGTCACTTACAATAACAGGAAAATTATAAAACACAACAGGAATACATTGAATTGTAATTGGGTATAACAGAGACAATTCAGATACAGTGGTACCTCAGGTTACAGACGCTTCAGGTTAGAGAATCCGCTAACAGAGAAATAGTACCTCGGGTTAAGAACTTTGCTTCAGGATGAGAACCAAAAACACGCAGCGGCGGCGCGGCAGCAGCGGTAGGCCCCATTAGCTAAAGTGGTGCTTCAGGTTAAGAACAGTTGCAGGTTAAGAACGGACCTCCAGAACGAATTAAGTTCTTAACCCGAAGTACCACTGTATAGCGGCAGTTAAAAATATATATTAAATCTTGATCACTAAAATATAACCTAAAATTATCACTTAAAACCTTAATCATTTTGGTAGTACAGCTTGTTCCCTAAGTTTTATGGCAGTCGCTCAGAATTTGGCTACCCTTAGTGTAATCTCTAGATTGTTCTCTACCAGGAGTTTTAGACATTCTTTGGAACCCGAACGTCCAACGCGGCTTCCGGAGCTTCCAATCAGGAGCTGCACCTTGGTTTCTGAACATTTTGAAAGTTGAACGGACTTCCGGAACAGATTCCGTTCAACTTCCGAGGTACCACTGCACAACATTAATAGGATTTATTTATGCCAGGTCTTGTGGAACATTCAAACTAACAAAGCACCAGGAGATCTAGGGCTTGACCCAGGAACCTTGTAGTCTGAGGCTGTGACCAGCATTGGACGCTGTGATTAGAGGCAGTAGGCAGTCTCTGAGATAAACATGATCAGGAAGGAAAAGCCTATTATATTACAAGCCTGCTTTAAACTATGAATTGCCTTGGCAGAAAGTTTTTATTCTATTATTGCCTATCTAAATAAAACAGTAACTGTTTCTCCTTAATGGGAAAAACCTAAGATCTTACCTCAAGTTCTTGCTTATCAAAAATCGCCTTCACAGGTGATGGCTGTGTTGCTGCCGTCAGCAGTTGTTGCAAGAGGATCATGGGTGGCTGAGGTCCCTCAGGAGACAAGTCTCCAACATCAGGTGATGCCACGACGCCATCATCTTAAGCCAAGCAAAGTGGATTTAAGTTTCAGAAACAACCAGAAACTGAAATACACTTCCAATAACAGATTACTTTTCAATGGTGTCTCACTTCAAATGCAAACACCTCTTCTTTTTTTAAAAAAGGAACATGTACATCACATTCTCTGTTCCAAAGAAATGAAGCTTTGAATGCTGTATTTAAATGTCTACCTCCAGAACTACCATTATCTCTTTTTATTATGTCGTTACATAAAAATGTTAAAACTGAAATGGAAAAAGGGCTTCAACTCGCTTACAACATCTACTTAAGAGTGACTGAAATTGCTAAGCACAGCGAAAGCTTGGGGAAGATTTCAAATAACCACTGATGAGTTTATACCATCTGAGATTTTATTCAATTATTTTTTAAAAAAATAATAATCTAGGGCAATTACCAGGCAATGACACAATCATCACTAACATTGGGTAAGTATCAGATTTCTTGAAGACGTATTAATTTCCACTCATTGCTGGACACTCTCCACATAAAACACAAGAATATCAATTCCCTAGAAGTGAAATGGGCCCCTGCACTGGTCTCTTTATTGCTCTATCCTTTCAGGGTATCTGCTTTCAGATGCAATTATTAAACCATATGAAAATGCATAGAGAACATTACTGTTGGGAAGAAATTGCTTGTTACAGACAGAAAATATTTCTCCTTTCACCTTTTTGACTTTCAACATTAAAAAAAACCCCATGTATGTCCTGCCAGAAAGGAACTCACGGTAAGTCAAGACAATCATGCACAAAAACAAAACACAGATAAGAACCGGTCCTTTCCTCTGTTCGTCTACTTACTTCAACAGTAGAAAAAAGTAAGAGAATCTTTATCAACCTTGTAATCAAGCAGAATATTATTACCTGTGGGAAGTGAGCCACCATCTTGCACTGCAGGCTGAGATAGGATTTGTCTTAATTTATCCTGGTGAGAAAGCAGAGCTCGACCTGCTTTTAGTATGTACAGTTTTAACTGCTGGCATCTGAGCAGATCCAAGTCTATTTGGCCTGTCCAAAACATATGATAGGCATTTCTTAGCAAAATAAATAGGAAGAATTTATCTACAAATATCTATTTTGGAAAGTGGTTTGTCTGTCTGTCTGCTCTTGAGATAACATCACCAAACTCTGCCCAAGGGTTCTCGATGTGGGGGAAGCAGACTTCATTGGTGTTTGGACACCGGGCAGCATTTTGAATCAAAGATGGTGGACTGAAGCATGGCTTTGGCATGACTTTGCCTATTTGGGGGCATAGTTTCTGCCAGCTCTCAATATATCATTCCCAAGGTGCGGGCAGCAGTCTTGGTTGGCATTTGGATGCTGGCCACCATTTTGAATCAAGATGGTAGACCGAAACATGGCTTTGGCATGACTTCACTCTCTCTCACACACCCACACCCAATTGACTTGGGATCAAGTCAAGTGTTCCCCAGGTCAGGTTGGACCACTGGGTTGGAGTGTACAGCCCTAAAACTCACAAATTACACTGTTCATTTAAAAACCACAGTGCTTTTTTGTTTCTTCCCATTCCTACTGGAATACTTATTAGTAGAAATTCTTTATATTTTAATACACAGTTACAATAAAGCTTGAAGTTATGAAGAAACAGAAAAAATAAATACTGAACTGTATTTTTATCATATCCAAGAGGCACTACTGCTTTAGTCCCAGTGTTAGTTTTATATATTCATCATTAATGCTGTTCACTTCTTCCATGCATTCTTATCCTTCAGCATACAAACTTATGGCTCTACTGACTGAAAACAGATGTTTTCAAGTCTCCAAGTGGTGCACAATAAAAGTTCAATAGGGATAAAATTAAACATAAAAAACCTACCAATTAAGAAACATTCTTCAAATCAACACACTTTGACATCATCTGTTTAAGAGTAGCGTCCTTTTAGAGTGAGCACAGTATTTATAAATCAAGAAAAACATACCCGAAACACCCTGATTTGGAGTCTTTATTCTGTGTTTTTCAACTTTACTTCCAGCCAAGTTCACCAGCTGAGCCCAGACAGACAGCATTGGTTCAGTGAATGGCAAATTATTGACATTAAAAGGAATGACCGGGAGCTATAGACAAACAGACATTTTAAATATATATTTTAGTATAAATTCCTTGTAAGTTGTGTTCATTTTTTTGCTTCCAACCTGAGAGAATTCCCTCCCTTCTCCGAATGCTTGTAAAAGGCAGAAGCGCTCCTAGACCAATGCAGAAGGGGCTGTCAAAATTTCCTTTCCCAGGGTGAAACAACAGTGAGGTAAAGCAAACAGAAAAGTTCTACCCAAAAGATGTGGAACTGAAGGTGACTTGTACAAGAGCTGCTGAAATATTGGTAACATATTACCTTATCTGAGCAGTGGCGCATGGCACTTGAAAGAAAAAAATCAGCTTTTTTGGGATCCTCAAATTGCTGCTCGTCAGCCAGGAGAATATCAGAATATTTCCCAAAACGAACAAACCAACAGTCCACGTATAATGCATCGCACTCAGCTTACATCTTAAGCAAGGCATCACTTTAATACACTTACTGGTTTTAGCTGACTGAGGGGACAGACTCTACAGGTTCTCATGTCATAAAACTGCACTGTGATTTTTCCTTTCGGGGTGATTCGTGTCACTGTGCCTTCTCCAAATTCATCATGGATGACTTGGCCACCTAGCCGCAAGCGGCTATCTATTCCGCCAATGACGGCCAGGACAGCCATCAAGCCTCCCACTTCTGGATTCTCGGCGTCAGGAAAGAAGTCTTCCAAAACAGCCTAGGGAAAAAAAGAGAACAGGCACAATGAAACGGAAGCAAGGACTTCCCCTTGGAAAATATTCGCAGTTCAAGAAAAACAACATGCAATAATATTTGATACTGCAGCCAATTTTACATTTAAGAAGGCAATCACTTCACAAAAAATATATCACAGCTTTTAAATAGTTTGACAGAATCCATTAACGATTACTAGATTTTAAACAAAAATGAGTTGATTTTAAGATGCGGGAACTACCCCTTCTGACTGTTTTCCTGCAAAGATGTGGGTGATGGAGGTTAGCTGAGAGTTGATGTACTTGTTTATGAGTCCATTCCACTGGCTCAGTGAATGCAATGTCCTCAGCAGTGCCACTATCTCCTCTGCCAAAGTACTGCTGTGAGTGGCCGTGAGAGAGGCCTGAGGCCTTGCCTTCCTCCTCCTCAGAGTAGACTCTGCCAAAAAAAAAAAAAAGGATAAATTGGAAAAGAGGAAAACTCATAGACAGACATCAATATGGTTAAAAACATAAGAATACAACACTGAAGGCATAATATTCTCCTACCTCTGAGCAGTGGGATATCTGAAGAACAAGTGGTAAGCAGGCAGCCAAGGAAACCAAACAATTTTTCCACTAGGAATTTCATATCCCTTGACCTTTCGCTTTTATCCCAGGAAGGAAGGACTGCTTGTAGTAAGTGCACTGCAAGGATCTAAAAGATGAAAGGAGAAAATATACCTATTTTAATGAAGTCTCTCAAGCTACTAGGAAAAAAACACTTAATTCTGCAAGTAGGAAGACACTCTTATGCCTCCTTGCACAAAATAACCACCAATGCTCCTCTTTCTAAAAAACATGGAGACATTTACTCATGTGTTACAATTCAAAATGATTTTTAATAAAGACTTTAGGTATGTAAGCTGTACTGTTATGTATATAAACTGTAAATAACTGCCTAATGTCAACCGGGGGGGGGGGGAAATCCCCTGCTAGGGACCCAACTAACCACATTTCCACTTCCTCTTTCGCATCTAGGCAAAATGCAGCAACAAAACCGTTCTGCGTCTTCTTCCTGCTTCATCGCTTTCAAGAGAAAGGTGCCTGATCTTGAATCGAGCCACAAATAAGAAATGTGGCTTTCAAACTCTGTTATGACTCAGCTGTGGCGGATTAAAAACCCCACTGGATACCTCCAGCAGTGAAAGGCATTACCTGTCGTTGTAGAGATGCAGCAGTAAACGATTCATGTCCCTCGACGATTTTCATTAGAAGAGTTATCCATTGCGACGTACTCAGAGTGCTGCACATCTGAGGCATGAGGGCTATACTTCGGATGAATCCCAGTGAACACCAGCTCCTGTGCTGTTCTTTATAAACCAATGTATTTGGTACAGAAGCTGGAATTTATTTTTAAAAAAGAAACACTCTTAAGTGCTCTTAGTTGCCTAAAAGTACTACATTTGTGCATTTAGACCTGAATTATTTGCCTCAAAGCAAACCGGCTTTTTAGAATAAACAGTTTTCATGTTGCAGAATAGAACAATAGCTCGTTTTATTTATCAGCGTCAGAAAGCATGTGCAGTATCATGTACTTTTGCCTGTTTTAGTTGAACACAACAGGATAACTATGAAAACCTAAGGAAAACAACAAAACACAGGAGAAAGCAAAGCACCTAAAATCGCTCTGCAACAAAGGCCTGTTTGCTCTGTTAAAAAATGGTGAAGCTCTTTTAAATATACTTTTTTTAAATGCACTGCTGCAGATATGGAATGAGGCAAATCATTCTAACTTGAGGAGCCACTGATATGAGGATGAAGGACTCGGCACACAAAACAAGACTTTGATCTGGTGCAGGTATCTACCTGATTTGTCTACGGTCCCGCTCTCGACTAGCATGCGCAGCAGCCCACACAAAGTTCTTGTTGCTTCGTTCTGCATGACTTCAGCATGGACTCCAGCCGAGAGGCAGAGAGTCTGCAGCAGATTCACTGTGCTTGTCAGCATCATGGAAGTAGGGTGGAGATTTCTTTCAACTTGTTCTCCTTCTGAAACAAGAGTCAAAATAAATGACAGAAGACAATGAAATTGATGCGCTCCGTTGCAAGCTCCTTATTTTCACAAGCAAATTAATTCAGGTCTCCTAACATTGGGTGACTAGTGATGTGTGGAAGTGAGAGCTGGACCATAAAGAAGGCTGATCACCGAAGAATTGATGCTTTTGAATTATGGTGCTGGAGGAGACTCTTGAGAGTCCCATGGACTGCAAGAAGATCAAACCTCTCCATTCTGAAGGAAATCAGCTCTGAGTGCTCACTGGAAGGACAGATCCTGAAGCTGAGGCTCCAATACTCTGGACACCTCATGAGAAGAGAAGACTCCCTGGAAAAGACCCTGATGTTGGGAAAGATGGAGGGCACAAGGAGAAGGGGACGACAGAGGACGAGATGGCTGAACAGTGTTCTCAAAGCTGCCAGCATGAGTTTGACCAAACTGCAGGAGGCAGTGGAAGATAGGAGTGCCTGGAGTGCTCTGGTCCATGGGGTCATGAAGAGTTGGACACAACTAAACGACTAAACAACAACAACGCTGGGTGACAGCAAGCACTGTGCAAGGTGATTTCAGCTCAGGGATTCCCTTTTCTCTCCCTCCCTCCCAGTACGGCCCTACCCTACGGCTCCCAAATCTGTTCTAGAGGGTCGCCCCCCCCAACCCTCCTGTGTGCATATTTGGAAGGCACACACAACAGTCTGAAGAGGGAGGAGAGAATCCATTCCACTAATTGTGCCTGTTCCACTGGTGGACAGACACCCCTGGATATTGACTTTCACTTTAAACCTACGAGTATTTTAAAAAATGCCAGAATTTCCTTAACCTTGGACAAACCGGTAAAAAAAAGAGAGAAATTGGAAATATCCAATTTAATGTTGCTTTTCCAGGCAAATTAATCTTCCACAGCTTCAGAATGGCACGATGAGGAAAAATCATAACTGGACTAATATTACAGTATTGAGTGGAGGTTTACATTGCGGGGATGACATGCATACATAGAAATGCATACACCCGAACCGCTACCACACAGCCATCCTTACCTTCCAAGCAAGGCGGAGAGCTTTTAAGAGCTTACTGAGTTCTGGAATGTTCTCTCGCAAGATGTTGCAGTGCTGTCCACATTTCTACAAGTTCTCACGAGAGCTTTCCAGAGCTTGGTAAGCCAGCCTAAGTGGTTAAAAGCTCTTTGAGCACCAGGAACACCCAGTGCAAAAGAAGCTTTTTGAGCTCTCCGCCTTGTGTGCAATTAATCTGCAAGATTTCAACAGAGCTAGGTTGAAATTGCATGGGTTAATTGAATGCAAGAGGTGGTGCTACTGTATACCAACATGCCACTCAAATACCAGCACTGGAAGTGAAATTCACCCAAAATAAATTAAACCCCACATTCTGTTCCCAGCAGCTGGAGCAATGTTAGAAAGTTCAGAAAGTTAAAAGGAGTCTAATAATAATAATAATAATGTTATTATTTAAACCCTACCCATCTGGCTGGGTTGCCCCTTCCACTCTTATAATGTCAATATCCAGAATAGCTGGGCTTTTAACCTCTCTACATCCCTTATGTCTAATGATTGGAAGAGGAGAATGCATATTCTAGGAATACCTATAACTACGGAACCAGCAAGTGTCTGGCTTCTCTAAATTAGGTATCTTTCTTGAAAAACGAGGTGAGAGTAGAACAAGGCCTATTTGTTCAAACCACTTACTGCTTGGTAGCTACATTACCACTTGTTCAGCAGAAAAACCCTTTACCAGAATCATCCTCTGTGTCCGAGTCTTCTGTTGTAGGCTGAGAAGCAGGTGGGGGCTCAGCCAGCTTGAGATCGTATTTTCCCTCTTTCCCCATCCTGTAAGAATTGGTGCTGCCAGTGTCCCACTGAACTCGAATCCAGCCGTCTTCACCCAATTCTCCAATCACGCGCCCCAAGCCTGGAGGAGGGCCATCCTGAAGGGAAAAGCAGCAGTAATACAGAAAAGTTTAAAAACATATGGCCAATACCGTATTTTTCGCTCTATAGGACGCACCGGACCATAGGACGCACCGGAACATAGGAGGGGGAGAACGGGGGGGGGGATTTCTTGTTCTCCCCCTCAAAAACAAGGTGCGTTCAAGAGCAGGTCGGGGAACAGTGCAAAGGCTGCGCGCAGCCTTGCCGTTGCCCCCCGAGCTTGTGGGGCTGGCGGTGGGGGGAAGCGCTGCTTTCCCCCACCGCCAACCTCAAAGATCCCTGAAGCCTTTGGAGCGCAGCTGCAGGGACAGCCTTTTAAGCCTCCGCAGGGCGGCGAGGTGCCTTACCCCGCCGCCCTATGGAGGCTTTGTGCAGCCATCCCGAAGCTAGAACAGCGAGACGGAGGGCTGTGCAGCACCCCGTCTCACTGTTTTGGCTTCAGGGACAGCCTTTCAAGCCTCCGCAGGGCGGCGGGGAACTCCCGCCGGGCTCCGCAGGCTTGCGGATAGCTGCCCTAAGCCCGGGGTGCACAGTGACGCGCTCACCGGACTTCGGGCTGCAGGCAGCTGTCCACAGGCTTGCGGCTTCTCCAGGCTTCAGCAAAAGCCTGCATTCGCTCCATAGGACGCACACACTTTCCCCCTTCATTTTTAGAGGGGGGAAAGTGCGTCCTATAGAGCGAAAAATACGGTAATTAAGATCATGGAGTGAACTGAAATCCAGAAAATATGGCAGACATAGGCAAGCAGTACCTGATCTCCCCACTTCCAGTCCACCCCCCTCATCACTCTGGTGCCAATCTTCATCATGGCTGCCAACTCTGGCCCTGATACAGGAAGTTGAACTGGAGTGGTTTCCTTCCGGGACTCTTCTAGGACTGTAGCAGAAACACCACGGGACGAAGCAAGCATATCTTCCTCGACGTTGTCCGAACTAGGCCCTAATTTAATGAGAGGTATCTTGAGATCTTGCAGCCGTTAAGAGATAACTAATATCAAAAGTAGTAGCTCATTCCAGCTTTCCAAAGCAGTCTCCACAAGAATGTAATACTTTTGTTCAGTGTGCAAAGCCGAAGAGGCATAGTTCAGCGGTAGGAAATATTCTATTTTTAATTATTTTTTTAAAGGTTTTGTTTATACTTTTCAAGTTTATACATTTCGCTAGTTTTACAATCAATTTAAAATTTCTAAGTTTGACTTCCTTTCCCCCCTCCTCCTTTCTGCAGTTCCTTAAATTTACTTTTTAATATCTTCTGCATATCCAAATTCATTTAATTTTCTCATTTAATGATCTACTTCAAATATATACTTTTATGAAACTGCAAGTTATTACAATAATCCTGCTAATGTTTTCATCTGTTTGCAATTTGTCTGTAAATATTCTATAAACCATTTCCATATTCTTTTACAAAAAGTTTGTTATCTTGCTTTCTTATTCTGATAAGTTTTGCCATTTCCATAAGTTTTTGTATCCATTCTTTCTTTACTGGGACTTCTGGTTCTTTCCATCTTTGGGCAAGTAGCATTCTTGCTGCTGTAGTAGCATACATGAATAGGTTTCTATACAATTTACATAGTTCTGTCCCTATAATTCCCAAAAAAAAAGCTTCTGGGTTTTTTTTACAAAAGGTATTTTGAACATCCTTTTCAATCATTTCCCAGTAAGCTTTAACCTTACTACAAGACCACCTCCGGTAGGAAATATTCTAAGGGTTCTAAAGCAGACCAAACATTCTATTCCCAACAGTGAATTGACAGGTAAGATGGGTCTTTCCCAAGTAGCAAACGTACCTATCAATCGCAACGTGGTTTGCGTCAGTGCCAACATGCCAGAATTGAGAAGAAGGTTCATGGTGTTTGCGCCATGCTGTAGGGTTAGCATGTTAAGCATGACCAATAAGAAACGTGCTTGTGGAATAGTCCCAAGGCTTGGTCCTGCAGGGTTCTCATTGGTAATGGTTTGCAGAGGAACAGGTTGGATTCCTAGCAGAGAAATAGGATATATTTTAACAGACACAAGCAAGGCAATGGCTGCTTATCGGCTCAAGTAAATGACCTTGAGATGACTGTTAGTTTGCTTCTGGAACTGGTTTACTAGTTAAGTTGCCTCTGTTTTCAGACGTTCTCAGCAGGCTCTCCAAGGAAAGAACAGATTCACCTGACAGCACTTCATCTAAGTAAGGTTTGCAAATACAAAACCACATTTCACTGGATGTATGGCCACTCACAAGATTTGTTTGATAGCCAAATCTTCAAAGGAGGAATGAGATTATGAGCCAAAGCTACAAGTACTACCCAGAATGTGCACCTCAGAAGAGAGGGCTCACTTCCTTCCCTCTTCCTCCAAAGAAATTAAACTCCCCAGAAGCAACATGGAAGAGCGTAAGTACAACCGTAAAACATCCCTGAATATGCCATGTCCCACAGCCAGCTTTGGATAGGTGGTTAGGGAGAGAAAGGAGCATCAAATACACAGGCATGATTTGGTGGCTGCAAGATGTGCAAAAAATACTTTTGAAACTTGGTGGAAATTCAGCAACTTGCACCCAACTAACAGACACAAAATAAAAGTAAACAAATTGGAATTTTTATTTTTTATTTTAAATTACAGAAGAGTATCGGTAATACTAACCTAGTTCTTTGAACCTGTTGTTAGCATCAAGCAAGATGTTCCGAACATTCTGAATAGCCCATGAGTACAACTTCCCAAAAGTAACTTCCAGGAGCATACGATTGAAGGGCGGAATCAGATCCACATCCTTTAAGCAGTCCGTTAAGGGGTCCCTATGTGGATAACAAGCAAGCCATGATTTCCAGTGTTTTCAGAATGGTAACCTACCTTAACACCTATTTTGCATCACAAGCAGATACTGCTGCAAAGTGCGACAACAGTGTTGGGGGCCACACGCAAGCCAGAAAAAGCTGCCCACCTGCTGTTTAAACCCTCTCAGAACCCCACCTTCTGTACCTTTGCAAGACTTTCCCAGTACACATTTGCATTAGCTCAAGGAGTAGGGTAGGATCTGGACAGGGGGCTGAACCCAGATCTGGATTCTGAACCCTGGGGCTGAACCCAGATCTGCACTCTGCATGCAGCTGCCCCCACCTGACCATCACCTAATGTCATATGACATCTGGCAATTCAAATTTAAACCCACAACTGAAAAGGAAGAAGTGGGGGTGCAGACTCTTACTTTGGAATTTGGTGCTGCGGCTTTACCTGTCCTGCGCCTGACATTATATGATGTCAAAGTGATGGGCAAGTGGCTATAGTTTGAGCCAAAATACAATGCAGGCCAAATGGGGGACGCCTGGCAGGCTGGAGGCTTCCCACCACTGCTACTCTAAGAAACATGGTGCTCCTATGACACATAAATGCAACACCAGGACCATGAACATCATCACCTAGTGCTCCACTGCGCCATACTGGAGCTTTCGTTCACCGTCAAAGTTCCCCTGTGAAACCCCTATGTTTCACCAAAACAGCACAACAAAGAGCCAGATTAGGTATGAAGAAGCAAAAGTGTGAGATGCAAGGGAGAATGAAAATTACCCAATGTTGGTTCCTTCCGGAATAAGTCTTTGCCATCCACAGAACATAGCGTATTGTGCAGAAGGCAACAGGAAACTCTTGGTTGCCAGCTTTAGGATTGTATCAATGCCCTCTAAACGAACCTCGGCTCTTTCCAGCTACAAAACAAGAGAGAAAGGAGGTAAAGATTTATCTATGTAAGAGCTTTACGCAGCAAGGCCCCGCCATATGAAGCGAGCCATGTCTTACCTGCTTTAGTAAGCACTTCCGCATTTTTTCAACATCAATGGGCTCTTCTTTTAAAGCAAATTCAACTATGGTATTGAGAAGAGCAGACTGGGGATATAAGCCCTGGACGTTCTGTTTCAGCCATTTGTATTTGTGAACACCCGTAACTGTGTTGATCAGCGGCTGCCATTTATCCTAGAAAAAACAAAATGCACATTTACACTTGAATTAATAACCTAAGAAAACAGTCTGAAAATAGTGCTTGCCCCACAGTGACACGTTAATATAGAAAAATTCAGAGCACTCAGTTCTACGACCAAGAAAGGTTTTACAAATGTGACCTATTAAGTACACCGCATTTATTCATGTGCGACACTTTTTAACTTAAAAAGGTAGAATTCAACAGGTAGAAGGAATTACCTTTAGCTACAAAGGAAGGCCAATGCTGACATTTAAAATCTACATTTATGACACAAAGGAAGTTCATCCAAGACTTGGAGCCAGTTCACTTAAACACCCAACTAGAGATCCTCTCTGTGTGACTGTGAGGAAGGCCTTGCACACTTACGTATCATGTATATACAAAGTAAGGTTCAAGCAAGGATATCCAAATGCACAACTTTCCTCTACAGAGCGTGCCTGCGAAATCACTGGGCATCAGTACAGCACGTATACCACAAAGATGCATACATATTGTGTTATCTACTGTTTTGTGAACGACCACTGTTAATAATGTAATTCATTTCTCTCTTTGCACAGCTGCTTTTGCAGCAACAGACTAATGTGCTTGTTTACGCAGCGACAAACTAACATGACTACCACTCTGATAAACATACCACCTGACACTCAGCTGCCACGTTCACATATTCTGAATGGTCGTTAGCTACTGTGCGGCTGGCTCATATTTAGTACCTGATACTCTGCATACCTTGGGCGATTTGGCTGACAAGGGCCTTTTATCAGCTGTCACAGGGCTGTGAGGTATGACACAGGGCTCTTCCAAATCACTTTCCTCATTCCCAATTTTGGACTCTTCCACATCAGACGGCTCAGATTTTTTAGGGACTAGCAGCAAGACATAAAGCAAACATACTATATTTATCTATTTATATTTATAGTGCGCCCCCTTCACCCTTGGGCCCCAGGGTGGGTTACATACAGTTTCAAAATACAGTTAAAATGTTACTTTAATACAGTGGAACTTTGGTTCTCGAACTTAATCCATTCCTGAAGTCCGTTTGACTCCCAAAACCATTTGAAAACCAAGGCGCGTCTTCTGATTGGCTGAAGGAGCTTCCTGCACTCAAGCAGAAGCCACTTCGGATGTTTGGCTTCCGAAAAACGTTCACAAACCGGAACACCAATTTGTTTCACAACTAAGCTGTTCCAGAACCAAGGTGCCACTGTCATCAAATTTGTGTCACTTTTATCCCCTTCCAAAAACATGAGCAAAACTGTTTTTTAAAAAATTAGCAAGAAAAATGGGAGCTTCCATAGAAAACACTGCTTTACGAAAATGTAAAGAATTCAGAATGACAAACAACTGCAAGTAGACACCCCTTCTTTTCCCCTCTCCCTGAACTGTGCCCCCTCCAATTCCTAATTACACTATGTCTTTTGCAATTAGATAGAGCCCACATAGTACTAAGTGAGATCTAGCAAGATATATATTTATGGAATCTTTTTTTAATGGGATGCAAGTCTTGCTTGAGAATGAAGCAAGCATCTGTTGTATTCTACCTCACAAGCAAACTGACAAAATGCACAATAGTCTCTTGCCCTTCAACAAGAAATTGTATTTCAAAACATTTACCTCTCTTTTTTCTTCGCTCTCTAATTATCTTCTGAACTACCCTTCTCCATCGGGGCAAAGAACTTAGACTTTTAAGCTTCGACATAATGGAGAGGTCATTACACACTGCCGGACGCAATTCATTGAAGAGGAACCTCAAACGCTCAATAACAGGGGCACAAACCTCTTTGTAAGATCTTCCTTGTTCCTGGTGAGTCTTAAAACGACAATGCAAACAGATCCCTCTGTTAGTAAGGTAACAGTAACTCCTAATGTCTCAAGAAAGGGTACCAATGATTCCTTGGTTTGATGCTTACCTTGATCAGCGAGCATTTTGCTTGGTAGACAACACGACACACATCTGCTACAGATTTTGGAAGTACACGATGTTTAACTTGGTCAACTCCTAGCATAGCAGGATGAACAAGCGAGAGTGCTATATGACCTTTAAGAGGGGGAACAAGAGAGAAGATCTCATTGGAGAGAAAAAAATCAAAATAATACAGTAAGAATTTTAGAACAATTGTGTGTCAAATGTAGATACCTAAATCCTCATGCTTTAGAAGGCAACATAGCAACAGACGTCCTACTTCCTCCACTGGGTGCTCTGGAGGGAACGTAATTGGTGTTGTCAAGTGGCACTGTTTGCAATACCTCTCCACTTGACATAAGAAGTCCTGCACAAAAATGAACACGCTTAGTCAAAATATCACTGCAGTCTCCATGCGTTGCGCAGACGTTACTTTTTATAACAATAATAATAAATTAACAAATGTTTGCAAGCTGGTTCTGACTGATAATCATTTCAAACTCTGTCCCTATGAGCTACTAAGAGTCCCTGATAGTGCTATAATGCTGTGTGTACGCTGCACAAGAAAAACCTGAGCAAAGAGTTGCGGCATTCTGAAGATTTACTGTGGGATATATATATATATATATAGAGAGAGAGAGAGAGAGAGAGAGAGAGAGAGAGTGTATAGATATAGAGACATAGATACAGTGGTACCCCGCAAGACGAATGCCTCGCAAGACGGAAAACCCGCAAGACGAAAGGGTTTTCTGTTTTGGAGGCGCTTCGCAAGACGAATTTCCCTATGGGCTTGCATCGCAAGACGAAAGCCCATAGGGAAATGCTGGCGGTCGGGAGCAAAGACTTTCGCCCACAGCCGGCATTCAGAAGAGGACCTCTTCTGAAGGCCGGCGGGGGGCAAAAGTCTTTGCTCCCCCCCGCCTGCCTTCCCCCCGCCTGCCCCGGCGATCTTAAAATGCTGGCGGGCGGGAGCGAAGCGTTCGCTGCCGACCCCCAGCATTTTAAAATCTCCCCGTGTCCCGGGGAGATCTTAAAATGCTGGGGGTCGGGAGCGAAGCGCTGCCGACCCCCGGCATTTTAAAATCTCCCCGTGTCCCGGGGAGATCTTAAAATGCTGGGGGTCGGGAGCGAAGCGCTGCCGACCCCCAGCATTTTAAAATCTCCCCCTGTCCCGGGGAGATTTTAAAATGCTGGGGGTCGGGAGCGTTCGCTGCCGACCCCCAGCATTTTAAAACGCTGTTCCGAAGCGGGGGGCGGGAACATCTGCCCCAGCCGCCCCACTTCGGAACGCTGTTCCGAAGGGGGGAGGGGGGGCGGGAACAGCTGCCCCATCCGCCCCACTTCGGAACGCTGTTCCGAAGGGGGGAGGGGGGGCGGGAACAACTGCCCCATCCGCCCCACTTCGGAACGCTGTTCCGAAGGGGGGAGGGGGGCGGGAACAGCTGCCCCATCCGCCCCACTTCGGAACGCTGTTCCGAAGGGGGGAGGGGGGGCGGGAACAGCTGCCCCGTCCGCCCCACTTCGGAACGCTGTTCCGAAGGGGGGAGGGGGGGCGGGAACAGCTGCCCCGTCCGCCCCACTTCGGAACGCTGTTCCGAAGGGGGGAGGGGGGCGGGAACAGCTGCCCCGTCCGCCCCACTTCGGAACGCTGTTCCGAAGGGGGGAGGGGGGCGGGAACAGCTGCCCCGTCCGCCCCACTTCGGAACGCTGTTCCGAAGGGGGGAGGGGGGGCGGGAACAGCTGCCCCGTCCGCCCCACTTCGGAACGCTGTTCCGAAGTGGGAAGGGGGGGCGGGAACAGCTGCCCCGTCCGCCCCACTTCGGAACGCTGTTCCGAAGGGGGGAGGGGGGGCGGGAACAGCTGCCCCGTCCGCCCCACTTCGGAACGCTGTTCCGAAGGGGGGAGGGGGGCGGGAACAGCTGCCCCATCCGCCCCACTTCGGAACGCTGTTCCGAAGTGGGGAGGGGGGACGGGAACAGCTGCCCCATCCGCCCCACTTCGGAAAGCTGTTCCGAAGTGGGGGGGGGCGGGGACACCTGGCCCAGCCGCCCCACTTCGGAAAGCTGTTCCGAAGTGGGGCGGGGGGGCGGGAACACCTTCTGAAGGCGGGCAGGGGGCGAAAGTCTTTGTCCCCCCTGCCTGCCTTCCCAGGGGCTTTTAAATCGCCCCGGACAGCGGAGAAGTCCTCCGCTGTCCCGGGCGATTTTAAAATGCCGCCCGCCAGCATTTTAAGATCGCCCCGGACAGCGGAGAAGTCCTCCGCTGTCCCAGGGTTTTTTAAAATGCTGGGGGTGGGAAGAAAAGCCCTTGTCCCCCCCCCCCCCAGCCTTCAGAAGAGGTCCGGGGACAGACTGTCCCCGGACCTGGTCTGAAGGCGGTTTCCCTAGGAACGCATTAATTGATTTTCAATGCATTCCTATGGGAAACCGTGCATCGCAAGACGAAAAAACCGCAAGACGAAGAGACTTGCGGAACGAATTAATTTCGTCTTGCGAGGCACCACTGTATAGAGATAGATATCTAGATCTATATAGATATCTATATTATCCTCCACAGGTAGACACATATGCAGAGAGAGAAAATACTGTAAAACAGTGGGGCAAAAAAGAAACCCTATTGCAAACAACGCAAGCTTAAGAAAAGGGGGGGCTGAAAACAGGAGCGGCATCAAATCACTATAAAAGCAGATGTGGAGAACCTTCGGCCCTTCAAATGTAGCTGGACTACAAGTCTCATCATTCATGAGTATTGACAGCACTGAATGTGTCTGTTGAGAGACAGAGCCCATCTGGAGGGCCACAGGTCTCCCCCCCCCCCGCCCCCCAAAAGGCAGTATTCTGTAATAGCCCCAAATTCTTCTGACAGGATGATAAAATACAGACAGTGATAGGTGTTTCCAGTGGTAGCTCTCAAGATTTGGGTAACCCACCTGACACATTTCTGATCATGACACTACCTGAAGCAAGGCCTTAAATGAAGAATGAAGCACTCAGGCAGTTTCATATAGGAGGAGGAGATTCTTTAAATATTTTGCCCCAAACCTTTCATCATGTGTGGGCACCCTTGGCTCCTCTGAATGTCGCTGAGCTATGACTCCCAGAGTCCCTACCACTGAATGGCTGTGCTTGCTGGGGCTGATGGGAGTTTTGGTTCAGCAACCTCTGGAGAACCAAAGTCTCTTTCACCCCCACCCCGATTTAGGATTTTGGCAAGCTGACTGAAGGACACTGCTCACTGGAAGCTCACTTCACTGCTCACTGGAAGGACAGATCGTGAAGCTGAGGCTCCAATACTTTGGCCACCTCATGAGAAGAGAAGACTCCCTGGAAAAGACCCTGATGTTGGGAAAGATGGAGGGCACAAGGAGAAGGGGACGACAGAGGACAAGATGGTTGGAAAGTCTTCTCGAAGCTACCAGCATGAGTTTGACCAAACTGCGGGAGGCAGTGGAAGACAGGAGTGCCTGGCATGCTCTGGTCCATGGGGTCACGAAGAGTCGGACACGACTAAACAACAAGCTGACTGAACCCAGGAGCAATTGGGCAAGGAGTCAAAAAGCTGGAAGCCAAATTTGGAAACCATTTAAGTTTCTGGATTGTCTTCAAGAGCAGTGCACTTATGCTGCATTACAGAAGTAAAACTTGGAGGTCACTAGAACATGGATGGCCAAAGTCAGGTCTGGCCCTGAAGCCAAAAATCTCAGCTCCTCTCCTTACATTTTCTGTATACTATACTTTCAAATAAGGTCATTTCAAATAAAGGCTCCACAAAGCTACAAGTCCTAACTGGCAAAGCCTCTCCAAAAGTTACTAATTATAACCCATTCCTCGTAACCCACATGATGCTAGTTTCCTTTGCCTTCTATGGCATAATCCAGGGGTCAGCAAACTTTTTCAGCAGGGGGCTGGTCCACTGTCCCTCATACCTTGTGGGGGGGGGCAGACTATATTTTGAAAAAAAATGTATGAATGAATTCCTATGCCCCACAAATAACCCAGAGATGCATTTTAAATAAAAGCACACATTCTACTCATGTAAAAACACCAGGCAGGTCCCACAAACAACCCAGAGATGCATTTTAAATAAAAGGGCACATTCTACTCATGTAAAAACACGCCGATTCCTGGACCATCTGCGTGCCGGATTTAGGCAGCGATTGGGCCGGATCCGGCCCCCAGGCCTTAGTTTGCCTACCCATGGCATAATCCCAAGAGATAATATTTCTTCAAAGCGTTACTTAAGAAGCATTCTTAGATGCATTTCTCCATCAGTGGGAAATCGACAATCCATTTTTCCTCACCCAAAGCAAGCCACACTGGTAACCAATTAGGATAAAAAGATACTGCATTCCTTCATATAATACACAAAGACACCGAACATAAGGAAAAGGTGGCAGCTAGATGAACAGCGTATTTCATATTTCACACATGGTTTTATTTATGTTATTAGGCAGAATTTTGCAGAGGTGGTTGGTTTGGTGTTGTTGGGTTTTTTTTAAGAAGGCAGATGCTATTTTCCTGGCATACTCAGAAGAGAAAGGGTTTGGGGGTGGGAGGTGAGGAGAGATGAATGAGAGCTGCTGCAGTAACTCCAACACCCTCAATGAGTAGTATGGATCAACGCAACAATCAGCTAAACTAAAAGCAGCTGCCAGCCAAAAAGAGAACTGAAAAATGCCCTGAGGAGAAACAGGAAGAAGAAAAACCCAACCAGAGGCATTAGGCCTTTTATATGATTTGCTACACATACACTATTTGAATTATTCAGGTGTTCCTATTCCTATTAGCAAGGTAACACTTTGCCCTGTTATGATTTATTGACAAGGAGGCCAGGAACTACTCAGCTCACAATGCAGAGAAAGGTAACAAAAATCTGTATTAGCAGGTGTGGAAAATCATGCCTTCCCCCGAGATTGTTGGACTCTCATAAGCCTCAGCTAGCAAAGCCAACTGTCAGTGATAATGGCAGCTAAATAACAACTGGAGGCATCAGGCTCCCCATCTCTGGTTAATAAAAAATAGTGAGAGTCGAATGTTCCCAAATACAAAGTCCACTGCCAGTTGATAAAGTGCAGATCCTGGCCCAATGCACCCAATGAGCTCTTGCCTTGGGGCCCTGGAGAGGTGTACAGAGGTTAACTGCATAATAATCCCTGGTATTCCTATAAACTAAGAGACTCAAGGTTCCCAGCTGCCAAGAATCCCACTGACCATTTCACTACCTAGAGTGAGATAATCCATCCAACTTTGTCTACTTAGAGAGCTATGGCCACTGGGAAGGGTAGGAAACATCAGCCTATGTCCTTCACAGAGTGCACTGTTACCTTCACCGTGTGGTCCTGGATGTTGTTGTCTGCAATCGCTTGCAGAAATGGCTGTGAGTGGTCACTCAAGGTCAGTCGATGGGAATACAGCTTTGATTTGTTAGGGGTGGTATTGCCAGGAGAGCTGCAGTGGTCTTCATCCTTCTCTTCGTTGTAACTGTAATGTATTTGACTGGTTTGCAAGCCTCCAGAGAAAATAGAAGACTTCAACCATTCTACAAGAAGAACAGAAATACATTAAAATAGTGTGTTACAAGCATATTTTTAAAAGGGAATAGTTTGAAAGGAATAGTAGGACATTGAAGCACATTGCTTTTGCAGTTTTGTTACGCAGGTAAAAGTGTAATTCTTCTGCTTAAGAAAAGAGGATTCAATGGTCTACCCTGAAGTTATATGCAATATTTGATGAATGTATGTTTTAGAGGATTTCTTCAGAAACAGTTTTGTGCAAGCTCTCTTTTTGATTTAAAAATAATTAGTTCAAAATACTAAACAAGAAAAATAGTTAACCCATCTAGATCAATAAAATCTCCTCCAACTGGCAGTGCTCTCCAGTCTTGGGCAGCAGGTCTTTTCCCTACTACCTGAACAACGTAAGTTCTATTGAAAACAGAGATGCTAAAGACTAAACCTTTTGCAAGCAAAGCAGATGCGTTACTGAGCTTCAGACACACCTTGATATAGTTCATCTTAATGAATAGCTGCAATTTAGCCCCATGTTTTCAACAAATTTTAGCACGTTATTTTACTCCACCTTGAGCACAAAAAGCGGCACACAAAATTTAAAATACAATAAAAGCAAACTATCATTTAAAAAAATGTTAAGACAGCAGCAATGCACGTCAAACTATACTCGAACTAAGCTACTTTTGGGGATCAGACACCTGTTATTTCATTATTCAGCCTTGCCCATGTATTTACTCATGCATGGAAAGCAATAATTTCTCCCAAGTCAGACCATCTGCCAGTTTTGAAACAAAGTAGTATACTAACAGTTTATTGAAGAATTATCCTTCTCCAAGATTGTTTGCTTCTTGCTTTCACTTCATTACGTAAGTACATAACTTGTTGCACATACACAGAGTTCTATCCAAAAAATTACTGAACTGAATTATGCTTTGAATAGAAATTGTTTTGCAGCTTTACATACCGGCCCACAGAAATGATGGGCAAGTTGTGTTACAAAGGCTGCAATCCTATAAACACTTACCCCAGAGTAAGTTCCACTGAACTCAGTGAGGCTTATTTTTGAGTAAACATGTATATCAGCGGTTTTCAACCAGTGCGCAATGGCATCCTGAATGGCGGCCTTGAATGATGGTCAGGGTTGCCGCAGGCAACATTGGCCTCAGTCCCTCTTTTTTCCCCTCCCTCCTCTGATGCCCCTTGCATCTCTGCCTCCCCAAGGCTTGCACAGCTGTTTATTGCAGCAGCCCTGGCTATAAGCTTCTCAGGCAAATGAGGCCTCTGGGAGGCAGCTGTCCAGACGACTCCTAAGGAGAGGAGGCTAAAGGAACACTCCACAATGGAGGGTGCTCAAAAAAAGGTGAGAGGTTTCCAGCTCTGCAGGTAAGGGGTGACGTAACTGGGCTCCTGAGCCCCACAGGGGTGCTGCAGAAAGAATGTAGTTGGTCCAAGGAGCCATGGACTCAAAAAAGTTGAAAACCTCTGATGTATAGCATTAAATCACTCACTGTGGTTAGAGGGTTAACATTAAAACATGAACCTAAAACTATGAGCACATCCCCAATTTCATATTAGTTACATTTAATTGGAATAAAGATATTCTTACTGGCACATTCAACCTCCACAGGAGAAAGGGGTGTACTCATTGCCAGATATGAAGCATGTAGACCAAGAAGTAGCCCTAAATTTCTTTCAGTGTCTATGAGAGGCGATGATAGACTACCAGTATCTGGCGTAGTAATCACTTCTTGGTCAGGCTAGAACAAAAAGAGGAAAGAACAAAAGAGCTGTGATATCATACTGAACGACAGATTTAAAGACTAATACCAAATTTCCCGATCTATGAAAAAAAAAACCTCTTCGTAATCAAGTGATGTGCAGCTACTTGAAGAATTTTGAGTTTAACAAAAACATCATCAGGAACCTGAAGATGATATTCAATTGTAATGTGCGAGAGACACAGGAAGGGCAAAGGACTGGAAGGGATCCAACCGCAGAGAAAGACTAATAACTGTCCTACCCCACAGTCACAGCTGAACGCTAGAAATGTAGCTCTGTTGTCTTTGTACAGGCCTATGAGGGAAATCAACAAGCGGCTTGGAAAAGGGTGGGAAAGCCTGAGGTGGGGGGGTCTTTCCTTTCTTAAAAACTAATAAAAAAACCAGACCTCAACATCAGGAATTCAAAAAAACTGGATAGGTTGTCTAATCACAAAGGTAATTAATTAAGTGCAGTGCTATTTTTCTAGAAAAAGAGGTGCCGGAACTCACCATGAACACTTCCCTTGTTCTCTTATAACGGAAATGGCACCCACCTGAGAGGTGCCAGAACTGAGTTCCGGTGAGTTCCGGCTGAAAAAAAGCCCTGATTAAGAGTGAGTAGGTGTGAAGACCCTGCCTCAAGCAACAAGAGGAACACAGTTCCACCTGGTGGTGTCCTTTGTGCCCACTAGCAATTGTTTGGGAAACCTTCTTACCTCCATATATTGGCCGACACAGAAGGCATGCATCGATTCTCTTGTATCCTCGAACTGCAGAGCTGCTTCCAAAGCTACAACTGGGTCCTCTCCAGCAAACTGAGCTAAAAGAAACCAGAGAACAAACTGTTAAAGGAGGCAACCGAACAAGATAGGACTCTGTTTGGTATATGTTTTGTTCGCAAAGTGACATCTCACCGAGTATACTGCTTCCTGTTAAGGACTGGGTTTGGAAATCCTTTATATCGTACACTTTGCCATCAATCACTGTCCAGAAGCCGCCATCTTTATTGTGGTTCTCCAAGTCAGCTTTCCGTATTAGTGTCACTTCCTCGTTGTTCCTGCAATTCTGTCCTGTAAAAAATGAACCTAACAGGTGAAAAAAATACATGTTATTGCTATGGTTCACAACCAAAAGGTCCAACCAAAAGAGTGAGGAATCAAAGAGCAAGGAAAATACTACATAATTGTGTAACCTGTCCAAAGTGGGTTTTGTGCAAAGACAAAGCTTTTGAAGCCTACCTGCAAAGACAAGCTAGGAGCTCTGCTAGAAAGATCCAGCAAGTATTCTAAACGTTTGCAAGAAAGAACATACCCATTATTCCTGGCCAAGCCAAGTCTTCATTGTCATCTCTCTCTTTACCAGGAGCTAAATGGTTGAATCTGTCCAAATGCTCTAGTAGACCAGCCAGCAAAGGAATCGCACCGGCTTCCTGGATGAGCCCAGCATTCTTACTGAGAAGAAGTACTATAGATACGACCAACTCTGGAAGGAGGACACCTAAGGGGAAATAGAGACGTTCAGCAAAACTCTGGAAGCGTTAACCCTGTAGACAGGCTCTAAAACAAAGGACAAGATGAGTCAGTACCTGTTAGGTCTCCATCTACAATGCGAGATACTTCTGCAAAATGCCTGTGACTGGTGGATGCAATGCTAGTAGCTACAGGCAGTATGTCTCCAATATGTGTACACAAAAGGGCTGTGTATTTCTTCAACAGAGAACCAACTCCTAAAAGCTCAGGACCTGTCAAAAAATAAAAAGAACCATTATTTTTAAATATCATAAGCAACATCTAGAAAGTCAAAACCTGCAAAAGGCTTGTTATTATTAACTATTAACGCATTTAAACACAGCTAACTTGCAGAGTAAAGTAGCAATTTGAAAAAGCTATTTAATACAGTTTTTAAATGGACATCAACAGAATGCTAGCAATAGCCAAAAACAAGTACTACTTACTGTATGTATTCGGGATCTGGCCAACACTATCGCCTGGATACAGCTTACTCACAAGCAAACGCTGAAAACGCAGCAGCAAGTCTAGAGAAGCAGACCTCTCTTTATTGTAATGTTCATGATCTAAGCAGGAAGAAATACGGCGAGCCACATCTTTCAGTTTAGCTATCGTCTGGGAAGCAATGTTCCTGATGGGAATAATGTTTTAAAGAAGGTTTTAAAAGACATCTTGAATAAACAGGTAACAACTAACTAGGCACAAACTAAGATTTTGTTGTGATTCTTGGGAGTCAAGAAGCTCATGCATTTTGACTGGCTACGTTGGCACCATGACAGTCTCTGAACAGCAATTTGTTTCGTATTCCCAAAAATGAAGATTATCTATTTTTCTACATCATCCCCAATTCCATCGGTGTTGACAAAATAAGCTGCTGTAAAAGAAGTACTGTGCTGAAGTGTTGGGCAACATGATATTCTTACTTAAATCTATTGCATTAATGTAGGGTATGTGTTCTTAGGTACAAAATAGTATCAAACTGGGAAATATAAAACACACTGGCCAAAAGCCAAAAAGCTACTTTAGGTATGCTTAAGGGCTTGGCTATTCTCAGAACAGTTCTTCCATTTTAAAACGGCTAACCCCGATACCATATTACAATCTGCTTTTGAAAATCCTCTCTGCAAGAAAACTGTCCATGCGGTTTTGCCACTCAAAATGGCAGGCTAGCACATACTCCCTTAAATTTGCGCTCACAAATGTGTCTGCTGTTTCTCCGTGCTGAGTTTCTTATACCTTATTACTGCACAGTAAACATTTAAAAAAAGAGAGAGACTGCCCAGGAACATAGAAGAAGCATAGGAGGAAGCAGAGGTCAGAGGTTTTCTGTTTTGTTTTTTAAAAGAATAAAATGTGGAAAAGGGTAATGATTCAGTAAACAGCCTTGCTGAAAAGCTACCTTAGCAATTGCTGAATTAGCTGAACCAGAGGTAAGCTCTGCTTTCCTGCAGATTCATAGATCCCAGTATTAATAAGGTCTTTGTCCAATGGTGTTCTACTCCTGTGAAGTGTTGATGCGTTTGCTTCCTGTTCATCAATTTCTTTCTCTTTCTGGGCTTCTTTTTTTGCCTCTATATCCTACAAAATGAAAAGTTGAAAGTGAAACCAGTAAACATTCTATACTGTAGCTGAAATGAATGGGAGTCAGGTCCACTAAAAAAAGACACGGAATGTTCTGCCACGGAAACCTGAATTAATGGCATTCCTGCACACTACAGTATATTCTATTGGATTTTTCCTTCTACAGTAAAGTTAGCAGTCCAGCACTGGTATTAGGACCATGTGGCTGGTTCATGGGACAGAAAGCAATAGAGACTGCACTGGAAATAATTTGAGTAGAATGAGCAGCTGAACCCAACGACACAAAGATATCGAATAAATAAGTCACTGCTCAAAGAATCCTGAACCCACGTAGGTTGGATAAATGTGGAAATGAAAGCATCAGGCACAAATGAACTATTTGTTGTTGAAAAGATGCTGTCCCAACTTTTCCCATCACTTCCTCAAAGTGAACTATATGGATGTAATGGAGAAACTTGTCCAAAAAGATAGCTGCATTAATTTCTTCATCTGAAGAATGATGGCTATGGTTTTATAAGCCACACATTTCTCAATATCAACAAGAGGTGTGAAAATGGAAAACAGCCTTCCACTATAGGGCAACGTCAACTATCCAGCCCATAAGAAGTTAAGATTTTCAGAATTACTGATCTACTATCCATGTATATTTATTTATTTTTAGTTTTAGTTTTATTTGTCATGACCAAGTTCTTCTATTCAGGAAGAAAGCAGCAGGATAGAGCTGAGATGCCATTTCCCTCCTCAGAAGACACAGCAATGCCAGTGATACTTTCATAGATTTCAAAGCAGCTACAGGAGAGGCTTTGCTATGTGTAATATGCAGCTATTACATGGCTATTACCCTCATGCACAAGTCTAAACTTTTGAGGGCTTGAGGCACCAAATTCTAGGCAGGGTCAGACTACACAGAGAGAAAGCCTCTTAAACAAAAAGTTACAAGTGATACAGTTACCTCTGGATATTTTCAATCAATAGAAAAGAAAGGTTGATCTGGAATGACACAGCCAGCTTTCTAATCTACTACATGAAATGCCCACCTACTTACACAGTCTTTTCTAATCCTTACAAAACAAAATAAATATTCACTCCACTCTTTTATATTACCACCGTTAAACAAAGAACATGGGCTTGTTTGAAACTAACTGGTTTCCAACAGTAATCTTTTCCATTTCATCAGAATGTACAAGTTAGTGTACTAAGTAAGCATACCTGGATTTCTGCAGTGATCGCAGCATTCAGTGCAGACTCAAGACCCCCATCGGCCATTAAGCTTCCAACCAGAAGATCAATCATGAATCTACGGCCTGGACTTACATTTGTTTCATTCCCTGAAACTAAACATTGAGAGAACTCTTACTTGACTAGAACGCCAGCACACACATACACGTACATATGAAGGGAGCACAAAATGGCTTGGGCAACATCTTCCTTCCCCACCCACGTGACCACACACAAAACATACCTGCACTGGGTAGAAGTGCCGAAAGAGCCCTCGCTCGTTCCTCGGCTGTTGGCAGCAACACAGACCACCCACTTTGCAACACTGCTTGGGCAGCTGTCTGAACGGTGTTGAGCACACCTGCATTACTTGCTAAAGTCACTACTGTCTGCTTCAAGCTGTTGAGTAAGACACTGCCCAATCCCAAACCAAGACACTCTGGGTCCACTTGGTGGCTGATTGCAGCATGAAGCTGAAAGACAAAACACAGAGAGGCTTCTTTATCAGTGATAAAGCTGAAACCCATTCAGGGAGGAACGAAATAGTATTCCTGAAACATTTTCTGTTTCCAAGTTTCATACACTTGCTGAAGCACCACAGTTTGGCAGCACCAAATACATATTTCCATCATCTGTAAAAGTTTATTTAGCAAATGAAAGCAGAATATCCCGGTGATTCTCCCGGGAGAATCCGCGACCAGAAAGAAAAGGAACATCAAGAAGACTGGAAGAAATTTAAAGACTACTTGAATAAATATTGTAATATTAAAGATATGTAACCACTTGAAAGAAACAATTAGGCCTAGGATTAAAATGGAATTAAATTTATAAATAAGAAAATGTACGATAAGGAAAGCTATGTAATATGATTAGGACTGTGATATGGTCTTTTGAAACACTGATATTGGAAACTGCTACTTATAATTACTAAGAAATTTGGATGGAAGAGATTCGAGGAAGTCAAATACTATGTTTATGAAGATGGATGGTACTTAATTTTAATTAATTAAGTGGTAATATGTTGTATGTATCTTTTTTCCTTTTTTCTCTTTTTCTTTTATTTTTTGTTTGTCTTTATTATTGTTAATCTTTTCTTTCTTTACTATGTTTATCTACTGAAAATAATAAATATTATTTGGGGGGGGGGGAATGAAAGCAGAATATCTCCAAACTGTCCAGTAAGGCATGGTAAAGCAAAGGTAGTGTTATCCTTGAGCTATGCAGATCTAGGTTCAGCTTCCAATCCCAGCTCAGTAATAAATTCCCTGGCTGAACATAGACTCGCTGCTGATTAAACTGCAGTTTGCAGAAAGGAAAACTGGAGTAACAACCAACTCTTTCTGATTTGATCAGCACTGCAAAGTATTTGGCAAATTACAGGGGTTGCTGTTTTTTCCTAATAAATGAATCAACAGTCAACACAAAATACAATGGCCATTGCACTTTTAAAAGTCAATGTGATCCGCACAATTGTTTCAGATTTTATAATTTCAGTCTTAGTTCAGCAGCCATTAAGATACCTGAAGTCTCAGAAGATTCAGAGTAGCCACAGCCATACATTCTTTCTCTTGTGGAGGGGGCCAGTCCGAAGTGCCATCCATTCCTTCCGTCACTTGTCTAAGTAAGAGATCCAGTTGTTCAAACGTCATTGGGCAAACATCTACCACAAAAGGCACTCGTAAACCGATAGACCATTCGGAACAAGATGACCAAGCAAAGCTCTAGAAGGAAATACAAAAAGATATGCAGCAATGTTAAACTTAAGACCAAGCGGGGGGTGGGGGGTGGGCTAGAATTAAAGGCAAATAGTAACTGAGAAGAGAAACTGCATCACGAAAGGGACTTCCATAATCAAGGATTTCCACTCTAACAGAAATATCTAAAGATATTTCTATATTTTATATTTTTATAGATCTAAAGATATATAAAAAACAGTAAAATTGAAGCCTACCTGAGCTGGCCCACAAGCGATGCCAACAATGTGCTTAGAATCTAGTCCAGGAAGAGCAGTAGGTTCAGGTTTAGTGATCCTCAGGGTATCAAAATGCTGGCACTGATCATTGCTTCCCCAGCTATATACTTCACTGTCTTCTGTGAGTGCTAAACAGTGGGTGGATCCAGCTGCTACATCTATTACTTTTTTTCCTGGTGGGGGGCGGGGGGGACACACATACAGATAATGAGAAAGATCAGTATTGCAGCCACATCTGAAAGCCTGGCTAGAAGAGGAGAGCTCTCTCTTTAGCAATGTCTACAAAACAAGAAATCAGCAAGGGATGGTGGTGTTTGTTGCACCAATAACCAAAATTTCCAAGTGTCTCCCGTTTTAAAAAATAAAGTTGACATAAGGACAACCCTTCTCAATCAGCTCAAAAGCCTACCTAGTCCAGCATTCTGTTCTCACAGAAGCCAATCAAATGCCAGCAAGAAGCCCACAAGACAATGTGGTGTAGTGCTTCAAGCACAGGACTAGGATCTGGGAGACCAAGTTAAAAATATTTTCCCCACCAATTTGCACAGAATGGGTGCTAACCTCATCATTTTCTCAAAATTACAATATTCTAGTTAACACAGCTGGTAGTTGCCTCTTCACCTACCTTGCAAACCTTCAAGCAGTTTGGGATATCGAACGTGTTCCTCTGTTCCATGCCCAAGCCTCTGATTGTCACCCTTTCCCCAAGAGTAGACCTGCCCGTCTTTCGTAAGCGCAACGGAAAACTGGCTCCCGCAGCGAACTTTGACAACGTCCAAATCTTGAAGTTTTTCTATCAGTTTTGGAGTTTTGCAACCATCGCTGCCGCCTCTTCCCAGCTTCCCATAATCTCCGTCGCCCCAAGACCACACCTGACCTGGAAAAGTAGATTGCATTAGACGTAGCAACAGCTTTGTATCTTTAGACCGTGAGCCGAAACAAAATAAACATACTGGGAGGGAGGGGGGGATAAAAAACAGAAATAATCTACCCAGGTGGACAGCTAGAAATTAATACTGCACACCTGGCTTGACAATATTCTGAGAACAGAGATAATTAATCTGGCACCCATTTTGCATATTTGGCTAACAATTTTATTAACAGTTGGGCACACAGTTCAAGCTAGCACACAAATCCAAATGGAAACAGGAAAGAGACACATGGCTTCCCAAATATCTCACGTGTAACTAAAAGCTGGCAAGGCTAATGATGCTATTGGTTGTTCCACTAACCATTTTCAGTCACAGCCAGAGTCTGAGCATCGCCACTCCCACAAGAGACATCAATGACTTTCAGTCCTTTCAGCCCAGTAACCAACATTGGGATCGTCTGGTCTTCACTGGAGCCTTTGGAACAAAATAAAAATTAGATGCTTCTGTGCTAGTTATATACCAAGACAGGTTTAAACCTTGGGACTTCACAACTTAAACAATTTAAAGAAAGAAGAGCACATACCATGACCTAGCCTGCCATAGTTTCCTCGCCCCCATGTGTACAACTCTCCTTCAGCAGTGATGGCAGCACTATAGGTACTTCCACAGGCAATGTGTACAACATGCTTTCCAGCCTGCTTCCCAGACAAAGCAGAAATCATCTTCGGTTCTTCTAAAGGTCTGGGGGGGGGGGGACCAGGAAAGAATTGAAAGTCATTATTGTAAGAAGGCAATATATACTATGTACGCAAGTGCCAGATACAGAAAAATCAACCCACCCCAATTTACAGTGATGTCTGAACCAGGCCACTGAGATGCCCAGACAAATGGGCCAGTGACCCTATTTTGGCTTTAG
This sequence comes from Podarcis bocagei, assembly GCF_964188305.1. Taxonomy (NCBI): domain Eukaryota; kingdom Metazoa; phylum Chordata; class Lepidosauria; order Squamata; family Lacertidae; genus Podarcis; species Podarcis bocagei. The sequence continues at coordinate 34,143,468 of NC_138130.1, forward strand.
AAGCTAAGACATAAACAAGTCTCATGCTTGCATAGGGAGTCTCTTTTCCTTCCTTAGCACGAGACGTTTAACTCCAGAAGATTTCAGTTAAACATAGTTTCCCATTATGTCTGAACCAAGAAACTATAGTACCTGGGTTCAGAACAGGCAAGGATTCTAGCTTGTTCCAAACCCAGGAAGCATCATTTCATGGATTGGATGTAACAGGAAAACACAATTGACTGAAGACTCCTGAGATTAAACACAGTGTGCAGAGAAGGGAGCAAGTTTTAGAGTGAGGAGACCAAATTCCTGCTCAATCTTGGGCCAGTCACTCAGTTTCAGCCTGAAATACCTCACAGAGTTGATATGAAAATAAATGGGTGGGGGAACCCGTGTACACTGCTTTGAGCTTCATGGATAAAAGGCAGAATAGAAATATAATTAACAAATATTAAAGAAGGAAGGATGGATGCCAAAGGTGGTATCAGAACAACCCATGAATGCAGAACTATCAAGCTAAAATATCAACTGAGCCATCAAGATCACTTAGTCATACACACACAAACACACATTCACTCTCTGTCTGGCTAGCTGTCTTCCAGACTGTTACCTCTTCTCTACAAAGAAAATAGAAATTTGATAGCTACTGGATTATTGAACCATTCGGAATGAAGGCTTCCTGGTGAGTCTACTGTAGATCAATATGCATCAGAACCACAAAAGAAAGAGACAGCTGCAATTTAGCATGCTCAATACAGAAAAGACACGGGGAAAGGGGTGACGAAGTTTTAAAAGGAATGCCACCCAATTCACAGCAGAAGCAGAACAAATATCCTACTCTATTTTATTTCATTATGCATATAAGTCACCATTATTCTAGGATACTTACACAGTGTCTCCATGGCCGAGTCGCCCACCATCTCCACACCCCCAAGAGAAAACTTCACCACTTGCTGCCAGGGCAAGGTAGTGGTGGCCGTCTGAATGTGCGGCAATCTTGACAATGTTTCTAGAAGCAAGACTCTGCACCAGCTGAGGTCCCTACAAAGTTCAACAACAACAAAACATGCATACATGTTATGACTTACAGAGAAATGGAAGCAAACAGACGAGCATTAAGAAACTTTATACAAAGAAGTTACAGGTCATATCTTTTTTGGTGTGTTTTTTTAGAAAATGGGTTTCAATTGAATTAACAAGGCGAGAAGTTTCAATAGCTGAACGTTCTGAGAAACTATTATATTTAGAAACCTTAAGATCCAAACTACATGGGAAATCCATGAACCCAAGCCTCAAACTGGATCAGGACTGCACCGCTGGGGAATACTGTTTGTTCAGTTAAAAAAAATTAAAATCTTCTTTCCCTCTCAACTGCTTCCCCTATTTCACGCCTGCTATTCACCACTAATGAGAAGACGGGCATGTATAATATTGCATCTTTGATCCTTCCCATAGCTAAGAGTAGAGTACTGGCAACAGCAGGAGGGTTTACATAGCTGGAAAGTGAAGGGGAAGGTCACACCTCCTTCCCTCCCCTATTGGGAGTTCCCACAGCTGCTTTTTTTACAAATGATGCATGAAGGTAATAAATAAATAGTAATAATAATAATAATAATAATAGTAATAATAATAATAATAATGGTATTAGTATTAATGTACACTTCTTCCACATCATGTCAAGCTTGGAAGGAAGAAAACACATCCACTGATCAAAATCAGCTTTGCAAAAGTCATTTCATATACTCAATTACAAAGGCAGAAATGATACAGTAAGCTGTGTCGAAGAAACAGTTCAGGAAAGTATTCATTAACACCAGAAATGAAGCAATGGAGTTTCTTTAAAAACAGATATGAATACTGCATTGCCAGGCAAAGTGAAAAAAGGAGATTTTGCTATCATGAGCTCGATCATACCTGCAACAAAAACATTATTTTAATAGCTACAAGTTATTTTTAAAAAAAATAAATTAGGAAGTAATCAGAAATCACCTACCAGTGTATCACTATTGTATGCTTGTGTGTAAACACGTCCATTTCTAGATAAGATTAAGAAGCGCTTTTCTGCGCAAGCAACTTGCATCACTCCAAGATTGGCAAGTCCTTCACACTGAATTGGACCACTCACGTTGGCATAATATTTCCATCCTATTAAACCCCACGCAATAACCTCTTGCAAAGAGCCCTGGAAAGCAATTCATAATTTAAGAACTTTTATCAAACATCTGTCTAAACTTAGAATCTCTAGAAATTACAGCGCTTCAACTAATTTTTCAATTGGCTCCAGATTTATGGACCCAAAGCTACCTAAAGAAAATGGAGAATGTAAGTAAATATGGTTTTGTTTTTTAAAGGTGGTGAAAGCTTTGGAACAACAGAAAAAGGGTTTAAAGTACTTGCATTGTGTTATTTCAATTTAATTGCTTTAAATGTACTTCACAATAGTATTTTACTCTCTGGAAATTGGTGTGCACATTTCAAAACTTGATGTCAGTGGCTGACAAAGTTAAGTTACAAGGGACCATATTTGATTGCTTTGTCTATCTATTAGGATTTGGAAGGGAAGGAGGCAGAGATTCAACCCATACTTCAGCACCTCTAAGCCTTTGCAATGCCATCCCTCATCCACTCTAGTCCCTCAACCTTCTCCAGAAAACTATGAGACCCTCCAATGCAGAACGATTAACAGCAGAACAAGAAATTCAAGGAGCTCTCTACGCTGTGTGACAAACTGCTTTGGAAACTACAAAAGCAGGTTCTGGTAGCAGAAGCCAGGTGCTCAAAGTAAAAAATGTCACTGGGCTAAAATGAGCCCCTTGCATGAGCATAAGCGCCTCTTGAGATCCCAATCAGATTTGTTAAGTTCTAATTTACCAGTTAACTTTATCCACAGAAAGCTGTTAGTAGACAGCATATGCAAGTTACCTTATGTGATGTTGGAGAACTGCACTGTGGAGGCATACAGGGAGTAGCCAGGCGGTCTAAGTGAGCCATAATCACAACTGCCGTTTGCCTTAAATCAATGGCCAGCTCATTGTCCTGTGGCAATATTAGATACCTTAAGAAGTTTTCATTTGGACTCAATGGGTAGGACAGCATCTAAAGCAAAAAAATGAAAAGTCAGCTGAATAGCTCAGTTGGCTAGAGTGTGGTGCTGATAACGCCAAGGCTGTAGGTTCGATCCCCATAAAGGAAAGCTACATAAATACGTTCCCTTAACATCAATTAAATATTGTTTCACGTTGCACGGCTCTGGGTGTACAGGCTCACAGGCTAAATGAACTCATCGTAAAGGTACATACCTGAAGCTCTTCTTCGGTATTGCTGATCTCTTTATTGCAAATGATGCTCTGAAACCTTTGCAGCAAAGGAAGGAGGGGAGCACTGGTTCCCTGCGCTGACCGCTCATTATCCGTTTCCCGTGTACCACTGTCCCAGAGTTGGAGCAATAGCATGACAGCAGACAACATTTGGCTGAGGGGGGGGGAAATGACCAAAGTTGGAAAAGCTGTAGAACAAACCTCACATTGCTACCATTTTCACCTTGCTCCTATTTCACGAAGAACTCCCCACTGCTACCAAATTTTAACAATGATGAAACCAAAACTGCAGTGTTGATGTAACTTATGAACAGATTTTGAACTGATGAAATCCTTGCATTACTCACCTTAGTGTGCCTCTCTGGACAGCCAATTCTAGTAGAATAGCAAGTGCTAAGTGCTGGTCTTGCAATGGAATGTTTCCAGATCCTTTTGTCGCTGGAGCTCCATGGATGTCCCTAATTTAAAAGGGAGGAAATTTAAAAGGCAATTATTCCAATATATGAAAGTAAAAAACCAGTTTGTATTCCGTGCTTTGACAGAAGACACCTTTCACAACATAATTAAGCGACTTCGCTGATTTTATTCTTCCCCAGTTTAGAGAAAGGGCCACAGCTCAGGCCCCGGAGCACAGGCAGCAGGCCCCAGGTGCAATCCTGGCATTCATTAGGTACCAAAAGGAAATACCCTTCTTCAAAACCCAGGACAGCCACTGCCAGTCAGTGTAGGCAATACTGAATCAGATGGATTAAAGGTCTGATTTGGTGTAAGGCAGATTTTTTTTTCATTCCTCCATTACTAATTTCTTTATATGCAAACTTCAAATGCAGCAAGGCTATTACTCCACACTGACCTGCATTTAGAAATATATATATATATATATATATATATATATATATATATCTATATATATATATGTATGTATGTATGTATATATATATTCTCTATGAATAAGCCAAGGGTACGCCATTTAAAAAAGAAAGAAGTATAAGCCAGAGTTCATATTCACCGTATTGCCGTTTCAAGACATTAAAAAAGTGATGCCCAAACCCTTAACTCTAGTTTCTTTATAGGTCATAGAGATCACAGAATTGTAGAGTTGGAAGGGACCCTGAGGATCATCTAGTCCAACCCCCTGCAATGCATGCACCAGTCCCATACAGGGACTGAACCTGCAACCTTGGAGTTATCAGCATCATGCTCAAACCAACCGAGCTATCTAGGCTGACAGATGCGCTAACCAACTGAGCTATCTAGGTATTCAAGAAAAGAACACAGGAACTATTGTTCAGTATGAAACCTTGAATGCGGCTTAAAAAAAAAAAAGTTCAAGCACTCTTTAGAGAAAGACTTACCCAGTTACAACAGACCTTAGAAATTTGGTTGCTCGTTCCACAACTTCCAGCCATACAGATGATACGGTTCCTTCATCAAAGAGGGATGCTTCTGGCAATGCTCGTAGGGCATCAAGGGATTCTTGTAGCAGTTCACTGCAAAGATCTGCATCCTCACCTAACAACATTAGCCATGTTAGGGTGCTTCATAGTACAGTGCAATTCAGGTTAATGGCAATCCCTCACAACATACACAGTGGAAATCCAGACCATAAACTGAATTGCCACATCACTGATATAACCCTGCATCTATAGAATAGAAGTAACAGAAGCCTTCTTTCCAGGAAGCTGAGAGAATGAAGATCGCCCACAAACCACTTTGCAAACAAGGCTAAGGAGCCAAAGCAACCAGTTCTGCATATGCAAGGCTTGTGCTTGTCAAAGCAGAACTGTAGCTCAATGGTATGCATAAGGTCCCAGGTTCAATTGCCAGCATGTATGGGCCGGGCTGGGAGAGAACCCTGTCTGAAACCCTGGAAAGCTGCTGCTAGACAACACTGAGCTAGATGGATCACTGGTCTGACTCAATTTTAACTCCGCTTCCTCTGTTCCTACACTCATTCTGCAACTTGAGAGATGTCACCAAACCCACTGGCAGAGGAAGAGGAGTGCGCCCCGCCCCCAGCAGCGTGATCCCAGTAGGGTGCCATGGCGGTTGCCCCAGGACACGCACCAGCCCTGCCTGCTCTCCACCCCCTGCGCTGGAGCATGAAGCTCCACCAGTGCCCAAACCATGAGCGTGCACAACTTCTCAAGTAGTCATTGTTCAGTGTCTGCTAATGAGAATGAACTTAGACAGACAGACAGACAGACAGACATAGATAGATAGCCCTGAAAAATACCTAAATGCAACACAACAGTTAGATGGCAATATGTTTACCAGCCTAATAAGATATACAGCATCTTCCAACAATACCTGATCTCCAAGCTCTCCGAAGAAATGCAAAGGCAAATGAAAGGGCAGCTCTGGATCCTACCCGGGCAAGACCTTCTACACCTTTGCCTACAGGTCTGGGACTGTAACCAACAAAAAGATGATTAGAGAATAATGTACCTCCTGCTTAAACTAAGCATCTATACAAATGTCCTTCAAAATGTTAAGACCCAGAAATCAATCCTGACTACCCCAAAATATCCAAACAGTGCACTAACATCTTTGGTATACGGCTAGGAAACTGCCGCTCTACCACTCTGCAACCAATTTGGTTTCAACAGCTGCATAACACATTAACATTCTTGTCCATACAAAAAGAAAGATTATAAGCAGCTGATATTTCCCCACACTGAGGAACCAAAACTGTAGCGATATAGTAACCAATAAGCGAAGGGGAAAAGGCAGGCAACACTACAAGGGGAAGAGATTTCTTTGAGAAAGACACTACCTTTTCTTGTCCACTGCAGGCAGGGGAATATTGCTGCTCTTCCACTTAACCTTGACATTCTCCTGAAGAACAGTCCTATTTAATGCAATAAAATAGCGCTCTAAGATAGCAAGCCTCTGTTTCAGCTTCAGAGCAGAGAGTGTGGTGGTGGCTGTTTTCTTGGCTAGAGCTTGCTGTTCCTTCACAAGTACATAAAGGCACTCTTTCAGCTCATTCGCATCTAGAAGAATCAGAAGAACTATATTACTCATCTGAAACATTCGGCATGATGCATACAAGTGTTTGATGGCAAGGGAAAGAAATAATACATCCTCCATTTTAGGAAGAGCAATTTTTCACATTTGATGTACAATGCAGTACAATATACAGCCAAGATTCTGAAAGGGCACATACTTCATTGTTTTCATTTATATCCTACATTTCTTCCAGCAAGGCATAGGACAGGAAGTTATGGGACATTTTTCATTCAGGCACTGGTCAGATGCAAACCTGCCTAGCTTCAGCATCTGCCTTCATTAAATAGTAACATGCCTGAAATACTACTCACTCCTTATAAAAAAGGATTACACACATCTCAAGAGAAAGTTTCAATAGGACTCCATGTATATTCGGAAATATGTGAGTAGATGTTGCATGACTTACTTGACATGCACTCCCCAATTAATCTTAATCGTAGGTATTGAACACCTGGATGATTCAGGTATAGTAATAACTGCCTTTCATATTAGCTAATTTTTTTCCCATCTAGACAAATTAAGAAGTGTATTTTAATAGCTCCTATGGACACCAAACACACTAGAGGTCTGCTCCCCCATTAGTGACAAGCAATCCACCCAAGACATAAGGTTATCTGGCAGGCTCAAAGTACCAGAAAAACCACTACAGAAGAACAAAAGCAATTTGTTTTGTTTGATTATCATTTTTATGCTTTCCCCAATCTATTACGGTTTGTTGAACTGCAGCGTTCAGGTACTTCAAACCCAGTAAAGCTGGTTTGCGAAACACGTGCCATAGAGGTTCTTGCTAATTTAACTAGAACATTAATCATTTTAGCAAGGCAAGGAATGAGACTGGGCCACTTACAAGCAAGCTGCAGTACATATGTGCCCCATCTCCCACCTCAGAGTAATTGAGCCAAGCAGCACTGGCTCGGTAGGCAGAAATATGGGCCTGATTCCCTGCCACAGCCAGCAAGGACTTGCCATCTGCTCTCGAGGTGTCCCATAAGCATCTACTTGCTTTGTATCTTGCAGCACCCATGCTGCGACTTGGCCACCTGTGAGAAAATTTGCTTGTTCTTTTATAGGGGTTGCTAAAGGAAAGCTGTTTACCACTTCCAAGAAGTCATTTAGTGTGTTCACATTTATATTTTCTCTGCCCTGAATGGGATATTTGAGCTACTCTTTGAGAAGGAGGGACAAGAGGGCATACAGGCGGCCAGGACGCCAACACATGATGGGTGAGTGCAATTTTACCATCAAGGCTGCTGCCATTTCAAATCTTTGCGCTATAGCAAGCTGTAACAGCAAAGTTGGCCCTACTTCAAGTGGTATAATTTGAAACAAAAATAGGTCCAAATGGCATTTATATCAATTCCCAGGTGCTCTTCAACGTAGATACTGAATGACTGATCAATTTCAATTCAGCAATGACACACACAGTAAATCCTTAAGACTAGACCTTTCTCATTTCACTTATGATTTCTGTTTGTGACCATCTCCTCCAGCATTCAAGCACTCTAAAAAAAAACCACACAGAAGGTTTTTTTTATCACCGGCAGACACTAAAAGACACTGCTAAGAGGCCTGCGTATGTGGGGACAATAAGCATTACTTGCATTTTATAAGCTGATGTTAATTATCTTAAGTTCTCTGTTACTTAAAAGGCAACTCTAAAAAGCTGCAGAACAGAGCCCAAGATTGTAGACTACACAAACATATTCATAATTTAAGTTTAAACCTGAAGACGTTACGGAAAAGAAACCAGAGGGGACTCGTCATTTATATATGAAGGCCAGCTCTCCCACCACCACCCCGGTTCTTAAGAAATACCGTATTTTTCGCCCCATAAGACGCACTTTTTCCCCTCCAAAAATGAAGGGAAAATCTGGGTGCGTCTTATGGGGCGAATGCAGGCTTTCGCTGAAGCTTGAAGAGCGAGAGGGGTCGGTGCGCACCGACCCCTCTCGCTCTCCAGGCTTCAGGAAGATATCCGCCGCCCAGGCAGCCCTGTGGGAGGTCCCACAGGGCTGCCTAGGCTGCGGATAGCAGCCTGCTTCTCGCAGCGTCGAGCGCCCTGAAGGCAGAGCGCCCGACGCTTCGGGAACCATTCCGCAGCCCAGGCAGCCCTGTGGGAGGTCCCACAGGGCTGCCTAGGCTGCGGATAGCAGCCTGCTTCTCGCAGCGTCGAGCGCCCTGAAGGCAGAGCGCCCGACGCTTCGGGAACCATTCCGCCGCCCAGGCAGCCCTGTGGGAGGTCCCACAGGGTTGCCTAGGCTGCGGATAGCAGCCTGCTTCTCGGAGCGTCGGGCGCCCTGAAGGCAGGGTGCGCAAGGCTTGGGGCGGCAGCGGACTGCTTGCCGGCACGCAGAAGCTTGGGGCGCGCTGAGCTCCGCACGCCCCAAGCTCCTGGTGTAGCGCAGCACACCTGGGGGGGAAATAAAAAAATTTTCCTTCATTTCCCCCCCTAAAATCTAGGTGCGTCTTATGGGCCGGTGCGTCTTATGGGGCGAAAAATACGGTAAATTAAAGAGAGACTGGAGCTTCTGTTTCATTTAGTTTGACCCCAGAAGCACTTGCTATCGGGAAAACATTAAGCATCATTTTAGTTAATTCTGACCAACTGATCCATATTTTGGAAAAACTCCACACCTCAAAATATTAGTCTAGAACAGTTACATGATTCATCTGAAGCTAAAAATGGCTCATCGAACAATTAAAACTGCTTCTCTTGTAACTTTAAATATAGATCTTCAGATTACACAAATTATGTTTCCAGGGGGAACTTCCAGTCATGCTGATTGAGTTCTCTACCCAAATTTGTCAAGTGACTAAAGGGTTTTTATCTCATTGTTCAACACCCAAGACTTACAAAATGCTGCTCATATTTCCTATCTTGTGAAATGAAGCAAACTATTCAATGTCAATTTATGAAAGGAACCCCTTGCAACAGGATTTTTCTGCTCAAGTCACTTTCAATTTGTCCTTTCCACTGCTGTGTTTAGGTATAGGCTGTCTTTTTAGAACCGTGGCCCCAAAAACGAAACCAGAATTGTATACTCAGAATTATTAGCAGTCACACTGACTGCAATGTGCTGTAAACCAGATTCCTGGATTCCAAGACACATGACTGAGCCTAATGGAAAGTACAAGATAAGGTGTGAGGCATCCACACTGAAACCAGATCAGGAAGAACATGAGATTTTCCTTGAATTTAGCATAGTGAACATTAAAACTGATGCAAGTCCTTTGTAAGGGACATTTCAAAACATCCAGTGAAATTTAACTGTATGACTGCATGAAAGAACAGAGCTAGTTTATTTGTTGCTGTAGCCATAGCATCAGCAGACTTTATTTTGTAAACAGAATCCCAAGGGAACAGAGTGCAGCACATGGCCTTCTGCATGTCAGTGTTTCGTAACAGTTGATTCCTGTCCGGTATCAGCAGCAGGCCTGGGTTGCTCCAAATCTACTGCGAGCAGCCCAGCTGTATCAGCATTGACTCGCCTTGCCCCGTCAAAAAAAAAAAAAAAACCTAACCATTTGCAGTATGTATTGAAAACATAGCTGCAAACGCCAGTCTCTACTCTCATGATTTTAGGAGCTATTTACAAGAGGTTGCATCCTACTAAGTCATATTCAGAGTAGACCAATTGAAATCAATAGATTAATGAAATCCCATTCATTTCCAAAGGTCTACTCAAAGTATGACAAATCAGGTAGACCCTACCTGAAGTATTACCAACCATTTTCCAGGTCACTAAAGACCATCAAAGAGAAGTATGTTTCTTAGCTAAAGCAGGCATATCACTCCAGCATGGAGAATTATCACTGCATTAAAACCCAGGCAAAAGTCTTAGACTTGTGTTGGTCAACCTTGGGTCCACAGAAGTTGCTCAGTTTTACAACTCCCATCATGCCCAGCCAACTTAGACAATAGTCAGGCATGATGGGAATTGTGATCCAACACCTGGGTACTCAAGATTGAAGAACACTGCCTAGACTATAACCTGTCTGAGAATTCAAATGCAGGTCAATTCAATGTAGCGGGCAGCACCTGGCATACTATAGACACCAAGTGTTACATACTATTGTTACTCAAGAGCTCGATTCAGCTGGCACTCTGCACATGCCTTTCACTTCAGTCAACTGGGGACTCTGCAATGAGTACAGACACTTTGCAACCAAGCTAGCAACCTTTGGTTGCCCTCACTGAAAAGAATTTACTTGGACTCATGGGATTGAAAGGTGCCTCCCCCCAAATCTCATCTGGAGGGTCGGGGCAACCTCCAGAACAGTATACAAGGGGAGTAAAGCGGAGATCACTAAAAACTGGGCATGCAGATATGCTTCCACTGACAGAACAATCTCCTTATAATGCTATGATGAATTCCATCCAGTATTTTCAAAGCAGAGCTGCATAAACATCACAAGTGAAGCAGCCTCTACATTTGTTTTAGGAAGTGAAGAAAATGGACTGGTCCGCACCACTGCAACCTAATAATTGCCGACTCAAAGTTCCTGTGTGGTACACATAGGATGCCAAGCTCAAACATTTCAGCCCTTCAAAAGTGAACAGCAAAAGAAAAGCAATTCAATTTGTTTCCAGTTAGTTACAAAAAAAAACCCCCAACAACCTAGCAAACAACCAAAGATGTGAGAAGAAAAATTACTAAGTATGTCATTTTTGATACGTTAGAAGAGGTTCTACACAACCACTGGCAGAAAAGCTGATGTATAAACTGAAGCAGGTTAAGGGTCAAACCAAAGTGGATAAATTTATGCCTGTCTGGTACAATTTCATCACCTATGTTAGCAAGAGACAACAACAGAGAGCCACCCACACAGTATGACTCCATCTGGAACTCTTAATTCATGCTTATGCATACAAGAGATAGACTACAACCTCCAATTATTTGAATACTGTTTTATACTTATTTTTGTCAGGTTATTGAGATTATGTAAAAAAAAATTTCTTTTTAAGGTAAAGGTACCCCTGACCTTTAGGTCTAGTCGTAGACGACTCTGGGGTTGCAGCGCTCATCTTGCTCTATAGGCCGAGGGAGCCGGCGTTTGTCCGCAGACAGCTTCTGGGTCATGTGGCCAACATGACGAAGCTGCTTCTGGCTAACCAGAGCAGCACACAGAAACACCATTTACCTTCCCGCCGGAGCGATACCTATTTATCTACTTGCACTTTGACGTGCTTTCGAACTGCTAGGTGGGCAGGAGCTGGGACCGAGCAACGGGAGCTCACCCCATCGCGGGGATTCAAACCGCCGACCTTCCAATCGGCAAGCCTTAGGCTCTGTGGTTTAGACCCATGTCCCAGATTTGTTCTTAGTGACAATGTATTTATATATAAGCTGTTTTTAACTGGGATCCCAATTCTAAAAACATTTACTTGACCCCACTGGTTGCAGCAGAAATTGTAGCCCCAATCTATTGAATACAGACTACAACCTAGGGACCTTCCAGAAAAATTGCTTCAAGGTAGCCTTAAAATATTTCAATTACAGCTGGTATGCTAATTGCTTACAATGCCTTCATAGGACTACTTCGTCAAAATGGGGCACTTACAGTGATTTCCTGACACTATTTGTTTTGTTTAGCAATAGGAAGACACCAAAATACTATGTAGCCAAAAGAAAGCCCACTTCTATCCTGTCAAATCGAAGACTTCATGAGCTGCTGTGTTGCAACACTAGCAACAAAACCTGCATTTTATTAATTAGCAAAACCAATTCTGACTATGCAGCCATGTACTGAGAATTTTATCTCCACTGTACTGTCCATTAAATCCCGCAGAGAAGTAAAACACTGAGCCCAAACCCATTTTTGTCATTTCACCAGGTAGCAAGGGCTTTTCCCAAAACTGTCATTGTTTAGCTACTATTAAGGGCTACTTGGAGACCACAAAACTGAGCACAAAATAATATCTGCTGCTAGTACTACTCCTTCAAAGTCAATGATCACCTTTCCTTGCTAACTTGTACACGAAGCCGTTTTACAGGAAGTATGTTATCAAGCAGTCTCTTTCATAAAAGATGTACATGAAGTTGATGTCCTTAGGAATCAGTAAAACCAAAGTACTTTTTAACAGAGAAGTAAACTAGTTTAACATGTAGCAAAATAAATAATTTAGGAACAGGGTCTTCATAGGTTGTCTAGGGTGGCAGTCTTAAGCATGACTGGAGACTTTGCTGTTGCAATAGGTCTTGGTTCAGGCCATATCTCAAGAGTTCAAGATGATGCTCACATCAGGGTCTTAAGGCAAACCAGCTCCTTGATTACCTGTTCACCCATCAGACAGAATCCTAAAACATCTCACTCTGGCAACAAGACCACATACTTCAATGCTTCCAGAAATCTCGGCCAAGTCATAACTGACACACCCCAGAGCAGAGCAACCAAATTTCTGTCTACTTAAATAAAGAAGAAGCTTTAATTTTATTCAAACAACTGTCAGGGCCAAGGACTGTCTGCATCCCTTCTGCTACCTCTTATCACTCCAGGCTGCCATCATCAATTGGCAGCCAGTTGTCAATTTTCTGTTTTGTATTGATTTATTAATCTCTTTGCACAACACCAACAGTATTAGCTGCCTTCTGCATATTAATTGAAAGGAAACAAATTGCTACACAAACATTTAAATGAAGATGTATAGACGTTTGTAAATTAAAGGATTTTTTTTTAATGGTCCAGTAAAAACTTATCAGCAAAATCCGAAGACTTTATTAAGAAACAATATATTCGTGAAATATATATTGGGCACCATTTCACACAGTAATACAACAGTAAATGCCATGTTGAAAGAAAACCAGAAAGACCTTACCTGGCTGCTTGCCCCAAACCCAACTTTCAACAATTGATTTGGCTCTATATGTAGGTAATGGTGCATCTTCTTCATCTTTCCTCTCTTTGTCATTCTGATCTTCTTTCTTTGATCCAGTCTGACCTTCAATGCTTTCATCTATAGAACAAAAAAAAGAACATAAATGCAACTGAGTAAATCATTTTTGTAAAGCCATTCCTTTTGCATCAGAATTCTGAGCCCCAGTACTGAAAAAGGTCATCTTATGCTCTCAGATTCACTCTAATATTATAGTTATATGGAGAAGAAAGGAAAACACTGCCACAGATGTTATAGCTCTTGTTTTACTGGGTCACATTGTGATCTCTTCTACATAGAAACCAGAGGCTTCATTGGCCTAGTTTGCACGTCACACTAAACCATAGTTTAAAACAAACTATGGTTTAATGAGAAAGACTTGTTTCTCTCCTGTTCTTGCTGCTACCATGTCACAAACCATGTTGCTCTAACCCAGACTCATGGTTAGCTGCACCAAAAAAACTGCAATTAATTAAATTAATTATTATTATTATTGTTATTGTTATTGTTATTGTTATTATTTTAGTATTTATACCCCAACCATCTGGCTAGATTTCCACGGCCACTCTGGGCAGCTTACAGCATATATATAAAAAATTATAGCACATCAGACATTAAAAATTTCCTGATACAGTAAGCAAAGAGCAAACCTTGGTTACTGATTGTGGGTTTTGGGGGATAAGAAACCACAAGACCCAGTTGGTTTTGAAACCGAGGGTGCCATCAAAAGTAGTTTGCAATATGGCATGGGGGGGGGATCTGCTCCTTCACCCACACACAAAGGCAGAAGATTACACTGGACTACTTGCAAATCATTTTGATCTTGAGTAATATAAATAACTGCAGATAGGCATAAAATCAGAATGCAACAAGAATTACATTACCATATCATGTATGGCTGCAAACATCTACGACACTAGGAAAGAAAATTCTTTTACTTCAGTTCCCAGAAAAAAATTACCACAATCAGAAATACTGAAGATGTTTGTAGGAATTATAATGTTTAGAAATGATAAACCAACATAATAAGTAGGAATGCACTTCTTACTGGCAAAGGAGGTGTTTTTTAATTTAACCTCTACCTAAAAGGCAAAATAGCAGTTCTACTCTATTGCCAAAATGTTAATAGCATCATTCCCAGAAAGGATTTATTTCTGATCAAAAACTTGGTATGCCCCCTCCCCACATGAGTTAATATGCTCATAAATCATAGTTATACCATTTGTCATTAGAGTCACAATAGTGCAAGCATTTAAGGGATTAGTAACTGAAGGACAAGTCTTCAGGACATACAACTTAGCCTGCCAAGTTCAGATTCTGAAAAATTCAGTAGGCTTGCTTGCCAATGATGTTGGTATGGATCTGAGAAATGAAGCAGTACTGTGGGCATGCTCCAGTAAAGTTTATCTCACACAAGTCTAACTTAAATGAGCATACTTTCTATTTTATGCAGCAGCATCTTACCCACTAGCTGATAAAGCTCTGACACCAACTGTGTAACTTGATACAAGTTTACTCAGAAGTCTCATTTATTTCAGTGGGGCTTAATCCCACATAAGTGAGCACAGGATTGCAGTCTTAATCTTATACTGTTGTCAGAAAGGGGATTTCAAGTCTGTCTCAGCACCCAATAGATAGATAGATAGATAGATAGATAGATAGATAGATGATAGGTAGATGATTGACACTGTTGTCATTCATTAGAAATGTCAAGATCTTCAAACTAAAAAGTTATGGTTGGCATGCATACCAAAAGTAAGAGACAGATTACAAAGCCACCATACAAAGAGTGCAACATAGGGAGCAGGAAGGCATAGCCCCCAAACCCTTTGAATGCATTACAAATAAACCCTCAATAAAAATTTAGGCACATTTGTCTTTACTGAACTATACAGATACACAACACAATGAAACTCACCTTTCCGTGGAGAAGCTTCACCATTTTGGGAGGGTTCTGTTCCAGTGTATACGATTTCCCCATCTTTGACCATTTCATTCCAAAGGCCACAGAGTCCATCTCGGGTGAAAGCAAGCTTTTAGAGGAAAAGGGGGTGGGGAATGTGATATCATAAACATTTTTTTTGTACCCTTTCCACCAAATAGTGTTCAAGGTGACAAACAATGATACAAACAATACCATAAAAGAGCAAGAGAATAAAAAAGGCACATAAAATCATCAATAAAAGCAACTGTTTTAAACTTTGTCTGCCTACAATTCAAAAGGCTGGGAAGACACTTATCTATAGAAATTTTAAGATTCAAGTCTAGTCAGTGTAGTTCCACCTCCCCTTTTGAACCAGGAATAGCACCAGGAATTCAAGCATGCTAATGATTTGGATGAGTACATCCAACCTAGATCATCTACTGGCAAGGCTGCAACACAAATGCCTATGAGGGCCACCACATGTAGCAATTTTGTTGCACAGATTTTATCTGTGTGCAAGCAATTTCCTGCGTTATGCAAACAGATAGTACAAAACTCCAATGAATGACTTCCAGCGACTGATTTCCAGAGCAGGTACAGTAGCAAAACAGACCCATGCACACTCATCAGATCACATAGTATGGATAGCATAAACAAGAGATACACAGAACGCTCTACACCAGCAGTTCCCAACTGGGGGTCTATGTAACCCACCCAGGGGATTCATGGCACACACCCCTCAACTGTCTGGGATATCCCATTTTGGGGGTCCGTGCTCTCACTCAAGAGCACAGTGCCCCAAAACATGAGAAATTGCAGCTAGATGCACATCTCATGTGAGACCACGGCACCCAAAAATGCACATTCCAGTTTTGTACTGGAACATATTAGAGGGCATGGTGGAACCATCCACATAACAAAAACTACCAAAGAGATACCAACATTTTCAAATTTTCATGACTCGGCTTTGAAAAACAGGGTTCCGATGTACTTAGCCAATTGGGAACAACTGCCCTACACACAAGAAAATTACATGTCAGAAATATGTACAGGATATAGCCATTTTCACTGTAACAAATAAATCCACAAAAATTATCAGCCCAATTTCTCACTTGTTTGCAACACACTGCTAGCCTGAAGGAGAAACAAATCTCTTCCTATTTACAAAAGCTGCTTTACCTGGTCACCTTGCTCATGGAGGGAATCTAGAAGTCAAGCTGATATTTACATGCCTCTCAATACTCAAAGAACATTAAAGCTTTCTACAATGAGAATAAGCTCATTAGGCACCACTGTTCTAACATTTTTAGAGCCTGTGATACAAGACGGATACAAAGTTTAGAATCTTGAATTGTTACATTTCGAAAACAAGGCTATAGTAAAATAAGTTAAATTTAGAACTGAGCTGTCAATCTACACCACAGGAGTCATCAGTGTTCCACTAACCTCAGCGATATGAAGAATTTAAAAATAAATGCGTTATGGCAGATGTAGCAGCAGCTAAGCTTACTTTTACAAGCAGCAAATGAGGTGATAAACCTGTGTCTCAACTGTACCACTGGTGTGCAGATGAAGGCTCCCATAACTGAAAGTCTTCCCGCCCCCTCAAAAAATGTACAAAGTGATTGGGGACAATATCCATAATAGGGAGAACCAAAATTCATACAAGCCATTCTCACACACAATCATGCCCCCCCCCGCTCACTCACTCTTTCTCACAAACACGCACACACACAGAAGCAATACACAAATGAATTGACTCATTTTCTCTTCCTTGAGAAATGTGAGTCCTTCACTTTCTCTCTAAACTGAGAAAGAGAATTGTTTCAGAGCCAGATTGCAAACCTCTTAGGTTGCAACAAAGGTCAATTGAAAAATGGTCCCCCTCTGACTAAATCAAGCCATCAATTGCATGCTGAGGCCTCATGCTTCATTGACTTGCAAGCATCTTTAAATGATCAAAAAAATTAAAAAATTCAAAAAAAAACAAAAACCACAGACACAAGAAGTAAACCTACATTAGAGCAGGGACTCCTGTCTTTGAAGGTAACATCTGGGTTTTATTTCAACCCCCTTGGGTAACAAACAAACACACATATGCCACAGATACATTGCAACAGTTTGTTGTGAGGCCCTGCATGCTCACCCCTATTACTTAACCACATTACAGTAGCTTCAGCTTTATTTTTCAAGGGTTTTATACTTCCTAGTGCATCTGAGAAATAAGAAATGTTGTTTCTTCTGCAGGAAACAGTGCAAGTGATCAAACAGAAAAGCACAATATTTTAGATTAGTGTTTACAGTCCATTCAAATGTAACATATTTGCCTATGGTTCTTCCCATATTAGCCTTCCAAATCAACTTGAAATCAATTTTCTACATCATTTGTGAGCTTCTATCCACTGACTTGGTTGTCCAAAATTCATCCCTGCCAGATAATTACTGTAGCTGGGCAATAAAGCTCTCTCCTGCTTAATGTAATAGATATATTGGCATCTCTATTCTTATTCAGGGACACATGGCCAAGCCTACCTTAAGTTATGATGCAACTATCAGTCCTTTATCATCTTCAGCAGGTTGGTAATTAACCAACTTGCCTGGTCATCCACGATGGATGAAAATTGTCTGACCACATTGAAGCAAGTTACAGGGGATTAAGGCATATGCACCTCATTCTCCCTTCTAACCTCAAATGCTACAGGATCTTTAAGGCTAAGCAGCAAAATAAAAGTCTAACCCATTCGTGGCTGTGAATGGGGCTGTGCATGCAATTCTGAGGCTGCAAAACCGATGAGGAAGTCCTATAGGATTGTGGCCTATAGTCCCAGACTGCACGGTAATGCATTAATTAACTCAATGATTTTTGCATCTCCATTTGTCTACTTAAGACCAATCTGGGTTTTATTTAAGAGACCCAAATGCTTGCAGTTTAAAACCTACCATGAAAGTAGCCCTCACCATATGGTAAGCTTGACTACTGTATATATCAGCAGTAGGCTCTCTTACTTGAGGAACATAGTACACTTTCTTATTACAGGTCAAACTTGTTACTGATAGCATCCATCTGTCTCGATAAATGGAGTGCGGCTCCAGGGGTGGAGTCAAAGTGCTGCATTACCTGCACCAAAGTGACCTCCTCAGGGAACGACCCTGGCCAGAATGTATGAAGGTCCTGAGCTGCCCAGACAACAAGACCTCCCCCTCTCAGCCTCCAAAGGAAAGCAGAGCAAGTGACCTTCTCCCAAAGATATCCCAGAGGAGGTTTAGGATCAGAGTTTTCATTCTCCTAGATGGGCTACCTTCCCAAGTTGACAAGCCTCATTTGCCCGTCACTTCCCTCTACAGCATGTGCAGAAACCGCCTTCTGATTGTTGGAACCACCACTGATCTCGTCCACTCAATATGCCAGAGCCTTTCTTCGCATACAGTCCCTAACTCACCGAGGGTTTGGGACCCATTAGCTACCCTGGTTTAGCCAGTCTGTTGAAGCTATTCCCAGGGTGTGGCTGCTGTCACATGCTGACAGCTTCTAGGAGGTACAGGGGAGAGCAGAGTGCAGGGAGGGGACCAAAGGTGGACAAACTACCCCAGAAGAAGCACAACATGTCCCCCACTAGGGGTATTACTCCTCGCCTAACACCCCACAGTTCCAACACAGTATTATCTACTTCCCTGGAATTGTTTATCCAGGATCTCTTTCGCCACCTGCTTTTTAGTCCTTCTTTCTACCTGGAGACACCAAAGACTG
Organism: Podarcis bocagei; assembly: GCF_964188305.1. Taxonomy (NCBI): domain Eukaryota; kingdom Metazoa; phylum Chordata; class Lepidosauria; order Squamata; family Lacertidae; genus Podarcis; species Podarcis bocagei. Next base: position 34,162,325 of record NC_138130.1, read on the forward strand.
AACTTGGGATCTTCTGTACACAAAAGATATAGTTTGTCATTTACCTACAGTCTCTCATCTGACCTTTAATCTTCTTATCATCAAACCTGAAATCTAATAACAAATCTCAAGCACAAACCTGAAATCTAATAACAAATCTGAGTGAACTTCCCACAGCTCATTAATTTCAAGCTCACACTAATATTTTCCTTCATAAACAAAAGAGAGAAGGAGGACCCATTATAAAACATTCTATCACTGAAAAAGGATTTGATTCATCCCACAAGCCCAGCAAAGTGAAACCCTTCTCATTTTAGCTACCATAAAGTCATCAGGATGCTATCAAACACAAAAATACAGAGGACATCAATGGACTCTCTTTCATTCTCAAGCGGGTCACACTAAACTTGATTTAAGATTCAAAACCTACGGTTTGCATTCAGGACAGACATCACATTCAGACACCATTCAGGTTACAGTACACCTTGCATCCTTTATTAGAAGGAAAATTTCCTCCTATCCTGTCCAAGATACATGGAAGCACTAAGTAGAAAGGACTATGGCAATTTATCCATCATGACTAAACAACTAAACAACAACAAAAGTGAGGTCAATTGCTGTAGAAACTGACCCAGCCTGTACTCAGAAAGTTAAAAATGCATAGAATAGAGGAGCACAATGCAACTTTTAAGTTCTGCTCAACTCACCAGCACAACAAATTTTAAAAGCACTTGCCCAATTCCCAGTCTCACTCTTCTAATTTTATGCAATGGGGGTGAGGAAAGGACTAAAAGAAGGGTTGTATCCAATAATGCATGAACAGAGTTCCATTTGTGCAACAGAACTTCCCCTTCCTCTCATCTCACGTGCCCCCGAAATCTGCCTCAGAATCTCCTCAAACCCCCTGGAGCAGATTTTGGGTGTGCACAGGAGGCAACAGAGTAGGGGAAACCCCACTGTACAAGTGGAAGCCTGCTGTATGAGTGCAAAGGCAGCATTGGATACAACCCAATGACTGTTACATGGAATATAATGAAACAATACAAATTAAAAATAAAAACAGATATCAAGCAAAACTTTTCTTATTGTGTAAATCCATAGCATTCCAGCCATCTCAGTTTTCGTCAAATTTTTAAGAAGACCAAATATCAACTAACACAGCAAGATGGGGTCTCTAGTGGGGCAATATTCCAGGTTTCTTAACCCACCCAAATTCACAGCCCATCCAAGACTACTCAGTTCTAATGAGGATCACTCAAAAGACTCATGTTTAGACAGTTGAAGTCTCTTACCACTAACTATAACAATTCATCGGATTTCCATAGTCTAGAGTAGCATAGAGTTTCTATATATAAATCAAGTGAGTGAGACACCAAAACTATTTATAGTAATCTTATGATGCACACCTTAAGACACCGTCTACTTTAGAAAGAATTAGCTATTTGAAACATTCAGCAGAAAACATAAAATGTAATTCAATCCAGCTGTAAACAAAATTCTACATCTCCAATATCACAAAAATATATTTCACCTCTATTGTGCAATTGTCAGGTCAGTATGAAATTAACAAGCGAATTATACACAATCTCCTGGCTCTGTTTTTTTGATTAGCAGAATAGATTGCATTGTATCAAGTTACACAGACACACATCATATTATTATATACACTAAAGAGGAGTTCCTACCTGTAAGTCTGTCTTCAGCCATTTGGAATCAAACCGGGTCTGAGCAGCCAAACAAAAAGATTCAGAAGACATCTTCCCTTTTCAAATCAGTCTTTTCAGCTGGCTGGACAACCTGTCACAAAATGTTTGTGTGTGTGTGTTACTAAAAACAATGAAAGTACAGTATCTACATATAACTGTATCTGCACACACGCAACCATATGGTTTCCATCTTCCTTTAACAACCATTATTCACAGAAAGAGAAGACTCACTACAACAGGCTGGAGCTATGAAATACAAAGCATTTATAGGCAGGGAATCAAGAGCATTAGTACTCTGTTTACAAGAGTGCTGTTTACCCCATACAAGCCTCCTCCCAGACCAGAAGTCGAAAACATCCTCCGCTATTGCACCATGCTACGCTATGAGAGACCTGTGCTGCTGCTATCTTTCAGACTTGTGACTGGTGCATGAAATAAATAATTGATCTATGATTATACAAGCCAACCAACCCAAACCATTCATCCCTCCACACCCTGAAAAAAGCACGTTGAAGGAGTAGTAAAGGGAGATAGCCAGTTTAACATGGAAAGATGAAGAAAAAACTCTCCATGTCTCCCCCCTACACCCAATTATTTTCCCAACTACACCAACGAACTTCCATGACAAGCAGGACCTACTGTCACCATAAACACACATTTTGCTGTCTGTCTCCAGTTGCCTCTCCGCTAGCCGGAAACTAACCAAAAATGTGTGGTTTCAGGGGGAGGGGGATGATCTAAAACCAAGCAAGGCTACAATTTAACAGTTTTCTGCTTGCCTGCTCTGAGGCCATCTCTGAAAACAAAAGAATAAAACCAACACCGGCGGGCTGGAGGAGGAGGAGGGGGCGGTTTGTGGATCAATATGCACCAAAGCCCCTCTCTCTTCTCTAAGAGGAAGCCATGAACATATACATATATATTTATATTTCCCCATACGTATACACTCTCACACACCCGTTTGCACCTTAAACCTTCTCCCCGTCCAAAAGCAGGCGCAAAATCCCTCCTTGCATCCATTCCCCGCAAGCCCACCCACCATAAAAAGGAGCCCACCATGCGACCCTGCCCAAGCTCCCTTCGAAAAGGGGAGCCACCATGTTCAAGCGTCCGTCGTGTCCCGTCCCCCCACCACGCGTTGCTTATGCCAGATATTTCATGTTGCGCCTGTCAGGAGAGACACAAGGGGTGCGTGGAGGAACTGGGATCTCTGCTTGCATGCATGCGCAGGTTACCTCTAAATACACCGAAGCCACACATGCACGTACCTAAATCATGCACAGACCCCGCAGCCGCCGCCTCCTCCATCCCAAGGACGCCCCCAGCCTCCGAACAGGGAGGTGAACTGACCGCCCTCCCAACCTCTATCGATGCACGCAGAGGCCCAGCTCGCCCCTCCCTCTCTTGCTGCTGCTTTTCGGGCTCCAGGGAGACGGCGGGGGGGTGTCTACGGGGGCCTCCGGGCGGCGCTGTCGCCGCCCCCGGAACCCGCACACTCACCTGCCCAGCAGCCTCGCCTGCTCCGCGCGGGAGTTGGCGGCGGCTCCAGCTGTCCTGTCAGGCCCCCGCGCAGCTCCAACTAATACCCCCCCTCTCCCTCCTCCTTGTCCGCTCTCCCCCTCCCCACATCCCTAGCCAAACCGGATGGAGGCTAGCGGGGCGGGCTAAAAGGGAAACACCGCTTAGTCCCCCTTCCGCCCAATCAGGTCGCAGCTGCCGGGCAAGCTCCAGCCAATCCGCTCCCAGGGATACCTCGCCTTTCCTCTCGGGAGCAGAGCGGGTGGGGGGAAGCCATAGAGAGGAAATGGCGAGAAGGGCTCCGGTTACCATAGAAGTTGCTTGCTTTTGCGGCGGCAGGGGGCGAAGGCGGGGAGGGGAGCGGCTGCAGGAGCGCCCGTTCGGTGCTGGTTTTCCGATGGCGGGTCTTTCCTTTCAGGTGTATTGCGGTGGCTTTCTCTAGCGCTGCCTCCAGTTCTGCGGATTTTACGTCGGAATAGTGCTGTCGTGTTTATATATTATATATATCGGGCTTGCCTTTCCCATAAGACGGATTGTGGGACAATGGAGGCGCATATTTCAGCCCAAGAAAATGGGGAGGAAAAATCCCCATTGCATGTATAACTCTGAAGAGGCAAAGAGAAAAGAACGCTTCACAATTATTATATAGAACAGTTAGTCTTGATGGTAGCAGTGATCCTCCCAGATGCAAGTTGTTTCATCACCGAAGTCCTCTAATTTCTCCCATTTTTGGTGGCTAACGTTTAGTAAGCCATTTAACATAAATTGCAAGAGCAAAACGACGTAAGGCTACATTTAGGGGTTATTTTTCACACTCAGCAAATATATGTACCACCACCACCCCGCTAAAATAAAAAAAAAATGTGTTCTATCCACCTTCAGTACCATGATGCCAACTCAATAAATTACAAAATATCAGAGTCAAATCTATATCACTGTGCAGGGCTGGAGATTAGGGCAGCTTGTTGCCCAAGAGCAGTACTGTACTGGTTTTGCAAGCTAACCCAGGATACTGCATTGGTGTAGGAGCATGGATCCACCTGCTGCAGCAAGAACAGCCACGTTTGCTGGGTACACTACACACCTCATTCAGAAAGCAAAATGGGAGAGGATGATGTGTGAGACAGAACTGGAGACAACAACTCATATGTAGTTCCTGTGTCCGCTTGCACAGCTAGCTATATCATTGTAGCCCTACACATAGAAACATAGAATCATCTGACACTATTGCAGAAAGCCATTATGTATAATAGAATTGGAGAACTGACAGTATACATGTTTGGACTCACCTAATAATATTATTAAGCATCAAACATTAAAAACTTCCCTAAACAGGGCTGCCTTCAGATGTTTTCTAAAAGTAGATAGTTTTTTATTTCCTTGACATATGATGGGAGGGCATTCCACAGGGTGGGTGCCACTTCCCAGAAGGCTCTCTGCCATATAAGATGATGCTGTAGTTGTATTTCCTTAAGCCTCTTTCTGTTCTATTACAACTATATGTGGCTGTATTCATATTTACTCAGAAGAAGGTCCCACTCCAAAGCAGGTATACATATGGTGGAACTATAAAAAAAGTTTTGCTGAAGCTGCAGTCCTATTCATCCTTGAGAGTAAACTGAATAAGGCAGAACAGAGGAAATGCTGAGAGACACACACACCAACTCCTGGGTTTCCCCCAATAATGTTGGTGAGTGGGGGCACTTGCAGAAGAGAATTGTTAAATGGGAGGGGATTGCATGAACACTTTTCTTCTCTTGCTAATTTGTACTGTAGATAGCTCCTCCAAACCCTGTAACTTATTTAATTATGGCTGGTGCTGAGGGAAATAACTTTAGGGGGCATTTACAAGAAATAATCAGTGGACATGTGAGGAGTTAAATACTCCACACTCTCACACACGTCCTTGCCCTGAAAGTATTCCCCTTGGTCTTACATACAAATTACAGTATATCTGCATGTCTGTTTCAGCCCTATATGGGACTTACTTCTGAGTAAGCATGGATAGAATAGCTTGTTGCCGTTTGCTTTCACCTGAAATAAAGGATATTAATTTGTAACTTACCTTAAATCACATGAGTGTTCACCAGTGTTTGTAATGGAAGCTAAGGTTCCAAGAATATTTTTTTATAGATTAGCAAGCTATTTTTATTGACAGTGGAATGGTGCTTAGAGGCCACACTGACGGATGTACCAGAAACAAGCATTGAAATTATGAAATAGGACCAAAGTATAGATAATCTATTTTGCTTTAGCAGAGGGTACTGATAATTATATGGTGCATGAAGGCAAAACAAAGCAACTTCTGTAACAGCAAGGCAGAACTATTCATCCCAGAACAAGGCAGTCATTGTTCTCTTGTTTAGGACCATTTTAAACTCTAAAGTCTAGAGCATTTGAAAGAAAATGGCATTTGACTTGGAATATTAGAAATCAACCTTGGTGATAATTAAGATTTGGTGCAATCTTCCATGGCATTTACCTGATATCAGTTCTGTAGTTTTTAGTTCATGCTGATCCTTACGAATCAAAATAATATTTGCTTCCCTAACTTTCTCTCTCTCTCTCTCTCTCTTTGTCTCTCAACAGATGGAACCTACCAGTAAGTCTCTACAGGCTCCCTGCCCACTATTGTGTTAAATTCTGTGACTCTACAATTTGCAGGCCACAAATCTGTTCTCAGATAAAACACAAAATTTTGCTGGAACTGATAGCATCAGGAACAAAACAGTCTGGGATCCACATACCTTAACAAACACCTTCTCCTGTTAAAGCATGTGGAAATATGTTAATTTATTAACACCCTAAGGGCTACCAAACAACACTGCAAACAAATAGGTTTTGGACCCTAGGAGGATACTGACAAAGTATCAAAGTATCAAAGTAATAAAATATGAAACTAACTGAAGGAGCAAACAGAGATCGATTTAGCATTGTTTAGTTAAACATTTATTGGACAGCTTCAAATAAAAATTATGCATTAAAGTTCAATCCAAAGCCATAAAAATACAAAACCAGTATCAAAATAAATTAGGTAACAGAGTATATCAATAAATGAACAAATAGATCTTTAAAACTTTAGAATTACAAAACCCTTGAAATCTTCAAGAATGTAAGAGTATTACTATTACTACTACTACTACTACTACTAAGTACTAGGTGCTTAACCTGGGTTCATATTTCCTTTGGAACGAGGAACAGCAGAGATACTGGTATCTTTATGATATATAGTTTATTTACACATATATATACAACCTGAGCCTACAATGGAGGGATTCACAGCTTTCACATACCAAGAGAGCCTTGGATTCAAACAAAAATCAAACATCACTCTAACTCCATTGTTCCCCAGCCTGTTGCCTCCCAGAAATTACAATAATCTTGGCATACGGTCTACTCCTCTACCAAAAAAACAAACAAACAAAAACACCTCATGACAATATCAAGTAGGTAAGACCAGTGTTAGGCAACCTAAGGCCTGGGGACCTGATGCGGCCCAATCGCCTTCTCAATCCAGCACGTGGATGGTCCCGGAATCAGCATGTTTTTACATGAGTAGAATGTGTCCTTTTATTTAAAATGCATCTCTGGGTTATTTGTGGGGCCTGCCTGGTGTTTTTACATGAGCAGAACATGTGCTTTTATTTAAAAATGCATCTCTGGATTATTTGTGGGGAATAGGAATTTGTTCATTTATTTATTTTTCAAAATATAGACCAGCCCACAGCTGAAGAAGGTTGCTGACCCCTGGGTAAGACCATCTTCAAGTTCCATATATGCATGAAGATACAGAGCTGGGAATTTTGAGCAGTGCACAATAATTTTGAGCAGTGCACTACCTGCAAGGAAGTTTTCCAGAGTATATACTTTCTACTCAGGAAGCATGTGAAAACTGAACGGTTTAGGACAGGGTTCACTTTTAATTTGTGACATATGATTTAAAGGCTTGACAGTAGCTACCAAGGGATAAATGGAGATGTATTGTTTGGTTGGGATAATTTTTGTGTTGCATCTATTTTTGAAGTTGCAATAAACTTTGAACTTCCTTTTAAGGATGGAAAATCAGACTATGGCACAGTAAATGAAATAAGAGTAAGCCCATGAGCATTTCTAAGACAAATGTGAAAAACGCAAGAGAATATTTTTTCAATATGCTGTTCTTGTCCTGTTTGAAAAAGAGCTTCTTTTTTTTGCATTGCATTATTTATTTTGATTCACATTAAAGATGTTTTCAAGATGACTGGAGTTTATGTGTCAGGGACAAAACTTCAGCAAATTATGAAACTGTACTTTCGTAGCTTGGTAAAATAGTGAAGGACACACAAATTGCACATACTGCATAACCATCTGGGTGACTTTCAAAAAATACCATGACAAATAACAGGGAGAAATTCCCTGAGTCATGAAAACAAGCTGACTAAATCTTAAAACACATTTCTGGAGTGAAAAATGACTCAATTTGTGTATTGGATTGTTTACTGATGATGATAAAAGTCTGAGGGATCAATCCACCAAGCTGTCTGCTGTGCAATTTCCATTCATTTTAATGGGCTTCCCAGTCTGAGATGCACTGAGAACTTTTTGATGATACTGCCACTCTTCAACTGCTGAAGAATTATGGTTCCTGGTTTGTTAGTTATATAGATGTTTCTGCATCTTTCAAGAATTACTTTTTAAACTCAGATTGGGTTTTTCTACATTGTTGCTTTCCCTTTTATTTCTAGGATCACATTCTACTTATGAAACCTCAGTGCAGTGTTAGAAGATTCAGGACAGACCAACGAAAGTGCTACTTCATGTTAGAATTCCTGCTCCATGATTGCAGTCATGGGATTTTTGTCTATTCCATGACGGTATATGTTTTGACTCCACAGAGTGGGAAGTGACGGAGACAGGATGTTTGTGTTACTGCGTTCCGTTAAGTGTTAGAATTTAATCAATGCTTGAAGAGTTAAACTAGAAGTCAAACTCGTAATAGCTGGAGATTGCTCGAGAGGTGAACCATTAGCAGAGAATAATAAACACAGGGAGAATGGCCATCAGCACAACAGAGACTCTCTGCCAGCCAGCAGATGGATGAAGCCCCACCCAGAGCTCTGAGATAGTAAGAAATGCCAGAATTTTTGTTAGGGGGAAGTTTCAGGTAGCTGTGGCACGATCTAGTGAAAAAGGTGTCAGTCTGTTAAATGCAGCAATTGCAGGGGGTGGACCATAATGTGGGCTGCCTGTTCGAATCAGAGACTGCAGCAGTGGGAGAAACGGGACTCTCTTGGGAGTGTAATGATTTTAAACCCTCCACTGTAAGCTTGTATATATGTGAAAATAAACCATGTATCACAAAGATACCGCCGTCTTTCCAAAGGAAACACAAACTCTGGCTAAGTGCTTGGACCCATAGATTCTCACATCACTCAGGGGTTGGGGTGGCGTGTAACAGTACTATCATTATTGTCCTTGAGAATAAATCCACTGCTCAAAGTGGAGTAGGATTGTGTGAACTGTCATCCCACTTCAGAGGATATGACTGAGTCTGGCACAATTTGGAATTAAACTATCCTACTTCTACTCCCCTCCCAATGTAAGCACTGGATAAGTCCCCAGGGAAAGAACCAATTGGAGATGGAGAGGAATAGGAGATGACTGCATAGCTTCTCCAGCCAGTGCCAAGGACAAATGTTTTGTTCGTCCAACAGGCTGGCACTGTTGACACAGTGCTTAATGTAACATATTTCAGAATCCTCTTCAGACTGAAAGCAGCAATACAAATGCATCTTCTAAGTAGATATCTGGCCAACATTTTAATTAACTTCCCCTTCCAGGCAGGCGATATTAGCTCTATCTTCTAGAATGAGCAGTTAAGAAAGTAAAATACTTTGCTTTTCCAGCCTCCAAAGTAGCACCTGGATGGATTGCCAAAAACTTAGCTCTTCTTGCCATAATTGCACAAGCGAAACACATAAGGTACAATGCAGAGAAAATACGCGCCTTATTCCTGTTAATACTGATTGATTTAGCCTAACAATGTTCTAAAGTCCTATTGATTTCAACTAGTCCTGCAATTTTAGACACACTTACTTGGAATTAATGTATTTTAAATTGGTGAGGTCTGTATAGTTAAAGCTATGGTTTTCCCAGTAATGATGTATGGAAGTGAGAGCTGGACCATAAAGAAGGCTGATCGCCGAAGAATTTATGCTTTTGAATTATGGTGCTGGAGGAGACTCTTGAGAGTCCCATGAACTGCAAGAAGATCAAACTTATCCATTCTGAAGGAAATCAGCCCTGAGTGCTCACTGGAAGGACAGATCCTGAAGCTGAGGCTCCAATACTTTGGCCACCTCATGAGAAGAGAAGACTCCCTGGAAAAGACCCTGATGTTGGGAAAGATGGAGGGCACAAGGAGAAGGGGACAACAGAGGACGAGATGGTTGGACGGTGTTCTCGAAGCTACTAGCATGAGTTTGACCAAACTGCGGGAGGCAGTGGAAGACAGGAGTGCCTGGAGTGCTCTGGTCCATGGGGTCACGAAGAGTCGGACACGACTAAATGACTAAACAACAACAACAAATTGGTGAGACTTACTTCTAAGTAATCCTGTGTAAGATTGGGCTCCAAAAATCACTTCTCATAATATGGTCACTGTATGGTGACTCTTGAAATTTCTTAATACAGCAGCTATTCACAGCAAGCTTTTCATGTATCCTGGACCCATCTCTATAATGTGATTCATTTCTATGCCACTGACACCATCAAACATTGTTAGCAATGCCTAATGGAGGCTAACTTTGTGGTGAAAGCTGATCTGTGCATGCTGGTAGAACCGAAGGGGCTACTGTGGGAAACAGCCACCAAGTAGAAACACTTCCACCTGCAATATTGTGGGAACCGGCTTTGCTCTGGTTTGCACCACGGAACTAACTTTTCCATACTTTTCAAAATGGTTCTGTTTAAGTGGCTAGAACTGATGGAAATCAGCCAAATGTTCTGGACTGGTGCATGCATTACCGTTGCCAAATGTTGGGATCAGTGCTCTGACCTCTAATTTATTTTTGGCAAATTAATTTGCTTGATGGAAGAAAACGTCACTGCAATCATTTCTTTTTGGCAGCACCGGCATCATACAACCATACTTTGTAGGGAACAAATGCATATTTGGTGGGATTGCTAAGTTATCTGAAAGGCTTGCCCATGTGCATTTGCCCTTGCTGTTGTGTTGCTAGATCTGAATAATGAAAGCAGGCTGACATACATCAGTGCTGAGGAACCTGGTACCCTTCAACTCACATAATTCTTGACCATTGGCCATGTGGGCTGAGGCTGGTGGGAGCTGGATTCAGACAACATCAGGAAACCAACAACATTCCCATTCCTGTTAAACATGGTTCTCTTTCCCTTCCCTATTTCATCATCACAGCAGCTATGTGAGGCAGGTAAGGCTGAGAGACAGTGACTGGGCCAAAGGCACACAGTTAACTTGACAGCTAAGTGGGAATTTTAACTCAGGTCTCCTCGGTTCTAGTCTGAAATTCTAACCACTACTGTATATCATTGTATTTATTTTGTGAGTACCATTAATTCAAGAAGGATGTTGACAAATTGGGAAAGCTGCAGGAAAGAAGTGCCTACATTAATCACTGGAAGAAAGCACGAGAAGTACAGTAATAAAAAGAAAACACTGTGAGACAAATTTAATACAGATCAAGTCGTTCAGACATTATAAAAGTTGTGTGCCACAACAGCCGGTAATCTAGTCAAGGGAAGCTATCAGGTAGTGATCACTTTGTAACTAGGTTAGTTTCAGCGAAAATGATGGGACAAAGAGGCAGCAACTGATCCAAAGTCACCCAATGAGCTTTGTAGCTGAATGGAATCCCACTTACTTAAGATATGTAGAGCATGTTATAAGAATAGTCTTCTGATTTATGGCTGGTTGACCCGTGGGAACCCCTCTCCTCCCACCCCAAACCCTTGGTCAATGAAAGTTTTGTTTTTACCAAGGTTGGTTTTTTTTAATGCAAATAAAAAAGTAATGCGTCAGGTATTTCTGCCTGTGAATTATTATTTTTAACCCTCTCAATACATCACACTGAAGTTGCTAAACAATTCCCGCTGAAAATAAGGCTATTTGAATGTTTAGGGGCTTGGTTCCTCAGTAAGCCTGACTGCTAAATCATGAACACACCCACAACACAAACTTTTCAACAAATTGTACCACCAACAGCGCAATCCTCTGCAGGTCAACCCCATGGAGTTCAACAGAGCCTACCTAAAAAAACAGAAATACTGTACACATTCCTAAAAGAGCAACAGCCGGCAACGCCCTTTCTCGGCGGCAACCTCCCTTCCTAGGCGGCTGAATCTCCGCTTGCGGATCCCCATCGACGTCACCAGCCCGCATGGGCATGACGTCATGGTGCAACGCCATGATGTCATGGTGCAGCGCCCGGGCCGCTCAGCAACTTGCAGAGGGGGCGCTGATGCTGGAAACGGACCTTCTTCGTCGTCGTGGTCCCCTCCCGTCCATCTCCGGGGGGCAGAGCCAGGCAGGAGCAACAACCGCTCAAATTTGGACTGCGGGGCTTTTGGTGCCAGAGGGCGCTGAGATCTCAGTTGCAGCAGCAGCAACTGGGGGAGGAGCTCCGTAGTTCAGGGCGGATCCCGCGGAGAGATCAGCCGCCGGTTTCAGGAACGCGGAGAAGGAGCCGGGTCGGCGAGGCGTTGGACGTCCTCCTCGGGGTTGGCACCACCACCGCCGCCCGGACATGAGGATGACGGTCGCTGCGGCGGGGGACGGGGGCTCGCCCAATCCAGGCCCCGCGGCGGTGTCGCTGGGTCTCAGTGTGGCCGTGGTCTCTAGCCTGGTGAATGGATCCACGTTTGTGCTGCAAAAGAAAGGGATCGTGCGCGCTAGAGGACGAGGTAGGGGGCGGGCATTTTTGGGGGGGACACACACCTCCTACGGGCCTTTTCGCCCCGATCCCTCTTCCTGGACCACGGTTGTGGGTCGGTTATTATTTGTTCCCAGGACCACCTCCTCCCCTCCAGTGTGGAGGTGGGGGGGGCGCACCCCATGCTTCAAAACACATCCTCGCCAGCCCCTGTGTTCCTGCCTAGCACCCCACTGCTATTCAGGGGTTCCATGATTTCCCTGCTATCCGATCCTATCTCGTGTAATAGGCATCATGTTCATTAATTCCTGTGCTCCATCACACCTAGGAGTTGGGTGTTGGAGGGAGGGGGTGCGGCTGTGTGTGGGCATGAATGTGACCGAGGGGAGGGGGAGAGAAATCTCTGTCCAATGCAGTAGCACTGCTTCTTGTCTGCACTTGAAGAAGAGCATCTTTGGAGCCTGTGGGCAGGTTCATGGCCGCTGCAGGCAGTGCCTGAATTTAACCCCGTCGGCTGCCCAGCCCCTCCAGCTACAGTCTTTGCAACTCCTCCCCGTGGGCTGGGGCGACCCTTTGAGTCCAAATTAGGCTTCTCTTCCAAAAGGAAACTGCTGTGTTGTCAGTGTCGCCGTTTGAAAGTTTTATTTTTGTTTTTTAAACTCTGTGAGCTATGGATCCAGGGGATTTACTCCACAGAGGAGTTTAAAAGCTTTATCCTCCAGAAAGTGACAATGTTTAGTAAAGAAGCTAAATGTCAGGAGTGGTGGGGAGGAAGTTGTAACCCTGAGGTCTTGCAACTTGCTTAGGCATTAAGTGTTTATGATTTCCTATTTTTTCCTATTTTACAAAGGGGGGTGGGGGAGGACTGATCTCCCCCACTGGACTTGCAAACAATTTGAATGATCATGAATGCAATGTATGGATGCTGAAGAAAATCCACAGGTGTCTCAGGGGTTGGTATTCAGAGAAGAACTTTTAGAATTTCCAGTGGGATCTCTCTCTCTCTCTCTCTCTCTCTCTCTCTCTCACACACACACACACACACACCCACACACACCCCACAGGACCATATAGTATATTCAAAACTGCTTTTGAACATCCCTTCCATTTTAAGAGTGTTTTTCCATGTGGCATGTACAGGCTGCCATAGTTTGAAAAACGGGCACACACACACACCCCTCCGTGGGAGAATGTAACTAGTTGCTTCATTCGTTGGATTGTTGCCGTGATAATTAGTTCTACTACAAGTATAATGAGCATAAAACTCCTCAGACCAGACTTGAAGAGCACAACTCTTTGCAATTAGCATGCAGTTTTTGTGTAACTTAGATCCAGTGGTTGCTGTATTTTCTCGTGGGAGCACCTGAGGTGAGCAGAAACAATATCCTCAAATCAGACACAGGCAGGAGGATGATACTGGCACATGGCATTTCTAATATGTAAGCTGTTCCATTCCAGAAACTAGGCCTGAATGGGCATTGTTGCCCTCAGTCTGCCCCCGGACCTGTTACAAAACCATCCGATTCTGCTACCTAAACAAGACCTTGCTGTAAGACAACATAGGAAATTTCCCTGGTTTCCTGACTGGCGGCAGCTTGTCATCTGTTATATAAAGTTTATTTGGGTGTTTGTGATGAATAACTTTAGCGCAAGGGCAGAAAGAAGAATTACCAGGATGACTGGCGGCTCACAGAACAAATTAGACAAAGTAACTCACATGTTTCAAACGATCATGTATAATATGTCCAGTTTAAAAACAATATTGCTCTCTTTTTATGTTAATAGCATGTTAGCGACTGAAAGATTGGCAGGGAGTGGAATCTTACCCGAGTTCTTTATGTGATTAAACCTAAGGTGGCAAAAAGTACTAAAATTCACTTTGTTTCATTTCACTGACTTAAGCAACATTAAACATTGGTGGGTGTCGGAGACCACATTAATAATAATATTTACCAGTAGATTGAACCAAAGTAGTGTATATATCTACATGCACACATGGTTGCCAGAATTGGGGCACAGTGGGAGTTGATGTGAGGCTGCCAAATGTATTGGCCTTGTCCTGCCTCAGGAAGGTGATTCTCCCAAGTGCACAGAATTGCAGCCAAGCGGCCCAAATATCATGTGGAACTAAATGGACTTAAGTCTGCTAGTTTGGGGTTGTTGTTTTTTGGGGATGGGTTTAGACATGTTCAACTCTGCGTAGGATTGGTCTGTTAAGTTGATAAATCAGAGGTGAGGAATCTGTTAGCCTCCAGATATTGCTGGACTCAAACTTCCATTGGCTATAGCCGGCATGGTCAGTGTTCAGAAGTTTGTAGGCATACCCAGAGGGCCACAGTTTTGCCCATCTTGTTACAAACAGACCGCAGCATAATAATTGTAGGTTGCTTGCACTACCCCTTCTTTTAACAACTGGGGTGTAGGAGGTTTTTTTAGTACTTGAGTAGCTAGAATTTCCTCCCCAAATATTGGGTGTGCCTCATAAAACTATTTCTGATCACTGCTTTAAGAACATATTGTTCCTGATAATATTAAGCTCAGAGTGTCCTGAAATATAGCAGATTACTTTAACTGCAGGACTATCAGCTGACAGTATGATATAACATGTCTAGTTTTCATTTCCTGCAATCCTTAACTTGTGTTATTAGACTTTCTTGTAAATGTAGTTGAAACGAGAATCAGATGAAAGGTCTGGTTTTTCTGAAGATCCAGTTGGTAGCTCCTGCCACTCTTCTGAATGAGAGGATCCTAAAATAAGCACATGACCTGTTCAGATGTTTGTCTGGATTTTGTTTTTAGAATTGGACACTGATATAATAGGGCCAGCTTTTCCATGAAGAGATAGCCTTTCATTTCGGTGTGGTTTTCCACTTTGAATGTTGTATAATGTAATGTACCCCCCCACACACACACATCCTTTGCTCAAATGCTGCTCAAAGACTGCTGGGAGAAAAGTTATGTTTCTACTTTCATGTTTACAGAAGGTCACTTCCTGCTCTGTTCAAAACCTTAAAAACAAGTTTGCTGGTTCATATGTTTCATCTGAGGCTGGGACAAAACTTATCTATCCTATTCCCCTCCCCCCTTGAAGACCTCAAATACACCCTTTTCTTAAACTGCCTTTAAATAAAAGAGAAAACCATCCTTTGTGATGTGGGTTGACATTGTCACAAAAAGGCTATTTTCCAAAATCTCTTCCTTTGTTTTACAAAACGATGCAGAGTGAACATACTTGTATTTAATAGTCACAACACTGAGAATGACACTAGAAGCGCAGGGTTGCTTCTTTTCCCTACAAGTGACCAGGGCTGGGCTGCAATCATATACCCATATACCTGGGAGCAACCCCCACATACTGTAAAAGGACATACTTCTGAGTAGATGTGTGTAGGCTTGTTAGAATAATAATGTTTTGCATTTTTATACACCAAGTTCTAGTAGGGCCAGTTATTTGATTTGACACAGGCCTGATGTGGAGAAAGGGCAGCATTTTGTGATTTGTAGAGTGTACAGTGGTACCTCGGGTTACATACGCTTCAGGTTACATACGCTTCAGGTTGCAGACTCTGCTAACCCAGAAATAGTACCTTGGGTTAAGAACTTTGCTTCAGGATGAGAACAGAAATCATGCGGCGGCAGTGGCAGTGGGAGGCTCCATTAGCTAAAGTGGTGCTTCAGGTTAAGAACAGTTTCAGGTTAAGAACAGACCACCAGAACAAATTAAGTACTTAACCTGAGGTACCACTGTATACAGATAAGGTTTTCAGTATTGTTGATGTTCTGTTTTCTGATTCTTCTCTAGGAACTTCATATTTAACAGACATAGTCTGGTGGTCAGGCACCATTGCAAGTAAGTATACTAACTAATAAATCCTATTCTTATGCACTAGAGCCGGGGAAAGGTGTTGTTGTGGTGGTTAATTTGTTACCCACCCTTCAGCCTAAGGTCCCAGGAAAGGTTACAACAATTTAAAATACAACACTAAAAATAATTTTAAGAATAGACATCACATATCTCAAAGGCTAAAGAAGCACATCTTTCAGCATTCTCTGAAAACAGTATAAGGATACCCCTCTGTGG
Organism: Podarcis bocagei; assembly: GCF_964188305.1. Taxonomy (NCBI): domain Eukaryota; kingdom Metazoa; phylum Chordata; class Lepidosauria; order Squamata; family Lacertidae; genus Podarcis; species Podarcis bocagei. Next base: position 34,178,497 of record NC_138130.1, read on the forward strand.
GGAGCTAGTTCCACAGCATATGGGCTTCTACAAATTACTCCTTCTCCCAGCCCCACTTTGAGCTTCTGAGGGCAGGGGAACTACAAGAGGGTCCTCTCTGCTGATCTTAAGACCCAAGAGGGTCTGTAGGGAAGGAGGTGGTTTTTCAGATGTTTGGGGCCTGAGTCATTTCGGGCTTTAAACACTATCGTGAGCGCCTTGAATTGGATCCAGAAATGGACCGGCAACCAATGCTGGTGGAATAGATACCATATCACCCTGTACATTCTTAGTCCAGTGTATCTGGAGAGTTCTGCTGGTGTTATCTGCCATGCAGGTGCCTTATGTTGCATTCTGCTGGCACAGCAGACCTTCCACCGATTCCTGTGGTCCCTCTCTGCAGTGCTGAGAGTGTTCTGTAAAAGAGTGAACTTAACCTACTTGTATCTTGTCTTGTTTTAAAGGTGCTGTATTTGTGCTAAATACAAAAGCATGGAACTCGTAGCTAGATTGGTGTTCTTTCCCCTCCTATTCTGTTACTATTTGCTCCTTACTTGAAGGTTTTGAGTAACACGTCTTATAAATGGGCACTTTGATTAGCTTGTTGCACATTTTTGATTATTTCTTTTTTTAAATGAATCCTATTACGTTACCCCACAGGGAGTCTTTTAAGCATCAAAGATTTCGCATTTTTAAAAGCTTCTGTTGTTTGTAGCGTAACTGAAAAGGTTAACCCCTCTGACCTTTATTAGAATGCTCAAATTTTAATCATCGTCACCTTCTATATTAATAAGGTAATAATAATATTTTGCCAAATATAGAGCAGTTATCCAGGACTGTTGAGGCCACTTCTGCGGTTTTAGAGATAAAAAAAATCTGCTTAGTGCTGTCCTCTGTCAGCAGAAAATCATCAACAACTCAGTTTGAGGTAGCTGAAAGTGAATCGTGTCACACATGAGAAATTTATTTATTTACATATTCACTACGTTTAATAGCTTGTCTTTCCTCCAGTCACCTCTAGGTGGCACACATGATTCTCCACCTTCATTGTATTCTCACAAAGCACTGTGAAGTAGGTTAGACTGAGAGAGGGTGGCTGCCCCAAGGTCTGTAGAATGATGAGGTCAGGTAAGCAGAGACACGGGGACTGACCCAGGGTCACCCAGTGGGGATTTGAACCCTGGTCTCCTAGGTTCTAGTCCAACATCCTAACCACTACACCACACTGCCTCACAATTCATACCCTCTAGTTTAACATAACTGATTTCTCCACCAAGTTTGTCAGGGCAAACACGGCCAGGCAAAAACAAACAATCCAACAAACCAGAGGTTGGTGTGTTCAAATATCTGCTATAGGATTTCTGGTTAATTATTACTACTATCATTATTACATTAGTTGAAGAACAATACTGGCTCATTCCATTGCAACACTACAGTGCCAGTAAATACAAAGTTCAGCAACAATAGTAAGCCTTGCTGTTAGAACTGATTCACACAAACCCCTTTCAGCTGCTCTCCCCCCCCCCCGAAAAATTGGTGCACCTGCTATTAAAGAAAGAAACTTCAGAAGCATTTGTGTGAGTCAGCCTTTGGGCATGAGATATGAAGGAGAAGCAAGCCCTGAGAATTAAGGTGGGACGCTGATAACGGTTAGAAACACGAATACCTTATATAAGTGACATTCATAGTCAGTCAGGCTAGAAAATGATTGGCATAGTTGACTGCTAATGTTAGGATTAGATAATACGTTTTGAATTATTCCACCTCAGTGGTTTTCCATAGGGACACACCTTGCAGACTCATCACCAATTTTTTTTTCTTTAGAAGGTTTTGATTTTGCCATTGCCACTTTTCGGAAAGAGACTTGGCATTGCAGTTTCCAGCCCCTAGAGAACATCAGCCAGTTTTTGTTGTCGGGAGACAAGAAGAGTGTCTACAAAGGGAATTCAAGGCTTCTTAGACATGAGTTGCCAGTAAGAGGGGAGATGTTGCACTCTCCTAGAAGGCTATCTCCCTTGATAACTATAGTCAGATTCCTGCTTTCCAGACCTGTTTCCACTCCTGAGAAGAGGTTGAGAAGGAAGTCCCTTCTACAGAATGGTCCAGAATTGTCCAGAATTGTTTATCTAACAGGCATTGTTTCTAAGATACCACCAAGCATTTGCATCTCTCCCCCCCCCCCGACACTCTTACACTTCCAGCCCAGTCGCCTTCTAAATCCGGCCTACGGATGATCCAGGAATCAGTGTGTTTTTACATGAGTAGAATGTGTCCTTTTATTTAAAATGCACCTCTAGGTTATTTGTGGGGCATAGGAATTTGTTCATTCCCCCCCCAAAAAAAATAGTCTGGCCCCCAACAAGGTCTGAGGGACAGTGGACCAGCCCCCTGCTGAAAAAGTTTGCTGACCCTATGGTGTTAGCTCCAGGGAAAGCCTGCAACCAGGGTGAAAACAGCTCACCAGACACATCAGTCAACCTACCAGGAGCTCAATTACCCTGTGTTTTTCTGACAACTCATGACTGCAAAAACAGGGGTATGGGTTTTTTTTTCAGCATCTGGAAGTCCACAGATGTTTCATGACCGATGAACAGCTTTCGGCTTACTCATCCACAAGCTGTGTAAGCCTACCCCAGAGAAACACCACAGTGTGTCTAGCGACCTGCATGAAGTGTACACGTTGAACCTTACTTGGAGGCATCTGCTGCCACTGCCTCTTCCCTCAGGCAGACTTTTCATGAGCCTATTTTATAATTTTAAAAAAATGCATGGCAGCAAGGAATACATAAACAACCTGTAATCTCTAATGGTTCCTAAAACCCATTGCCTGAAGCTACCACCTCACCTTACTTCCTTGCAATACCACACCTGTAAGTCAGGCCTCAGCTTGTGAATATTTAATCCGGTCACTGGTCAATGAAGGTTCAGCAGACCTCATTTTTTTTTTAGATCTGGTGATGTCAGAAGTGAGATGATTTAGGTACAGAGAAATACCGGACTGCTCCCACTTTCATTCTCTTTCATTCTGCTCCTGCAACCATTCTCTCTGTACCTAAAATCAACTTGACATAGAAAACACTAGGCCAACACTTCCCCCCCCCCCCAACAGATCAGGGTGGAGTATATGGGTCTTTATTCATATATACATAATAATATACATATAAGAGCTTACTGGGAGACCAGACTGTCTGCAGGCATATCCTCACACATAAATATGAAATGTGGTTGATATGTTTTGCTGAGCACATGGGTTATGTTGCCGTTGTCATAAGACCCAGCCTCTCATGGAGATCTTCCTTTTGTGTCAAAGTGTGCCTTCCTCACCATGTCTCCTTCACTCTTCCATTACTGTGCGCTTCTGTGGGAACCTAGAACATGCCCATATGGTGTGAGACAAAGATATGTTTTCTCTTTAGACATGGAAAAATGCACAAGAACAGACTAAGTAGTCTTGGTATGCAAGCTATGCAGATGTTGTGTCCTTTTCTGTAGCCTAAACATTGGAGTTATTATAGTAGATTCCTAGCATCCTAACATCTGGTTATTTTCTTGGCATTCTTTTTGTCTACCTGTTTACATTCTTCTGTTTCTCCTGTATATACACTTGCCTTAATTAAGAACATGCCCCAATTTTGCCTCATGTTTCAAATGTCCTAGCCTAAGCCCACGTACGGAAGCGCCTTAACATTTAGCTGTGTGCTTCCGAAAGTTGAGTTTTTTTGATGGGGGAATTGGCCCCAGTGCATCCTTAACTTCCCTACGGCTAAATTATAGTAAGGTAGTAATTAATTATTATTATTATTATTATTATTATTATTATTATTATTATTATTACTATTATTATTTACTTATACCCCACCTATCTGACTGGGTTTCCCCAGCCACTCTGGGCAGCTTCCAACAAGAGATTTAAAATACATTAAAACATCAGTCATTTTAAAAAACTGCCTTCAGAATAGTTACTTAATATAAAATGTAGCTAGCATGTTCATGTTCCTTTGCTTGTTAATTAAAAGTCCTCCCATACTGGATCTGAATTTCTGAAGCATGACTGGGCTGTGATTATTTTTGCCAACTGGTAGTTATTCTTATTGCAAATGTATGTGTTTATTTGTTTCAATTACATCTCACCATTCCTCCAAAGAAAGGCAGCATACATTTCAGGTTGGAGAGGCTGAAAGAGATTGACTGGTCTGAGGGCATCCAGTGAGTTTCATTGCTTTGTGATGATAGAGACATGGGTTTTCCTAGTCTGATGCTCTAAGGCAGCCCTGTTCAGGGAAGTTTTTAAACACACAATGTTTTATTGTGTTTTTAATATTTTGTTGGGAGATGCCCAGAGTGGCTAGAGCAACCCATTCAGATGGGCAGTATATTATTTTCATTATCATTGTTAGCAACTACTCCATACTAAGTTTCAGAATGTTAAGATCTGTAGGTTTTTTTAAGTGAATAGCTGGAAAATTCAGATTTTTACTCAGCAGCATAATCCTATACATGTATACTCAGAAGTTAGTCCCGCTGAGTTCAATGAAGCTTACTTTCATGTAAACGGATATAGGATTGCAGCATGAGTCAATGTTTCCCAAAAGGCAGAACAGTAAAGTGTAACATTATCATTGATCAGTATTCTGACGTAAGCAGCAGCCTGTTTTGTTTTGCCAATGACACATTTGCATTTCTTTTCCACAGTGGCCCTTGGCCAAATCGGGAATTTCTTAGCCTACACTGCAGTTCCTACTGTTCTGGTGACTCCTCTTGGAGCGCTTGGGGTTCCATTTGGGTAAGGATTTTGTTTATTTTGAAGTTTATGCAGATATAAATGCCTGTATATAAAGTTCATATCTGAATACCAGCAAGAAATGACAATGAATCGGGTATTGGCAGCAATTCAGTACGGTGCGCCATGTCTATCCTACTAATTCAGGCTTTGCCAACCTCCAGATGTTTTGAATAACAACTCCACTCAGCTGTAAAAAAACCAAAGAAACCAGAAGTCCTGTTGTGCAAGCAGAATTCCATTGCTCAAACAGGCACAGGTCAAGTGGGTAAAGAAAGAAGCTTGTTGGTCTTCAGTCCTGTTTTAACTCTCCAGACTTTCCCAAAGAAAATGAAACACATGGGGCACAATCTTGCCAAACATAATCACTTTTTAAAATGGCATTGATTTCAATAAGTGAGAGTTCAGCACATACTTTCATCTGATCCTTTGAAAGTAAAAAGGTAAAGGGACCCCTGACCATTAGGTCCAGTTGTGACCAACTCTGGGGTTGCGGTGCTCATCTCGTTTTATGGGCTGAGGGAGCCGGCGTACAGCTTCCGGGTCATGTGGCCAGCATGACTAAACTGCTTCTGGCGAACCAGAGCAGTGCACGGAAACGCCGTTTACCTTCCCACTGGAGCGGTACCTATTTACCTACTTGCACTTTGACGTGCTTTTGAGCTGCTAGGTTGGCAGGAGCAGGGACCGAGCAATGGGAGCTCACCCCATCGCAGGGATTCGAACCGCCGACCTTCTGATCGGCAAGTCCTAGGCTCTGTGGTTTAACCCACGGCGCCACCCACGAGACTCAAATGTGCTGATTTTAATCTGGATCACGTCTTCTATCCATCCTCAAAGATCCAACATAGAATGACTAGACACAGGGCATTTTTTTCAGCCAGAACTCAGTTCCAGCACCTCTCAGGTGGATGCCATTGCCATTCTAAGAGGGAGGTGAGCTCCAGGACCAATTTTCCAGAAAAATAGCACTGACTAGACATATACTCACAGGATAAGCTTCTCCTTTCTCTTCTCTCCCCCCACAGTCTCCATGCACCTCAAAAATCTGCTCAAGGGTTGAGGGACTGTCCAGAGCAGATTTTGAGGAAGAGCAGATTTCGGGGACACACAGTGAAACGGAGAAGGGAAAAGAGAAATGAGAAGTTACATTGCCCAAACAGATTGACAGGGCTGATCTCTTATGTCCTTGCCTGATCACTGAGGTATTTGGGGGAGTCCTCGTTAGTGACCCCATATGGCTTAGATGCATGGCTCACATCCACCAGGAGCTGTGGTTAGTACTGTGTGCCAATTTTTATGGAACGCCCTTTCAGCTGAGATCAAAAGATCCCCCTCCGTGTCGAATATCTGATGCCTACTAAGGACATTTTTATTCCATTTTAACTGAATTCTGATTTTATGGTTTTGACTAATTTTTTAGTTTTACTCTGTTGAGCTTCTGTACTCCACTTAGAGCCGATTGTAATTAAATGGTATATAAATTGTCAACATAAATAATTGAGTGCTGCCAAATATTTTTAGTGGGTTTGGCAAAAGGTGATATCGGTTGATTCAATATACGTTATTTGGGTTATTCATCTGCTTGAGAGTCTTATTGTTTTCCTTTTTAAAAAATAAATAATGGTTTACCCTCTGGAACTGAGTGAAGGAGATATCCACACCCTACATGCATTTTCCAGGGAAGACTCAGTGTGACAGGGAAGTGTCTTCTTCCCATTTTGTCCTCCCACCTGCCAGACCAAGGTCAAATGTTAAAACTGATCCCTTATCTCCACATTCAGAGACAGATAAACCACTTTGAACAAGCAATTCCTTCTGGCCTTGCCAAAAAAGGTGGAGGATAAAGGGTAATGACTTACCTTAGAATTAAATTAACAGTATTGAAAGTTTGAATAAAATGTTCTCTTTCTTTGGTTCTCTTCTTTGAAAGATCAATTTTAGCTTCCTACTTACTGAAAGAAAAACTCAACATTCTTGGCAAGCTGGGTTGTCTGCTGAGCTGTGCAGGTTCTGTTGTTCTCATAATCCATTCTCCGAAGTCTGAAAGTGTCACCACACAGGCCGAGCTTGAAGAGAAGCTCACAAATCCAGGTATTTAATTCCTTGGGATAATCACATTGCCAACTCAGTCTTGAGTCTCGGTAACTGTGTCAGTTTCACAGAACAAAAAAACACAGTGTAAGTTGGTCCAACATCAGGTATTGCCTCATTTGCACTTGTTGCCAAGCAGTTTTGCATTGCGAAAAAGATGTTGTATCTTAATGTAATGTAATGACTGCAGTTGAATTGCTCCACAGTCCTAAAAATGTTTACTCAGAAGCAAGTTGCATTGAATTCAGCTAGTTGTTTCTTGTTTCTTGGTAAGAGAACATTTGTGGCTGTGACTGCAGGAAAACACAGGAAGCATAATAAGACAAGCCAATTTGCTTTTTTTTGATAGGAACTGTTTATCTGCTTAAGTTCTTGGTATGCTTCAGTGCATTATTAAAGGAGAAATTAGCTGCAGCCCTGCAGAATTGAAGTCAGTGGAATTTAACCAACCTAATTACACAAGACTGTAGCAGCTATCAATGTATTCGTTTTTAAAAAACAAAGCAGTGGTTTTTTTATTAGAAGGCTGTGCATTAAAGTAATAGGCAATTATTTTAGGTAGACGTACCTTGGGATATATTCCTTTTGGGAAATTTGATCTGTTTTATATACTCTTAATATAAGCTTTTAACCCAAGAAATAGGTGACAGAGCAGAAGAAAACATACACTATATTCTATATTCCTTCAAAGCCGATTCCAGTTTTCTGTTCTGACTACGAGTATATGGCATAGGCATGTTGTAAACATGAAAAAATGTCCTTTGTAAAATTGCCTTTATTTAGAAATTTACCGTGCTGCCATTCTGTCTTTTTGTTTTTCAGTGTTCGTGGGTTACCTCTGCATCGTCCTTCTCATGCTCCTCCTGCTTATCTTCTGGATTGCACCTGCTCACGGACCCACCAATATTATGGTTTACATCAGCATTTGCTCATTGCTAGGAAGCTTCACAGTGCCCAGTACAAAAGGCATTGGACTAGCTGCTCAAGATATCTTTCACAATAACCCATCGAGCCAAAGAGCACTGTACCTCTGTTTGGTCCTGCTGGCAGTATTAGGATGTAGCATCATAATTCAGTTCAGGTACATCAACAAGGCTCTGGAATGCTTCGACTCCTCGGTGTTTGGTGCCATCTACTATGTAGTGTTCACCACTCTGGTCTTGCTAGCCTCAGCCATCCTTTTCAGAGAGTGGAGTAATGTTGGAGTGGTGGATTTCTTGGGGATGGCTTGTGGATTCACCACTGTATCTATTGGAATTGTTCTCATACAAGTCTTCAAGGAGTTCAATTTCAGTATTGGGGATTTAAATAAGCCCAATACGAAGACTGATTAATACCATGATATCAAAAGGGACTGGATGACCCAGAAAATAATAGAAGCCTTTCCACTTCTAGGCTATGGGAATGACAGAGACTTTGATTTCTAAGCCCAGTTTCTCTAGAACTAACTGTTACCATGCTTCAACTATCTAAATAGTATTAAAATGGAATACTCTTACACCCCTCACAGCAGGCGGGAAAGAACTGCATCAGTGCAAAAGCTGATGTATTTCTTCACCCTAGAAAGGTGATGTATACAGTGAAGGTGGAAGTGTTCTGGAAGTTTTCAAAATGTCTTCCTGAAACATGGTTGTGAATATATTAAATCCAGCTTCTGCGCTCCATTGGGCAGATGTAATGAATAATAAGCTGTCCCTTTGAAAAATGTAGATACACTTCAGAAATTTAGATTGGATTCCCCCCCCAAAAAATATCTCTTTCGTTAGGTCACAAAATTCATTTTTCCTCACAGCTTTATTTGAGGGTTCTTTAAATCCATGTTTCAGAATCTGTACACTGGTAAATTTCCTTCCTTCACTGACTTTCTCTGTAATCTGGAACGGCGCTGAAGAGCTCATAATTAAGTCCAAGATACAGAGCAGTGTATTTGTCTCTCAAAATATTTTCTTACCAGGACATAGTAGCTCACACTTAAGTAAATACAGCAGTCAGTTTACAGATACGCCTTTTTGTTCACAGTAAGCATTTGAAGTGCATTAACACATTACATGAATTCAGGAGCTTTTAATAATCAACAGACAAGAATGTGAGGATCATGGCAGATTGTAACCACTTTTCTACTTTTTTTTTTGGTTGGTCATTTGTAAATAGTTGGAAAGTACTTCAGTGCCTTTTGCATTCTAAAAAAAGACCACATAATTTGAATGAAGGTGTGTCTTGAAAAACTCCATGGGGCAGTTCAGTTTCCCCTATCATTTGGCAGTCTTCGTTGCTTACAAACATGCAAAGTGGTCAGAAATGGCAGCACAATTTCATATATACTAGTCTGAATTTATAGCTGAGGTGACTTTGTGGTAACTTCCATGCACCTCCTGTTGTGTGTGAGTTCTGAAGAGAGGTGTTCTAAAATTGCCCATTCTCAGCCTTCTAGGTTTTTTTTTAACCAAGTAAACTACTTCATAACACAGGTTTTGAAGTCAGGTTTTGAACTGGCACTTTTGAGGGCAAAAGGAAGGTTGTGGTTAAGTGATTCTGTAAGAGGAAAGAAAAATGTTCAATTCCAGTCATGGAAAGGTTAGGCCATTAGCCTAAGTAACTCTTCAGTCGTCCACAAGGCAGAGCCTGGATATCGCTGGAAAACAGTTCAGATTTGCTTGAGACACACAACTCTCTCATTTTAGCAAAACGGCCAGCTACTTTGGTATACTTGAGTCAGATATTAAGAATTTACTTTGCTATATGCACCTTCAGATTTCATTTTAACAGCTTCAGGGTATTTGCATATATATTAGTAATTAATATTAACACATTTGACATCAGCCATAGAAATATATTTTTCCTATCAGTTCCAAAGATACATAACATAGGCATTGGAGTATTGATCCAAATATGCACACCTTTTCCTAAGTATGCATTACTTTTAAAATTCTGTGAACTTGGAAGTTCAGTATTTGTATTCACAAAGCAAATAAGGAATCGATGAATTCAGATTCCAGCTTCAACTTCATTAAAAGCCACTCCTGTCCTGGCAATAATGTTACTTACCCTGCTGGGTGAAAGTTAAACAACAAAGTTAAACAACTGCAGCATAGAGAGTTGTTGGTTTTCTACATTCACACAAATAATCAGTGCAGAAGTTCTGCAATTCTTGTAAGGTTTGTCTGGAAAATTACAAATGGGATGTCAGTTTCTAAATGGAATTTGATAAAATAAAAGGGCATTTCTCATGTTGCTTGAGAGTTTATACAAGAGATGTACACTGTTAATGTTTGGATTACCGATAGGTATCTCTTTCACCGTGTCTACACGTTGGAGTAGATGAATATAGGCCACTTTAAATGTGATGGTGGTCACCAGTCGTGACTTGTGCAAAGACCCTTAATCAAGGGTCCATAAATGTTGTGTTGGCTTGTATGGTGGTAATCACCAAAACCCTTCCCAAAATCTCCTGACATGAACAGAAGGCTTGGGAAAGAAGCAAGGTCTTCTCCTATTTTGTAGGATATGGAGAAAGTAAGAAACATTGGAATTCTCCCCCAGTGCTTGGAATGGAATCCTGATGTTTCTTACCTGCTTCAGAAGTGCAGTTGGGGTCTTATCGGCTCACCATGTGTCCTGCTCACCAGAGGACACTTGTCTGAGAAAGGTGGATTTATGGATGACTGCCCTTAATCAGTATTCATAAAGTTTAGGTATTAGTTTTGTCTGGAAGCTTGCTGTTTGTGATGGTAAGTTTCTGGAGGGAATCATTCCAAGGCATTGTATTTTTTAAACAAGGTGTGCTTGACATTTAAAGTTTTTAAAAGAAAATCATTGAGATGTGGTAATTCTTTTCTTGTTGTTTTTTTTTAAAGACATATATCCAGAGATTAAATCACAGTTTATTTTTTTTCTAGCCTTTGACTTATGATGACCTCAGTTTGGTTTTCCTTAATGTAGGTAGGCACATGGCTAGGAGCGTTATCTCATTCTAGAAATTAGAGCAAATGCTCGTGTGCATTATTGTTCTCTACGAAAAAGTGCCTAACCAAGTATGCTGGTACAGTACTTATGCACATTTAAAATCCTATACAAAGGTATTCTTGACTGAACGAGGCATTGTCTGTCTGGGCCTGGGATGGCTAAGGGGGGAAGGTTGACACACTGTCTTCCCAATAATGTTTCGGGGCAGAAATCTATTTTGCCACCCAAACATACCCTGTCAGGCTCCATAATAAAGATTATGCCATCTTGAAGGAAGCTCTTTATAATTATGGAGCGTGTATGTTTGTGTGCTCAAGCATAATAAAGACAAATATATATATATGCTTATGTATAACATACATGCTTCAGACAAATCCGAGAGAGATGTAGCGTTAAAAAGTATGGGATTTCTCTCATTCTTGCAACTGAAAAAAACATTTTTGCTTTCCTTAAGAGTGTACATATACTTGATTTACCACCCCTTGATTTTAAAAGGGAAGGGCTGACAGGTAGAAATGACCATGGAGCCTGCCAGCTGGCCATCCCTTGTCTAGGCAGTAGAGCATGCCAAGTCCGTCTGAGGCCATTTGTGGTGCTGTCACCTTTCTGCAATGCACCCACCCTCTGCTTGTGACACTTTTTGAACTGGCTTATGTAGGTTGATTTCTGATATATGGGCATTGTTTTTAGGTGCACTGACTAGCGGGAATAGAATAATGTTCTGACCTATTTTTAGCGGCCTTGCACATAATTTATATCTTGGCATTTGGCATTTTGAATGGCAAATAGATGCATTTATTTTTGTTACTCTGTTCAACTGATAGATTTCCCTTCCGTTTTTTGTTTGTTTGTTTTTTGTTACCCTGTGTAAAGGTCAGTTTTCCTGAACTCCGGGTGTAAAATAATCAACAGTAATAGTAATGCTAGTAACAATATTTTCCTTCCATTCCCTGATCTTCCTCAGCTGTTACTACTTTGGTTGTTTGTGTGTTTTAAGTTCCTTACAGTATTGATTGGTGTCCCATACTGGGAAATAAATATGCAGTTATCTCCTCAATTTCAGTCTTCCTCAAACTTTGACATGCACTTTCTAGGTTGTTGCCTAGTTTGTACACATTGATTGTACAGGAACCTAGGCACTTAAAACATTTTCATTAGCTTGGGCTCTAATTATTTTCAGTGGACCATATATTCATGGAAGGGCAGTGCGCTATAGTTGAGCATGCTCTAAAGGCATTTCATAGCATATTTATGAAGTATGATAATGATGTACAGAAGACACTTAATTCTTTTGAGAAACATGATGTAGGATTTACATATTTATCCTCTGCTTTATTGACTTGAAGTCTAATAGTAATAAACCTTTCTGATGAAGCCAAAAAACATTTTTGTAATATCCTAAATACAACACAATATTATATGTGTGTTTTTTAAAAGCAAACCAAGGTTGCAACTCACAGCCTGCTTACACAAGAATACTTTTTTTGTAGACTTTGGGCACAATCCACTAACAAATACTTAGAAACTCGATAGAGCGACCCCAGAAATACTTAGAACAAAGGCTGTAATTCTTACTTGGACAAGGGAGCAAGCATCATTAAAGAATGTGGGACTTAGTTCTGAATAAATATGAAGTGCTCTTTAATTGGCTTTTAAGTTTCTGCCTACAGAAATTATTTCTGGGTGTATGCCGGGGTATGCATACCCCTAAACATTTTGCGAATCTATGTTTGGCCTCATTGGGCGGTAGTATTTCAATGAGTAGGAAAATGAGAGTACCCCTAAACATTTTTAATAAAAAAGCACTGTATTAATCTATATGAATATGTTCATTTCATTTATATGAAACTATCTTAGTAATAAACTTGGTTTATGCTGAATGTAGTGATACTGAAAAAAACTAGCTACAAAGTCAAATACACTGAATTTTGAAATGGAAGCTGTGATTTTTTTAAGATTAAATAAAGCGGGCCTATAAACTGTACTGAAAATTGGACTGTACTTGCATGATGGACCACTCGCACTTTCTAATATAAATGGAGGACTTTATAAAGATTTCAGAGCTCTTTGAACACACAGTTGGTATATAGGTTTGCACTTGGGGGGGGGGCTTCTTACATAGAGCCACACCAACAGGTGTGGGGCACATGTATTCCTCCAGATGTTTCTGGACTACAACACACTACAACACTAGCTGGGGCTGATGGGACCTGGAGTCCAACAACATCTGGAAGAGCCACAGATTCCCCATCCCTGACCTAGAGGTGAAATAGTCTTCTGTTCTCTCTTGTAGTAGAAGTGGTGTTGGCTGGTTGGCGTCAAATAAAAATGCGGATTCAAATAATGGAAAAGGGAGCAAACCTCAAATGCTATGGGCTTGATTGCTTAAATGCTTTTGTGTTGCAATATAGTTACTTCAGGCAAACTAAAGAGGACTATTTTATTAGCTTCCAAAACAATGTGTATATAGATTTGTTAAATGCTCAATAACCTTAGCTTAGCTTTTAAAAAAAAAGTAGTTATAGGCATATTGTATTTGCCTTGTAAATTAGCAAAGGCTATTTATTAAGGATTCTGACAACAGATCTATTTATTAATGTGTACTGTTTTAAAATAAAAAAATTTCTAGTTCAGTGTTTTGCTTTGAGATTTTTCTTCGTAACTCTGTTACCTTTTGAGGAGAGTATTATAATTCACAGTCTCACTAGCAGGCTTTCTCCTAATCCTCCAGTCAAAATCACTAATTGTTTTTCCTTCACAAAGATAAGAAAATGTTTATATTCTACCTAAGGCGCGCTAACCTACTAGCAGTGGGATGTGACAGACCCTAGTACTTAAGTAATCTTATCATTCACTTTTATGGTTTAATTTAAATTGGGGCTTAGCTTAGCTCTAAAACCTGTTTTCAGTGTTTGGACTTCGCCTTGGCAAACATTACACCTTCAGTGCCTTAAGGCTTCTCCCCCTTTTCTTTCACTGTTCAGAACTGTAGTGCCCCCTCCTGCCAGAAATTAAAAACAAAACAGCGATACAAGGCCAAATGACATGACAAATGCCATATCTGACCCCAAACATGTAGCAGTTGCAGTGTAAGTCACAGGAATGGCATATATATATTTGTTTCTTTTTGTGGCCCTGTAGGAGAGGATTAATAATATGGGTGTTTAAATGGGGCATGGTGGAGTGGTTGCAATGCCATAGCAGAAAAACTCTGAATATGCACGTCTGAACTTTTGAAGACATGAACTGGGCTTGTTAATCAGCTTCCGTCCGTTTTTAGAACCAGAACTCACTGTGAAATGGCAACAGCAGTTTTTGAAGCTGGATGAAACGTAAGGTAAGGAAGCCACCTCTGAATTATGCAGTGGGAGAGAGCACTTCAGATTACATGCAGAGGCACCTGGTGTGCGAAAGGCAGGCCGAATTATTCATGATTTAGATGCTGGCTGGAGTAAGCAAGCAGTTTGAGAAAGTTATCAGCTCCTAAGCAGCAGATGTAGCAGTGGAGAGCGTGATAAACAAGAGACACAGATAACAATAACTTTTAATTTGAAATAATTAAAATGTACCAACACATTCATTACACTAGTGCATGAATATACAATGGTACCTCAGGTTACATAAGCTTCAGGTTACAGACTAACCCAGTCTAACCCAGAAATAGTACCTTGGATTAAGAACTTTGCTTCAGGATGAGAACAGATATCATGCTCTGGCAGGGCGGTGGCAGCAGGAGGCCCCATTAGCTAAAATGGTACCTCAGATTAAGAACGGACCTCTGGAACGAATTAAGTTCTTAACCCGAGGGACCACTTTACCATGGAGATATCCCATTATGCCTATTTAGGTTGTCATAGTGATCTTGAATAAGGGACTGGACAAGTCATCATAAATCTTTTAAGGTAAAAGAAACTTAGGAATTAGATGTCACACTATTATGATTTCTACTTGCCATACAGAACTATCTCCCCTTTATCTTTCCCATGGCCCCCATGTACTGTTCTAGGGGTTCTTCTGACCCCCTAGAACCACTTGGGGGCATGACGGAAAAGAGGCAAAAGCCCATTGCACTACCCAGACTGGTTGTGAATCTGACCTTTAGAGTTTTGTAGTACTGTATGTTTCTTTTCGGATATATTAAACTAAAAGGAAACCCAGGTGGGACTTGACTTTAAAAGGCAATACTTCAGAAGAGCCCTGGCATTCAGAAGCGTTGTTGCCTCTTGTGTGCAGAGGCAGAGCATAGCCACATACCCTCCAACCTTTCTCTGATGAAAATAGAGACGTCCCATTCCATAATCATAACTTTACTATTTATACCCCACACACCTTACTGGGTTGCCCCAGCCACTCTGGGCAGCCTCCAACATATATAAAAACATAATAAAAACATAAAACATTTTTAAAAAACCCTTCCCTATACAGGATTGCCATCAGCCGGCTTGGGAGTTGAATAACTCCATACCCTCCAACATTTCTCCAATGAAAATAAGGACAACTTAAGGAAAAGTGGGACATTCCAGGATCAAATCAGAAACCGGGACGGCTTTTCTAAATCAGGGACATCCCTGGAAAACTGGTACACTTGGAGGGTCTGTAGCCATTATGGCTAATAGTCATTGAAAGCTTTGTTGTACATGTATTGGTCATCTCCTTTTTTTAAAGCCATACGAGATGGTGGCCATCACTGTGTCTAGCGAGACCAAATTCCATTGCTTATGTTGCATTCTTAAATCTGCTGTTTCCTCTCGATGCTGCCCCTATTATTTTGCTTTTTAAAGCAAACATCTTTGTTAGGAACAGTGAACTCATAACTGGGCAGAACAAGCTGGAAAAATAGAGGTGTGTGTGCATACATATGGATGTGCAATCCCATGAAGTAAGGTTTAAAAAATAAAAAAAAGTTAAAGGACTCCTGGACGGTTAAGTCCAGTCAAAGGTGACTATGGGGTTGCAGTGCTCATCTCGCTTTGAGGCTGAGGGACACGGCATTTGTCCACAGACAGCTTTCAGGGGAAGAAACCACAAAGAAACTAGTAAAAGAACTGTCTTTTTCAGAACCATTCAGTGAAGGCAAGAGAAGTGAGAGCACCACTGGACCACCTCTCAGTGTTTCTTCAGCAGCAGCTCACAGCCAGGGAAGGACAGAGGTTGAGGGTCTACTGTTGCAGCCTAGAAGTAGCCAAACTAATATACCTAAATCGTTGGGACTCCCCTCCTCTTTCAATGTTTTTAAAATTGTATATTTAATTGAATCTCTTGCTTACTCTCCTATATAGATTTGGGCCCCATTTTATTAAGTTTGTCTCATTTCTCCCCGTGTGCCATTTTGGGGCCCTGGCATCCTACCATAGTTTTGAACCCTTAGGCCCCACAGGTCTCCCCACAAGCAATTGCTGAGGGGCAACCGGGCTTACATACACGTGCCCATGTTGTGCTCTTCTCCTAGTTTTCCTTTTCACCCAAGATAGGATCTACAGTTTACATCCACTGACTAAACCTCTTTAATGAGGTCTGAAACCCTCCAGGCCAACTTTTTCCACTATCTTACTTTGTATCAGGTGCTTAAACTGCGGGCTCATATTTCTCAAATGAACTCTGCCCTTAAGCAATTAGATGCTGGCCAGACAAAAAGCAGTAGCCCCAGGAGACAGAATAAACAACTCACAGTGAGAAGGGCAAATAGCAAGCGATAGTTCTTCCCTGTTTTATGGGTCCATGATAACCACAGAATTGTAGGGTTGGAAGGAGACTCCAGGGTCATCTACAGGTACTCTAACCCGTTTTGGTATGTTTTCTGTAGATGGGAATTCCACTGGAAACACGCACACATTAGCCATCAGGTATTTAGCGGGTGGAGCTGTGGGTTAAACCAGAGCCTAGGGCTTGCTGATCAGAAGGTCGGCGGTTCGAATCTCTGCAATGGGGTGAGCTCCCGTTGCTTGGTCCCTGCTCCTGTCAACCTAGCATGTCAAAGTGCAAGTAGATAAATAGGTACCGCTCCAGTGGGAAGGTAAACGGCATTTCCGTGCACTGCTCTGGTTCGCCAGAAGCGGCATAGTCATGCTGGCCACATGACCCTGCTGTACGCCAGCTCCCTCAGCCAATAAAATGAGATGAGCGCCACAACCCCAGAGTCAGCCACGACTGGACCTAATGGTCAGGGGTACCTTTACCTTTATTTAGTGGCCAAGGGCACACCTGTACATGAAATCAAGGACAAAGCGACTGCAAAGCCGCCCATTTGCTACACAGCGGCAGCCGGACCCTATATCAAGTACAGCCAGTGGGGTGTAAGTGGTCAGACTGGGAGATCAGGGTTCTAATCCCCACTCCACCAAGAAGCACACCTGGGTTTGACCTTGGGCCAGTCACTGCTGCTCAGCCGGCCTCACAGGGTTGCTGTGAAGATAAAACGGGAGTAGTGGGCCGGGGAAAACTGTGCACGCCACCTTGAAACTCCCTTGTGGGAAAATAAATGCAATATAAACAGATGCAACAGAAATGTAATAAACAAACGAGGCCCCTGCTCCAAAATTCGCGCGCACTTCCCACGACTCCTGAGCAGATTTGCACTGCAAGCTTGGGTGTCTCCCTTACCCCATTTCCCACACACACCTCCCCGCAAGGAGGAAGGGGGAAACTCTCACGTGACATCCCTCCCCACCCCAAAAACGTATCCCCTCGGTGAGGCAGCTTCCGCCCGGCTCGTGGCTCCTCCCTTTCCGCCTGGCGTGCCAAGGGAGGGGAGCGAGGGCGCCGGCGGAGTTTCTCGCGTGGGTTTGCGCGGAGGGCGGGCGCCGGCGCGGAGCAGCCCAGCACCTGAGCGGGGCTTTCCCCATGGCGACGGCGCGCGCTTGGCAAGGGCGCTTGGCTTCCCCTCGGCCTCCTCCTCCTCCGACGCCTCTTCCTCCTCCGCTGCTGCTTCTCCTCCTCTCCGACGCCGCTGCGCCGGCCGCGGCCCCTCTCCGGGCGGGCGGGATATGAGGAAGAAAGAGGCGCCGCCGTTGCAGGTAACCGGGCTTTGGGCCTCCGGCTTCTCTCCGTCTCCCCGCAGAGAAGCGGAGCCGGACCCCGCGCGACTCCGGCCGGCCTCCTTCCTGCCCCTCGCCAAGCGGCGCTTTGCTTTAGTTGCCCGGCGTCGCGCGGAGCGTGCAAAGCGGAGGGGATGGTCGTTGCAAGAAGATTTGTGTGGCGCTTGCACAGAGCCAGCGATTGCACGACACTCACACGCGCTCTCTCCTTGCCACAACATTGTTGTGACCGTTGCATGGTGCGCACTTACCCGGGAGTTGTTGCGCTTCGGTGGGATGCGATGCCAACTTAACTTTTACGCAGAGAGCAGGCCTGCTGGAATGAATGGAGGCGGGTTAGGCATGGCCACTCATGTCAACGGGTTTACTCTTGAGTAAAAATAAAAGTGAGTGGCGCGTCACCCAGGGGAGCGACTTCCACTTAAATACGCACTTCGCCAGAGCAGGCTGAGGCGGGTTGTGATTTGGAGATTTAGCAGTCTGATTTATTTTTAAGAGCGCGGCTGAGGCAGGATGACGTGGGCGAAGGAGCTCCAGGAACTATAGCCATCCTTTCTTGGAAGCCTGTAGCTTCATATCTCTCTTACCTCATTTCATTACGATCATTAAAGGCATGTTGGTTAATTTCTAGGTTGCTTCCTGGTCTGCTGTTCTAGTAAGTTGTGGTGCTTAAGGAGTGAGCCATGGGATGGATTTCTTCTCATAGTTGGAGTGATTGTATGTCAATATTGTGGGTCTAATATCCTTTTAGGGCATTAGTCTTCAGCCTTTTTAGCCCTAAGACCCACCTTTAGCTCAAACAGACTTGGAGACTTGCCTCTATTTATTTTCCCAATGTGGTGGCGGCATTGTAACCTGCTTTTGGGTGTATGGTGACTCAGTAATGGGTCCAGGATCACCAGTTGAAGACCTTACACTGCTCAAGAAGTGAAGGTGATACGCCATCCTTTGCCAAAGCAGGGTCTTCTCCACTGTGTTGTCCATAGGGGTGAATTCATTGCCCTCTGAAGCCTGCCTAGCTATCTCCTTCTGCTAGCTGGTGAAGACTTTGCTATTTCTGTAAGCCTTTACTGGCCATTAGAGAACTTTTAATATTATTTTTCTGCCTTGTGTGTTGCTTATTGCTAGTAGCTGTGCTGCTGCTTTTACAGTTGCCGTTATTTGTTATAGTTCTACTCTGTCTTTCAGTGAAAAGGCACAAGCTATTTCCTTCCTGCTTTATGTTTTATTGATTGCATGCTTAACCCTGGACTCTTTAACTTGTAGGGTCTGTGTTTTGCTGCTAGGTTGAATTGGTAGAGTTCGGGGACTTAGTAAAAAACAAAAAACAAAACCCCCAAACAAAGTAGAAGTCTGCTTATATCTGGTTTGAATTGGTTCTGTCAGACCCTCTCCAGAATGTGGTAATTGGGAGGTGAGTTGAGAACCACAGGAATTGATTTGTGGGGTTTCTGCTGTTGCTATAAAGCACTTGCTGGAAAAGATCTGGAGTTTGGGTATTACCAATCAGCTCAAGACACCTAGTTTGCATTTCTGAGATTAAATACCTAGGTGTGGTTGTTCTGGTACTGAAGTTTTTGCCAAGTGGATGAGGTAAAGCAAGTCTGGTGGATAATCCTAATGCACTTGATATAAACCTGTTTTGGGGGATTGGTACTCAATCTCCAGGCGCTGAACAGGGTTCTGTGGGGTTTCTTGGTCTCATCTTTGCTCCTAGAACAAAATATAGCAAGTATCTTTTATATGTTACATATGTAGAGGTTCTACCCCTTAATGCTTGATCTCATGATGGTTTTACTCCATAATAATATAACAGAAAGAATATTATTATTATTAAGTGCTGACTTGTGGCTTTTTAAAATTACATACTACTTTGATATTTATTTTGCTTGTAAGATGTTTTGGATGGGCATTTGCTCAGAAAAGCAGCATAAAGTACTTTAACTAATAATAATTTTATTTATTTGCACATATTTAATCTGGGTTTTCATTTTTAAAAATGGAAGGCAGAGTGTAGCATGTAAGGATAAAATCAGGTCAAGATCCACAAAAACGTAATTTAAAACATCAGTTTTGTTCAAGCAAAGTGATCGTACATATTAATAGTTTTGCAACCTTAAGGGTGGACTACTATAGAATACTGAATGAGGCTGACATTGAAGAAAGCTCCAATTGACATCAAAAAGTGAGCTGCAGTGTGGATGTGAGGAAGTGAGAATAATGTGCAGTCCTGTTTCATGGCAATTATTCTGGCTGCCTGAGATCTCCCAGGCCCATGGTGCTTTCAAAGGCCCCACCACCTAGAGAAAAACTATATATTAGAGATTGTCCTCTGTATGTAAATTACTGATCAGTCCTGCTAGCTCAGCACGTTAAACACTTTGGACCTAAAGCAATATTCTGCCCTCATGGTGTTGTATGAGATACTAGAGCAGGGGTCTGCAACCCGCGGCTCCGGAGCCGCATGTGGCTCTTTTACACCTTTGCTGCGGCTCCGGGGCGGATACTAGCGAGGGGAGGAGGCACATTGTGCGCCCCAACACTCCCCACTGTGGCAGGCGCTGTACTGGCTGTGACGTCACATGGGGGCGGTGCGTGCGTTAGTCACGCACCGTCCCAACGTCACCTTCCCGCCCGCTGTCAGATCGGACATTAAGGTAAGAAACAATATATGCAGTGTTATATTTGTTTTAAATGTCGCAATGATTTTGCGGCTCCCAGTTTTTTCTTCGGAAACGGGTCCAAGTGGCTCTTTTTGTCTTAAAGGTTGCAGACCCCTGTACTAGAGGCTAGTAGCACTTTATTGTGCAGATTCTCAAAGCTGTAATGGTCCTAGGTTCCCTTTGTGATACGCCTTGTACAAGAGTGTCATGTGACATAGTCATGAAGGGCTTTCTATAATCTTGTAACATGTCCAGACAGAAGTTGCTTTGTTAAGATACAGTAAAAATGTATGCAGCTGAACTACAGTGGCTTTATAAATACGCTAAGCTAGCACTATATGTAGAAGTAGTGAAAATTGGCCTCGTGTTGGGAATTGGATTGCTGACACTTCCAATGAGTTTTAATTTTGCCCAGCACCTGAAAGTTTGTGGCTGCATCTGAGTATGTAGGATTGAAAGCATTTAAACTATAATTAACATTATTACTTTTATGTTTGTTGTTGTAAAACTACTTAGCCAGCAGGAAGCATAACTTTAATTTCTCAGCAGCTGCAACAGCCAGAATCTTAAAGCTGTCATCTGTTAACATCAGCACCTGAGAGGGGCTGGTGCTCAGTCTGTGGTCCCCATCTTGGAACCGAGCCTACAATATCTACTCTAATTTGTTTTGGTTATTTCTTCTCCAGCCCCCATTCTTTGTGTAATACATTGTTTGTTGGAAGACTTCTAGAGAACTCAAAATATTGCCACAATATTGTGATATTTTGATTGGTCCCAATTAAAAGTTTGTGCTCAACCATATACATGTGGATCACCTTTGTTTCCTTAGCTTTCAGAATTATTTCTTCCATAATTTGTTGAAAATGGAGCAGAGTGATTTATTCTAGAGCAGTGAAAAATTTTCAAGGGAAGTGCTACTGATAAAGTATCAGAGTTAAGGATATATTTGCCACACGATTTGTATGATTCAGTTACCCATTTTTTTCTTTGCCATTTTAGAGTAGGTAGGCTAGCATCATAGGAACTTCTGAGTTTTACAGGTTGTAAATCATTCCTTAAGTCTAGTTAGGTACTCTAGAAAACAAATGCACTGTATTTTTCTTCAGTAGGCGATAGTTTGATAGCTTAGAATCAGTTGTAGAATTGGAAGGACCAGTATTTGCTTAAAGCAAAGATAACCCCTAAACAGCCTCAGCCCAGTATACCTGTAGGGGTGTCTCCACCCCCATCGTTCAGCCCAGACACTGAGGTCCAGCTCCGAGGGCCTTCTGGCGGTTCCCTCACTGCGAGAAGTGAGGTTACAGGGAACCAGGCAGAGGGTCTTCTTGGTAGTGGCGCCTGCCCTGTGGAACGCCCTCCCATTAGAAGTCAAGGAAATAAACAACTATCTGACTTTTAGAAGACATCTGAAGGCAGCCCTCTTTAGGGAGGTTTTTAATGTCTGTTGTGTTATCACTTTTTTATTATCATTAATTCTGTTGGGAGCTGCCCAGAGTCGCTGGGGAAACCCAGCCGGATGAGTGGGATATAAATACTAAATTATTGTTGTTGTTGTTAACAACCCTTCAGGTGCTGCCAGACACCAACTGCCATCAGCTCAAGCCAAGAATGGCCAATAGTCAGTGATGATTTGCAGTTGTAGTCCAGCGACATCGGGAGAAGCATTGCCTTCTCACCCGTGGTTTAGGAGAATCAAAAATGAGAAACATGGTATATAACATTCTACTTCCAAGGTGGGGGAACCTTTGCCCATGGCCCCAATTAGGCCTGCTGGGCCATTTTGGCCAAGCACCACTCATTGCCCTATGTCTGATATTTTATATAATGTCAGGTGTGTGGCAGGTAAAAGTGGCGTTAGCAAAGGCCTTTGCCCACATGGTTTGATTTCAAACTGCACAGGCAGAAATGAGTCACCTGATGTCGCCATGATGTCAAGGGAATGGCAGGTGGGTAACTCTGCCCACGTGTCAAACTTGACTTGCAGGGCTTAGGGAGATAAGGACCTGGGCCTGCCAAACAGATCCAGCTCCTCACCCTGTTGTACTTCATAGTGACTGAAAATGTTGTTCCAGTCCTTTCCTATCATGAAGCAGCCCCAGCTTTCAACAGGATATATTTTGTTGCAGCCTCACTGTCTCCCTACAGGTTAAGCAAAGGAATGGGGAGAGTTTGGAAGGCAGAAACGGGGGGCCAGAGGCAACAGCAGAATTGGGGAGCTGCTATCTTGTGATACAGAATTTATAATCTGGGTGTTCCTGGGACACGTAAGCATTAATGAGGAGGATTCCTCAAATCCCTACCCCCAGGTGGCTGTCTGTGTATCGCTTTGTGCTTCTCCAGAATAATGCAGACATCTTTAGGAGAAGTGAGATGAACCAGGCATGCAAAGTACACTAGATTACTGTTAGCATGCTAACATTCTCTCTTTTATGATGCATGCTCAGTGAGAACATTTAGAGGTCTAGAATTCTTAACATTACCTTCATAGGAATTTTTCGCAGTAAAGTTGGTTACTTGCTTTTGTATTGGGAACATTTACAAATTCAGATCAGCATGAATAATGTAGGAATTCACAGTGAATGCTGCGGCGGATAAGGATATAAAATCAACAGGCGAAGATAATTTTGGAAGCCTGGTTTGCGGGGAGAAATACTTTCTAGTTTTTGCTTGAAAGCGGTGATATTTAGAGATCTTATTTTATGGTAAAAAAAAAACAGGCTGTTTTAAAAATCTGTTTATGTGATCTGCTAGAATGCAGGTGTTTAACACAAAACAATACCGATTTGGGCTAGAAATGTATGGTTAGTGTTGTTGCTTGCTGAATTCAGTTATTCCTAGATATCTCTCTTGAAACTTCTTACAAATATAAATTGTAATACCTCAACAAAAGTCTCATTTAATAGTGCTTCTGAACTTGGGGGTCTCTGGTTAGCTCAGATTCTAGTTACGTCAGAAGAGTATCAAACCATGGTTTTATGATCCTAGTTTGCTCAATACAGTGGTACCTCTGGTTACGAACTTAATTTGTTCCGGAGGTCCGTTCTTAACCTGAAACCGTTCTTAACCTGAGGTATCACTTTAGCTAATGGGGCCTCCCACTGCCGCCGCCACACAATTTCTGTTCTCATCCTTAGGTAAAGTTCTTAACCCGAGGTACTACTTCTGGGTTAGTGGAGTCTGTAACCCGAAGTGTTTGTAACCTGAGGTAGCAGTGTAACTGGAGTTTTTAAACTACATGCAGGGTTCAGATATAACAGGGAATTCTGGTTCATTTTGCATTGAAGATGGAAGCTTTTCAATCTCATCTTGCATGTGAAAGAGCAGTGGGTTGGCTTGTTGTGGCTACTGCAGGTAATTTTAAACTTTGGTTTGATGTTACAGAGCTGAACTGGCCTTTTTGTGCTGAAATTAAACAGCAAACATAGTTCAGGATATTTGACTGTAGGAAAACACCCTGAAAATAACTAATACCTGTTAGTCTTTGAACCCCACTGTAGAGGAGGGAAACACACTTCCTGTAAAGAGCTTTAAAAGAAAAACAACCCCCTGCACAGATCCCCACAATCTGTAAACAAATTAGGGGAGCGCAATACAAAGTTACTGTCTGGCACAGTGCAGATTGACATTCTTTCTTTTTCAGTGTAGCCTATTTGCTTAGTGAAATGGAAGACAAATGGCTTAAAGAAATGTCTGTAAAATGTCACAAAGGTAAGGGTGTATTTTGTAAAGATCGCACAGAAAGCAGTTAAGATAACATTTGTGTAATGTAGAACTGCAACCTGTTTTTGGTGGGATCTATATGTGCAAGACTGAACCTGAAAGCTTGGGTGTGTTTTAAAAGTGATGTGGGAAGACTTGAACAATGGCATTTCAAAATAAGTAATGGTTGTTCTATCTTTAGGAAGTGAATTTTACTTTCTTTTGAAAGAATAAGGCACAGTTGCTAGCCTGAACAAAACCTTGTCCTTCATGGGACAGAAAATGAGGAAAGAAGTCACAAGTTTTCTTTTTAATTTGGAATACATAGGCTGAAATCCTAACCCTACTTACCTGGGAATAAACCCCATTAAATTCAGTTGGACTTTTGCAGACACTATTAGGTATAGAATGGCAGGGCTCGGGGAGCGAATTCTTTTCAATACAAAATAACACAGTTGTTTTGAGACGTCTGTATTTAGCTGAAGAATAAATACTGGCATTTGGGGCCATTTGTAACAACGGTTTAATCTCGGTATATGGAATAAGTGCACTTCTTACAGAACTAAGAGTTATGCAAGTATAGGCGAAGAAAGGCCCTGGTGCTTAAAACAGAAACTCAAAAAGAGAAGTTGTTTTCTTCAAAGAGGTTATCCACTAAGGTTTAAAAGGAAGGTAGTTATAATAAGGAGACTCTTGAGAGTCCCATGGACTGCAAGAAGATCAAACCTCTCCATTCTGAAGGAAATCAGCCCTGAGTGCTCACTGGAAGGACAGATCGTGAAGCTGAGGCTCCAATACTTTGGCCACCTCATGAGAAGAGAAGACTCCCTGGAAATGACCCTGATGTTGGGAAAGACTGAGGGCACAAGGAGAAGGAGACGACAGAGGACAAGATGGTTGGATTGTGTTCTCGAAGCTACCAGCATGAGTTTGACCAAGCTGCGAGAGGCACTGGAAGACAGGAGTGCCTGGCGTGCTCTGGTCCATGGGGTCACGAAGAGTTGGACATGACTAAACAACAACAAAGTTATAATAAGAAGATAAATGTTTCTGAACAGTACAGCTGATTAATACAACACAGTGCATGTTTCTTTCAGTCAGAGATTTTCTTCCTGTGTCAGATGTGGTGAAGGTGAAATCTTGTTCACCTTTATTATTATTTATCTTTAAGTCATGTGGCTGAAGCAGGCACTCCCAAACTCAGCCCTCCAGATGTTTTGGGACTATACATGTCCTACTCTTTGGAGTTGATTCTTGCCACTCCTGGCATTTGTAAATGAGGTTCCAGAATGAATTTGTTTGAAGCTGCAAGATTGTTTAATCTTGTACTTTGAAGGAAAGCTTACCAGTGTATTAGTGCAATTATTCACAGCATACAAATAATTCTAAATGTAAATCTTCCAGGGTGTTGCAAAATTTAATCCTCAGGATTGCCTAGGCAGGATTTTTAGTTATGGAGTCACTGCCAATTTAGAAGTTGTACATCGGGAAATGTCATAATTGAATAAAGAGTGTATTATTATGTATAGGTTGCATATGTTGTAGAGAAAACGATTGTAGGCCCTACATATTTAATACAAAACCCAGAAGGGAACCTGAAATAAAAAAAGCAGTAAATCTACTATTATAGCTTTCACATCGCATAAAAATGATGTTACAGTCACTGTAACATTGTATGTTTGACATTTTGTGTATTTTAAAGTATGGCTGTGATTTTTTCTTGGTTCATTTTTCGTTAACCTCTTTGAGGTTTGTTTGTTTTTGCAATCATGCAGTGTTTGAATTTTACTAAATAAATAAATGCATGCTGTAAGTTGCATGGCTGGGGTTCTGCACCAGACATTCATGGGGTGTGTCACCTGGAGAACACAGACCCGCCAACCTATGTTTGGAAAGTGTCGTCGTTCAAGCTCACCAACCTGAACTGTGTGCATCGTATCATGTTAGGGCACGGAACATAATATTTTTGTGATAAAATGAAGATGGGAGGTACCTAATATATCCTGTCCCCAGGAGAATATACAGTGGTGCCCCGCAAGACGAATGCCTTGCTAGACGAAAGGGTTTTCCGTTTTTGCGTTGCTTCGCTAGACGAATTTCCCTATGGGCTTGCTTCGCAAGACGAAAACGTCTTGCGCTTTTTTCTTAAAGCCGCTTGAAGAGGCGCAGTTGCGACGGACCGTGCTTCGCAAGACGAAAAACATCGCAAGACGAAAAGACTCGCGGAACGAATTATTTTCGTCTTGCGAGGCACCACTGTAGTAAAATCATTGAGCAGAAATGGAACCTTGAATCTGGCAAACATATGCCCCAAATGTTTGACCAGATAAGTAAGTTAGTGACGCTAAACTAGGGATCGGTGATGTGGAGTTGCTAATGAGGTGTATAAGGTATTGCATAGTTTAACTCAGTGTTATTAGCGCGCTCTCTCTCTGAATGATACTTACTGTGCCATAGCCAACGGAAAAGCTGTTGCATACTGAGGTTCAGCTTCAGATAGCTCTATCAGTGACACTGTGAATTTCAGAGACTAAACCAGTTGACTTCTCCTGCTGGAAATCAGACTCTTTTGTAACAACCAAATGTGTTTGTCAGGCAAGAGACTGTCTCTTTCTTGTAAGGTTCTTTCAATTTCCCCCAAACAAGTTATTTTCTCCACTAATTTGAAAAAAAGGCAGCAGCTGCCTGTTCCCTGTTTCATGTACCTACTTGTCTGATATATTTTTCCCCCAAGCTGGAAATAAATGACTTCTGTTTCTCCATATCTCACATTGCGCATTACATCTTTTGCATAACAAGGTGGGATTGTGGCTTCTGACAAGGAGTTTGATCATTTGTGTTACAGAAAAGCTTTCCTTTTGGCTGAGTCCAGTATCAAAGGACATTCAAAAGGGGAAAAGATTCCTTTACTTTCACATAGAGCTAGGCCTACTGCTGCATGTACTGTCATTTTACTGCCTACTTCCTTTTTGTAGCTTTATTTTCATAGTCTATATGTACCTCGTTCTGCCCGGACACTGAGGTCCAGCGCCAAGGGCCTTCTGGCGGTTCCCTCGCTACAAGAAGCCAAGTTACAGGGAACCAAGCAGAGG
Source organism: Podarcis bocagei (assembly GCF_964188305.1). Taxonomy (NCBI): domain Eukaryota; kingdom Metazoa; phylum Chordata; class Lepidosauria; order Squamata; family Lacertidae; genus Podarcis; species Podarcis bocagei. The sequence goes on from NC_138130.1 coordinate 34,205,801, forward strand.
GCCTTCTCGATAGTGGCACCCACCCTGTGGAATGTCAAAGAGAAAAATAACTACCAAACTTTTAGAAGACATCTGAAGGCAGCCCTGTTTAGGGAAGCTTTTAATGTTTAACAGGTTATTGTATTTTAGTGTTTTGTTGGAAGCTGCCCAGAGTGGCTGGGGAAACCCAGCCAGATGGGCGGGGTATAAAAAATAAATTATTATTATTATTATTATTTATTTTATTATTATTATTCCTGTACATCTAATGTGTACATGGTGGCTGATTTGCTTCCTATTCCCTTGCTATGCACCAGCAGCACACAGCCATTGCAGGATTATAATCACAATTTATTATTATTAAACCCTGACCTGCCCGTCAGCTGAAGTCACCAGTGATATCAGCTGATGGTTTTGAGAGACATGGCTTTACGGGCCAAACTGGGACTCCGTGGTGTGTCAGAGGTTCCCCATTCCTGCTATACTGCAAGTATAGTATAAGATTCAATTTAAGGATTTTGTTTTCTTGTACGGAACGGTTAATTTTGGATATGCCGATCTATGTCATTGTAAATATGCAGTGTGATCCTATGCATGTTTCACCAGAAGTAAGTTTCTGTGTTCAGTGGTACCTACTCACAGGAAAATGTGCCTATGATTGCTCCTTAGTTTAACAGCTTTCCCCCCTTAAGGTCTGTTGCTTTTTTCACTGTCATCCTTGTAATGCTTCTAAGTTTATCCCGTGTACCCTGTACCTGCATTTTAGTTTCAAAGAAGTGGAGCTGCCCCTTCCTGGCGGCGTGCATTTTCTTTCTTTCTTATGAAGTAGACAGGTGCATTGAAGACCCAGCAGTTATTCAGAGCACATGTTCGTATGAAGACCGTTTGCCCTCAGGAGAGTTGGGAGGACAGTTGGCTGTCCCAGAGGGATGTGTGTATGGGTGTCCCCTTCCACTGAAGCAAATTCAGAAACTTGGGGTGGGCACAAAAGAACTGTCTCTCTCGCTGACCCTTCTTGTAATGATTTTTTGATTTTTTTTAGGTTTCAATTTGGCATCACCTTGCCTCCAGTACCAGCAACAGCTGTGCTCCTTGATCAATGTGACGGTCTGGAATGCTTCAGCAACTGACGAAATGATTGAGGGTAGCGGAAGATATGATTTTTACATTGGTCTGGTATTGGCAATGAGCTCCAGCCTTTTCATTGGTGGGAGTTTCATCCTGAAGAAGAAAGGTCTCCTTCGATTGGCTAGGAAGGGCTCCATGAGAGCAGGTAAAAGTTTGCTTGGACGGGGGAGAAATGTTTAAGGGAAAACAGGAACTTTGAGCCCAGATCTTGGCTGTAACTTGAAGCATATACAAAATCTTTCATATGAAGTTTTCTATAATTGTATGCAGAATTTAGCATATGGGACAGAATTCTGAGAATCCCCACTACATTTTTATTTAATTAAAAAGAGCCAGTTTGTGCCCTTTTGGTTTTAAAAGAGTTGAAAATGTGAAAAATGGGGGCAGCTTGACATGATGCAAGAAAGGAGATCTGTTTCTCCACCGCTGAGAACCATGTGGCAGTTGTGTAAATCCGAGAGCTGTGATTGGGTCAGTATGAACCATAGAATTCTAGAGTTGGAAGGGACCCCAAGAGTCATCTAGTCCAACCCCCCTGCTATGCAGGATTCTCAGCTAGACCATACATATGGACTGAAATGTTACTCCTTATAGTGTTCACAATGGAAGCATGTGGTAGACAAGCTGGGATATAACTCTTCAGCACTATTTACAGTGTTCAAGGAGTGAAGTAATACCACCCCCTTGGTTCTCCAGTCGCGTTTCACTAACCATAGCATGTCTATGCCCAACCCCTTATATTTTGACGTAATTCTAAAAACCAAAACCCCTTCCTCACAAGGATACCTCAAACTCAGGGTGTCTGAAAACACACATGTATTTTGTTCTTATTTATGCAAATATTTTATGGTATAGATTTGGGGTTTCCTTGAGGCAAAACTTTTTCTGCTTGGTGTTTAAAAGCGTCTCATGAATTTTGTAGTGTAATACAGTGGTACCTCGGGTTAAGTACTTAATTTGTTCCGGAGGTCCATTCTTAACATGAAACTGTTCTTAACCAGAAGCAACACTTTAGCTAATGGGGCCTCCTGCTGCTGCCGCGCCTCCAGAACATGATTTCTGTTCTCATTCTGAAGCAAAGTTCTTAACCCGAAATACTATTTCTGGGTTAGCGGAGTCTGTAACCTGAAGCGTATGTAACCCGAGGTACCACTGTAATCCCTCCGACTAAACGGTCTTCCTATCTGAATACGCTGAATCACTGTATTTTCACATTACAGAGTTAATAAATTGGGTTAACTTCAGCTGTTTTTAAAGACTTTAACTATTTTGAAACATGCATATTTAAAACAATTTGCATGCTATCAATGCTAGCATGCGTACATTTTGGCAGGATGGTTGAGCTTTTCATGATGCAAATTGGTACCTTCTCTGCTTACGTGGCAGCAAAAGCTCCTGCCTGAAACACACAGACTTGTACTGCTCTGAGATCTCTGTGGAATTTTATAGTTCTATAGCTTTGTTTTGTCAAACAAAACGTAACAAATCTTTGAAAAACGTATGGCTCCTTAAATTCCTTGAGAGGTGGGGATGCAACAATGGTTTGTGAGGTTTCAGGGTCAAGGAAAATGGCGGCCCAAAGTTCATTAAATGAGAAGGGGCTTCTATGCAAACTGCATATCTAATGTTTTCTGAATATTTTTCGCTTTTGCCAGTTGAAAAATAGGATTAAAATAAAAGTGGAAATTGACGTTGTTGAGTAGATAAGGTTGGTTTTATTTTCTGACCTTGGAGAGACCTGGCTTTTATCCAAAGGACGAAGCAGCTAGTTCTGCCCGTCCAAAAATTCTTTGGGCTTACGATAGACTTCAGCATTGCAATGTCGAAATGAAGGGACCCTTTTTTTTAGGGAAGTAACTTTGAAAATATTTATATAATTAAAGCATAGTAATGAATTCGTATATTCAGTTCTCTCTTTTTTCTCTGGGCCGATACGCAGATTTGCATTTTAAAAACAATCTTTCGGAATGTAACAAAACGCAAGGAATATAAAGTTACACAAAGCCAATGCTAAGGAAATTACCCCTATTTTATTAATTTCCTGTGTTGCAGGGGGTTGGACTAGATGATCCTCAGGGTCCCTTCCAACTCTACAATTCTCTGATTCTGGGAACATATGTCCATGCATAATGCAAATATATCTGATCTGAAACTATGTCAGGTAACCCTAGCTTTGTGTACCGTATTTTCACTCACAGAAGAGTCAGGGCTTTATTGCACAGAAGCTCCTTCATTTTACTGTAGGAGTGTTCTGCTTGGAAGACAGACATTCTTCAGCTGCATTGCATCAGTGCATGCATGTAATCTGAAATATTGCAAAACTTTTTCTAGCATCCTGAGGGCTGCCTTGTAAATCGAGTAAAAGATGGTAGCAATAGTAATATCCAAATATTGGACCCAAGAGTTTTCCAGCACCGTGGATTGGGCAAAGCAACATTATTCCAGAACTATTTTTAAAAAGTATTTCAGTCATCGTAATAAAAAGCTTTTATTGACTAGTATCGTATTTTTTAAAAAAAATCTGGACCATTAAAAACCTAAAATATAATAGCAGCATCTATTGTGTATTATCACAGTAACTTTTCCCCCCTTTTCTTAAAAAACTAGGACAAGGTGGCCATGCGTACCTTAAAGAGTGGCTCTGGTGGGCTGGACTCTTGTCAAGTAAGTTAAGCTAACATACTTTTTTTTAGCCCTCTTTGGTTATCTGTGAATCCAGACAAGACTGCATTGAGAGTTGGCACTGTCTGGGGGCTCAGAAGGGTCCATCACTGACCTCGTGTGACGTTGAGAAGCTTGACACTTCAGGGCCAGTCACTCCTCTCACTTCCTCTTTGCTGTAGATGTGGCTTACCTGGTGGCACTGGGAGAGAGGTCTCTCCTTATGGGATCAGACAACCTGCAGCAGTTCCGCAGGAGGCAGCTGCAGATCTCCTCCCCACCCCCAAGATGCAATGTCTGATGCTTAGCAGTGCGCACCTTTTGAGTGCTGGGTGGGCTCACATAATAATCCCCTGCCATCAGATAAAACATGGCTGCGGGGAGGAGGGAGTAAGGCGAGTGATTGGCGGCGGTGGCAGCAACCAACGGTCGTGTTACATGGGGGCTCTGGCAGCACACCAGGTGAGGAACAGGTCAGCAACACCTGGCAAGGGCTCAATGGCGGCATGTGGCAATATCTCTGAACCCCCAAAAGGAGGAAGAGAATGATCTTAAGTGTGGAATGTCAGTAAAGGAACATAGAAAAGTAGTGCAGGTATTGTGAAAGAATTTGAAGACCGGGTAGGGAAGTAACACAGGGCCCTAGGACAGAATGGGGCTGAATTCTGGAGAGGAAATGGGAAGATGTGGCTTTGGAGGCAGGAAACAGTATGTTGTGACACAAACGCCCATTCATTTGTGCTGCTGAGCGTTTAGATTTCATTTCGACACTGGGGAGAACGATCAGTTCCAATTTCTGCTAGCTTCCAATTCAGTATAATCCAGATCACTTTCCGATTCCACAAGGGGGAATTGAGAAAATGCCCCTCGTATTGTAAACCATAGATTTTTTTACCCCAAGTAGTAGAGCGTTGTAATGAGATCTGGAAAGGTGACCCCAAACTGAAAGGCATTCTTGTGTTAAAGAAGTTGGCTTTGAATTTTCCTGTTTAGGGATTTCCTTGTTGATAAAAGCTGCTTTTTATGCATTTTGGTTTTCATCTGCAGGGGTGGGTGGTCAGCTTGAGTTTTCGAAAGCTTATCTGAAACTTGTCCCCTTTTGTATTTTAATTTGTAGTGGGAACTGGCGAAGTTGCGAACTTTGCTGCCTATGCATTTGCACCGGCTACGTTGGTGACTCCCTTAGGAGCTCTGAGTGTTCTTGTAAGGTAAGGAATATGGCATTTTCAGAGGCAGTGTGGTTGCATTTGCTAGTAAGTGCATACTTATGTGTGAGTACACAAAAACTTGTTGAAATCTGTTAGCCTCTTATTCCAATTTCTCCTGAACTCCCCCACCCCAGTTGCCTTAATTTTATATACTTAAGATTTTTTAAAATCTCCATTATCTTCTCGATTGCCACTTCTCTGACTTTAAACATACTCCTAGATACAGGTGGGTAGCCGTGTTGGTCTGCCGTAGTCGAAACAAAAAAAATAAATAATTCTTTCCAGTAGCACCTTAGAGACCAACTAAGTTTGCTATTGGTATGAGCTTTTGTGTGCATGCACACTTCTTCAGATACCTATCTGAAGAAGTATCTGCAGAAGTGTGCATGCACATGAAAGCTCATACCAATAACGAACTTAGTTGGTCTCTAAGGTGCTACTGGAAGGAATTTTTTTATTTTAAACATATTCGTTGGTTTGAAACCCTTACAGGCTGGTTTATATAATTCATTTATCACCAGCCTTTACCATTTTTTATGCTGTGTTTTTATTTTATCTTTAGTCTTGACTTGCATTTAATGCCCTATTAATGGAGGCAGCAAAATCTGTTTGCATGTTTACTCAAAAAGTTGCCCAACTTTATTCAATGAGGCCTACACCCAGGTAAGCATGCATATGATTGCAGCCTAAAACAGTCACTTGTTTTCTGAATAAGATCACATCCCAGAGTAATTGAAGCTAATAAAGAATCCATCTGTATGTCTATGGTTAGGATTATTTGCCCAGTGTGCAATACTTTCAGTTTTCAGATTTGCCCTTTTATCAGTTTGGTGTTTTTCATTGTTTTGAATTATTTGGTCTCATTTGCAGCCGCAATCATCGCACTGCCACCCCATGAATAAATTGTATACAATTTATGGGTGGTTTTTGGATAGAAATTTAATAAACTATATTGATTGAGTTGTTTTAATCATATCAACTTAAATCAAGGTCCTGTTAGACACTGTTCGGTATTTTGTATTGACTGTAACCAGTTGCTGTGTTTCTCATTTTGGAGCTAAACTGTATCATAGTAGCTTTAAAACATTAAAAATTCAAACATATTAGCTGTCGAAAAACAGATTGCAAAGACTGTGTGTTTATCTTGCTCTTTAACCTTGTCAGAATCCCCAAGACGGGTTTTGGTATTAAAAATAATAATAATGGAGCAATTCAAATTTACAACATGGATTTATATATTTTTTCGTTTCAGTGCCATTCTGTCATCGTACTTTTTAAATGAAAAGCTCAATCTGCATGGAAAAGTTGGGTGTTTGTTAAGTGTACTGGGTACAACCGTGATGGTAATTCATGCACCCCAAGAAGAGGCAGTGGAAACTTTGAATGAAATATCCCACAAGCTGGGTGATCCAGGTGAGAGAGCGCCGCACTCTGTTTGGTAAAGCAAGGAGCAGTAGAGAAATGCACAGTTCATAGGAATACAGTCGTATCTTGGAAGTCGAACGGAATCCGTTCCGGAAGTCCATTCGACTTCCAAAGCATTTGAAAACCAAATTGTGGCTTCTGATTGGCTGCAGGAAGCTCCTGCAGCCAATCAGAAGCCGTGGAAGCCCTGCCGGATGTCGGGTTCCAAAATAATGTTTGCAAACTGGAACAATCACTTCTGGGTTTGCGATGTGCAGGAGCCAAAACGTCTGAGTTCCAGGGTACGACTGTATTGTGTGACTTTGAACAAGGTGTCTGAAAACCTAGATTTAGGTATGCACCCCCAACTGTTCAAAAGAACCAAGCTTTTAAGAGAAGTTTGCGTTTTAAGTACAGCCATGTGCTTTGTGCTTCCCCTGCCACAGCTAGCTGCAATTTTTTTAACAGTAGTTCAATACTGTTTGCTTGAACTAAAGACCTAACTGGTTTACAAAAGGCAATCTAAAATACTCATCAAATACCAATGAGAAATTAACATTAAAAACATGTTGCTAAAAAAACAAAAACCTTCAAATATAAATCCAGCAATTTAAAAACAGTTCTGCCTCCTAAAATCACATCTTAGAATTTCATTCTCTGGCATTAATACTGCAAAATTAGGAAGTCCCCCCCCCCTTTCCTGAGCAGCAGACTCCCCCCCCCCCTAACTCATACAGAGTAATAAAACGCGAATTTTGGCTGATGTGATTTCTCTTTCTGTTGCAGGTTTTGTGGTCTTTGCCACATTTGTTGTCATTGTGTCCTTAATAATGATCTTTGTGGTGGGACCACGGCATGGACAAACCAACATTCTTGTGTACATAACAATATGCTCAGTCATTGGAGCTCTGTCTGTTTCCTGTGTAAAAGGCTTGGGCATCGCTATAAAGGAACTTTTTGCTGGGAAGCCCGTGTTGACGCATCCTTTATCCTGGATTCTGCTGCTAAGTCTTATTGTCTGCGTCAGCACGCAGATCAACTATTTAAATCGAGCCCTGGATATATTCAACACTTCCCTCGTGACACCAATCTATTATGTATTCTTCACAACATCTGTTTTAACTTGCTCCGCTATCCTCTTCAAAGAGTGGCAACACATGGCAGCTGACGACGTTATTGGCACTCTTAGCGGCTTTCTCACTATAATAGTGGGGATATTTCTATTGCATGCCTTTAAGGATGTCAACTTCACCCTAGCAAACTTGCCCGTGTCTTTACGTAAAGATGACAGAGGAATAAATGGCTCTTTGCCAAACACATACGAACGCTTTAACGACGAAGAAAGTGGAAGCCGTGTAGGTGATCTGCAGTCCACAGAGGGAATGGCCTCTAGGAGAAACGGAAACCTGGGAGCATCTTAAGAGAGCAATTCTGTAACTGTGTTTTGTTGTGGAATGTCATTTTTAAGTGCTTGTCAGAAACAAATGTATTTAAACCGTATGTATAGACAATCGTTTGTTTTTAGGTTTGACTAGCTTGGGCCAAGAAGAGTGGTGGATTTTTATTTGCCTTACTTTTCATTTAAAAAAAAAATAATAATACTAAAGGACTTCAAAAACATGTTTTGCTAAATTACCTGTGAACATGTAAAATACTAATTTTTTTGTTTAGGACTTATTGCACTAATGACAATTTTAACAAATAAAATGCTTTATTTCTGCATGAGTGAGGGGTGAATTGACACATACCTGGCCATCTTTTTGTGCTGCTTTCCTAAATTAGTTAGGTAGCCTTGCGTTTCAGTGTAAGGAACAACTGTTAATTTACTCATACATTGAGAGAATGGAATTAGCTGAAACCCACTGAACCTTGCGTAAAGTTTCCCTTCTCCCAGCTGGAAAAAACCTTGAGCTGCAATGCAGCAGAGTACGATCTACATAGATTAAAAGCAGAAAAATGCTGTTACTATAAAGAGGTTCTTTTTATGTGACGCATTAGATACCATCTACACCCACTCATTTGTGTTAACAGATTATAGGCCCAGTTTAGATATAACATATGGTTCGGGCATGAGGCTCGTTTGCTCTGCATTGTATTATGAAGAAACAAACCTACTTTTGCTAAACATTTCCACAGTGCTTTTCAAGTAAAAACAACAGTTCACCTGCATTAGCTAGCTGTAACCATCATAGCCACCCTGTAAGTTTAAACCAAAGCCAGCTTTGATTAACCACATTGTAGAGAGGTGCCTTTTATTTTCTTTCTCACCAATGTAGTTCCTAATTAGTGCTATTTAGAGCGACCCTGCCCTGTTTTCCATGGGAACCAAGACTTCTTGTTGACCTAAAAATGAAGTTCAGCACAGGTTTTAAGCATATGTCATTGGTAGAGACAAACTATTGGCATGCAGATAGGGAGTCTATATTAAACAAAATGGGGTGTGTGTGTGTGAAGGGAATACATTTATGCCTAGAAGCTTTTTATACAGCTGACTAGAGAAGGATAAACGGGGAGACAACACATTCCTTCTGTTTTATGAACAGCTTAGGTCTTAGAAGGAAGACAAGGATATGTAATCAAAGCATCAGAGACCGCCAGGAGTAAAACCAGTAGTGCTTTTAAAACATACACATTTTCCATCTTGGAGTAGAACCACAAGGAGGGAACTAAGAAGCTTTTGCAACTTCTCATTGTCTGGTTCTGCCTAATTTTGAAACTGGCATGTTTCAAATGAACCATAGGTGAGATTGATTTATCACTGGCCAGGTAGGGTTCAGGCAGCAGACTAAACTGGTTAATCTAAACCGCTCTTAAAACACAGCAGAGGAAGAAATGTGCTGTAATCATGATACAATAAAGCATGGTCCATTGTGAAACGCAAACTGTCGCTTCACAAGTTGGAACTTGGGAGGACCTGTTTCCTTTTCGCAATGTTCACGGCTGTTTGAAAATACTTCATGGAGCATTGCTAAAATTAAAATACAGTGGTGCCCCGCAAGACAAATGCCTCGCAAGACGAAAAACCCGCTAGACGAAAGGGTTTTCCGTTCTTCGATGCGCTTCGCAAGACGAATTTCCCTATGGGCTTGCTTCGCAAAACGAAAAAGTCTTGCGAGTCTTGCGATTTTTTTCGCTCCCCCCCTTTTCTAAGCCGCTAATAGCCTTTTAGCCGCTAAGCCTTTAATAGCCGCTAAGAGGGTTGCTTCGCAAGACGAAAAAACCGCTAGACGAAGAGACTCACGGAACGGATTAATTTCGTCTTGCGAGGCACCACTGTAGTTCCTGCGTACATAATTTAACAGCAAGATATTATATCTGTTAGAAACGAAAAAGGAGCATGACTGAAAAACCAAGCGTTACGCTCCAAATTATAAGAGGTAAATGCTACGCTTCAGCCCTCATCTGCATGTATTACATGTAGTAGTATTTGAGACAGCAACTGGAGCCATTGATAGCAAAAACAGTTTGCACCACACTCTACCACCCACATGTTATTTTCAATTTAGAGATTGGTTTGTATATAGGCAGCAAACATTTGTATTAATTTAGCCTCCTTACCTGTTCCACTGAAAGTAAATTCTAAATAAGAGATGTTTTTTTTGCATGCTGGTGAAATGTACAGCAGCTATTCCTTATAAGACAAATAGCATTTTAAAACCACGTAAAAAAAAGCGAGAGACAACTTATTTCTAATAGTTTTGGGACACAACCTAAAAGCCTTAGGGCTGTTTAACTTCGTTCTGAAAGCTATCAGAACTAAGTGTCTGAATTATAGCGATGAACTCTTCTTCCCACACACCAGTCAAAGAGGCCAAGAAAGAAGCCATAGAGGATTTGATTTGCCCTTGTAAAATGGAAAGCTACTGCTGTGAGTGCCAGCTTTATTTTTAACCTATACCTTAAACAGGTCTTTGCAATGTGGCTGAATTGTTAAGAGAGTGTAAGATTACAACCCACACGAACCCACACAAAAGGACTGCACAGCATGTTGGGTGTCAGAATGATGCCTGTGAGTGACAGCCCCTAGAAGGGCAATTTGCAAACACCTTTTCCTCTCACTAGATGGGAGCTTGACAAAAGTGACTCTTACATTCATAGTTGTCTTTTGAACATGTTTTAATTCAGAATTTAGCTTCAGAAGTAGTTAAACTACTGACCCATGATTCACAAAAGTAAAATTATAAATATTCACCAAGCTTGGCATTGGAAAGAGGCTAAGTGTTAGGAAAGATAGAGTCCTTCTCTAAGAATGAACCAAAACAAAAAAACAAAACAAAACTTGAAAAGGGTATAATTCTAAATTCTATCAAACGAAAGTATGCTCTATATATAGTTGTAGAGTGACTCACACAGCTGCTTTGTTTGCATCCAATGTGGAAAATGGTATTCAGATCTCTCCCCATTTTATTTTAAAAGCTAAAAAAGCAGCAGCAGGAGCCATTAAGTCTGCATGGGCAGACACTCCACATATTAAAACCATTAATTGCTTCCATCTTATAATCTTTTAAAAACGGCCCCTTTAAAACCTTTATTTCCAAAGATATTGGGGCTACAGATGTTCCGAGAAAGAACATTCCAGTGATGAAAGACACTTGAGGAGTTACAAAATAGGGTGTTTCCCGTAAAGGCTAGCAAAGCAGGGTAATGCTTCTGTTACACATGAAAATTACAAACAAAAAAAAGACACCCCTGAAAAGGACAACTTTTCATTCTTGCTAGTAAGTGGACAAATGGAAGAAGACCCCATACACTATAAACCTCTCTAGAATGATTACAACAGCTGGAGAAATGCAAAGGATTTTAAGGCTAAAAAAGAGGCTGCAGTAGAAATCCTTTTATCAAAAGTACATAAAAAATAGTCTAAAAAACTGAGAATGTGTACAGTTATTAAGCTCGGAAACAGCTAAAGACCTGGTCCTCACAGCAGAAGGTGCTCAGGCAATACTAGAAAACAGTGATGGTGAAGATAATACTCCCCTTAGCCATCAAATCTTGTCTGGCATTGTGATGCAGCAGGTATACTTTCCAAAGGAAAAGAGAAAAGTGGATCTTTCCTAGTTACTGGCCAGCGACTGATGAATGGGAGGCTGGAAACAGCGGACGTGCTCCACAGGGGTGCCTTCTCCGTCACCAGATTTCAAATACTTGTCCAATATAGTAATGATCTCATCGTTCAGGATCTGGAACTTGCGGATTCTCTCGACCATTTTCTTCAAAGGCTGCAGAACCAAAACAGCAAACGTTAAGGAGAAGGCCAGGCTACTTATGCCTCAGGAAATTCGAAAGAAATATTGCCATGGTGTCAAAAACAGAAATAGGCAGAATGAGAAACGGAGACTGCTTCTGTCAACTTACCACGTTCTTTATGACCTCATCTTTGCCATCGTGTTTCTGTACTTTCAGTAAGTGGTAGCAGAAATCCAGCACGTCAAACCGACGCTGTTGTCCCAAAAGCACAATTATCATACAGCCAGCCCAGTGCAACCCATCTCCGAAACACTGCCTGTGAAGTGAGATGCGTAGAAAGAGTCAAAATGAAACACAGAACTTTGACAACACTGAACTGTGTTGAGATTTCTAGCGTTAAGTGGCCTAGATGTTGTTCAGAGGGACATCTTATGAAGTTGTTATTATTACAGGTCTAAAATAAGCAGCAGCATGGAATTATTCATCCAAACACTTGCTACCTTGCAGTGCTACAATGCTAGAGTGTTAACTGGCTAGGAGAACTGCATACCATCCCATTTGCCTGAGTTTACCATCCTCATCTCCCCTTGATTCTGAAGAACAGGCCAGTGACTGGCAAGAATACAGCTGCTGAAAAACTAAAACAAAACTAACCCAAGTTGGATTTTTTTAAATAAAAGCACTGCCAATTTCCTGAGATTTCCATAGGCTAATAGTAGGGTACTACTTTGGTGACTAATGTTCAGTTCAATTTATTTTGTTTAGTGAGCAGCCATAAAAATAATAACACCAAGAATACTGCTAATAATCGTGGTTTACATTTCTACTCCCCAACCTTTATAGGATAAATCATTTCCCATTCCCCCTTTTAAAGTTTTATTAGGCAAATTTGTAAAGCCTTGGTAAGAAATTTGGTTCTAAAGGATATATTACCTCTCAGGCAACAACAAAAAGCAGGTCTTTGCAAGAAATGCAATTGTTTCTAAGGTCATACTAAAAAGGGCATTCAAGGAGTACATGAGGCGACTATGTTGGGAGTGCTACAATGATCAAAAAGAATTGAAATCGCACACTTAATATTTCAGGATGGCTTCAGCTCTGTGCTCACATCACACTCCTTCCCTAGTAAAACTCGTAATACAGATTGGCTTTCCCCCTCTTTCCATTTGCCATGTGATCAAAAATTCCAAACCGATCTCATCGTTTTCTTGGTGACATCCCACACCTAGCTACTGAAATAAGCAAGCGTTATATACGGGGGCCTTAAGCAAGCACTCAAGATACGTACTCCACAGTAAACTCATGAGTCCCCACAGGAATGCAGTACACAAACTGCATTGCGCTCCACAAGCGGTGGAATTCCACACATTCGTCAACATGCATCACACCGTTGCTGGGGAGAGGCCCACGCCAGATTGGGTCATCAAGGAAGGTTCGAATCCTGGTCAAGATGACTTCAAACATGGACAGCCCACAGCAGAGGCGCTCCTTGGTCAACAAGTCTCCTTCTCTTGCGATGGCAATTTGCTACAGTTGCAACCAAAGAGAATACCATGATAGTACGTAAAGAAGAAAATTACCTCCGGAGAATTACTGCAATGTCCCCGAACCCTGTCTCCAGGCATTGAGCAACTGGCAATGCGCTTGGTGGCTCTCTCCAGCAGCCCTAACTGCAAACCAAATGATGCCCAGGCATCTTTTCCCTTGTACTGTGGATTTTTTGGGGGGTGGGGCGGGGGAGAATACAGCTTTACTGCCCAAAGAATGAAAGCTGTACCTGAGGTGTTCCTAGTCTTTCAATCAGTGGAACGAGGTGGAGTGGAGCATACTTTGATTCTAGTCTCTTCATTTTAGCATCCAGTCTTTCACCCTCTGGAATGAGACAACATTATTTTGTTTTTTTTAAAGGGAAGTAGTGCTTAAAAGAGAAACACCTTTGCATTGTTCCAATAAAGGTTATGCATTAATTGTATTGCTTTTAAAAAATCCCATAATTTTCCACATTACGCACTCAAGGAGGATAGGAACCAAAAAGGCCTACCGATAAGAGGACAATAAAATACAGTACAAAAAAAACATAAAACAAGAGTCCTAAAGAACCTAGCACTTAAAGGAAAGATCTGAGGATCAAAATGGTTCCCTTTTGCTTGATTTATTCCTCTGCCATAGTTTGCTTTAATTGAAAAGAAAACAACAGCAGGACACTCGCAGTGGGAGCTGCTTACTTGACTCCTAAAATAAAGCTATTGTGTTCCAACATACTTTTCTTCCCACACACATTAAAATCCATTAAGATAAATCTTATCAAACACAAAATTCCAGACTCCAGGGAATGGAATTTTATGTATAGGGGAACTGATTTTCAAAGTTTTCAAAAGGCATTGGCTCACACATCATTTGCGATGAGGAAATGTTTTGCAGCAAGTAGGCGAACTGAACTGGCAGTGATGCTGGCCAATTCCTTGGCAGTCTATTGAGATGACAAGTTTGTCTGCTTTTAAGCAAGGCAGGGGGAAACTGCTTGACTTCAGTTGGCAAACTAGTGAGAAAGCTGTTGGTGGGTGAGGAGGCAGCGGGAAATATGTGCTGCTGGCAACAGGAAGTGGTGGAGAAACACTGCTTTGCGCAGGAAACAAACCTCCCAAGCAGCAAGTGCTCCAAGTTACACAAGGGGCTAAGCAACACTTTTCACAATGTGTTTTTCATCCCAATGATTTCAGTGTAGGAAACGGTCTCCCTATTCCTCAAGCTTCGTGGCTCAACCTGCTTTACTATCCAAGCTTCAAGGTGGCCTACCCAATTTGTAACTTGCCAGACCACCAATGGCAGACATGTATCATGGTCCATTATTCCCCCCACCGCCAGTTTTTGCAGTCCCAAGCAAGCATCACCATCAGGAAGATGACGGAACCCTTGGTCAGTGCATTCAGGTTGACAGGTCACTATAAGGAGACATACCTTTGACATGAACTCTTGGCAAAATATTCTGGAATGGTGCAGCATGCAACAGATCACACACTTCCTCCAGTGACTGCAACAAAGCGGACAAAACTCATTGAAAACACAACACACCAGCAGCATTTGACGACACCAGTTCAGCCAGCTAAGCACTTTTCAGAAGCAGCGCATGTCGCCTTGGCCTCTTGCAAAATGTAATTGCAAGAGGTTGCCTTGGGCTGAAACAGATGCGACGTGGCAGATCTGGGATTGGATTTCTAGATTCTGCTTAGAACTCAAAAAGCAAGGAAGTAACAACAGCAGGTGGGATAAAAATTTTACCCCACGCCATTTTCCAGCTCTCAAGATATTAGTGCTATGGCAGATTTACATTAGGCAGATAGAGGAAATGGGTTTAAAACAAAAACCCTCTTACACCAATCAAAGCTTGTGCATGGTGTGTGTGTGTGTGTGTTTTAATGCAAAATTGAATCTTGGATTTTCTGCGTCACATTGGTTTCAGTCCTCAAGACTCTTAATAAAGCTCCACCTTCCTGTTAAAACAGAGAGCCTATTCTGCAGGCAGAATTAGAAAATTTATTAGCATTCTTTACCAAAAAGCCTAACACAATGTTCAAGTGGTAGACGGAGAGAATGTGAACCAAGCAGTGACTCATGCTTTTATTTTTATCAGCATTATTTCCATAATCCATTATCTCCCAAGGATAGTTCCCGCAAGAGCAGCAATTCAAAGACCTGGTCAAGTAAGCGCACTGACCATTCTGAAGCAATTTCCGTAACCTAGGTAATTCAGTGATGAAACTAGCTCAGAAAATTTGCATGCTTTGGCAATGCAAACTGCTTTGTTCTTCCTCTCCAAGCAGCCAGGCAGGCAAAATGAAAGCAAAGTGTCATTTTACAAGGCAGCATCAGGGCTCGTTTCTGGAATTTGCCTTCGGTTCCCACCCTCAGTGTAAGAGAACACACATACACCACACATCATAACTTAAATGGAACTGATATGTACCCATCACCCCTTTCTTCTTATATTTCTATACCTTACACACACACAAAACACACCACCCACATTAGTTCTAGGCCAAAACCAGGGTTGGTCACGTTTGCCTAATCGGGCAAATATTTCCAAAAATATATGCTCAAGTGCCAAGTGTACAAAAAACCAAATTAGTTAACAGCTACTGTTAAACGCTGACTTGCATCCGAAGAAGCGCCAGCAAGAGGATTAATTGAACTAAAAAAATGTTCTTCCTGTTCCTCTTGGTCCCGTTATGACTATCTTCTCCACTGTCTCTGGGGGGAAATGTTTATGAGTCCCAAAGGCAGGTATATCTGTCTGGCACCTGCAAATCCATATAATCATTACCAATAAAGGAAATAGTCTTGCAAAGTTTTATGCAATGAGACTATGGCTTAACGGTCCCTTAAAAGTTGGCATCTGTCTGTCTCGAGCTACAACGGAGTGTGCTTCCGAGGATGAAGTCAACGTCAGCAGCACCAAAGTGACCTTCCTGGGGCGCAGGCCTGGGCAGCGTGGATGGAGGCCCTGGGCTGCCCAGACCACAAGAGCCTCCCTCTCAGCCTCACTGATGTGGTCCAAAGGAAAGCAGAGCAATGCGTTTGGCACCAGCTTGGCTGACAGAGTTGCTGGAAGGAGGCGTACAAGGCACCATCCAACTGTCTTAGGGACTCTACTCCCAATTTGTGTAGGGTTTGACTCCCTAGCCTTTTCTCCTCCCAAAGATATCCCACAAGGCAGAGCTTTAGGATCAGAGTTTTCCTTCTCCTAGATGGGCTACTTTCCTAGGTTGATGAGCCTCACCTGCCCCTCGCTTCCCTCTACAGCATGTGTAGAAACTGCCTTCTGGACCATTGGACCCGCTCAAACCAGCGGAGCCTGTTTTCACAAACTGCCCCCCCCAAGGGTTTGAGACCCATTAGTTACCCTCCCTTGGTTTAGCTCATCAGTCACAGCTGTTTCCCGGGGCGGCCTCTGTTTCATGTTGAGCCACAGGTGAGACCTGAGTGCAGGGTGGGGACCGAAGGTGGAAAAACTACCACCATGTTAAGTAACATGTTATTTTCTCTATTCAAGCTAAGTTTCACAGCTTTTGGTGCCAGGGTTGAATTGTTAGGCTGCATGAAAAGAGATGGAGTTGCCAGCATGCCCTTTTTAAAAATAAATAAATAGTAATTTATTTATTGTTTACAAAAAGCTGCAGTTACCTTTCCTAATCTGGACACCAGATGGCATCAGAAGAACACAACATTTCTTTACAAGTATAAAAATAAAGGAAGGAAATAAAAAGTCTACCGTTTCTGTAATTATGGATCTTAATTCGCATAATGAATTCTTTCCCCGACTCCGCCTCAAAAAGTTATTTCCAAAGAAATAAAGGACTGGAATTTCCAAAGAAATTAAGGACTGGAAAGTTGACTTGAAACTTACAGCTGAACTTGTGTCACCTGAAAACAAGTAAAATATCAGACAGTATTTGAAAGTGAATATAGATTCAAATCACCAGCTTACCAAGCTCTGTTCAATGAGGAGGCAGAAAAGGATAGCGTTTCCCACTTCCCGCAGATTCTGGAAACAGACAGTTTTCAGCTCCGCATACTCAACAATATCCTTCAGCTGGTGATGGAAGAATTCCAGAATACCTGAGACATAAGATGAGGAGAGACAGAGATTGTGGAAAGCAAGATAAATCAACACCGCAATGAATTTGTGCACCAGGAAGTAAAAGTAAAAATTCACAGAAAATTAGCATCTTCCAAGTATACATTTAGAACAACACTCTCATAAGGGCAATTTTCAACAGGGACAAAAATACTGTATTTGACAACTCCGTAGGCCAGTGGTTCCGAATGTGTAGTCCGCAGACCCCAGTAGGGTCCACATAACCCACCCAGGGGGCCCATGGCACATACCGGTCAAGGATATTTCCGTCTTGGAGGACCGTGCTATCATGCATGGGTCACATGACTTGTGCAGGAGCACAGCCCGGAAGATGCATGTCCTGGTTTTGCGCTAGTACACGTTGGTGGGT
Source organism: Podarcis bocagei (assembly GCF_964188305.1). NCBI lineage: Eukaryota > Metazoa > Chordata > Lepidosauria > Squamata > Lacertidae > Podarcis > Podarcis bocagei. The sequence goes on from NC_138130.1 coordinate 34,223,373, forward strand.
ATGGTGGAACCATTCAAAGGACAAAAACTACCAGAGAGATATCAACGTTTTCAAAAACGTTTTCAAAAACGGGGGCTCCACAGTGCTTAGTTAAATGGGAACCACTGCTATAGGCTGTACGGGGCTTCACTCAACAACAAAGGTCACCCAATCCTTATGGAATATTGGGTAGGTAATACACAGGAGCTCTGAAGGTAGAGGACACATAAAAGCTCTGTACACGTGTAGGATGTGTGCAAATAAGCATGCGTACAAACTTCTGTGGTAAGGAAACAAATCATGTCTAATAAGCAGATTTTATACCTTTACATAAGGTTTTGTTTTGTTTTGTTTTTCAACATAAGTGCTCACTGGAAGGACAAATCCTGAAGCTGAGGCTCCAATACTTTGGCCACCTCATGAGAAGAGAAGACTCCCTGGAAAGACCCTGATGTTGGGAAAGACGGAGGGTACAAGGAGAAGGGGACGACAGGGGACAAGATGGTTGGACAGTGTTCTCGAAGCTACAAACATGAGTCTGACCAAACTGCGGGAGGCAGTGGAAGACAGGAGTGCCTGGCGTGCTCTGGTCCATGGGGTTATGAAGAGTCAGACACGACTAAACAACAAGAAGTGTTTTTTTGGCGATTTTTGAAGCTTGTGCAATCTTTACCTCCAATTTCATGGGCTTAAGATCATACATACTCAGTGTGTTAAAATATATGTGCTAGTGCAATTTACAAAAAAATATCCAAAAGTTAGGGAACAATCTTGATAACCCTCTGTACACTCAGTAAGCATGCATTAGTTATAATAGGAATTACGCCTAAGAATACATTTATTTTTCCATATGAGAGTTTAGGAGCTGCCTGTTCTCCAAGATACTGGAGATGGCTAAAAATTGGGTGTGTACTCAACACTTAGATTGTATTCAGATGATCCTTCAAACCAGAAATGTCTACTTCTCCTTCCCATACAGGTAGCAGAAAGCACACAATCTCAAGGTTCTCATAGCTGCTCATTCATGATCTGCCAAACCGTGACCTGAAGTTGGTTTAAACTTCAGTTGTGGGTTAGCTGGTGACTTTCACCTTCCTTTGAACTACAAGGCATGCATGAGCTGTAAGGTAGATGGGTTTGGCTAAAATAGTATTTGTCCGAGGATTAACATCTTAGAAAAATTAGGGTATGTATGAAAACACATCACAGGAGACAGCTGGATAAAAAACTACGATAACAAGGAGTCAATTTTGATACACAGAAGGCTAATAATAATAATAATAATAATAATAAACCATTTTAGAAATTTGATGCCTCCTGATTCTGCTAGAGGGCGAAGTGAAGCTAGGCAAGAGTTACCATATTGGCCCGAATATAAGCCGCACCTTTAAAATTCATGGGGGGGGGGGGAGAGAGATTAAAAAAGACAATACCTGAATATAAGCCGCTCTCTTAAAATTCCGCAGGCACTCACACCCGTTCCGTTTTACCGTATGTCTGTTTCAGCAGCAATATCGTAAAAGCAAATTTTTGTAAGGTCGCAAATTTAAGCCACAGTTTAACTTTTCATGGTCAGAGTTTTGGGGGGAAAGTGAGGCTTATATTCAGGCCAATAAGGTAATATAAATAAGGCCAGAGTTTATTTAACCAGATACAGTTTGGATACAATCTGGAATACCATCTCTCAGTAATGATTATGGCAATCAATGTTCTTTCTGCTGGGTGTGGGATAGGAATAAAGGTAAAGGTAAAGGGACCCCTAACCATTAGGTCCAGTCGTGACCGCCTCTGGGGTTGCGGCGCTCATCTCGCTTTGCTGGCCAAGGGAGCCAGCATACAGCTTATGGGTCATGTGGCCAGCATGACTAAGCCACTTCTGGCGAACCAGAGCAGCGCACGGAAACACCGTTTACCTCCGGTGTAACTGTGGGATAGGAGTATAGAGTTTTATTTCTATTTAACTGACTCCCCATAATACTTACTAAAACAAGTGTGACTTTTGTATAAAAATTCCATTGCCTAATTTTAAGGTCGCCAACGAGTGAACCCCTCACACTTTTTAACAATGGCTAATGAGGCAGTAAATCAGCTCGAAAGGAGAACCACAGGGTTCAACAACTCAGAGCCTCTTTGACTTATGTTCAGTCTTGCTAACAGGAGTCAAGCACCTAATAAGAAGTTAAATCCAAGTCAAAGGAGCTCTAATAAGGCTCAGTAATACGGGGAGCTAGGAAGTAAGAGGGAGGAGGAGAAAACATACTCAAAGCCAGGAACAAAGGGCAATGATTCAGTCGTGCTGAAATTGCAGAGGTTAGGCTCAGAGAAGAGAATAAATCTCAAAATCGCAGTCAAACAATAATGGCTCATCAGTGATAATTCTTCTGAAGTGGCATCCCAGGAGCAGCTGCCCTTACCAGGGCCATTTGTATTAAAGAGCTAAAACACCTACTGAATACAACAAGCTTTGAACAACACATCAATGTTCCAGAAGTCAAAGATAAGCACATACGTTGTCGGCATCTGCAATGCCTTGTCTCCCACATCCACACAAGAAGACAAGAAATAAGAATGTTTGCAGGTGCTCTCCACACTTGGGAGCCTTGGGTGGGAACCAGCCCAAAGTATGTAGTGGACTGTGAAGGAGAGACCTGAGAGAGGGCTAGGAAGGTGAGGAAAAGGGGCAGAGGAGATACAAAGAGAGCCAAGGGTTGTGTTAAGGGGGCGAGGGAGGGGAGAGCTTAACGTTGCTCTAAGGCAGCCTTTCTCAACCTGTGGGTCCCCAGATGTTGTTGAACTACAACTCCCATCACTCCTAGCTAACAAGGCCAGAGCTCAGGGATGATGGGAGTTGTAGTCCAACAACATCTGGAGACCCAAAGGTTGAGAACCGCTGCTCTAAGGGGACAGGTGGGCTTGTGGAGTTGGCCAGAATAACAGTGCATGCAGGGAGCACATGGGAGTGGCAGCTGAGGCTGAAAGGCAGTGTGTTATAAAGGTGCAGGAAGGCCACAAAAGACTGACTGCTGGGTGAGCAGGGAAAGGCTTTGTTGGAAATCAGGAGCCTAATATTTCCCTGCAAGTATCGCATTTATTGTAGCGTTGATGAGATCTCAGTGTTCCAAATAAATGTCGATTTATGGGGCACCCTGTCCCTATGGGGGTACAGGGCCTGGAGCAAATCACATCGTGTAGCCTTAATCTCTCCGCTTCCTCTGCTATTGTTGGCAAAGGTGGTGTTACTGAGCCCTCCTCCCCACATCTTACTTTTTGCTGTCTTTGGGTGTTATCCAACTAAATAGTTCTATTGACATAAGGGCTTTTAGCTGTGCAGTGGAAGAGAATAGAGGGTGGGAAGGTTCTATTGCACAGTAACAACAACAAAAAACCTTGCTCTGGCAGAACTGTCTAGTTGGATACTGCCCATTGTTTTGCTGGCGCTTTAGCAGCAGTGAACCCACCCCCCTACCTGTGGCTTACACTTTTTATTTTTCTGATAAAAAAATTCCTTCCTGTAGCACCTTAAAGACCAACTAAGTTAGTTCTTGGTATAAGCTTTCGTGTGCATGCACACTTCTTCAGATACACTGAAACAGAAGTTGCCAGATCCTTCTATATATTGAGAAGGTGGGGAGGGGTATTACTCAGAAGGGTGGTGGGAATCGGAGATTGGCAGATAGCTGAGATGAGCCTGTTGACGACTCTTAACGACTGCAATAGGTCTTATAGGAAAAGGCAAGGGGTGAGGAGGTGAGAGATGGCTTAGTCATGTATAATGAGATAAGAATCCAATGTCTCTATTCAGACCAGGTCTCTCCATTGTTTTAAGTTTGGTAATGAGTTGTAATTCAGCAGCTTCTCTTTCCAGTCTATTTCTGAAATTCCTTTGTAGTAAAACAGCTACTTTGAGATCTTGTATAGAATGTCCTGGGAGATTGAAGTGTTCTCCTACTGGTTTCTCTGTTTTGTGATTCTTGATGTCAGATTTATGTCCATTTATTCTTTGGCGTAAGGTTTGGCCTGTTTGTCCAATATAGAGAGCTGAAGGACACTGTTGGCATTTGATGGCATACACAATGTTAGACGATGAGCAATTAAATAGTCCCGAGATGGTATGTGTGATGTTGTTGGGGCCAGTAATGGTGTTGTCCGGGTGTATGTGGCAGCAAAGTTGGCATCTGGGTTTATTGCAGGCTCTGGTGCCAGTGTCCGTGTTAAGTCTGGTTGTAGTATTATTGTGGGTTAGGAGTTGTTTAAGATTGGGTGGCTGTCTGTAGGCAATGAAAGGTCTTCCTCCCAGAGCTTGAGAAAGAGAACTGTCATTGTCCAGGAGAGGTTGTAGATCTCTGATGATGATCTACAACCTCTCCTGGACAATGACAGTTCTCTTTCTCAAGCTCTGGGAGGAAGACCTTTCATTGCCTACAGACAGCCACCCAATCTTAAACAACTCCTAACCCACAATAATACTACAACCAGACTTAACACGGACACTGGCACCAGAGCCTGCAATAAACCCAGATGCCAACTTTGCTGCCACATACACCCGGACAACACCATTACTGGCCCCAACAACATCACACATACCATCTCGGGACTATTTAATTGCTCATCGTCTAACATTGTGTATGCCATCAAATGCCAACAGTGTCCTTCAGCTCTCTATATTGGACAAACAGGCCAAACCTTACGCCAAAGAATAAATGGACATAAATCTGACATCAAGAATCACAAAACAGAGAAACCAGTAGGAGAACACTTCAATCTCCCAGGACATTCTATACAAGATCTCAAAGTAGCTGTTTTACTACAAAGGAATTTCAGAAATAGACTGGAAAGAGAAGCTGCTGAATTACAACTCATTACCAAACTTAAAACAATGGAGAGACCTGGTCTGAATAGAGACATTGGATTCTTATCTCATTATACATGACTAAGCCATCTCTCACCTCCTCACCCCTTGCCTTTTCCTGTAAGACCTATTGCAGTCGTTAAGAGTCGTCAACAGGCTCATCTCAGCTATCTGCCAATCTCCGATTCCCACCACCCTTCTGAGTAATACCCCTCCCCACCTTCTCAATATATAGAAGGATCTGGCAACTTCTGTTTCAGTGTATCTGAAGAAGTGTGCATGCACACGAAAGCTTATACCAAGAACTAACTTAGTTGGTCTTTAAGGTGCTACAGGAAGGAATTTTTTTATTTGGACTATGGCAGACCAACACGGCTACCCATCTGTATTTTTCTGATGTTTGAAGGCAGCATTGCCAGTGAGTTCCTTCCGCCTTCTGCCATGCTATAGGAAGGGAGGAGTTGGGAAGTATTGCTAGATGGATGGCAGTTGGGCATTGACTGTGACCACTGGCACGAGGCGAGGGGTCCTGGGTTGTATCCCCTATTTGCCACCACCCCAAAGATGGCCCTGCTCTCATACCCACAAAATGTATTTTGAGAAAATATGGAAGCGCACTGCACAACAATGTGAGAACAAAATTGTTCAGTACTGTTTGCCTCTTTAAACTGTTTGTTAAATAATGTTCTAAAGCCAAGGAACAAAACCGGCTCTTAACATTGGAATGACATGATCTAAAAGGTAACTTACCCGGGGAGCCATACTCATGTCTGGGTAACCTACAGATTTTCGGCATCACTTCCATTAACGTCTTCACATATTGCAGAATGGTGCCTTGGAGCTGCAAGAACACAGGTGATTAGTATTGCTGAAGAAAAACAGATGTCAGGCTGTGACACACAATAAACACAAGCTGGCGTATTACTATTCCAAATCGTAAATGCAGCCCCTTTTCTCCTCTGCCTCACCCCCGGCCCCGTACCACCTGCTGCCTGCCTGCTCATTCCTATAGTTAAAGGAGAAGGAGGGGGCAGGTCCTTCAAAGAGCGCTTTTGTAAAGGGCTTACAGAAGGCTCAAAGGGGAGTGCAGAGGCTGTCCTAAAGTTCTTTGTACGCAGCAAAAGGGCCTTGAAGCTACAGCATGTTCCCAAACATCTGACAACAACCTAGCTGTTGAGCACTTGGAAAACCAGTATGAGCGATTCTGAAAGGTGGGTAGCAATGTCCACCTGTCAGTCATGTGACATCATAACTGCATAATATGCTTGAAAGGTAGGCAACCCCACTCAACAGTTTAATTTGGTCCACAAAGTGAATGCTGGTAAGAATCTGGCCTAAGTAACCAAAAATGATCTCCACCTCTGAAATACATACTAAATATTTGAAAAGCCCATTTAGAGGCTCTTCTACGGTTTGGGGATCACCAGGAAAGACCTCAAATGTGGTGTTTATGCTGTGGGGGGGGGGAGAGAGAAAACCCCAAAACAGGCAAAAGCAGCTTTGCTCAAGCTACTTCTTGCACGGTGCCTTGCCCTAACTTTCACCAAGTCTACCCTCTCACTACCAGGAGAAGCATCTTGGATTGTGTGCATGGGGCTGCAGTGAGAGAGGAGTGCGGAAACTCCCATGCACAAGAAGACCCAATGTTTCCCTGTAAAGGCAAAACCCAGAAATAACCATTAGTTTTATATTAGTTTTATATTAGCCTGGAGCCATTCTAGACAAACAGTACAAGGGTGTGCGGGTGTTTCTTGGTTTCACGGAGACCAATTTTTAATCTCGTCTGCTTATGAAATGTGATTCATACCCAAGAGCTTTAATTTTGCAGCGAAGGGTCTTCCTTGTACGCCAACCACTTGTTTTGCCTTCAGGTCTGAAGACTAACTAAAGTCAATCTGATATGCACTAATGGATAGCTTCTCCTGTTTTGCCTACTATATAATTAACTGCCGGGAACAATGGTCACAAAGGCTTGAAAGGAGAAAGAGAGAATAAGACTTCTAGCTGTTGCTTTAACCAGTAAGGCGGGGGGGGGGGGGAGAGTAATCAGCAACTGAGAGATGTGAAAACTGGGGCATTTTTAATTTAATGCCACTGGTTATCATCTGCTGATTTGTACTTCCCTTATGCACCTAAAGATGTTCATTATAAAACAAACAGAGGTTCTGAAAACCTTCTGGCTCCAACACAAGACTTAGGAGAGGGCTGGGGAAACTTCTCTTAAGCTGAAGTCTGCATTCCCACAAGGGAAAGTAGTTGAGGCTCCATACCAGTGGTAGATGGAAGGCAGAAATGGGCAAGGAAGGACATCCCAGTCACATACATTCCTACACTACCATCGCCAATCCACATATAGTCATTTAAGCTTCTCCATGCCTTCTCTCTCTCCCGTAGGCTTAGGAAAAAAAGGTCCCAATGGTGGTGAATGTGATTTTTATTTTTTATTTTTTGGTAAGGCAAACTGCCACATGGGGGTATGAATGAATATGCAGCATTTTAAGCCTAATTTAAGATAAGTCTGGGCCAGATTCAAAATACAGCCATACCTCATGTTACGTTTGCTTCATGATATGTTTTTTCAGGTTGTGTCCCGCAGCGACCTGGAAGTACTGGAAAGGGTTACTTCTGGGTTTCGCCGCTCGCGCATGCGCAGAAGCGCCAAATTGCCCTTCGCGCATGCGCACAAGTGCCAAATCGCACTGCGCACCTGCACAGATACGGTGCTTCAGGTTGCGGGCTTTTCATGTTGCGAACGGGCCTCCGGAACGGATCATCCCGTTCACAACCAGAGGTATCACTGTACTTTGTCGTCGTAGGCAGAACTGTGCAAGCCAAGGAGTTTTACGTAGCAAGATTTTAATGTCTGTTCATTTCCTAATCATTTTAAGTATTAGAGAGTCTCTCTCACACAGACACACTCCATTTCTTTTTCTCTCTCCTCAAAAACAAGAATTTGTTTCATGCAAGGCACTCACAAGGTTCATTTAAATTTTAAAATGTGTGATGATGCTTTCAAGTATCAGACACATCAGGCGTGTCTCTTCACACACAAGGCTCCCCCCCCCCCCCCAGTTATTTGCTGTTCTCAAACTATTCTCCTCTGTACCTCAAGAAGCACGTATGGTTATCTTGTGCTTACCCAGTCAGGTAAATGTCTGCTGGATGCTCAGTGAACTAAACAAGAAGAATCAATTCCCCTTCCCTTAAAAATCAATACTGAAATGAAGAACAGCGTGTGGGACAACGTACCAGGCTCTTGACGACTTTCAGTAACTCTTCCATTACCACAGCAATGCCTTGGTATCCCAGGAGTCTGCAGATGACTTTGAAATGGGGAGGGCCAACAAAATTCCTGTAATTGCTATAAATACTGGAGTAGGCCAGATTCAAAGCCTAAAGAGGAAGAAAAACACACACAATTGTAGTTGGCTGACCTTTCTCCCTGTTAAGAGATCCTTCCATGGGAAACAACATTATTTTTCTGATCAAACATTTTCATTCAAAACTGAAGAAAAAGTATCAACTTTTCATTCTACTCTTACCTATTAAAAAGCTAACACACAATTCTTCCAACAAACAAACAAAAGCAAACAAACCAGAATATGCTGAAGTTATTTTAAAGCATTTAACTGACATAAAAAAACAGAATTCTGACAAAAGAATTTTCGAACATATTCTTAAACAAAAAGTCAAAACCTTGCACTAACCTCCCCTTTGTTAACTGGAAAAATATCACATTGTTTTGAAATTACCAAACTGTGGTAGTTGAGCAACCCTAGGACAATTTAAATTTGCTAATATGAACAGGAAGAAAATACACCTGTAGCTAAAGGAAATCTTAGTAAAGTTTAGTGAAAAGTGTTACGACCTGTTCCAGGCTTAATGTTAGGTGTTTTTGGTAGATGTTTCTATTTACTTGAAATATAGAATTAAGCAGAGAATCCTGGAAATTGAGGCCTAAGAGAAGAGAGCTATAGGTCACTGCTTGGGAACCACATGTATGCTGGCTTGGTGGGATATGTATGGAAGAAACTGATATATATATATCCTCCCAAAGTGCACCTGTAACCCTGTGCTGTGTAAAACAATTACGTTAGAAGCAATTCATACTTAATTGGGAGCTACAGCTGCTACTGAATGGTAGATTATCGAAATCTATGCACAAAAGAATTCCGGGTAAAATTAAATCCTGTTGACGGATAATATTTTATTGAAATATCAAGCTACAAATGAATGCTTGCTGGAATATAGCACATTCCTGAGTGCTGCAGTATATATCTACACACAGAAAGATAGTTTATGAAGGGATCTTACAAAGCTACATTGCTTCTACATCTAATTACAAGATTAGGTCTTCTAATTACATTTGGAATATGCAGTTGGCTCTAAAACATAATTTCCCCCCTTCTTTCCGCATTTCCAACCTTGGTGTTGGAGGATGGGGGGGGGGAAATGCAGCAACTCTGGTTTTTAGATGAGATTCCTATTTTTATATTTGCATTGAAGGCTTTGAATCCCCCCCCCCCATAGCTGCAAATATGATTCTGAAAAAATAGCTGGAATTGGATGCACAGCTACATGGATTAAATTCTATTTCCCCCCTTTTACATACTGTATATATGTTTGTACATGTGGATATGTGTGTGTTTTTACAGAAACATACAAACACACACGATCTATAGTACAACAGAAAAGCTCTAGAAGGAAGTAGTGGCACGACAACTACTAAAGAGAGAAATGTTGCCAACAAGCAGTCAGCATTGAATATTTCAGAAATGATACATAAAGATTTAAAACTGTTTATACGAGAAATGTTATGTTATACAAGAAATGCTATGTACACGTAACAGATCTAATGCGTAATGTTGATGTGTATATGTTAGCCAAACCTGAGAGAAACTGCTTTTAAGGGGGAAACCCATATAATCTAGAGATACAGAAGACAAATTAATAGCAGCAATCTGACAGAAGCTGCGTCAAGGTAAGGAAGTCAAAATGCTCTTCCTAAAGCTATGCCCCCTCCTCCCCAAGCCCAGGAGTTTAAGTAGTGATGTCACCGAAGAACAGAGCATTATTCACTTGCATCAGCAGCAACGCAAGCCCAGGCAACACAAAAGAAGAACCGAACTGGAGCACTCCAGCTGCCCAATTTCTAACAGGGAGCAAAAGCAAGAGAAAGTGAAGACTTGCTTTTCTCCTCGGAAAACCTAGGCAACAGAACACTTAAGACAAGATGCCCTTGCCTATGAAGGTTGGCAGAAAGGTGACAAAGGAGGTCTCATTGCTCGCATCCCTGTCGAAGTGTCACGTAACGAGAACTTAGTCCGTGTAGCCTGCTAGGGGGAAAACTGGCAACCACGGAGCATGAAGAAAGCTATTTGCTCCAAGGAGGATACTGAGAACCCAGCGGAGGTTTCCCCTCAAGTATTTGATGAAAGCCTCAGGATTTTTACACTGATGGTAAGTATGGACTCTTAAAACTGGATAAAATAACACAGGGCACTCTCTCTCAGCAAGTCAGTAAAGAAAGCCTTTAACTTATATGTATGTGAATATGCAAGAGGGATGGAGTGAGTTTGTGTGTGTGTGTGTGTGTGTGTGTATATATATATATATATATGAATATGAGAAAGAGGGAGTGAGAGACTGTTTTGTTTGAAGACTACACAGATAAGAGGTAGAAGCCTCAAATCACACACTTACTCTAACCTATTAAAAGGCACAGCAGCTCAACTATGCAATATTAAACAGAAGAATAAATGTACATTTACAGCTTTAAAATAATGTTGTATCTGGTAAAAATAATAAAATACAGAATCATTTCTACATTGTGATGCACCTCTCCTATAATAATTTATGTCTGTTCAATACAGTGGGGCATCTCAGCAGGTTTGCCATTACTGTTAAGTTCATGAAAATAAGAGAAAACGAGCTTCTAGTTCTCAGGGTTTGGTTTGACTTTATTGAAAATCAAGTATTTTAATTTTTTTTAAAAAAATAAAATGTTCTACTTTTGTTCATCTCAGCTTGGAGCAAAACAAAAACACAATTATATTTCTCCTAAGAACCTAAAACTTACAAACTCTGATGGAGAGTTTTTGAGAAATTAGTTCTCAGGAGACTTAGGTGTTTTTCTTTAAAAGGGGGGGGGGTTGTTTTAATATAATTAAAAATTGATTTTGCTATGGTCTAGTACTGAACCTAAATAAGGTATGTTTCCCACTTAACCCTACAACATCAACAAATATAACAATCCTTTAATACTATTTAGCAATTAGTGATGCAACACAAACTTATTGGTGAGGTCTTTTATGCAGCAATTTTATACACAAACTGGAAAGAAAAACAGGTCCCAAATGATTGTCTTAAATGTCAACTATAGGCAATAATATTTTTAACCAATTTCAAGGGGGGGCCCATCTATTAGCCCAAATATATAATTCAATATGTTGATGCAAAACTGATTCCTTTCTGTGACTATGAGTAATTCTGCATGAAATACTTGAGTTATTACTTGAATATTATTAGTCATGAACAATACCTTGTCACATTTACTTAAAAGATGGCTAATATGCAATGCTTAAATACAGAGTCAAGTTGCACAATACTTTCACATGCATAGGCATAGTTGGAGAAAAGTTGGGGAAAAAAATAAAATAATAATAATAATAATTATTATTATTATTATTATTATTATTATTATTATTATTATTATTATTATTTATTTATACCCTGCCCATCTGGGTGAGTTTCCTCAGCCACTTTGGGCAGTTCCCAATCGAGTGTTAAAAACAATACAGCATTAAAAGGCAGTGTAAACCACCTGAAAGAAGTTACTGTTTGTTCTCACAACTATAGCAAATTCTGAATGCTAAACAAGGCTTAGCCCTTTCTCTGAAAGCTAAATCCTTTATATCTGAAGTGCAATTCACATCTTTCAAGTCAACCTGGAATGGTTATAGCAATTTTAAAGGGTGTGTGAATGGCAGAGTGGTATTTTAGCAAATTCTACACTATCACCTTATACAGAGGGTAACTAATAAAGAAGTCAATATGGCTATAAATTTCAAAGGCATAAGTAATGTGGGACAGCAAGCTTTTCTCTTTGAACACGAGATCTGTTCCCTGACAAAATTGGTTTCGATGGTATTTTGTATCAATCAAAAGCTTCATTTTGCATCATAGGTTTTTCACTGTCTTAGCTTGGAAGCGATAGGCAAGAATGGAAAATGAAGCACATCAATGGCTAATCTGATTAGATGCCCAATGAAACATCATTAAAATATAGGTACAGTGGTACCTCGGGTTACAAACATCTCGGGTGACAAACACTTCGGGTTACAGACTCCACTAACCCGGAAGTAGTACCTTGGGTTAAGAACTTTACCTCAGGATGAGAACAGAAATTGTGCGCCAATGGCGCAGCAGCAGCAGCAGGAGACCCCATTAGCTAAAGTGGTACCTTGGGTTAAGAATGATTTCGGGTTAAGAATGGACCTCCAGAACGAATTCAGTTCGTAATCAGAGGTACCACTGTACTAAGATTCCATGACTTTCCAATAATTCCACTTAAGAAACTTGATTTCCAACTAAATAGGAAATGCACTTCAAATTATGTCTTATGACTCCAACAGCATTAAGTGATATGAAGCAAGGATCTAAAAAGCCTGGTTTTATCCAGTTCTGTAGCTTAATTTTTTAAAAAAAAAAATTGACTGGTGCGTGGATGGAAGGCCACTAGGAGCTTCATGTAAGCCTCTCTGAGTTTCTGTTTTGTTTTTTAGAGGAAGAGTGGTGTAGTAAGTAAATGCCTGAATGACACATGCTTGTCTCATTTGACTACATTTTATTATAAATTAAATTCAGCTTACTGTCTGAAAATGCTTTCAGGAATACAAGTAATGTTTTCAAATAATTATTCCCCAACCCACCCTTAAATTCCAGAAGTGCAGTTCTCATTTCCCTCTCAACTCTGCTTATTGAAACTTTTTGGTCTCCTGAATCTTAAGGATTATCGCTCTTTGTGGAAGTGAAATATTGAGAAGACGGTATCACAATGGGGATAACAGTACAAAACATAACAGGAAGCACAGCCCTAGTAATCTGGCCCAAAATGGCGACCTGCACCGACAGCTTTTACAGCATCATGTACAATCCAAACTGGGACAAAATGCTGTCAGGATACACCAGGAAACATTTTCAGAAAGAGGAGAGAGTCCCAGCTAGCCGTTCTTCATTTGTCATCGAGAATCTGATCCCATTAACAACTTACATTCTGTGTGTGACGTGCCAGTCGGCAAACCCATCCAGTGACCAGTGCAGAATTTTTAACACCCCTGAACAAGACCCGGCATCCACAAGCAACAAAAAGAAAGACCTGGCCGTGGGCATATGGCTAACCAGCACGGTCTTGCTTCTCATCATTGTTGGCATCTTTGTCTATGGTTGCTTGCGTCTATGGTGCCGCAGAAGAAGAGAGAGCTCAGACAGACAAAGCATTGGACCAGAAGATAAGGGAGAGGCATGGGCAAAAAGTGAATCGTGTGGTTCAGAGGAATTCAACAAGCAGACCCAGCATGCCCAACGAGTTGAAATTAGAAATACAGATGGTGTCCAACTAGCCACCATAATTACAAATCCGTCAACATCTGAGAAGCCCACCATGCTGAGCTCCAAAAGTCAGGATTTTGTGCCTATGTCTGTCTGTCAATCTGCCATAAATTAGATATCCTTAACTGGGACAAGTGTTTTGCTGTGTGTAACAATATGTATGTTGAAATCTATTTGCGAATTGTTCCTTGAAAGCCCTGTTGAACACAATCACACCCCTAAATCACAATCTACTGCAGCATACAACGCTAAATCATCTCATCATTGTTTCTTTACAGAGAAAACTACACATAGGGGGGAGATATAGAATAGCCTCCTTGATTTTACTAGGAAAGCATGGCAAGGGGCAGGAAAAAACGAATCAACAGCTGGGATTCAAGGAGCTACTTCAGGCATGCCACAAGAGTACTCAATGTTTTGTCGTTTATTTCTTTGAACTGTAGAAACCCTCCCTGATTTCAAATGGGGTTTGTCGTTTGCCATGACACTTGAATCCAAAACTCCCCTACGAGCGTAGAATTGGTTTTGTGTGACTTAGCCAACATGTGTCAATTGGAACAGCTATAAAATGGTATCCACATAGGTTATAACAGTTCAATCATCTCCAACTATTGCATACACAACTGATAAAAAAGGCAATGGGATCTTAGTGGTGAGTGTGTCAAGAGATTATCCTGCTTTCAAATAGTCCCTGAATTCTACCCTGAAGTCTTTTCATGCAGAGTTTCTTCCTCTTAACACCTTAGCTCACCTTAGCAAAGCTACAGGGAACCAGGCAGAGGGCCTTCTCGGTAGTGGCGCCCGCCCTGTGGAACGCCCTTCCAGCAGATGTCAAAGCGATAAACAACTATCTGACATTCAGGAGACATCTTAAGGCAGCCCTGTTCAGGGAAGTTTTTAACGTGTGACATTTTACTGTATTTTTGGTTTTTATGGAAGCCGCCCAGAGTGGCTGGGGAGGCCCAGCCAGATGGGCGGGGTATAAATAATAAATTATTATTATTATTATATTATTATTATGGGGAACCTGGATGCGGTTGGGCTGTGTCTCCTATGGGTCCCAGCAAGCATGTCTAGTGATCAAGGATGTTCAAAGAACAACTGGAGGGCCAGAGGTTCCCCACCCCTGCTTTTGCTAGGAGTGGTACCATTTTTGAAAGTTATCGTCATATACCAGTTATACTTGTGATGTGACATTTGGAATGTATTATGTGTCAATGGTCCAAGCTAACATGCCTTTGTGCAACTATAGAGAAAAGTGTACAGATGTTTCACTTTATAGTAGTACTTTAGTACTTTATAGATGCTTCTCTTAGCATTTAACTATCTAGCTGTCTCTTCTGGACTGCTTTGCTAATGTACTAACCTAAGCCTCGCAACATGTAAATATTTCTGTTTTCATTTACACAGTAATGTGTAAATAATCTGTGACATATTCCAGTTTTTAATACGATAAAGGAAACTGGCATGTGGATTATCTAACAGGTTGTACAACTAAGATAGACAAATAAAAACAAACTCAGGTGCCACACAAGGTAGATGTTTGCCAAATAAATACCGAACGAGTCTTTCTTAGGAGACTACTTATTCACCTAACACTTAATAAGGGTTTATTTTCATTGGTTATTTTCAAAGGTTTGATTCCGCCCTTTAAAATTAAAGATGTTACATTGGCCATTTACAAAGGATGCCGCTGCTCTTTTACTGTTCAGCGATACTGAATGCCATCTTTTCCAGTCATTTGTGATTAGTTATATTTCACACATAGTGCTTAAAGTAAAATGAGAACGGAAAATCATTGTTTTT